>NC_092795.1:44982772-46206147 GCF_918797505.1 Bemisia tabaci
CTCTGCGGAGAAACCCACATGTGTGCGCGGACCATAATCATCCGGAAAAGGGTGGTAGGAGTGAGTCAAACGGTAATTTGGCACACGCTCCGGGACCGCACTCCAACGGCCGAGAGCGCATGAATATCACGGACGCGGATAGAAAACAGTTGACAATGAGCAAGTGGCAACGGAAGGGGATAGCGGAAAGGGCCAGGGTGGGGGGCCCGGGGGACCGGGGGGGTCGGGCACAAGACGGGAGCCGAGAGCGGAAACAAATCACACACGTTTATGTAAACTCCGGGAATCATTGTATTGGAGCTCCTCGCTCTTTTCGCTGAGGAATCCCGTTGCCACGTCGCGCAACGCGGGGCCTGCGTTCGGTTCGTTGCTTCGTTCATCCGATGGTTTAAAGGTGCTTCAACAAGGTGTCTAGTTTTTTCCTTTTAGGAAATCCTGATGAGATCCTGATTTTTGACTGTTAAATCCTGATTTCATAATGTTTCCAAATCCTGATTTCTTGTGGAGAAAAATTTAAGAAAATTTGGCGAATGTAACTTCACGAAAATAGCTCGATAAAAAAATCAGATCGGACGACCGAGTTTTCTTAAATCCTGATTTAACGACCGATTTTTCTCCGGATTCTGATAAAATCGGGAAAATCCTGATGTTAGACACTCTGTTCAACACAATATTAGCTTTTAACACCCAAAAAATTTACAATGATTGACACAATTAACCAGTGATTAATTTTAAGGGGGGGGGGAGGGAAGAGAAAGAAAGAAACATAGAATAATAGCAAGACAAAAAGAGGAGGAAGAAAAGAAAAATGAACTAGGAGTAAAAGAAAAACAAAGAAAATGAAATTAACTACTATGATCGCCTGTTCAAAAAAAGTGCCCTCGCTAGGTAACCCATGCCCCTTCAATTTTGAGTTTAGTCCACAGTTAGTAGTCTACAGTTCCCTCTATCTGCTTTCCTACTTCATAGCGTTCCAATGAACGTTTACCTACTGCTGTTCCGTCAAGAGGTAAAAATAAAGGATTGTTGTGGACGCAATTAGATTCTAGATTTTGTAAACGGCATGGGTGCCCAAAGTAGACTGGACCAGACTCGGGCGAATATCTGGAAAAAAAACCGCCTAGCTTTGAAAATAACGATGATTGAATTACGAAGGTTTCCTTCTTTGCCTCCGACGTTTTCTTCTCCTTCTTCTTCAAAGGAATGAGACATTAAATATTTGCCGAACGGCACAAATTTATGCGTGGTTGAGTCAGTGCTCCTGCACTCTTTTAAAAAATGTCTTCAAAGCGAACCCGAGATCTCACAACTGCGAAAAAAAGTTAATGAATTTTTAAACCGGATCATTACGGAGGCCCGAACTTCCAGTGGAAACCCGAGCCAGCCGGGGGTGTAATTGTACAGAGCGCTGGAAACTCTCCAAATCGACCGGAGTAACTCCGATAAGTTTGCTTGCGAAATTCATAGTCCGCTCCTTATTTCATTTAAATAGGTACCTTTTTCATTTAAGGAACCTTCTGTATTCATCGAACTTCATTACGTGAAACCATAATACTCACTACGAGACACGTCCGACCCAACTCGAATCTTTAAGAGGGAAGAAATAAGTCCTCAGTTCTGTTGCAGGGGAAAATCTTATAGTAAAAATGTCGTTGGGCAGTCTCGTGAAAATGTGAGAGGCTATGAATACTTCCAGAGCCTCTGCTGATGCTACTGTGTTTCCTCTCGCTAAAATCTGCCCTGGTTTTGGATGAAGTAAGAATGTAAATTATTGCGCATTTGCAGGGTGTCTACAAAAACAGGCTGACCAAAAATCAGTACTTTTACAGTACTTTTTCAGTGCTTTCCCGAGAGATTCAGTACCTCCTCAACAGAAAAATTCAGTACCAGTTCAGTACCTCCATTTGACAAAATGCGAAAAATTTCAAAAATTTGAATTTCTCGCTCAGAAATGAAAAAAATACCGGACCTCCTAGCGGAATTTCCGTGCTTTTTCAGTGCTTCCGGGACAGCCCTTAAAAAATCGGTACAATTTCCGGACTTTCCAGAAAGTCCCAACTTGTAGACACCCTGATTTGTACTGAAATCAATACATAGGTGTGTCTGCGTGTTCGTAAAAACATTGTGTACCCTCATGTGTCGTGCTGTCGTAGATGTTGTTTACCAGAACCCGAAGTGCGGAACAAGACCCCCAAAAAAATTCGAAAATCGTCGAATATCGTTCCTGCTTCAGAGTGTTGAAGGAGATTGATACTTTTAAGACCATCTCGGTTTGGTCGACATATGTAAGAAAATAAGTATTCTGTTGCTTACGTAACAGGGAAAAGGAGTTAAAGAGAAGAGGTGAGGACGTAAGAAAGTCGGATAATTCGACTGCCTCACTCAATGTCAGCTTAAATTGCTTCTGCTTGCAAGCCACAATTCAGAGATCAGAACGAAAGAGAGGCCATTGGAGAGGGGGTTAAAACCCGATGAAGAAAGTTACCTGTCGTGCAAATTGCACTTGTCACTGTGAAAGTTTGGCGGAGATTTTCCTCTCGATTTTAAAAAAAAGAATAAATGAATAAAAGCAAAAGATAGGTAAGTTTTAAGGGTTGAAATCTGGATAAACGAGCGAGTTGAGAAAATTCTCACATTCAAGCGTTCACAGGTGTCAGCTTATAACAAAACGGAGGCCAACGTGCATTCCAAAGCCGCTACGACTGCGCTACTTTTCAACCTTTCAAAAAGTAGTAAAAGAAAGTAATTCCTCTTTCTACCCTTAAAATGGACCGCGTTTAGCAGAAAGGAACCAAGCCACATCCGCTACTGCCGAATTTAAGCAGCCAATTTACCACTTGGACAGGATTACCACTTGTGTGGTATTTGAAGTATTAAAAAAAAAAAAAATAATAATTTTTAACAAGAGAATGTTTGCGCGGACTAATTTGAGAATTTCGAAGAATTTGCTTCGTACTATGCAGAAAATTCACTGAAATTTGCAACAACAACAAAATCCGCACAACTGTTTCAATGTAAAAAATTAAAATTCCAATTTAAATTTTACAATGGCCGATGTGGCTTGGTTCCTTCCTACTTAACGCGGGCTAAATATTTCCTTTAAACAAAAGAATTCTTTGATTTCTGTTTTCTTCAGGACACTTGGATTTCAATTGGACTGCGTTTTGCAATTCGGAACTATAAATTCTGGCTCTTCTAGGAAAACACTTATGTGCATAGGGAAACTAATGGCACATACGTTGTTTTCAAACCGGGCTATAGAATTTATAGTTCCAAATTGCAAAATGTAGTCCAATTAGACTAAATCTAGAGGGCTAGACTAAAGCTAGACTAAATCTAAATCAATGTTGCATTGCACTTGTTCCTTCACGCTTATTCATAAGCTCCGTCCAATTCACGTAAAGAAAACTCACAAACGCGTTTCATACGAGTCCGTTAAAATCCTAAAGAGGCCGCCGCCTCCTCAAGGACCTCATTCGAGAACTTTTGATACCTAGGTCAGGTGACCGACGGCGGCGGCCGGTAAAAATGAGGGGGCTCCTCCGCTCCGTCCTCGGCGCGGATGCCCGGGTTTAATCTCGATTACTCCGGGCTCAACCACTCAACGTCGAAAATCGACACGAAGATACGAGGATGGCACCCGACGCCACACAGTGGATCCAGTCAATGAGAGGGTTCGGACCTAAAATGTTTGACTAAGACTGAAAATTTTGATGTTTATTTCGTCACATTATACAGGGTTGCCTAAGAATTTAGAAAATGAAATTCCCTGACATTTCCCTGATTTCCCTGACACATTTTGGTGGAATTTAAAGATGTGCCGGATAGTTAAGAAGGCATAATTGAAAAATAGTTTTCAGGCAAAATTTTTGACTAAAACTGAAAATTTTGATGTTCATTTCGTCACGTTTTACAGGGTTACCACAGAATTTAAAAAATGAAATTCCCTGACATTTCCCTGATTTCCTCGACACATTTTGGTGGTATTCCCTGACAGTTGACGATGTGACGGATGGTTAAGAAGGCATAATTGAAAATAGTTTTCAGGCAAAATTTCTTGTTCAAAATCTCAAACCCATCCTAGAAAGCAACTGAAGGTGATTTGACAAATTTCCCCTGTCATTTTCGTCATTTTCCCAGAAATTTCCCGGTTTTCCTTGACTTTTTAAAATTCCCTGACATTTCCCGGATTTTTCGTGACTGTAGCAACCCTGATTTTGAATTTAAAGGGATGCTCTTAAAAGAAAATTTTACGAGAAAACTAAGGGAACTACTTCCAAAACCTCGAAATTTTGTATAAACGGAGTTATAAGCGTTCGAAGTTTCCAAATTTTGTCCGACATCTCCTATTGACTCGATCCACTGTGCGTCACGAGCTCCAAGCCCGGACGGTTTCGGCAACACGGTAGCCGAGCGAGGAGGATAATTCCCCCCCCCCCTCCCCCATCCGGGAAGGCGGGAGGAATGCAGGAGACACTCCAGGGGGGGGGGGGGGGGGTATGGTTAATAAGCTCCGGCGAAAAGCTCGACGCTTCACGTTAAATCACCGAGTCAGTTTCGCTTAGACTCGTTTCGCTCTCCCGGGTTTTCGCGGCGTTCCCGGACCCGGGTCCGTCCGTGACCCCCTGTCCCGCGTTCCGTTCGCACCTTTTTCCTCATTTCGACGCGCGGAACGACTCTCTTCCGTCGCAGCGACGACGCCGACGCCGTTAGAGGGGGCTTTCGGATCCCGTCATCCTCGAACGGAAATGAGACGCGGGGCTAAATAGAAACTATCGGCGCGATGTTCGGGGAGCGTCGCGTCGGTTCGGAGAAGAAGGGACGGCGCCGATAAGTCGAAAGTCTTACGGAGAACGTCGTTCGAAAATTCCGCAGAAAATAAATGAATGATCGAGTAATTTTGAATGAATAATAATGACAAATATCTGATTCATAATCAGTGTTCTGCCTTCCCCGTGCGCTATGCGCCAAAGGCGCCTAAAAATCGAGCCTTGGCACCTAAAAATTGGGGTGTGGGGGGGGGGGGGGGCTGGGCCATCGTGGCGCCTTAAAAAATTTGACAGATTGGACTCGCAATCGGGAAGTAGTAGTAGCAATGAAGCGCTCTCTATACGCACCGTTCGCAGCGCAACCCGAGAGCGATAGTAATAAAAGGGGGAAGGAGAACTGGATACATTTTGCAATTTGGAATTATAAATTCTAGCCTAGTTTAAAAACAACGTATGTGCCATTGGTTTCCCTATGCACATACGTGTTATTTTCCAGAAGAGCCAAAATTTATAGTTCCAAATTGCAAAATGCAGTCCAACTGATCCTCCTGCCATCGAAACACCTTAAGGGTGTTGTCTTTATCTGCAGGCTAATTGTTGGAACTGATAGGCAAATCTATAGACAAAGAAGACATAGGGAACGTTGAGCGACCCTATTGGTTGAAATGGTTGGTTCCTATAGACTAAAGGGAGAAAATGATGGACGAGCTACAGGGTCTCCCGTGAGTTGCCGCTGGTTAGTCTATGATCTACCTCATTTACCCATTGCAACCACCCGCTTCGACTGATAGGGTGCCACCATATACCTTTTGTCGTTTTTGTCCACAGCGTTGTCTATTAATTTCAACAATCAGCCCACTGCCAATTCAATAGCTAAAGGCAGACCATGCACTTCTTGGTTGCAGAGTCGCAAAATCTCCGCTAACGTTTCGTTCATTTTAATTAAAGCAAATGTACGTTATTAGTTGTAACTTTTACTGAATATTCTTCAGGATTTTACCGAGCTGAAAAGGTGCTGAAAATTCCATCACCCAATAGGTTATTCTCTAAAATCAAAATTAGCACTGGAAATTCTGAGACACCACAACCAAGAAATGCCTTTTCTGCACTCAAAGCCTCAATTCTGACACTGGTCATTTCCTTCATGTGCATCTGAGGTGATTGTCTCAACGAAGAGCTTAGTTCAAAAAGTTTAACGTAGATTTCAAAATGCATTTGATTTCATTCAAAGAACGCATTGAAAACCGCAAAATTTGGCAGAGGGATAATGACAGCGGGCTTTGGGTATAGCTATCGCCCTGGGTGTCAGAACATTAAGAATTCACTAGAAGGCAAACTTTTGGCCCAGCAATTTAGTAAAAACTTTTTTACGACGCATTGATCTGAGGTTCTATATAGTGTTCGGTGCTAAACCGATCTTGCTTGGGCTTTTCACTTTACACGGAGAAAAAAACTTCGTACATGGCACCCGAAGTTGAGGTCCAGCTGCCGAAGTTCGGGTCAGACTTCTGAAGTACTTCGGTATATACCGAAAGCTTCAGATGTCTGACCCGAACTTCGGCAGTTGGTCCTTAAATTTCCGGATGCGTGATCCAAAAACTTCAGAGATCCATATGACCTCAACTTCGGGTCCCATGCACGAAGTTTTTTTCTCCGTGTAATGCGGAGTTATTGGACAAGATCATTTGAAATCGGGTTAACCGAGATGTGTGTCCAAACGTCGCGTCGTCAGTGATCTGAATAAACGAGACACAGAAGTTCGTTGAAATAATTGACGGAGATAATGGAGAAGAAAGCTTCAAAACGGCGAGGGTCAGCGATGAAAGTCACACGGCGGACTTATTACCCGCAGCGTGATGAATGACCAATAAACCGAGGTGGGAATAACAAACACAAGACGGATGGCTTATTAGGGGCACGGCAGCTGCAAATTGTTTTAACGACAGGGCTCCTAGAGCTAGAGCTACTCCGGCACCGGGTACCGTAGCGCGGTGCGGTGCGCGGCGCTTTTAAATTGCACTGATATAGAGCTCAACGCAGCGCCGCGCCGCGCCGCACTGCCGCAGTGCATCAAAAACCGAGCTTGTCCAATGAGCCGTTTAAGTTTCTGGTTACACCGAAAACCAGTCATATCGCCGCTTGATAAAGTGAGGCCAGAGGTCGAGATCCTCAGTTCCTCACAGTCTAACTGAAGTCGACAGTGTCATTCGGATCTTCGTATTAAACTACGTAACGTCGTTTCCCTCAAGAAAGAACGTAACTACATTAAAATTTCACCAGATTTCTCCTAGAAAATTTAACATTTACAGGAAAAATATTGGTCATTTTTGACTAAAAAATTTCTGGTAAATTTTCCGTGTTCCAGGTTTTCTCTGACCCTTGCAACCCTGTTTTTATGAATCTTTAGGGAAGGTGATATGGCTTTTGGTTTAAAAGGGGAAAGGTTTATCGAATCTGAGAGAAAACCTTATGAATTTGGGGAAAGACTTGGAACTTTCTGCACCCCTGCTATACACGTTGAAGACTTCCTTGACAGGACCTCTCTATCATACAAAATATTAATACATATATGCAAAGCCTCCCGAATGGAAGGGATTTTTTTAAGACAGACGATTGTTTTAATACGATCCTAGGTCAAGGAACATGCGTACTCGTTTAAGTTCTCTATCCTTAAGTCTGTAATTCTTTAAGTCTTTATTGCTCTAAGTCTATAATCCTAGTAAAAGAAATTATACATGTCACCGACAAAAATTTTCCGATCTAGATATGAGCTACAATATATGCTAAATAGCTTGAATTTAACTTACATCTTAGAAGCAATGTAATAATGATATCTACCTCGCGGGAAGTTCGAGAGGTGGCAACCTTTTATCACACGTAGTTCCAGTCCGACGACAGCACACGGACCTAGCAGCCTACTACAGCTAGTGAGACGGATCTAAAGGAAGGCTCCCGATGAAATTGAGACAAAAATCATAGTTGAAATGAGTGGCGGGCGGGCGGCGCCTGGTTAGATGTTGATTCCACCTAAGAGCGAACCGGTCGGTGGTCGGCCGAGTCATTTCTTGAGCCTTGCATCTCGATTCCCGATGAACTTTACTCTTTATCTTCCCCCATCCTCACTCCGCGCTGCCTATCAACTCGACGCATCACCGCACGCTATCAATCGTCTGCTCCAGTGACAACCGATGCGTCCCATCTCGTCGTCTCACTCTAGACCTAGGTATTCCGCATCTCTCTCTCGTCCCTGCCTCGGTCTAGGGTTGGTATTGCATCAGCGGGGACGTCCAAACTTCGAACATCAAAACATGGAATGTTTAACGCATTCCCGACAAAGGGAGGAATAAACTTAGCACCAGTAAATGGAACGTGTAAACGTGTCTCTGGTCGATGCCGCTCTATGGTCTGTGTCACCGGTCTTTTTCCTTTCACAGGGTGTCTATTTTTTTTTACTTTGTCTACCTGAACACAGTCCTTCAATTTATGAAAAATGTGAATACAACTATTGCAGCTCCTGGGTGTCCGCTTTTGCCTACCTTGTCAATTGAAGGCGAATCAAACGGCTTCCCACGAGACTATGCGTGACGGGTGCTGTCATTTTCCATCCTGGAAGTTACCTTTGCAGTTTACCGATATGGACACCTACTCACAGTCAGATTAGCATTCCAACCTGTGGAATTCTCCACATTCGTTGGAATACTGGATGTCTTCTAGGCGGAACTATAAAAAATAAAATAAAGTTTTTCGGTGTACCAAGTCTATCGCAAGTATCACACAAGCTCTATTGGTGAAACTCCTCGTTACTTGTTCTTTCATGTTGGCCTAAACTGAGACGAGGAATCTCAAATCTTATGAGAGCCCGAACAAAGTAGGCCGTTGAGGCAGGAGTTTGAATCGTATGAAGTCACGTGGATTGTCTTCTTTAGAAAATTGAATCTTGAAAAATTGCAATAAATGTTAGGAGAATGTTACAGGGTTGCCATAATTTCTTCTTCAAATTTCTTGACTTTCATTGACCTTCGAACAAAATTTTCACCGATTTTTTCCCTACTTTTGAACACGCCTAACTTTCGCTGAACTTCGGACAAAATGTCTTTGTTTAGAGATCAAATTATGGAAAATGACATTCAGTGGCTGGTTAAAAAATGGCAAGCCTAAAAAATAACCAGAAACGGGGAAAAATTGGAAGGTGAGTGACATATCTAAGAAATCATTTATGGATATGTCAGCAATTCCCTGACTCCTTCCGGTCGTTGTAAATTCCCTGACTTTTCCCGGTCGTTGTAAATTCCTTGCCTCTTCCCGGTCGTTGTAAATTCCCTGACTTTTCCCGGTCGTTGTAAATGCCTTGCCTTTTCCCGGTCGTTGTAAATTCCCTGACTTTTCTCGGTCGTTGTAAATTCCCTGACTTTTCCCGGTCGTTGCAAGTTCTCCAACTTTCCCGGTTTTCCAGACCGGCGACGGTTCCCCTCCCCTATATGTGTAATTTAAATCTGCAAGGTCATTAAAAAAAGGAAAGAAAGAAAAAAAGAGTTACATGTGCCTTAGAATTCTTACGAACTCATATACTTAAAAACGTTTTCGCCCTTTTTCACACGAGCTCATTGATAATAATATTCGAATTTCAACAGCCGTCCCCGTTTAGAAAGGAACTTTAAGTGTCCAGGCGGATAAGAAGCAGAGACAATTGAAAAGTAACTAACTTCACATTAGCAACCGACATGACTGCTGGGAGGTAGTCTTCCATTAAAAGTATTTCGTGACCATTTGCATTCCGTTCCAGTTCGTTAGAGCTCGAGTTATCCACTTGGCAACTTCTCGCCGCGGTTCTTACTAGTCCAAGGTCCGTGCGGCGCGGCGCACAGTGAATTGAGTCAATTAGAGAAGTCGGACATGAACTTTTTGACTAAATCTGCAAATTCCGATGTTTATTTCGTCACATTTTAAATTTTAATGGGTGCTTTAGGAAGAAAATTTCACGAGAAAACCAACAGAACCACTTTTAGAACCTCAAGTTTTTTTAAAAACGTAGTTATAAGCGTTTAAAGTTTCAAAATTTTGTCCGACCTCTCCTATCGACTCGATCCACGGCGCGGCGCGTCGCGGCGTCCAGAGCTCTCATCACATCAGCGTTCACTTTGAAACAATGATTCCGTGCGTCGATCAGATTGAATCGTTTAAGAGCGCGCTCGATGCAAAAAGTTGGGTCCGACTGCAACTGCTCGTCATCGCCGCTACCTTGTTCCTCTTCCCTTTCACTCAAAACTGGTTGTTCCGTTCAGAAAGCAGCCTTTCCCTGTTTCCTGGGCGAATCCTAACCTTACCGGACGAAAGTTTATCGTACACTGACAAAAAAACTTACGGGCTATACCAACGTGCTAAGGAAAAACGCCGTATGAGCCTTCAGGCACTGCCAAGTTTCCCTCAATAAGAACCGATTTACTAAGAAAATTGTGAATATTTTTTTCCGAAATTTTTAGACAATTTTGTACGCAATTTAATCTAGAATACAGTAGACTCTGGATTATCCGGCTTCGTATTATCCGGACTCTGGATTATCCGGATCCATTTAGCAACCATGTAACTGCGTACGCATTCCGATAAGTGAGCGGATCCGCGGAGAAGCGGTCGCAAGGCATATTGGCGCCTGCAAGGCTGAAGGAATACTTCACGCATTGCGGCAAACAGTGAGGTCGGCGTGGAACGCATTAGCGCCTACTAGATTGCATAAATACTTCTCGCATTACGCCGAACGCAGTGCAGTCGGTTAGTTAGCCTAAAACGCACATTAGCGGCTACAAATACTTCACACATTGCGCGCTTTAATCGTTGTATTGTAATTTATCGTTGTCGGCTACCATTCACAATCACCATTGAGTCGTTCAATTTGGCGTTAACCTTTTAAATTCGTGTTGGTATGTACATGATGTATACATAATAAGAATACTGTGGTGTTGGTTGGTGGTGTTCGTGTTTACTATTGTTATCCGGATTTTTTTTTATCCGGACCGGGCCCGGCACCAATTAATCTGGATAGTCCAGAGTCTACTTTGTCTGAAAATTTCAAAGAAAAACGTGCATGATGGTCGTCAAAAATAAATTTTTTGTCAAGGGAAATTTGGCAACTTTCGGGTGCTCATACGGCGTTCTTCCTTAGCACGGCAGTATAGAGCCATACCATCCGTTCCGGGCTCAGAGGCCGAAAGTTCCGGGTGCTGGAGCCGGAGCTTCGATTGCTCCGGGTGCTACGTTCGGAACTCTCGGCCTCTGAGCCCGGAACGCGGACAGTATGTCTATATAGCCCGTAAGTACGGCTTCCACGACCGGAGTTTTTTTCCAGTGTGTAGCCGTCAACCGGCAACGCGTGGCGTATTTAACGCCGAAATTTCAGAACTCTTTGAACAAAGGGTGCAGAATGTTCTAGGCATCCACAATATTTGCTGGAACGCGCTGGGTTTTTGCAAAACGGTCAGCACAACGCGCTGATCCAAATTTTATTAAATTTTTAGGAAGCGCTTAAACAGTGATACAAATCGACGGTAAAACTATACCAAACCAGGTATTTCGGTTTGCGACGTTGCATAGACTTCCTGTAATACTTAATTTTTAAATGTAAAACTACTCAACGTTAATTCTTGAAAATTTATGAGAGTTTTCTGCTCTGGGCAAAGAAAACTCTGAAAACCATAAGGAATTATATTGATTCGTCCTCCTTCAAAAAAGAAAATGGAAGCGGTGATTTTTGAACACCGCAAACGAGATGCATGGTCTGGTAATGTCACCGTCGAAATACAAATGTAAAAAATGTCAAGAAAAACAGACTTAAAAACAAATAGCATAGAACATACAACTATGTTACGGAAATGTTGTGTGTCCGAACCACGAAAGCACGCAGAGGATAGCACTTACGGGCCTAACACTAGCCTAACATGAACATGAAAATCAACCCTTTTTATAATTGAAATAAAGTTGGTTGATTCGTGATCATCCAAACGATTCGAAAGAGTCTTTTGGATAATTGGTGGCAATTTGACAAAGAACTGTAGCTCCTTTCAATAGAATTTTCCGCTCAGACGCTAGTAAGCCCGTTTTCTCATGACTTCATTTTAGCACACACGGCTCTCTTCGCTATCACAGCAAAGCAGCTTTCGAACACTCCGCCTCCATGCATAGTCAAAGGAACTTGCAACGGAATTGTGCCACATCTACCTCCTATAATGCCCTAAGGAAGAACGCCGTATGAGCCTCCAGACGTTGCCGTATTTCCTTTCCTCCGATAAAAAACGAATTTACTGAAAAAATTCTGAATGTTTATAGCTTCCAATTTTTCAGACAATTTTGTTCATAATTTAATCTAAAGGATCTGAAAATGTCATGACAAAACATGCATAACTTTCCTCAGAAATAAATCTTTCGTCGGAGGAAATTTGACAACGTCTGAGGGCTCATACGGCGTTCTTCCTTGGCAGGATTCGAGTCCCTATATACTGAGAGTCAAGACAACACCCCCTCATGGAGTCACAAACGGGAATGAAGATTACACAAATTGAACGTTTTTCGTAATCTTTGATCGGCCCATTCTCAAATTCCTTTCTCCGTTCCTTCTCTCATTCCGTTTGTTCCTTGCCGAACCCGTAATTCCTCGGTCCACTCCAGATTATAATATTTGCAATTGGTTAAAATGTAATCTTTATTCCCGTGTGTGACACTGAAGAGGCCTAAAATACGGGAACCAATCAGAAATGGATTCACATTGTCTTGACTCTCAGTATAAAAGGACTCGAGGCAGGACATTATACCACTACCGTAAACAACTCGTTTCGCAGCGGCAACACAGCATCCTGAGCCACCGCGCCGGACCAATATCCCACCATCCAGGTAGAGTCCCTTTATACCCAGAGTTAAGACAACTCACTTTTGGTTGGGCTGAAAGTGGCCTAAAAAAAAAATCCAATTCTGATTGGTTCTCGCTCATGGAGGCCGAAACGAGTGCACCAAGATGGCGGGTACCTCGAATGTGAACAAGAATAATGAAAATATTACCTAATTTTGGTTTATCAAGAGTAAATTGTTATTTCCATCGGTCCAAAATGAAAATAGATTAAGAAATTATTCACAAACCAATCTCATTTTCTTTTTAATTAATCAATTTGTTGATGTTGTTGTTTTTGTTTGACAGACATCGCAGGATTCCTGATCCTTATCCCTCAATATCGTTCGTTTTGGTGCACTCGTTTCGGCCTCCATGGCCAGCCAAGGCCGGCTGCCAGTCAGCTGATAATCGAGTTGTCTTAACTCTGGGTATAAAGGGACTCTACATCCAGGCGAGTGTTTAATTGCGTTTTGCGCCGCACCAGTCGGCAACACTGTTAACAGGTGGGGGGCAAGGTAGGGGCACGGAGGGAACCTTGATGGGTATTTCTACGCGACGACGACTGACGAGGCGGCAACGTGACGACGCGACGCTACTTCGCTCTTCATCCGATCCATCTCGCGTTCCTGCCACAGCGGCGATGCCGGTCCATCCGAGAGCCTCTGCGGGCCGCTATTAAGCATGCACTTGCAAGTGCACTGTGCACACGATGAGCCGGGAAAAAAACCGACTCATCGGGGTTCAGGAGGGGCTCTCAGCGGTGTTGCACGGCGCCGCGGCCATCAAACATTGTCACTGACTGTACGTAAACAAATAAAGGTTTCCCGGATTTCGGGTACCTGTAGCCGAGTCTTTGCTCGTAGAAGCGGGCATCTTTGTTTGTTCATTTAAGGGCGAAGAAAAATATAGAAACTTTTGTTATGCAGGATTCTGGTGGTGGATGGAAACGTGTCCTGTCTGCCGCCATTGAAAGAGAAAGATGGAAGGGGACTCCAGAGCAGAGTATCTTAGCAGGAAGATAATGGGCAAAAACCCATACTAAGCCTTTATCGATACCTCCACTGGAAAAGAGTATGATAAACTTTACAAAAAGTTGGGTTAATTCTGTCGTTAGTCTACTTGATTATTGGGGCAGCGAATCTTTAGGGTAAGGATGAACAGACGTTTGGTAGGATTTACCAAACTTTTGGCGAATGCGGTTAGAGTTACAGTATTTCCAATCATGGAGTCTGTTGGTACTTCACTCATATCACAGTCGGTTCGCTCAAACCATACGCTTTTTTTTTCAGCGTCCGCAAATAAAATTAGGGTCCAAAACGGCGGTCAACCTATGATTTTAGATTACCGTTGTTATTACCGCATTTACTATCAAGGAAAAATTATAAACCTGTGAAGAATCTTAAAAACATGAGTTTAAAAATAAATTTGCGATACAATATCCATGGAGGATCATGGACATATTTTCCATCTTTTTCAAAAAATCCCACAAAAATTCAAATTCTCTCATTTCGTCATTTCCATTCAAAATAAGCCCTGGTTTTATAACTGCTCCTAACGCCCAAAATCAAGGACTCTTCGAAGACGTCTGACGAGTGCAGTAAAGCGATTTCAAAGATTTGTTGACGATACTGAAAATTCCCCCAAAAATATTCAAGTACTATTCACGATCTAATTTCAAAAGGCCTCAAAGAGTGCTTTAAACGTATTTCCTTCCACAGGGTGTCCAGTTTTTTTTTCATTGTAGGAAAACCTGATTTTTTCTGATTTTTGACTGCTAAATCCTGATTCATAATCTTTCAAAATCCTGATCAAATCCTGAGTTTCAATTAAAATCTCTGCATTACCGTATGCGAAAGCATAAAAAATCCGATCGGACAGCCGACTTTTCTTTATTCCTGATTTTACGACCGATTTTTCCTCAAATCCTGATTAAATCCTGATAAAATCGGAAAAATCCTGATGCTAGACACCTTGTCTATCCATACGCGGATGAGCAAAAGAATGATGATCAGGCGACACACTGAAAAAAAAAGTAGCTTGGATCAAGCATGATCATTCTTGAATTTGCCGCCAAGAATTTTCTTTATCTTGCTTTAAGCTGACTTTTTCTTAATTCAAGAAAAATAATGCTTGGGTTAAGCAAAAAAGTAGCTTATATTAACCAGCAAAATTCTTGAATGAGAAGAAATACTTCTTGGCGGCAAAAAGATTCTTTTTTTCCAGTGCATCTTTAGAAAGGTCGAAAGTATGATCTGACGTCATACGCGTACTTTCACTTGTTGTAGCGCGCGTTTCAATCTATCTGCGACTTGGAAATTCGAGCATACGTTCGAGGTTTTTTCAAGGTGTTGCGAAGACTGGAGCCTCGCAATGAGCGTGGAAAAGAGCGAGCACTTAGGCGACGCTGGACCGGACGCGGAGCTGAATTTTATGTTAAATCATTCATTACTTCTCAGCAAAACGAGCCCGGGCAGCGCGGCGCACGGTGGATCCGGTCGACCAGAGAGGACGGTCATGGTCATCGTCCGTTTGAGTTCCTTGATTCTTGCCACTGTCCAGTGGACTGCATTTCGCAAAAAAAAAGAACTTCAGTGCTCGCTTTCTATGTCGAAACTCTTAATTTCGCAAAAGTAGGTACTACGAAGGAAATAGGTGGAGTAAATCTCTCAAGAGTCTGGACTCTGGATCCAAGAGACTTTTTTACCTGATGATTTTTTTCGGACGACGAATTTTCGCTGGGATAAAATTTAGGACAAGTCCAGGATGTCTACTAAAACAAGCTGGTCAAATATCAGTACTTTTCCGGTACTTTTTCAGTATATTCCCAAGAAATTCAGTACCTCTTCAACAGAAAAATTCAGTACTTTTTCAGTACCTCCAATTAGCAAAATTCGAAAAATTTAAAAAATTTGAATTTCCCACTTAAATTGCAACAAATATGACAAAAAATGAGAAAAATTCCGGTCCTACTCGCGGAGTTTGCGCATTTTTTCAGTACTTCCGGACTGCCCTTAAAAAATCAGTACTATTTCTGGACTGCCCTTAAAGAATCAGTACTATTTCCGGACTTTCTGGAAATTCCGGACTTGTAGACACCCTGAAGTCGAATCTAAAGCTTCTTTCAGCTCATTTGTTTTGCAAAGTACGACGTGGTAAGTTTCTGATAAACGCCCCAATGTAGCGCACTCAACAGTTAATAGTTGCCCCTGAACTCCCAAAAAACCTTCCAAGGTTCCCTCAATTTTTTCGTCCTCACAAGGGTTCCCCCATTTCACGCGGACGGCCGGTCGCGTGGTTGGGATGTTTCTGCACCCCTGAATGACTTTTGCTGAACTTTTGATACACATTTTTTGTTTCGAGAGCAAATCGTTGAGAAAGACATTCAGTAGTTCGTTAGAAGATGACGAGCCTTAAAAATGAAAAGGAAGGGTTGAGTTGGGAGATCAAAGATATATTTTAGTGCACTGTTAAAAATCGTTGATTCCGTCCGACGAGTGCGATTCAGCGCGTAGGTGCTGAGACGGGCTGCATGTGTAGTCAAAGCACTCCGCACCGGAGCTGCAGTACGGCCCGGAGTCACGCGCACCCTCTCTCCCTCGCACTAGCGCTATATACTGTCTCTTCTCCCCTTTAAGCCTACCACTCTCAGAATGAAAATGAAAAATTTAAAGAGAAAAAAATAGAAAAAATAATAGAATAGTGGAAATAATAGAATAGTCGAAATTAAGGTGTAACAGAGACAATAATAGAAAAGAAATAAAATAAAGTAAATCAAATATACGATAAAATGAAGTCAAAGACTAATTTGAAGTAAATAATTAGAGGGAGCAAGGAGATGAAGAAAAAAATAAAATAAGGGAAACAACTAAATGATGTTAAAGAATAGAATGAATTTTAAGAGTAAAGTGAAGTCCAAAAATTATGATGAAGTATTAAAAGAAATCACAGTAAATATAAAACAAAGTAAAGGAATGAGAAGTAAATAATTAAAGAGAAAAAAATGAAGTGCTTGAAAAAATAAAATAGAGTGAAGAAAAAATAGAGACAACAAGGAAATAAAACAAAGTAAAACGATAAAATATAGTTAAAAAATAAAGTAAAGTAAACTAAATACACGGACAAATCCAGGTAGATTGAAAATATCTTAGCGGCCCGTTCAAATCGACGTTAAATACCGTTTTTGCGTCACTTTCATGCATCGTTCGCTATAGCTCAATCGGTAGGATCGTCGGTTAGTATTAGGTAGGTCCCGGGTTCAATTCCCAAGGTAGGTAGAAAATTTCTAACCTTCAAAATCGATTAAATCACGTACCAGTGGTTTCATTATTTTTATTTTTCATGGTTTCAAAAATTATTTCCACAATTAACCCATTTCCACCATCCCCTAGCTGCGAACCCCTAAATTTGCGGCTCCCGCGAATCCGTCCGGCGTCGGAGTGATTTCTATGCGTACGGCACCCAAAATCCGTCCAGCCGATTCTCCGTCGGAGTGACTCCTCGGTCCGGCGAAGTGAGGGCCCGTTCTTACTCGCGCTTGTGCTGAGTCTCACTCCGTTTTTTTTAACAGTGTGATCAGGACTCAGTAGATGTGTTGGGAATTTTGTGACTTTTTCTAGGAATTCCCCGACTTTCTCCTACTTTTCCGGTTTTCCAAACAACCACCGGCAACCCTGATTTCAAACGAAACACTAGATAACCTCTGCTCAGGGTGTCTACTAAAACAGGCTGACCAAACTTCAGTACTTTTTCAGTACATTCCCAAGAAATTCAGTACCTCAATAGAAAAATTCAGTACTTTTTCAGTACTTTCATAGGACGAAATTCGAAAAATTTCAAAGACTTGAAATCCTCGCTCAAATTGTGACAAAAATGACAACTATTCCTGACCTTCTTGCGGAATTTCCGTACTTTTTCAGTACTTCCAGACCGACTCTCAGGAATCAGTACTATTTCCAAACCTTCCGGATATTCCGGACTTGTAGACACCCTGTCTCTGCTGCAAAAATATCGCTCAACCCGGAAGAAACGCTTGATCCTTGAAGTAGAGCCTTTACGGATAATTTTGAGGGCATTGAACCGAGTCCTCGGGTGAATCCGCCACGAAGCAGCGTTCGGATCCACCGTGCGGCGCGTGGCTACGGCGGCAACGGCAACAGCAGCGGGAGCAAGCGCAGCGCAGTGGCGAGGCGAAGCGCGAAGCCGACTGTTAATTCTCTTATCGGCTTTCCGTCTTCTCACTTCTGGCTCTCGGTTCCCGTTTCCCGTTTCTGCGGCTAATTTTCCGACCAGACCACTGGTCACTGGCTTCCGCTGCCCTCCTCCTCGCACTCGCACTCTTTCCCACCGCGGCCGCCGCACACTGGATCGAGTCGATCAGAGAGGTCGGACATAAAATTTTTCATCAAAACTGCGAAAGGTCTTTATTTCGCTACGTTTTAAATTTTAAGGGGTCTTCCCAGAACAGGCAGGCCAAAAATCAGTACTTTCACGCTACTTTTTTGGTACATTCCCATAATATTCAGTGCCTCCTCAACAGAGAAATTATTCAGTACTTCTTCAGTACGTTCATTTGACGAAATTCAAAGAATCTTCAAAAATGTGAATTTCTTGCTTAAATTGCGACAAAAATGACGAAAGTTCCGAACCTCCTTGCGGAATTCCGCACTTTTTCAGTACTCACGGACCGCGCTTAAAAAATCCGTACTATTTCCGAACTTTCCGGAAATTCAGGACTTGTGGACACCCAGTTGTAGAAGAAATTTTTACGAGGATACCAATGGAGCCACTTTTAGAACTTCAAAGATTTGTATGAACGGATTGATGAGCGTTTATAGTTTCTAAATTTTGTCCGACCTCTTCTACTGACTCAGACCACTGTGGGCCGCCGCAACATGATAATAACTGTCCGCAGTTCTGTCACCTGCTTAGTTAACCACGCTGCTCTGAGCTAGGCAAGTTGATTCTCGATGGAAAAAGGGCAACTTGAAGTGCTCATAGCAGTCATATCTTGACTTCTTCTTGGTACCCTTGGCCAGAGGTCCTCAAGGGGCTGCTGTATGGGCAAATTTTCCGGAAAAGGCAAGTAGATGACGTGAACAGGAAAGTTCCTGAGTATCATCGGGAAAATTCCCTTTCTAGCAGCATTCCCGGAGGCTCTTCAGGGAGGTGTGAGTGTTTACCAGGCGTACGTGCATGTGTCCGCCCCACTGTCTGACAAAGAGTTTTCAAGGAAAGAACATTTTGGCTTCGAATTCCTGGGAACGAAAGAGTCACTACGTCTCTAGGCTCCATTTTTGGACGATTTCAGGTTCTCAGTTTCTACAAATAGGTATAAATGCAAGATCTAACAACATTTATTGAGAAAATACTCAAATCTTCATTATACTAGGCTTGCTTCCATCAATTAATGAAACTTTGCCAAATATTTCCAAATCATATTGAGCCTTTTGGAACTGGGTATAATTTTAATCAAACTCTAGCCATTAGTGCCGATTTTTCCCGGAGCTGCGACGACTTCCTTCCAAGTATTTGACACTTTTCGATTATCATACATTCAAGGACTGATGGGTAGTAATTTCGTCTGGATTCGAAACATGTAATGACATTTAGAAATGGATACAGCCCAATTCGAAAACTAGAGTAATTTTAGTAGTTTTTGATAGATTCGCAAAGTTGGTTGAGGCTTGATAGAAATACTGGAAGTTAAAAGCAACGGTGCTAAATTGGACAGCATTTTGCATTGAGGAACTACTATGTCTGGCTCTCCCACAAAAGCACCCATTTGCGTTGGCTCGTTCGTTATTTCTAAAATGAGCCAAAAGAGGTAGTTCTCTATTGCAAAAAGTTGTTCAATCGTGCTATGATAGAACCTGTACTGCTCCTGGCCAAAATTGGGTCCGCTTGGATAATTTGAGTCGCGGGCAAAGCTCGTTGTCAAAGGAAACTGTTCGGCACTGTTTGAGAATGAAATCACCCGATTCTCAACGATTTGCGTTGTTGGACTCCGTTTGAATTACCCGCTCCATGTCTCGCGTGTGTTCAAACACAGAAAATTCACATTTAAACATAACTCTGAACTATCTGAGGAATACGTTGAGTCGGTGAGGTGTCGCACCGTCAAAAAAGGGGAAAACAGTAAAACTATGTATTAAGAACTTCGCTTTGACTCCGGAAACTGTGCAACAGGGATAAAATCCATTCTTACCCCTGGATCAACCTCAATTCCTCTATCAACACTACGAGACAAAGTCAAGAGATATTTTTGGATTAGGGAGGAGACAGAAACAAATAAGAGCTCTGAACAAGGAAAAGAGTACGTTTAGAGAAATACATAGAAAAATAAGGACCATGATGAGGTTTCACTGGGGAGAGTTTTCCTGGTCTGTTCTTTCCGCATTCTCATAGCTGAGTAGACGCTGAGGTCAGCAATATTTCGAATATATTAATTAAAAACGCCGACTCGATCATTTTCCTGACGTTTCACAGCTGTTCAGACTCCGGGCTCCCTGATTAAAGAACCAAAACGGTTTCGGTGTGAGAGACATTTTTTTGAGAGTTTCTCGGTTCGAATCTCTAAAACCTATGGCTATAGTTTTTACGTTTTGGAAAACTATGAGCTGATTAAATTGAAAGTCAAGGAAAAACGCGAGTGCGTGTTTTGATAGAATTTGTGTCCTATTACCTAATTTACTAGACTCTGTTCTCCGTTAGAACGGAGAACTACATTACGCGACACCAGAATTTCGACTCGGAGCTGGCGTAAATTGGATAACCACAGAGATGAAGGAGAACTTCGTAAATCGATCTACTTTCATCTGGGCAATTGATCTCATACAAAAGCTAATTGGCGTAAGTTCATATGCTTTATACATATCAGAAAAAAAAGGTGCCTCTCTATCTAATACGTAACGTAAAATTTCAATTTTTTTGTTTATTTTGTTTTTGACATAAACACTGGAGAGGATTGGATAGTGCCTCATGCGAAGCGACGCAAATCTTCGTCAAATAATGACGGATTAATTACGGTGTGTTGAGCAGTTGACCGATGGATTTCGTAAAACTGGGTATTATTTAACAAACGTACATTTTTAAATGCTGTGCTCTTTAATCTTCAATGAACGAAATTAAGACTGCAGCCCGGAAAGTCATTTCCATGGTCCAGGAAAAGCCACAGGTGCAAAAATCGTAGAGTGTGTCGCAATTCATCAATGCTTGGAACCGACTGATCGACTTATCTTATCTAACACATTACATTCCCACATTTCTTAATTGCGCTCACTAAACGTCACACTAAGGTAATAAACTTAGAAAAGTAAACCGCCATAACGCCAGAATTGCCGTGTAACAAAGAAAACATCCAATAACAAATTATGACACGATAAGTAATATAAATCCTTGGAGAAGCGATTTTTACCAAGTGCACTTAAAGCGGATGTGTCTATTCCGCCAGCACTGTTTCCACGAATGAGCTTCGTTTTGGGGGCGGGTAGATGATGATATGACGCTTGATTATATACGCGGAGTCATAAAAATATGCTTATTTACATACACGCAGTGCATAACCCGACTCCAGCCCTCCTTTCCGCCTTACATTTCCTCCCGCTTCAAAAGCGCTTTGCCCTCGACAAACTGAATGTTTTCTTTTAATTTTTCACGCTCTGGATCTTGTCGTGCAGTTTAGTCGGGTCACCAGCTCACCGCCGCCGAGATACTTTCTTTTCATCCGCAACAGGCTGGTCATTCCGTTCAACGCGTGCTCATCATTCATTTATCTTTTTCTCAAGTTCACGGTGTCCATATGTTTGGCAAATCTCAAGCTTCACCTAATTTTACACGTCAATGACTTGATTAGCTCCTCAGGTTGAGGAGAGTTTATGATCATCGAAAAATTTCTGAACAACTGGCCCATTCATAAATAGGGCTTTTCACAGTGATTACAACTAGCTGACGCAAGAATTCGGAGCTCCGTCGAGGAAAAAGCACGATAGTTTTAGTTCCACTAAATCGGCATCGATCGCGCGGTCAGGTAAATCGGGCTCCTCACCCGACTTAAATCCTCTTGCGCGCCGGCTAACCAACTTACAAGAGCTTTCGAACCAACTTCGCTTACGACTCAGGGATACCCCCTCGGAAGGCCACAAGTGGCTGTTGCGCTATTACCCCACCGCCCACCCCCTCTTCCACCCCTTCTGGGTTATGCGGATTTGGAAAATGCGAAAACACGGTTACCACGAAACACTTTAAAGTTCTAGGCTGTGAGACTTGAGATAAGACATTTTTAATCGGAAATCGATGATTTTAGGGTGCTTGGGAAGTTTTACGCTGCACTGGTCGCACTACACTGCAAAAGTCGCTTGGATCTAGAGTCCAAACTCTTGTTAACAATGACAAGAAAAAATACTCTTAGTTCAATAGAATCTTTGCTTGAATCAAAAGGAAATCCGCTTAAATTAAGAGGCTTGGATCTTTGGTTTAAGCAAAATCCGATTGAATCAAGGGTATTTTTTCTTGTCGATGTTTTTAAAGTCTGGACTCTAGATTCAAGCGATTTTTTTTTTCAGTGTGTATTAAGCGATTTCCGAAATGGAACACTTGCTAGTGTCTAACATTTTGGGAATTACATGTTTAAGAAGAAACTACGGAGTGAACTGAGGAGAATAATCGATTATTATTAAAGGAGATATGACCAAATGACTTAATTTGCTAAAATATGCTGAAATGCTAAATCCGTTTCAATGGGAAATGCCGCCTGATGACGTCACAAGGTGGCAGATTTTCTCACTTTCCAATCTGTTTTACTATAATTTCCGATAAATGAAAAAATTATAAAAAATACTGCGAGCTGCAGTAAGAACTCTCAGATGTAGCAGTAAAATGTTTCGTGCAAATTCTCCTATTTTAAAATTTTCTAATATTGCTTCGAATCAGACATTAATAACACAGCTCGAGAGAGGAGAATTGAAACCGATTTTGGTTATTTTTTTACTGTTGCGCAATTTTTTACGCCGTTCTCTTCTCTGAGAGCCGTTCCAACTGCTTTTCCATGTTTTTCCCCCTTTATGTTTTGGAATCATGACGTTATTAATGCGGTATAAAAAACCTATGGGCCGTTAGCAGATCGAATTAAGGGGTCATGGAAGAAGGATGTTGATTAAAGCAAAGATGACTCTACTTCATTCCCGCGATAGTTCTATTTATGCCCCAAAAAACATTCTACGAAAAGAAAAGAGCAGGGCGCATGGATCCTTTTGAGGAATGAGGCTGCGACTTTTTCGCTGAGGATGACAGAAAAGGTGATTTAATCACAAGTGGTAAGAATCGTTCAACCGCGTCGGTATGACTCGTATTACATCCGGCAGAATTTGAGTCTTAATGAATTTTTCCGGAATATTGTAAACTCAACACATTTCTGTGGTCTGACAGCGTTGTCAGGTATGGCTGGTTCAAGACTTTAACACGTCTGTTTGCACATTAGTTCTTTCTACTTGCATTGTTTTGGTGGCCCATGTTACTTTCACCGCGTGACAATGGATCTTGGCGGCTTGGATAAAGTATGTAAAAAATTTTAGGGAGATGATTAAAACTTTTCTGACTGCTCGTTGCATTGAAAGGAATTCAGCTTTGGAGATGAATATTGAAAAGAGAAATGAGGAATACAAAAGAAAATCTTGAGGAAAAGTAACGTAGCTGGTGAAAAAAAAAAAAAAAAATCAAGATTATTTGGGTACAAAAACTGGAAAGAGTCATTAAAAATTAAAACGTGCCAAGAATTGCCGAAAGGAAATCCCGAGTAATCTTAAGCGAAGCGCAGACTGATAAACGGGCTCGGAAATGAAGGGGAGCTAATGGAAGGGAGAGAAACAAGCGCAAGGGCGCGAGGTACACCCTATTAACCGCGAGAAATTGTTTTCCCATGGCCCGGCGCGGGAAAAGCTCGGGAGAGCCGACTCCAAGATTCTCGCGGGCGATAGCTCCGATACCCGCCCCCTCCTCGCCCCTCTGCCGCCCATCGACGCGCAGTATTAAATAAACCTATACAGAGGAATAATTTGGCTGTTGACCCAATTTGAAGACAACACGGTTGCCTGCCTCCCACCCACCGGGAGCGGGGTGACCTGCGGAGCTGGAGTGTGTTGCGTGAAGCTTGGGGGTGCGGTGCGCAGGCGCTCGCCTCTCCACCCTCCACCCACCGGGCCGGTTCGCTGCCTCCGCGTCGAAAGGAGTTGTTTAACCCTCGCCTCTCCCGAGGGGGTGGAAAAGTCGCTTAGCGCGTATCTTTTTTCCCTGCCTTTTCCGGGACCCGGAATTCCGTCCGCTGCTATCCAGATTTAGGATCCTTCCATCCCCCGACCCCCTATGACCTTCCCCGCGGTCGGAATCGGTGACCACAATTGAGATGAAATCTCAGATCCGAGCCCTCCTGGTCCGTTTGCTTCTTGACGTCTCGATTAAGGGATGATACGTAAGCCGGCTTAGTATTGAACTTAGACGAAAAGACCCAAGATTTACGATTTCACTCGATGTTTAATACTTCTAAGCGGCAAGCGAGAAGTCAAATCAGACGGCCCCGTTTAGATACGGCTCGCGCAAGCAAGGCAAACGGTTAATTAATTTCAATCGTATTGAAAAACACTTTTTTTGCTATTTTTGTGACGCCAATCTGTTCCAGAAATGGAAATAAACGTCTGAAGAGTATGAAAATTGAAGGGCCGGATTAAAGAGACTAGATAATAAACCTGGCGCGATATACGCAAAATTGGAAATTGCCACGCGAAAATAAAAAAATGAAAGAAAAAAAAACAAAGCATAATCTTTTCGAAAGAAGAAACATTCGGGAAAATGAAGAAATTTTAAAGTTGAAAGGCTATGAATCCTCTCCATCCCTATTTACACTTGTGATCATGAGTTCGAGGTGAAGATAGAATGAAGTAAATGCTTACCGACTAATTGTGGACAAATAAGTACGATATGGCGACTCTTACCTGAAACAGAATAGAAATAATTAGTCACTAATGAAACAAAATTTTCTCTTATATTAAAACGATGAATATAAAAGTTGTGGGTTAAATTGTAGTCGATAAAATTATTTTAACCTTCACCGTTCAGTAGAAAAATAGAGTTCAACCATATGAATTGATAGGAAGAAGTGCCATTTCGATCAAATAGGCTGCGTGAATATGTGTCTAAAACAGATTCAGCACTTATCTCTCCTTACCACAGTGGTAGCGAAAAACTGTCGTGCTTGAAACATTGTACTGGGTCATTTTTCCGCAAACACGCCATCGACACCTGCAAGTAACGGATATCATTTCTCAACGTCACGAAGATTCGGAGGTGCACTACATTCAACTAAATTACTGAAAACTCTCCGAATCCACACACAAGTTTTTTCCTCCAGCTCGTTCACATTATTATCTGAGGAAGGGTTGGCCTACTTCAGTGGAAATTTTAAGGCGATTCAAATATGTTTTAGAATACAGAAGGTCAGCAGTTGTTTTTCTAAAAATACAATGGAACGTAGAAAACTCCAGAACACCTAATACTTAGCGTTAGCATACTTTTAACTTTATTTTAGGATCAACAAAAGAAATTTTCGCGGCTGATACAACCGGAATGTGCCTCTGAGCTGAATGGCATCATTTTAAGCCAAAAATTTAGAATGCAACTGGTATTTCAGCAAACTTTTTTTAAAATCGCAATATCGATGGCCAAAGTGCGATACCAACGTATCTTCATTACGATAATTCAACATTTTTGCTCCAATTTCACATTTCTGAAGAGAAACAAGCCAACTTCATGACTTGCAATTTACATAGGTTGTCCCAAAAGTACTGCACGTTTTTTTCTCATTGACGAACGGTAGTAGATATCAAAATGCGGTTTGTGTAGTCTTAAAGACCGGCTAATTACCGATAATACAAGACAAATCCGAGCTCTCTAAGTCAAAAAATGACCAAGTTACAGCGTTTTGAAAATGACTTGTAGAGGGGACCCCTACGGGATTTTCAGCTTCTTTACTGGAAAAAAAAACAAAGAATTAAGGATTCAAGTGGTTTTATTAAATTCATTTTGCAGAATCTTACCAAGATTACGAGCATTTACTCTTCTTCACTGGACGACTGGACACTAGTTTCCTTCTCAAAATACCCTCCATCACTTGCCACACAGCGCCGCAACCGTTCTTCCCAATTCGACAAAGATGGTTTTTTCCAATTCTTCTTGCCTAATGTTCTTTAAGAAAGTTTCAACAGCTCTTTTCATCTCGTTGATGGAGTTAAACTTCCTGCCTCTTAAGCCCTTTTTCAACGTAGGGAATAACCAAAAATCGCAGGGTGCAAGGTCCGGGCTGATATCATGTTACCAACTTCATTCGATCGCGATGATTTCTCTGTAGAATTTTTGATCAATCAAATCTTTGTTTCTTTCAGAAAAGAAGCTAAAAATCCTGGAGGGGTCACCTCTACACGTCATTTTCAAAACACTGTAACTTGGTCATTTTTTGACTTAGAGAGCTCAAATTTGTCTTGTTTTATTAGTAATTGCTCGGTCTTTAAGACTACACAAACCGCATTTTGATATCTGCTACCGTTTGTCCAAAAAAAAACAAACAATCAACTCTTTGTTTTTTTCCAGAAAAGAAGCTGAAAATCCCGTAGGGGTCCCCTCTACAAGTCATTTTCAAAATGCTGTAACTTGGTCATTTTTTGACTTAGAGAGCTCAGATTTGTCTTGTTTTATTGGTAATTGGCCGGTCTTTAAGATTACACAAACCGCATTTTGATATCTACTACCGTTCGTCAATAGGAGAAAAACGTGCAGTACTTTTGGGACAACCTATGTATACAGAGTACTTTGGTGAGAGAGAGAGCAAAAATTAAGTGACGTTTGCAAGAAATTACGTTGAAGATTTTCCTGAAAAATAAATAAATTATGACAAGAAGTCTGCAACCTTGCAAACGGAGATAGTGGTTTTGCACTTTGGCCATCGATATGTATTCACTTCCTGAGTAAGTTTACCTTAAAATTAAACGAGTGCTCTGGGTGCCTGTCATATTTAAACCAGAGGATAAAAACCCAAAATTGATTCAGGGTGTCTACCAAAACAGGCTGACCAAAAATCAGTAGTTGTACAGTACTTTTTCAGTACATTTCCGAGAAATTCGGTACCTTCTCAACGGGAAAAATAGTACTTTTTCAGTACCCTCGATCGACGAAATTCGAAAAATTTAAAAAATTTGAATTTCTCGCTCAAATTGTGACAAGAATGATACAAAAAAAAAATTCCGGACCTTCTTGCGGAATTTCCGCACTTTTCCAGAACTTCCAGACCGCCCTTAAAAATAAGAACCATTTCCGGACTTTCCGGAAATTCCGGACTTGTAGACACCCGGTTGATAGAATCGCGGGCATAGGGGGCGGAGTTGAGCCACCGTCTACCGGACACCGTTAGGGGTCGATAGTGCGGGCGTTTAAACTGATCAAACTGGCTGATTGAGCAATTGCTAATTGCTCGGATTCGAGAATTGGGCGATTCGACGCACGACACGCATACGCAAAAACGGTGGACGGTGACGCGCGGTGGAAGATCCTCAGCTCCCGGCTAGCTGCTCGCCAACACCGGCGCGCGCGGCGACTCGGGACATGACCTCGGCGTCGCGATGCGGCTCAACGACGCCGGCCGCTATACCGGGCCTCCGTACATTAGACCGAAAATCAAACTCACTGGTCGAGCTATGAGCGAATTTTGGAGTATCATCAGACGGATCAAGAGCGGAGTAGCCAAGGGACGAGGGGGTGATCTAGAGTACCTTCATTGGGAGAGTATGGACAACAAGAAAATTTGGAGGTTGGGTTTGATCAGGTCATGTATAGCTCTTGGGGCCCGAAACGGGAGCCAACCTATGAACTCGAATTTTTCAGTGGTACTAATTTTCACATTTCAACTATTCACACAGATCAAAAATTATGAAAGCACGTATAAAACTTTGATTTCGCTTACATTTTCTCAGTTTAAAAGTTTTCATCCTTAAAAAAGCTTGCTTGTAATGCGCTGCTGGCCATATTGAGTGATCTTCCTAATGCTTATGTTGGCAGTAGCACTTTTCAAGTGATTTTCGTTTTTCACGTTGTCGCCCTTTTGGGCCCTGAGGCTACATAAATCGAGTTGTCCATACTCTCCCTGTAAAGGTACTCTAGGGTGATCTACCCCTATACTTTTGACAAAATAGTCTCGTAGGAGCTTCTCTTGTGAAATTGGGGCGCGCCGGCCGCTACACTAGGCCTCCATACGTTAGACCGAAAATAAGACTCACTGGTCAAGCTATCAGGGAATTTTGGAGTTTTATCAGATATATCGGGAGCGGGCTAGCCGAGGGGTGAGGGAACGACCGACCCCTGAACTTTTGACGAAATGGCCTCTTAGGAGCATGGGCCTGTTCCCCAGAAATCCCTTTAAGGAAATTTTTGGGACCCCAGCTCCCATCCAGTGATTTTTTGGGGCCGTCTTTAAATTACGTAACGCGTTAGGGGGACAAGCAGTGGCGTGGCAAGCTTTGCCATATATCGATTGATTTGCCTCGAGTTAGGTTATGGCAGGTATTAGGTATAGGCTAAATGGCAGATCAATCGATAAATCGCAAAGCTTGCCACACCACTGCTTGCCCCCCTTAAGCGTTACGTAATTTATAGACAGCCCCAAAAAAAGCCGTCTATATTCTCGACTCTTATTTACTCCCGTCTGGCAGACCAACTATTGTCATTTTTTTCCAGCAGATGGTGAAGTTGGGAGCGAAGTTGTGACCTTCCCGAAGCACTAGCGGAGCCAGGAGAATTTTGCAGGAGACCCATTGTTCGGCGCGAATGAGCAATGTAGCAAATCTCGACTGGAGGCAAGGCCGGAGACCTGTGTCGGTGTCGCGAGTCGCGCACCGACCTCCCATCCCGACTTCGGCGTCTCCCACCGAGTGGAGTGCCTGCTCTGCGAAACGGTCTCTGCCGAGCCGGAGCCCGGGTACCTTCGTCAGACAGCTCGTCGGTGCGGCTGCGGTATAGTCACACGCAGAAAAAGTGCGTCCATCATCATTTAAAAAAACACATTCCCTTTACTCGCAGTTCCTGGTTATGTAGCGTCGAGGCATCGATTCAATTTTGCGAGTCGAAACGACGAGATAATTTGTATAAGGTACAACGAAACTTCCATTTCGAGGGTCGATAATATTCCCCATCGCGCGAACTTGGCTAGCGTGATGACAACAGTTGTGAAAAGCCCTCAGATTTTTCCTTGGGGGGGGGGGGGGGGGGGGCTGCTACGTCCGGCATAGACTTGGTGAAATGAGCGCTGATGAAGCCCTTCTTAGAACCATTATAAAATTTTCGTCCCACCGGTCGATCGAGAAACCTGACGAGCGAAAAAAAAGAAAGTCATCACTTTCTGTGGAAGCACTACTTGTGAGAAGCAGGGAATGGAGATGTTGCATGTGTGAGGAATTTGCGATTTGACGGTTGGTTCTCATGCAAAAGTTCGCAAGAAACACGATGGTGCCTCTGGTTTTCTCTAAAATTAACTCCTAAGCTCAAAAAAAGCTCTCAAGTTAGGCCAAAATGGAGGGGATATCCTACGCTATCCTGAGAGTCCACCTCTCTTTGTCCTAACTGTTTAGTTCCAAAATTCTTACGTACTCTGGGGTTTCTTCTCCAGATTTCCTTTTATTTCGTTATTTTTCCAGCCATATAAAAACCCATACTTTTCCCGGTCGTGGAGAGTCCTCCGAATAACAAAAATGATTTAAATTAATTATTTTTTAGCGAAAAAACATTACTTAATTGCCGTGAACTGGCTTTATGAAAGCCGAATCCATAGTCACGCCTCAAACTCTAGTAACAAAGGATACCTAATTTGGACGACAGTGATCAAACGGGAGCCTTTGAATAAAAACTACAGGGAAAAAATTCCGCAACTTGCGAAAAATTAGGGCCTATATCATAAGAGAAGACAACATAAAAACAACTAAACAGTGAAAAAAAAATAGTATGAAAAAAGGAGTGCACGCACTAAAACGAAATTTGCCGCATCATTTTTTGGTACTTTTTCTCAGATTTAAACTTTTTTTAAAACCAAAAAAACAAGAGCAGGATTGCAAAAAAAAATCCGAAACACCAACCACTTGTTGTGATTCAGCGTTTTAGTCTCGCGGCACATGGGATGTGACAGATTTCTTCAAGTCATCAAAAAGACATAAAAAATAATCATAAATTTCTTCGTGAAAAAATAAGTATTACGTACTTTAAAAAACTGCGCGTTAAGGCCTAATGTTTGATTCAGGGATGCAAAAATTACAGAACAAAAGTTAGTCACGATCTCACAGACAGCCGCAAAATTATCTATGCGGAAATTTTTCTTACTCCGCAAAAAAACCAAAGTTTCGCGTTGAGCCGAAAACAATTTAAAAAAAAATCAGCGCGTTTCCCTGTTTTTCTAACTTTGAGCTAACAAAACATAAAAAAAGAGCTTTTAATAGACAAACTCCCTCACACAGCGCGAGCTACTGAAAAATTGTTTGCAACCCTGCCACAATATGAATATCTACGAGTACTTGTGGGCTTTTTGAGCATGCAAGTGCAAGTAGGGAAAGAATTGCGCGATTTTAGTCACACTCAATGACTTACTGAGTTCCTATTTAAAAATGTTAAAAACTGTCTGACCTGCGAGGTGTTTCCGCAGACCCTCGTTCGTATTCGATAAATCAAACAGGTGAGATTGTATATGGATATCGATTAGTTCAACATGTAAAGTGTAAACATAGCCTCAAAAGTACATTGAGTAATCTGAGGGAACGGGTTTCTTGTGATAGATTTTTGATTCTTATAAGTATAAAACGGCAATGAAAAGTGAAATTGTTCGGAAATTCTCATATTCAGCTTTTCCTACTTAAATCCTAAAATTTTTGTTGGAGCTTATATTCCATTGTTTTAAGCCAAAAGATACATCGAACCAATTATCAAATATGATCAACACACACATACGAAGACTAAAAACCGAATTACAAGCACAAATCTCGAAAGCTCCAGAGAGATTTTGAATCGGAATTATTTTGCGACCTTCAAATATTCCTAACTGAAGGCTTTAGTTTTGAAACAAAAGTTTCAGAATAACGGACTATTCATGGTTCAGGAATAAAATATCGTAAATTAAGGCGTTCCCATGGCTATGAAAATAAAAAAGTTAGGAGGAGATATTCAGCTTTTCCTGGTAAATCCTGCAATTTTTATTTGAGGTTATATTCTATTATTTTGAGCCAAAAGATACATCGAACCATTACCGAATAAGATCAATACACACATACAAGGCCTAAGAACCGAATGACAATCACAAATCTCGAAAGCTCTAGAGAGATTTTGAATCGAAATCATTTTACGACCTTCAAATTTTCCCAACTGAGGGCTTCAGTATTGAAACAAAAGTTTCAGAAAAACGGACTATTCATGGTTCGGGAATAAAATGACTTAAATCATGGCGTTCCCACAGGTATGGAAAATAAAAAAGTTAGAAGGAGGGTGCGTTCGGCCCCGCGTTTATTGAAAAAATCGCGGTAGGCTCCGACTCCATCCACGGGTCGGTGCTTATGATTGTGCCGCCTCGGCTACTGCAACCTGTTGAGGTGTAGATTGTTCCCACATTTCCCCCCTCACCAAATCAAATTTATGGGCCGTTACGGGTTCCGGACTCTCAACCTTTCACGGCGACCACTTTAGACCTCGGGCAAAACGATGAAAGCTGGAAATCTCAGCCTAAAGCTTGATGTGGGTCTAAACTTTACAGAATGGATCTTTTGCACTCGGGAAATACCTAGAGTAACCCGATTTGACTTCTTAGAATTCGTCAAATTCCATGAGCATTACGGTAAGCACATCAGATTAGTCCAAAAAACACTAATTAATGAAAAAAAATTCTCGGCGTTTTTACCCTGGTCCATTGGTACCTTTACCATCTCACTTTTTTTACCAATCATGGGTAATTTTACCAAGACAGACTCGTAAGCTTACCTAAAAACCGGTATTTTTACTGGGTTTTTTTCAGGTAAGAATACCACTTTTATTGGTAATCAATTCCCGGTAACTTTGCCATTTTATCTCGGTAATTTTAAAACAGTCGATAAAAAATATTGGCGTTTTTACCAAAGTCCAGTAAAATTACCGAGAAAGTTCAATAATTTTACCGAGATTTCTCGGTAAAATTAACAATTCCATAAATGGCAATTTTACCAAGAAAAAACTGGGATCAAATAGAACCCTAAATTCTTGGTAATTTTACCCTTTTCTTAGTAAATACACCGATATTTTTTTTTCAGTGATGCACTATGTGCGGTCTACTGTACCAAGAATTTTCGAAGTTCTCCTCATTAACCTTAGAAATGAACTTTTGAGGACTGTGTTAAAAAGTAATTCATCGTTTCCTCTTAGTACAAGTAGCTCAAAGCATGGAAGAAAAGTATTTCTTGTTCTTAAGTCTTGCGATAAAGACTATTTCTTCTACCGTTTCATTAGAAGCGATTTACTTAGCCTTTTGACAACGATACACGTCATACTTTCAAGTACAATTTTACATATTATGTCCAAGGCTCTCCAGAATTAACAATTATACCTAATCACTCGCGATTCATGAATACCTATACAAAGTATAAGATTAGCCGCCATTTTATCGATACTAGACACCGTTAAAAATCATGGCGTGCATCTCCCTCCGAGTGATGAGGGAGTAAAATTCGCTCCGTAAGAGCAAAATTATCTCTGTAAAAAAAGTATTTCGCTCTGCGCCCAATCACTCGGACTGCTTGGGGGAAAAATAGGCCCTGGAGTGAAAAGCACTCTGAATCTCAATCCAAGATTTTCAAAAGTATGGAATGTTTGTCGAACTTAAGGCGCTTAGAACCATGGAAAATGACACCAAATCTGAACATTTGAAAAAAGTGTTTAAGGTTACGGGAGCGAGTTGAATTGCTGAATATTTGCCAAGTTTCTTAAATATTTTCTGTTTTAGATTTTGATGTCATGTCAGCTCGTCTTCCTCGGATATTGATCGATCAAGACGGCATCGTTGTTCGGCTCGATAGCAGGGCGATGTTGGGGAGACAGAAGTTCATCAGGTTCGACTCGCTTTTGAAAATCTCCGCCGCGCGTGAAAAGTTCAAGACTTCAACTTGTTCAAGTTTCCACCCTCAACTCTTGAATTCTCGAGCTGAATGAAATGCAGCCGATTTGCCAGCTCCAGATCTCATTTGAATACATCTTCCATTTCCCCACCGTCCTTTTCACTTACGAGCCGATGCCATTCTTGCTGCACGTCCTTCGATCCGGATTCCCTTGCCTTTCGTTGATTTGGATCGCGGCCGCCTAAATCAGACAATCACGGAAAAAAAATTTCTTGAGACATTTTTTCCACTTAAACGTCCTTTCTTGTAAACAAAATTTGTTTTGGTTTTTTTTTAGTTAAATCCTTGCAAATATAATTTAAAGACGGTTTTTTTTTAGAGAAAGCCACGTTGTTTTGCTATCGTTTTTTTAACTTACAAATAACGATGGCAAAATGACGCTTTATTAACTTAAAAAAAACTGACGTACGGTTGAATTCGCACGGATTTAACTTAAAAACCCATATTTTGTCGACAAGAAACGACGCTTTAAGTCAAAATAATATCTCAAGAGAACTTTTTTTCAGTGAAGGGCTCCGTTCAATGCTCCACAAAACAATTGCTGAACAATTTTACTCGTACCTATTTGATCTTGTGGAGTTCCGGAAAAAAGCTGAATTGCATTTTTGGGCGGATGATAATTCTGCATTGCATGCTACTCGCGTCATCAATCAGGCACAATACTGTAGGGATATGAGACCATGATACGAAACAGCACGTCGCGTCGCATTCACTAATCACAGGCAAAATCGGATGAGTCACCGACAATCTCTAAGCTTGACGCTTATTCCCAGAAAAATACGCAGAGCAGACAAAGAAGGAAACGCAGTGACAAATCTCATTAATCTTGGAGAACGTATTTATTTACGAATCTGAAATTAGTGAGATTTATTTTCCCTTCAGAGAGACGTGAGTGTTCACACTTGAAAAACGGAGGGCGAAAAAATATGAGCCGCCCCCCCCCCCCCCCCACTTCAATTTAGTCATTGAAATAGGTCCAAATACATCCAACAGGGAGAAAAAAAGAATGGCGTAAGGTACAGAATCTGTGCGCCAGGTCAGACGATTACGCCCCTACAATCCACTTCTGTGCTTGTGGAAACTGGCCACTGTCCTCAGAACATTAGTTTCGCAAATGATGATATTTGTTTCTTTATGACCCACGACTGTTATGCGGACTTATCATGCAGAGTTTACGTAATTTTTTCCGTAAAAAACAGGTGAAAAAGGTAGAAAAGAAGCTTGAAAAAATACGGCAGTTTGTATCGATGCTATCTAACTGAAAAGATAATGCTTCCACGATGTATCTTCCAGAACCTGTTTGTTACTTCAAGTAAAAGTTCATTTGTGCCAATGGAAGTTCGCACAACTCGCGATGAAGAACATTTGATTCACTTGGCCGGAGACATAATTTCATCACAAGTCAACTTTCGTTGTCACGTCTGAAATTTTACGTGGCGCACTTAGTACGTCACTTCCGAGATGCGACAAAAATTTTCTTCAGCGGAACGAAAAATCTTTGATCTAACGAATTAAATGCTTCTTAGTGCACTTAGGTATTAGCGATCCTCAAATTATGAATCTCTACTTACAAATCAAAATGTCATCGTCTCCCTGACAAGAATAAAATTGTACTGCTTACAATTAATTTGCGAGATCGGGTATTGACTTCAACCCTGAGACGACAATTATCTGACGATGAGTTTCGTGGAAAAGGATCTTTTAGAATATTTCTAAGGAGCCTAGAGTTTTATGGGCATGCGGCTAAGATGCACCTTATGATGATACGAACCTCTAAAAAAGATTTAGCATGAGTATAAAGATGGTTTTGGTGATTACACATTGCACATTTTACATGATATAACATTTAAATAAGACTTCATGCACGCGTGCTAAAAGTGTAAACTCAACAATATTACTCTTAAGCCGAAAGCAAGTTTGAACTCAAGCAGAATGAAAGTATGATTAGGACTTCCTTCAGTGCGGTAATTCATTCTAACATATAAATTAATTCCGCGAGCTCTCAAAAAAAAGACGCGACTTCTTGAGAAGCTCTTCATTCTTTTGAGTAGGTATCAGCGTTCAAATCTCACCGACAAAAACTTAATCAATATTTAGAGACAATTAGGGTTTTTTAAGGGACTAACATGTTTTTTCTCAAATCATTCATGCTGTCTTTTGGCACCTTAGGGTCGGGCTCATTCTAACTGATTACACATTTTCATAACTATCCTTTCCTCGACTAAATCCTTTTTGAGGGGTCCCTCATTGCTTTTACTATCAATCAAAAAAAATTTGCTGGATCCCTCGTTTTAACAGCCAGCTGACGGCGAATATTTAGGCGCAGACTTTGGCCTCAACTTCAATTATTTAGGCGCATTTCGCGCATGACGCCATTCAGATTCAAACACTGATTGTGACTTTCAACTATTACGAAATCCTGCAGTCAGATTAAAAGCAATCGACGGTTGGATCAGAAGCGAATCACTATGCTAAAATCACGATTAACGAAACCGATGACATCACACCGAGACTGAAAAGAGCTTCTCGTTAGAAAAGGCTGAGTGCCAAAGTTAAGCCAAGCAACCACTATACAGACGCATGATTCACGCGCGAGTAGTGAAAAGAAAAAAATCGCAATTCGGCGACGAAGAACTCGAAGAAGAATAATTACGACTTAGTGGTGAGCTTGTCGTGTTCAGTGGCGTGGCGTGAACTGCGATATATCGATTGTTATGCCATTGAAACCTATGAAAAAAGATCGATTATCGGGGTGTTCGCAGCGAACACCTGAGTAATCGATTCTTTACCATAGTTTCAAATGGCTAGATATCGATAATCGATTATTCACGCCACGCCACTGGTCGTGTTGTGCGCTTATTCCCCTCTCACCGCACCTTCACTCGGACGAGACCATCTCAAGTCGGAAAGTTTCACAGACACGACTTGACAACTCTTCACCGTTGATTTGCATAGCGACTTTCTCTGCCGCAACGGCGACGATTAGTAGGTGATCAGGTAAGTATGCGCATACCTCGAATGATCAAATCCTCAGTCAAAATGAAAACGAAACCTTTTCTTCTTCTTTGACACTCGCCAAAACAGAGGGCGAGGATAATACCGCGACGGCGAAGAAAATCCTCGAGCGCGCCCCCGCTCGGCGGGCGGAAACATTTCGATGGTCATTTTTTTTCTTTAATGAAAAATTGATAACTAAGAGAGGAAAGCACGTTAATGGAGACCTTGCACATTTTAAGAATTTCCAATTTCAGTGCTGATTCCAATGTAAAATTTCGCGAAAAACACAATGCTACCACCTGCTTCCTCTGAAACAAACCCTAAAAGCTCTCCAAGTTGAGGCCGTGACGGCGGGAATATCCCACACTATCCGGAAAGTCAGTCTCTATATCTAGTCAAACCCTCCATTCAAAGGTGGAGAGAAAATACGTTAACAGGGTTGCCACTTAGTTTGGGGACTCCAAAATTGGAAACACGGCAACCTTGCGAATGCATCTTGCTCCCTATCTTGGCATGGAGAGTTTGACTCGGGATAGAAGTGGATTTTCAAGATGACGTGGGGACGTGGGATATCCCCTTCATTACGGCTTGAACTTAAAGAGCTTTTTTTGAGCTTTGCAGTTTGCTTTGGAGAAAACCAGTGGCACCATCATTTTTTTGGCTAAATTTTACGCAAGATGGAGTACTTAAATTGCAAATCCCCCACACATGCAAAAGCTCCATTCTTGAAGTTTAAATATTTCCTTACTCAACGGGTAAGTACTTGGACCTTTTTGCAGAGAGAGAGGACATTTTCCGAGAATGAGAAAGTTTTGAGGCTGATATCGCGACTAATATCGTCTTCCTAAAAGGAACTTCCTATTCCCCTCCAGGATCACCGACTCAAGACAGGAACCCCAAAAGTTCTTCATATAAAGTTTTTTGACTTTCTGTGACTTTTTCCCATTTTTACTGACTCAAAACAACCCAAACTTCTCAAAATCACTGTTAATCATTGACTTTTTCCTTACTTACCCTAACATTTGAATACATAACTTCAGCTTTAGTTATCTCCCCCCCCCCCCCCCCCTCTCTCTCTCTCTCTCTTTAAAACACGCGGACATTCGTCCGTCTTCTTGTAAAGACTCAAACTATGGAGAAAGGTACCCAGAATTTTCAAATGGCCTGGATACACGCTCAAATTTTTATCAACTTCCGATTAAATGGTGGCTGGTGCGCACCATCTACCATCAATTTTTAGGTATGGCCTGCAAAAATTTGATGGTAGATGATGGAACTTTGGGTCTCATCCGTTTCCTGATTTCCACAAAACCGTGCTTATTTCAATCAACACGCTGTTTTAATTAATTTTAGATAACAGTTTAGATAACTCTCGACCGCCATTTTCGTCATCATTTTGATCGGAAATTGACGGAAATTTGGGCGTGTATCCAGGCCTAAAAACGGTGGATAGGAGGCGACACGAAACTCGCGCAATTCCCTGACAAGTCTCAATTTTCCCCGGTTGCCAGAAATTCCCTAACTTCCTCAATTTGCCAGACCGCCGGCAATCTTGCATGAAGCTGAAACTTTGTTGGATGTACGAGTTGAAAACCCTACAAAAATTGCTTTGCGAATGTCTCACTGTCGCACAGTGGATCGAGTCAATCAGAGAGGTTGGACAAGAATTTGATGTTTAATTAGTCACATTTTAAAGTTTAGGAGGTACTTCAAGAAGAAAATTTCACGAGGAAACCAAAGGAACCACTTTTGAGATGTCAAAGTCTTGATATGACGGAGTTTTAGGCTTCTAAAGTTTCCAAATTTGCCCGACCTCCCCCATTGACTCGATCCACTGTGTATCGGTCGTATTTTCATCCTGACATTCTCATTGCTCGACTGAAAATTTCAAGCCAATCGTTGGGTCAAATCAAATCCAAAAGAGTACGATCACAACCCCTGAGAATTGGCAAGAAAAAACGTGTTAGATAAAAATTTTCATTGAATTTCCCGACATAAATCGGGAAAATTTAAAATACCTGAAGCCACAAGAAAAAAACCAGTGGTGCAGTCGTTCTACTTCATCCTACCTTTTACCTAAAAGCGGCGAAGTACGAAGTCTTGGAACCGTAAAAAAAAACTGTGGAATAAACGAAGGTACTTGAAAAAAATCCTGGTAGTTAACTCACACAGTGACAGAAACATAGTACCTAGGAGCACTTTCCGCCGAGACCTCCCCTTGTTCTAATAACTGCTTCGAGTAATATCCACATCTTTGGATACAAATGGACCTCTCTCGGACTTCGCCTACTTTTTGGAAATATCTTTACGTGCTTGTTCTTCCGAAATCCTTAACATTTTAAAGAAGAGCAGGTATAAAAAAAGCGAGCTTGATAAAATCTGAAGTACTAGGTAAGTAAAAAGTACCGATTAGAGACGCATGGTTATTGCAGAAGATGAGCTTCAGAACAGTGGACATTCTTGGGACTAAATGTCCTGCCTAGTATAATTTTTTCCTAGATGTAGTGTCTACTTCTACGTCCGAAAATGGTAAAAAAATAGAGAAGAAAAAAAACACCTTCATTAGGAGAGAGAATAACTATTGTCCAGCTAAAAAAAAATGATACCGCATTATTTAGTCAAATTGACATTGTCATTTTTAAAATGAAAATTATTATCCTAAAATAATTTTAACTCAAACTCAAGATTAGGGTACACTTGCTCGGAACTTAAGCTATTACTTAGCTTAGCACATGGACGTTTTAAGCAAAATCTTTTGGACTACCTATCTTCATTTATGACCTCTCTGACTTACATTAAATAAATTCATTTCATAATCACCTGCACTCCTAAGTTTTTGAAAGAATGGAAGACCTAGTAGCAATTGGAATTCATTGTGCAAACTTTTGATACATGTAGATGTACCTATTCCTGTGTCTAATAATAAGCTGTAGTTAATTAGTAATGACTTATAAATAATCTTTTATATTCTTACATTGATCTTAAGAGATGATTACAGTTCTGATGAACTGAAAAAAAGCATTATCTACATTTAAGTACTTAGCTTGCCCAGATCATAAAAAAACTTGTGGCAACATACGAATCAGACTGACTTTTTATTCGTGGAGGCTTGTGTTAACTGAAAAGATATGTTGTTACTCATGAATTTAGCTGATAAACAGCAACTTTGATAATCAGCAGGCAAGGTGGATGAGGACAAGCGTTATTATTTCACTCTCTTGGGCGGGCCTAATAATGAGGACATTTTTAACCTACAAAAAATCAAGTATGTTGAAAAGTTTCAGTGAGAAGAATCTAACATGTGCTACTTAGAAGGACTCCTAATTTGAGCTCGTCGAAAAAATTTTCAAACCCACTTTTTTTTTATCAACATTTGAATTCCATCAACAACACAGGTTGCAGGACATCAAATACTTAAGCAATGTTACGCTGCACTGTCATTGTTGAAACTTGATGAGAAACCAATCATTCAAATACAAAAATTAAAGCTGAGATCCTCCTAAAATCAATGTGATAATTGGATGCGAGCTTCGATGGATGCATAAAACAATAACTGGAGCTACCGTACTCAGTACCTGGCTTCATGCCATTTATGCCTGTGTGAGCATTTCATTCAGCGCAGTACAAATGTTCCTCGCAGGTCAATCCCCAACATTAGTCCACTTTCTAAAATTGATTGATTTCAAGCAACTTAAATATGAAATTTGATATTGTCTTTGCATTGTCTTGCAATGATCACACATGCCCAAAACTGTTACTACTGGGTTCGGCATTTTTCAAAAGGCACCCTAACAGACCTTCAAAGCTTACTAACTTCTTCCCATACCGAGGACAGATCAATTACGGATCATTCATTAACTCATCGATTCTTGGCAGAATAAATTTTTAAAGTGGGTCTGAAGCCAGATCAGCAGAGAAGTAAGAAAGGAAGTGCTCTCACAAATGAACGCAGGAAAGCTCAACAGATTTTCATAATTTAGTTATGAGAAAGATATTATTGATAAAATTCAGCATGTGACTGATTAGAGAACGGAAAAGAGAATGAGAGTTTTGTTGATAGTTACAGCTTCATAACCTTCGCAGAGTCCAGACACGGGTCAATACAAGAATAAATATTCGAGGATTTTGACTGATGAGGACAGAAACGTTCAAGCTCCAGTTTCAAAGAATGGAAAAATATTACTGCTAAAGTAATTTCATTAACTCATAGTCCAAGATACATAGAGACTGAATACGTAAAGGATTCTAACCTATCCCAAAGCATGAACTCATTCACCACACCAGACTACACGATTATTGTGATGGTGATTACCTGATAAGGGTAGTGAGATAATGCTACGAACCAAAGAAAAATGCAATCAAAGCAAATGCAAATCAGAAGTACTAAAGAGTATTAATGAGAGCATGTAAATATTTATGTATTTTCAGGAAGAATTTTGATAGACGATTCTTGGAAAATTATCTTGCGTGAATCAACCTACTTCTTAGCTTGACAGCTTTAGTGGTGAAACTTTTCGGCCAAGAGACGAATATTTGTCTTGAAAGTAGAGTACTGCGTAAAATACTGACTGCGCCGAACTAGAAGTGCAAAATCCATACTACTAGGCTGCGAGAGCTTTGGAGGATGATAAAATATAATTCATCAACCAAGACAGCGCAATGCCAAAGAATAAATTTGCTAAGAACTTTTAATGCAGCCTACATTTAATACAGCATAGCATTGAGAAGGTGGAATTTGACCCTGAATATAACTACCCTGGAAAGCGGTATTGACTAGCGAAACTTAGAAAAATACAGGGCCAAGAAATTATGAGTGATCCAAATATTAAATAATTTGATGTTTTCAGTTCAAATGTTATCCAAAATAACTTCCAGAAACAAATTGATTCACGGAAAGTTGTGATATCCATCTAATTTCAGCCAAGACGAAAGCTCAGTTGCTCAGTAGCAATAGCGACATTGCATTGAGATGCATGAATAAAAACACGTACTAGGAGGAAGGAAGGAAGGGAGCCAATGCGGAAAATAGAAAATAAACAAGCTAACGGTGGGAAACAAATTGTGTAGAAATAAAAATAAAAGGTAAGAGGGAGCGAAGATGAGTATTTGAGGCTTGGACATGGAGATTCCGAACGCAAGGCCATGAAAAATTGACAGATCACTTTCAAAAGTACAGTATCATGTTTACCTCGCTTGGAGTGTTTGAAAAGCTTCAAGAAGGCGCAGCACCGCAGCACGAAATCGATTGCCCCTCTCCCCCCAGCACTACAGACACCACAAAATGTTGAAAAATTCGCTTCCGGGAGCCACTGCAGTTATCCAAATCGAACGTGATTCACTTCACTGACTATTCGCGGAACGAAAAGAGTTACAATCACTACAAATTCCACCACTTTCCGCTCACAAAAGCTCGCAAATTTCACCACATCACACTGGTTGAAACACTTTAACACTGCTTAAATATGGCTGACACACTGATCAAGTTGGAGATTGGGCGCATGCTTACCTCGACGGTGCTGCGATCTCGCGCGCAACTTTGAAACTTCTCCGTCCTGTAGAGCTCTAGCTCCGTCGTCTTCACGCTACACGGTCAAATACATTATCACGCCCATTATTATCCGAGTGTTTCTCAAATAAACGTTTGAATTTCGCAATATTTGTCAATTGAAATCAACTGACGCTACATTTCGTTATACAGTTTATGAAATTTGATTGTAAAGATACCTTTTCATTGCGACTAATAGTTAGGTACCATATTTTATGCTGTTATTTCTATCACGAAAGTCAGAAGCTTTTACGACTTTGTGTTTCGTTCAAGATTCAACCGTGATGGCAGCACTTGCGGCGTCAACTCACGCTGCAGGTAGCGGAGCGGCTCTTCGCTTTCATGAGATTGTATCATACCCCAGGAGCCCGGGACCTTCGCGCTTAAATCGCACAATGCGCGACACGTCGCAACGCCAACCTGCATTGTATCCGGTCAATGACGAGTATTTTAAAATGATTCACCCGCAGTGTTTTCAAGAGAGTCGGGAATTAATTATGTTAAAATTCCATGGGATTTATCCGCAAGATTTCCCTTAGTTTTACAGCCGATAGATGCGCGGAAAGAGGCACAGTTCATCACAGCGCCTGGATGCAACTATTCGTGTTCCGTGGATGCGCGTGTTGCATGAAAAAAACTTGAAGGTGCCCTGACTTTTCTTACTCGCATCTAAATGCGCTCGTTGCGTTTCGCGCAGCACCTATGCTTCATCACCAGGTGTCGAAAATATTAAACGACGGACCTCAATACGGTCTACGACAATTATTTTTACTACCTAATTTTTCATTTCACCTTGAAAATATTACTCGACTTTTCAGCGCGAAATTTGCAAGAATCTATTGTCAAAAAAACGAAGAAAACCAACGATATATTGAGCAAGCACGATAATCCGGCAATTTTGGTGAGTGGAATGTGATAGGCCATTTGCATCGTCGCCAATCTAGGTGCATGGTTTGGTAATGTAACAAGAAACATTCATCATCGAATTGGATTGCATTTTGCAAAAAGGAGCCAGGAGCATTACAATATTGCTAAGATTGTGCAGCTCCTTTTGTCTTGGAAGGTATACCAGATTATCTCTAAACAGTTTCTATTTAACTCGCTAAAAACTGTAAATTTAGGGCAAAAATTACCATGCAAATTTCATATTTTTTCAGGATGTAAATTGTTATATTGCAGTGGGTAAAGTTGCACAATCTTAGCAACATTGCAATGCTCCTGGTTCCTTTTTGCAAAATGTAATCCAATTGTTCTCAGTTTTCCTTAGTTTTAAAGCCGATGGGTGCTCGCAAAGCGACACAGTTCATCACAGCGCCTGGATGCAACTATTCGTGTCCTATGGATGCGCGGGTTGCGTGAAAAAACTTGAAGGCGCCCTTGCAGGTCTTTCCTTGCATGTACCGAAATCCATGTAATTCGCTGCGCCTCACCGGCATTTAGTGGGACAAATCGCACATTAAACCGGAACATCAGCCGATTTGCTGTAAAATCGCACGTTTGGCTCTGAGGCAAATTGGAAAAGTGCCTTGAGGCAAAAACGCCGGCTCGCAGCTATAACTCAGCGTCAGTGTTCAAAACTCACCTTGGAGTTTTAGGAGCCATGCATGTGGCGCATCAAGCTCGATTTTTTGGGGTCATTGAAGATTTTTTAGGGGCCAAATTGCCTTTTTGGCAGGGCTGCCACTTTATTTGGCGACTGTAAAATTGAAAACACGGCAATACTCCTAATGTATTTGCTTCCTATCTTTGCATGGAGAATTTGTCTTGATGTAGAAGTGGACTCTCAGGATAGCGTGGGATATCCCCTCCATTTTGGCCTCAACTTCAGAGCTTTTTTTGAGCTTGGGAGTTGATTTCAGAGATAACCAGTGGCTCCATCGTGTTTCTCGCGAACTTTTGCATAAGAATTAACAGTCAAATCGCAAATTCCTATAACACATGCAACATCTCCATTCGGTGATTAATAGAATCGATACTGCAGTTCGCTTTGCTAATAAACAAATGCAGTTTCTTCGGAGCAGTACCGTATGTATGAGGGGTATTCGTAAAGTAAGTTCATATTTGTCATATCCTCTAAACTAATAAGGATAATTTAAATCTGTAAAAAAGTTTGTGAATTGTCATACTCTCAGCTTCCTAGAAAACTTCAGTTTTTTAAATTCGGTCTTCTGAGTGCCACAGGATATCAGTTTTCTTACACCCGTCTCTCGCCACCGCGTGTCCAAAATTTACGCGCGTCTCTAGGGGTGCTCGATGAGTGTTACTCATTTATTTCTAAGAAAGAAGCACAAATATTGATGCAAACAGAAACTGTGATGTCATGAAAAGGCTTAAATCAGCATTCAAAAGAACATACCCTGGCCTTTTGTCTCGTCAAGTGACGCTGCTTACACCCGTCTCTCGCCACCGCGTGTCCAAAATTTACGCGCGTCTTTAGGGGTGCTCGATGAGTGTTACTCATTTATTTCTAAGAAAGAAGCACAAATATTGATGCAAACAGGAACTGTGATGTCATGAAAAGGCTTAAATCAGCATTCAAAAGAACATACCCTGGCCTTTTGTCTCGTCAAGTGACGCTGCTTCATGACAACGCTATAGGCCCCATACAGCTCATGTGACCAATCAGTTGTTGACCTCCTTAAAATGGGACCTTTCCCCCATCCTCCTTATGCTCAGGATCTTACCCCCAAGTGATTTACCACTTGTTACCTGAGCTAGAGAAAGTTTATAACGAAAAAACTTCCGTGGACGACGATGAGGTGAAAGATGCTGCACAAAAGTGGTTGCAAAAACAGAATCGCCAGTTTTACGCTGATGGAATCAAAAAGCTCTTGTCACGATTTGTAAAATGTGTCCGACGTGGAAAAGTAAAATAAGGTCTTCTCAAACATGGAAATTTTAATTGTTTAATTTTAAACAAAAAATTGCATTTTGACAATTTGCAGGATGAAGCCGCATGCTACCGTCCTGCGACCTCCCAAGCGCGCGTCAATTTTAGACACGCGGTGGTAAGAGACGGGTGTCGGAAAACTAGTGTCACTGGACACTCAGAAGACCAAATTTAAAAAAACTGAAGCTTTTTAGAGAGCTGAAAGTATAAAAATTCAAAAAAAGTTCACAGATTTAAATTATCTTCATTAGTTTAAAGGGTATGAAAAATATGAACTCAATTTACGCGTCGTGTATTTTTTTTTTTTTTTTTTTTTTTTTTTTTTTTTTTTTTTTTTACTAATTTCTACACCCTAATAGGAGAGGTTTTAGAGACATTCTGAAGATGAAGAATGATCCAGGAGGAATACTTGAACATAACCATAACAATGGCATCTTTTGGTATATCAGTATTTTCTGTATCAACCTTTGCTCCCTAAAAATCAAATAGATAATGAAAGAGCCAAAATTCATTAAATTCATTCGTTTTCTTAAGTCAACGGATATTTTTCTAAATTCTTACATTTTAATGACCGATTTCAACCGACCTTAAGGTTTAATTTTACCTCGAATTGCTCTCTAAAATAATATGCATCGTACTTACTATCAACGTTGAGCCAACTTATTCATTAGGAAATCTATCCAAAACAAAAAAATAAAAACAACTTTCGAAAGTCGTAATTTACGTCTTTCGATATTTTTCAGATTGTAATTTCGAGAGTTTGAGGGTTACACATTACCGATGAATACCTATAGAGAGAAATTAACGAAGCCGGCCGAGAAAAGGTTAATGAGGCACGAAGTACAGGGCGATATATCTACCAGTGGGTTCACAACGTCATCTAATGAAAGCTCGTGGTGCGATGTAATTGTGTGATTATGAAATAAATATAAATATTTGCTCTCCCCGTTATGCTTGTTGCCTAAACGGCGAAATCGAAGGCGAAACCCTAAAGGACGATATCTGTCAATAGATTTACGCATGGTCCAGGGATGCAGAAAGTTCTATGCCTTCCCATTTTAAAAACCCCTTCCTCTGCATAGAGAAAAAAAAGGAGGTGTTTGCATCTTGAGGATTGTTTACCCCGTAACGTAGGTCGGTACAACCTGGCCAGCAAAATCCGGAATTCGAAGTATGAAAAATGGACCATAACGTCCAATTTTTTTGCTTAAATCAACTCATGATATAATTTCAGACACTTTATACAGAATGACTTTTTTCCATAAACTACACCATTTTCAAGAAATTCGATGACAAAACTCGTCCGTACCGACCTACGTCATCAAAAATATCCAAAATGCCCGTGATGCAAACACCTCCATTTTTTTTCTCTATGCTTTCTCTGCAGAAATTTCAACAAAATTACCTTAAGGCCCTTTACAATTTGCCGCGATTTTGAGGAAAACACGTGATATTCACCGCCTTTTTTAAACGGAACGCGATTTTTCCGGCTTTTTCATCTGAAAACATCGTTTTCGGGAAACCTCCATTTTCACACGCGACCGATCACAACCCACCCGGTCGCGTGCTCGCGAAGTTTTTGCACCCCTGGATGGAGTGAGATTATAGTATGTAATTTTCAGAATGGATAATTGTAGGCAGCCAGAGAAGCAAAAAGAAATTTCATCTTGCTGAGAATATTTCACAAAATTTCAAGAATTTTCATTTTATATAGTTTTACGAAATGTTGAATCTGTCGCCTAGTACGCAAGGCCACTACACTGGCCCTTTGGTCTTCGAGTGGGTGCGGGGAGGAGGCGGTTATCACTGAAAAGGGTTTCGGAAAGTCCTGAGGGCGCAGAGGGCCCGCAAAAATTAGGGCACACCGATGTTTTCGGCGGGGTAATCCGCCTTTGCCTGTAAACTGAAAAAAAGATAGGCGAATCCTAGAGGAGCGTAAAGGGCATGCGCCCATCCCGTTCGCCCGAAGAAAAGGATGAAGAAAGAGAGGAGAAAGAAACGGACGAAAGAAGATGGAAGGAAGAACGTCAATGCATGTTTGGTAATAATTCATGACAAAATTGACTCAGACAGCATATTAAATTACCTATACCTATTTAAAATTTCGAAAATTTTCTGGGGATAGCCACTGAAAAAAAATTCTCGGCGTTTTCACCAAGGTCCGTCGGTACCTTTACCATCTCACTTTTTTTTACCAATTATTGGTAATTTTAACAAGACAGACTCGTAAGCTTACCTAAAAACCGGTATTTTTACTGTTTTTTTCAGGTAAGAATACCACTTTTATTGGTAATCAATTCCCGGTAACTTTGCCATTTTAGCTCGGTAATTCTACCACAGTCGATAAAAAATATTGGCGTTTTTACCAAGGTCCAGTAAAATTACCGAGAAAGTTCAATTCCATAAATGGTAATTTTACCAAGAAAAAACTGGGATCAAATAGAACCCTGAATTCTTGGTAATTTTACCCTTTTCTTGGTAAATACATCGAGATTTTTTTTTCAGTGTAGCCACCCGGAACCATCGGCCGGGCTTCCATTCGAAAATTCTGGATCCGCCTATGAGAAAAAATTACAAAAACGTTTCAACAATGTAAAACATATAACCTTCGACTTGAAAAGAAGAAGGAGAGGGGAAAAAAATTGGTTTAACAATTCGACGAAAAATAACCAAACCCCTAAATAAATTAACGACGAAGCTAGTAGCTACTTATATTTTCTTCTAAAAAAAACTCCATCTAAACCAAATAACTTTCCTTTTCTAAAAATACATTACTAAAAGAAGGTGAAAGAAATTTTTGTCTCACACTCAAACAGATTGTCTAAGAACTGCAAAATTTTTGCCCCTTCGAAAAATGGAAAAAAGCAAATATTAGACCATTTTTTAGAGCACCTTCACTCCTGCACACGGAAAAGTCAGTCCTGGACTAGTTGTGAGCTGTAGCTGCTCATCTTACGTTCATGCTAACTGTCAGGCTCGGACTGGCCATAAGGCCAATCTGTCATTGGCAGATACGCCCCCTTTGCGCGCCCCTCTTACAGATAGCAAAATGAGAGGAAGAAAAAAAATTACGACCGAGAATATGTGAGAAAAATTTCTTAAATGAACGAAAGAAGGGAGAGTTAGGAGTAAAGAAAGGTGCTTTAACGCATGATAGTGAACACAGGTCCAAGAACTACTTTCTGAAGCGTAAACATTTTCTGTGAAATTTTCACCTTCTTCTTGACATACAGGAGCTTTATCATCCCCCTCCTTCATTCGCTATGTGTAACTGGACCGCGTTAAACAGAAAGGAACCAAGCCACATCAGCTATTGCCAAATTTAATCGGGCAAGTTAATTTTTTTCATGAAAACGGTTGTGCGAATTTTCGTGCAAATTTCAGTGAAAATTCTCCATAATTTGAAGCAAATTCCTTAAAAATTTCATAGGAATCCGCACAAACGATCTCTCGTAAAAAATTAAATTGCCCGGTTAAATTTGGCAATAGCTGATGTGGATTGGTTCCTTTCTGTTAAACTCGGTCCAACTCCCTTAGAAGCGATGGTCGGTTCGATTTTTAGACATACGCATCCTTTTTAGACCTTTTAAGAGACCTTTATATTAACATATTTCCTCCTTTTCAAATGACTATTGATTTGGACTTACCATAGCATGGCTCGGGCAAACTTAACCCTAATTTATCTCGACATTCAAAAATAAGAGACATCTAAAATGTAAACGCGATACAACTATTCGCGCAAGATGAGGATGTCCACATTGCATATGAAAAATGTAAGACGCGATGTCGTGAGTCGTGAACTCGCAATGCTCTGCTCTAGTTTGAAGCAACATTACAAATAAGACAAACGCAAACAAACACAATATGGAAATAAAGCGAGGCTGCGAGGTAAAGGATGCGCGTTATTGACGGCGCAGAGATACAACTATTCGTACTTGATGGACGTCCGTGCTGTATCTGAAAAATTGAAGGCGCGATGACGCGAACCGTGAGCTACTGAGCTCTCAATGCTCTGCTTCATGCTTTCAATGAAGCGTCGCTCTGATTCGGAAGAAAAGTTGAAAAAAGGCCTGAAGACATCTCTCCTACCTTCGGCTGTATTACTCACGTAGTGTTTGAAGCACCAATGAGACAAACGGAAACAAACACAATATGGAAAAAGAGGAAGGAAAAGGATGCGTGTTTACGACGGCGCAGAGATACAACTATTCGTACTCGATGGATGTCCGTGCTGCATCTGAAAAATTGAAGGCGCGATGACGCGAAGCGTGAGCTCTCAATGCTGTGCTTCACGTTCAATTTTGTAATTTTTACTCCATGCGATCAATAAACTTTGAACCTGAAAATAGCGTAAACTTGTGCTGATTTGCCAAAATTTTCTGAACCCCTCTCCACGTAGGGAATGCCCTACCAGGAAATATCACATTACGCCCCTTTAACCAGCCAAGGGTCAACGCCCTCTAATGCGTGCCAGTCCGACCCTGCTAACTGTGTTTTTATATGTCTAAGTACACATGATATTTTATAGGTACTTACATCCTTATACACCTGCCTTGAGAATGCTCACTATTAAATTAAAAATCCTCTGCAGCCGGAGCTGTCTGATCGTGAGCCATTTGACTGTTCGGCTTCAGCCAATGGGCACTTTTTATGACATTGAAGTATGACGTCATAGGATGAATAGGACCGTCATAACCTCACTTTACTATCAAAACAGAAAACAAAATGCAGTAGTGCAGTTAGTACTTATAAAGTTCGAAGTTAGTAAGCGTTTTAAGAGTGTGTTTTTATTCCTCCCAGCTTTAATTAACTGTAGGATTTCAAAACTTTTCACTGTAGAGGGTTTGGCATTTGTGTTCAATTTAATTTCCTCTCTTCTGTGAAATCTCAGTAGCAAGCGCTCGTGCTGGAGTGCTGGAGTACATAACTAAAATGTTTTCATCCTTTGTTTTTCTCAAATTAGTTAATTAATTTTATATGCTTTGCTAAGTGTACTTCCTAATATTATTGGTATTAAACATTTTGACATTTTTCTTGAGCATTAAACTCACATTGTGCTGTGCTAGTGCCTCGCACACCATGCACCGATTTTACATCAAGGAAAAGCCAGTCGGGGTATGATTCCTCTTCAGTTTATCTTTTCTCTTTGCAACTCACTTTATCTTATGTTAAGTCATGTTTAAGACTACTGGCTAAGGATCTGGGCCAACCGAATGTTGGATTTATCACATCGGCCCGGCACAAACTGAAGTTTTTAATCAGTGCTGCTTTGACTGAAATGGGCATGTTTCATTTAGGTTTGAATTCATTCAGGCTTTGGGTCAGAGATAATATGATACATTGACTATGTTCGCCAACATGCGTACTCTCAAGTAACGCACTTAATACCTGCATCAGCATGCATGCCCCGTAATGTAAGCTAGGTTTCATGAAAGCTACATTTTATGTTAGGTACTGAGCCGGTTTTAGATTTATGTGCCCGGTGCCAAAGAAATTTCCCCCCCCCCCCCCTCCTCCCAGATATACAGTGTAATATTTAATAGAAACATGCGATACGTGCAAAATAAGTTTCAGAAACGAGGCAAAAGCGTAATCCGACTCTGCGATAGTGAGAAAGATGCGCATTTGTGCCGGAGAGTGTTGCAAACAAATATTTTAGGAGGAGGAAGAGGAAATGATTCTTCAAGGAATGAGGATTTGTGACGTTCAAAAGGTGAAAATGGAACATAAGTACTTAGTATAAAATTAAATTACTTAAATTTTGATTCTAAAGTGCAAACCCTTGTACCTCCGTCGCAGTGTTTCAGAATTTCCGCTTCTATTTTTTTTTTCAAAGAGATACAAGCAAATTTTGTAACTTGAGATTCATAATCATACAGTCTCTTAATCTTACAAAGTGAAAATTTCTAGAGAGTTGTCAAGAAAATATGTTGTCTACTTTTCCAAAGAATAAATGAACTAGGTATCACAAGAAGTTTGCAACGTCGCAAATGGAGATCCGTGGTTTCGCACTTTGGTCATCAATGTACTCATGTTTTAGAAAAACTTACTGGATGATTTTGATGAAAATAGAGAGAAAAATTAAGGGGTAGAGAGTTTTACCAAGGCATTGAAAGCTCTGGAAATTCGCCCCAGAGCTCTCCCTATTTTTTTTTCTCTCTCTCTCCTCCCTTTTTCCTTAAAAAATAATTCAAAATTTGCTGCTCGGTGCCATTGCATCATTGGTCCTCCCCTATATGTGGCCCTGGTATTCATTATATTCTTACTTATTCTAGGTTTTAACCAATGAAATGTCTAATTTCAAATATCGCAATATAAATCCTCCTACCATCTTTAAGGATGCCTGTATTCGAAACATGTGAATTCTAATTTTGTCAGCTATAAAACATGCTGTGTCAGAATTCTTTAAATCCTTAAAATGTATATTTTTTCATTGAGTTCTTTGTAATATTTTCATCAATAAAAAAAGATGAGAGTGAAACCTTAGCCAAGGGTGAATACTCTCCGCATACTAATTAATCTACTGTATACTTATTTTTTTAGGTTTTGATGCCTCAAAAGATGAATTTTTGGATGAACCTGTTTTATATGTGAGATCAGCTGCTGACATCCTAATGTATCGGTAATTTTGTCTGAGACTGCAATATTTGAAGGAAGGTAAGGAATATATCAAAAGGTTAGAGTCAGAAGAGCTTCATTTCACTGCAATGCTGTAAAGTTTTGCTGTGCAACTTATTTACTCAACAATGGTAGCACAGTGTATTACTGAAGCTTACGTCAATTTTCTTTATGATTGGAAAAAATCCCCCAAAATTACCCTTATAAAACAAGCATCCATCTATCATGGGGTAAAGAAACAATTAGCAGGTAAGACCTTGCAACATTGCAATGCAATTAAACCCGACTGCCTCTGATTCTGTTAATCAATTTCTCTTAACTTCATCATGGTTTGTGAAAAAATTACAAAATCCTAACCGAAGCCGATGCTAGGGAGAATTTCATTTTCATTCAAATGGCGTTACTCTGTCAGAAACAATAAGATCCCTATTAAATGGGAATAATGTGCTCTATATGAAAGTGCAGTGGCATTCTAAGAATTTTTGGCTATCAACGGATCAAGTCCACGTGTTATTGCCTCAAAATTTGGAATTCGGTATCACAAGCGCAAGGATTAGCCCTTGTGGGCTACTTGAAGTAGTAAAAAAAAAAAAACAAAAAACAAAAAACAAAAAAAGGGTGTGAAAGTTTAGTACAGTGTTGATGGATTCTTCAAGGAAACCACATATTTGCTCTGCATCTCATCTGTGCTGGGTTGGAGTACCTGATCAGAACGAGTGTGTTATGCAATCTTATTTTCTTACAGGTTTGATTGCATCAAAAAATTCTGGAATCTAATTATTCCTTTCATTGTTAGCAGGCAAAATGGTGACACATACATGTGGCCTGTGTTCAAAGGTCTTCCGCAAAAAATGGAACCTAATCGTCCACATGAAGAATGTGCACGATATCAACATGGATGAAAAGCTAATCAGTTGTGCAACGTGCGGATATGGAACACATGACCGGCTCCGCTTCCGGCGGCACATGACCAGGCACCACCCAGACAAGCCCCTGGATCGGTCGGCATTTGAGATGACAAGCTGCAATGCATATAAGCTAATTGAATGCAAGTTGTGCAACCGTGTTCTCCGCTATCAGAACATGAGATTGCATCGAGCTAGAGTCCATAAGATTGAAGACAGCCCAGGTACGGAATACGAAGGCATCATGTGCGATGATCCTGTCAACCCCAACCCCAACCGCCTCCGAGCACTACTCGAAAACAAAGACTTAGGTATGTATCTATTCATTCATTCTTCCCAAGAACTATGCAAACATTTGACAAGAGATGGCTTAATTGTAAGTTTAGACTATTTTGATCTAGGAAAATAGACAAAGTGTGCTCAGTTTGCTTCTCTTTAATCTGTAGTCTCTCCGTGCTAGGATCGTTCTGTATCAACTCAAGATTTTTTTTGGGTTCATAAAATGTCATATTTCAGCATACAAGTGAAACCTTCATATTTCCAAAACTGAAGTGATAAGGTGTGAGAAAATGAGAAGGAATAAGATTCAAGCAAGTTAAAAAAAGGGAAAAAAGGCAGAATGAAAGTATTTAAATATTCAAATATTCAAGGGGAAGTAGAGTATCATCTATCTATTTCAACATCTTTCACCAATGGTCAAGTAATGCAGATTTTTTAGGTCTTTTTATCTCAATAAACCTCTTGTTTCTGCATACTTTTTTGGGGGGAGGGGGGGGGGGGGATTTTCTTGTGAATTCTGGAAATTGTTCATTTCTCATGACTGAAATTTTTTTCTAAGTGTTATGCCACTGCGAGTATTAGCTTGGTGCAAATTTCATGGAAGTATTATGGCATTAAGTTATTTCTCACATTTTTAACTTGGCAGCAAAATTTTACAAGTAAATACAGTTCATCGAATAATAAAGAGTGAAAGTTTCTTCCGCTTCATCAACACTCTTAGATTTAAGATACTATTCCTTTCTCAGCATCTTTAAGCATAAATTAGTGGGCCCTTCACTGACCCAACAGTCAAGGAAACAGCAAAAATGCTGATATGAGGCTAACAACAACAATACTGGAAAAACCATGACCATTTCATCCACTTACCCATGCCCATGCCCATGCCCATCAACTGTACAAAGAAATGAAAAACTTAACTTTTTTTTATTGTAGGTAGTGTTCAAACAATTAAGCAAAATATTCCATGTTTCTTTCTTTCTCATTGTTCTCAGCCTTATTCTCAAGTTTTTTTGCATCTCCTCGACTATGTTGTAGGACTGTCACAGTGGATTTCAATTTGTAATTAACTTATTCACGAATGAGTACGCATTTTAAATTTACTTTGTCTTTGAAAATTACTCAACATACCTAGAATCTTTTTTTTCTCTCACATATTACCTGGCTGATCTTTAAAATCACAAGTGCAAGAAAAACAGGTATTGCAAGCTGCCTGTGGATTCCACAGGCAAAAATAAAGATTTCTTCTCATGTCTTTGCCCTCAGGGTCTCGTAATTTTGCTTTCGTGTGCAAAAGAACTTCCATGAGGCTTTAGAAGCACTATGCACTTAGGAGTAAAACATTTATATTTAAATATTCAATTTTCCTAACATTGAGGTGCTTCCCTCAGATGCTAAAAAAGCTCTATATGCTTAACTACATTCAGGACAAAAGTGTGTATACAGATAAATATGTACAGAACAGTAGCAGTTTCATAATCAATAAACACGACCAACATCGGCTGTTGTTATAATGTAACAGAATGAATTGAAAAATACTCATTAACTCTACTTTACAATTTGACATATATGTATTTAGGCCCAAAATAAAGATGCCTAGTCTCCTGAAGCCTTGTCTTCAGCTGTTCTCAAAACAATAGTTCTGCCAAAAAGTGCCTCTAGACTTTTAAAAAGTTCATGTTTTCCTGTCAAAACTCAAAAGCAATCAAACCAAAAATTGAATTAATCTTGTACAGTTCTTACAGGACAATTTTTTTTTTTTGTGAAAACATTACTTTTGAACTTTAGAAAGGCAATAAATATTTTGTGAGCTTGCAAGATTACTGTGCTGAAATATATTATGAGAGCTTATTTAGTGATTTTATTAATTTTTCCTGTAACCTAGTGATAATTTTGTCCTCCATTTTTTTGCGATCCATAGGTTATGAGGACGTTGCAGAAAATGAAGTCTCAAGTGGACAATCGAATCTTCAGGGAAGCATCAATCAAGGAACTTTGGACCCTGATCAGCCTACACCTCAACCAGCTGAGCAGATGGAAATCAATCATGAATCAGAGGACTCAGAAGAAGATACAGAGGAAAATGCGAAAAAAGCCTTTAAATGTTCCATGTGCACGCAAACATTCCAAAAGATGAAAGCGCTAAAAAACCACCTACATGTAGAACACAATGCAGCCGATAAGCAAGACCACAAAAAAACCTGCCCAATATGCCAATATCATCCACTTGGTAACACAGTTTTTGAAATGGTCAAGCATTTTCATACCAGTCATGGCATTGATGTTGAGGTTGTTAAATTCCGCTTCAAATCTGTACAAGAGTTTTTTGCATGGAAATTGAAAGAAGAGGCTGAAACATGTTCAAAATTTAGTGGGAGACGAAAGTTTAGCCTGCGAGATTGTATAACATTTAAATGTAACAGATCTGGATTGAGAGTTTCCAAAAGTAAAGGTAAACGCAAATGTCATACAAATTTCTCCAGTATAAAAATCAATGGTTTTTGCCCAGCAAATATTCGCGCAACAAGAAACCCGGATGACTCAGTAATTGTCCATTACATGAAAACTCACGTCGGTCATGAGAAAGATTTCAAGTCAGTGTATCTCACAGAAGCTGAGCGACTGAAGCTCGCAAATAACCTTGCTTCGAAAACACCAGGTAATGTTGTATGGCATGATGTTCGAGGTCCAGTCTACTTTGATGATCTTGTGCAGCCAGTAACAGCTGCACAAGAAGAGCTTAAAGCTGCAAGGAAAGAAATCAATGTTTGCCTTGAGTCAAAGAAGTATGACCAAGATGCCATCGCAGCATGGGTTAAAGAAAGGTGGAGTACAGAAGAGTATCCATTGATCTATTTTAAAGAACCTGGAGTCCCTGATGAATTGTCCCAATTCCATATTGAAGACTTTGTTCTCTTCTTCATGTCAAGCTATCAGAAAGAAACCTTTGTTAAACACGGTAATGACATAATTTGTTTTGATGGGACTAACAATGTCAATAACCACTCCATTCAAATGTACACGCTGCTAGTCTCAGATGAGACTTACACCGGCTTCCCTTGTGTTTTTCTTTTCAGTAACCGTAATGATAGCTATGTCTTCAAATTTTTCTTCCAAAAAATCAGAGACTGCATGGGTGTTCTTGCACCCAATGTTTTCTTGACTGATTTTACTGCCTGGTATTATGATGCTTGGTGCAGTGTGATGGGTGTTGCTCCCAAAAAATTGTTGTTGTGTCCCTGGCGTGTCACAGAAAGCTGGCGCGGCAAGCTAGCTGAATGTGTAAAATCACAGGAAAAGCGTCGTGCGTTTTTCAAAACCCTTGAAAACCTGCTGTACACGGAGAGCGAAGAAAGTTTTAATTCTCTCTTGGAAGAAATGTATGTCACTTGCAACAATGACCCAGAGTTGATTGAATTTGCAAATTTTTTCTTTGACCAATATTGTAAGAAATTTAATGTTGAATCTTGGGCATACTGTTACCGAATAAACAGTCAATTCAACTGTCATATGCAGGTTGATTCTTACAGACACATTCTGAAACTCTGCCGTTTGTTCGGGACAAAAGCTGCCATGCTTGACAAAACACTCATTGCAATTCTTCGGCTAATGGGCTCAAAGTTGACCAATATGCTTGTAAAAATGAGTCAAACCAAAATACTCTCAAAACTCCATGCATTGATGCTTCATCATCGCAATTGTTTTAGAACCGATATCTCTGCTGTAAGCAAGGACGGGGAAGAGTGGAATGTTACCTTGTCAGAAAATCAGCATAATGTGAAACCAGGGACATTTCATGTAAAAAAAATCGGTGAGTGTTGTAAGCAATGCTCATTACCATGCAATGTCTGTAAATCCTGTTATCATGAGTATTCATGCAACTGTTGGGAATACAACCATCATGGTCAAATGTGTGAACATATTCATTTGGTTTGTCGAGCAGTGATTGCAGAACAAACAGTGGACAAGGACAGTGAACCAAGGATGGAAAGCCAGGCTGAGAGCCAGTCATCTGAGACTGATAACCAAGCAGATGCGGATACCACAATGGCAATGGAAATTGAAGAAGGAGAGGTAGATCCTGTGAATATGCTCGAGCTGAAGATGGCAGAAAATGAGGCTGAAAATTTTGCAAAGGCTCTGGAAAGTACACCGCAACAAAAACTTATTCAACAGTTCAATAAAATTGTGACGTCGAATGTCAAAACTCATGCTGATGTACTGTTTGTTGATAAACTGTTGAATTGTATTGAACCTAGCCTCACCTTGCTAAGGAAAATGACAGACATCACACCAGAAAGAATTGATCAACAAATTGCCCATGTCTTGAAACAGACTCAATCATCGAAGCTCTTAAAACAGTTCAGACCCTCAAGCCACAAAGGCACTGAAAAGCTTGAAAATTCTGAACCTGTAATTGAGTCGGTTGAGCCATTAATCAGAAGAATGGATGAACCAGAAATGATCGATGAGCAAACTCCAACATGTGAGAGTAAGCAAAAATTGATTAAAAGTCCTAAGAAAGTTTCAAAAACCATTAACAAGAAAGAACCTCCAACCTCAACACATGAGGATGTCGGGCATGTTTTTCAACCCGAAATAGATATCGATGACTCAGTGGACCTTAATCCCAGTCCAAAAGTCTCAAATATGGTTGAATTTATCAAATTAAATCACAGCTATGCAAAAAAGTTACCAGTGCCTCTCATGCCATCAACCAAAAAATTATTGATCGGTCAACAAAAAATGCCTCTTAAAAACATCACACATTCGTCAAAAAATTATATACCTCTTAAAATTGATACTCGGGTCTTCAACAGAGTAAACCCGATATCAGTTTTAAAAGCGAACAGCAGCCAGACAACAAAAACTGCTGCAGGATCAGCCAAAAAAACTGCACTTGTTAATATAGGAACTTCTACTCCTAAACGAGTTTTTATTCAACGTGCAATGCAAAAAGTCACGGCTCCTAAAAATGGACCAATAAGAGCACAAAATGTCAAAAGTTCGTCAACATCACAGGCTTCTAAACCATTGCTGTTAAAAATTCTACCAAAGCCAGACCCAGGAACTTTACCAGAAACAGTGCCAATACAAAAACCTATTCTGCTCCAAATTTTACAAAACCCGGATTCTGCAGAATCTAAAGAGCAAACGCCAATCCAAAATCCTCAACCAATCTTGTTCACAATTCTCCAACAGTCCGAAACTTCTAGTATCGGTGATTCAAAAAATCCGGCTGGAATAGTCACAAGCGTTGTACCAACTCCTGTAAAAGTAATTTCTCAGAATGAACCTACAGTAGTTTCAGAGCAGACACCATGTGCACTTTTCTCATCAGTCAAAACTTCAACAGATGCTGACAGTCTCAATGTGACAGCAGGAAAAAACCTGAAATCCTCAATTATTTCAGAGATTGTCGGAAGCGGCCTCGAAAAATCAGAAGTGTTGTCTGAGGAATCTAAGAATTCTGATCCTGTAACAATTGTACCAAATGTATCAAATACTGCATCTTCTTCAAACTTGACAGAAGACGTTAGTCAGAGAGTGCCAGATTCGTTTCACGATTCGGACACAGATAGTGCCTCGGACACAGAGAGAAGTCTCCATCATTCTGAGATAGATATGGATGATCTTATGAGCTAAATACTACATCAAAAGTTCAAAAGATGTGTTCAGCAGATGCTAAATTGGAGGAAGAGAAAATACTTTTTGAAGACTTATTATATTCAGGCAATCTAATTCTAAAGGAAAAAATAAGTGGATGAATTTATTTCCAGTATAAGGACGTGACTTTCTTTGTAATTTTGTGCATCGAACTTTAGCTCTCTGTTTGCTTGCAAAATTGTGCAACTGAAGTCTGATTTTTTGTGCGTTTATTCACCAAAAGGGGCTATTATGTTTAAATTCTTATTCTTATATTTTTTTATAAACTTTTTAAAGGTTCCTCCCTCTAAGTGAGGAAAATGAAAATTTGTAATCAATCCCCAAAAATCACTAAATAATCTAATAAGCTATGAGTCCTTATTTTGTATTGTTGGAATGGAATGAGGTTTATAACCAAATTTGGGTATTTGGCTGAAAGGAGAGAAAGGAAGTCTAGTAAAACCAACCTTTTCAGCAGTCCAGTGAACTTATTTTTTGTTTTACTTATCTTTTCAGAAAGATAGGAGCATGGTGAACAAAAAAACTATTTTCCAATCAAACTCAATAGTTACATATACTTGCTTCTTAATTGTTGGCTTCAGTGAAAGAGATAATATAAGGTAATATAAGGAAAATTCTGTTTGAAAAGACCAGTTTAATAGAATTATCTTAAAAAATCTGCTAAAATCGTTGAAAGTTACTCACTATTTTCTCTTTGGTTTATAAGCAGGAAACTCAGCCTAGTAAGATTATAAATAGTTCTTTGTGTGACATATTTTTGTTCTTAAATTTTGTCAAATACTTTTGTTGCATTTTATTGAAAGATTTAGAAGACTTTTCACTGTTTTAGTATGTTAAGTACTTCTTTCTTTGGTGTCTTTCTTATAAATCTGAAATCAAATATGTTTCTGCTTTATTTTTTTACATTTCATAATAATAAGAATGTCATTGGAAAGTAATGCGTTTCTTATTTATCAGAAACTCCTTTGTATAAATGTAGAGAAAGTACTCTTGTTATCTAATTATAAAAGGTTAATCAATTAAGGTACTTTGTAACCGTGTATTTATATTTCTTGTAAAGCGAAATTTTGTTAAATTATGAATGTATGTATGAAGTCAAGTTCTGGAATGACATACCTATTAAAAAATGAAGTCAAAATATTAATAATATGTTTTATCTGTAAACCTATCCCTCACTCCATGTGAATGGAAATCTTAGAAGAACAGACTTGGAGTCTCAAGGCTGGAGATGCAAAAGTCTCATTTTACTGTCAAGTGAAATGTCATTTTCCAAGAAATTTCAACGATTTGTAGGCTACCTATGACATTTATCCGATTTATTTTTTGACATTTATCTGAAAGATATTTCAAAATTTGACTTTTTTTTTTCTTTCTTTAAAAAAAAATGAAAAATTAAGAGTTTTCGGCATCTATGACCGTTTCATGGCATACCAAGTTCATGATAGAATTTTTCAAAAATTTAAAAAAATTGATTTCAAGTACCTACTCATGAAGTCCCCTGCACTTTTCCGCCTCTGCTCGGGGCTGAACATTTTTAGTGCTTTTTTGATAGATATAGATAATTCAGATTCTAAAACATCATCGAAAACAATTGATGCTCTCCAATGAACCTCTCTAATTAGATATCTGATATCAAGGGGCTACGAGGTAATACCTCATCCGACGTCAGATAGGTAAAAGTCTAACGTGACGAGCTTTCGCCAGTTGTAAAATCTCAGCTGTGCCCTGCTGTATGCACCGTGCTGAGGAAGAATTCAGAAGTCGCCAAATTTTTTTTTGACAAACCCCGCATTTTCGGGAAAATTTCTAAGTATTTTGCCTCCGATTCTTCAAAGATTGTATTTCGTAATTTAATTCAAAGTGTCTCTTTTCAAGAAAAAATACTCCAAATTTTATTCAAAAATAGGCAAATCTTTGCCGAGAGGTAATTTTGTAACATTCGAATGTTTTACACGGCGTTTTTTCCCAACACGGCAGTACTGCCGGGCTAAGGAAGAACGCCGCATGAACACTCGAGAGTTGCCAAATTTCCCTTGATAAAACATGTTTTTATGACGACATTAATGCACATTTTTCTTTGAAATTTTCAGATATTATAGATTAAATTGCTGACGAAATTTTCTGAAAATTTTAGAAAAAAATATTCACAATTTTCCCTGTGAATTCGCTTTTTATCGAAGGAAATTTGGCAACGTCTGAGGGTTCATACGGCGTTTTTCCTTAGAGCGGCAGAGTAGCTATGACACGTCGCGCCCCTTCATTGACTTTCGAGTTAGTGGAGTCCTATGCTGCCGTGCTAAGGAAGAACACCGTATGAACCTTTAGGCGTTGCCAAATTTCTTTTGGTTAATCACGAATTTTTTGGAGAATTTGTCAATATTTTTCCTCCAATTTTCCAGATAAATTTGTTCGCAATTTCACCTTAAGATCCTGAAAATTTCAAGGAAAAATATTCATAACTTCATTCAAAAATAACTATTTTCTGAGAGGAAATTTGGCAACTCTCGAATGTTTATACGGCGTTTTTCCACAGCACGGCAGTATGGAAAATACTACATTAGGTACCGACGACTGAGTACCGAGCATAAAGGCAACGAAAGCTTACAATGGATCCATTTGATGGGTATAATATTGCAATTTCGAGCCGATCAACTCTCGTCATTCACATGTAACTGACATTTCCCGAGGCTTGAAATTATTTATTTATGAAAAGCCTAAAAAGGGACCGCCGCGCCGATGGTGAGAGAGGAAAGGACGATCCCTTGACGTCGTGGGCCGTTCAGTTATAGCTCAGTTGCTTGCTGGTCTCTTGGATGATCTTGCTAGAAAAGGTCGCGTAGGGCAGGTAGGTAAGATTGCGATTTAATTTTCTACTTCAGAGAGCTTTTTCTCCGAGGACACTGCTTGATAAATAAGTGCATACTTCGGTTAACTGACTGATAAGGAGCATAATTTTTTTTTTATTTTTTTTGCGGATGGGGGCAGGGGATGTGTCAGAAGTTTCTCTCTCTTCAGTTCTACTTTTTCATATTTTCTTCTCTCTCTCTCTCCCCCCCCCCCTTTCTCTCTCTGACTTTTCACTAAACTCTGCACGGCCTTTTACGGTTTTACCACGCGTCTCCATTGCGAGGTCACAATTTTCGGTCATTAAAGATATTCACCCAAGTAGCACAATCTGGTAAAAATTGGCGATAGGAGCTGCGTTTCAAAATACCATAGGAGTTCTTATAGCCGACTGAAGAAGGCGATAGAAAATCATATAGCTGGCTGTAGAAAGTGGAAAAAATCATACGGCCGGGCTACACGAAGCGATAAAAAATTAAACAGCCGGGCTATGGTTCGTGTCGCCGGGCTTTACACTTTATCGCCTGGCTGTTGCTTTTTCGCCATCGGCTATAAAAGGCTGTAAGAAATTGTGTAGAAATTCGTGTGCTTTGTAAATCCGCAAGTTTGTACGGAATCACCATAATATTTACAAAACGCACATTATATTTTCCTTTACTACATATTTGTTTTCATCAATTAAAATGAGAAAAATCCATACAGAGTGTGCAAACATTTCAAAGTCATGAGTTGAACAACGCTGACTCCACGAGATTAAAGATTAGAGCCTAACACAAAGCGGAGCGGCGGCGCACTGGCGCCTACAAACCTAACAGGGATACTTCACGCACTGCGCAATGCGTGAAGTATCCCTGTTGGGTTTGTAGGCGCCAATGCGCGTTTCGCGCTGGCTGCCCTCCCGCCGCGCTACGCCGCAGCGTATTACGGCGCTTGAAGCAACTATTTCACACCAGAGGTAGTGCACAGTATCGTACGAAATTGAGGGCACTCCAACATATTAGGAATGGCAGGCATCCTTCAAAAGTACGGAGCTTCCCTCGCAAAATAAATCAAGATACTACGGCCCAAATAGAGAGCGGTGGTCCAAAAACTCGCAAAGTCCTAGCATCCGTAATTAGTAACGGATAGCATCGTCAGGCTGTTGCTTAGTGGCCATTGGCTATAAAAGGCTATAAGAAATTGTGTTGCCGGCTGTAGAAGCTATTGGAAATCTTAGAGTCGGCTGTAGGTCTATGGTATTTTGGAACACAGATTCTACTGCCAATTTTTACCAGGGTAGGTATTGCACATTATATTTTGGCTACTAGGGTTCCTCCTTCGTGCAACCAGAGCTTTTTTTGAGCAACTTTGTTCTTAGTATTACTACCTCTGACAAATGTAATACAATGCATGCCTACATAAGCTTAAAAGCCATTGTTGAATTGATTTCATGTCCAGTGAGTAAACTTAACGAGGAGCGAAATATTGCCTTTTTTCCCTTCCTTTTTTAACAGAAAAGGTAGGCTTCTTTTTAAAAAAAATTAAACAAAAAATAATTTGCTCATTTCTATCACAGAAAGAGAGGAACACAGGATGTAATGTTGTACTTAGTTATTATTTACACTCCTTCCAATATAATAATTATTGAGCTCTAACACTATTCTCGCCTACTTTATGTCAAATAGATTCTGGGTTGAAAGATTTTAAAGTTGTCTTTTTTCAACAGATTGCTGCAAAAAATACTTGGCAGTGAAGAGCAAATATCGAATTGAATGCAAAGAAGAAATAAAAAAAGACTAAAATGCCAGAAATGCTTGCAGGAGTTTGGAGAGCTAAAAGCAGTTCATGGAGTCCATCATGCTGCATCTGCGGAAAATCCCCCATTTGATAGGTTTGAGACAAAATTATATGAAATTGATATCAACACGCTTCAATAAGAGACAATGTACCCTCTGATGGGTTCTTAGCGGGACTGCATTGCAAATAGACCACATTAAGGGAAAATATCTAATGGAATTCTTCAATGATAAGAGGCAGTAATGACAGTCTGACATAGCCGAGCTTTTATGCTACAATGTAGATAACTGCATAAGTAGACTTAGATAAAAAAAAAACTACTAAAACTGCAGCCCAAAGACTGTAAAGAATAATATGGTGACTGTTCTGATAGGAAATCAAAACTAAAAATAAACTAAAAATTAGAAATAGGGTTACAATAAATTCTAATGAATTCCTGTGAAAAACTGAGAAAGTGAGTGTTCTTTCAGGTTTTGATTTCCCTTCAGAAAATGAAGTGAACCCGGCTATTTTCTACCACTTTGTTCAGGAAACTTATTTTGCTCACTTTTATCAAGACAGTGAGAGCAGGTAGAGGTGATGAACATGACTGTTTTAAGAAACTTGTTCAAAATCATTTTTGTGGAAAAGCAGTAAACAATGAATAATTGGGGAGAGGGAAATTTTCAGCTTCGAATTTTCATGATTTGTTAACGGTTTGATTTTGTTCAGATTTGTGATGGTGCTGTTGGTATATTCATTCATTTCACTTTGGTTTGAGTTTCTCTTGAAATCAGTATTTTCTCTTTGCTCAAGGCTTTTGTGGGCGGTTCTCGTCATTGGAGCCACAATTGGTGGAGCCAAATCAATCTTGGACGTTTATCAACAATATATTCTTGGCCTGACAAAAACAACAATCAGCACAATAATGTATCCACATGCTTACATCCCATTTCCTGCAGTATCTGTCTGTGAACCTAGTAGAGTTCAGTTTGATAAGCTTCACGAAATGTGAGTCTGTAAAAATTGAGTACATTTTATTTTCATAATTTTGTATTTTTCACTGCCATAAAATTCTCGGCCATCAATAAAAAGCAAATCAGTGCTTGCTTTTTGTGCCTTCAGCAGCTAAAAAAAATATCTTTTGTCAAAACTTGAGCAAAAATGGGAGGAATGAAACATTTCTGCTTATTAAGACTAAGATTAGAATTAATTTTGGGCTCAATTTTGACGATATTATTTAACATTCTTGAGCTCCGAGATTTTCTTCAGGTAGAAATACACCACCTTATCTTACATTAGGGGTTGACTTCATCTTTATGTTTGGCCACTTTTGCTTAGATTAATCTCCACTTCTACAAAAAGAGAAGAACAAAGTCTTCAGTTGTATTTTTTTTTAAGAATTTTATTTGAATTTGACCATAGTTTTACAAAACCGGTTTGAACCACTATCTCAATGAAGCATATGATAAAAATAACTTGACGATACTGTCACATCTACAGTAAAACTGTATGGTCATTAATGGTGAAACATTGAGAAAATTGGACATTTGAAAGATCTGCAACAGTTTATGACTCAGAAGAAGACGCTTGAAAAAGTTATACAAATTATTATCTTTCATAACATAATTTTTACTAGTAAAATAATTATGAATGCAAAGTTATTGATACAAAAAAAAAGGATATTTCCTTTGTTTTTTTATGAAAAATTCTAGACAGATAAAAAGTAAAATGTTCGCATTACAGAAGAAAAAGAAAAATTGGAAGTAATTTCAGTTAACCATTCACTTTTAAAAATGCATGGAACCATTCCTACCCACAGGAGAAATTGCAAGTTCAATGAGAGGTATAATTTTTTCAAGTGTTTCCGAAAACATAGCCCAAATTGAGTCCCAGCCTTGATCAGTTAGGTGGCGAATGTATTGTTTACTTAAATACCTAAAAGCTTACTTTTCTTCTTCTCTTTACTCTTTTTTTTCAATTCCTTCATCACAACATCTTTCTGCTCCTCGCTCAGTGGTGCACTATTTTTTACTCGCATTCCACTTTTCTTTTTTAATAAATTGTCCAATTTCTTTTTCTTCAGTTTTTCCTGCCTTTTCTTAGTTTTTTCTCTCTTCTTTTTGAGTGTTTCTTCATCTAGTGGATTCTCAGCTTTAAACGCCTGGGCCAAAAGTTGCTTCCGAACTCGGCTTCGCTTTTTCTCCATTTTTCGTTTATGTGTTTTTGTCATCGGTTTATGTTTGTCATATACTTCTTTGACAGCCCTCCAAATAGTCCTCAGCTTACTATAGTGTTCTGTTTTGCTGTAGTGAAGATGCTCTTCAATCCAGTCCTATGAAGCAGACAGAGAGATCAGTTACTTGGGGTAGTAATAAAATGAAGTTTCACAACATTCTGGAGTGTGAATGGTATAAAGGTATTGAGGACTTCTCTGTAACAATAGCGGATGTGAAAAATTACCTTTTTGAAACACATTCAAAAAACTGTTTTGGCATCGAGAAAATTTTGAGAAAATACTTGAGATGTGATCTTCGAGATCTGTACATCATGCTAGAGCCAAACATATTAAATTTTTGTGTGAACAAAACAGTTTTTTAAGCGTGTTTCTAAAAGGTAATTTTTCACATCCGCCATTGTTACATATAAGGCCTCATATGCTGAATGCTATGCCCTCAGGAGATTTTTAGAAAAGAAGAGAAAAAGGGAAGACATCTGGCAATTCTCAATCTTAGCAAAAATTCTGTCAAAGATGCTAATCTAGATCCTCTTACAGGAATGCAGAAAGTTCAAAGCTTTCTCATTTTTTTGGTTGAATCAGTGAATCATGAAAACACACCAACTCAGGAAAATGAAAATGTTCAGGAGAAACAAAAAACTGCACAGTAAATGAATGAGTTAGTAGAAGTAGCTACTTGAACATGGACAGAACTTGTTCTTTAGCACCAGAAAGCTTTCTCACATCTAACTTCTTCACTTACAGTGCAATTTTCTTCTCCTAGAGACATTCATTTTTCTGAGCTGGTATGCTTTTAATCTTACTGATTCAATTAGCCTTCCTATTTTTGAGATTGCTTTTCCCCTCAAATTTTTCAAAGTTATGACTTTTTCTTCTCGAAAATCTAAACTAATTAAGACCATAAATTTAAACACTGAAGTGAATCAACCTTTTGTGATCGAATCCATACCTTCTGTTTAGTTTTAAGTTTAAAAGTTTTTTTTATCTTAAACTGTTACTTGTCCACTTTAGTGCACAAGGGCACAGTTCAGTGAAGTTCGTCTTTGGATTTTGATTGCATCATTTAGAGACAACTGAAGGAAGAAAATAGTAAAAACAGCAGATAGAACTGATAAGAAATTGGTAAAATTGTAGTGACTGACATTATTCATCATAACTCTCGGAGTACAGAGTTTTGATAGGTTCGACTGACAAACTTTTCATTAGTGATTGAACTCTAAAGGCAAGTTGTAGTGATACTGGAATCTTTTAAAACAAGAATCGAAAAATTAGGAGCTCTAAAAACATAACTGAAAGTATAATTGATTCACCATATTATTTTTTGTTTTCCTTTGTCAGATTTTTTGGTTCATTGGCAATTATTATCATTTAAGGCCTGGGAAAGAGGAGAGAAGAGAAAAATTTTAACTTAGAATCCAGAATCACTCGAACGATTATGCACTTCAGGGACTTCTTTTCACTGTGGCTATTATCTACTGGGTCAAAAAACTTCAATTTCAACTGGACTTACCATAAAATTGCTCTTATTGTCGCGAGGTACAGCCTGACCTTCACATTTTCCTAGTAATTCTTTCTGGAATTCCGAGGTTGTCTGCTCTGCAACGTCTTTCATGGCTCTTCCCCAAGCATCATTCAACCTTTCCAAGTTGACATTTTTTTGAGCATCAGTCTCTCCAGAGTCTCGCTGCTTTTTTGCTTTTTTTGCTTTGCCTGTCCCTGTCTCATCTGCATTCCTATATAAATTAAAAGGATTATATCAAACGTGAACATGATAATCTTAAACGATGGTGAGAAGAGGAGAGGGAGAGGAGAAGGACATTTGCCAAATCAAAGGGATCCTATTTCTCTTGAAGAAAAAATTCTTGTGGACATTGCAAAATTTCATAAGGCTTTAATAAAAATACTCTTTTCGATGTCAAAATCAGATGCATGAGAGCTCCATCATGCAGTCAAAGAAATGTGAATTTCTAGATTTTCTTAATTTTCTGGTGTATCAAATTTTGATTTGTGTCAATTTTGGATATAAGGATTTGATAAAGTTCATTTTAGATTTAATTTTGTTCACAGAAATGAATTTGACACACAAGATATACAAATTAAAGAAAACAATTATGTTACTTACAATTTTCCTAGTTCTTTCGTTATTTTCTTCAAATCCTTCTTTGTTTTCTTTTCTAATTTATGCTTCTTTTTCTCCACTTTAGAGTAAGATTTTTTCGGTGATTCAACCGCCAAGCTTTTCCTATGTAAAAAGAAATAAAGATTTAGAAATAGAACTAAGTACTAAGAATTAAATGCTAAATGACGAAGGCACTGAAGAATTGAAGTGCTAAGAACTAAATACTGAAGAACTAAGAGCTTAAGTCTTGGAAGACATGTTGTATCATCAAAGTTTAAAGTAAAATAGATTAAACATGAAACTTCTGGAATCAGTGTTCACAGTTTACCTGGTAATCGAAAATGGGGGAGAGGGGGCGGCAAAACAGGTGAATTGAAAATGTTTTGCTTCCTATTTAACTAGAATTTTTTATACATCTGCCTCAGCTGAACGCTCTCCTTCCCTCAGTTTTGCACAAATACATAATGGAACATTTTCAAGTTATGTCCAGGTGTTCCGGGGGGACCCATTGTTGAACTTTTAGGGTCGAGCCTGGAGAAAGGTTGGGCAGCGCTAGGCCACCGGGGGGCGCCAACTTTTCGAAATATGCTTTAAGCTCTGCGGGTGTTAGGAGCACCCCGCGCCTCCGACCGCGATGGCAACCCATTGTGGAGTTCGGAAAACAAATGTTCAAGTGATGTTATTCAAGTGTATCAATTCATCATGATATTCAAGTGTATTTTTTTAAGAAAATACCCCATTTTTGGCTTGGTTTTTCCCCTGGCATAGTGAAGACCCATTTCTATTCTACCAGCTTGTCATTCTCAGTATTTGAGCCATTTGATGGATTTATTTCTTCTTTAACGATTGAATCATTTTGAAAATTTAGCATTTTTAATTATAAAATGAACTTCCCACTGCTTTCATTTCAATAGCTTTAATTCTAGTTCTGGCTTAATCTGTTATTTAACTTCAACTTTTTTTGTATAGCCTCAGTATTTTAGATACCTACCTGGAAGAAAAATCACATCTGTTTGACACACCTAGATTACCTACTTGAAATTTCTTATTGGAATCATCTCAAACCTCTGCTTGAATTTTCTTTGGAATTGCAATTCATTGATCTTAAACTCAACAATGCTTTCTGAATGTTTATAATTTTTACTATTGATGCAGAATTTACCATTTAAGCCAGGGGTAAAGCTTTCTCATTTTTGGGTTTTGTCCTTCATCCATTATGTACAGGTAATTATTATAAAAACACACATGATGATGATGATGGCACTTACTTTGCTCGCTTGGCTGTTCCATCCCTTTTGCCACCTTTTTTTGTCAACTCCTTGACGCTCTTCCTTTTGACACTCGATCCATCCATAGCATCATCCATCGTGTATAAATATTAATACAATGAATTGCTGAAACATATAGGTGATTTTCGATCAACTTGAAATATGACTTCAATGTGCCAAGGACAAATACAAAGGATAACCGAGGAGGAGCGAAACCGATCAAGGAATGATGGTGATTAGAGTTTCATGATTAAATTAACAAACATGAGAAGCACAGAGTAAAAACATGAAAAATAGAACCACGGGTTTGAACTCTGACATAAAGGTCTAATTTATCTTTAGCACCAATTCAAGAAGTACTTACTGACAATTTTTAGAAATAAAATTTGTTTCTTCAAACAGCAATAGGACTTGAACAAACATTATCAATTTCCTATTTTAAGCAGTTTCAGCAAAAATAAAGGGAAGTCCATTAGATTTGTTTTGTGGTGCTGTTTGATAACGAGGAATGTGATTTCACTTGTAGAACTAAAAAAATGCATTCCATAGAAAAATAAGCACACTCCAAAGTGACTCAACATCTCTGTCAGGATATACGCTTCCTGATGTGAGTTGGGTTTTGATCGCATTAGTAAGCAGTGCCCTGTGCTTTGAAAAACTTGCAAAATAGGTCTGTATCTTTGGCGTTAGTGGTAGATTTTCAGAATCCATCTCCTCTAACGGCGCACATCCCATGATGTAGGTTAGACTCCATTCAAGTTAAACGGTGGTTGTAACATTGTAAAAGTTTTGCATTGAATCTGGATATTGTTTGATAAACATCATCAAAATTTCTAATAATGCCCGGTGCGGTCCGTTTTATGAGCCAGACGGCTCTCAATTTTTGGCACATAGAGAGAGGTCTATAATCAGGACCCATCCAGAAGCTCAGACATTGATTAGACGTTTGCAAAACTATTTATACTAACCTGATTTGACTCAGCTAAAGCTGGTTCAATAAAACAGCACACCTTAACAAATCACAGTGAAAACAGGCACAATGGATTTTCAGAATTTCACATCTGTCCAGACACTCGCTGAACAGGTATGCTGCTTTGTAAACCAGGAATGCTTTTAAGACAAAAAGTGGAGTATACGTAATTAAACATCTCGTTCTACTGCTTACGTTGCACTACTATTTAGTAGTTACAGCGCAAACACCAAGTGTGTTCTAAGAAATGAGTTTGTAATTTCTTAAGATTTGCACCCTGTTCTGTTAGGAAACATGGACAAGAAAACTCACCGATTAGTCAGGAAAGGATATTCAATCAGCTGAAAACATGGAAATTTAACGTAACTCACAGTTCTGTAAAATATTTAAAGATTTCAACGCAATATTGATATTACTGGTTGTAACAGGATGCACGTGTATATTTATGACAACAGAGAAACATAACCTAACCTGGTCAATTGTTACAATGTTGAACGATGAGCACGGAAAACTTAATATAATCTGTATCAAGTTTATATAATGCGGTTGGCGCGGCAACTCCTCTCCTGCTTTTAGCAATGGGGAAAAATTCGTCCATGATTGGTTGACGGTTTCCCCCTGGTTTCCCCCGATTTCAAAAAAGTTTTTCAACGTGAAATAAACAATTCTCCCCTCTGAACTCAAGATTGATGTATGATGGGACTTACTAAATTGATTAGTATTGGTTACATACATACTCGTAGACAAATAAAATGCTGAATTTTAATTCATTTTTAAAATACCCAGGCCCGGACTTAGGGCGTGTGCACTTGTGCAGGGCGTGCGGCGCACACGGGCGCCAGCCTTTGGGGGGCGCCACGAAAGAAGAAGAGAGGGAAAAAAAGGGGGGAAAGGAAAAGGAAAAAAAGGGAAGAAAGGACAAGGGGAAAAAGGAAAAGGAGACAAGGTTGGGCAGTGAAAGCAAGGAAGAAGGGGGGAAATGGAAGGAAAAAGGAGGCAAGAAAAGTGAAAAGAGAGTCCGCGAGAAAGGGGGGGGGGCATAAAAACCATAGACAAAATATAGAGAGAATTGCCGACTAAAGGTAAATTTTCAGGCCAAAAACTCCACCTGGTCCATAGATGGTCAGGCGCCCCTTGACCCTAAATTTGCGGCTGTAAGTACAGAAATACAAGAGTAGACATGTAGTAAGGGGGGCGGCATAAATCCATCGAACAGGAGCCGACATAGCATTTTAGGCGACGTCCGCCATCTTGGATTTGAGAATTTTTAAACATAGTAAAAATTCGAGTTTCCGGTCGAAAAATACCCTCAGACACCGAGTTTCAAAAAAATCCATCGAACAGGAGCCGACACAGCATTTTAGGCCACGTCCACCATCTTGTATTTGAGAATTTTCAAAAATCGACTAAAAATTCGAGTTTCCCGTCGAAAAGTACCCGTGATCCCGCGGTTCACAAAGCTCAAACGAACAGAAATGGAGGCCAGACCCGGTTCTCATTTTAGGCCACATCCAACATTTTGGAGTTGAGAATTTTAAAAAGTTGACTAAAAATTCGAGTTTTTCGTTGAAAAATACCGTGTGATACCGCGTTTCACAGGACTCGAAACCGAGATAGCATTTTAGCCCACGTCCGCCATCTTGAATTTGAGAATTTTAAAAAATGGACTAAAAATTCGAGTTTCCTGTCGAAAAATACCTCCTGACACCGAATTTCAGAAAAATCGATCGAACAGGGGCCGAGATAGCATTTTAAGCCATTTCGGAATTTGAATTTTTTGAATTTTGACAGATTTTGATTTAAAACGCGTGATGCCCAAAATCGAAGCTCAGATTCGGATTCCTCGTAAAAATCGATGCGATTTCATGTATCATACCCTGACACCGAATTTCAGGAGAATCCATCAATCAGGAGCCGAGATGGCATTTTAAGCCACTTCAGTCATTTCGGATTTTTGAAGTTGAAAATTTTACTTAAAACACGTGATACCCAAAATCGAAGTTCAGATTCGGATTCCTCGTAAAAAATTGATGCGATTTCATGTATCATACCCTGACACCGAGTTTCAGGAAAATCCATCGAACAGGGGCCGAGATAGCATTTTAAGCCATTTCAGATTTTCGAATTTTGAATTTTTTGAATTTTGACAGATTTTGATTTAAAACGCGTGATCCCCAAAATCGAAGCTTAGATTCGGATTCCTCGTAAAAAATCGATGCGATTTCATGTATCATAACCTGACACCGAATTTCAGGAAAATCTATCGAACAGGAGCCGAGATGGCATTTTAAGCCACGTCAGTCATTTCATATTTTCGAATTTGGAAAATTTGACTGAAAACGCGTGATACCCAAAATCGAAGTTCAGATTCGGATTCCTCGTTAAAAATTGATACAATTTCATGTATCATACCCGAGCATAGCGTGAAGGAAAGAGACGTAACGCAGACATACTGATTCGAGCATATGAATCCAACGTGGCAACATGGTTAGTGCTCAGTGGGTCAGCGGAGGAGGAAGAATAAGAATTTATCGTGAGAAATTCCTCGCGACGAAACCGAACGCTTAGCCGGCGCTTAAGCGGCGCCTCCCCGTTCGGTTTCACTCGGGCGACAGGCGGCGGCGTAGTTCAAAGGGGAAGTACGACAGAATCTATACGCGTCGTTAAACCTTTTTCCTTCACGTTATTTTAACATATGATACATGGAATCTCTTCAATTTTTTACGAGAAATCCGAATCTGAGCTTAGATTTTGGATATTACGCGTTTTAATCTATTTAAAATCGTAAGAGAATTTACAGAATTGTCCTTGAAAATTGATCACACATTAGTGTTTTTTTACGTCATTAAACCTCTTTCCTTCACGTTATTCTAAAATTTGATGCATGAAATCGCATCAGTTTTTCACGAGGAATCCGAATTTGAGCTTAGATTTTGGATATAACGCGTTTTAATCTATTTAAAATCGTAGGAGAATTTACAGAATTGTCCTTGAAAATTGATCACACATTAGTGATTTTTTACCGCGTTTTTCTTCTACGTTCACGTAATGAAATTAGATCAACAGTTGATTCATCGACTAGTCTAGCCTAACCCCCTAGAATCGGTCTAAAGGGCGAACGATTTTATCAGATAAGATGTGCGGTCCTAGTTTCCGGGCAATTGCGGTTTGATGGAGGCTGGGATGAGGAGAAACGGAAGATATGCGAAACTCGGACGGATATTAAGTGAGAAACCAGGTAGAGGAAAGGCTTTCTTCCTGAAAAGTTATAGTGCTCGGGCCAACTTGCATGGTCACTGGAGCATTGTATAGCAGGTTGTGGGAAACTATTTTTTTGCAGCAACAACCGATTGGATCGCATTTTGCAAAAAGGAACTAAGAGCCATAGGCGTAGCTAGGGGGGTCCTGGGGGGCCTGCCCCCCCCCCCCAGAAATCTCGTGGCCCCCCCAGAAAAACGGGATCCTCCATTCCTCACCCACCCCCCGCTCTCTTCACCACGAGAGGTGGTCCCATGCCCCCCCCCCCCAGAAAAATTTCCTAGCTACGCCCCTGCTAAGAGCATTTCAATGTTGCTAGGATTGTGCAACTTAGGTACATTCTTTGCAAAAAATAAACTTTGCGACGGTAATTTTCGTCTTGAATTCATAGTTTATTGGGAGTAGAGGTGAAACTAGTTTAGATGATCGTTTATGTTTGCAAGGTTAGCGACATTGGAATGGGGAATGCTCTAATACCCGGGGTCGGATTGGCAAGAGAATCCATCGCGGGGTCCCGAAGGGCCCTCTCGGCGATTTTCCCCCCAAGTTTTAAAATATTTCTCCGTAATATTATCAAATTTGAATCCTCTTCAGCCGCAGTAAGGTCTAAAAGGTCTTAAAATATGAGTCGAAGACATGGGGGATCCAAGCACTTCGAACGTGGAGGGAGGAGGACAAGGGTCCCAAATTTTTCGATTTTTTAAATCTAATACATATGCAGTTTGAGTCAATTTTGTCATGTATACTTGCCAAATATAAGCGTTCTTCGTTCCTCTTTCCTCCGTTCCTTCCTTCTTATTTTCTTCCCTTTTTTTCGCTCCCAATTTCGGCCAACGCGCTCCCTCTGGATCCGCCTAGGATCGCGGAGACCTAAAAAGGGCCCTAAAGTCGCATTAGAATACACAACCATACCCAGTGAGTTACTGGGGCTTCAGAGGTGATGTAGGGTAGGGGCCCCCGAAGAATATGTGCTGATGTCGCACACAACCCCTATGCACTTGGTTCCTTTCAGCATAAACACGTCCAAAATTAAGAAATCCATAGCGCAAATTTCGAAACTCACCCCCAAATGCGCAAATCTCTATTTAAAAGAGAACTTAAGAAGAAGCAGCATGTAAATGGTTTTTGTTCACATTTGTAGGATTTTAGGCGAGAAACTTTAGGGGGACTCGGTGGTTTCTTCTTTGAAAATTTTGCACTGTTTTTCAAAAAAGAATAAAAAATCCAAATAAATGACAACCAGTTAATGTATTGAGTGAAGTGAACTCTACAGAGCTTGTTTAGATACATACATTTTTTGCGATTTTGAAGATCGGCTGTAGCGTTGTGATACATTTTTCGGAAAATTGACAATATTCCGTTAAAAAACAATAATAGTTTACTTTAGCGGCGCAAGGGGGGCGACACGACGATGGAAAAAAGACGACAGATTTTACTAAAGCTGATGTGTTAGAGAAACAAGTTAGTAAAGCATCCTCACTTCTCAGTTCTAGCGCTGCATGCGACGAACACTTAACGAATTTATCGTTACAGCTCCTGGATGCGACAATTCGAACTCCGCGGATGTGTATGTTGCCTATGTGCGGAGTTGAAGGCGTTTTGACTTTCCAGGCACTCACCGCTTCGCCCGTGGCGGTGGACTGCACACTGCACTGCGAGGATTGAAAATGACAGAGTACCCCTCAATTCTTCGTTAAAATCACAAAGACATCCACCACGCACGAATAGTTCCTCACATACGTAGGATGTGAGCACCTTAAGTTGAGGTTTAAGGGAAACCTCCTCAAAGGGAAACCTTCTCCAAAACCTCCTTAATCAACATCGCATGGCATGCAACGAACACAAAGCGAATCAGTTTCAATGTGGTGATATACTAAACATGATTTGTAGAGCAATTATATTTGTGCCTTACTACTATCTCCGTTGTGTAAACGAAGAATTGAGGGCAGGACCGGATTTACCTACTTGCCGCCCATGGGCCGCCTGTATTTTGCCGTCCCCTCCTCATTCGTTTTGAAACATCAATAAAAACCATCAAGTGAACGTGCCGGAGGGGAGGGGTGCATAAGACGCATTTACCTACTCGTGTTGAATACATTTTTTGCGAAAGCCCTATCAACACTACTTGCAAAATTTCACGGAACTTTGTGCGAAAGTTAAGTTCCGTAAACATATCTCTGTGTGGACAAGGTTCTCCATTTATGGGAAATGAACCAAACAATTATGACAGAGCAAACATAAATGAGGTTTAATATAATTTTAACTTCTGCCGCTGCGCCGGGCTGATCGCACTGTGTTTGGCGCAATGCGTGAAGTATTCCTGCAGTCTTGTAGGCGCCATGCGTTTCACGCCAACTGTTCCCGACCGCACTGTGTTTGACGCAATGGGTGAAGTATTCATGCAGTCTTGTAGGCGCTAATATGTGTTACATGTCGACCGCCGCGCCGCGCCGTGCCGAGGGCTTGTCCTTTTCAAGTCCTCGTCATCATTCCCCTCTGCGCTGAGCTCCAGGCCAAATTGCGTGTTTAGTTCCTCTCTTAACTCTACCAATTAGAGATGCTGTCTCTTGTATCACCGAAAAACGACAAAATTAAAAATTACTATACTCTCAGGACAGAGAGATTTTGTCCCCTTTTCTAATTGATAATTTTTTTTTCTGAATCCGCTTTTTTACACATACATAAAAAAAATTGCAAAATTTGCCGCCATGGGCCGCGGCCCATGTTGCCACCCCCTTAATCCGGCCCTGATTGAGAACGCTCTGTCATTTTGGGATCCCTGCAGTACAACCCGCCGACGCGCTGCGTCGCAAGTGAAGCAGAGAGTGCCTGGAAAGTCAAAACGCCTTCAACTCCGTGCGTATGCAATACGGACACCCGTGGAGTTCAAATAGTTGCATTCAGGCGCTGTAATGATATCCGTTTAGTGTTCGTTGGATGATGCGATATTGAGGATTCTTTACTTGTTTCTCTCACACCTCATTTTAATCCCAGGGACGCCCCTACTATCGCACCAATGAAGTAAACTATTACCAGGTTTTATTGCAGCATTGCCAATTTTCCGAAAAATACATTGATTGTTTAAATGTATACTGTAAGCACATGTTCACAAGATAATTCCAGAAAAATGGCTGTCATTTATATTTCAGGAAACTCGTTTTGCTCCCCCCCCCCCTTCAGTAAAGTTTAGAAAAGGTCAAGTGACCAAAGTGTTAAACATTTGTTAAAGATCTACTGTAATCTTTTAAAACTTGAATGTTTGAAAACTTTTTTTTTAAAAAAATCGTAGAAAAACGGTTTTTTAAAACTTTCGTGGAACTTACATTTAACTATAATTATTTATAATTATAAAACGTTTTCTGAAACATTATTTTGAACAGCTTTTTCAGGAGTTTTGAAACAAAAAAAAAAAAAACAAAAAAAAAAAAAAAAAATGAATGATCTTTAACAACGGGGATGTAGTGGAGCTAGACAGTAGTTTGGCTCAAAAAATACTCATTACACACACGACAAGAGAAAAAAACAAGCAGTGAACTCCAACACAATGTGTTGATAAGGCGCGTCATTAACTCGCACATATCAACCCCTTTAGTTTTCATTTACAGAGATTTCAAAATAGGCAAACAGCATAAAAAGAGAATTCACGATCCAACACTGCGAGGTCAAAGACGCACCTTGACGAGACCGTGTATTGTGAAAGTAGAAAGCTATTCGATCGAATTTAAGTTTTTTGATCTGCCTCAAGCAAAATCTTATCAGATTCTTGAAGAAAAGTGCTACGGAATAATTTAAGCGAAGAAAGGAAAAATTCTGTCGAACTCCTAGAAGATAAAGTCGATTTAAAGGTATTTTGGGGCTAAAATACCCAAATCACCGGTAGTAAAAATCCCGTTATATTATTGAAAAGAAATTGACTCGATATAAATGCAATTGCATTAAATACGTCTTGATTTTGTTATTTTAAACGTCTTTCCATGCAAAGAAGTTGAACCATGTCGTTGCTTTATTCATTCATGAATTGAAAGTAAGCAATCTACATCCCGAAAATCTACTGATTTGCCGTAAAAAATTGCAGAAACTTGATATACCAGGTCGATGCACCCACTCGTTGAATTTACCAACCAATTTTGTGAGTGCAAATGTGTAAGAATCAATATGCTATAGTCATTTTGGGTGCATTTATTTTTCATGAAACAATAATAATTTCAATCCCGAAAAAACCATCAATTTTCCGTATAAAATCGAAAAAATCAAAATATGTCAACTCCCCGACGTGAAAATTAGATTCTACGTATGTAAAATGTAAATACTTATGTATCGATATGCTGAACAGAACTATGTGTGGACAGTCAGAAGCCCGCGGCAACATTAATTCAACAGAAAAACTGTAAAAATTAGATAGGATTTTAGCCGCTTTGCCCGCCTCTCCTCGCTACTTACAACAAACCGTTCTTATACTCATCTCAAAATTTTTCTCAGAGCTTTGGGTTATTATCAGCTTCCATTTAAACTCCGGTTCGATGGCCGAATCGGCTGCCAAAAAAGCAAGCCACTGTTGAGGGGTTCTATGAGAAATTCGTGATATTATCGGCTCTCAGGAAATCACCCCATGGCTAAAATTGGTGGTATAAATGTTTAAGTGCTTAAAATAATCGTATTCAAGAAACTAAGGAATTAAACTATGGAGTCAATTTCTTTTTAATAATATAACGAATTTACTACCGGTGATTTAGCTATTATAGCCCCAGAATACTTTTAAAGCGCCTTTGCGTTCCAGAATCTCGACGGAATTTTTTTTTTTTTTTTTTTTTTTGCTTAAACGATTCAAGAAACATTGTAGTTAAAAATATAAAGATTTTTCGATTTGGACGTATGAAAAATGTTTAACTCGTTCAGGCACACCGTGTATTGTATGGAGTACTGCTGTTATTCGACCGTTGTCTTCAGGTCAAAATTCTTACAAAGAAGCCCCTTGCAAGAGGCAAATTTTTTGTAATTTCTCCCAGTTTTTTCAGCGTTAGGTATATAAATGAATTGTTTGTCAAATTTTGAGGTCAATTATATTTAATTGTAATTTATACTTTCTTTTTTTCCCCTTCATTTTATTTTTCGTATCGAGGAGTCGAGGTTTTGTTGATTTCTTCGGATTTCGATTACTGTAACTTCTCTTCTATTCGGCCGATTTTTATGAATGAGGTCTCTTTTTATTTGTGTTTTAACGGAGAGTAAGGAAAAAATTGCTAAATACACGCGAAACAATTTTTTTTGAAAATTGGATGAATCCTAGCGTGACGGTGAAATGGTTAATGAAGCGTGAGTAATTGGGGTACGGGTATCGGCCGCGTTGGGACCCAAGGCCCATTGTTCTTCGTGACGCCGACGCAGTGATCAGGAGCGTGGGGACGAGAGGGCTTAGTGGACTCCTGTATGAGCCACGTTTAGCAAATGGTCTAATGAGTCTCGAGGCTCATCACAGATTGCACTTACCACTATCCTGGTGGCCCCGGCTATCAGAGCAAGGAGTACCAACTTTTGAAAAGGATAACAGTGTTGTGGAGACATGTCAAAGCAACGTTGTGAACAAAACGGAGTGAGTGAAATTCTCATTCAAGGAGTGCCGAACTGGTCAGCCATCCTCGAATCAGTTCGCTTGCTTCCGCTTATATATGCATATTTTAAATCAGCGCGCCCCATTCTAAGGTTTTTTTAAAAAAAACCAAGAAACGTAGACTCTTGGTATTCATTACACATAAACTAGCGAGCCCCAGAATGAGAAACAAATTTTAATCATTATTATTGACGGATTAGTAAACTTTTTACACGCTTTGGAAAATCTCAGAAGTTCGCGGTAGTCACTTTTCGGTAAGGAACTAGGGGACTCGGTTATTGTATCGAGGGGGGGGTCGAAACGATCGCAAAGGCGGTATACTACGTATACGCGCCAAAAAACTTCTAGAGAGAATTTGGAAGTGTGACAATGATAAAAGCGCTGAATCGAGAAAAGTGTACCTATTGATAAGGAGTACCCATGGCAAATAATGTATAATAACGTCATATCTGAGCTAAATTTCTTTACCGCAGGCAATTTTATGAAGAGCTGGACGGTACGTCACGACAAGATATTGACGAGATATTTTCAGTACTGTCCGTGGTAAAATTTGGAGGCTTCGATGTACTTGAAACTTTGAATCACACACAAGAATATTATTCCAAGTACTCCTTCATCAATTTAAATGACATACTAAATGAGGTAAGCCGTTTAAATTCTTGGGTACAACCAAATCCCTAGTATTACCCGCAGACGAATCTGTTGTGCTAGAGCAACATGATTTATGGAGTTGTCTCAATTCTAATACAATTTTTCCCCCCCTGAAAGTCCTGCCGGACCTTCGGTCTGCTTGCGTGCCCTCTGTTATCTTTCGTCCTCGCAACGCAACATTCCTAATAAACCTTTCTAACATTTTAATATGCATGCCTCTATGCACCATGTTAGAATGCAGTACCTATATTTATAATTTTTCACGACAAAAAGTTGTTTTGTGGCACATTAGCTCGACCAAGCTTTGTCTCTCCGTCGATTTTGTTACCCATATATATTCAAAATCCTACGATATTGCTTTTTCTTTCAGACCCGAAGACCATGCGAGGAAATGTTCGATGAAAATGATAATAACAGATGTTGGTGGAGGAACAATTTTTTCAACTGCTGTGAAGGTTTCGAGTTGCAACAAACCTCCCACGGGTACTGCTACTCCTTCAACTCTGATGTCTCGGCAGAGAGTAAAAAGTAAGTTCACAAATGAGGCAATATCTTCCAATATTTCTCGGGGGTTTATATGTTTGCCGACATTTGCTTATGACACAAGTGAGTCTACCAAAGATTTTAAATACCAATTTATTCTTATTTTTTCTGCGAAAAATATTCAAAATCTTGATTTAAAAGCTATCAACAGTGCGGATCATTTGCCCCTCCCCACACAAAAAAATCATGGTTCCTTCAGGGCTTTTTTTAGGGGCAAATGTTTTAAGTTGATGCCGACAAACATGTTGAAACCTCGAAGAATATCGAGGGATATTCCCTGGCACTCGGTCTAAATGAAAGAGGACTACAAATTGGATAATGCAGATTAGAAAGATTTTATATATCAAACATGGGTAAATCCTCAAAAAAGCGGACGGCATGCACTTGACACGAACGAATATGCTTCAAATTTTTGAAAAATATTTACTAAATTTCCTGATGAAAACTACTTTAGGATGAAGATACGTCCCGGACAGCGCCTTCCGACAAACTAGCGTGTTATATATAGCATTGGTTGGGTTAAAATATGCATAATTAATCCACGAAACGACGAAGGAATTAATCCAAAGAATCATTTGAAACGAATCAGATCGAAAAATTTGAAGACCTGAATAAAAACAGGTCCCTGAAAAAATTATCGCATTCGATTGATTTATTGAATGCAATACTTATTTCGCGGATTTTTTCGATTTATGCGTCTATGACCATACTTTCTGGCTGAACAGTAAAAGTTCACCAAGAATCATGATCAAAGCCATACATCCTGTGTATTGCATTTTTCAAAAAGGGACCAAGAGCATTGCAATGTTGCTAAGATTGTACATCCTCATCCATTGCGTTAAAAGTAATGAAAACATGCATATAAGTGTGAAAGAGCCATGCACAAAAAGGGCCAAAAATGGCCCATTTTTGGGCCCTCGAAATTGGGGTCGAAGTGAGGTTTTTTTTCATCCTTAGGGTGACCCTTTACACATACTAAAATTTCAGATTGAGTATACGCACCGTTTTTGAGTTATGGGGGGGCAAAGTCCCCGATTTTTTCCCATTTTTGCAAGTGTTTTAATGTCGAACTCCGGCTGTTACGAGGTACCAGATCTAGATATTGAAGCGCGGTTTGCGGTGATTGGTTCAGCTATTCCTGCAGTATTTTCCACATCTTTCACGAAGCCCCAAATGGTTTTTCGGGGGGGGGGGGGGGGGTTATTCATACTATCATGACCGTTAGCGCATCTTACTGACTTTACTTCGTTCTCTTCCCTCCACACCGCGGTCATGATGGTATTCTCTGTTGGGGATTTTTCTTCTTTTTTACATTTTACCAATTTTAATGTCCTCCCCCCCTTTTCCCCTTTTTTACCCCCTCCCCCGCAATCCAAACACTTCCTCTCAAGTGCTTCTTCTTGTAAGGCAAATATGATGAGGTCATATGTGGGATATTATTTTTCTTTCTTTACGATTGATAAACATTGACCCAGCTTATATCTCCCTTACAGGGGTTAGGGGATCCCTTGCCCCTTACCCCTGTATTATCCCCTCCCCCTGCCCGCTCCACTTTACTTCAAGTATTTTGCTCCCTCTGCAGCAGAAATGACGATGTTTCTGGCAAATAATTTTTTACTTATGTTTAGGTACTGAAATGCTGAATACATGGGATCCACTCTCCTTCTCTTCTCCATTATTCCCCCTCTTCTTCCTCCTCCTCTTCCCCTCTTGTACGTCCCTCTTTTGCCTCGTTCTCTTTACTGCTTTTCACTTTTCTTCTACTTTTTACTACTTTTTTGTAGGAGTAATATAGTTATGGTATTTTCCATTGATATGGCATTTTCCAAGAGAAGGAGGGTGGCTCCCATGTATTCAGCATTTCAGTACCTAAACATAAGTAAAAAATTATTTGCCAGAAACATCGTCATTTCTGCTGCAGAGGGAGCAAAATACTTGAAGTAAAGTGGAGCGGGCAGGGGGAGGGGATAATACAGGGGTAAGGGGCAAGGGATCCCCTAACCCCTGTAAGGGAGATATAAGCTGGGTCAATGTTTATCAATCGTAAAGAAAGAAAAATAATATCCCACATATGACCTCATCATATTTGCCTTACAAGAAGAAGCACTTGAGAGGAAGTGTTTGGATTGCGGGGGAGGGGGTAAAAAAGGGGAAAAGGGAGGGAGGACATTAAAATTGGTAAAATGTAAAAAAGAAGAAAAATCCCCAACAGAGAATACCATCATGACCGCGGTGTGGAGGGAAGAGAACGAAGTAAAGTCAGTAAGATGCGCTAACGGTCATGATAGTATGAATAACCCCCCCCCCCCCCCCGAAAAACCATTTGGGGCTTCGTGAAAGATGTGGAAAATACTGCAGGAATAGCTGAACCAATCACCGCAAACCGCGCTTCAATATCTAGATCTGGTACCTCGTAACAGCCGGAGTTCGACATTAAAACACTTGCAAAAATGGGTAAAAATCGGGGACTTTGCCCCCCCCCCCCATAACTCAAAAACGGTGCGTATACTCAATCTGAAATTTTAGTATGTGTAAAGGGTCACCCTAAGGATGAAAAAAAACCTCACTTCGACCCCAATTTCGAGGGCCCAAAAATGGGCCACTTTGTGCACGGTAATTTTTGTCTTAAATTTACAGTCTTTAGGGTGTAGAATAGAAACTTTTTTTGGGCGATCAGGTTTTTTCCCAAGACGAAAGAAGTTGCACAATCTTAGCATCATTACAATGCTCTTGGTTCCTTCTTGCAAAATACAGTCCCTGTGACAGTTGGAGCCCGAAGCGAATCACTACAATGTTGTCGATCATCATTGACTTACACTCTTTTTTTTTTATTATTTATTTTTTTTGCGGTTTTTGCCATTAAGGTTGTCACTGACTTATGGCCTTTATGACGACGATAATTTCTGGGTGGACTGGCGAGAGGAGAAAAGGCCGCGAAGAACGATCACCGACGGCCCTTGGTCGGGGCTCCGATTCACCATCAAAACTCTCCCCATTCCCGATGGAGTCGATGCTGAGCAAGGCGTCTTGGTAATGTTTAGCCATTGTTCAAACTACTCATCAACTTGTAATGATCACCGAATCTCGGAAGTTAAGGTGATTCGATGGACGCCATATTATGTGTCAAAACGACATGCCATAGATCGCATCGATTTTTTCAGCTTCTCGTCATTTTGTTCAAATTTTGAGATCGCAATGGAGATGTTGCATGTGTGAGGGATTTGCGATTTGACCATTGATTGTTATGTAAAAGTTCGCGAAAAACACGATGGTGCCACTGGTTTTCTCTGAAATCATCTTCCAAGCTCAAAAAAAAGCTCTCAAAGTGAGGCCAAAATGGAGGGGATATTCCACCCTACCCTGAGAGTCCACTTCTACATCAAAACAAACTCTCCATGCAAAGACAGGGAGCAAATACATTCGCAAGGTTGTCGTGTTTTCCGTCTTGGAGTTCTCAAATAAAGTGGCAACCCTGCTAATGTATTTGCTCCCTATCTTTGTCGAGTTTGTTTTGATGTAGAGGTGGACTCTCAGGGTAGGGTGGGATATCCCCTCCATTTTAGCCTCACTTTGAGAGCTTTTTTTGAGCTTGGGAGATGATTACAGAGAAAACCAGTGGCACCATCGTGTTTCTTGTGAACTTTTACATAAGAATCAATCGTCAAATCGCAAATCCCTCACAAATGCAACATCTCCATTCTGTTGTTAGGAGACTAAAGAATTTACTTACCAAGTTTGACAAACAAATTCAAGGTAATGAATGCGTGGTTTCTTTATAGGAAAAATATCGCATTCGGTACTGATATCGAAACTGCACTCGAATGCGACATTTTCTCTTAAAAAAAAAAAAAAAAAACGCATTCATTACCTTGAATTTGTTCGTCAAAATGGATAAGTGAATTCCTTAGTCTCCTGACAGCAGAATAGGGATCTCAAAATTCGAATAAAATGACGAGTAGCTGAAAAAATTGAACCAATCGATGCGATGTGTCGCATGTCGTTCTGACACAAAATATAGCGTCCATCGAATCACCTTAAGATTGGTCGATGATCACTACTGAGCTGGAACACCCCAGTAGTGCAGCTCAGTATAGCCAAACCGAAACCTGCAATTTGCCAAAGTTTCAAAAACAAGAGGTGATAATAAGAGTTTTTCGCTCCAACCTAAACCATCATGGTTGGTCTGCATTACAGAAATGCCAAAACCACACATCAGCATCATCATGAGAACGATTTTAATTAAAAAACTGAACACTGGCTATAAGTGGTGGCGGTGCAAGGTCACCAACTTGTATGATAAAACTTGCCGTGCTAAGCGAGAACGCCGTATAAGCATTTAGCCATTGCCATATTTACTTCAATATAAGACGAATTTTCTGGGAAAATTCTGAACTGTTTTCCTCCGGTTTTTCAGACAATTTTGTTTGCGACTTCATCTAAAATATCTGGAAATTTCAAGGAAAAATTTGCGTAACTTCCTTCAAAAATTCATTTTGTATTCCAGGAAATTTGGCAACTATCGTATGTTCATACACCGTTCTCCATTAGCACGGCAGTATACACATACATTTATAAGGGGAACATGCCGGTTTTGCACCACAATATGGCAATCGCGTCACACTTGTATTGACGTATTCACGCAGTGATGATTGTATTCGCCTTTATTTTAGGGGGAGGGGGGGGGGCGAAAAAATCCCGATAAATTAATTTCGCAGTTTTAACCTCGCGCGGCTGCTCTACAGGAATCCAATTCAAGCATTTGATGATGCGAGTGCACTTTTTTTTCAGTTTTACGGGAATGACCGCAAAAAACACATGTCCCTCTCGCTTTTAAACCTCGATATTATAATCCCGCACACTTGCGCAAAACTTTGAGTTTCCGAGTAATTGAGATAAAGGTTTTGGCACATGTGCGCACTCAGGCTCGTCACGGGGGGCACGCAAATTTCACACTTGCATGGGGTGCCAACTGTTAGGGCACCGAGTTTTCTTGCGTTCCTTAATTTTTGGCGCGTATACGTAGTATACCGCCTTTGCGATCGTTTCGAACCCTGCTCGATACAATAACCGAGTCCCTTAGTTCCTTACCGAAAAGTGACTACCGCGAACTTCTGAGATTTTCCAAAGCGTGTAAAAAGTTTATTTATCCGTCAATAATTATGATTTAAAGTTGTTTCTCATTCTGGGGCTCTCTAGTTTATGTGCAGTGAATACCAAGAGTCTACGTTACTTGGTTTTTTTAAAAAAAGCCTAAGAGTGCGACGCGCTGATTTAAAATATGCATATATAAGCGGAAGCAAGCGAACTGATTCGAGGATGGCTAACCAGTTCGGCACTCCTTGAATGAGAATTCCACTCACTCCGTTTTGTTCAAAACGTTGCTTTGACAGATCTACACACCACTGTTATCCTTTTCAAAAGTTGGTACCCCTTGCTCTGATAGCCGGGGCGAGCAGGATAGTGGTAAGTGCAATCTGTGATAAGCCTCGAGACTCATTAGACCATTTGCTAAACGTGGCTCATACAGGAGTCCACTCAGTCCTCTCTTCCCCACGCTCCTGAGGGCGCCATCCAATTCCCTCCCCCGATTCCCTCCCGAAACCGATTCCCTCCCCCGATTCCCTCCCAAGACCGATACCCTCATGCGGTCGGAACCGATTTCCGATTCCCTCCCGGCTTTGAAGTAAACTGAAAATATGTGGCAACGTCGCAACATTGATCAAGTAGTAAGACGAAATAATCAAGATCCAAAATAAACTCACCATTCCCAGATACACCTGATACAGCGCCATTTCTCGTAAGAGTAGAAGAGTAGGTGGTAGAAGTTGTAGAAGTTTGAAGTACCTTAAACGGGTGTACAGAGTCCGTCGCGTCAAAAAAAAATAAGACAAAAAAAAAAAATATCACAAGAAAACATTTGGCGAATTTCTATGAAGTACCTTAAACGGGTGTACAGAGTCCGTCGCGTCAAAAAAAATAAGACCAAATAAAAAAAAAAAATCACAAGAAAACATTTGGCGAATTACGAGACACCGTGCGAATGAAGTGGAACAAGGCTTCATCGTTGTAGTTTTCGAGAGGTTCGGATATGTTTTTTTCGAGAGCAGCAATTTTTTTGGCAGTTTTTGATCTGGGTTTTGCCACTGACTGATCTGCGGAATTTATTGAAATTTTGCTGTCGCGGAAAATTCTCTTCAGCACGGCAACGAAACTCGGAAAATCGGGATGAGCTTTGTAATAAAAGGAGTTGTACCGCGCGTGAAAACTCTCACACGAGTTGGTGGTTCGCGCTGGATCAGCTGATCGTTCAGCCCACATTTTCGGGGGGAACTGGGCTCCTTCACCGATGTACGTTTGAAGTAGGTAATTGACGAATTTGGTCACTTGAGGACATTCAGGATGTGCGAACAAGAAAAACTTCTCGAATGAGTCACCCACTTTGTCGGGGTGTAATAACGGGAGGCCGAAAATGTGCGGTATCAGGTGTATCTGGGAATGGTGAGTTTATTTTGGATCTTGATTATTTCGTCTTACTACTTGATCAATTGTTGCGACGTTGCCACATATTTCAATTTACTTCAAAGCCGGGAGGGAATCGGAAATCGGTTCCGGCCGCATGAGGGAATCGGTCTTGGGAGGGAATCGGGGGAGGGAATCGGTTTCGGGAGGGAATCGGGGGAGGGAATTGGATGGCACCCGCTCCTGATCACTGTGTTGGCGTCACGAAGAACAATGGGCCTTGGGCCGCCTTGGGTCCCAACGCGGCCGATACCCGTACCCCAATTACTCACGCTTCATTAACCATTTTACCGTCACGCTAGGATTCATCCAATTTTCAAAAAAAATTGTTTCGCGTGTATTTAGCAATTTTTTCCTTACTCTCCGTTAAAACACAAATATAAAGAGACCTCATTCATAAAAATCGGCCGAATAGAAGAGAAGTTACAGGAATCGAAATCCGAAGAAATCAACAAAACCTCGACTTCTCGATACAAAAAATAAAATGAAGGGGAAAAAAAGAAATGTATAAATTACTATTAAATATAATTGACCTCAGAATTTGACAAGCAATTCATTTATATACCTAACGCTGAAAAAACTGGGAGAAATTACAAAAAATTCGCCTCTTGCAAGGGACTTCTTTGTAAGAATTTTGACCTGAAGACAACGGTCGAATAACAGCAGTACTCCATACAATACACGGTGTGCCTGAACGAGTTAAACATTTTTTATACGTCCAAATCGAAAAATCTTTATATTTTTAACTACAATGTCTCTTGAATCGTTTAAGCAAAAAAAAAAAAAAAAAAAAAAAAATTCCGTCGAGATTCTGGAACGTAAAGGCGCTTTAAAAGTATTCTGGGGCTATAATAGCTAAATCACCGGTAGTAAATCCCGTTATATTATTAAAAAGAAATCGACTCCATAGTTTAATTCCTTAGTTTCTTGAATACGATTATTTTAAGCACTTAAATATTTATACCACCAATTTTAGCCATGGGGTGATTTCCTGAGAGCCGATAATATCACGAATTTCTCATAGAACCCTTCAACAGTGGCTTGCTTTTTTGGCAGCCGATTCGGCCATCGAACCGGAGTTTAAATGGAAGCTGATAATAACCCAAAGTTCTGAGAAAAATTTTGAGATGAGTATAAGAACGGTTTGTCGTAAGTAACGAGGAGAGGCGGGCAAAGCGGCTAAAATCCGATCTAATTTTTACAGTTTTTCTGTTGAATTAATGTTGCCGCGGGCTTCTGACTGTGTCCACACATAGTTTCTGTTCAGCATATCGATACATGAGTATTTACACACGTAGAATCTAATTTTCACGTCAGGGAGTCGACGTATTTCGATTTTTTCGATTTTATACGGAAAATTGATGGTTTTTCGGGATTGAAATTATTATTGTTTCAGGGAAAATAAATGCACCCAAAATGACCATAGCACATTGATTTTTACACATTTGCACTCACGAAATTGGTTGGTAAATTCAACGAGTGGGTGCATCGACCTGGTATATCAAGTTTCTGCACTTTTTTACGGCAAATCAGTAGATTTTCGGGATGTAGATTGCTTACTTTCAATTCATGAATGAATAAAGCAACGACATGGTTCAACTTCTTTGCATGGAAAGACGTTTAAAATAACAAAATCAAGACGTATTTAATGCAATTGCATTTATATCGAGTCAATTTCTTTTCAATAATATAACGGGATTTTTACTACCGGTGATTTGGGTATTTTAGCCCCAAAATACCTTTAAATCGACTTTATCTTCTAGGAGTTCGACAGAATTTTTCCTTTCTTCGCTTAAATTATTCCGTAGCAGTTTTCTTCAAGAATCTGATAAGATTTTGCTTGAGGCAGATCAAAAAACTTAAATTCGATCGAATAGCTTTCTACTTTCACAATACACGGTCTCGTCAAGGTGCGTCTTTGACCTCGCAGTGTTGGATCGTGAATTCTCTTGTTGTGCTGTTTGCCTATTTTGAAATCTCTGTAAATGAAAACTAAAGGGGTTGATATGTGCGAGTTAATGACGCGCCTTATCAACACATTGTGTTGGAGTTCACTGCTTGTTTTACTTTTTAAAGAGATTCTCATAACTATTTTTATTCCTCTCTTTTAAGCGTGCCAGTATAGGGCTCGCTTTTTGAAATCACTCGGATGTACCATAGTACAGCACACAGATCAACCAATGCTATTCAACGGGTCGTCCAAATACTTTTTTCCTCGCACCCGTTTCTTTGTCTTTGAACCATTACACTGTCAAGCCCTGATGGTCTTTTACCAAAAAATCTAATGAACTGCTAATTGGAAACCCTTTAGAACATTTTTCTGTCAAAACCGTATTATTCAATTTGACAGAAACCTCATAGGAGCTTTCTTACGCTCGGAGGACTCAACTCTAGAACCTTCTTTCCCGCCAAAACTCTATAGCCAATGAGCGTCTTGCACTGTAAGTGCAATCTATGATGAGCCTCGTGACTCATTATACTATGTACTAACCATGGCCCCTGCCGAAATCCACTTAAACCACTACAGTTATCTCGCGATATAGCTTTGGGTGTCCGGTTTCGAGCAAGGCAATAAAAGACGGCGAGGCGATTAACCGATTAACCATTCACCGTGATGCCAGGATCCACCAAATTTTCTCAAAAATTGTTTTCCGTCTATTTAGCGAGTTTTTCTTTACTTTCCGTTGAAGTACAAATAAAAAGAGACCTCATTTGTACACATCGGCCGAATAGGAGAGAAGTCACAGTTCGAAATCCAAAGAGATTGACTGAACGCGATTTCGATGCACGGCAGTTCGCCCAAATCACGGTCGTGCGCAAATGCCGCATATCAGCTTAAAATCAAGATAATTGGACGGAATCTTTAAAATTAATTTACATTCAACGTTCATGAATCAATATTTTCTCCCAAATTTAGCAAAAAGTACCAATTGATGCAAAAAGCAAAGACGTGAAAATAAGAGGTATTTGTCCAACATTTCAGTTATTCGGCACGCTTTTCCAACATACTCATGTTGGATTTTTTCTTCTTGTTTTTCATTCGTACCCACATCATATCTTCGACCAGAATGCACGTAAATTCTAATTCAACATTTTCGGAAAATTCCAACATTGAATTCCACAGACAAAAAAGAAGAAAAAGAAAAAACACGATTCTTTTCATTGATCTCTAATATAAAAGATTATGACTACATTACTATTTTATTCCCCTCCACTCACTGACGGCGGAGAGAGGAAATCATTAGAGATTCTGTTTTAGTGAGCTTTTCTTTTACCTTAAGAAGAAGAAAAAAAAGAAGAAAAATCGGAAAAGTGGTGCACGATGGAAAGAAATCAATGTCATTTTCGGACTCAGTAGCAAGATGTACAATATATTCAATAGTTTCTCTAAAGAGATCATTTTATTTTTACCTTTCGATTTGAACGCAAAAGAATAAGATTGACATTAGGTGAATTGGCGGATTTTTAGCGTTTTATCTAAAAAAAATTCAGCATTAAGAAGAGTAGGCGAAATTCCTAGGTATGCCATGGGCACAGGTGAGTTTCTGTGTACTTTTGACTACTGAATCCAAAAATGATCTTGGTTTTTAATATAAATTATGTATTTATCTTTTTAGTTCAATATTATTCATTTTATTCAATCGTGAAAATGCACTGAGTGCATAACGTTTTGGCTAAATTGGTATGTCTATTTGATTTCATGCAGTCACCATATCACTAGGCGTTGGATACAAAAAGACTGATTCCAAGACGTTGCTAGGTAATTGAGATGTTGCATGTGTGAGGAATTCGCGATTTGACTATTAATTCTTATGTAAAATTTCGCGAGACACACGATGGTGCCACTGGTTTTCTCTGAAATCAACTTCCAAGCTCAAAAAAGCTCTCAAGTCGAGGCCGAAATGGAGGGGATTTCCCACGCTATCCTGAGAGTCCACGTCTACATCAAGACAAACTCTCCATGCAAAGAAAGGGAGCAAATACAATGACAGGGCTGCCATTTCATTTAAGAACTCTAAAACTGAAAACACGGCAACCCTGCTAATGTATTTTCTCTCTATCTTAGTATAGAGAGTTTGTTTTGATGTAGACGTGGACTCTCAGGATAGCGTGGGATATCCCCTCCATTTTGGCCTCAACTTGAGAGCTTTTTTGAGCTTGGGAGTTGATTTCAGAGAAAACCAGTGGCACCATCGTATTTCTCGCAAACTTTTACATAAGAATCAATAGTCAAATCTCAAATTCCTCACACATGCACCATCTCCATTATGACCTTATCAAAATTCAGCTTCCACGAACTTACGCGTCTCATGTTTCTCTTAAGGTCCTGTTAGACGATCCGAGCGCTTACAATGCCCAGAATGTAATCTTCATCAAGGAGGGCCTGTCGGGGGACATAGAGGTGTGGGGGGACGCCGTGAAGACTAGCGAGCGCCTGGGGGCTGTGTCCGCCGAAAAAAGGAACTGCTTCTTCCCATTCGAGACGAAGCGAATGAACAGGGGCTACCTCCAGAAGAACTGTATCACTGAATGCTGTCTCGATCACGCGGTAGAATTTTGCAACTGCACGCCGGATTTCATGTTTCAACCCTTTGACGAAGGTATATCTCGAAAGCCTCTACTTGACTTTCACTCAATTCAAATGTTGAGAGCATGAGTGATAAAATGCACAAATAGGTACAAACCGGCACAAGCCTGGGTTGATTGTTGAAATTTATAGACAAAGCTATAGAAAAAGAAGACAAAAGGGACAATGAAATAATCCTATTGGTCGAAACGGGTGCCTCTTACGGGCAAATGGAGAAAATGATGGACTGACCCTCGTGGGTTGCCGTTAGTCAGTCTATTACTAACCATCTTTGTCCGTTGCAATTACCCGCCTCCACCAACAGGATAGCTCAATTTTGCCTTCTACTTTGTCTCTAGATTTTAATAATCAGTTAGCAGAAAATAGTAATCACATTGGAAATTTTCAGCATTAAGTAATGAGTGAACCCTTAGCGATTATAATTTACACTAAATTACCTAGTCAATTCTAATTTCTCACTCATGTAATTCGCATAAAAATCAATGTAGATCAATGAACCGACAAGATACCGTCTCTGGCTCATCTTAGAGCAACATATTTGCAATCAGTTTCTGCATGTAGACAGGCCCTTAGATGAGAGAGCTAGAAATGTTGATTCTTTTCTGAAAATTGAAGTTTAAATTGACTGTTAAGATCAAAGGCATCCGTTGAGAAACCTTCGAAATCAGGTAAAAAATATAGAAAACATATTTTGTTCCTATTTTGAAACAAATTCCTTGTAAGCTTTCAAATAAAAATTCATTGAGAAAACCATTTGGTAGCACAGGATAACAAGCTAGTACAACAAGCGTTATTATCAAGGTTCATTTTGATTTTTGGCAAACAGGACGTTGAAGTCAACAGATGAGTAAAAACCAATTCTTAGGCAATAAGTTGATTCTGGAAATTTCCTATGTGCTCAAAAGTTCTGCATGAGGTTTCGATGAAAAAAACAAAAGACATTGGTGTGGAGTCTTTGTTTCGCGATCTGATGGAGATTTCCACGCTCATCAAGACCAGTTCGCCTTCAATAACAGGATTAGGCAAAGTGAGCGGCTCAGGAGCACTAATAGTTGCTTATAGCCGTTTGGACGGACCCATAACTGTGTTTCTTCCAGAACTCGTGCCCAAACGAGAAGTCCTTACATCTCTAGAACCTCTTAAATAGTTTTTCGTGTATAACTGAAGGTAAGGATCCTTTCGAAGTGTTAGTTTGTATTGGAATTTCTTTTTATTACAGGCAACGTCCGACCAGCTTGCGATATTATGGGTTTGATTTGTTTGATGAAACACAACGTCGCACTGTCCAACGAAAGGCTGAAATCGAAGTCACCACCTATGCCCATGGAGGATGAAAGTATACTTTGTGATTGTCCGGAGGACTGCGATGAGCAGATGTACGACGCAAGTCTCTCCACGTCTATATCAACGTGAGTTCATCGCTGCAAGGACACCCTAGTTTTCAGTACGAAAACATCTTGAAAGGCCTGGATACACGCTCAAATTTCCGTCAATTTCCGATCAAAATGATGACAAAAATAACGGTCGAGAGTCATCTAGTTTGATGGGTAAAATCAATTAAAACAGCGTGTTGATTGAAATAAGCATGAAATAAACACGGTTGTGTGGAAATCAGATGACGGATGAGACCCACAGTTCCATCATCTACCATCTAATGTTTTGCAGGCCGTAAAAAATTGATGGTAGATGGTGCGCACCAGTCACCAATTGATCGAAAATTGATGGAAATTTGAGCGTGTATCCAGGCCTGAGGAGAGAAAGGGGCCAAAAGTCACAAATTATTCAATGCTAAATTCTTCGCTGATTTTAAAATACTTATCGTAAACAGAAAAGTCAAATGTAAGATTTCAAGCATGTTTATTAAGTAAGAAGATGTTTGAGTGTTCAAGAATAATGCGAAATCAGTAGGAAATTTTATGAAATACCAACCTGACAACAAAATTTCTTTATTTTTTACGTTCCATACGAAAATCTTAATCTTAATCAATTTTCAGTTTTCAGTTTTTATGTTGAATATTTATTATTTTGAGTGATGGTGCAAGAGGTAACAGACTATTGTTAATATTCTAGTTTCGGCACATTAATTGGACACAGAACGTCATTTTAGGCAAACCTTGGGGGATAGGACGGAAGTTAATAGAAGGTGGACAATTTATTCGGAGAGAGAGAAAAAAATTCGATGAATAACGACACGATAAACGACCGTAAAACCACCAAAATTGATCAAAATTCACAAAAAGGGTCAAACTGTAATTTCACTCCTCCTCTGTTTTCAAATGACGTCACCATATGAACATATTTCGGAACAGGGTGGCAAAATTTCATGGAAAATAAAATCTTGTCATTTCACGCGAAATATTTCATGAAATTTCAGGAATTTATGAAAGATATTGAAAAATACCGGTTCCTTTTCATGTTTCGCAGAATGTAAAAATTCTGATTTTACTTCATTTCAGTGTGTTCGAGTGCAGGTTGCATACTCTAGCCCCTGAACTATATGAAATATTTCACAGCCTCGTGAAATTTCATGAAATATTTCACTGAAATTTCCTATCTTTCATCATTGGCGGATCTAGCGAGTTGGCAACATCGTCTTTTCCCCATTTAAACCTATGGAAATGTATCGATTCTTGGAGGGGCCAGGTGCTCCGGAAAGAATCGATTGTTTAGCATAGTTTAAATGGAGGAGACCCGGTGTTGTCGAATTGCTGGATCCGCATCTGTCTTTAATTTCTTTCCTACGTTTCATGCAACCCTGCTTCGGAATACAATATTTTTATTTTAATTTGTTTTTAGCGGAGGGGAAAACACAATTCAAGTGGATGTACATTTCCGGAGCTCGTTCTGTATCCAATACCAAACGGATTTGGTGTTCTCTTTCATGGACGCTCTTATTTCTTTCGGTAACAGTGCTGGCCTCTTCCTGGGAGTTTCCTTACTCGGCGTGGCTGATATCCTCCTCTTTTTTATCATCCGATGCTTCCGGCTCTTCCGGTTTTTCCGAGCACTGCGGGTTCCGGTCAAAGTGAGCCCCAAGGGATTCGAAAAAAATAAAAAAGAGTTAAAGAGAGATGCCCCGTTTTATATTGATGATTATGTCAGGGCTAAGAATAAGTTGAAAGTGTGAAATTGCGAACAGTGGATCGGAAAAATAATGACCTGTTATCAACGATTGGGCGATTGGAACTGCAATAGGTACATATTTTCGCTGAAGGAATGCAAGCACGGCCCATTCGACAGTAAATTAATTGGAAACTTGATATTTTAAGAAATGTGACGACTGCACCATGTCAAATACATAAATGCTGAAGAGACATACACATATATACAGGATGTTATTATTGAGATGGTAAATTCCAACGTGGATTGTGTTGTCAAGAGCTACTCATTTCTTTCCTTCAACGTGCACATACGTTACGAAGAATTTCAGACTTCGAATGAAGTTGTGAAATCCGAGGGATTTTATTTTTGGGGAGGTCAAAAGGCTAACATTTTTAATTATGGAGAACTTTTGCCGAAATTCAGGTTGCATTGTTGCAAGTCGAAGGACACCTAGTTGACAGATCGGATTTTTAGTACGATTACAAAGTTGGTCACACCGTAGCCTCTGCCGTATTCACCGAGTCCGCAGGAAATTGAGATGTACGTCTCTTTTTGACATAGACATTGAATCCCGATTTGGGTACCAGGAATAGAGCAAAATTACACTCCATCTCCGATAAATCCTCCGGTAGAGTTTCAACTGGTAAAAATTCAAAGTGTAGAATCGTGTTAGCCAAAACATACTTCATGGACTGCATTGCATACTTGTTTCCTGAAAAAATATTAGAAGAGGACAGCTGTTTTAAAAACAAATCAAACGATCAAAGCCTCACAGGAGGCAAACATAAGCTCTCTCTCGCATACATCTATAACGACAATGGAGCGCTTGCGTGAGGTGAGGCGGAGGAGCCAAGGAGGAACCTCCCCCGAAGTTCTGATAACTTTTTTGTTTTGTTTTTAGAAAAAAGGATCATACGTTACAGTAAACAAAAAAACGAAAATTGCGAGCTAGAGAAACGTAATTGACCAATTTTGATCCGTCGAAGACCCCCTTAGCTGGAGGTAAATCCCCAGACCCACCACTTATTTTTCCAAATTGTGCCCCAAAGTATTTTTAACCCACGCATGGTTAATGGTCACCGATTAAGAAATTCCAAAAATAATATTCTGATCCGGCTGATAATAATTAATAATATAATATATAATAATCTGATAATAATTAATCCGGCTCATTAATTCTTGTCATTGTGAAGAAAATTGAACACGATTAACAATTGGACACATTATTTTAACTAAACAAATACGAACAATGAAGTAACCAACGAAACATCGCACAATGGGCCTGTTGCAAACTTTTGCTAGAGCAAAAATAAGAGTTGTTTCTTATAGATAATGCCTCGAAAATCACGATGAGCGCATCAGCAAAGTCTGAAATGCACTCATAACTTCACAGTCTGCGTAAGAAATTTGCGGTTTTTTGAGCTTCCAGCTTCAAAAACGATACTACGGCACAGGTGAACATTTTGTAAGAGGAGTCGTTCCATCGTCGGCAATAATCATCATGGCCGACGCCAATCCGCCAAAACACGTTTGATGGGACGAGATAACATCTGAACTGGATTAGACCAGATAACAATCGGTGTGTTAACGTTCATATTTTCCACGCCCGAATTGATTGACCTTGAACTCTCCTCGAATTACGCGCGGAACTGCGCGCAAGCGTCGGCCATGATGAATATCGCCGACGATGGAGCGACTCCTCTAACAAAATGTTCACCTGTGCCGTAGTATCGTTTTTGAAGCGGGAAGCTTAAAAAAATGCAAATTTCTTTCGCAGATTGTGAAGTTATGAGTGCATTTCAGACTTTGCCGATGCGCTCATCGTGATTTTTGAGGCATTATCTTCAAGAAACAACTCTTATTTTTGCTCTAGCAAAAGTTTGCAACAGGTCCATTCGCTTTCCCTTCTTCTTCTTCCTTTCTCAGCTAGTCTTAGGAGTACACTGCCGTGCTAAGGAGGAACGCCGTATGAACATTCGAGAGTTGCCGAATTCCCTTCATTAGAATGTTTATTTATGAGAAAAGTTATGAATGTTTTACCTTGAAATTTTAAGGAACTTTAGGCGAAATTGCGAACAAAATTATCTGAAAAATTGGAAGAAATTCATAAATTTACCAGGAAATTCGTGTGTTAATTATCAAAGGAAATTTGGCAATGCCTGAAGGTTCATACGGCGTTTTCCCTTAGCCCGGCAGTACAAGGATCATACTCTTGATACTGGGAAAAATATTGATTTTGATTAACTCAATATTTTTCCCGACTTCATAAGCGGGATTTTTCCCTGGGACAAATCCCGTGAAACGACCCGTGGAGACGAGGCCTAACTGTAAAGGTGATAAGACTGAGAGGGGAAAAGAGTTTTTATGAAAGCTTTTGTGGAAGCTGCGGTAATTAGCCATGTTGAAGTATACATCATCATGCGTGTTTAGACGTATTGTCAGGTTTAAAATGTCATGCGTTGGTACCTTGCGTCACGCTTCACTGCTTTGCATCGGCGCACGGTGGATCGAGTCAATAGGAGAGGTCGGACCAAATTTGGAAATTTTAAACACTTATGACTCCGTTTATACAAAACTTCGAGGTTCTAAAAGTGGTTCCAATAGTTTCCTCGTGAAATTTTGTTTTAAACGCACCCCTTGAAATGTAAAATGTAACGAAATCAACTCCAAAATTTGCAGTTTTAGTCACAAATTTCATGTCCAACCTCTCTAATTGACTCGAACCACTGTGTGGCGGGATGAATGCGACCCGGAAATGCATGCGTCATAACGGCAAATGAGATAAAAATAACAATGAAAGGTCCCCGTGGATCTTCGTAAATTTTTTTGGGCAGTTTTGCTACGCATGACTTTCTGACTTTTCCTGACGCATATCTCTACGGTGCGAAACTACCAAACCACGTATTTCGGTTTGCGAAGTCGCAGACTTCCTGTCATACTTTAGTTTTTGAATGGAAAACTACTCAACGTGAATTTTTGAAAACTTTTGCGATTTTTTCTCGTCGTGCAGAAAAAAGTCTGTGAAAATTTCATGGAATGATATTGATTTGATCTCCTCCAAAAAAATAAATTGTGAGGGGGGATTTATAAACACCGCAAATGAGATACGTGGTTTGGCAGTTTTGCCGTCGATTTATATTTTACTACGTGTGCCCCTGCCAAATCGTCTAAAAATGCAATTGTAAAACACGTAGACCAATTTTTAGTATTTTATAATTTGCCTAAAGATTTCATCAGCGTTATTAAACATTTTTACCGTCGGCCGCATTATATAGAAATTATTTTTCCTCCAACTTTCTGATTTTCAGGAGATGTATCACCATGGATTTTGCGCTCTCTACTATATAAAGCTTTTCCGCACTTTTTTCAAATGAAAACAAATTATAGGGACATTGGAACAAAGAGACAAAGCATAATGAGCTGGAATTTTTCCTAAGACCTCTCTGATTTTGTGACGACTCTTCTCGAAAAAATTCATATCTGAGATTTTCCCCCTTTATATTAAAAACTTGGGTATTTTCCACCATTTTGCGCTCCTGGCACATCTTGGTTCAGCCTCAAATTTCCAATTTTTCCCAGCAGATACAGATACAGAATTTTTCATTATCTAATTTTTGTTGCCGTTGAGGTGCATTTTGTGAAGATTCAGCTAAAAGCGCAATTATCGGCAGCCATGGGCCACGGGAAACAGACGCACTTGGGGGTATGGGGAAACAGAAGCCCAAAAAATTTTGGAAAGTTGTTTTTGTGCCTCAATTGAGTAGATAAAAAAATAGAAAAAATTGAGGTTGGTCGATAATTGGTATGTGGATGACATCACGTGGAATATGACCCGAAAATTTCACTAAAAGAAACTGTCTCGCTTTCGATATATTTAGAGGCAGACTGTTTTTCCTGTAAAAAGGCAACACTCAACGAGTGAAAGTTTTTTGGCGTACCTCTCTCTTACGTACTTTGACATTCAGTCGGAAAAATAATGGTATCTTGCTAAAAACTGTGTGCGACGGAAACCTTAAAACGTCATTTCCATGCCACCAATGTAACTATGAAGCTTTTTTCCTTGCAAAAAGTGATGTAACCGGGTTTCCTTGTTCAGTTTATAAAGTTCAGAATGACTGACTGATAGTCAGTCTTATACGAGATATAGAATTGTGTGGAAGTTGACCATAAAATCTGTTCAGTTAGTCGTGTTTTATAGGCGAGTTCTGAATGAGGGTTTGTTTTCGCAGTTTCCTATTGGATTGTATAACCAAGCTCTGCTGGATTTTCGGTTTGCGCAAGCTTGAGTGTTTAAAATTGTGCCTCGTAAAATGTAAATAAACAGAAGTAACTAGAACACTATTTCAGTTCAATTTTTTACAACATCATCCTGAACAGTCAGCAGTGATATCCAGTAACTTGTGTGTTAATTTTCATCATGACTATTAGCGCTCTTCTTTTATGTATTTTAATTGTAAAATCAACGATCGACCGTGACAAGTGAGATAGTCAGAAATAAATTATTGATAATTATCAATATTAGTCAAAACATTAATTATACATACCTTTCAACAGTTAAAAGTGTATCAACCATTTAATGAAAAGAACACATTCGGCTTGAACATTTTTATATATTCACGAGGAATGAAACTTTTTATTTATTCAGAGCAGTGGAATTATTATTTTTAGAATTTTAATCCATCAGCCTTAAAATAATCACATTGTTCTCGGTGATTTTATTTTTTAGAATTTCTGGTCAATCATTGTTTTTTGGGGGGTTTTCTCCCATCTTTTTCTCTTGTAGTTTTGGATGTCGTTCACCAGATACACTATCGTCGATTTTAAGATTCAAAAATTATAATAAAAGAGATTAAGTACAAGCTAACGGCAAAACCTAATCACAAATTTTGCTTTCATAATCGGACATTGATGGTACGTGTAATAGGCCAAATAATATATCATAATACATGAATAATAAATTAATTATCACGCAGCGCGATTAAAATTTGTCCATCTTCCTCTACTGGTGGAGGAGTAACAGGCGGTGACTGGAAGACTGTTTGGTGAGAAAATGGTATGGTCATGTCAATAAAAGCTGCCCTCCGAAGGATAAGAAAATACCGCAACTGAGGAACATTCAGTGCCCTTACTTAAAATGTACAAATTGATTTGCTTGTGTGTGATCGGACTGATTCCATTGGCCGCATCAATGAAGAAGAGCCCACAAGGGAATGGTTATGGTTCATCTCAACTTTTACAGTCACCAAAGCAACAAGACGTAAGTTACAAGTTTCATTTTCATAGTGAAATTAAAAATTATGCACAGCAAAAACCAAGTGTATTTTCAGTAAAACCCCGATGCGTCATTGTGTAAAACGATTTATTATTTTTTCAACGATCTGATTCTTATCGAATTTCCTCGTACTTTGGCGTACTTAAGGCCTTGCCGTGAAACATACGGTGGATTTACTCTCATATTGAGCATATTATTAAATTGACTCATACTAAAAAGCAGTGTAAAAATGGCTTCGGTCAGAGAGTGCGTAATTTCTATTACAACATTGGAAAATCCATTGTATTTTATCTAAGAATAACTAGGCAACAGTTATTCTTAAAATTTCCTTTAAATTTTTGCACTTATATAAACTTATCTGTAGAAAATTTCAAGGGGATATACCTAATTCTTAGATGCCCAAGCCTAGTCAAATTGACTAACCTAGTCAAAAACACACGTGCCCCGCAAGCTTTTCTCACGAATCCAAGCGACACCTTATGCGAGTTCACGCAGCGCGCCATCGCGCCTTCAATTTTGCAGATACAATACGGATATACCCTCAAGCAAGAATAGTTGTATCTCTGCGCCGTCATCGACGCGCGTCTATTCCCTTGCTCTATTTCTACATTTTGTTGGTTCTGTTTGTCTTGTTTGTTGTCGTACTTCAAGTGCGACGTGAGCAACACAACCGAAGATAAAAGAGACGTAATTGGGCCTAGTTTCTTAACTTTTCTTACTAACCTCATCAGTAGCATAGAGCGGGGCATTGCGAGTTCACACCTCCCTCTCACAGATACAACACAGACATCTGTCCGGCACGAATAGTTATGAATTTCTATAAGACTGATTTTGCTGGTTAAGCTGGTGTCTCTGTATACATGCAGAGTTTCTAAATTTTCAGAATTTCTCTCTTCTCTTTTCTATTCGGTTACACTAGTTATATATATACTTCCTTTCCTCGTCTTTTAAACGTATACAAAGCATCGGGGACCTTTTTTTTATTATTAAGTTGGGATGTTGATAAGAGACCAAGAAAAACAGTCAATCAATGCTAATGCGAGAGCGACTCCAGAAAACTTCTTCTAAAAAGTTTGATTTTATTCCGCCCAGACTGAAGTTTTAATGAATCACGGCAAAATTGAGATGTCCAATACCCACTCTGATTTTATAACTATCAATGAGAAAATGGACCTTATTGAGGGAAATTTCAATTTTCTCAAGAGCAATTTGTATCGAGTTGGGTTTAGGAATCGGCTATTCAGACAACGAAGGAAAATTCTCTCAAGTGTCTTCAAGAATGAATTACTACAGTTTAGTTCATATTTGTGCAAATGAAGGGTGAAACCGCTAAAAGTTCTATTATAATCCTGAAATTTCGTATCCTGGACATGATTTGTCGTAGTTTCAAATAGCAGTTTGGTTTTAAAATATTTTTTTTTAACTGGACACTTCAAATCAGGCCATGACTTAGGTTTTTGTCCTAGAATGTTTCGTGAAATACTTATTCATATGTTGAAATATCAATAGCTTATTTTTGAGTTTTTGAGGACCAAGGTAGGCTTTTTCCACAGACGGTTATTTTTTAAAATATCCCTTTAAAACAACGAATTAAAAAATACGAGATGAACCCCTCTCCATTGATTTGACGCGATATTCCTATGGACCTTTTCCCTTTCATTAAATGCTGCTGATCGGAACTCTGGGAAATGTTCACAAAAAATTCGCATTATTTATGAGGTTTCACTACATACTGTGGAAGTTGTGGAGTGTGCAAATAACAGGCGATTTCAGGGTAATGGAATCTTAAGAGAATTTTAATGGACCAACCTGCGTCGGTTATTTCGCTGGAACTGTGCTGAAAAGTTCTTTTCATGTGAATCGCCATATATAAGTCAAAAAATGGACGCCTGGCGTGGTTCGGTGTGACGTATTAGCAGGGCTAATGACACAGACGTGCTTTTATGATTTGAGTGGAAAGGTTACAGTGCCTCAAGCTCCGGGGTATCGTCACGAGATTCATCGTGTAAGGAGAAAAAAAAGGGCTATGACGCATCAAAAATTTGTTTGCTGCAAAATTGTGAGTACTATTGGTTGATCAACGCGCTTGACAATTCTTTTACTCTGCGGTATTATGTGCAAATAGTCCGTGGTGGGATGACGCTATAGTGACACTATTAATGTTCGACTGTAATGTGCCATTGATCAATCGTTGGCTTATGATAATGGATAATATTTTATTATTCCTTACATCACGAGCCAGCACTACACTGGCAGCCACGATACCTACCGATAAACTTCTTAATCCTCTTCACACTATATTGGGGCGCTAATACTAAAGTCAAGCAAAAGAGTAGAATGACACAAATAGTAAGCTTTAGGCATAAAATGAAAGTTCTGATAAAATGAGGTGATGATACGAACATATTTGCAGGAATTCGCTATCGATGTAGCGTACTTATTGAATTGAAAGAACCTCGACCCTTAAAAACCCTTCTTTCGACAACTTTTTTTTTTTTTTTTTGAACCAAAGATTCTCGCTGATCTTGTCTTTCTATCTTATCGTGTTGGCGGCGGAATGCTAATAAACTGTATGTCTCATAAGAACGCATTAACTAATTGCAAAATTTCCCTTACGCGGCTTACTTTTTTCATCGATTATTGAAATTATTTTAAAAAAAGTCTTCAAATGTATTTATTGTCAATTTTTGATTAATTGACGATCGGATCGTTTTTGTCAGTGCATGCAGATATCCACACCAAGACACATCCCTTAGCATTCATTTAAATGATCTATAATAATTTGAAACCTAGACATATCTTTTCACGGTTTGAAGCAATTAGCACTTCCGGAACGTGCATCTTACGCATGATCATGTCGTCTGTGCTGACTTGTACCTGCATTGACCTGTTAGTAACTCAAGGAAATGATATGGTTCTTGGTAAAATTGATAAGTCCAAAAAAACCAGATTTTGAAGGAAATGCACGCATTTTTCCTTTTGTCAAAATAAATAAAAATAAAAAAATCTTAGAGGATGCATGAGAACTCTTCACGAGTCCAGAAATGTAGAATAAAAGGAATTTGAAAATCTTGGATATGAGCCTTTCTACCAGAACCGATCCAAATAGGGTCTGCAGGGATTTAATCTATCCAATTTCTCATTTCTGTGACTTTGCCGCCAGGAGGACCCATTTTCATTGGCGCTTAAAATTGGAAGGGACGACAAACTCTGCGCCAGAGCCGTGGAAGAGTACTATGAAATCAGGGCCGGAAAAAAAACCAGAAAAGACAAGAACGGTCCCGTAAAATTGGCTAGTGAGCAATGTGCTGCAGGTCTGGCTGCGTTCAGAAAGCTCGACCCAATCTACCAAAGAAACTGTCCCGAGGCGAAAGATGGCGGCTGCTATGGGGTCGGTGGTAAAGGCCGACGTTACTCAAAGTGCATGGTCAAGAAACGCGTCGAGGTGCCTTGGCTCAGACTGAGTTGGTATTGGAAAACCTCCTTCAAAAATTGCATCAAACCGCTCATCGAGGGATTAGAGGGAAAATGAAATACTTGCGCGTCATACTGGGACGTAATCAGACGTAAGAGCAAACTTTGGGCAAAATTATCTTCTTCAATGGAGCTTTTGTATGCTGCCGGCATATCGACGGTGAAACTACCAAACCACGTATCTCGGTTTGCGACGTCGCAGACTTCCTGTCATACTTTATTTTTTAAATGAATAACTACTGAACGTCCAGTCTTAAAAATTTCTGTGATATTTCCTCTTCGTGCGGAGAAAATTCTGTGAAAATTTCAAGGAATGATATTGATTTGGTCTACTTTAAAAAAATAAAATGTGAGCGTAGATTTTTAAACACCGCAACCGAGATACGTGGTTTGGTAGTTTCACCGTCGATATGCGATCTATGCACTATTTTTTTGCACGATACAGACACGATGGTGCAAAGCAGGGGTTTTCTCTGAAAAAAGATTTCCCATGCCCATGAAAAGCTCTCAAAGTGCAGGTCGTGATGGCGAGACAATGGCACAGATTGCCTATATTATAGCAAGGGTTCATCACTATTTTCAGTCCAAATCTCCACGCACAGATAGCAAAATGAAAAAGCAAATAGTGTAGAGGAGTTACCTTTTAACCCTTCTAATGTATTTGCTACCTATCTGTACTAGGAAAGTTTGACTGGATATAGAGGCGGACTTTCTGCACAGGTGAGCCTGAGCCCCTTCATTACGGTCCTCATTTAGAGAGCTTTTATTGTGCTTGGAAGTTCGTTCATCATCGTCTTTCTCGCGAAAGTTTACATACGATAAAGTATGTGCTCAAATCGTAAAATCCTTGCCGCATATGTAAGTACTTCATTGAGAACTAGGAAATAGATATCTTACAATATAGTGTCTTTGGAAGTTAGGACAAATTTTGAGAGAAGTACAACAATGGTGCCAGTCATTACGTCTTGGATCTACTTCCAATCGTATGAAAAATTCAAGGTTTCGGCCACAATTGAAGTGCATGACAAATTCGACCAAAAACTTTTCACAGAAATAGCATCTGAGCATTGTATGAGCTGGGTTTCCAGCCTGTGCAAAGACTTGAAGTGTTCATCAGACAATTTTTACCCAATAGTCATGGAGATCCCCCGTCAAAGTTTCAGATCTATAGCTTTGCCTGCATGCATGCAGAGAAGAGAACTCTCTCTTGAATGGGAGCTTTGTTAAAGCACCTATAAATAAATGTATAAAACAACAACATCATTCCACTTTATAAGCTTGGAAGTTGATTTTCGACAAATCCATGAACATTACCGTATTTATACCTAAGATAATGTTTTATGCTAGTGATTTGTCAGTCAAAAATTGCTTTTACAGTCACTTTATGAGGGACTTCACGTTGGCGGATTCATAGTTACCAGCGAGCCTGTCAAATATTGACCTAACTTGAACAAAAAATCTGAAAACCGCACCGGGAGCAAGACAAATTCTGACTTAGGGTACTTGAGTCTGAGGCATCAGACGTTCGAGTATCAGGCCCTCGATTTTGAAACCGCTCTTACTCAAGAACTTTGGCCACGCATAGAGTGAACGGATTCGAGTGCGAACAATTCAAAGAGGGAACAATTTTGAGTTTGAGTGCAACGCACTTAATCCCCAAGTACCAAGTAGTTATTGGGTATAACCGCAGCAACTCAAACTCGTTCAAGGAGAGGAGGAATCACTTAAAACGCCGCTCGATTCGACTGACTCCGGGCTAGTGTGAATAAAATGTTAAATATGTGTATTAAAAATGTAAATAAAATATCTTTCATGGGCACAATTTTCACTGAATCCGATGATGATTGTTAAAATTATGTTTTTAAAAAAAAATGTTTGTCGTATTGTTAAAATTATGTTTATAAAAAAAAAATATCGTAGAAATAAATCAATATTGAGGGTTTATAATCATGTCAAAATTATCATGATTTTTCGATAAGTTTATGTGCAAATTGTGCTGTGAATTTATTGAGTTAATATACAAGCAAAAGGTAGTGTTCAACGTGCCATTAACGAGAGAAGTCTTACCTGGACAGTTCCTTGGTCCAACTAAGAAAGGTAAGAATGATCCTTTTGGCCGAAGGCTTTCAAGCTCTGGTAAGAAGTGCTCTGGATAAAATTTCGTTGGGTTTTTCCACAGCTCCGGGTCGTGGTGTAGTTCATATAATGCCAGTAGCAGTGATACTCCAGCCGGAATAGTTGTTTTTTCTACAGTGATAAACACGAAATAAAGAACCTTTTCAGTGATTGATTTATAAATCTACAGATGAACTTGTGTGATGGACTGGTTAGATAATAACGTCCCTAAAGCTAACTCTGTGGTAGGTCCGGCACCTCAACTCATTTGATGGAAATTAGGACATGGATCAAAAAGATGGTGGTAGAGATGTTGCAACATGGGCACATACACTCACAATCATGCATGATCCAAAACTTACGTCTTTCTTACCTTTCACTTTATCACATAAACATATTCTGTCCGAGATGGAGACAAATTTCAAATATAGATACTCATTTTGTTAGCCGTCGGGACAAGATTACACGTTGTCTACTGTGGGAAAAATTAAAGGTGGCAGTGAAAGATAGTGGCAGTGAAAGACAGTTGTCGACGCCAACGTCACTGGCGCTTTATGATTCCCATTTGGACGTATTTCTATCAAACGGAGCTATGTGCATTATGGCATGAGCCCTGTTACGCATATATTCTTATGGGTCTCAGGGCTCATATGTCTTAATGCACATAGTTCCGTTTGGCAGAAATACGTCTATTTATTCTTACGGTCCTCGACTGACGAGCACACCCCATCTTTTCCACCGGTTATAGAAAATTTCGTCAACAATTTTTTGTCCGCACACCTGTTTTTTCCAGTAATTTACGTCCATGCGTTATTTCAGCACGGGAGTTTTGGTCCACGTACCAGTTGAGACCCAAAGTTAATTGGCCCACATGTAAATACAAACGACAATTGCTCACGGCGTTTTTGGATGAAAATGTAAAATGTCTTGGAAGAATGAGGGTTTGCTTGTTTTTTTTTTTCGTCTGTTTGCGGTCCAACGGAGAATAATATATAGTTGAGAGTTTTGGTAAAAATGGGAAAGCGTCAATTCCATAAGACAAAATTCACTAAAACTCTCTACACATCTTTGGTGTAACAGGACTTAATTATCTTTCAAGATTTTCCCACCTTGTTATACCTGAACCGGATAAACCTCTATACTTGCCTCAGCTAAAGGCTCTTAGATTTTTCCAGTGTACGATAAGTGTCTTGATTTATTTTGCGAGGAAAGATCTGTACTTTTAAAGGATACAGCCTGTCATTCTTAATACGTTCAATTTCGTATAATACTGTGTAACACTACTGTTGTGAAATAGTTGCTTCAGGCGCCGCCGCACGGCGGGCGGGCGGCCAGCGCTAAACGCGCATTGGCGCCTACAAACCTAAGTGGATACTTCAAGCATTGTGCAATGCGTGAAGTATCCACTTAGGTTTGTAGGCGCCAGTGAGCCTCTCGCGCTGGCAGCACGCCGCTCCGCTCTCTTGGGCTTTAATATTTATACTCGCATAGTCAGCGTTTTTTAACTCAGGATTTTGAAATGTTTGCACACTCTGCATTGATTATTCTCATTTAAATAGATGGGGAAAAAATATGTATCAATTTATCAAAGGAGAATTATAATATAATGTGTGTTTTTTAAATATTGGTGGCTCCGTGTCAAATTGAATGATTTCTGAAGCACTTTAATTTTTTCTTTTACATTTTGTGCTTTTATTGTGCTGCAGCGAGGTGTACTCGCAACCAAACGCTCAAAAGTTGACGTATTTAACTCTAGAAGCTCGATGTACAAATGGGTTAAAACTAAAGATTGCGTGCTTCTTGGTTTTTTCCCCTCTTTTATTCATTTTTGCAGTTTCTGTCGGCACAACTGCGGCTTATTGAGATTAATGGCGCTTGGGAAAGGTTTTACAAATATTTGTCACGTTTTAAAAAGTATAAATTTTTTCAAAATGAAGTAATAATTTCGAAAAGAAAAAATAAAAAAAAGTACCTATACACATATAAGGTATATTGTACATCGAATATTTTAAGGATAGAGATAAAACCAAATATTCACCAATGACAATTTAAAAAGATGATTCAAAAGGAGAAAGTAATAACAATTTATTTAGAAAATGAGCAATCATAACAATACCTCCTTCTCTCTCAATTTCTCCTTTCCATATATTGTCGATATAATTTTACATACCGACTAAAATATAACGCTTGAACCAAGTCGCCGTTGCTTATTTTACGTGTGGGCGTAAACTGCTGGAAAAAAAGGTGCGCGGACAAAAAACCGTTGACAAAATGTCCTGAAACTTTTCCACCTGCACGTAGTTCTGTTTGATAGAAATACGCACATATATCCAGGGGTTTTTTTTTTGTAAAAATGGACGCGATAGGCTGTAAAAACTCACCATCGACCTGCAGATCCTCGAGGACGTCGCGACCAGTAACAAGAGCCCCGAAGTGTCGCATAGTCTCTTTGATGACAGCCTCCACATAGACGAGTTGTGAGAGTTGTTCGAATTTAATCTCTTTTCCCTGGTTAATGCTGAAAACCTCCTGGTGCGCTTTTTCTTGGAGGTCCGGGTGAGAGGCTAGCACTTTAAGGGACCAAGCGTTTGACATTGCCGTTGTCAGAGATCCCTGGAATTGCAATAATATGTCACGGAAACTGGCAAGTATGATTTCAGTTAGTAGGAAAAAATGAGATGGCTACACCCATAATAAGAGGGTACGATTGTTCACGTGGAGTCTTATGTGAAAATATATTATGTCTTATTTAATAAATAGATATTTAAAACATGGTTGCCTTTAAAACCTAAAAATGTATTAATTTTACCTCTTGAATGGTATAACAATATAAAAATTCTTATATGGTGATAAATTTCGAGACATTAAACTCCTCCTAATTGTAAGTTAACCCTGATACTAAAATCAACAATTTTGAGTATCAAATGGTTCCGAAGGGTCTCGAACGCTAACATTATCATGTTCAAAGACAGTTTTTGGACAAAGATACAATCCCTTGACTGCAAAGGTTAAATAACTTTGTCGCATCTTTGATACAACGTTGTCAGGCATTATCACAGCTACCTCGGCAATGATGTGGCGTCTGTAAAATATTGCGTTGCTAGGTAGGTGTACCTATACGAGCTTGTGCGAGATAAATGAAATTTTAAGAGATGAAGGCACAAATTATTAACCGTAACTTACAGCGGCTGTCATATCGATCACCTCCTCAACGGCTTCGTCCAGGTCCAAGTCCCCAGCATCTATGTTATTCAGCAATACTTCAATAAATTGTAGAGGTTTGCGTTCTGAAACAGAAGTGTGGCTCTTGAGAAATATTGCCAAAATGCAGATTTGTATAAGTACAGAAGGATATTCGAGGGTTTTTATTGAATCCAATATGTAGTAAGTATACGTGAGACTCGTCGGAAAATTACCCCTACCTACTTTTCCGCTTGGGAATGTAGAATTGAGTTAAACTGATGGAATTCTTCTCATTTTTATAAAAATGGCGATAGTACCGATGAATACCTCGTCACACTTGGCAAAACTGGAACGTATAAAGCGTTATAGATACCTACATCAGCATGTACCTTGTTTTCCAATCAGCTCAACGTAACAAAAGGTTCAAAGCATCTTATTTCTATAGTCAGGTTTTCCAGATGAACATTTCCGGCTTATGTATAAGAAACCAGAATGGTTCTATTCTACATAGAGAGATAACGGAAGAGTCAAAGAAATCTTACCCAGCTGTGCATCACTTTTTCTTGTTTTGCGTATTTGTGATAACTGCTGTTGCAGGACCTAAAATGTTAAAATATGTACATTAATCGAGATTCCATATTTAATAGCACGTGTAAATAAACGTATTCAGTTTTTCAGAAGAATTTCTTCCACCTCCCCCCCCCCCCCCCCCGAAAAAAAAGATATAACTGAAAGGCAAAAAGTTCGTTTAATTTTCATGATGAGACACATTCACCAATGCAATTGATTAAATTTAGAATTACCGTAGGTTGTTTTTTTTTATAGAAACAATGCACGGACCCGGACCGACTAATTTCCAAAGTGAAAATAACTACGTAGTTGAATTTATTGAAATGCTTCTAGTTTATTATTGCAGAATTATGGTATGCACAGTTACTCTGCTAATCTGCACTAAGTGCCATTTTTGTGTATCTGTAGTGATAATGAATTCATGCACGGAAAATATTTTGGGGGAAACACTCTGCATTTTAACAGTGTGGAAGTTTTGAGCGAGACCTTTTTTTCCGTAAAATTTGCATTTTTTTTTACAAATAGGAATGACAGTTATTTCATAAACCATCGGAAAAACCTCTTTGATAAATTGTTAATGTGTAAGGTATATTATTGGTTAATGATTTCTTCGGAAAAAACTAACCGCACTATTTGATTCTTTTCATCCGTGAACAAGGCCGGATTAAGGGGGTGAAGGTCTGAAGGTGGCCATATGGGCCGCGGCCCATGGCGGCAAATTTAGGGGCGGCAAATTTTGCAATTTTTTTAAATGTTGGTATAAAAAAAATCGGATTCAGAAAAAAAATTATCAATGAGAAAAGGGGACAAAATTTCTCTTCACTAAGAGTATAGTAATTTTTAATTTTGTCGTTTTTCGATAATACAAGAGACAGCATCTTTAATTTGTAGAGTTAAGAGAGGAACTAAACACGCAATTCGGCCCGGAGCTCAGCGCTGAGAGGAATGATGACGAGGACTTGAGATGAAAAGGACAAGCCCTCGGCACGGCGCGGTGGTCGACATGTAACACATATCGTCACCTTCCAGGCAAAGTATCACAAGCGCCATGCGACGTTTAAAAATTTCCGCCGCCATTATATTTTTTTACAGAGAAATTGTTCAACGAAGCTGTCCGAAAATTACACCGAATTTTCTATGTGCTGCTGATAAAATTTAGTGAAATTTTCGAACAGATTCAACCAACAATTTCTTAGTAAAAAAATAAAATGGCGGCGGAAATTTTTAAACGTCGCATGGCGCTTGTGATACTTTGCCTGGAAGGTGACGATATTAGCGCCTACAAGACTGCATGAATACTTCACGCATTGCGTCAAACACAGCGCGATCAGCGCGGCGCGGTGGTGGAAGTTAAAATGATTAAGCCACAATGATGTTTGTTCTCTCATAATGTTTTCGTTCATTTCTTATAAATGGAGGACCTTGTCCACACAGAGATATGTTTACGGAACTTAACTTTCGCGCAAAGTTCCGTGAAATTTTGCTGGTAGTGTTGACAGGGCTTTCGCAAAAAATGTATCCAACACGAGTAGGTAAACGCGTTTTATGCACCCCGCCCCCTCCAGCACGTTCACTTGATGGTTTTTATTGATGTTTCAAAACGAATGAGAAGGGGCGGCAAAATACAGGCGGCCCATGTGCGACAAGTAGGTAAATCCGGCCCTGTTCGTGGATATAGCAAACAAAATGAGCAAGTCTTTTACCTCTCGGCATATGTGCTTCAAAGGCGCAATCAGTTCGTCTATTTTTTTCTGTTTTCCCGACAACTGCCAATATAGATCAGGCCACTCCAAAAAATTGAAGCACCTCTGCAAAACAATTTCTAGTGCCCTAAAACAAACAGTGATTTGATATGATCAAAGCAGGCGGTGAGCACATATTATATGCTTCTATGACTACGTAATCGAAAACAAGATGCGTTATTTTCCGCCAAATGAGTTTTGCCTTCCCATTCAGTAGGAATTTAGGCACCTCATGAATTTTTAAAGCGATAAAAAGGTTACTTAGGGGCAGTTCACCAAACACATATCGACGCGACAGTGAAACTACAAGACCACGTACCTCGGTTTGCGACGTCGTAGACTTCCTGTCAAACTTTATTTCTTAAATGGTGAACTACACGACGTCTATTCTTAAAAACTTCCGTGTTTTTTTCTCTTTATGCGAAGAAAAGTCTGTAAAGTTTTCAAGAAATGATGTTGATTTGTGCTTCTTTAAAACAATAAAATGGAAGCGGAGATTTTTAAACACCGCAAACGAGATACGTGGTCCGGTATTGTTTCACCGTCGAGATAACGCTAGAGGGGAAAGAGGGACCCTGATCGCGTTACTTGCGTTATTAGTGCGTTATCGGAAGAAGGGCCGCGTCATTTAATGCTTGTCCCTATTTTTTCCTCTCGAAGATGTTTTTTTTTTTTTTTTTTTTTTTAAATTTTTTATTTTCACTGTCTCATTTTATTTGATTTTCATGTTTTATTCGTATATTTTTGAATTTGCTCCTTGTCTCTGCGGCATTCATATTCACCTTTTCTCTTTAAAGTTAATAATTTAAAAATGGTGTGATCTCTTATTTTAACCCCACCATAATTTCTGCACTGCAATAATTACTATAATTTTACTATTATACGCCTCACCTAAAACACTTTGAGCCAAACAAATTTGGAAGCACACAAGAACTTACCGAAGTACATGGTGCGGAATGTCTGATGGTCTCTCTTTTTGCATATTTATGCTGCATCCCATGAAATTTTCTGGAAAAAACGGAAGAAGTATTGGTGAAGGATCGAATCAAGTATTCTACTCAAAGTTTCAAGAACTCGACTTTAGTAAGAATTACGAGGTCATACAAAATTGAATATCATGGAATTTTCTACAAAAACTTGCCTCAGGTGATCAACTTTTTTTTTGAGAGTCTTAGTTATTTTTACATCAAATGTAAGGCAACAGTTTGTGTTCTCCCTTACAACTAAGTGTGACAAATAAAAAGTTTTTGAACGCCATACGTGCGTTCGAAAAATGCTATTTTTAAACTCTCTAAAGGAATCTAACAAATAAGAATAAGAGAGTGAAATCTCCACCAGGTGAATTTTAATTACATCCTTAATCAAAAGTTGGAACTTAAATAATTAATTCCGCTCAATTCGTTTCTCCTTGATAATAAACACGCACTATATACGTATACGTTCCGTTAACATCATGCACGTACCCTGCGTTATATCTATTTGTCTGGGGACAATAATCAAAATTTGCTTTCTACCATTCTCGGAAGAAAAAGTCAAATTATTTGTAGATTAAACTACAAATGTAGGGCAAAGTTTGACAATATTCGTTTGTTACTATTCGTCATGCGACACAAAAACTTCGTAGGTGCTATCCACACAAGTTGCTGCTTATTGAGCTTCAATGAAAATCTAGTATTAACGCGCAAAGGTTTTAGAAAACTTTTATATATGTGTTGATAACATACCAAAAACAAGATCAATTGTGAATGAATTCAACAATGGGAACAAATCGAAAGATTTCCCATCGTCAGCGAGTTCTTGGAGAGCATCTAAGAGAATCCTTGTGTTACGGCTGAAAGTTTCACCAAAGGTTGCAATGACGTCAGTTCTAAAACAGGGGTTTATTTGCTTCCTCAATTTTCGCCATTTAGTGCCTGTAAATATAAATAAAATTAGAATATTTAAAAATCGTTCTGATCAGTAGTGTCAGGCCCGCCACAGGGGGGGGGGGGGGGATACTGGGTCCTTGGTACCGAGGCCCGGGCCCTGGAGGGGCCCATGACGCAGGTGACAAACCACTACGAATTCATTACCCTAAAATTACCCCTATTAATTTTATTTAATTACCCTAAAAATTCCGCAAAAGGTGAATAAAGTTTCAAAAACACGCTAGGGAACTATAAAATTTTTCTTACTTTTTTTTTTTTAGAGATTTCTATCTTTTTTCAAGATTTTGAGTATAAGTAGAATGATATTTTTAGTATCTGCGTTTCATTTTCTTCCGTTATTGGATGCTAAGAGGCTCCCTGTCTGGGCATCCTCGACTTCAATGGCTCAACTCCCTTGCCATAGACGTACGAAAGGGGAGTCTAGGGGGGCCCGGCTCCCCCTAGAATTGAAAAGTATCATCTGCCCCCCTCAAAAAAATTTATAGATGTTTTGAATGCAACAATTCGAAAGTATTTGGTGCTGAAAGTAAAAGAAAGGCGTAATTATTCTGCAGAAACTGATGGAAATCTCCATCATAAGATCTTCAAAATGCGTCCAAATAGATTTAAAATTTCAAAAATTTCCCGGGGGAAGCCCCCCGCACCCCCCTCTGTGCTAGGGGCCCGGGCCAAAAAACTGGTACCAGAGCCCGAGATGGAATGTGGCGGGCCTGAGTAGTGTTATACATCCCAATTGCTAAAAGTTAGTCTGCTTTACTCCTTTCAAAATGGAGGGGAAAGGGGGAAGAAAAAGAAAATTTATGCATTTCAGGATATTTTTAGTAAGACTGAGGTTATTTTTAGTTGGAGGGTTTGTAACTGATAACTGTAAATCATACTTTCTTCGGCCCTCGTGTTGGGATTGCTCTCCTTAATACTTCTACAACATCTTCTTCTTCTTTTCACTTCTAAAATCAAAGTGAGAAAACGCTCGTAAACTTACCATTGTGTGTGAATATTCCTGCGCCCATTTGGGTGAGAGGCGTGTATTCCGCACTTTTGTTGATGCATTGAAAACTGTTGAGAACCGCCTAGAAGAAAAAAGTCCATACAAATAAACAGCTAGAAAGCTCATATTACCTTCAAAAAAATTTTGACCACTAACTTTGATCCTATAAAATGATGTTTACTCAAAAGTTGGATCAAATTAGAATTTCTTTCAAGATCCCACGATGAGATTTGCCCAAGCTATGTTAATTTCCATTGCTGGCAATTACAATTTTCGCCCATTATTTCAGCTCTGACAAATCGAAAAAAAATTGAGGGAGTTTAATGGTAAATGGACCAGTAGTTTTAACGCGAAGAACACTTGATGAATAGCCAGATATACAATGCGGGACCAGTGGCGTGGCGTGAATTGCGATATATCGATTGTTATGCCATTTAAACCTATGGTAAAGAATCGATTATTAAGGTGTTCGCTGCGAACATCCTGTTTATCGATCCTTTTACATAGGTTTTAAATGGCATAACAATCGATACATCGCAATTCACGCCACGCCACTGTGCGGGACCGGTAGCAAAATGTGTTCATTTACGAGGTGGACGTATTTCTGCCAAACCATGTGCATTATGACGTGAGCCTTGTTATGCATGTATTCTTACGGGTCTCAGGGCTCATTTCTTAATGCACATAATTCCGTTTGGCAGAGATACGTCCAAATGTGTGGTTAAATGGACCCGAGTTGGAATTGGTTTAAGCATGTAGATTGGATGGAAAACAGAGGCTGGTCAAAATTTGTATGGATTATGGATTGACTAGGTACCACAAAAGAGGAGGAATGGAGGTTGCTTGGAAGTGGCGTGGCGTGCTTTGCGATACATAGATGATTGATCCGTCATTTAAACCTATGGAAAAGGATCGATGTACAGGGTGTTCGCAACGAACACATTAATAATCGATTCTTTAATAACTGATTCTTGGACGATCGTGTAGAGGTGGTCACAGAGCTGGCTCATGCTCTGTCTCCCGGAAGATATTTGTTTTCCAGAATATAAAAATACACGACGTCAATCCCTAAAAACGTCTGTGATCTTTCTTATCTTTGCGAAAAAAAACACGTGAAAACTATAATGAGTGATGTTGATCTATTCCTCTACACAATAATAAAATAAAAAGGGAGATTTTAAAACATCTCAAACGACATGCATGGTCTGGAAGTTTGGCCATCGATATACTTTGGAGCCGACTGAATCTCATTTAATGTGATTTTTTTATTCACATGCCTATTCCTTCACTTTAAATAATGGCGATATTTCAGATTTCTGTGATTGATTAAAAATGTGATTAGTGACTTACGCTCAAGATTTTCCGTTCGCTGACGCAGATATAAGGTTTGTGAAAAAACCAGTATCTGCAAATTCGAGGGTAGAGCTTTATTTGAGTTCTGAGGAAATCCACCATATCTACAGAAATACAGATCAACAAGATAAGATAAGGTAGATACCGGTGAAAATATAAAATCATGCGAAAATGTAGTTATGAACATGGGTGCGACTAGCACCAAACATGTTTTAAACAGAGGGTGGGGGAGGGGAGGGAGGCAAGGACCCAATTCCTCTCCGCGGGAGTATGATTATTGAGCGGTTACGATTTTTTGGGGGAGGGAGGGCCCGTGCCGTGCCATGCTAAGGAAATACACCGTATAAACCTTCAGGCGTTGCCAAATTTCTTTTAAAAATTACAATAGAAAGGGTGGAAAAACTTTTCATTGAGCGAAAGAGATACAGGGGAGGGGGGTCGCCAGTTTTTCCTCATGCAGGAACATCGGAAGGTTCTACTTTATTGCCCCTGAAGAGGAATTCATTAGGAAGGAAGGCAAAAAAATATTTGAGAACAATTCCTGACCCTCCTTCTTATCTGAAAAAATATAGAATAAAACTAACATACCTGTTTGTCCCATGGTCATTAGAGTGTACCCGCAACCAATAAATGGGAAACAAACGGGCCCAGGTAACGATGCCATAAACTCGTAGATTTTTTTCTTCCTTCTTCGCGAGAGTAGGTTCAAAATTAGCACTAGAGTGAGAATAATTGAAGCATACACAAAAGCCTTCATTTCAAGAGTTTCAAACCTGAGCTTCATTCGTAAAACCATAAAAGAAATGGCCAACTTAAGCTTACACTGCCTCGAACGCTAGAATGTACTCCCCACGTGGGAGTCGGTCGAAAAAAGAACTCGAATTGTGAGTAAAAGTTACTGGTCAGGAAATATTCCATGACTTTCAGTTGTCCGTTCATAAAGAGTCACTGACACAGGATTGACTCGCAAGGCTGTGGTGACTTTTATGACTGATTCTATTAACTCATAAAGCATTTGAGCTCCGCCTCTCAGATACTTCCATGAAATTAAAGGCATGATCTGCATTTTAAGAGCAAATCGGAATGATTGAAGTACTAGAGGGCACCAGTGTGCACGATCTAAGTCGTATAATTACTATCCTCAAATGCTACGAGTCACCACGACTTTCCTTCATATATTTTATGCAGTGGGAAAATTTTCCTCCGTTCTGAAATGTACTACTCATTTTCTGAGCCTCTGAAAGATGAATGAAAAGGCTATGACATCTTTTGCACACTGACGATTTGTAACCAAGTTTCTAGCCCAAGAGGCAGGAATTCCATCGCCTCAAAAAGTTCCTGCATTTTTGTATTGAAGCTCTTAAAATTTTAGTAATCGGAAATGATTTTTCATTTCTATCCTCACCTCGTTTTGTTTTTGGTTAATGAGTTTAATGATTTTTTTTTAAATTAGGCTTCAAAACAAATAGAATGATACAGGCTATTTCGTACGATATTCCATAATCCACAAAGGTAAATTGCTAATATATGCAGCTTTCATACTGATTCCTCAGAAAAAAGGCCTCTAACAAAGTTGCACTACATCAGGAATTTGTTGAAAATGTTTCACAAAAATTATCAGCATGAGAACGGCTGTATGACTCATCAGAGGACATCACAGCTAATTGCAAAATATTATAATCTAAAAATAATGAAATAATGACGGACAAAGAAATTTTTTATCTACAGAAACATCCTTTATAAACTAAGTTGTTAATTTATCAGCATTTATTAATATCTTCAAATTCAATACGTTACAGTCTAAAACAACTTATGCAATCCAATGAACTTATGAGACAGCGTAGTTTTTACCTCGTGGATGAGAGTAAGATTTTTATTGTCAGAATGATTATATAGAAAAAGACTTTCTTTACAATGTTATAAACTAACATACTAACTAACGTATATGTATTGTTAACAGACATTGGTTTTTGTAGTCGGAAACGGTCACAAAACCGCGTGAATAGAAATTTAAAAACCCTCGCTCGATGCACGTGAATGCGTATTTCCTGATTGAATTTACAGATTTTTCTTGAATTCGCAAGATTTTGGGTCGGATCTGAAATATTTTGGCATAAAATTGATAATAATTTAAGTTATTTTTGAAACACTCTTGCTTTGGGCTCAACTCTGTCTCAAGTATCTGATTTACTTCAACTCTAATAAAAAAGTTTCCTCCGCCTTTCGGCGATACAGCCTTACTAAAATCACATTTTTTAGGTGTTATTTTAGACACTTCTAAGTCTAAGTGCATCATTTTCAAAGATGGTCTCAAAATGCGGTTGACTGCTTTCCAAGTGCTTCCTCGTAAAATGTGGTAAAGACTTTTTCTCAAGAATCGAGCAATCTTGGTCCTCTGTCCTTGTTTTTGATGCAGATCGATTTTCCACCCGCACATGAAATCCAGACTTCGGAAACAGCATGTAGAGGAGGCTGTAATCTCCATCCATGACGTCCTCCGGCAAAGTTTCGTCCGATGAAAATTTGTATCGTAAGAGTGCATTGGCTAGCAAGCATTTCATTGATTGCATAGCGTAACTCTGGCCTGCACAAAAGGAAAAGTCGCGATTACATGGGGTCATATTCATGTTGAAACATATCCGAAAATGTTTTAAATGAAAATTTGATATGGAAGTCTTGCAACCATGTGTCATAGAGGAGGTTTACAGGGGTCATAAGAAAGAATCTATATGCTATTTTGAATTCCTAAATCTCTTGTGTTTTATTATTTTGTTAACACACCACGACCCCTAGAGAGCGTTGTTTCTGATCCTAAATCTGACAATAAGTTGAACGAATGGCAACGTAGTTCTCCTTCATATTTGAGGGTATGTAATTTTACCTACTAGGCAGTCGAAATAGTTGTATCACATGTTTCGCGTTATCTAACTTTTCTACGCTGCGTCAGCGCATCTGAGTGAATGGAAAAGCAACCGTATTCTCCTTCATTTTTGTGGATATGTAATTTTACCTACTTGGAAGTTGAAATAGTTGTATCACGTGTTTGGCCCTATCTAAATTTTCCATACTTTGCGTTGAAGTCTCCTAGTCAGCGAAAATAGTCGATCCAGTTGTGTAACACATGCACCCCTCCCCTCCCATCAACTTTTCTACACTGCGTTAGTAGCTCATCAATAGTATATCATGTCTAATGCGGACAGACTGATAGCCACGTCAGTCCACGGTTTCATTTATCGACAGTGTCGTGAATGTAAGACACTGTGGACAAATGAAACTTCAAGTTATAAATAAACCGTTTTGGAATTCACGGCATGTTCCATGAGCGGTAACACACAATCAGCAATATTAATATAATCTTGTATGTAATCACAAGTCAAAATTGAAAAATGGCCTGAGAAATGGATAACGTACAAAAAATCACTGACTTGAAAGAGGAATAAAAAAACCCAATATAGAAAACAGAGAATTTCCAACTATAACGATGAATATAGCTATATTTGCCCCAGGGTCACAAATACTGAGGAAAACTTGATATATCAAAACAAAAGAACCCGTTTTATACAGTTGTTTGAGTTGAAGAAAATACGTCAAGGAAGACTCACTACTTCAAGTTAAATATTACTTGGATTGCATTTTGCAAAAAAGAACCATGAGCTTTCCAATGTTGCTAAGATTTTCCATTTTATATTCGTTGCAAAAAATTACAGAAATCATGAAGAAAATTAAATTTACAATAGTAATTTTCGTCTTAAATTCATAGTTTATTGAGAGTAAAGATAAAACTTGTTTAGATGATCAGTTTCTATTTGCAAGGTGAAAAAAGTGCACAATCTTAGCTACATTGGAATATTTGTTGTTCCTTTTCGCAAAATGCAATCCAATTTTGACAATGTGAATTTTCATGTTACAATGATATATTTTTGAATTGAATTGAGTTGTGTGCCAAAAAGTAATTTGGACGGTGTTCAAATTATGACTACATGCTTAAAACTACGTTGATCGGATCAAAATGCAACTCACGTTGTGAAATTGTATTTACTTACCGGGGCAACTTCTAGGGCCTGTTAAGAATGGAAGGAAAGATCCCTTTGGCCGCTTGGCCTCATTTTCAGGGGAGAAATGCTCTGGATAGAATGCACCCGGCTTTTCCCACAGTTCAGGGTTATGATGTAAACAAAACAGCGCAAGAATGACCTGGACCCCCGCGGGTAAGATCTCGTTTTCTGCGGATTATAGGACAAAAAGGATGATTAAATTATGTATTTTCCTGTTCAAACCGAAACATCGGAATAAAGACTCGACTTGCAATCCTTTACTCTCTCTCTCAGGCACGAGATGTCTTCAAATTTACTAGACGTGTTACTCCCTGATGATAATATCTTATGTTTTTATGTAGACCTATAATTGGACTACATTTTACAGTGAGGAACCATAATATCCAGTCAGGTTTAAAAGTCGGTATGTGCCCAGAGACAAGAGACCCTCCACTAGTATCTTGGTCATGGTGGAAGCTTTTACTTTCGGGACTTCAGCATTCTACTGTTGACTTACCTACATGGTTGATGTTTAACAACGTGTTGGCAGTTTCGTTTCGCAAACAAGCCGAAAATGGCCGAAGTTTAGGAAACTTGTTTGGCTCATGACGTCACCCGAAGCTCATCATCGACCATGTAGGTAAGTCAACAGCCGAAAATAGGGTGATGACTGTTGCTCCCTAATAATTGTCCATAAGGAATTGTTGAAACCCCGAAAGTAAAAGCTTCCACCTGTCGCGAGGAGGCCAGTGGAGGGTCTCTTGTCTCTGTATGTGCCATTAGTTTTCCCATATGCACGTAAGTGTTTTTCCAGATGAGCCAGAATTTATAGCTCCGAATTGCAAAATACAGTCCAATTATAAGTATATTCATATGAACGAAGTTCCGTAATTGAAATATAAGACTACAGACAAGGATTTTTGCAGGGATTTCAGGAATTTTCATGATTTTGGAGGATATGTTGAATCCTTATCACAAGAACGGAATTTTTTTCTAAAAATTGATGATTATCATAGGCTGAAGGGTTAAAATGCCGGAGGATCGTGAAAGCACCCTCTGAAAATAATGCAACAAGGGTTTGGAAATCAGGTATAGCACGCACGGTACATTTTACACGAAGGAAAAAATTTCGTGCATGGGACCCGAAGTTGAGGTCACATGGATCTCTGAAGTTTTCTGATCACGCATTCGAAAACTTGAGTTCGAGCTGCCGAAGTTCGGGTTAGACATCGAGGCACTTCGGTATGTACTGGAGTACTTCCGATGCAAGACTCGAACCCTTCGGTATATATCGAAGTACTTCAGATGTCTGACCCGAACTTCAGCAGCTGGACCTCAAGTTTTTAGATACGTGAACCGAAAACTTCAGAGATCCATCTGACCTCAACTTCATTCGGGTCCCACGCACGAAGTTTTTTTCTCCGTGTAAAAACAGGAAAAGATTAGGTAGGTATAAAGAATACAATGCGGAAAATTCACTTCTTTCGGGGAGATAATTCGTGGAGTAAATACCCCTAAGCTTTCCAGGTCTATAAACTCTTTACGCCCAACTCCATCATTGACCTAATGGGTATGTTTGGGTTTCCTTACCGTCAAGTTGTATATCCTCGACAATATCACGGCCGACCATTGGAACAGTGTAATGCCTCAAAGTTTCCTTGACCACAGATTCCAAGTACGAGAGCTTCGATAGGTCGTGCATCATGATTTCTTTGCCTTCACTGACTTCCATCACCTCTTGATACGCTGTATTTTGAATTTCTGGACGTATCGCCATGATTTTGAGTGCCCATGCAACGGTCATCGAGGTGGTGATGGACCCCTAAAAGTAAAAGAGAGATTCACTTGCAAGCAAGATTGATAAAGGGAAAAAGGAATAAGAAGAAGAGAAAATTAGAAGAAATGCTTAGCGACGTTGTTGTACAAGCACAGACCGTTGTTGCAAGAATTGATAAGGAACACAAGGAAGATCCCTGAGAGAACAAGGATGAGGATAAAAAATAAAACTAAAATTAAAGGATCAAACATTATAAAGACGATTAGGAAAGTCAAGGATTTCAATCAGTAAATAATTTAAAATAAAATACTAATTTTGGAAATTAGAAATAATTGTATTTTTACTGATATTTTGAACCTAAAGAGATTTCATTGAATTACAAAATCAACGTTTTTTCATAAACTATTAACATTATGATAATAGAAGAAATTGTCACGCCTGTAATTGATTGATGATTGATTGATTGGCTCGATGATTTGATGATAGTGAAATCCTTTTTTAGCAAAAGGCTCGGATGGTCAGTTTTAATTTTTACAGGCGCAGATGACTCTTTATATGTCATTTTCTGGATAAAATTGTAAGGAGGAAAGTGGGAGGGAATGTTTAACTTGCGGTGTGAAAATTACCTCAACATGAGGTTCACGGGTATTGCTTTGCTCAAAGTATGAAGATTTAAGCAATGCGAATACAGAGCATTTCAGGCCAAACTGATCATTTTTAGGGCGGGATATAGTGTTATTCAAAATCATGCTTCATTGTGATATCAAAGCAATGTGTCACGCATTGCTCTAGAGTTCGAAAAGAAAATGAGTATCACTCACACCGATGGACAAATCAGCCGCCTCCTCAGCAGCTTTTTCCACAGACATGTGCTTCGTTTCTATGTTGTTCAATAGAATATCCATAAACCTCGAAGAATTTCCTTAAACAAAATGAAATCAGAAGCAAAACTTATAACATGATGAGGATTCCCCCTAAAATTACATTTAATAAAGCCAATACAGCATCATGAAGAATTCCAATTTTATCAAGATTTTTTTTTCAGAAGAAATGATTCGAGAGATGATAGTAATTAAATAAATTAAAATACACTGCCGTGCTACACAAAAACGCCGTAAACGCCATTTTAAATTTTTTGAAAACAATTTATCATGGCAGAAAAACTTGTGTACCCTGGGACAATGTTTTATACAGAATTTTTTCGCAAATACTATCGTGAACATAACCTGAAAATGTTTACATTTATCTGAAACAATTTATCATGGCAGTAAAACTTCTGTACCATAGGACAGTGTTTTTTACAGAATTTTTTCGCAAATACTATCGTGAACATGACCTGAAAATTTGAGGTGCATGGGTAAAAAAAAAAAATTATTTTACAAAGTTTTAAGTTCCAAAAAACGAGGGAAAATCTTGATGGATTGACGGCGTTCTCGCTTAGCACGGCATAGTACAGTGGCCATGCACGATGTTAGAGGTGATTTTGGCGACGCCCGAAACCAAATTAATTATCATTTAATCAATGCAGAGGGTTCACAATTGATGCTCCTCTGAGCAAGATTTTTTGCTCCAATTGGTATTACACCGACTTCAAAATCGGCAAAATCTTCATTACCTTTATTAAAGGAGGTGGAGTTTTAACGTCATCTCGGCTTCCCTTGCTCATGCACCATAGCCGGGATAACGAGCGGCAGAGAGCAACTAATAAAATTCAAATGTCAACGCATCATGTGATTTATTGCTGAGAAGAGCGCTACATAAAAATAGAATAATTTTTCAAAAATATTTTTAAAACAACGATGGCAATCGAGTCAATCTAACGTCCTACCCTCTGAAATGTGAGGCGAGCTCAAGGAATTCTCACCATAGGTCTTGGCCCAAGTTACTTGGAGAGAGAATTGAGAGATTATTGGATTCTTTTTTATACAGTTATCTACGAAAGTTCATATTTGATGCCCGAAATTTCACCCCCGAACTACCGTCGTCACCTTAAAGGGAGAATGAACGCCCAGGATATGAAATTTAGATCGAGTCCAAATTCGGTCGTAATTTTTTGCCGAATATAATCTAAATGAGATTTTAAACCAATTCCGCAACGAAAACCCTCGACGCAATATAGATTAAGACATTGTAAATATTCAGGCTTCACCTCTTAGAATGTATAAACAGGCCTTCGGGTCATGACCTGTCTATCATGATTCCACTTTGTCTAAACTAAATAAATTACCTTTTTTGGTAAAAAAAAAAAAAAAAAAAAAAAAAAAAAAAAAAAAAAAAAAAAAAGACCCTCGGCCCTTTATACTTTCGTATGTGACGTGACGAGGGAAAACCAGGCTATTGCAGGAGACGTATTGCTCCTGAGGAACCTTGAATAGTTACAATCGGTCGGATGACTAACAAAATAAAAAGACTTCTCATTGTGATGTGCTCATCGTGATTTTTGTGAGATTTTACCTAAAGTAAATTTACTGACTCGGCTGTGTGTCTCTTACGCACAAAAAACCTAAAATGTCTCCTTTAGCCAATCATTTCAATTTAGAGAGAATATGCATAGGTTAAATCACGCCACTCAACCGTTACTCATATTATATCGTCTCTTCTCTGACGTAAGGGCATATCTGGATTTCTGCATGAGCCCCAAAAAGTGTGGATTTATATGTAAAACGGGGCTCATGAGGCAATTGAGATACGCTCTTACGTCAGGGGGGTAAAGACAAAAGAGGTTAGTTTCATTACATAAAGAACAAGAAGGGGGGGGAGAGAAAGAGAGAGGGGGAGAGAGGGGGAGAGAGAGAGAGAGAGAGGAAAAAAACTTACCAAGATCTGAATTTTTCTCATTTTTGCTTCTTCGTTCCATGTGAATATCAATGATCTGTTAAAAATGAAACAATTCATCAAAAACCAATATACTTACTCTCAATAAACTGCGAAATATCTCCCCCCCCCCCCATCCCACTTTCATTAATTTTATACTGACTCCCGTTTTCCAAACGAGTGAATATTTGCTAATGAAATGAGTAAACAAAATTGTGTTTCAATAACGTATAAATCAAGTGTGTATTTGTGACCAACCACAGGCAAAAAGTAACATCAGGGCCTAATGTTACCTTTTTGCAGAATGTGTTTTTTTACCAAATAACATTGAAAAATTACCTATATGAGGAGACTTCAAATTTCTAGCACGTTTCGTGCTTGTAATCTTCTGAACTCATGAAAACTCTTTAGCGGAATGTCCAAGTAATTTGCATGGAGTAGGTGAAAATAAAAGCCTCTCATTCTTATTATATACTTACATTTTTGGTTGCATTTCGCAAACTGCGTGCCACTCTGTCTAATTTATTTTGCTTTCCTGAGATATAGTAAGTCCATGGAGACCAAAACAATGGATTGAAAAGCCTGTCGAATGTCATTTTCGCGGCTCTGGAAAAAGGAAATAATGTTGGTCGATTTACGAAAAGTCTCTAAGGAATGAATTAGAAAGTACTTTGAAATAAGAAATAAATCGCAAAATAACAGAGAGTGTAGTTTCTGCCAGTATTCTATTTATAGAGGAGGAGGGGCTTTTTAGTTAGCGTTACGGTGCTTCACGCGGAACAGGACTGGTTTAAGCCCAGCATGAGGTTATCATACAAATAAAATAAAGAAGTCTTTTTAGCAATTAAATTGCTCCCTTAAAAATCTAACCTTTCGTTCATGATGCATCACGAAATTTTAAATGATTGTTTTTCAGGCGAACGTTTGTCTGGTTTCATTATCCGTATGAAATACGTTGTGGAAAACATTGTGAGGACTTTAGGAGTGTAGATCAGACTTTCGAAATGTGTTCATTACGTCTCTCAAGTCAAATCACCCCATAAACAGCTCTCCTTCCTCTTCGAACAAAAATTTGCAACATACTCACGAAGACTAATTGAGAGACTTTAACGCAGCGTGAGAAAAAACAACGCGGTAAAATAAATCCATAAGCGTTCTTGAAACCATTCGTAAAGTACATAACGCTCAAAGAGGTGGGAGAGAGTCTTTGCAATTATTTTAATTTAACGTTATTTAAATTGAATCAAGTAAAAAAAGGACTTACTCAGTGAAATCTTTTGACAAATATGTTAATTTCTTACGTTGTAAGTCCATTCGATAGCCAAGCATATTTTCTGAAAGCAAAGATGAACACAGTGGTCATATTATTTCATATATTAAAACTGCTCCATTATTTGAATATATTATGACCAATGCCCAGTGAGAACGTAATTTTTAGCACGAAAAAAAATCCAAGTTCAAGACTTGGAAGCTTTCATCGATTACCTATAGATTCATAGCAACATTCATTAATCCATTCATCCATTCATTCATCCATTCATTCATTTTTTTCAACAGCTTCTTACTTCTATTTCTTTCTGAGAGCTCCTCTGTTTACGAAAAATTTGATCCACTTGCCTCGAGAAATGAGTGAATAAAAAACAGAAGGTTATGCACTCAGACTAAAACGCACAAGGAGGAACAAAGAGAGAAAAAAAAGAGAGAGAAAGTTGACAACAGCAGCACAGCACTGATATGCTCAGGCGAGGTTGGGTTTCGTGTTTCTTGTTGAAATTTGGAGGTCTAGGACACTGCTTCGTATCATTCCAAGAGCCCCACTCCCCTCGAGGCAAGATTTATAATTCCGGACAAAATGCTTACAAAAATGAATGCTTCTTAACCTTATCAAAGCCTAGCACTCTGGTTGTGTCTTATTAAAGAACGTGTTCCATTCCAATTTTTTTTTCTCTGAACTATGTCCTGGAGCGCTTTGCCATCAGTTTTAGTTTGAACTTGATCTTGTTATTCTTGTAGAAATTAGATGGAATTTTGTCTTGGTTTGATACTCAATGGTTTGTATAATTCCGGTTTTTTATTAACACTATGCAAAGAACCTCCCGTAACAAGTAAACTATAATAATCGTTATTACTTTAAAGCAGAGAATATTATCCGCATGAGGAAGTTAATGTACACACATTTTTTACAGAAACTTTCAATGGTTTTACACAATAAAATCCCACAGCAACTTTCAAATCATTACAACCCCTCGTTTTAAATGTCGTCAGAGATCGTCTTTCGAGTGAAAGAATGAATTAAAAAAAAAAAAAAAAAATACAAAAAAGTAACGCACAACCAACTCAGTTCACTAAAATTTAGTGTGTCACCATAAAACCTAGAAATAACGAAGTCCAAATATTTTCGGTTCCTAAGATTTAAATTGACCGAATTCCGCCTAGAAAACTATCAGACGTGCGAAAATCACCCAAAACTTTGTCATGATATAACGAGCATATAAAAAATGCGAAAAAACTTACCAAAAACTAAATCAAAGGTGCACGTATGGAGGTGAGTAAACAAATCCACGCAGCTCCCTGTGTTTGCATTTTGCTGTAAGTTATCCAGAAAAACTTTAGTATGATAACTAAAAGAATCACTAAACGTTTGTAAAATTTCCGTCCTAAAGCTTGGGTTTATCTGTTTTCTCGTCTGGCGCCACTCAGCTCCTGGCTCATAAAAAAGAAGAGAAAAACGATAAAGGTTCAGAAAATACTATAGGTGGCAAAAACAGTAATTGACTGCAAAACTAAATTTTTAACTTCGCAACATCAGCTGATCAATCTTGCAAGAATCATGAGGCTCAGTGAAATTTTTAAACTTTAGAATGCTTGATTTTATTCGATTTGAGAAAAGTGCCACACACCCTCTTCATTCACCAGAGACTTCAATTAATCCAAAATTATTTTTGTGGATGTCTCTTCTTTTAATATTTTCTACGATGAAGAGGATATTAATAAACATATTGAGATGTGAATTTGACAATCTAATCACTAATAATTTTGCACAAGATCATACTATTTGAAGACGTCCAAATTATGATGGCTAAATTATGAGACCCATCAAACTTTCACTTACTCAATGAGTAAGGCTTAGAACTACGAACTAAAATTTTAAAGTACCAGTAGAAATGTTTAATATTCACCGTTACTAGAGAATATTCCATCCCCAAGATCGTGAAAGAGGGCGTAATGAGTTGGTTTATGGGTGTTTTGAATACTGCAAAAAATAGTCTGAAAATTATAAAGAATATTTGCTCACTCTACACAACAACATGGGTGATTTCACAAAAACAAGCATGTGCCGCCTAATTGGCGCCGGCAGTTATGAATAAAATAGGCGAAAAAACTGAAAATGCGAGGTGATAAATCGAAAAGACTGCATCTTCTCTGAGTTTCTCCTTGCAAAGAACTTAATAATTTATCATAATATTTAAAAACCTGGCGAGGTACGTCGGTTTTGTTTATGAATGAAACTTTATTCTTGAAGAAAACCAGTGGTTGACAATTGCGGGCAGTTAAAAATAAGGAGTAAGGGGGAGAGTAAGGGTATAATAAGGGAGTGCTTACGCCCCAGCCGGAAATAATTCTCATCCTGACAATATTTTCATCATCTACTATTATTAATAGATGGAAAGTGAGAAAGTAAAGAGAATTCCTTGAAATTATCCCTTCAGAAACATAAAGAAAAATATTTAGAGTTATTCGCGTTTAGCTACTTACATTCAGAATCTTTCGATCACCTGTATACACGTACGCTTTACCTGCTGCCCAATAGCCAGCGATTCTTGGATAATGTCTCAGCTGTTTCCTCAGAAAATCAGGAAGAGCTAAAATTATGAAGAGAGCAGTTTACTTTGAGACCTATGTGTAAAAAATATTCCATAAACTGTAAATAAAACTTCTTTGAGAAAGTGGCAGTGAATAATTTAATGTACCTACTTCCACGTAATGTACGACAAAGTCTCAGAAATAACAAAGGCAATAAAGAAATTCTGGTCGAGATTACAACCCGACGATTGTTCAAAATACAAGTGATCGCATACAATGAGCTGCGGGCAACCGATGATGAGGACCTTCGTAAAATGTGTTTCCTAGCTTTTTTGTTTAATTATTATTAATTAATTGTACCAGGATTCCATCATTTTACTGCCCATTTTTTTTATGATTTTGGGAAGCATTTCTTAGCTAATAATTGAAAAAAGAAAATTACAATTTAATTAAACTTTTATGTTAACTCCAATGAGATTTTTATTCCTTTAGTTACGATTTTAGTAATATATGACTTTAATATGAAACTAAGTCCAGACGTCTGACGGCACAGAATACTGGAATATGAAACTGTGAGTTTAACAAGAATTAAAACAAATAAATAAGGCATACAGTAAAAACCCTTTACATGCTAATTTCCATCAAGGAAAAAACCAATCTTCACTCGATAAAACTAAACTGGAAAATCCATTGAATTATTGCATGGTATTACTAAAAAAATCCATATTTAGGTTTTTATAGAATTTTAGAGTGATTCCGATAAAATACCATCTGCGCCTTTAATAAAAATTTGCCAAAAGTGTGTCTCGGTCAACCTTGGTTTTTTCTAAGTCTTTTTGCAATCCGCAATTCTCTGAGAGCCTAAATGGCTTGATTTGCCGACGAATTGGTGCTTGCTGCTACTTTAAATATAATTCATAATACAACTTGAACATTACATGGAATATTTCAGTTTGAAATAATTTTTGCTTACTTGTGCTATCGAGATTTATGAGATGAAAGGCAGAGCCAATGAGTGGGAAACTAACAGGTCCAGGTACTGACGCCATGAATCTGTTAATTTTACTATTCTTCATTTGAGAAGCTATTATTATCAGCGCCAAAATAAGGATTAACAATCCTAAGAGGTAAATGTTCAAGTGAATAACTTCTGCGATCTGAAGTTCCATCTCCTAGAAAAAAAATGGGAATTTTTGCTGTTCACGAACAAGGACAGAATCAAGAGGAAACTTCCATTAAAATCATTAGCTCATTGAAAGGTCTCAATAAAGAGGGTATATTTTGAAACCAATGCTTGCCGAAAGTTTCGGCCTTTGACATATATGACTTTAAACTTGTTGGTCTTTTTAAAAGTGTTGATAATAATTTTAGGATACAAATATAAACACAACTTTATTGTTTTGAAAAAAAATAATTTTTAGTTTTATCACTAAATTTCGTGCTGTTGCAGTATTAAACTTCGTGTTCACGTGCTGTTTACTGTTCAAGATACTAATCCTCAATATGACAAGGATTTTTTATTGATCTTATTCACCAAAACATAATAGACAACAGCGACAAAAATTTGAGAAAAGATACTTACCTCTCAATTGTACACAAGATTATAGCGGAGATTGAAAGCGCTGGAGCCACAATAAAACAAGCAATAACGATTTTGAAATGCGGTGCACGTTAACGCTAGAAAGAACTAAAAAGTTATTTTCCTTTGAACTATGATACATAAATTTTCATCACGCGATACTTATTAGGGTACTTAGGAGGTTAGGTGCAAAGAAAATTTAAGCGAACTATCATACTCTTTAAATGTAAAATTGTAGGAGAATTTTTTTTTATATGAATGAAAATGATTGCCACACAAAAACGAAAAATAATTACTGTTATGGAGCTCTTATACCGTCGAGAGCACACCGTAGTTGAATCGTTACCTATGACTATTGATAAAGTCTCTTTTATCTATGAGCAGCTTCATCATAGATGGATATTGATCAAGTTGTCGCGTAAAAACTAGGTCTCATTTTTTCATGAGATGCCATATTTGATCTCGCCATGACATTGACTACGTCCTATTCCTCTGGTATTCGTGACCATGTATATAAAAATCTTATATCGACAATGAGGAGAGTTTATTCCGATTTTTTTCAGGCCCAGCACGTAAGAATGTGACGGAAGATTACAATTATTGAAATAGTCTCCATACACGCTGGACTTGTCGATTTCCTTTGACATTTTTGCAAAGGTGAATGCATACCTGAAGTGCGCTCCAGCTAGAAATGTATTTAGTAAATGGGTGGTTTTTATACGAGGATTAAAAATAAACAAGTGGTACGGAACAAAACAAAACAATATGAACTATTCAAAACGATAATCCGGGTATCGGAACTTGGCTGTCTTGAAAACGCCTTCAAATGCGGCGTGATACCTCACGCATTCCGGAGAGTTCAAATAGTTGTATCATTGCGCTTTAGAGTTGTTATGGAAGATTACAATTGAAATAGCCTTCATACACGCTGGGCTTGTCAATTTCCTTTGACATTTTAGAATTCGTGAATGCATAGCTGAAATGCGCTCCAGTGAGAAGTGTATTCAGCAAATGAGTAGTTTTTATGGGACTATTGAAAATATATACGTCTTTCTTTTTTAATTTCTGTAATTCAGCGAAACTCAGCGATCTTTCTCTCTCCTCTCTCCCCTTCCTTCTATTCCTCCCTTCCTTCATTTCCCTGTCTTTTTTAATAGTATTTTAACGCACGATAGGTTTCCACAGGGGGCCCATTATAAATATTTTGTAAGAGAGAAAATCACGCAAAGTTTTGATAAACATGAGCCCGTAAAATTTATTTGACTTCATGGATGAATGAAGACATAAATACAAGTTAAAAAAGTACAAAATGAGAAACAAATAAATTAATTACAAATCAATAAATTTAACAAAAATTGTAAGACGTCTATTCCAGAAATTTTGCGCAAAACGCAAGGAGTATTATAATAGCGGAAACTGTAGAAAGAGCACCGCTACTTGTGCTGAGGACAAGTCCTGATTGTGGTCTCATTTTGAAGCACTTAACTCCGCCAGAACTCGAAATCCGTACCTTTTCCCTGAAAAAGAAAGATAATTTTTTTCATAATCTGATTGAATATTGAAAAATTCATGATTCTTTAATCGATTTTAAATTACGTTTATCCTGTGTGGACGATCAATGGTGAAAAATCTCGTTTCCTTTTTCATGATACGTGAAATTCAATAATAAATATTCGTATTTTATCAAAAGAAATATGGCAATGGTTAAAGGCTTATACGTCATTTTTACTTAGAATGGTAGATTTAGGATGAGAAAGCTCTTACCCTACGCGAATTTTCGAATTGCCACTGCAGGTGTGGACGAACATTTCGTCTGGCAATTCTTCTGCAGCGTCTTTGGGACAAATTTCCTCCGATTCAGATCCAACATTCATCAACACAGCAATCGTTTCACTTTTTCCCAATGACCTAAAATCACACATTATCATCAAATTCACAAAAACTAGGAGATGGCTACGCATTGGAGGGTCTTTACCTGTAATTTTAGTATATGTATTAACGTGCACCATTTTACATTTTTGAATTTTTCAACCTCTGTGAAAAAGGATTCCAATACCCAGACTTTTAATTATTTATAAGCTGTGAAGATTTTTTTTTTGTTTTTTTTTTTTTTATGTTCAGGGATTTTAATTTAAGTTTTATGATGATCTCAAGCGTGTCTGAGATAGATTCTAATTTTCTTTCCTTTCGGTGGTTGGTTCACAATTGTTTTTATTCATTTGTACAACCCTGATTTTTTATTCACCGGTGCAGTGGCACTGAGAAACGTTCTGGTGGACTTTTCACGCAGAAAATAAAAAAGTTCACTTCTTTTGCTTTGCATTCTAAAAAATCAGAAATTTCAGAAAGATTAGGACGTATTTAACCAAAAATGAACAAACTGCTTTAAGGCGTAGCGGATTTTTTTTCTTTTTTTGTCATTCTTTAATTTTTAAAACGGGAGTTGATCCGATTTTAGTGCTCGAAACTTTTTGTAAGTTTTGTTATTTTTCTCCCTAGTTACACCTCTTACCTCGTGAACATAAAAACCCAGGTTTTGGGCACGTAAGTTTTCAGGTCACCGTGCATAATGACTGGCGTCTTTCTTAAAGCCGCAAGCCTTTTGAAGATATTCAGGTGGCTGTAAGGGTCTTGTTGTTGGGCTTTGACGTTATCTCGCCAGTAGTTTGGATGGACTGGTAACCAGGTTTTGTCACTTGTTGAGAATCCTGCAAAATTCAATTTGAAGAAAGGGGAAGTACGTAGAAATATCAATAAACTCGTTTAAAAAGTTATTTTTGGATTACGCATTGATGAAGCAATAATGACACCAACTAATTTTCCCCGATATGCATGTCAAAAGAGGTCATCACCTCTAATTTTAATCTGTTTAATTACTTGCCGATAGAAGTGCGGCGTCCCACAACGGGATCTAAGGAGCCACCTGGAAATATGCGAGTTCAAAATTTGACCTATATCCTTGTTACTGAGGCCCACTGCCCAGTATCGCCAGGAATTTTGAGTGGAGCGAAGGTTTTCAAAAAAAACTATTTTTTAAAACACCCTTCCCTCCCCATCCCAGAGAGTAACGCAGGTTTACCCCTCCCCCCGCCCCCCCAGAGCGTTACGTAACTTATGAATACTCTCTAATTAAAGAGCCCTATTGATAGATTAAGAATATAGAATGTTTTGATGTATTGACTGATTTTAGGTAGAAAAAAAATCGAAGTCGAATACAAAAAATAAATGGTGATCTCATTACCATGAAATAAAGTTTAGTAGTTCAGAAGATGCTCAAGCTGTTTTCAGGCCCAACATAAAATTCTATTATTGGTTACAACATTACCGCCATGGTAACTTTCTTTCGGCCCCGTTAAAATCCTTCAAAAGGACCGATTACCATAAAATCATCGTAGCATCCGAGACTAGAATTTTAAAGTGGGTCTAAGATCCAATATGAACATTTCAAGTACTACGATTTTTGTACTCCGTTCTTGTGTTACATATCGATACAAGAAACTTTGAACTGGAATATTTACCGGCATTATCAGTATCGTCCCATTGCATTGGTCCCCTATAAATGTCACGCAGATCTATTCGACCGTTGCCGCCGTTCTGGCGATCTTTGCGTTGATCCGAGCGTAACTTTAAGTTGTCCAGACCGATTTCTGTGCCATAGTAAACGCTTGCAAGTCCCGGCAGCAAGAGAACCAACATGTTCCACGAATCTACGCTCGCATCAAACAGTCGAGCTCTCAATCGCTTGTTGTCATGATTGTCCATCTACAGGACCAAAATAATGAAAACAATCAAAAATCATTTTTGGCTCGTAACTATTGAGATTTTCTCTCCCTTTCATCAGTTCATTATGGACGATCTTGTTAACCGTACGGACTCCGCGCGACCTTGATTCTTTCCTGGATTTACTGGATATCCTGGACTCTTGTTTCTGATCTACTCTATGTGAAGTAAGACCGTTAGAGAGTGCTTTAAAGTGACATGTGTGTACGTTTTTATGCTGATTATTGACAAAACTATGATCAACCCGTGACGTGAGACCCAAATATAGCACTGATTGCACAATTGAAGACACCGCACCCAGAACAGCCTATAACTGGAAACCGCGTTTTGAGAAAAACGCATTTAAAGTTTTGTTTTTGATGTACTGCGCAGACTTTTCTATGCAGGTACCCTGTTTTGGTGTTTTTGGGTGACCTAACCCTTCTATTGAAGGATGCAGGGTAGATTTTGCGATACATTTTGGGTTTATACTCTCATATATTTAATTTAAAAAAGCGGTTTATAGGCCATTATTACGCCCAACAGTCATTTTGGTGGCAATATGAAATATAAATCATTTTAATCACTTATGTTTAACGCAAAATGAAAGAATATCGATAGTGAGTAAAGGAAGGGGTAACTAGCACCTAATAGGCCCGTGTATAGGTCGTTCTTGCATCCATCGATCCAGAGGCCTGACTTAACTCGGAAAAAAAAGGTTTTTCGACCTCGAGCCGTTACCTATCTATATTCTATCGCTACCACAGCATAGTCCAGGGTACGTGGAATCCGAAAAGCAGATGGGCGTAACAACGACCTATACGCCTATAGGCTGTTCTTGGTGCGGTGTCCTCAATTGCATGGTGAAATTATTGCTATGGTATCAGAATGTTATGCAAGTTGCCTGTCCACTTTTTGAAGGGGCTCCTCCTTTTGAAATGTAAAAAAATTGGGACTAGTTGTAATTGCCTACCGTTCTCATGTATGAAACCAATTTTTTTGATTGTTCAAAATCGACATTTATCCACTCAATAATATAGAAATATTGCAGTTTCAAGGAGAAAAAAAATGTAATTGTATTTCATCAATTACAAAACTATTTAAATACTTCCGATGCACTGTGCTTCTCAGGGAGCTGGGTCAAATTTTAAAAATTATGTAAATATTTTCTTAAGTTTCTAAATAAGTACATAGTGACGCCGATGAGCGAACTGCGAAACCACACATCTCCGCTTACGACGTTGCAAACTTCTTGTCATACTTATTTTTCTTACAACCTTGATTTTTTTTCTATTTAGCAGAATATTCTGCATGAAGTTCAAGCTATAAAGTTGGCTTGTTTCTCTACGAGAAAATAAAATAGGAACCGAAATTTTGAAACACTGCAATGGAGATACGTGGATTTATACTTCGGGCATCGATATTTATTGTCCTCTCTGACGGGGCTGACTCACCACCCAATTGTTGGCACTTCTAGGGAAAATATCAGTCTGTTGATGGATTAGAGTGTTCACACCAAACGCATGCATTTCAGGATCGGCGAAGATCAGATTGAAATAAAATGGTATATGTGCCCCTGGGTTTGTTGCGTTCCCAGTGTACTCCAGGAGCTTGGTTGGCGTGCTGTAGAGCTCCACTGCTAGCAACCTGTGCATCGAAAAAGATGGAATTAAATCGATACTTCCCACCAACATCGATATACATTTTTTTTTTTTTTTAAAAAATTAAACAAAAAGAAATAAAGAAGAAACAAAACAATAGATTAACGTATACCTATCAAGAGAGTGTTGGGATCCATAGTATTTTTAAACCTTCGTTGTAAAAAGATCAAATAAAATATGGGGGGACACAGAAAAAAAGGATTAGCGTCCTGATAATGTGTAAATTTAATCCGATGTGCCCACAGTATGTAGGCTATCAAGATCCCACAGGCTGATACATTCTAAATCTACACTAAGGATACTTTTACCTAGTCTGTCCGTCCTTTTTCGAGTACGCGTCCAACAACGCTCTCCAAGATTTCACCATCTCGATATTTTCAGGCTGTTCCCACGTGTAAATCCATCCATCTATCCAGTTTACATCCGACGATTTTGGCTCGTCCATTCCATGGGCTGCCTCGAAAAGGATTTGCACAGCATCAACTCGAAACCCGTCCACACCTAAATCCAGCCAGAATCTCAACACACTCTTGCCCCCGGAGAAAAATTGAAATAAAGAAATAAAATTAAATAGCGAAATACAATAACAACATGGGTTGGTCTTTAGAGATCATACAATCACTAATGGACACTCTGCAACATTACGATTTTTAAATAAGCTTCATGAATCTTATGCGTCATCAAAGTGGAAGTGATCAGATGTTCCGAAGGCATCGTTCTTTCGTGGGATTCAGTATGCTCTACAGGAGAAATAACACTCAACGTTAGTTTCCGTGGCTTCATCTTGAAATTAGTTATAATTTATTACTTATGCTTCTAAAGATCTGGATTCTGTCTTTGCTTATGTCTTCGATTTTTAATTGACTTAGGACAGATTTAAAGCACCATATTCTCTGAGTATCTTTCATATTTTCGTCCTCAACATTTTTAAAATTTGCTACACTTCAATGTCCGGATCAGGTTACATCCAAATTATAAATTAGTCTATATCACAACTCATTTTTGACGATGTTTGTCTATGACGCAACAAGAGGAGCACGTGTCGTGCCTCTATTGTGACTTTTCATAATTTTCACTCTTAATATTCCAATTAAACTTTTTTACTAATAATTATAATTCCAATACTTATAATGCTGTAAAAAGAGGCTGAGAAACCCTCATTTGAAATGTTACCAATCAAAAACGGTTTCTTCTGTATCATTGTCACGTCGTTAAGTGGAAAACGAGTTTTTCTAGGTTTCACCATCGAAATTTTTTGACCCTTTTTATAAGCACTTACACGATTCAGAAATAAATAATTTCTCTAATGGGACGTGATGTATTTAGGTATGTGAGTATGTTGTTCATGATGTGGAGAGGTTGAAAATAGAACCTGGTTCATCACTTATGTAGATTTTCTCCTTTTGTGAAATATCAATTGCATAATTTCATGGACTGATAAAAATTACCGGAAGAGAAACTTCTCTGAAAATTACCTCAATTTCTGTTATGACTTTGGGATTGCGGTAATTTAAGTCTGGCTGTTCTGGAGCGCACTTATGGTAGTAGTATTGTTGTCTTGTCTTGCTCCAAAACCATGCTGAAGTACCGAATATGCTTATCTGCAAAAATTATAAAGAGAAATTCTACCTCAAACAATTCATTCTCGTGTAATCTGATGTCTGGCAAAATTTTTAGGTAACTGGACTTGAAAATGTTCATGTACACACAAAATCTCAACCATATAGCATAATGGAGGGTATTCCCTGGTTGACATTCTGGTGGTTTAAGTTCTTTGATTTCACGCAGGTTATTCACAATGCTTCTTTTTTTTAGATTTAATAATTTCTTGCTTTTTAAACTGCAATCACTGAATAGCTCTATTTTCCGGAAATAGAACTCATTAGCAAGAATTTAAATTTTTCCCGTCCGGGATGAGAGAAAAGAAAGAGAACAAGTTGGTTTTTGCAATCGCTAGCGATAGCAATATTCGTCATGGGAACTTTTGCTTCTGGGATATGAAAATTTTAAGGTACAGTTCGTTTGTAGTATCTTCAGAATTGAAGGGGCTATGTAATTTTGTGTCGACATCTCTTTTTTAACATTTTTAATTTTTTTCTTTGCATACAAGAAAGCTGTTATTTACCAATTATTTATTTTCGTTGGATTATATATGGTTTCCGGAAGTTAACGCATTTAACTTTTAGTTTCGCTTTTTCGGCGTAAAGTATGATAATTTTACTCTACTCATATGCCCGAATACGCATCATAAGTGAACTATGTGCTTCCTAAGTTGCCATTTTTTCATTCAAATAGATGTAACTGAAATGTTGGATGTGTACTATACTACTTTCATGTCATTGCTTTACCTATTTCTTTCTTTATTTTTTTTTTTTTTTTTTTGCGTAGGTATAAATTGTTATTTTTTGCTGAATTTTGGAGAAAATATTGCTTTAAGAACGTGGAATGTAAATTAATTTTATTGAAAAAAGAAAATACCATCATTAATTTGGGCGAACAGAGAAAATATACATCAATATTTGGGTCAACATCTCCCTGATTATATGAAGGATGAATATATTAGTATTTCTGTATCAAAAAACTTAGCTTTTGTCTTCAGAGATACAATGATTCTAGTCCAAGTCAATTTGTTTTAAGTATTGAAAAAACAAAAACAAAAACAAAAAATAAATAAAAAAAAAAACAACTGAAATGTTAGATATACTATTTTCATGTCCTTCTCTTTGTATCAATAGGTACTTTTTGCTTAACTTACGAACGTTGAATGCAAATTAACTTTATTGAAAAAAGAAAATAACGTCATTAATTTGGGTGAGCATGTGGCTGATTATAAGAAGGAGGTATATTCCAGTATTTTTGTTTAACATATTAACTCACGAGAAAATGTTCGTACATTTATCATCTAGTATTAATTATTAGTTGATGATTAGTCTAAAACATTCAATACAACCATTAAAAACTAACTACTATCGTCGGGTATCGAACTCCCGATCGCCGATTGCCCGACGCGTACCAAATCGATGGAGCGGCCTAGTCGACTAGGCCATCACGGACCCGCATCAAATCTCGAAAAAATAGCATTTATAAGACTCGGACGATGGGCGGGACTTATCACAAGAGTTGTCCTTGAGACGCTTCGTAGCTTCTGTTTTTCTAGGATATGAGAGAAATGAGCTAAGCGCATTACTGTAGGAGCCATGGTTCGCACTGTTTTAATGTGTCTCGAGGTTCATCCCAGCATGCATTCGCTATCGCGGCAGTTGAGCTAAGGCAATATTTGCGTATCCATGAATTAAATCAATCAATCGAGGTCTGATTTTGACATATTTGTCCATAACGAGTCCTCCAGAGCAATTTTCCACCTTGTACGATGGTTATTATGTCTTTATTTCTATTTGTAAAATTTGAGGTGGGATAATGGCGGCTTCTCAAGAGCACCGAGGTAGGCGATCTTTTGCACCAACGAACAGAAAACTGATGGCGAAAAATAACCAATCAGAACCTCCCAAAAAAAAGAATTTGCCCAAAATCGGAACTTCGTGGTTCTGCGCAGATTTACCAGTCAGACACGACATCTCAAGGTGGAAAAAAACTCGCTGAAAGCGAATTTTAGAAATCAACACAACTTGACGTAGAGACATGATTGGCTAAAAAATAAACGGTTTCTGATACATCGGAAAATCAACCAAAAATCGAACACTGGGCGAAACGCTCAAGGTCGCAGAGGCATAGGGAATCCCATAGCGATAGCAACAGAACGATTGTAAAGACAGGGGAACTCCGTTCCCATGCCAAAAACAAATTGAACAGGAAGAATCAAACACAAGCCCGTTGAGACAGGCTGTATTTCTTTTACGAAAAGTGTCCCGGTCACATCTTAAATAGATCAGTGGCATGCTCATTTCATTGCATACGATATAAATGTGACAGTCAACAGAAAAAGGAACCTGAGTCCCAAGCACTCAAAATAATGATGAGTTACTAATAAGAACGATAAAAATGCAAACCAGCACGAGGTTCACATGGCGCGGCGGTTTGAAGTTTGCAGTTCAAAAAACATAGTTTTTAGAAAGAAGCACTTTAAAATTATATTGGCCATGTTCAAGGAATGAGATTCGCGGATTATTATGCAACTTCACTCCCTCGCTTGAAACAAAGATAAATTAACTCAAACCCAATTATTTATGATACTAGGAACGTTTCCTGTTAAAATCTCAAAATTCGAATTTTCGGCCTGATTTTACAAAAATTGCCCTTCTGTAACTTTAGATAAAGGCCCATTTGGACGGTCACAAATACATGAAACACAGGAAAAGATTTGCAGCCTTCTTAGTCGCGCAGGTAGAGTAATAATTGATAAATCTTCGTGCGTAAACTATTTCATAATTGCTTTAAAGTATATTCTCTTACCCAGTTATTTGGATATGTAGTGTAAGTATCGTTAACTTTTTTCCCATCCCTCCAGATGTAAAAATCTGTATATGGTTCAGTCCGTTGCTCAGAAAGTTTAAACCACTCGGATTGGTCACTTGTATGGTTTGGAACGAAGTCGATTATCAATTTCATCCCTATAATGCAAACATTGAAAAAATGATTATTGCTACACACAAAAATCATGCAAATGTATCCAACGCATAACAAAAAGTCCCTGGGAAGCGTCGATATCCTCACATAACTTGAAATATTTAAAACAAAATGTCCTTCACTGAGATTTTTTGAGATGTTTTACTTTTAGACTTTCCCTCAACCCCTCCCCAGAGTAAAAATATAACGGAAAAAACGATATAGTGCTGAGCACTAACTGTTTAGATGGAATGGAGCCAGCTAGTATGGCAGTAGCCCTGAGCTCTAAAACTTCAGGGTCCAGTCCTACAGACAGCTGTAGGTCTCAGCAGCACTGTCATATCAGCTGGCTCCATTTGATCTAAACAGTTAGTGCTCAGCACTATATAGTTTTATCCGTGTATGTCATCTTTCATCTAATGTAATAGATAGGCGTGGAGTGTTCATTGTGCCGTGATCCTAGTGTGAAGAAAAATATCGATGCGCTTCATACATGTGAACAAAGGAATATAAACGTCAGCTAATTTCTTAGGCGCGACGCGGCGCAGCTGTGACGTGACGCGAAGTTGATATTAACTCCTAGATGCAACTATTCTTGCTTGATGGATGTCCGCTTTGCATATACAAAAAATTGAAGGAGCTCTCACGGCTCTGGCCCAAGAAAAATTGCGCATGAACCGCGACAGCCCAGCCGGCGAGGCGCGGCGCGCAGTTACTAATTACGATAAGACCTGCAGATGATTTCGAGGTCGAGAAATGCGATATCTACTTTTCAACGTTTCAAAATCTCCAGCTATTACTTATTTTGTTACAAGAAAACGAACTGATGTATCTTTTTTGTGAATACATCCCGTGAATAGAACTACTTACAGAAACAGTTGATAAATTCTGTTTTTGATGGTTCTTTTTTTGAAAAAAAGAATATGAACGGAGATTAGCAACGTTGTAATCGGGGATATGCATTTTCCGACTTCAGCCATCAAGATGCTGTTTTCAGCCAGAGACGTATAAGCAAAGAGGGCAAGGTTGCGATCACTCCATTAGTTAAGACTGCGGTGGTGCAAGCTCATCCTAAAAAATTTAACGCGAGGGAAAAAATCATATGCTTGCAGCATTCTCAAGATTCCTATAATTGATTTATATATTCTACAAGAAACCAAAAATTAATCACATAGCATGAACATTTTTGGAAAAACTTTTGATCAAAAAACAAGAAGCATTCTTACATCGAGTTTTGAAAAGTAACGATAGAATTACATTCGGAAAAAGTGTTCATCAGAAATCTAAATAATGTACATATCTTTGATGTTTTATCATCAAAATTTTACATTGAATTTGGCACATATATGTTTTATTTGCAGTGTTAAGTTAAAGCATAAGTATCGATCATTTTCAAATAATCAAAAAGCTTACCTCTGTTTTTAACAGCCTTTACCAACTCCTTGAAGTCAGCAATAGTGCCAAAAACTGGATCAACTGACTTGAAATCTGAGATATCATACCCCAAATCAACCATTGGTGATTTGGAGAAGGGCTGAATCCAAATTGTGGTCACGCCTAAGTCTTTAATGTAATCCAATTTTTCATAAATTCCTGAAGAGAGACAAAATTACAAGATAAGTGTTTCAGTAAGGAGAAACGTCTGATTACCAGAGGCGTGGCGTGAATTGCGATGTATCGACTGTTATGCCATTTAAACCTATGGTAAAGAATCGATTATTAAGGTGTTCGCTTAAGGTGAACACCCTGTTTATCGATCCTTTTCCATAGGTTTAAATGGCATAACAATCGATATGTCGCAAATCACGCCACGCCACGGCTGATTACACCCTCGAGTTTACTTCAAAGTTTATTAGCTTAAAAATTCTAATATCCCGAAAATTTCCCCTCGGAAAGGACAAAATCCATTTTTTCATAGTACAATTTTACCCCGGCACGCTCAGTGATTTCACAGTCACTATATCGTTCATAGTTTCACAATAGATCTCGAAAATGGGTTTTAGCTTAAGTACCTATGTACCAATCGAGGTGAAGAGTTTTGATTCATATTCTTACCAAAATTTCATGTATAGTGCAAATGACATCGTAAATTTCTTGTATCATCTCATTAGTGCAAAATATTATTGGTTTTTGTCTTCTTCACTTAAACATCTTGCACGCAAAAGTATCAGAGTTTAAAAACGAAATCGTGTTCAATACCAGCGTGCCTATTGTAGGATGGAAGGGTATTTCATGTTACAGGTTTTTTTTTTTTTGAAGAGTTTAAAAAGTAAATATGTGTACATCAAGAAAAAAATAACTTGCCGAGCTTAAAAATTCAGTCTCCGGGCCAGTTTGACCCGTAAGTATCCTTTGCTTCGAATTTTTTACATAAATCAGGGACTTACAACTGACCATCTCTAATGTGATTAATAAACGCGTACTTCTTTATTCGTGGTAGCTTTTGGAAACTCAAATATCGAGGGGATGTGTTTACTGTGTTTTGCATCAAAATCTGACAAGGAAACACGTCTCCTGTAACGTTAATTTCACCGCAATTCAACTTAATGAGATTCCCTTGATGTATACCTTATCACCGTTACTGTAATCTACGTGTAAAGAATGATTTCAAAAATGAAGAAGAAGAAAATACCATTGAGATCACCGTAGCCATCTCCGTTGGAGTCCTTGAAAGACAAAGGGTAAATCTGATACACAAGACTTGTCTGCCACCAATCAAGTTTTGTCGAGTCCGACTCCTCTTTTGAAAAATGCAGTGACGTGCAGACACAAAAGAAGAGGAAAAATTTACGTGACATCACGCGAATTTACTGTACGCAAAACCGCAATAGTTGAAGGCAAAAATGAATGAAAACCTTGAGTGCGACTTTCCGCTACATTCGTTTCTAGAGCTCCTTCGTTAAAATGTTTTCAATTATGCAAAGTCAATCCTTCGAATCGATCTTTCGAGCCGTACCTACAAGCTAGAATATAGAAATCGTAATTCTTTAGGAGTATACTATCCAAAGTTAGCAACTGTGTTCAATTTTTAAAATTGTACTTTATATTCCGAAAATCTCCACGTGAACGAGACAACGGTCAATGGTCGATTTAACAATGTGGTTTGGTATCAATAAGGAAGGTGTAAGTTTTACTAATCAGTGATTTTTATTAACTTATTATAAATATGTATATTTGTTTTTGAGGTTTCAGATATTCAGCAAATTTTTGAATTACAGATGCTTTAAATCTTAATGATCTCCAAAAAAATTGCACTTTTTTACCACTGTGAGCTACTTCAATTTCCACCGCTTATATAGGACCGTAGGTAATACTAGAGTCAAATCACACTTATTGGTACAGCTCCACAATAATGCACAAAGATGACACACAATAGTTTCACTATTGATGCCGCACTTAGAGGATAATGGAACGAAATGCAATCTCAAGAGAGATACTTCTTCAGGAAAGACTGATTCTTAATTGCAACCAATTGAAGTATTTAATGGGCTTTTCTTGCTCAAATACATACGTAAACCTCTTCAAAACCGATAACTTCGTCGTTCTATGATAGTATCGCTAATAATAAACACTATGATCCTTGCATGATTTTGTCTGCTTTCTTGAGGATGGGCATGGTATCAAAGTGACTAATGGCTCGATAGGTGATTTGAAAAAGTTGATTCGCCCAGAAGCCGAATGTGCTGTCGAGAGACCCTTATTCTCTATTCGCAAATCTATTTGCCTATTCGGAAAGTCACACCTCTGAAGTGATATGGACCAGGTATAAGTTAGGGTCCGAGTATATGACTGAAAGGGAGGGTTGAGACAGAAATTCAGAAAGTTCTTTGGTGTAAACTTGAACCAGCAATCCGCGAAGTTTCCCTAGCCACTATTACACAGCGCGGTCGAAGTTATAGCAAAAAAATAAAAGCAATCCAGGCATAATGTTATCAACAAAACTTTTGCGCATCTACAGTTGTTTACACAAAAATAATTTTTCGAGCAGTAATGTATACATTTTTATCAAGATAAAGCTTTTGCAGAGTTTTCAGCAAAAGAGTGGGCCGCGAATGCGAATTATTGCGAGCAATGGAAGGTGGACCAGATATAACGCCTTTATAATCGTAGACATATACCTACTTTAAACGATACACCGTAACAACTTAAATGTTGGCGTAAAATAGTGAAAGACAGTATAGTTTTTAGGGGCTCTTTCCAAAAATTTCCCGGGGGCACCCCGGAACCTCTCCCCCCTCTTTGAAGGTGGGATCCCTAACCCTATCAAGCCCCCCCCCCCCCTCCTCCAAACAAAATCCTGGCTATGTGCCTGTTCTATAGGGGCAAACGGTCATACTGCATGAGCATGTTCTATGGGTCAAAATAATATGTGTTCCGCCATGAACTTTTTTTCAAAAGTGGTTTCGATAAAAGTTATGACCTTCCCCCGAATGTTTGGACATTTCTCTTTTTTTCTGAATTTTGACAACAGTTATGGAGCGTCAGTCAAACAAGTCGAGACTCGCTCTACGCTATTTGATAAAATCCCACTTCAACTTGAGACTCTCATACTATGCTTGAGCCCATTGATAAAATCACAATTGTGTACTATGAGGGAGGTGGCCGTTTTTCAAGAGTTTTGGTCCATAATCGTTGCCAAAATGCATAAGAAAAACTATGATTTCCCCGAAAATGAAGGGGGGGGGGGGCTAGAGGGACTCTGCTTAGGGGGCACTTCAAAGTAGTATATGATCGCTTAACCCTGAGAAACACATATTGACAGGTATGTCATGATATGTTAAAAAGTACCTGCATGAAAGTTGGAATTCTCACGTCTGGTAGGGATTCCTCTCATTTATTAAGCCCTTTCTCGACTTCAAAAGGAATTCGGTCGAATACAGCACCCTAAAAAATGGAAGATCCACACTGTAAAAAAGTTTCAATGTTAGCGGCTTTAACATAGGTACTTAGAGGGTCTCCCAGAAGTTTCGGAGTTGATTTTACACGAAACAAGAACCACCTTTGTGCAAAATTCTATACAAGCAAAATCAGTTAGGTTGCATAGCTCTAACTTTCATAGGAACTCGAAGATCATCCTACCCAGGAGAAACTAAAGTGCATGAATACATAAACCGCGATGCATTTCAGTGGAATTTCTCGATCGTCATGGTAGGGTCTTAGATAAAAAGTAAGGACGAGGCTATGCTTGTAAAATGCCTACAGCTCAAACGTGGAGGCCACTTTTTGTCACAACCTTGCGTATATTTATGTCCACTCATTAATGCCTCTTAAGATCTTAGGCCGTTCTTATTAGTGCAATCGAAGAGTCAAAAATAGCTGTCTCTGGAATGCGAATTACATCAACCCGAATCCCCATTCCCCTCTCCCTCAGCGGTATCTCTAGAGGATTCAGTAGGGGACCCTGACTTTGAAGATCCTTTAGGTACCTAAGAGTCAAAAAGATAGATTTAGAGAGCCCTAAGACTGGAATTTTGGATATCACGGGCCCTTTAATTTTAGTATTTGGGGCCCCTAATAACCGTTGAGAACCTGAAAGCCGGCCACTGAAATTTCGGTGAACTCCTGAATTTCGCGGCGTTTTCCGAGCATATGTAAGACGATTCTTTGGGGCTTTTCTTCTCTGAACTTAATTGTATAATGCTCACGGATAGTTGCCTATGAGCAACTATCCGTGTTTAAGAGATGCCTGTGTGGTGGAAACGAAGAATGCAAGGCACTCGGTCTTTTTGGATTTTCGCAATGATACCGCGCGCCACCCCTCCGCTGCTGAAGCGATGAGTGCCTAGCGAGTTAAAACTCCTTCTCTTTTGAGCATATGCAACACGGACATCCGGGAAGCTCGAATAGTTGCATCAAGGCGCTGTAATGAAATTCGTAGAGTGTTCGTCGCATGCGATACCAACCGAGAGCATTTTCTTTGTTTTTCGTGCCTTTACTTGACACCAACGTTGCCTATTACTCGCCCAGGAACAACAAATGCCACATAATAATTTCATGGATACTTCAGGAGGAATTTTTCAAGCGCGCATTCCAGCATGCTTTTTTTTGCGGAAGAGTTAAAAAAGTCCAGTCAGACACAACCTACGATCAGTTCAAAACCCTACGGCCCACAAAACTTGAAGTGTCATGGGGCCGCCCTTAAATTTTAGTATGTGGGGCCCCTACTGACCATTGAGCAGCTGAGAGCCTGATACTGAAATTTCGGTGAACTCAAAAAAATGAGCGTTCCGCAGGCTCTCCTCGCGGCGCGGCGCTCGGAACTTAGTTCAGCCGCGAATACCACTAGCTTTGGTGGTTCCCTGAAAGCAACTTTTTTGAGGGCCCTCAAAGTTCAAATAATAGATTTGGCGAAGCTGTGAGACCGGATTCACAGGGTTATATGGCCCCGAAGCCCCAAGACCGGGATTTCAACTGATTTGCCAGCTGCAAGCGAGTTTTTTCTAATAATTATAAAAATCAACGTCGGCATTTATGTCAGAGGATCTTCTTGAATTCCTACTTCTTCTGTCATTCGAGAGGGACTACCCACGGGCGTAGAGAATATCATCGATCGGATCGCTGATGTTTCTTCGGAGGAATTCAAGAGGCCCTCTTAGAAATGTAGTTAATTATCATATCATTAAATAATATATTATCTATGACATCATACGAATTCAAGTGTTATTTTAATATTTTTGCTGCTCTTGACTAGAATAACGGCGGGAAGGCAGGGGGGTCATGACCGTAAGTGGCGTAAGTGAATCTTTTGGTTTTTGGAAAAAACGTGAAGCGCCTTCAATTTAGAGAGAATGCGACCCGCAAATGTCTGAGCCCCTCGAACACGCCAGCATCCCGGGCCCCTGAGCGCTACTCCGACCCCGGTTATAGGTCAGCCTTACGTTTAGGGGAGGCTAAGGGGTATCTCATGTGTGCCCGGGCGGGGGGGGGGGGGGTCTAAAAATTAAGAGATGCTTTTGCGTAATTTATGGGCGACCTCATATCTTGAAAATATTTTAATGCATGTGCCAATCTGAACTCAAAGTTGAATTCCTCGTTGAAAACCATTGAAGAACCGTAGAGGAAAATCCATCACTCTCATTGCAACGTTGTAAATCTCCGCACTTGTTACATCTTTAAAAGTAAATTAACCGAAAGTATTTCTTGAAATGTTGAACTACAGAACCAGTGGTACTTATGTAGTTCAACATTCAAAGAAATGCTTTTGGTCAATTTACTTTTAAAGATGTAACAAGTGCGGAGATGTACAACGTTGCAATGAGGGTGATGGATTTTGCTCCTTCAGCACTCAATCATACTGTAATTCTAAAACAAAATATGAAGAAACATCGGACGTTTTCGCATGAGGCCGATTCAACCTACAACCGGTACCATTGCGTAATTCGTATCCTGGAAAAATTATAGTGCATGATCGTCAAAATCTGAGCTCAGATTCGAATTCTTCGTTGAAAACTACCGGGAAACCATGTATCAAACATCAGAATCGCATGACGGCAAGTATGTGTGCTAGCGCCGCAATTTTGACGTGGGTGGCCACTCTGCATGCCCGAAAAAGTGGGTCAGGAGTGCAAGAAACAGATAACGGGGGAATCCGATTCCGAAAACAAAACCAAATGCTCTTGGCGCCGGCGCTTCCGCAAATTCCACAAAGGTTTGGCGGTATCGCCTATCGCTCGCCAGACAGACTGGCGACAGGTGACGCGCGATGGGGATGGGTCTAATAAAGGGTGTGGGGAGGGGAGGGGAAAGAGCTCGGATTGTGGTTCACAATTACGCCGTCAGAGAGCGTTAATAGTCAGATACCCCTCTCATATCAGCATTTGGCGTGTAAAGTGAAAATCCTTGCATGGATGAAAATTACTTTCGTCCATGCCCCTTCGGATTGCTTTGTTTACAAACAATAATTACCATCGCCCGCCTGAAATTGATCAATTTCGTTCCCCGTCCATCATCAATATTTTTCTGCTTCAACATTAGTTCTTCGGAAAATTCACAAAATTAAAGTTGTGTGACACAATAATCCCTGTGAAACTTCTGCCTCCCGTACAAAGCCGGACGAGCATCGTTCATGAGAGGTTAATTTTCTCTCAAACATTGGTCAGTTTTAGTATCTCAGTATGATTTAATTTTATTCCTCATTTCTGATGTTTCTATTTTCTTTTATCTCCTGCTAGGTCTGTATGAAGCATTAGGAGCTCTTTCATGTGACATTTGACTTCATCTATTCATGTCTTTTTCCACAGCAAACCCTGGATCTTTGATTGCGGTGAAACCATTTTCGTAATTTAAAGATCCGGAAAGGAGTCATATTTTTTCACTGTAATCATTGCCATCTGCCAAATGGTCCGACGTGCAGAACTGTTTTGATGAACTTACACTCTGGACCGTAAGACTGCAAAAAATTCTGATTAATGGTGTTACATCTGGAGCATTATAATCAAACAGAAAATGGCAACATTAGTGTTGCGGAATGTACATCAACCATTACAAACCATCTTATGTAGTCTGCAAGTGCGATTGGTGGCCATACGCATTAAAATAAGTTTACCTACATGTGCTTCAGTGAGCTGACTATTGAAGTTGCCATGATGGTTAGGCGTTGATCCAATATGTTACTTAGATGAAGGAACATCATTAGCACGATGCATAAGATGATTGTCCTCATCGACTGAGATTTACAGTAGGTTGTAGGTAACTTTAGCTCATCTTTTCTACTGCTTCTAAATGCAACCATGATGACCTAACCAGCTAACTATGGCACTGAAGTGCAGCTCAGCACTGTTCAGTCAACTTCGTCTGCGTTTCCACCAGGAGTTGAACTAACATTTAATTTGTCGCCAAGCTCTCTCAAGGATCATGGGAAAGATTTAGGCTTAGTCGTATGCTGATCTTACCATTCTATTTGTGTCTAGTTTCACATGGGGTACTTAAAACTTTATGTTGTTAATTCATCTTGTTGGATGGGGAGCAATTCATCTCTTTGTCGGGAATCTTTTGTGTAACCCTATTGTCCATTTTATATCCTTTAATTTTCCAACTTCCACTTGGAAGTAATAATTTATAATAGTTGCAGTACCTAAAATTGGCTTCCACCCCTATAATTATCATTAGCACCTTTTTTACTTTCGTATCAGTTGCTCTAATTATTATAATTTAATTGTCTTTATGTACTAATGTGCTGTATCTTTATTCTCTCTCAATCAGTGATGGGTTGCTGTATCGCCGACTCTGATACTGACAGTGTTGATCACATCAAAGTAAGAGGCTGCACCGATCCACTATGGCTGATAATTTTCATTACATTTTGGCTTTTCATGGTATGTATGTTAGATCAATCCTCAACAGACATTTGTTTATGATCTGAAGTAAAATGTAAACGTTATGTGGCTCTGATAATCATCAAAGCATACTTTCTCTGTGATGTTGCTGACTTCCTGTCATACTTTATTTTCTCTTCTGAAAACTAGGTACTTCCTCAATGTAATTTTTTAAAAACTTCCTCGTTTTTTCTTTACTTTTAGACTGAGAATATTCTGTTTAAAATTCAAGCTTTATACTTGGCTTGTCTCTCTTTGAAAAAACGGAATGAGAGCGAAAATGTTGAAACATTGCAATAGAATCGCATGGTTTTTCACTTTGCTAATTGTTGTGCTATTAAATGTTTCACAATTAAAAAGAATTTTCAGAGCATTTTTTTGTAAAACCTTTTAACGAAAAGCCAGTATTCATGTACTATTGCCACCTTATGCATTTTGATGGCTCCGTAATAAATACCATACATTGTTTTTATATTCAACTGTCATGATTATCATCTTTCAATTTTTTTCAGATCTTCATAGCTGGGTTTGCTTTCGTGCTGGGAGACCCACTGCGATTAATTCATGGCTACGACAGTTTTGGTAATACCTGTGGTCAAAGAAACAACAATAAAATGGGCTCTCTTGAATTTTCTGGACTTGATATGTCAGATAAAAAGTAAGCACTAAGTTTTTTATGTATTCATTGACATCTGTGTTGGTCGTCAAAGGCAAAATTTGTGATAATTAGCTGTAAAATTTTGAAAATACCAATTTCTAATTTATTTGCATTTTCATATGAGAGGTGCTTGTGCAGGAAATGTTGCAAAAAGTTGAAACCTACTACCTCGCATTATTTTCCGAAAGGGAGAAGCTTAAAATTTTCCAAAATTCTGAGCCCCGTTTCACTTTCATTGTGTAAATTAATAAATTAGACGTTATAGTTATGTTTCAATTATAATGCTTTTTTTTTCTCTTGTATTGAAATGTATTTGAAACAAATCAGCAAGTTTAAGGTCTTTTTTACTGAATACTGAATGCATCCAAGTTATTTGATACTACTATTGAAGTCACTGTAAAAAAATGAAACTGTATTTCTTCATCCATTATAAATTTAATAGTTCTATGTATCACAGATTTTCTCCAACCTGGAGTTTTCCAGCACTCAGTTTGGATTTTGAAATTTTTCTGATAATATCAGTTTCATTAGTGTCATTATAATAATAGTACGTATTTTTGGAAGTCAAACATTTTTATCTTTTTATTTTTTTTTTACTTTTATTTGCAGGTATCTATTCTTTATGGATATGAGTCATATTAACATTACTCAACAAATCTGTGTGAAGAAATGTCCTGACAGAGACATCGTTGACTTGGAGGATGTACAAAGATTTTTCAATGAGACGGGATCTTCTCTTTGCAGGTCAGTATGTCTAAGTTGTTACATCAAATATGGTGAAGAATCTAATGAGAAACACTGGTTTCCTTGGAATTTTTTGCACGGGTGAAAATAGCTTATTAAGAAATTTATAACTTTTAACAGGACTTGAAAAAGTAGAATTGAAATGAATGTGCGTAAAATATAATAAATGAAGCCAAATAAATAACACTTTTATCTCTCAGCGGAATCTCATACTGCATTAGTGTGAGTTTGTTTTTTAAGTCCTTTATATACAGTAAATTATTTATTTTTGTTATGCATCGCAATATTTTTTTACTCCTTTAAAAATTGTTCTCATCATCTTTTACCCATTACTCTACTCTTTTTCAGCTACAACGTAGATCTTGTAAACATGAATTTCTCTCGATACTTTGATGTACTGGCCAATAAATCTAATCCTAACTTGACCATTGAAAGCTTAAGCACGCCTTTGGGACCATGCCCTCCTTTCCCCATCTATAAGAGGTAAAACAATTATTTTTAAAGGTATCTTAATTACAGATACACCCATATTATTTTTTCATAGGTTTACCGTCTCATCTGTCTCATTGTCAGACTGAAAAATATTTCAGAAACTCCAAAGCCATTTGCTTGCTTAAAAAGTATCTGATGCATGGAGAGTAGTCACTTTCAACACTACTTCAAAACTCAAATCAATACTGCCACATTGTTTGTGGGTATCTAGCTTTGGAGGATAATTTTCAAATCTAGAGTAATTATAGCCTCCCAACTCTAAAAAAAGAATTACTTTATAATTTTTATGTTTTTCTTTTTCAGCACTTCTATTTTGAATCGTTGCGTACCAGTAGTCATCAAAAAATTCACTGTTGGCCTGTTAAACAATTTTATCAAAGTGCTAAATCGTTGGGACCTGGTGGAAGAAATTTTAGGAGATGTCTACAATGCATGGCCTACAATATTGGGATTCACTGTATTTGCTTTGGGTGATTATTTTCTCTTTCAAATTTTGTTTTGTTTTGTTCGGTTAATAGGTCCTAATTTCTCCATTTTTTAGAGACCATTAAGCTTGGTGAATATGCAAATATGTAAAGTTACCCAAAATTATTGTCCCTGCTTTCAATATTTTGTCATGCTTGTGTTACATGCAAAAAAAAAGGAACAAGCAGTTGTCATAGACTCAAAGTGTATTGAGCTTCTATTGTCAAAATCAATGTGTATCATCAAAATATGGCAAATCCATGAAATATTCTTTCAAATAGAATTCTCTAATTTCACTTGTATAGAGGAACTTGAGGGAAGTCGGACAAGGCTTGATCGTGGCCCCATAGCGTTCTTCTTGCCTCCTTTCAGAATATGTGAGGGATTTTACGAAATGATCGAGTTACATTTCTGTCATCTTTGAGATTTGATTTCAACATATTTTCAATTATAAATTAAACAACGCCAAAGAAATAAAAGTCAGTAATTTCTCATTTGGTAGAATCTGATTTAAGGCAGAGTCAAACACGAACAATACAAACATTATCTTGCAAGTTTCATCTTGAGGTGGACTCAAGAGTCGATGAACAGGTTTTTGGGACTCCTTCCATTTATTGTTCTGTAAGAGTAAGAGGGATGTGTACAACTTAAGACATAACACTGGTCAAACAAAGCAGAAATCTAATGATTAGTTAACCCAATCAAGTCTGGAAACTGATGTTTATCAATGGAGGGTTTGGACCAACATCTTGAAACTAAATATGATTTTAAAATTGCTTTTTTTGCAATGAAGTTTTTTGTAATATTATTTATGTTCTTCTCTTTTATAGTTTTATCAATAATAACGGTCTCTCTACTGCATTTATTCACAAGTATTGCAACTTGGCTAATTCTTATGGCTGTTAGTGTGGGCTCTGTTGGTGAGTATTATTCTTCTCCCAATCCACTGGAACATCTCCCCTTACCCTCTCCCCTCGCACTACCACTTTTCTGCCCTGAAGTCTTGAGTGATCAAATGAAATCCCTATTGTCAAAAATTAAATTTTTGTTTCTGAGAATTTGTATTTTTATGAGCTAACTTTACCCTCCTAAATTCTATTAGAAGTGTAATTTTGATATTTTACTGCAAGTTTTTCAGATTTTGAAGAAGCCATTAGGCAGCCTTCCGTCTTGAAGCAATATTTTTTTTTTTACTTTTTGTACACTTGATGTTCATTTTTACACAGGAATATCTACATAGATACATATCGGTAGGAGGCTATTAAGGATAATTGTCTCCCTTCTATCAAGTGTCCTGACTGTAAAAAGTTGTCATTTGATAGTGAATGGGTAAGACATGAAAATTATAGATTTATACTGCAAAATTTAAATGCATTAATCCCTCTACCAAGCAGACAAGTGGAGAAATTACATTGCAAATGTGTCAAGAGCAAGCAAGACTTGGAAAGCCTTGGATTATGTTGTCCTGCTGGCCTTTTCTTCTTCTTTTTCTTCTTCTTCAAAATCAGAAACATACAACCTGCAGAAACTTATTTCAGAAATGGCCCTTTGATAAATCTTAGGTACTTTATTAGTTCCTCTTACTGGAAAGAATATAGATGAGAAATTAAGATTACGACTTACTTTTGTTTCTTTAATACTTGAATCAATCTGATAAAGCTTTGAAATCTTTCGACTTAGATGAAAAAAATTCAGTTTTTTTTTTGATTAGTTTGTAGATTTCACTAATCTGTAATGGTAAACAAATCAATTGACGTATTTGATAATTTTTGCAGGTGCAACTATGTATTTATGGTACACATATTTTGAAATAAAATGGAAACTGGATCATGAGTCTGAGGTACAGCCTGAACGTATGTTTCTAAATAGATCACTGCACAATGAACAAGCAATATGTCTGTACGCAATTGTTGCAACAATCATAACGGTAAGTTAGCCTATCATTCATACCTGTCCATAAAAGGTTAATCTTAATTCTTGACTCAATACTTTCGGAAGACTGTACTCTTAATTTAAGCATGTCCAATCATAACCAGAAATCTCTGATAGGACATCATTAAGATGTTTCGTAGTTATTTATTATTCTTGGCTGGCAATGAAAATCTTCAATGTTTAGAAGGTTAGGAGGGTTAATTGACAGAAATTCAACTGGAATCAAACTTTGCCAAATTTATTTTAATGTTTATTTTTAACAGAAAAGTAATTATCATTCTAAACTGAAATTTCGTGATTATATTCTTTAGAAGTCAGAGAAAATGCACAGGAAGTTTCAAGGCAATTTTTTGTTTGGTTCTTAGGTAACAAAATAAAACTTAAGAGAATATTAGGCAATGTAAAATTCACGAAGGTGGATTCTGCTTAAATCCGTCCAATTAATTATCTGCGATTGCCAAGAATCTTGTCCGTGTAAAAGCAAGATGACGGAATTCATTATTTTTACAGGAGGAAAGAGACAGTGCTGAACACTTAACATGACATTACGCCAAACATTCCTCATTTGGATCTGAATCATAAATATCTTGGGTAGTTCCATTTGCATCGTTTATCTAGCTGGGTACAGTATGTGTCCCATTTTATGTTGGCTGATCATCTTTGTTTAAATATTTGTAGGCTATCCTGTTGCTGCTCGTTTTGGTGATGTGTAAGAGAGTTTCTACCCTGGCGATTCTGTTCAAGGATGCTGCATCATGTTTGTCAGAACTTCCGTTTCTATTCCTTCAACCTCTTATATCTTTTGTGATCCTTATGGTTTTCTACACATTCTGGATAGCTGTAATCGTAAGCCTTGCGACTGCAAGTGAGTAATCCTCAAAAATTGTATAGTCATTTTTCTTCTATGTATATTTCTTGCCATTAATTTCATTTCTTTGCATTTTACAGTGTTTCAATTATCATTCCGTAGATCATCATCGAATTAAACCAACCCTATTTTTCATCACAGGCTCAATAAATCATGGTCTAATAACCAGACTTACATTTGAATTAATATCTTGTTGTTCTTCAAGACTTCGTACTAATCTTGTTTTTTTCCATACAATGAAGCACTGAGCGCTTTTGGGTAATGATGAAAATGAGTGTCAAATTCTAATCTATATGTTTTAATTTAAAGAAAGAACAGGCTCAAGGCAATTTTAAAAGAACTCTCATTGTTTTAAATTCTCTTTGCTCTCCAGTTGTAATTTTAGGTTTTAAGTAAAGGTAATTTCTTTTTCAATTCCTTGAAAACATTATTAACTCAATGAATTTTTATTCCTTTCAATTCCAGATTATCCAGGAACAAAACAGTTGAAACCTTTCACCAGCCTTGGCGCTCTTGCCTCCACAAGTCCAAGCGCTCCGTTTAACTCAACATTTAATATGGGTACACCAAAACCACTCAGTGTGTCTGATTTGAAAAGTAAGTTTTGTTTGTCCTTGGAGATTGCTTGATTGAACTGCTGATACTTACAGTAATACCTTATCATTGTCTTTGCATGTTTTTATTCCTTGTTGTAAAGGTCATAAAATGGGAGATCTATATGCTTTCACTATTTCATCCACAAATAAAGTACCAAGGGACGAGGTGATGAGTGACTTTCATCAAAATGTGTATGAAATCTCCTAAGTTGTTCTGTCATAGCGTGTTTTGCTCCTTCATTCCATATCGTGGTAAACATTAAATGTTATCCTAAAATCATCAATTTTAATGAAAAAACATAAGGCTGATTGAGGGTACACACAAAAGTTATGATGTCTTAGGAGAATCAATAAGTCATTTCCAATTCTTATCACTTATCCAAAAAATGTTTTATTTTTTCCTCAGAATTCACTTTTGTCGAGTATGTGGATCCAACCTGGGTTCGTTACATGTGGTGGGTATATGTAATTGGCCTCATCTGGACCTCTGAATTCGTACTAGCTTGTCAGCAAATGATTATTGCAGGAGCGGTTGCAAAATGGTATTTTGAAGTGTAAGTTTGATAGTTTGATTATTCTGTAGTCTTTTGAACTTAAAATGCTTCAATAATTATACCTTTTAAATCCAAACCAAATCAAATATTGACCTTTATGTTCGGTAATATTTTTTTAAGTCTGATTGGTATCTCTCTTCAAAAATTTCCAAACCGTTACCTATTTTTCATCTTATAAAAATATTTGTCTCTGTAGCTCATCAAATTTTTATAACCAAGATTGCATTGACGAACCGTTGATCTCTATTACGCCTGGTTTGATGTGGCAGTTCTCAAGAATGAGATACTTAAGTAACCAAGCTCCTCTCATGCAAATATTTTCAATGAGAAAGATAAATTTTACTTAATTTGATCTTCTTTTTCTATGCAGTGTTCAATCATTTTATGTGTTGTCTGTATGTATGACAGGAACATAGTGAATTGAAGAGGTCATGAAAATCAACGAATTTAATTATTAATGGTTTCATGACTTCATTTAAGAGTCCTCTTGAACAATTTGAATTCCATAATATTTACTTGTTTGCTCTTTTTTTAGCAGGCGTAACAAGGAGGAAAATAATAATTCAATCCTCATGTCATCAGTCAGAACTCTGTTGAAGTATCATCTAGGCTCAATGGCTTTGGGATCCCTCCTCATCACAATTTTTAAGATTCCACGACTGATCATTACTTACTTTCATAACAGGTACTACTTTTATACAAATTATTTTTGATTTAGATACCGAAATTATTCCGATTATTTTATTTTTCTCTCTAAAATTTTATGAACAACCTGTGTTAAATTTCTCCAAATTTTACCGTCCCTCTATGCGTCATTAACTTAACAAGTTTCTCATTCTTAGTTCTCTTCAAGTTTTGCACAGTTATTGAGATCCTTAGTTGAAAAATGTTTTGATATCAAGACCATAAAAACTTTTGGTTTTTGATAAAAAAACCCGACCGGTCTTTATAAATGAACAGAATTGGGTTTTGGAAAAAGTAAAATAGGTTGAGCTTTCCTCGGCTTAAGGGGCCAGATCACTGCGGCTACAATCGATAAGTGGATATCTACAAATTTTATGCCTGATTTTACTGGCTCAGTTGGAGTTTAAAGGACTGTGGTAAGGCCCTGTAACAATTGACCCATAGCTATTGAAAAGGAATTTTTTCTTCTTCCCCCCCCCCTTAATAAGCCAATATTCTACTAAAGTCTTTATTCTTTTATTTGAACATTTGACAAAACTTTAAAACAAAGTTCAAACAATTACATGGTTTTGAATGAAAAGTTTTAATTTCAACGTGTATTTGGTGCTTTTTGTTAGATTCAAGAATCAAGAAGAAGAGTCTGTGGTCGCTAAATGTGGGCTAAAGTCTTGTTACTGTTGTTTTTTGTGTCTCGAAAACTTCATTCGTTACATGAATCACAATGCATACACCATAATCGCAATTCGAGGGATTCCTTTTTGTCCTGCTGCCAGTAGGGTAAGTACCAAATTGCAGCATTAAGAGAATAGAGTTTAATAGATATGCAGCAGGTTGTATCATAGAAGAAAAGGAGCAGGTATTAGCTTAGAATTCAAATAGACGTAAATTTCTCTCTGTCAAAAATTTAAAATTGAAAAAATATTTTGAACGTGAAAATAGCCGTTAAACTTTATCCTCATTGTTGAGTATCATGTAGGTACAAAATTTCAAGCCCCTTTTTCTGAATTTAAACTCAATGTGACTTGATGTTATTCTGTCAAATGTTGTGCCAAAGGATCCTGCTGTAGTTTGATTTTCACGAAAAACAAATCATAATATACGAAAGAAACATTTCGTCGTGTAAGTCGGCAATCACATAACCCTGTTTGCGACGTCGCAGACATCTTGCCATACTTTATTTTTTAAATGGAAAACTACTCAACAGCAATTCTTTAAAATTGCCATGATTTTTCTTCTCTGTGCAAAGGAAACTCTGCAAAAAATTCAAGGAATGATGTCACTTTGCTCTCCTTTAATAAAATAACATGGAGGCGGAGATTTTTAGACACCACAAACGAGATATATGATTGCGAACTTACGCTGTTGATTTTCCCCTGGTGACATGAAGTTTTGGATTCAGATATGAAAGGAGTGGAATATATATTTTACATATTGAAAATAATTGTATTTCGGTAACATCAAACATTGTCAGCCAGTTAAAATAGAAGTGTCAATGTCATTTGAGCTTGCATTCAAGATTTTTTTGGAGAGGAGAGGATGTACAAAGTGTAAAGCAGATTCACAATAAACTTGAACCATTCACTTGTAATGGGTCTGTTGCAAACTTTTGCTAGAGCAAAAATAAGAGTTGTTTCTTATAGATAATGCCTCAAAAATTACGATGAGCGCATCGGCAAAGTCTGAAATGCACTCATAACTTCACAGTCTGCGTAAGAAATTTGCGGTTTTTTGAGCTTCCCGCTTCAAAAACGATACTACGGCACAGGTGAACATTTTGTAAGAGGAGTCGTTCCATCGTCGGCAATACTCATCATGGCCGACGCCAGTCCGCCAAAACACGTGTGATGGGACGAGATAACACCTGAACTGAATTAGACCAGATAACAATCGGCGTGTTAACGTTCATATTTTCCAGGCCCGAATTGATTGACCTTGAACTCTCCTCGAATTACGCGCGGAACTGCGCGCAAGCGTCGGCCATGATGAATATCGCCGACGATGGAGCGACTCCTCTAACAAAATGTTCACCTGTGCCGTAGTATCGTTTTTGAAGCGGGAAGCTTAAAAAAACGCAAATTTCTTACGCAGATTGTGAAGTTATGAGTGCATTTCAGACTTTGCCGATGCGCTCATCGTAATTTTTGAGGCATTATCTATAAGAAACAACTCTTATTTTTGCTCTAGCAAAAGTTTGCAACAGGCCCATTTTCGTATTAAAATTAGGTGTGGCTGCATTCAATCTGCTCCCTTGTAATGAACTTAAATGAAATTCATGGAACCAGTTCATACACTTCTTTTTCAGGAGGAATCTATTGTGCGGTCGAAAAAATAAACCAACTTCATGAAGGATCTAAATTAATCTAAGTGCTCTCTATTTCAGGCATGGAATGTTCTGGTCTCCAATGCGCTACAGTTAGCAGTCATTAATAGTGTTGGAGACTTCATTTTGTTCCTTGGAAAATGTTTTGTCACAGCTGTAACAGGAGCTGTAGGACTTTTGGTCTTGAAACAAGATGAAACTCTTCATTTTTATGCTGCACCAATGCTTGTGATCTCAATATTTGCTTTCTTTATCGCACATGCAGTCATTTCATTGTATGAGGTAAGTCCTAAATTCTCAAAATCTATTTTCGCCAATTTCTATCTTTTGTATTACTGTAAATATATATTCAAGCTGCTAAATCAACACTTCGAGGCGTTGGATGACTCTCATTGAAGCCTACCCTCTACCATATTATCAGGCAAAAATAAGTTTGCATTTTTGACCTTGAAATTACTTGAACTCAACTTGGTATAGTGAATAAAAACTAGAACTTGACTCATAGTCCAGGCGCCTGGTAGCTAAAAATGAGGCTACCTGGAATTTTGGGTACACAGCGATTTTTTTGGCTTACTTTATGTTTTTTGGGTCGCTGAATCCGAATCTGAAGTTTCCGCATGCGTATCTGGTGAGCATTTTCCGCTATTTTGAAAAAATGGCCTAAAAAGGCCTATTTTTGCGGTTTTTTTGATATAGCGGCTACGGATGAGGAAAAGTCCCGGATTTAGCTAATGTTTTGAATAGCTGACATAATTTGGAAGAAAATGGTGTATACATATGTTAGGTTTGCTTAAAAATTGAGGAAAATACAGCATCGTGAACATCGCGCCTATTCATGTTTTCGCGGCTCACCCCTCAGCGCGGTCCGGCTCGCCGCGGTCCGCCAAGTTCTGAGGCGTTACACGCTTTAAACGGTTTTCGTTTCAATAGTTTTTCATTTCTAACACTCGTAAAACATATTATTGCTTTTTTCTTTATCAATGTACCCCATTATACCTTTTATTTGTTCCCAATATGTATCTATAGGTTACCATAAATAAAAACTGAGTTGTCCTTTATTTGTAAATTTGTTCTGAATGTAGTTCTCTGTTGTTCATTGAAGAAAGGTTGTTAAGAAAATGTTTCTGTAGTTACAGAAAAATGTACTTCATTTAAAGGAAAACATTTACGTATTGAAATTGTCTTTCGTGTCAAAGAAATTTTCTTTAATTCAAATCATTTTCTTACTCTAAAAAGAACATCACTTTATTATCGATAAGACATTAATTTTCTTTACCTAAATTGAAAAATTTTTTTAACGGAAGAAGATTGTCGTCAAGTAAAAATAATTCGCTTTAGATCAAATAATTTTTCAAACTAAGACAACTTTTTCAGCAATTTTTTTCAGTGTTCGCTCAGAAAGATAAAGAAAGCAATAGCAGTTACGGAAAAGGGCAATATTTTCTTTCAAAATTTGTGTAATTTTACACATACGAGGTGCATACACGAGGTGCAAAGATGAGGGATATACACGAGTATACCTTTTTACGTACATACATTAATAATAGATCACAATACAATTATCTCACACTCACACTCATGTTGGTCCAAATAAGAAAAGATTTCTTCCATTGCTGCTGTCACTTTATTGATGCATTGTTCCGGGGTGGATTTGTCATCTTCACTTGCACTTTTTTTTCTCTCTTTTAGAGAGTGAATCTTTATTTTAAATAAACACGCCCGATGATATTTTGCTTTTTTCGCCGCTAAATTCTCGATCGAATCTAATCTTTCTCGAATGCAAATACTTTCTGAATCAGTTCTCCCTTTGATTATATCCAAAATGCGATTACCAAATTTCGGATGGGTGACATTACTAACGGCGATTTGAACGCGTATACTTTTTCGATTGAGATTTTTTTTGCCTCCTTTTGCTTTAATTTCAATTGCATCGCCACAAAGAAAACATCGCTTTGTGAATGGAAAATACACTTTCTTGGGCAAAATCACGGATTGAGACGGTGAATTTTGGCGATTCCACGCTGAAATGTGGCTCTCACTCGTGTAATTTTTACTGCATACCTTATGCACAGTTATTTTATTTCTTTTACGCCCTATCAACTCTACTTTCCCGTCTTGCCGTTTTTCACTAGCTTTGCGAAAAGCACTCACTCCTTTTCTTTTAACGTCTATTGTTTGTTGATTTGCCAACGGTTGGCCACATATAAAACACGAAATTTCAACGTCCATCGCAAAAGTTTAGAAGTACGTGCGTAAATAAATAACACGCTGGTGGAGTCGCGACACGCGTGTTTGGCAGTCATCTGCCCACTGAAGATGCATATTTTGCTGCAGAATTAGTGAAGTCCAGACAGAGTGCAATAAAAATGCCAAGGAGATAAGAAAATGCTAGGCAGTGCATAATCCTGGAGCCCAGTTGAAACCCGAAGACCGCATCCTAGCCAGGATTGTAGCCCCAGAATACGGGAAAGATAACACCTCGAAAAAAATAAACCATTGAGATAGTGAGTCACTCACGCGGAATCTCGCGAGACATCACAAATACGTTGAGGACGGGGATATTTATCCCGTTTTAGTAAATATTAGTTTATTACTTTTTTGACTTTTGGATCCGTTTGTTCTCTCTTAAGGGTAATACAATCATCTGAGATGAAAAAAATAGCAATTAATCCAATCTTACTGTATTAAGACATTTTTTCAGGGAGGGATAGCGAAAACGGAAGGGATGATGGAACACATTTCAGGTATAATAAAGCATTAAAATGATTTATTAAATGTTAGAAATGAAAAACTGTTGAAACGAAAACCGTTTAAAGCGTGTAACGCCTCAGAACTTGGCGGACCGCGCGAGCGGACCGCGCTGAGGGGTGCGCCGCGAAAACGTGAATAGGCGCGATGTTCACGATGCTGTATCTTCCTCAATTTTTAAGCAAACCTAACATATGTATACACTATTTCTTCCAAATTATGTCAGCTATTCAAAACATTAGCTAAATCCGGGACTTTTCCTCATCCGTAGCCGCTATATCAAAAAAAACCGCAAAAAAAGGCCTTTTTAGGCCATTTTTTCAAAATAGCGGAAAATGCTCACCAGATACGCGTGCGGAAACTTCAGATTCGGATTCAGCGACCCAAAAAACATAAAGTAGGCCAAAAAAATCGCTGTGTACCCAAAATTCCAGGTAGACTTACCAGGCGCCTGGACTATCAAATATTAAAAAAAACAGGCTTGCTTAGCGTCAATCCTAACCCCATTAGTGTTATTTTCTCACTAATTTACATGTCGAATCATCTTCCTCTCTCTGCTCCACAACCACTATTTTCCAGTGGGATGCCTCTTCCTTTCCTCTGATATGTATTCAAGGTAGATCCTAAATAAGCTCAAGGAAAAAAACTATTGCTGAAGATGACCCTCCTGTATAGACAAACACATTAACTTTTAATGAAATTTGGCAAGTACCTTTGGAAGCGTCGAAATGCTCTGCAATTGTATTTTCCATTTCAGTTTTCATTTTCCCATTCAAATTCAGATTAGTCATTAGCAATTGCTGGACCTGTTCATTTGTTATCTTTTTAGCTTGTCTCCTGGCTTATCCTTTAGCAATCTGCTACTCTTCAAATGATTAGATTTGCAACTGATGGTCTCATAGATTGCAGCCAGCCAAACGCGTAGGCTGCTGTTTTATGATAAGTGACATCAGCAAGTCTGTAAGAGCAAGAACTGCCTGATTTTTGAGGTCCTTTGCTTTAAAATCTCATGTGGCCGACTTTAGTGCTTAGCAAAAGTTCAGTTTGCGACTTCAAACTCTTAGAAACCCTGCGACGTTGTTTTTCAATGTAAAGTTTTTCCTCCTCAATTCGATCTTTTTGTTTATCTATCGTTCTTTCACCAAAAAAGCTATTTTCTAGCTCCTTACAGTGCCACCAAGAGGTAATCGCACCCTCTAATGTGACACACATGTAAGTGTAAACATTTTTTTTAAAATTTCCCTTATCAGCCACCCTCTAAAACTATTTCCACTCAAGGCTACGCAATGTTCCACCAATGGCACTCTGGTACCGGACTTCTGAAGGTCTACAAACACCATATGTAACTTTTAACATAACATCATTATCTTTTCAGTTACTAGAATGGTGATAAATATTGGTCCTGATTATTGATCTTCCTACTCTAAAAGCGGTCTGCTCCTCTACTTCCTACTCTTTCCATTTGTTTTTGATCTTCAAAAATTAGTAATTGTTTTTATTTATTTTTCAGATTGTCATTGACACTCTGTTCCTATGCATGTGTGAGGATAAAAACATGAATGGAGAGGAAGGCGCTTGGAAAAATACTGGAGTCGCAGCTTTGGTTGCTAAGGACCAGGTACCATCTGAGTTAGCGCCAATAAATACGTAGCCTTAGTCCTATTGGGAAACTAACTATTTTTCAAAAGAATTTAATAGGTCTAATTTTTTGTTTCCGTTGAATGTTTTTAATTTTTTATTTTTAGTTTCTAGTTGATTCTTGAAGCATCCAAGATGTTACATCACATTTTTCTACTTTTACTCGTTTGATTGCTTAAATGTGTGATTGAAAATCCAACTACAGGGCAGCTTTTATTTGTGAACACAGCAGTTAAGATGAATTTGTATTCAATTGAAAATGGGTTTTTAAAGTTTTGTAGGATTAAATTTTTACTGCTGTGTCCAAAACTTAAATTTTTAAGACTTTTAGGCCGAAAAGAGCCATGTTTTTACAAGATGCAACAAATTTTCATCTGCTCCTGAAGAAATTTTTATTTTGTTTTGCGGAGAGCAGTTAGGTATTATTTAATCAGTTCAGTTCATAAATTGGTCCCTGAAACTGTATACTGTTCAATAGACTTAAAAGTTTCTGATATTCTCAGCAATTAAAAAATGCATTCGAATTTCGGTCAGTATTAACCCCTATATGAACCCTCTATCCTTTTCCATGGTTTAGTATCATGAAATTTTATCATGGTACTGTGTACTTCTCTTATCACGTCACTAGTCCAGCATTGCCACAAAAATTGTTTTAAAATAGGGTATACCACAAGTACCGAGGTTTCTATCATTTCAGTAAATGAAAACTCACGTGACAGGTTTACCAAACATTTTTTTTTCTAAAAAACTAGTTTTGAAATTGTTTTAAAAAGAGAAAAATTTTAATCTTATCCTTGACTCCTCCTTGTTTAGAAAGCTAATGGTTTTTGAAATTAAATCTTTTCCTATTTTATACTATTATCGAAATTTCAAAAACCAAGTAAAATCATACAAGTTACAGTCTGAAGAACAAAATACCCCTGTACTTAAACTTTCAATAGAAGAATGTATCTTGTTTTGTCATATGTTCAGACATGTGCTGTTTAAAACAAAATTTAATATTTAATATATTTCCTTATTTCCCCCTCCCCCATTTTTCCCATTTATATGCATTTGTAGATATTTTCTGCAATGATAGACCGGTGACTTACTATTTTGAAGTTGAGGGACTTGTCTTAAACTAAATGGAAACTGTTAGAGAACAGAGGATAATTTATGTATCCCTATGGCTCAAAGGTTCCAAGCAGTTAAGAGTTATGTTTCCTATCACAATTTTTTTTAATAAAGTAGCGAGATACATTCTCTTTTTCCAGGATATGCAAGTGATCAACAAACCGCACTCAGGTATATTTTTGAGTACATTAATGCTTTATCCTGTCTCTCATATCGTGGATAATTTTCATTTTGGTTTCTTTTTCTATTCAGGGAAAGGGGCATATTATTTACATTATTTTCTTGCGAGATAAAATATTTGTAGGTGTAATGTTGTATTTTCAATAATGCCCTGGAGTATATCCAATTTCATTTTAAATACCTTGAAAAATTGACCACTTATTTTATTTTTTGTCATTTTAAAAACCTTATTTGTTCACTATCATAGAAGGCTTTAGTCTAAAAACTATTTATCAGTTAATTTCAGGATACTTAAAATTTATTTTCTTCGATTTTGATACCTTGAAGGCTTGTCAATATTGCCGCGGCAATGCTCCACAATATATAAAATGATGGAATATGTACACCATCCTCATCAAAGTGTGAACATTTCATGTAATTGTAATGTGGAAAATCCCAGCAATCTATGAAATACTTTCGCATCATTCAGTAACTTACTCCTTTTTCTATCTTTATAGGATAGAAATCATTTCCATGTTCTCATATTTCATGTCTTTTATCCTCTTTTCCCCCCCTCATTGTAGCCCACTCTTTACTGATCTCAGTTGAAGGAACACCCTAGTAAAAGCGGCTTATCATGACATCACTCTCATTCCACACTCTTTGTTCCATGAAGCTGTGTTACATTACGTTGTTACCCAGACAAAGGAGGGTAACTCTATTCCAAGGCTCCAAAATTAAATCACACAATTCAATTTTGTACCAGAGTGAGACTGCACAGTTTTTGTTCAAAATTTTGCTAATTTTTGCGTATAATTGGAAGAGAAATCTGCTAAATTTTCCATAGGATATGCCCAACTCTCTGCAGATAAAAATACAATTTGCTGGTGAGAATGCTGCAATGTTGAAGTGGAATTACGTTCTTTTGTCTGGGGAACAAAGATTAATGTGATGTCTACCAAGCACCCTAACTTCACACTAGTTACACTAATGTCAGTGTGACATCAAACTGATTTGTTTCATGAGGCAGTGTGCTGTCAGATTGATGGACTAGTCATGACTCCCTTTTACTAGGACATTGATCCAAGTTATGCAGTATTTTTCTTATGTCAAGTTAATACAATTTTCTTAGATGTATTGCATTGAGCTATGTATTTTATATAGTTTTCATGTTTACTACCTTTGTATTGAATGAATTTATTTATTTTAATGTCATTCCATGAGGTTCTCTGAAACGAAGATAAAACTCAAATTTCTAAATGTTACTACTGCTGATTGCACCAGAAATTCCAAGAAAGTCAGATCAGTTAAAATTTACATTCCTTTAGTTTTTCTAGGAATGAGTATGTGCCTACATCTGTTCTGAATTACCTACTGTCTATAATTTTTGTGCTCGAGAAACATTGTTTCATCTGCTAAGATTTCCTCGATTTTATACGTTTTGACATGTCTTGAGTACATATTAAGTCATAATTTAACATGTCTCTTATAAATGGAATCATAGTCAAATGGAATCTTCTACTTCATGTATAAATTGATATTCAAGCATAAAATTCTCATTCCTGACCGGACCTTAGTGTGTTTAAGTAGTTTTCTTTTAAAATAGCTGAAGGTTAAGTTGTCTTTATATGTACTTGTTTTGCAACAGTATTTTATTGACATCACTTAAATTGTAAAAAATGAGGAATCTTTGCAATCATACAAAACATATTGATTTTGAATCAAGTTTCCTTTTACCAAATTTTTCGCAAAACAAGAAGGGAAAAAAAAAATCATTAATCAACAATTAAAACTACTAATACGTTTCATGGGAGCAATGATATTTAGCCTTTTGCGGTCTCTTGAGACAGGAGCAAAATTTGTATTGTTACAATATAATTATTTTTCCTTGAAAATTAGGCATTGGAGAAAGCTTTTTTTGGTTAACTGTTTTCCTTTCCTCCTGTTCTTTATAATTAAATGATTAAATCTCTTACCTCTGAAAATAGCACTCAAGTACAAAAGCAATGCATTTAAAGTTTATATGTGCAGCAGTATTGCCAGTTGTAGGTTTGAATTGATGAGCTTTTAATCCTTTATTAGTGCTTTCTGGGGAAAAAGCATGATTTTGTTCCTCAAATAATACTTAGGGGAAAAGTGCTTTTTATTTTAATCCAGTGCCTCAGATTATAAATCGCAAAAATTGTGTTTTGTATAATTATTATATTTTTGTATCCATTTTTCCTGTACTTATATCTGATGAATTAATTGAGTAAGAAGCAGAAAAATATAGAAAGCCTGTTCTCTTTTTTGAATGAGTATGTGCACAATGTATAAGAAAGAATGATAAAAGTTATCATCTGAAGCAACTGCTCACAAATTAGTGATTATTTTATTTTATTTTTTACAGAATTGCATGCCTCTACAGTTTTCATCAGTTTACCAAACTGAGTGACAGTTGAATTTCTCTTATTTTTCGTTTTGAGTTTCCCTCACAATTTTTTCAATTATTAAATCTTTAGTATGCTTTTATACCTACTTCTATTCTGTTTTCTTTGTGTGCTCACATTTAAAAGTAGTTTTCACTGTGCATTGTGTTTATTTTCAGTGTTCTCACAAATTAAAGTTGTTTCAATTTTCAAGCATGACCTGAAATATCTCTAATTTTTTTCCCCTTTACTCAATTAGGTGCTTTTCAGACCTGAGTGGATTGTATGGGGTCTTAATTACCATCCGCTGAAAGACAAAAATTTCTTCACACTTACATAAATTGAGTCAGTGTGCACATTATATACTTAATTGCTGTTGTTTGTTTGTTTTGTACAATAAGTAATTAAAATTAGATGTGTTAGAAAGATTAAATATTATTAAATAAATTTGCAGTCATTATTTTGTTGCCATGTTTAGAGCAATTATTTTTTATACTTGAAGTGAACTTATAAATTCTTTCTTATAAGTAGAGGTGAAGTGAGAATTCTAAATTAGTATGGGCGAAAGAAGAATTGTTGTGCCATACCTTAACCTTATTTAATAATCTGTAAATGTTCTCAAATTCAGAAATTTGGCAACTTATGACAGTTATAGCTTTTCAAGATTAGTTACAAGCTTTTTGTTTTCAATGAAAAAGCATTCAGCTGGTTCTAGTTCAGCAAAAAGGATAAAAATAAGGTGTCATAATATATTTTTATTATTTTATTTTTTATACAGAAAATCAAATAATTCATTTTTGAAAATTCTTTACAAATCATAGGGTGAAGTACAATCGCATGTAGCTATATCATCATTCTAGGTTGGTATAGAAAATCAACATACGAACGAATCATGGTAAAGTTTGATGGCAGTTTGCTGTTTTGATGGAATTGAACCCGGTTTATCTTTTCGTAGGCAATTTTTTTGGAGAACATTGCTGACCATTCCTAATTATTGACCTTATCAGATCTCTCATAACATCTTACTAATTTATTATTATTTGTATTTTTTTAAAGAACTTTCTTATTATATTCCACTTGCCTTAACATTTTTATATTAAAAAAATCTCAATTTTCCATAGAATCAGTTGACTACAATGGGTCTTGGCTAGCAAAGAAAAATTAAATCAAAGCACTGTGTTACATGTTATTTTGATTTCATGAAGACAATGATGCATTCAATAACACCTTTGGGAATAACTTCCTCACTAATAGAGAACTGATTCTACTAGAAATTAACCAAACAGAAGGCTGATGATATAATTCAATAGCATTTAACTAGTGTCTATCTTAAACAACTTCATTTGGTGAAGAAGTCACTGTTCAATAATTTTTTGCATGGATCATTATTATATCAGGTAACTAGTAGGTATAGCATAAAAAACTTGTGTAACATAATGCCTTAATTTTTTTTTCTTTCAACCCATAATTCATTAAATTTTATTGTATTACTTTGTGTGTTTTTTGTAATGCTTAGCTATTTGTTGTATAGTTTATATTTTAATAAAGTTTATGTATATTTGAAATTTTCAATTAATTATGTCTTCTATTGTCTGAATCCTATCCAAAAATGTATTACCACAACTTAGAAAATCATTCCAGACTAGATAGTTTTTTGAAGCACTTATTTGTCTTCTATTTACAGTGGTACTACTGAAAAAGACTGAGGATTTTTTTTTATTTTTATTTTGTACAACCCCTTAAATGCTCAAGTCGGGTCAAATCGACCTGAGGCTTGGTAAAAACATGTCGCCCATGGGTGGTTTGAGGCCGTTTTATACAAACTTCAGATATAGGTTTACATGTGCATTGTAAAAAAAAAAAAAAAAAAAAAAAAAAAAAAAAAAAAAAAAAAAAAACTGATTTCAAATTGAAAAGGAAGGAAACAATATCGAGTGTCAGGGACAACTATCGGCCTCCTAGAAATCCCAAGCCAGGTCAAATTGGCCCGACTATCTTTTCTGGGGTAGTTAGGGTGCCGGTACGTACGAGTTTTAGATATATGTCTACAAATACCTAATATAAAAAGCATTAGACATCAAATTGAAATAAAAAGAAAGAAATCGAGTGCCGCCGAAGATAAGAGAGATTTATTCAGGCTTCACTTTTCAACTTTTTTGCCGAATCTTAGCGACTCCTCGGAGCATTGAGAGTTCAAGCCTCGCACCATCACGCCTTCAATTTTGCGGATGCAACATGGACATCCATCGAGTACGAATAGCTGTATCTCCGCGCCGTTAGCAACGCGCATCTTTTCCCTCGCACTTTTCCCATGTTGTGTTGGCCGAATCGCTCTGCATTCCCGCGTCTAACTGGTGTCTAGAATGAAGCAATCTCTAGAAGCAATAGGTTTTTGATGTCGAGTTGTCGAGTGAAAATTTTTCTGCTTTAAATTGGATTTTCACACCTGAATGAGCATTTTAAGTTTTTTTTTTTTTTAAAATCTCCCTAATTACATCAGAAGTCGTCTAATTTCCTCTCATATTTTATTTGTTCAATGGAGAACGAGGCAACACCAAGACCTTAAAATTTTTAGGAACCTAAGTGTATACAGGGTGATCCAGATGCCGCGCATTACCTCTTTAACTCTGTTCTTGCCCCTTTTCCACTCACGAAATTTCAGGTCTGTAGCTCATAGAAAATTGGTTCAAACGTTACAGGGATGATGCCTGGTGCTAGTGGTGCGGCATACTTTTGGATCACTCTGTACATTCATAATCCTGGGTTCATAAAATAAAAGCATGATGAACGAAAATTCAAGTACCTATGTCCTCTAGAAAGCATTGACAGGAAAAAATAATCGGAACAATTATAGGTGCCTACATCAAAAAGCAATAATTCAAAAGAAAGGAGCTGACTTTTCATGAAATTCATAATTCCTAACCCATTGAACTGATTGAATAACACATAAATTAATGCAGAAAGGTCCTGTATGATACCTGGGTTTTATTCGTGGCTTCCTTATATCAATAACATTGGCGAAATTGAGAAAAAAAAGTAAGAAAAAATGTCTGAGTGATCAAACACAAAAGCACAACAATACAGAAAACAAGGACGGACCTTAAATGAAAAGGCTGAATTTTGATAAGAATACAATATAATTAATGCGAAAAGTATCTAATTTGTTCCCGAACGATACCCGGCTTTCATACTAAACATAATTGTATCAATAACTTACGCAAAAGTAATAAATATTGCAAAGAAAAGCGGATTAACAGATGCACGGACTGGGCCGGGCGGGCGCACGGACATAAATGAATCAGGCAGCGCGAACCGTGGGCAACGCGCGAACCTCTCCGCTCCCGTCCTATCCTGCCTATCTGGATGGCAGGAGGGGGCTAGAGGAAACCTGCGCAGTAAGTTCGTTTTGCCCCACTGCGCATTGCGCATTTGATTTATTTGGAGGGAAAAAGGCGGAAAGAAAAAAGCTTCCCCGATTGCTTTATCATTGTTTGTTATCAGTTTGCTGAGTCCTCCGAATCGAATTTTACGTCAAGTAAATGAGTGTATTTTCTTGGTTCTCTGCGATTTGACGCCTGACGTAATTCAGTACTTGCTTCTTGAATGGTCTCAACTTTCTTTTTCAGGTATGTAACCTAGTTTTCTCCTGCACGGCTAAGTACAACGAGCATGCGGGCGCCAACTCCAACCCTTCAACGCTTGCTATGTTGTCTCTCAGCGAGCCACCTTGTCATTCCGTAAGGCCAATTTTCATCGGAATTCCTCATTAATTACTTCTAGACCATGGAAAACCTGCTAGCTATCAAAACTGACGATTGAACTGCTGGATAATGACAGATACCAATCTAACCTATAGTGTAAACAATGGGAACACCGCGCCAACTGTCCTCAACCGATGCGGTTTTTTCCTCAAATGGCCAAGTTAATTAGCCATAGAATTAGTTTCCAGACTTATACTGACTTTCTTTACACTCTGCTGTTATCGTGTCAGGTGAAGAAATAGTGATAATAGCTTTAAGACTGGTTGCGTTGCTCATGGCACTCATACCTTTTTTTCTACGGTTCTTGGTCATTTTTGTCTATATGTATTGTCCCCGCGTCGAATTGATGAAAGCCCAATTAGAGCACATACACTCTCAAATATAATCATGAATTTCAATGCAACATATACTTTTACCCAACTCAAATAGTGTGGTTATATCAGTGTGGTTTGATGAATTTTCTACAATGCTATGTCACTTGACACTGTAGGTGTACTTGAACGAGTACTGAAAAAACTCGGAGGATCGTAGGCTCTAACTTCTTATCCACTCTTAACTCCCTGTATCAAATAACTCCCACAAGAATCATGATCATGATAGTAAAATGAACGATCTTTGGAAGATAGTGTCGAATTGTTATGTAATGAATAGATGGAGTGACAACCAATGGTCTGCATCTCAGTGGAGTGCAAGGAGAGAGAAAAGCTAAAGATTATAGTTACTTATGTTGTCCTGTTGGTAGATAATTCTTGGGTGTACGTAGTTGTGATTTTGGAAAAATTCTTCACATCATAATGACCAGGTAGGTTATACACTTAAGCATTTGCACTGTGATTCTGTTGCCGAAAACAATCATTTACTCACTCTGAAATAATACTTATATAAAGTCTGATATAGCAAATTTAGGAGTTCAACTTCACGTGTCCTGTACGTAAGATATATTGAAGGGTTGATTCTATTGCGAGGGTCAAGAATGTTGCTGAAAGCATAACATTTCCTAGTATTTACAGTGAAATATTATTTCCTACACTCTCTCATCCTCTGATTCTTATTTTGCAGGTGGATTGACCGTGTTATTGCTGTTGGATCTAGAGCTAATCATTCTTGCAGTGCATCCGTCAAGATGGATAAGAAATTGAAGAAAAGGCCTTTTAAAGTCTCGATTGAAGGAAATGTTGGATGCGGCAAATCTACTCTCATTGACTATTTTAAACAATTCCCGGAAGTGGATGCTTGTCCTGTAAGTTGATTTTCTATTACAACCAACCAGGGCTGGATTTACCATTTTGCTGTCAGTGTGCCAAAAGCTGTTTGCCACCTTGATATGGTAGCACCTTCCTCCCTCCTTCCTGCCTGTTAAAATTCTGTAACTCCTCCTTACTGTTGGAAATTTCCCATAGGTCTTGTTACACTGTCAATTACATACACATTCCCATCAAACGGAAAGAGATAATGTGAAACCTACCAAGCTTATTGCGCGTTCACATGGTGATTCCTCTGCCCTCACTTTGACCAGAATTCGTTAAAATTTTCTATGTGTGTATTTGCCCTTACTTAATGCACACTTGAAAATTCAGACTCGAGACAGATAGGAGGGAACTCTGTATGATAACATTTCATTGAGTTGATTTTTAAAGCTCTCACACAAAATTGACATTTATTTTGCGCTTATGTTCCCCAAATATCTCCATTTTTAAGAAGGTTGAAGTATGAATGAAGGGCACCGCCTTCAATAAAATTAGGAAGATTTTTTTTTTTTTTTACTACTTCAAATACCACACAAGTGGTAATCCTTGCGCTTCCAGTAAGAGCCAGAGATTTGCCATCAAGTAAGATCTATGTATTAGAATCGAAAATTTGTGATGAATATTTCAACCTTGGAGGAGTCAAGTATCCTACCTTAAAGCAGAATACGCAAGTAGAGACCTCCTCAAAAGAGTTCACATACATATATGAGGACCTTTCCGACCAAACAGCTCATACCCATGTCAACATCACTAAGATTGTGTAACTTTTCTTTTTTTTATAAGTACTCCAAATCACTCACATTATGAATTTCTCTGCCAAAATATTTAGAAAAATAGAAAGAAAATTTGAGGCAAATTTCAGAACAAAGCTCACAGCTCTCTACCAACTAGACAGTTGAACAGATGCACAATCTTAGCATCGTTTACATGGGTATAAGCTGTTTGGTCGGGAAGGTCCTCATATGAAGTGTCATGGAAAATCTGCCTCTTGATTCTTGCATGCAGTTTCATTATGAAAATGAAGATGACAGATTTTCTGTCACACTCTTCAAGTGTATCAAATTATTTGGTGTGGACTTTAATGATCATCTGATTTCCTTTTTGTATCCCTTTCAACTTATCTAAGTTATAATTTTCTTGTAATACTCACTGATATTGAATTCTCTAATGTGAAGGAACCAGTTGCTGAGTGGAGAAATTTTCATGGGCACAATTTATTACACCTCCTTTACTCGGATCCTGATAAATGGAACTTCCCCTTCCAACATAATGTTCAGTTGTCACGATTGAAACTGCAGACCAAAGATACTGACAAAGCTGTTCAAATTTTCGAGAGATCCCTCCAAAATAACAGGTAATTAAACATTTGACTTTTTACTCAGATCCATTTCAGGTTTTAATAATCAGTCCTTGTCTGAATACTTCATGAGACTGAGTTTTAAATATTGCCTTAGTTCGTTTTTTTCTCGTATAAAAGTGGCATTTTTTATGTATGCACTTTGCTTCTTGAGCCATAGCTGTGACACAATGATACTTACATGGTTATGTTTATGTAGTATTGTAAGAGTATGAATTTTTTTCCAACAGACACTGTTTCGTAGAAATGGCTCATGACGAAGGGGTTCTGACAGATCCTGAATACACGGCAATGTGTGAATGGTACAGCTGGATAGAAAACAACATGGACATTGGCTTGGACTTAATCGGTAAGATTGTATCAAATTTCCTTTTTAATGATTCAGTAACAAAACAATGAAATAATCAGGACCATAAAAAATGTTGTGAACTTTTTTCGTTCACTTTAAAAGTCGTCCATTGCATTACTTTTTGGACAGCCTCTATATGAAACCTATGTAGTTGAACTGTCTACCCTCTTACACACTCCTGCATGTAGGAATAAGAGACTGGGATGTTTTGCTGCCCATTGGAGTAAAATTTCTGTCAGTTGGATGACCATTCATGATAAAACCACATAAGTTGGGTTTTTTTCTAGTCCTGTCCTTTTCCCCATGAACAATGAAGTTGATTTTTAGCTGTTATTGAACCTCTGTTTTCTTCAAGTCAGCAAGTTGCTTCCTGCCTACATATTTTTTTTTCCTATCATTAAGATATTTTTTCTATAAATGAATGAAAATGTAAAGTTTCCTATAGCATCTTATCGTAGTTTAACAGATTTATTAAATATTCCATCAAAATTTTAAGACAGCAAGTGAGTAAAAGCTGGGACATTCATGCATTTTTATCTTTTATCTGGGTAAAATTGTGCCAGAGAAAGATCGAACTTATTCCAGAGCTTCCATCTTTTCGAACCATAGACATGGCAAAATGGGAAATAAATCTAGCGAAAGTAGGCTGAAAAAATTTTGCATAGTTTTTGATACCTCCCATTTTGCCTTTGCCTAAGTTATATTGATCCTTTAATTATTAACTGGTCACTAGCTAATTATAATTTTTTATTTTACAGTTTATTTGCGAAGCAGTCCTGAAATCGTATATGAAAGAATGTGTCGCAGAGCGAGACCTGAAGAAAAACCAGTGTCACTAGAGTACCTCACTGTGCTTCATGAAGCATATGAAAAATGGTTAATGCAAACTGACCCTGCCTCGCTACCTGCCCCAGTTCTAGTATTAGATGTGAACCAAGATCTTCCGTATGTTTCAAAGCTGTACCAAATGTATGAAAATTACATCCTAGGGAAACAAACGGTTCCTAAGCACTGTGATAATGTCTTCAGTAATGTTGGAACTCAATCCGTAACAGTATAACCTGCCAATAATTTTTCATCAGAACAAGACTGAACCAGACTGCCGTAGAACTTAGGCTTTATTGTAATTTTTTTATAGTGCAAAAAAAAATTGTTACCTTCATTCCAAATTTCATCAATCAACTTCAATGGATTTTGGTAAAAACTACAAAAAAAACGGAGAAATGAAACTCCTGTTTGTAAAATCTCAAAAATTTGTTTTTGTAACCACCCTTTTCTACCAGTTGTTCCTCAAACTATTTTGTCCCATCAGCTGCAATCGATGTTTATAGATTTGTTAAGTGGATAGACACATCAAGTTATTAGTTCCAATAAGATAAATTAGGGCTCTTACTGATGTCTGTGTATTTTTTTACCTTTTTTAACAATGTTAAGTATAAGTCATCCTCTACCCATTATTTCCAGGAATATAATGAATGCTCAATGTGTGGGGGTTAAGTTTAAGTCAGGAAATGGGAGTATAAACATAATAAAATGAAGATATGCAAGCTTCTGAAGCTCATTTTAAATGTTGAAGCTAATGAGTCATTGTGAGCAAATGCTTTTTTTCCTTCTATTTTTTTCTAAATTTCACGATGATTCATTGGTATGACTTATTTCATAGTTTTAGTTTAGCTCAGACCCATCAAGAGAATTTGATGTGTGCAAATCCAAAATGTTACTGTTGGTTCTTAAACATTATTTATTTTTGTAGGTCTGGAAGTTTGTATTGACAATTAAAACGTATAGACTTAGGAGGATGTCAGGAACATAGCAACATAGCCTTTCTTATATTAATACCCGGTGGCCTAATCAGAGGCTTTGGTACACTTAAATAAATAAGACAGAAAGTAATTAAAAGTTCTCCTTTCTGAAAGTTAAATGTTTATCCAGTGGTTTGGAATCATGTTTGGTTTTCATAGGCTGAAAAAATGGTTTATTTTACATGGTTTGTGATAATGTGTTTCACTTGGCGGAAAATTGAGAATTTTGTTGTAGCAAAATGTGCAATAATTGCAAATAATGTCTGAAATAGCAGTTAAATCAAAACTGGCCACTACCTCTTTTAAAGCTCCCATAAGTTTTGGATGGTATTGTCCACGACTTTTGTATCTCAACTAATGCCCATTTGATTTCTATTTCAGCCATCAGTTTCCTCCATTTCATACAATAGTAAAGCAAATTGTGTAAATTTTTTCAAGAAAACTGTTATTTTTTAAATTCTGACCAACAGCGTGAATGCAACGTAAACCTTAATTATGTACAAAAATTAGTCAGTAAGGTTAGGGTCAGTAAGGGAAGGTATGTTAGTGTTTTTTGAAAAGTTTCTTTAACGTTGATGTTTAGAAAACATCAGAGATACTTAAATACTTTGTTTTCTTTTTGCATTGTTAGTTATTTTCTATTTTTATAATTGTCTATTTCTGCAAGAGTAGAAATTCATTTTCATACACATTTAATATAGTTTTTATTAGATTTTTTTCCCCCAATGAAAGTTTGTTTCTTATCGTAAGTTGTGTCTTTTTACAGTCACACATTTTTTTTTTAAGCTGATCAGTTTTGCTTATTTTAATTAAATTTCCTTTACTGAATCTTCCCCTAAATTATCCGAGAGCCTGTAATTTATTTAGTTATACTTACCTTAGTTCTCTATATTCAACAATTAGTATAGTTTCAGTCGCTGATAGTGGCTCAATCTTGAGATATTCCATACTACACGTTATTAAGTAGCACTAAGCATTTGAGTGAAATACCTAGATATACTGCCTAAATCAATCTCTATTTTCTTATGCATTCTGAAATGGCTATGTAGGTAAAGTGCTTGCTCATCATTAAAAAGAAGAAGACTTGGTTTTTACTTATTTTGTTTAATAAAGTAAATCTAGTCTGAATGTTTGTGTGGATCTAGTTGCTATACTTGAGCAGATTTTTATGGATTAAAATGTTTTGTATGATTGAAAATAAAAATTTATGTTGATCACTCAAAGACTTGAACATGTTCCTTTTCTTTGCCTTTTCCTCTCAGCTTAAAAAGCTTACTTCTTTGCCATCTGGATTTTACTTAGAAGGCATCAGAGTCATAAGCCACATTTTCAAGGTAGCTCAGATGTATCCCTCTATTACATAGCGTTTTTCCTGGCATGTTGGTATCATGACTATTATACTGTATCATGCCATCTTAATTCCTGAACCGATAACAGAATAAACAAGACTTTCATTTTACACCATACAGACTGTTATTGAGTTCAGCAGAAAGGAACTAGCCCACAGGGGGGCAAAATTGAGGAACGAAGGATTGAAGTTTCAATCTTCCATTAGTCTCAATGTAGTATTTACATTGCAAATCTACTTTCATTTAAAAAAAAATACTCTCTCAAATGTGCGTTTTTACTGCGGAGAAACTTGAACCGCACGCGCCTTATTAATGGCAAGATAAGGATGCAACTATTCGTGTTTTCTGGATGTCTGCGTTGCATACAGTTGTGTATGGCATACACAACAAATTGCAGGCGCTCTGCCTTTCTTAAGCACAACTTATGGCTGCGGTTCATAGTCCATAAGTGTTTTCTGCATTGCATTTAAAACCGTGTTCAATTAAATCCTCAAAATTCGGATGAGTTGCGTAGGACCACGGCAGCGTTGCCATACGGTGCATTTTCCATTGATCATCTGCCGAAAACATTGCGAATGTCAATCCCGTAAATCACGGGAAAAAATTAAATTGCCGCAATTTGCGTCTAGCGCTCAGAATTGTTCGTGATTAGAGTCTTTATCAGAAATCACGCCAATTAAGCACTGAAAAGTCGGGGATTTTTATGTTAAAAACATCTATGAAAGTTTGGGAATTTTTAAATCCAAGAAAACTTGTCACCTTGCTAACATAACAGCGATGATCACAAAGGGTCGTGATCCCGCTCGGTTTTGCCGAAAACGGTCCCGCTAATTGGTCAACCATTTGGCAACGCTGTCATGTTGCTACTTGTCTCATCCGAATTTCGAGGCTTTCATGGTAAACACGATTGTAATTGCAACGTATAAAACCCTTGAGATGTAACAACCGTAGCCATACTTTGTGCTCGGGAGACTCAGAGCGCCTGCAATTTTTTGTGTATGCAACGTGGGCATCCCAAGAACACGAATAGTTGCATCCGCAAGCCTACCCGTTGAAAAAGCTTGAGAACTACTCTGCCGTGCTAAGGAAAAACGCCATATGAGCCTTCAGACGTTGCCAAGTCCCCTTCGATAAAACTCCAATTTACTGGGAAAATTGTGGATATTTATTTCCAAAATTTTCAGACAATTTCGTACGTAATTTAATGTATGATATCTGAAGATTTCAAAGAAAAATATGCATGAATGTTGTCAAAAACACATGTTTTATTGAGGGAAATTTGGCAACTCTCGAACCCTGGTAAAAATTGGCGATAAGAGCTGCGTTTCAAAATACCGTAGGAATTCTTATATAGCCGGATAAAGAAGGCTACAGAAAATCATATAGCTGGCTGTAGAATGCGGAGAAAATCATACGGCCGGGCCATACGAAGCGACAAAAAATTATGCAGCCGGGCTATAGTTCTCATCGCCGGGCTTTACACTTTATCGCCTGGTTGTTGCTTTTTTGCCATCGATTATGAAAGGCTTTAAGGAATTGTGTAGAAATTCGTGTGCTTTGGAAATCATTAAGTTTGATACGGAGCCACCTTAATATTTACAAAACACACATTGTATTTTCCTTTAATACATATTTTTTTTTCATCAATTAAAATGAGAGTAATCCATACTGGATGTGCAAAAATTTCAAAATCATGAGTTGAATAAAGCTGACTCCGCCAGATTAAATGGAGCAGCGCGGTGCGGCGACGCACTGGCGCCTACAAACCTAACAGGGATACTTCACGCATTGCGCAACGCGTGAAGTATCCCTGTTAGGTTTGAAGGCGCCAATGCGCGTTTTGCGCTGGCTGCCCGCCTGCCGCACCGCGCGGCGTGCCACGGCGCTTGAAGCAACTATTTCACACCAGAGGTATTGCACAGTATCATACGAAACTGAAGGCGCTCTAATATGTTAGTAATGGCAGGCAGCGATCAAAAGTACGGAGCTTTCCTTGCAAATATCAACGGCCCAAAAACAGAGCAGTGGTCCAAAAACTCACAAAGTCCTAGCATCCGTAATTAGTGACGTTTAGCATACACTTTATCGCCTGACTGTGAGTTGCTTCGTCGCCATCGGCTATAAAAGGCTATAAGGAATTGTGTAGCCGGCTATAGAAGCTATTGGAAATCTTACAGCCGGCTGTAGGTCTATGGTATTTTGGAACACAGATTCTACTGCCAATTTTTACCAGGGAATGTTCATACGGCATTCTTCCCTAGCACGGCAGTACTGATAAGCATTCAATTTTTTCCGTTCGTGATAGTGAAATGTGTAGGTACCTCATTCATTTCTCACGTCGGCGTTGCACAAAGATACGGTGGTCCGAATATTAGTTGTAAATACATGTAGGAATTGAGAGCTACGTCTTTTAAAGGAAACAAGTTTTTTGGTAATTGTTGGAAGTTGTTTTATTTGAATCGACAACATTGGGCAAAACTGACCTTATCCTCAGGAGGGATTTCCTTACTAGTATTGTACAGAGGTTTACCAGTTGTTTCTGGGATAATGCAAAACAAGATCCCGCAGCAAAGAGACAAAACTCCACAGATGACACTAGGAACATACCACCTTTCCACACCCTGAAAAATAAGTAAATACCATGCATAAAATAAAATAATTTTCACTCGGAAAATATTCAGTAACTGAAACGAAGTAACTTATTAATTCGTGATATTAACAAAGTCATCATTCAGACTCTGAATTTCAGAGACGTAGTTATAAATTTCCTCAATTTGTTTGTCAAGAAACTCTGTACCATTGCTGTTTTCTTGCCCCTAGGTACCTATTAGAATTTTTTTCACAGGTCTTTATCCTCGTGAAATAACTATCTATTCCTCTTAAAAGAGTTTTATTTTTGTCATTGCTTTTGCAAAATTTTGTTCCTCTAAACGATTGGAATAAGAATTAAGATAGAACGAGGCACATTAAGTACCTATATCTATCTTTCCCCAATAAACTGTGTCTTTCTTAGCGGTGCAAGCAAATCTCAAAATGTTCTCTAGTTAGGAGTTTTCCCTAGAAAAATTATTCATGAAATTTTTTTTAAAAAAATGAATTTCATCGTAGGAATTTGGCCAAATAAAGCGGAAGCGCGGAAACACCGCGTAATTGATGGATTACGCGCAAGAACGGGTCAAAAAACGCCTTCAGTGGCGTCAACCCGCAACCCGCAACCCGCAACGATCCACTTTACTTGTCAGCATAAACTGATAATAAGCCAAAAATCTCACAGGATCTAGTGCATTAACTACCGTTTGAATAATGCTTATACCTACGGAGTTTCTTCTCAGGACGAAAGTATTAATGCATCACATCGACGGCCGAAGTACGAAATCGCGTATCTCCAATCGCGACGTTCGCAGACTTCCTGTCATACTTTATTTTTTCGTCGGATGAACTAGTTAACGTAATTTATCGTCAACTCATTCCATGATTGTTTTTCTCCGTCAGCAGAGTGTTCTGTTGAAATTTCAAGTTAAACATTGGCTTATCATCTCTCGAGAAAACCTAATATGAGCGGAAATTTTGAAACGTTGCAATGCAGGTACGTGCTTTTGCACTTTGGCCATCGGTATGTCCCTGTATAGGAGTCATCCTACTAGGATTCTAATTCGTAATCGGCAATTTTTACCTATTAGGCTTTCAGCTACCTATTCTAAATAATTAATCCGCCTACATTTTTTTCGGGGGAAAACCGAGGCGTCATTTGAGGTTAGGGCGATGCTCCCCGCAATTTTAATTTAACTTTATTTTACAGGAATTTTGGCTAAATTAAATCTTTAAGCTAAAAACAAAATTTTAAAGCATTAGTTTCAAGATTAACTTTAAGCATACTTTAATACTTATGTAATTAATGCCCCGTAAGGGGCAGTAGTGCATTTGTATTTAAAAAAAAAAAAAAAAATCAAATCAATTTCAGCCCGTCTTTGGGGACTTTTGAAATTTTTCCCGCATCCTCAGCATATTAATTGGACTTTTTAATTTGAGCGACTTTTTCCCTTCCTCCGTCCCCAAAATTTGGCTGAAATTACATCTATACCTGAGGGGGGAAAATAATATTAAAATGATAAAATCAATTAAATGTTTCCGGAAATCCGGAACGTTTGGCCAAGTGACGAGCCACCGACTTTGTCCAGAGTTGCTCTTCACCACAGCAAGGTGCACTATCTGCAGCAAAGTTGTCATTGCTTACCACTGATGCAACCAAGAACGGAGCTACGAAAGATCCAACTTGAGCGATCATTAGACTGGATCCCACAGCCGAGTTTCGCTGAGCCGTCGGGAAAAGTTCGGTCGTTTGCAAGATGAGAGAGCCGAAAACTGCGCTCCCTGTAAAGCGACCGAATAGTGCAACCGCTGTCACCCAGTTGACTTGACCTACGTAGAAAGAGGGAGAAGAAAATCATTAGGAGACAAACACAGATGAAGATGATGCTCTGTGACAGTCAAAAATTTTATGTTTGAGGCTGAGGAGTGAAATACGAAACAGGTAAAGAACAGGGCCGGATTAAGGGGGTGGCCACATGGGCCGCGGCCCAGGGCGGCAAATTTAGGGGGCGGCAAATTTTGCAATTTTTTTAAATATAGGTATAAAAAAATCGGATTCAGAAAAAAAATTATCCATGAGAAAAGGGGACGAAATCTCTCTTTCCTGAGAGTAAAGTAATTTCTAATTTTGTTGATTTTCGGTGATACAAGAAATAGCATCTTCAATTAGTAGGGTGAAGAGAGGAACTAAACATGCAATTTGGCCTGAAGCTCAACGCAGAGAGGAAGGATGACGAGGACTTGAGATGAAAAAGACAAGCCCTCGACGCGGCGATCGGCATGTAACACATATTAGCGCCTACAAGACTGCATGAATACTTCACCCATTGCGCCATGCGCCAAACACAGTGCAGTCCGGTCAGGAGCGCGAGCGGTTGGCGTGAAACGCATTGCGCCTACAAGACTGCAGGAATACTTCACACATTGCGCCAAACACAGGGCGATCAGCGTGGCGCAGCGGCGGAAGTTAAAATTATTAAACCACATTTATGTTTGTTCTTTCATTAAGTTTTTGGTTCATTTCTTATAAATGGAGTACCTTGTCCACACAGAGATAGATTTACGGAACTTAACTTGCGAGCAAAGTTCCGTGAAATTTTGCTAGTAGTGTTGACAGGGCTTTCGCAAAAAAATGTATCCAACACGGGTAGGTAAACGGGTCTCATGTACCCCTCCCCCTCCGGCACGTTCACTTAATGGTTTTTTATTGATGTTTCGAGACGAATGAGAAGGGGGCGGCAAAATACAGGCGCCCCATGGGCGGCAAGTAGGTAAATCCGGCCCTGGTAAAGAAAACCCCATCTCAAAGGAACGGAGCCCTGCTCAACCGAAGCATACGAAGCGAGATAAATGTATTTTTGAATAGATAGCTCCCTTGTTGCCTACGCGGCGAATTTGAAGGCGAACCTCAAGTTGAAGGTAGCAGGTAGCTGCCAATAGTTTTTAGCATTGTCGTGGTTTCATCGAACGTTTCTGGAGCGAATACACGTGTTTTTATAAAAAAGAACGCGTTCTTCGATATATCTGTTGCGTCTGTATGCTGAAATTAAAGACGAACTTCAGATGCGGAAAATATTCGCAAATAGATTTACGCTTTGCCTATTAGTTCTCTCAGGCTCAGAGTTTATAAAGCAAGATAAATGTGTTTTCTTGAGATGGATAATTATATGCGGGTCTCTGTATATTTGCTGCCTACGCGTCTAAATTGAAGGAAACGCTCAAAAAGACGACAATAGGTAACTGCCATCTACGCATTGATCATTAACGCTATCAAAGTCTATGGAAAGATATGTTTCCCTTACACTGATTTCCACTAAACTTTTTTTTCTTTTTTCCTATCTGGAAGGAAGAAGACAGGGGAAGAAGAGGGAGAAACGAGAAAGGAGTAAAAAAGTACATATTAAATAATTACGCTGTAAAATAATTTCAGCGAAACATCCAGCCTCGCGACTGGACCTACGACTTCAGTTACGGGCTTTTTGTTATTAGTTTTCTATGTCTGTCCCTCTTCATTCGGCATATCGATATTTTCATCTCGATTTTCGCAGGATCCTACTCACTGGTTGTCTTCCTAAATCAACCGAGGATTTTATAAAACCGAACGATAATAACTGCTGACAGCTGACTTTGTCCATACCATACAGATACGGGACCGCCAATCAGTTACCTGCTCTATTTGATAAAAGATAAATAAATGGCAATATGATGTGTTATACTTACTTCGGTTAAAAAAGAGGATGGACAGTTGAGCCATTCCAGAACAGAAATACAACATCATCGCTGTGGCTTTTCGTCCATAAAGTCGTAAAAGTGGAATGGGTAGAAAATATGAAGGGACTTCACAAACTCCGTTCAAGGCAATGAATAAATATTTGTTCGCTGCAAAATTGTCACCACTCAAAGCTGTGAAAAAATAACATGTAAATTAATTAAATAGAGCGGTTCTTACCGGTAAAAGTTCAATTAAGAATTCTCTAGATTAGCTCAAACCCCCAGCCCTCTCCTCAAATATGCTACCGTCACAATTGCACCGTTGGTAAGGAGGAAACTATAAATTTCTTGTTCCTCCCCCTCCTCCCCCTTTAGAAAATCTTATTGGGGTGTTTCTTAGCTGACCTATAATTATAATGTTGTAAGTATTCTAAAATCGGCAAGTACAAACAAGTGAGGGCTAAATCTTTGATATTTTCTAATTATTCTTCTCCTCGTTTTTGGCCAACGAAATAAAAGAATAATGAATGAAATAAAGTCAGTCATAAAAAAGTACAGGTAAGCAATGTATTTCTTCAAGATAAATTAAAATTTAAATCTCTTAGTTTTTATCGGCAAGTTTACGTTTTCGGGATGTTTTTCATTTATAAGGAGGCCAAAATTGAGGACAAACCACTATCCAACACTGTTACTACTGATGTATAGAAAGTCATTCATGCAGAAAAAAAGATAAAAGATAAAAGAAAAAAAACCAGTAGTAAAATTGATCATGAAAAGTGATTTGTAAGCATATGATGACGCAGCAGAGCTGGCTAGTCGATAAGAGTTGATCATTGATTAGGTTTGCAGATTTAATGCATTTTTACATTGATAATTATTAATTATATGTGCCCATTAGTGTGCAGATACTTCTTGGTTCATCGACATCTATGTTACTATATGTTTACGTAATACTTACCGACCAGATAGTAAGCAAGCGCACTGACTGTCCAGGCGAAATAGCAGACGAGGATCCGCACACAAAGCTCAGCTTCCGAAAAAAGTGATGTGAATTTTTTTATCAAGTCCAAAACATGCTCGTACCACGGCATGTGATCTACCTTTTTCTAAAAATATATTCAAAACATTGCATCAATTTCAATCGATTCAGAAAAAAAAAATAATGATAGGAATATATATTGATGGCTAAAGTGCGAAATCACATATCTCCAATTGCGACGTTGCAGACGTTCCGTCATATTTTACTTTTTGAATGGAAAACTACTCAGTGGCAATTCTTAAAAGAATTTTCTTCTCTGTGCGAAGAAAATTCTGCGAAAAGTTCAAGGAATGATGTCGATGTTTTCTCCTTTTAAAACAATAAAATAGGAGCAGAGATTTTCAAACATAACGGGATACATAGTTGCGGCCTTACAGCGTTAAGCAACACAACATGGAAGTAGAGCGAGGGAAACACGCGCGTTGATGACGGCGCAGAGATACAGCTATTCGTACTTGATGGATGTCCGTGTTGTATCTGTAAAATTGAATGCGCGATGACGTGAGGCTTGAACTTGCATATCTGAAATTTGTATGTACCTACCAGCCCCATACTTCGCGATTAGATATATCTTCGTTGCTCCAAGGCAGGGTTCTCCAGTCCAAGCCTCCAACATATGATTTTTTCCTAGTTTAAAAATATTCGGTACCGGGTGATATCACACATATATTTATGCTCGTGGCTCTAAAACATCTCTCCTTAAGTTGGAAAAAGAGAGTCTGTCGTAATACGCTGCAGATATCAATCTCTCAGACCCTCAAAGTGTCATTAAAAATCGAACGAACTTTAGAAAACAATGAAAAGTCGTCGAAGAAGCAAAAAGAAGCCATAGATTTCCCAGAAATGATTTCATGAACAGGGTCGGATTTAGGGGGTGGTCACATGGGCCGCGGCCCATGGCGGCAAATTTAGGGGGCGGCAAATGTTGTAATTTTTTCAAATGTAGGTATCAAGAAAAAAATCTGATTCAGAATAAAAATTACAAACGAGAAAAGGCGAGAAAATCTCTCATTTCCTGAGAGTTAAAGTATAGTAATTTCTAATTTGTTTGTCTTTCAGTGATACAAGAGATAGCGCCTTTCGTCATTTTAGTTGAGAAAAAAATCAAACACGCAATTTGGCCTGGAGCGGCGCGACGCAGAGAACAATGGTGGCGAGGACGTGAAATGGAAAGGAGAAGCCCTCGGCGCGCCGGTCAGCATAAAACACATATTAGCGCCTACAAGACTGCATGAATACTTCACGCATCGCGTCAAACGTAATGCGGTCAGCAGCGGTTGGCGTGAAACTCATAGTTCCTACAAGACTGCGTGAATACTTCACGCATTGCGTCAAAAACAGTGCGGTCAGCAGCGGTCGCCGTGAAACGTATAGCGCCTACAAGACTGTATGGATACTGCACGCATTGCGCTAAACACAGTGCAGTTGGCGCGGTAGCGGAAATTAAAATCATTAAACCACATTCATGTTTATTCTTTCATAAGTTTTTCGTTCTTTTCTTATAAATGAAAGGCCTCGTCCACACAGAGATAGGTTCACGGAACTTAATTTCGCGCAAAGTTCCGTGAAATTTTGCTAGTGTTGACAGGGCTTTCACAAAAAATGTGTCCACACGAGTAAACGCGTCTAATGCACCCCTACTCCTCCGGCACGTTCACTTGATGGTTTGTATCGATGTGTCAAAACGAATGAGGAGGGGCAGCTAAATACAGGCGGCTCATGGGCGGCAAGTAGGTAAATCTGGCCCTTTTCGAGAATAGAAAAAAATGACAAAGAAAGAGACTGATGGATGTGCCTACATGTCAGTAAAAAGTAAAAAGACTTACTTTATGCGATGTTCGCGAGTCTCTTCGTTTCTTTGGAACGTCTATCGTGTCGTCGATTTTCTTTAAAATGGCCCATGCCTCCTCTTCTCGGCCTTCGGCAAAAAGCCATTTCGGTGACTCTTTGACAAACCTAAATAATTTCAAATAAAAAGTAAAACAGATTCGTAGCTAAAAAATATATTGACCCCAACCCCCACCACTTTGTATATGAAAAGGGATTAGCCATACAATGTACTTTTTCTGGTGTTCAGATAAAACATGCATGTGAGTGGACCAACAAGATCACGAAATTAAATTGTCAGTAAGCAGGTCAAAGCACCCACAAGTAGATACTTTTATACAGATGATTCCAAGATATACTTGCTGAATTTTTACCCATTAATAGGATCAAAACCTACTTCTTACTACGAACAATATCCATTCATTTATTTTTGTTTCATATAGCATCCGTCCGAGAATTTTGCCCGATTTTTATACTTATAAAACTTGGATTTCACACTAATCTTTTCACCATTTATAAGATGTACCTGATGGACATGTATTTCTCAACCCACGATTACTGAGTTTTCGTCTGCACCTATTACGTCAAAAACGTTTTCATGATATTTTATGTGAGATGCTATTGCTTTTGTGTATATTTTGCGGGGGCATTATGATGGGATCTACCCATCAACGAAATAATTAGAGTTAATAGATTTCCGTACGATATGAGAAGTTCCTACTTATCTTGAGACATACTCATAACTGTTTTGAAGCACTTTATCAATTCACATTAAAAACCATTGCATCGCCGTTATGATATCAGTCGAAATATTTTTTAGTTTGAGGATAGCTTATGGTCGAACTAGAGTCTCTATGATGATCGCTGAATAAGGCTGAGCCAGGGGGAGGGGGGGGGGGCGCAGCTTACCGCGCCCCGGAACATCGACCGAGGTACCAACTCCTGTAACTTACCAACAGTCCACTATCAGCAGAAACATAAAGGCGGACAGGTACAGCTGGAGCGTCCTCCAATATCTGTTGAAATAAGCAACAGTTGCTAAAATAATCATCCCGATAGGGTATGAAACGTTTGTCAATGTCCCCATCATCGTTCGGGCATTACCTGTGGTCGTCTCTGTCACTGAAATTGATAAAACACAATATCACACACGATAGAGAATGATTGAATTTTTGCGAGGGAGGGAGCTCTACTCTCACGTGCTAAGGAAAAAACGCCGCATGAACCTTCGGGCGTTGCCAAATTTCCTCGAATAAAACACGAATTTCCTGGTAAACTTATAAATATTTTCCCTCTAACTTTTCAGATAATTTTGTGCGTAATTTCACCTGAAGTTCCTGAAAATTTCAGGGAAAAATATTCATGACTTTCCTCAAATATAAACATTTTATCTAAGACAATTTGGCAACTGTCGAATTTTCATACGGCGTTCTTCCTTGGCACAGCAGTACTGGTGTACGGAGTACTATCTGCGAATTGAGATTTTGATTGGGTAGATATGTGGAAATGGTTGCTCCCATCACGTACTGCCGCGTTAAGTAAAAACGCCGGATGAGCAATCAAATGTTGCCAACTTTCCTCTCAGAAATTACTTATTTTTGAAAAAAGTTATTAATATTTTTCTTTGAAATTTTCAGACTTGATACATCAAATTACGAACGAAATCCTCTGAAAAAGCGGAAGAGAAATATTTACAAATTTTCCTGAAAATTCGCGATTTATAACAGGAAATTTAGCAACGCCTGATGGTTCTTACGGCGTTTTCTCATGGCACGGCAGCATATGGTTGAAGTGCTCCTCTACTACGGGCTACGGCCCCAACTGCGAGACCTCAGTTGATTTCAGAGAGAAAAAAAAGAAGAAAAAAAACAGAGGAGTCATAGTTTTCCCCGCAAAATTTTAAAAGGAGTATGTAATTGATCCATCGATAAGCCCGTTGCGTGCAAGTTCATTAAATGGACGTAACTAGGAATAAACTAAAATAGATTCGGAAAAACCTGGCTGTCAAGTAGACATCCTCTCAGTGGCAAGAGTCAGAGCAGGGTCTTCAGATGTTCTAAGTGTTTACATCCTGAATTTTTTTACCACTATATTAGGCAACGATTCAAAGATAGGACCTTGCCAGACTTGGCTAAATCAAAATTGCGGAATTGTCGGCGATCGCGAATTGCACGTGGCAATTGCGTCAAATCAGTCATGTCAAGAAATGTTTGTCGTTACTTGTCGATTCGTGAGAGCATGTAATAAAATGCCTAGATTTTAAAAGTTTTAAACATTTTAAAAGCTTGCATCTTGATTTCTGAGAAATTTTCTCGTAAAAGGGCACGTTTGACTTACTTACAAATAGTGAAAACCGACTCGTAAGCTCCCGATCCAGCCATACCTATGGCCAGACGAGACAACAGGAACATCGCGAATGAGTGAGTGAGTGACGAAGCTGGTATCGCCACGAGGTACACGCAGCTAGCCCAGAAAAAGCTTGTCTTCCGACCATACCTTAAAACACAAGAATCATTTCCCGGATTTAGGTCTGATGGATCTGTTTCTAGCAGACCCATTCATCGGTTTCGAGACGAGGACATGTGACGGTCCTCATGCGATAATGTGTATTCTCGCATAATGCACTTAGTATGACACGTGTTGCGGTGTCAACATGTCGAACGAACACTTGTCTGATAGAAAGAGCCTCTCCGTTAGCCGTCATTTGGTACTTCATGGTAAAAAAAAAAAAAAAAAAAAAAAAAAAAAAAAAAAAAAAAAAAAAACTTCCTCATAATGGAGAATTTGCATGCACATTTTTTATTGCTTCATCTAAAAGTGCTTAAAGAGCTGATTTCACAGTATTTTTTATAATTTTTTTCTGATTTGAGAAATAGTACAGAAATTGATTTAAAAGTGTGAAAATGCACCGCCTATAGTCACGGCATCTTCCCATTTCCCATTTAAACACATGTATTTTGGCAGATTAGATCATTTCGTCATATCTTCCCTCGTAAAAATTGGCGATAGGAGCTGCGTTTCAAAATACCATAGGAGTTCTTACAGCTGACTAAAGAAGGCTATTGAAAATCATTTAGCTGGCTGTAGAAAGCGGAGCAAATCATATAGCCAGGCTATACGAAGCTATAAAAAGTACTAGGGGGCCCTGCCCCTGACCGCTACGCGGCCCAACCCCCGGGAGGGCGCCTCGAGCCCTCAGGCCCGCTTCGCGGGTCCTATACGCATATGTATAGGCAAAAATGTTCTTCCATTCTAATACACCATTTTGTGTTCGAGCTGCATCGATTTCAAAATTTTTGACTTAACACTCAGATTTGTAAATGATGAGGAATACCTGGATGTACATAATTTCACAGTCCACTTACTGGAGAAATTTCCATTTATTATGTTATTTTTAAATACTTAATTTAAAAAAAAAAAAAAAAAAATCAGATTTCGACCGTTAATGAGTTAATAATATTTGGTCCGTCCCGACGCGACGCAGCGCCTGCCCTCTCACTTTGTATCTGCTGTTTATCTGCTGTAAATATTAATAGAAATTCAGCAATCAAGTAAATTGACCAATGCCACAAATCGAAGCCGGAAGAATGCAGGAAAAATTGAGTTAAACCTTATACCTTGGACTTTGAACCTTGAACCCTGAGCGATGCACCGTTCCTCAACTCTTCGAATGAGGAGCCCTTCACGAGCTTTTCCATTGTTTTATTGTTTATTCAAGTTACTCAGGTAGAATCCCACACCTTAATGTTTCTAGCGGAAACGACATATCTCTCAAGCTATTAACATTGGACTTAAGTGATATGAGCTTTAAAAGCTCTACAACATTAAAAGTTCGGGGTTTCATAATTTTTTGCACATCTACATCTACTACAGATGACATACATGTAAAGATCATCCTTATCGGTCCGGCAGCTCGTCAGAAATAGTGCTTCCAAGATTTTGCTTGTAGCTGTATAATATAGATGCACATCTACATCTACTGCAGATGACATACATGTAAAGATCATCCTTATCGGTCCGGCAGCTCGTCAGAAATAGTGCTTCCAAGATTTTGCTTGTAGCTGTATAATATAGATGCACATCTACATCTACTGCAGATGACATACATGTAAAGATCATCCTTATCGGTCCGGCAGCTCGTCAGAAATAGTGCTTCCAAGATTTTGCTTGTAGCTGTATAATATAGATACAGTCGGGCTATAGTTCCTATCGCCGGGCTTTACACTTTATCGCCATTGGCTATAAAAGGCTATTAGAAAGTGTGTAGAAATTCGTGTGCTTTGGAAATCATCAAGTTTGATACGGAACTACCTTAATATTTACAAAACACACATTATATTTTCCTTTAAAACATATTTTTTTCATCAATTAAAATGAGAATAATCCATGCAGAGTGTGCAAACATTTCAAAATCAGTGGTTGAAAAACGCTGACTCCGCGAGATTAAATTTTAGAGCTTAACACAAAGCGGAGCGGCGACGCACTGGCGCCTACAAACCTAACAGGGATACTTCACGCATTGCGCAATGCGTGAAGTATCCCTGTTAGGTTTGTAGGCGCCAATGCGCGTTTCGAGCTCTCTGCCCGCCCGCCGCGCCGCGCGCCGCAGCGTGCCACGGCGTCTGGAGCAACTATTTCACACCAGAGGTATTGCACAGTATCATAAGAAATTGAAGGCGCTCCAACATATTAAGAATGACAGGCATCCTTCAAAAATACGGAGCTTTCCTCGCAAAATAAATCAAGATACTACGGCGAAAAAAGAGAGCGGTAGTCCAAAAACTCACTAAGTCCTAGTATCCGTATTTAGTAACGTTTAGCATAAACTTTATCGTCTGGCTGTTGCTTAATCGCCACTGGCTATAAAAGGCTATAAGAAATTGTACAGCCGGCTACATAAGATGTTGGAAATCTTACAGCTGGTTTTAGGTCTACGGTATTTTGGAACACAGATTCTACTGCCAATTTTTACCAGGGTTTTTCAATAACTGTTCAATTCATGACCAATGGTATCTTTGTGTTCAGTTCACTCAGTAGTTTCCACTTAAACCCGAAATTCATCCAATTTCAGACACCTGCAAGTTTTATATTCGAAAATTTGAAGACAGCGAGCTCAGCTAGAGTTGACTTGCCGATGAACTCAAATTTATGAAGATCATCCCGATGGTTTGTAAATGTAACTCGGACGACTGTAATGAAAATTTGGAGTTTACAAGAGCTCGTGCGAAGGTTCTTAACAGATGAGGAAACAAAACTGTGATAGGGTTGCATACTCATTCTTTTGAAGGCAATATTACACCTTGCGTCTGATCATGAGTGAGTCTTTGCCGCAATTGAATGACTTCCCGTTTTTACACCGGGGTATTGCATCTTATTATTCTTTACCCTGTTATGGCGCTAAGTTCATTTACTTCCTTACAATTTCTGAAGCTTTGCTGTATGTAAGAGAGTGCATAAAGTGACGTGATAAGAAGCCCACTAAGAACATGAAAAGACTGTATTTACATTCCTTGTAAGATTTTAATTCAGTATCTAATTCATGCAAATCCGCTACGAGATAAATCACTCGTCTAGACAACCGAATCCGCCCGACTGTCAAAGGAGGTGGGAATGAAAACAAAGAAAGAACGTATCTCTCAGCATTAAAGGCAAATTGAATGAGTTGTAAATCGGAAACTATCACACGGAGTTCCGACAAACAGACATTTATGTTTAGGTAATTATTTATGACGATCCTAGAATCAGGTATAATTAAGGACGTTATGCATTGAAAGAAGTGTTTACAATTGAAGAAAATTTGTTTCAAAAATGCTAACTCATGCTACTATAATTACGGAAGGTGGGTCATTGAAATCCAGGGAGTCACAGGGCCAAATTGAGTGAGCGCCGGTTTCAGATAATTCGTCCTTTTTCGCTGTATACGCAGAAGAGAGATATATTCCCTGTTCCGCGCTTTTATCAAAGAGGACAAGTTATCTGGGACGAGAGATTTTTATCATGGGTCCTGAACAGTGACTTTTCAGGCTGCCAAGTAGTGTTCGAAACTCACAGGCGCCATCGCGCCAAATGCGCCTAAAAAATCGGCCATGGCGCCTATAAAATGAAGGCTCTGCGCCAACTTGGCCCCTAAAAATTGCCCTCTAAAAATCTGAATTTGCATAGGTATCAGGTGATTATTCGAAATTTTCAGGACTACAAGTGGAAGCTATTTCTATTCTTCACGATTTTATCCTTTGTGCTTTTGTCTCTCCTAAGTTACAGCTACTTACTAGTTTTGTTACGAAAACATCTTGCGTCTAACTTTTCGCTAAATGCGCCGTAATATGTGGGCAAAAAGTCAATTTGGCCCCTAAAAAATCTTCAATGGCGCCTTAAAATCGGGCTTGATGCGCCACTTGGCTCCTAAAACTCAAAGGTGAGTTTTGAACACTGCTGCCAAGAAACGACTATAGTGCATGATCAGCCAAAATTCCGTAAAATTTCTCTCCCTTCTCTTTTTTTTATACACTTGTCTAGTTCGTTCTATATCTCTACCATCAAGTTAAAAGCTTGACAAACTATTCGACATGCATCACACTCCCATCCCGAATCGAGCAAAAAATTGCGAGAGGATATATTTTTTTAAAAGGGACTGTTTATGTAGAATGAAAAAGTCATGGTGAAATTGCTGTCGTGGTCTTCATTCTTCTCTGTCTCGCCGGAGCCACGCCCTCTTCTTTTTATCTCTAAGAATTAACGCAGCTTAGTCGAAAAGTATGTGCGGAATCGCGTCAATTAGAGACGGTTTGTTACGAACTGAATCTTCTCCTGCACTTCTCAGAATTAAAAATTTTATTACAAGCACCTCAGATGTTAATCAAAAATAAAAATTAAATTAATTGATCAAGTAAGAAAACGTAAATTCTAACTGTCCTTGCAATTATTTTCATCGGCTGGAGAAAAAAACCCGACAAATCACCGAATCATAAAAAAGAAAGGAATATTTGAATAACCTTGAATTCGAGCTTAATAAATTCGTTTAAAGATCGAATAAATTAAAAGGGTTTTTTCTTCAGTTTCTCAATTTTTCATGAATCATTGTCAGCCTAATTTGACAAAAATGAACTTACTTGTCTGCCACGCAACCGAAGAACAGAGCTCCGAAAAATTTTCCCACTGCAAAGATCCCTTGCACGGATGGTTTTAATACCGCTCTATCGCATACTAAATCCCACTGTAAATGAGGCAAAACAATCAATATTATAATCTTAAAATGGATTTGAACATCACGAATTTGAACAAATAGACCATCATTGAAGACAGACAGATAAGCGAAAAGGTACATTATGAACATTGCTGAGTGATTGAAAAATAGCTATATTATCATATATTTAGTTATATATATATATATAGAGTCGCTTTATAACGCACTCTGGCGTTCTACGACACCCAAACGCCACATATGCCTGTCTTCCCAGAGGTTATCGGGCAACTGACACCGCAACATCTCTTCGTCAACGCCCTGCCGCCAACCCTTTACGGGACGTCCCCGTCGCCTCTTCCCAGGTGGTACCCAATCCAAAACTTGTTTGGGCAACCTCTCCTCCGACATTCTTTGCACATGTCCATACCAGCATAACTGCCTGGACATGACGTCGTGCACGATATCTTTCTCAACCTTCATCACCTGGCGAATTCTCTCATTACGGACACGGTCCCGTCTCGAAATGCCGGCAGATCGCCGCCAAAAATCCATTTCAGTTGCCCTCAACATTTCTTGCGTTCTTTTCGTCAAAGGCCACACTTCACTACCATAGAGCAAGATACTTTTAACGATGGCATCATATATCCGGTGCTTGTTTGCCTTTGAGATGCTTTGATCCCAGAGCACCCCGTTCAGCATCGCAATGGCTCTCCTGCCCTGGATGATCCTGTCCTTAATTGCTCTATCCATCCTTCCATCCTGATCGAGCCAAACACCGAGATACTTATACTCGTCACACTCTTCGATGCGCCGTCCATCCTCAAGCTCTATGCTTTGCCGTTGATGCGCTGCTCCCACGACCAGCTTCTCTGTCTTGGACACACTAACGTCCATGCCCCATTTCCGATATTCTTCGACCAACTTCCGCGTCATGTAATCTGCATCTTCCTCATCTTGAGCTACAACGATCTGGTCATCGGCAAAGCATAGAGTATAAAGGGTCTGCCCATCAACGAGTGGAACGCCCATTCCCGCAACCTTATTTTTCCATTCCTTTAAAACGTGCTCTAGGTATACCTTAAATAGTGTTGGTGACAAGCAGCAGCCTTGTTTTAGCCCTTTTGTGACGAAAAAACCTCCGGACAACTCTCCACGACATTTAATTCTTGCTATCGTCCCGTTATAAAATGATTTAATTGCCCCCACAAGTCCTTTGCTAAAACCCCTTTTTTCCAAGGCTTCCCAAAGCTTCACTAACGGCACGCTGTCATAAGCTTTCTGAAGATCCACAAACACCAAGTGCAGCTCCTGGCTGACCGCCCTTTTCTTCTCGATGACCTGGGTAATGGTGAACAGATGGTCGACGGTAGACCTACCGGCTCTAAAACCAGCCTGTTCTTCGGCTTCCTGGCCGCTCCAAAACTCTTCGACCTTTGCCTTGAGAATTTTACCATAGACCTTGCTCAAGGTTCCTGTGACCGATATACCTCTGTAATTATCGCAATCTTGTTTACTACCTTTCTTATGACTGGGAGTAATCCAAGATTCCTTCCAATCCTTTGGTATTTCGGAACCATGCAAACAGTCTTGCATGAGTTTCCTCAGATGTTCAAATAGTTTACCGGTGCCACATTTTATCAACTCCGCCGGTATACCCCCAGGTCCAGGAGCTCTGCGAGTTTTCAGCTCCCTCACAGCCTTCACTACATCTTGGAGCTGGATCTCCACGTTGGAATCTTCTTTAGTGCTTATGACTCCGCCTTGAAACTCGGGTCGCCTCTCCGTTAATAAATCTTTAAAATAGTCCTCCATCTTGTCAATTGGTATCGGAGATATGATGTCGCGCATTTTATTTCGTCGCAACCCTTTGATCACTTTCCAGCCTTCCGTACTTTTCCGGCCTCCAAGGTAGGTATTTATCTTCATACAGCTTTCTTCCCAAGCCTCATTCTTCTTCCGAGTGATGACCCGACGGACCCTTGCTTGAGCCTGTTTGTACATGATTTTATCATCCAACTTTTGAGAAGAGAGAAACTGATGATACCTATTCCTTTTCACATTTATTTCCTCCTCTACCTCCGCATCCCACCAGTACGGTTTTTGATTATCATTTTTTGGATCAGAAACCCCCAGGGCCTCCGCTGCCGCCGAGTGAACGCAATTCTTGATAAACTCATACCGCTCTTCCGTACTGCCATCGCACGCATCTCCTAACTTTTCATCCAGGCGCTTTGCGTACAGAGCCTTGACACTCGGGTGCTTTAGGCTATCGATGTTATACTGAACTTGATGTACGCGTTGTCGCTCCGGTTGTTGATTGTCGCCTTGATCGTTCTGCGACACACGAGCGGGAAAGGCTACATCCGCTCTGAGGAAATAGTGGTCACTACCGCAGGAGAGTCCTCTACATACTCTCACCTGCTGGATCTTAAGGTTTGTTACCTGTTTAACGAGCACGTAGTCAATGATGGATCTTAAGCCGCGAGTAGGTTGGACCCAAGTATATTTGTGAATATCCTTGTGTTGGTAGAACCCGTTCAACACTTTTAGTTCCCTCTGCTCGCAAACGTCGATAATGCGGCTTCCGTTGTCGTTCACCGTAACTTCACCGAACGGGCCGACGACTTTACTGTTCACCCGGGATCCCGTTCTACCGTTTAGATCTCCCAACACAAGGACTTCCCTCCCAGGTCCTACCTTCACTACCTCCTCGTCTAGTTCTTCAAAAAACTGATCCTTAAGTGCAATGGTAGCATCATCATTGACCCCGTATACTCCCAAAACAATGACTCTGTGACCGTGCAATGTTAGGTTCATCTTAATCATGCGAGCGTTGATGGCCTCCCAGTTCTTAATATTTTTTCGAAATTTTTTGCGGATCAGAATTGCGACACCCTGTTGTGCACGCTGATGTTTCGGCACTCCACTGTAGAATAAATCGTAGTCCCCAAGGCTCTCTGATCCGTGGCCTTTTTTCTTTGTTTCCGTTATTACCGCCACGTCGATCCCGTTGTTCTTTATCTCCGATACCACTTCCGTCAGTTTCTTGGAAATGCCTTGCACATTCCAAGTACCAAAAGCGAGTGTCGTTTTCCGTAATCTAAGTCGAAGAGTCCGTTTGTTTCCATGATTACCGAGGCATATGTTATTGGGTTTTTTGACATTGTACATTTTTTCCAAGGATCGGGGAGTCAGCCCGATGCCCCAACCCCCAACCTGGAGGACCAGGGTTTGATTTCGGAGTTTCCTCTCCTAGACAGGTTGCTTTCACCACAGCTAAGAGCCCTGTCTACCCACCCCCTTTGAGGCAGGGGCTACCAGCTGGGGTCCGCAGGATTGCTAAACCTGTGACAGTATAGTCCCCCATACGGAAATATATTTAGTTATACTTTTTATTTTTATGAATGTGCGAACCTACAACGTAAACTAGAATAAAAACATATTAATGATCGGAACCTTAAAAATATCCTCTCTTTTGTTGATCCTAGAGTTACGCATAACTATTTGCACCAGCGTCAGTGGGCTCTAAATTTTTCGATGCTCGTGTTACTGAGGTGAAATTTGACATAATATGAAGTATTAAAGAGTATCATGATTTGGAGAAGGATTCACACACATTGCTATACATCCGTCATGAGCTTTGAATGAGACTGGAAGAATGGATGAATGGATGCATATGACTTTTTCCTTAATTCACCAAACTATTCGAGGATTTGAACAAATTTGACATTCAGAGAGCCAAAAATGAAAGGAATGCACTTAGGACATGAGGAAAAATATCGATGGACGGAGGAAGAGTAAATTCAAAGGCACCCATCAGAGAGGACTTTTTTGTGTGCTGCCTTTACAAATAATGCATATTAAGACGGAAGGAAGAAGTACATTTAATTGCTTAATTCCTGCGAGAGTGTGTGCAGGTTGGATTCAAGAACTGGCGATCTTGATATTGTCCTTTCGAGCGAATTTTTTATTTCATTTTTTGCGCACTAGGTCACATCTCATCGGATGAGCCGTATTAATCAGTGGCGTGGCGTGCTTTGCGATATATCGATTGATACGCCACTCAATCCTATGAAAAAAGATCGATTATTAGGGTGTTCGCTACGAACACCTAGTAATCGATTCTTTACCATAACTTCAAATGGCGAGATATCGATAATCGATCATTCACGCCACGCCACTAGTATTAATATTTTTTCTCAACGAAGTTTTGCGTTTCCGTCCTACCAGATCGACAGAAGAAGTGACACAAAGAAACCATCGGCACTTTATTACTTCAGGGCGTTTCCTCCAAAATTCATCCGTCCTTCTGATGAGTTATTTGCGCGAGAGGCTGTTCGGTGTTACATGATTAAATTCAATCGGAAGTACTCATATTTCTACAGAGAATTCTTTTTTAAGGGACTGTAAAAATGTTTGGCCTTTTTTTCATTTGCACAGGGACAAATAAACTATGTTTCGTCCTTTATTTGACAGAAAACATGAAGTTTTACCGTATGGGACGGAAAGGTACAACTTATCGATTGCATATTACGAAAATAAATTTATCCATTAAATTTTCTCAGCAAAAGGACCAAGTAATTACCTATCTTAAAAAATATTCCTACGCAATTTACTATGTATGTAAAATGGTCACGTCTTATTCCTTGATTAATGATCAGAATTTATTTTTTCGCCTTCATATTTGGGTTTAAAGTTCTTTAAGTTATGAGCCAATATACCTAATTTTTAAACTTCGAGAAAATTTTTCTCCCGATCATAAAAATGTTTCTTAAGCTCTTTCATCCGTGGCACCCATGGACACATACTTGTTTTTTTTTTTAAGGGGGGGGGGGTTAGAATTCAGTAATTTGTTTCATACCTTATAGAAAATGTTGCAAATTTTTTACCAGGAATAAAAATATGAAGATAACTTCAGCGGGTCTATAATACATGCGACCGAGAATACTTCAAATTTCTAGGGGTTTCCTATTTCCTCAATAGCCCTTTAAGTGTGTCGATGCATTTCTCTCCAGTTATACTTATCCACCATTTGAAATTTTTAACCCGTGGCTTGCAACCAGATTTCAAGGAGCTCACCGCCTAGTTATGCACGAGAATCGTGATTTGAGGACATTGCTCTGAAATTCCCAGAGGCTGATTCCAGGATGAAAAGCAGTCTTTAAATATGCCACTTTTAAAACATAACTCGGCAACACGGATTTTACGTGACTCACTACGGTGACAGTCTCGCTCACGCTGTTTGACTTTGCAAATAATATTAGTTTCAGCATTTTCAACGGCAAGAACTCAAGTCCAAGTTTCTGATTGGACTAGAGTATTGTTGCAATTTGTATTTTTGATCGTGCGTGGGAGAAAGGGTCCCTTACATACGGGACAATTTTCTGGGAAGTTACAAATAACATGGAATCTCGCCTACCTTCTTTCGAAATATGAGAGAATTTTAGCAAAATTGTATCTGACGTAATTAATATTTTTTTTATAATTGTTATTTTGAAATAAGTAAATTTTTGATACGTCTTTTAAAATAATTTTTTTCTTAAATTTTTTTCATTCAATTTTTTCGCCTACTGATTATTTTTTATTTTTTGTGTGTGGTGTGAAGAGCGGCCCTTTGTCCTGTAATCCGGTTCACTGGGAAGTTTTGCTAAATGCATCTTTGGCATATCTTGCACTGAACCAATGTTAGTTTCCTACTCATATTTTAAAGTTGCTAGAGCGGATTTTGCGTAATCACTAACTAATTCTTAATATGTTCGAATTGATCAGTTACGTCACCTCTCATGAAAGAATACATCTGGGGGCAGTATTCTAAAATATATCATATTTCATGCTAGCATATTAACTTTAAAGCAATTCAACGTTGGAATGTATGTAAATGACGAAACTACGTACTTCGGATTCTATGGATTTTCCTTTTTCTGAATCCAGGAACGATCGTTTTAAGCATTGTTTGACAGGTGGTAGAGGTGCAATTATAGCACTTGCAGCATTGTAGCCCATCGCTGCTATCTCTGTGTAGTTCCAATCATAGTAGCCACAGCTCCGTAATATGTCTTTTGAATCCCTGAAACGTACATTAGTGACATTATTTGTCGTTTCCCTCACGAAGGAATGTAACTACATTTCAATACTGCCTAATATTTCCTCGAAAATTGCATTTTTACGAGAAGAATCCTGGGAACTTCTACAAGAGAATAATTTATTTTTTTCCCTGATCTCGTTCAAAAGTTAGAAAAACTTTAGACCATAATAATTTTACGGTTACATTCCCTGGTAAAAATGGGCGATAAGAGCTGCGTTTCAAAATGCCATAGGAATTTTTATAGCCGGCTAAAGAAGGCTACAGAAAATCATATAGCTGGCTGTAGAATGCGGAGAAAATCATACGGCCGGGCTATACGAAGCGATAAAAAATTATGCAGCCGGGCTATAGTTCCAATAGCCGAGCTTCACACTTTATCGCCTGGCTGTTGCTTTTTCGCCATCGATTATAAAAGGCTACAAGAAATTGTGTAGAAATTCGTGTGCTTTGGAAATCATTAAGTTTGAGACGGAACCACCTTAATATTTACAAAACACACATTATATTTTCCTTTAATACATATTTATTTTCATCAATTAAAATGAGAATAATTCATACAGGATGTGACTGAACGCTGACTCCACGAGATTAAATATTAGAGCCCAAAACAAAGCGGAGCGGCAACGAACTGGCGCTTACAAACCTAACAGGATACTTCACGCATTGCGCAACGCGTGAAGTATCCCTGTTAGGTTTGAAGGCGCCAATAATGCGCGGTTCGCGCTGGCTGCCCGCCTGCCGCGCCGCAGCGTCGGCAGCGTGCCACGGCGCTTGAAACAACTATTTCACACCAGAGGTATTGCACAGTATCATACGAAACTGAAGGTGCTCTAATATATTAGGAATGGCAGGCATCGATCAAAAGTACGGAGCTTTCCTCGCAAAATAAATCAAGATACTACGGCAAAAAAAGAGAGCGGTAGTCCAAAAACTCACTAAGTCCTAGCATCCGTAATTAGTGACGTTTAGCATACACTTTATCGCCTGGCTGTTGCTTAATCGCCATCAGCTATAAAAGGCTATAAGACATTGTTTAGCCGGCTATAGGAGCTATTGGAAATCTTACAGCCGGCTGTAGGTTAGGTCAATGGTATTTTGGAACACAGATTCTACTGCCAATTTTTACCAGGGTTCTAGTAAAAAAAATTAATGTTTGAGTCAAATTGGCCACCTTGGAGTGGAGTTAAGTTACTTCTTTTGGGAAACGACGTATTAACACTGTGTAGAAGCGCACAATGTTCGTCTCCAATTCCGGGTAATAAAAATCAAGTATTATAATTTTTTTAAGTATCCAAAAGCGGATTTATATTTTTAGCACCTGCACTGGAAATATAACTTAAAAAAATGTTGTAGGATTTATTGATGGATATGACTGATCTGCTTAAGGCCACTCATTTGAGCAACATTCAGCAACAATACCGTGCTACGGAAAAACACCGTATGAGCTCTCAGGCGTTGCCATACTTTCTAAGATAAAAAAAATTTACCGGGAAAATTTTTGGATATTTCCCTTCAAATTTTTCCGACAGTTTCGTTTATATTTTGATTTAAAATATGTGAAAACACCAAGGGAAAATATTCATTACTTTCCTCTAAAATAAATCTTTCGTCGGGGAAAATGTGGTAACATTTGAATGCTCATATGGTGTTCTTCCTTAGTACTGCAAAATAAGGAGCAACTATATCTGGTTAATTTTAGGAACAGTAAAAGGTGGCATTAGTTTCCCCATGCCGATATGCGCTTTTATGGATGAGCAAGAAATGTCAGTTCCACATTGCAAAGGGCAATCTCCTTGTGATATCAGGACTTACAATCATACTGCCGTGCTAAGGAAGAACGCCGTATGAACCTTCAGGCGTCGCCAAATTTCCTCTGATAACACACGAATTTCCTGGTAAACCTAAGAATATTTCTCCTCCAATTTTTCTGATAATTTTGCTCGGAATTCCACCAAAAAGTCCTAAAAATTTCAAGGAAAAACACTCATAACTTTTCTCAAAAATGAACATTTTATCGAAGGGAACTTGGCCACTCTCGAATATTCATACGGCGTTCTTCCTTATAGCACGGAAGCATAAGTGTGAGAGACAAAGAGGAAAAGCGCCCTCACCGATGCCCGTTTTCGGTGTTTTTCTTGACTATGTTATCAAAATTTTTGTCATAATAACAACTTTCCCAATTGAAAGGTACTTATCAGGTACTATTTTAGATTTTTAACCATTTTTATTTTAATTTATCCAACTGAGGATGGCTGAATTTTCAGCCGAAACGTTTTGGTTTTGTGTATGTGAAATTTTAGCCTTGTTACCCGCTTTTTAAATTGTTTTTTATTGTATATCTTGTCACGGGCTGCAGAGCATCTATCATACTTCAAAGAGGAAAAGAAGGCACAAACCTGGGAACCGTGAAATTTCTAATCTCGGCGGGAGTCCAACCGGCATTTTCGAGTTGGGGTATGGTGCACCAGTGTTCCGGTGTGCCCGTGAAGAAGACGTACACCGAGATATGGATGGAGTTGAGGATTCCCGGCATCGAAACGAGGAGGAAGAAAGTGAAGAGCCATACCTTCTTGTTCCGATTGATCGATTCCAAAGCCTTGTCGAATTCGTGGCTCGGGTTTTGCTCGCCGAAAATTGATAATTTCTCATCTGGCACCAGAAAATGTTGAATCAAGATCTGCACCTACCAGTAGTTCAGTGGCGAGGCGTGAATGGTCGATTTTCGAGATATCCCCAGTTGGAGTAATGGTAAAGAATCGATTATGAAGGTGTTCTTTGCGAACCCCCTGTTTATTGATCCCTTTTTCCTGTATGTTTCAATGGCAAATAAATCGATATATCGCAAAGCACGCCACGCCACTGCAGTAGTTTCCTAATCTTATCGTAAAAAATTGGACTACCATCACAGTGCAATTGAACCGATTTATTCCAAATCGCGTAAGCGCAAATATCTATTTTAGTGGTAGAGGGATTGTTTTTCCTTTGTTTTCTCTGGTACGATCAGTCATGTCTGATTTCAAAATAGCCCTCTGAAACAGTATACGTTTTTCGGAATTCGAAGATTGTCAACAAAGCGAATAAAACGAGTTTTCTTGGTTTTATTGCATTTGCAATTTTGGCGCTTACGTGATTTGGAAAATAATCGCTTCTGTTGTTTGAAACCACGACAACTTGGATTAAAACCACATTGCGACTGTAGCAACTCTGCATCTATTTTCATTCTGAAAAGGGACTGCTTACATCCCGCAATAAGGAACCGATATTTCCAGCTCATTTCAGAAACAACATCTGAGCTATTAGTTTTTCATTGCAAAGAGGTGATTTTATGGATGGAGTTATCGGTTCTTCATTGCAAAATGAAGTACAATTATGCACAATTACACGCTTGTTGCTGATCATCTAAGCACTGCTCCCTGCGTGTTATTTACGATGCGCGCATTGCTGTCCAGCGGTAATCCACAGCACTCGATTGACAGGTTATTATTTCCACCACGGGTGAGTGCTATTGACCGTGCCCTCTTTGCATCTGTCAAATGATCTCATTCAATTTCTTCACCTCTTAACACTTTGACATGTTTTTTCTCAGCTGCTTTTAACTCAGTTGTGATAATGGTACTACTACTACTGATCTACTGCAGGGCCGGATTAAGGGAGTGGCCACATGGGCCGCGGCCCATGGCGGCAAATCTAGAGGGCGGCCAATTTTGCAATTTTTTTAAATTTAGGTATATAAAAATATCGGATTTGGAAAAACAAAATTACAAACGAGAAAAGGCGACAAAATCTCTCATTTCCTGAGAGTGTAGTAATTTTTAATTTTGTCCTCTGTCAGTGATACAAGAGACAGCACCTTTAATTAGTTGAGTTAAGAGAGAAACCAAACACGCAATTTGGCCTGGAACGGCGCGGCGCAGAGAGCAATGAACACGAGGACTTGAGATGAAAAGGAGAAGCCATCGGCGCGGCGATCGGCATGTAACTCATATCAGCGCCTACAAGACTGCTTGAATACTTCACGCATTGCATCAAACACAGTGCGGTCATTGCGGTCAGCGTGAAACGGATAGCGCCTACAAGAATGCATGAATACTTCACGCATTGCGCCAAACACAGTGCGGTCAGCGTGAAACGCATGGCGCCTACAAGACTGCGTGAATACTTCACGCATTGCGCCAAACACGGTGCGGTCTGCGCGGCGCGGCGCGACGGCGGAAGTTAAAATCATTTAACCACATTCATGTTTGTTCTTTCATAATTTTTTTGTTCATTTCTTATGAATGGAAGGCCTTGTCCACACAGTGATAGGTTTACAAAACAACTTTTGCTAGTAGTGTTGAAAGGAGCTGCGACGAGACGTAAAGGCGTTCAAAACGCCTGGATACAACTATTCGAGCTCGAGTGTTGTCCTTGTTGCAAACGGAAAATATTGAAAGCGTTTTCACTTTCCTTGCCCTCGCATCATGCGCGCGGTGCCTAGTTCTTCCGAAAGTCAGCGTTATGTTACGGGCCGCAATTCCAAGACTCAGCGAGTGAAGATTAATGATGTATTTATTTTTAAGTCGGTTACTCTCTTTTCTTTTCTCTGAAATAAGTTGCTAAACATGTTATCACGAGACATCAATAGGCGTCGTTAATGCCTGAAAGTACCGGTACTCGCCTAACTTTTACGCAGCGGAAAGTTGTTAGTGTGGAGTCCTATGTATATTTTGTCTCCTTTTATTTGCGCTCCAGCGGAATATTGATATGTTTGGCACCTCAAAAAGTTTGAGGGTGGAAGTAGACAAGTTCCTGGCAAACATAGGTTTGGGAAACGACATATAAATGTTCAGAGCAGACATAACATGTAACTCACCTCCATCGTTGACTGTCATCGTCCGTACTGTGAGCCCGTAAGCAGTCTGTACGTCATAAAAATGGTTCCGGGGCCGACATGCACCTCAATTTCCTGAGAATATTCGAGTGTGATATCCGGTTAATAGTTCTGCAGTTGATGACAGAAAAGCTCGAATATCTCGAACTGCACTGAAACGAAATCAGAGCATTGCAAAATAATGTGAGTACCAGGTACACGTTGAAAAATAAGGAAACATTACCGAAGCGTTGATTAAATGAACCACATTTTGCAATTTTGAACTACAATTCGTAGCTCAGTTTGGGGACAACGAACATGTCGTTAGTTTCGCTATACTCATAGGTGTTGTTCCAGATGAGCCAGAAACTGTAGTTCCTAATTGCAAAATTCAGTCCATATGGACAATAGAAAAATCAGAGCCTGCCCCAGCGGCTGAAGCTGACAAGCGGCCCACTCCCCGCATATCCCTATTTTTGGATGAGCCCCAGAAAGCTTGGACTTATATGTAAAACAAGGCGCACGTGCAATTGAAACACTCCCTTGCGTCAAAGACGCGACGAATAGAGCGAGTCAATGAGATAGGTCAGACATGGTTAGGAGACTTCATAAGCTTAAAGCTTCGTTACCAAAAAGCGTAGAAGGATCAAAAGTTGTTTAATTGACTTCCTCGTAAAATTTCCCCCGAGTGACACTGCTTTTAATCTATAATATGACGAAATATACGGCAAAATTTTTATTTTATGGGGGTTGCAGACGGGTGCATTACGGGAGGAGGGGGAGCAAAAAAAATGTTTTTTACGGCGGTTTCTTTTAAACGGCCTTTGATGCGACCAAATGCGAGCAATGATGGTGGAGCAGTCTACAAACATAATTGTATCCATCAGTGTTTGATACGAGTAAAATGGATGAAGTCACGGCACACGCACTGACGCAACGGTTCACAACATCCACCGTGCGTTCTTCAAAGAGCGCGGTATTCCCGTCTAGATAACGCACGGTTTTTGCATTCAGACGAAATTCTTAAGTTTTAACCCCTACTCAATGAAATTCAACAATCAAAAGATTTTTTTGTAGACTCTTGGTGCATACTGTGATTAGTATTGACTAACTTAATATCTTTCCCCACTTCACAAGTGAGATTTTTCCCCGGGGCAAATCCCATGAAACGTCCCGTGGAGATATGGCCTCACTTTCGCTTGGTTTCGTCCGAAAAGTTGTTTTTATTTTTTTGTAAAAAAATCTATAAACTGACCGTCAAGTGTCTCGAAAGTTTCAATCGCCAACATGTAACGGGGGAATGTATGCAATCGCTGAAAAGAAACTGAAAGAGCAAACACAATTCACGAGGAGATATTTCTGAAAATAGTATACTCACTGAATCAGTCTGTGTACTTATCTGACATGGCGCACGATATTTGTTTCCGAGTGCCAATACTTCCGTTTCCCAAATCGTGTCATTTTGTCTCTGCATGTGTTACACATGACACCGGAGAGGAGATCGTCTATTCTTATGCTTTACGCGTGTGACCTACAGCTCCAGAACGCGGCTATACGGTAGCACGCAGGTGTGCGTAATAAACACGCATATTGCTAAAAACGCTTAGATTCTTCGCTACCCACCTGTTTTCTGTTTAGGTATTTCTGCACTTCCTTGATCACTGTGGCCCTATACGAATATCCAAAACGCGAAAGATAAAGTTCTTCCTGAGCTTATAACGCAGCTGAACTACTTTTTTTCAGTCAAAGAGGATTTTTTTCATTATATTTTCTACATTACCTCTTTGTTTATTCCGTAACAAATTGGCGGTGAAACTCCTAAACCACGTATCTTGGTTCGCGACGTTGCAGACTTCTTGTTAAATTTGATTTTTCAATAGAAAACGACTCAACGCAAATGCTTAAAAAATTTTCATGAATTTCCTTCTTTTTTCCGGGAAAATTCTTAAACAACCTCAAGGAATATGTCCTTATTAAAAAACTAAAATAGTTGGAGATTGACAACTAGTCACTATGGCTTTGAGAGATGTTAAAACTAACATCTGGTGAGCCTTTATTTCTATCGGACTGCCTACAGAGAGCGGAATGTATAAATTCCTCGTAAACATCCGGAAAATATTAAATGTGTTGCTCAATCAAAATATAAATTAGTTTAAAGTTTATACAAATGTTAAGTATAAGTAGCGCCGGTTTATGTAAGTCCATTTCAGGTGACAAATATTGACAAGTATGAATAGATAGTGGGAGAGCAAGTGATAAGATAATAACCAACCGGACTCCTCTTATTGTCATGTTCTGTTTGAATTATTTTTTTAATATTAACAAATCAGCCGAAATTCCATTTCAACACGTCACTGTGAAGAGATCCCTACGAGGCATATAGACTGATGGGACTTCACTTCAACGTTTCAGATATTGCGCGGGGTCTCACTTTTTACGGGCTAGTTTAGTTGCGCGGGTTGTCGTGGAAATATGGAAATATTTGTGGAAGTTCTGTGGAGTGTATAAAACAGAGAAAAAAAATCTCGAAACTAGAATAGAGTTCCACGATAAACATTGAGACATTACAAATGAAACGCTTAGCATAATAAGGAAATAATGCAATTCAATTCAATTACGCGGCCTTAACATGTTTACTTTCTACTGGTTAACGGTTCTACTGGTCTAAAATTGCTTTATAATTAAAAGCTTGAATGAAGGAAATTATGTGAAACAAACTTTTTAAACTAAAATAGTAAAAATTAGTATTTAAGTGAAAAATCTTAAATAAAATCAAAAGACAAGAAGACCCTTCAGAGCTTTACAAATTGACCTCTGAGTGAAAATTGAAAGCTCGGAAGTCGCGTCTTTAGATTTTTCGAAGGCAAAAATGAAACTTTCAACAAAAGAGGAAATAATTCCGAGATGACTGACTAAACTTAATTTTATCCCCTAATATTTGAACCAATTTTTCTTTTCAAGTTTTTCATTCAAATGTTATTTTCATTAAAGCGACTCTAAAATCTGGCAGCCTTCTGCCGAATAATTCTTTATTTGTTGTACTTAGAACAAAAATTTCGAACACGGATAAAAATTACTAACGTGTGTATGTACTTTTTGGAGTAGGTATGATGTAGCCTTCTTCCTTTGGTAGCATGACTTAACATTTCACTTTTACTGTATCGATTGAATTGATACGTAACAAAGTTTCCTCGCCAGTGACATACAAATGTTTCTCGTGACGAATTCTGAACATCGAATACGGACGGCATAAAATCGGAAACACTTCATATTTCCAAACATTACCAAGCCAGATTGTTACCGCGCACTCACCGTAATCATTTCCATTCTCTAACTTTTTGGGGGGAGCCTCATTTCCAATATTTGGCAGCGCTATGACAGTAATAAATGTCAAAAGTCACATTTCACACATAAGTACGGCTGCAATCCATGCGCAACAAAATGTGTAAATTTACACAGCTGGGATCGGGAGGAAGCGTTATTTGAACGTATTTCTGCCAAACGGAACTATGCGCATTAAGACATAACCCCGAGACCCATGAAAATATATGCATAACAGGGCTCACGTCATAATGCACATAGCTCCGTTTGGCAGATGCGCGGACTCCCAACTTATCATAATCAAAATTTACCCTTAAATGGCGAGGGGAATCTAACATCACAGTTGATGTATTCTCTCGATAGATTTATCTCAATTTTTGGAAAACAAATCATTTTATGCAAAATGGGAATTGGATCAGCGAAAGAGGAATCGCCGGTGAAATTTCAAGAACTTTCAGGCTGCGATAATGTAAGTTGCAAACACGTTTTTTTTTAAAAAAAAAATAAGAGCTACATCTTTTTTTAAGACCCTATAATTTTTCTTCATCTTACAAGAGCCTCACCGTAAAATTTTCAAACAATATTGGTGTTCTTCTTCGGAACGATGAAGAAGTCTCGCCGATTTTTAGGTTAACACTAAATTAGAGATTCGTGGTTTCAGACTTCCAGCAGTAACATCCGCCTATTGGGAGCAAGACACGAGGGGCTTGGAGATCAAGGAGCATAAGCGCAGTTTTTGCTACTTCGAGAAGCACGTGTTTGACCTTTCGAAATTACATGGATCCTTATTGGAGAAAGAATGTTAAAACTGAATTTTTCATGCTTAAAAATTGGTATTTGGGGGCGAATTTTTCACAGAATATGCATTAATACTAGTTTTACTTGGAATCATTAATATTTCAATTTTTTCAAAAACTGCCTCGTCCTCCAAGCCCCTCAAATATCCTTTAATTAGTATCCACTCCCATGAAAAGGGTCAAACCCAAGGTCAAGCTGCGCGTTATTATGGGCAGGTACTTATTTTCAAAGAAAATCAACTAAAACTCTCAAAAATCAAAACCGACCGAAGGAATGAATAGCTCTCGTAAAACATTTAAAAAACTTAAAACCACTCACTTGCATAAATCGTACAATAATTAAATCATCAATTAATTAAACAATTATTTTACGATTTATGCGAGTGAGTGGTTTCAAGTTTTTTAATTTTTTTACGAATTTTAACCTTGCGTAATGGCTTAAACTCCATAAATTTTCATCTCAGTAGCTTTCGTACCTTTTTGTTCGTAATCCGTTTCAGGCGTCACTGACACTACATCTTCACTGGATAGTCGCGGGTGATCTGAAAGATAGTTCGAATACGGGCAGGATGGAGGCAATCCGGGAACGAGGATGCACGGCCACCCTTGAGGAAGATGAGATTGACATTCGCCTAATTTGAAACGGCCACTGGACCAGCGCAAATACGCACGGGACCGAAAATGATCAGGAAGTCGTCTGAAAGCGCCGTTGTCATGTAGAAAGCGCTCGTATGCCGTAGGAGCTCCCTAAAAACCCTCTTGCTTTTTAGTGAAGTGCTCACAACTCGGCTTCAGGTCCAAGTCGGGCAATGAGCTTGTTGTAACTTTCCGGACGCTGCGTCCACGCTGGGACATTATGTCAATGAGATGAGAGAGGGGGTATTGGGGTTCCCGTCAAAGCTTCGAACTTTTCATACAAAGACGAGGAGGGCGCTAAGTTTTTACTGGATTGAAAGAAAATAAAGGAAGAACTCCCGGACCCTGTATCTCGGTTTCCGACGTCACAGACTTCCTGTCATACTTAATTTTTAAATGGACGTATTTCTATCGAACAGAACTATGTGCAGGTGAGAAATATGGGGTGTGCTCTAGAAAGCTGCATAAGAAACATAATGTAAAAGTGGGCGTGATTCCTTTTGAAGAATTGGAAAAGCGGGATTTTAAATTCAGCAAACAGAACTATGTGCCAACTGAATGCGCCGCGGGCATGGCACGAGAGCGTTGTGGACAAAGCTCATGAATTAAAGCGCACATGAGGAGCCGCGACGACGGCATCCATTTTCGTTGACGTCACTGGCGCTTTATTATTCTCATTCACTCTTACGGCCAGAGCACTCACGAGCAAACCCCATATTTCTCACCTCCACATAAATCTGTTAGATAGATATACGTCCAACTAATAACATACGATGCATAAATGAAAGGTACCATCAACAGGAGTTCGCCTTCAATTTCGCTGTTTAGGCAACAAACTTACAAGAGAGCTCGAATGTGCACTTTTCTAAAACAATAGACCATGCGTGGACCTATTGATATACATCGACCATATGTGAACCTTTTCATAGATATCGATCACTTGAGGTCGGTCCGCCTTCAATTTTGTTGCATATGCAACAAATATACCGTGAGCACGAATACGAATAGTTATGAGAAATACACAATTATATCGCTCCCTGCGCTTTGATTAAACCGGTAATCGGATGGGTTATGAGCCCACCGGTAGATATTGTCCCTCATTTTGTGCATTGCATATTACCTCATTGAGCAGGTAATCTGTAGAAAATTTTCAATCACCCAAACTAACAAAACCGCGATCTGTAGGGTATAAACTTGCTTAAATTACGAATTTATTTAGTTGAATCGATAACTTGTACTTTATATTTATATGTTGTCTTGAATAGGTCGATTCTAATTAACCAATTCGTTGAAAGCAAGCACAATGAATATTCATTCTAGAAACTTTCATGTGATGATTGGACTACATTTTGCAATTAAAAACTACTATTTTTGGCTCAGTTTAGTCTCCTCTGGTAAAAATTGGCGATAGGAGCTGCGTTTCAAAATACCATAGGAATTCTTATAGCCGGCTAAAGAAGGCAATAGAAAATCATATAGCTGGCTGTAGAAAAAATCATACAGCCGGGCTATACGAAGCGATAAAAAAGTATGCAGCCGGGCTATAGTTCCTATCGCCGGGCTTTACACTTTATCGCCATCGGCTATAAAAGGCTATAAGAAATTGTAGAAATTCGTGTGCTTTGGAAATCGTTAAGTTTGATATGGAATCACCACAATATGCACAAAACACACATTATATTTTCCTTTAATACATATTTTTTTTCATCAATTAAAATGAGAATAATCCATACAGGATGTGCAAACATTTCAAAATCATGAGTTGAAAAACGCTGACTCCGCAAGATTATATTGGAGCCTAACACAGAGCGGAGCTGCGTGCTGCCAGCGATAAGCGCGCACCAGCGCCTACAAACCTAACAGGGATACTTCACGCATGGCGCAATGCGTGAAGTATCCCTGTTAGGTTTGTAGGCGCTGAGGCTCTTTTCGCGCTGGCTGCCCGCACGCCGCGCCGCGTCGCAGCATGCCACGGCGCTTGAAGCAACTATTTCACACCAGAGGTATTCCACAGTATCATACGAAATTGAAGGCGGTCCAAAATATTAGGAATGGCAGGCATCCTTCAAAAGTACGGAGCTTTCCGCGCAAAATAAATCAAGATACTACGGCCCAAAAATAGAGCGATAATCCAAAAACAGTCCTAGCATCCGTAATTAGTAACATTTAGCATACACTTTATCGCCTGGCTGTTGCTCAATCGCCATCGGCTATAAAAGGCTATAAGAAGTTGTGCAGCAGGCTATAGAAGCTATTGAAAATCTTACAGCCGGCTTTAGGTCTATGGTATTTTGGAACACAGATTCTACTGCCAATTTTTACCAGGGTCCATTAGTTTCCTTATGCACATATGTGTTTTTACGGATGAGCCAGAAAGTAGAGTTCTGCAAAATGTAGTCAAATTATTCTATAGTGTGATCAAATGCGGTCATTATAATATAAAAGGTATAGATTCAGTCACAGCTAACCGAAGACAACCAGAGCATTCGTGATTTTATTTTACTTTCTCGTTCCGTTCAATTTTTAATTGCATTTTTAGTGCTGAAAGAAACGGGAAATAAGTAAAAGATTAGGTAAAATCCAGCAGCTTTAAAAAGTGTTTGGCAGATGATTGTTACTCTTGAGACCAAAGCTGAATATGTCTGAGCTGAATGGCGAATCGCTCAACAGGAAACGGGTAATCAAAGGTTCAGCAAAAACCGACGTCTCTGAGCTCCAGCCGCTCCATTTATCCACTTTAAATTCACTCATTTGGATAATTTTCATGCCCCTCTCTGCCCCACTATTTAATTATATTATTTAGAACTTCCATACTCCATTTATACCACGCATTTTCCATGGCTTTTGTTTCTTACGTCAAGCTGTGTAATTGGCTGTAAAGAGGAAATCACACCTCTCTTAAAGGACGAATCAGTACGAATCAGACTTCAATAGTATTAAATGTATTTTTCTATCAGACTTACCAATATTAATTATGTAACAAGGTGGAGAAATGGTGCTAGGTTCACACCATTTCGCGGGGAAAACGAAGCCGAGAAGCTTGAAAAATTATAATTAGAGTCAAAAATAAATTTACTATTGATAATTTATTTTTGACTCTAATAAATTTATTTTTGACTCTAATTATAATTTTTGAAACTTCTCGGCTTCGTTTTCCCCGCGAAATGGTATGGACCTAGCACCATTTCTCCACCTTGTTACATTCAGTATTTGGGCCACTTCTTAGAGTTTTTTTTTGTCTAGTGTTAATTATTAAATCTATTTTTTTTTAAATTTACATTTAAGTGATGATTTATTAGTACAGCATTTAGATATAATTGAATGTATTCTTCTCGCTACTTACTGATGTTAATTATCAAATCTATTATTTTTATGTAGGTATAATTCTTTTTTATTTTTTATATTTTCTTAGATTCATGAAATGAAGAGAGACCGCAGAACTGCAGAGAAGTGTATCTCGGTTTTCGACGTTTTAGACTTCCTTCCATATACTTTATTTTTTAAATTGAAACATACTCAATTTCATTTCTTAAGAAAATCCCTGAATTTTCTTCTCCGTAGGTATGTAGAATAATTCATGAAAATTTCTTGCATTGCCGTTGGCTCGTTCGGCTCTGATAAAGTGAATGAGAGCTGAAATGTATATGAATACCGAAAACGAGGTATGCGTTCGTGCAGTTTCACCGATTCCACCTCAGAGGAGAGGGGAGGGGGTCTGATCCTGCGTTACGGGTGCGTTCAGTAGCGTAACGGGCATCCCTGCACTGCCGTGCTAAAGAAGAGCGCCGTATGAACATTCGAGAGTTGCCAAATTTCCTCCGATAAAATGTTCATTTTCAAGGAAAGTTGTGAATATTGTTCTTTGAAATTTTCAGGAGCTTTAGGTGAAATTGCAAACAAAATTATCTGAAAACTTCACTGGTAAAAAAAACCTCTTGGACCAATGCCGCATTGCATTGACTTAAGAGTGCAGTTTCTTGTCGCCGGATTTAAGAGTCTTGAACTCTTGTTTCAAGCGGATTTTGCATTAGAACAAGAGTCCAGAATCTTAAATCCGGCGACAAGAAACTGCACTCTTGAACCAAGAGGTTTTTTTTTACCAGTGTTGGAAGAAAAATAATCACAAGTCTACTAGGAAATGTGTGTTTCATCAAAGAAAATTTGGCAACGCCTGAAGGTTCATACGGTGTTTTTCCTTAGCACGGCACTGCAGCATAGATCCTGCTACAAGCAGAGGGCAGGAGGCCCTCGCCCCCGCCTCAGCCGTCGGGCAGTTTTGGGCGTGCCCTCTATACGGGTGCGCTCCTCCTAGCCGATGAACGCAACCCGCTTCTCAATGTACCTCGTGACTGGCTTTATTTTTATTAATATTTTTTTTTTTTTTTTTTTTTTACACACTGTTATATTTTTGCTGAAATCTGGGTGAAACACTCCAGGTGGTAGGTCGTCTCCGAAAATGCTAATGAATCGATAGGTGGGAGAGGGGGAATAAATAAGGTAAAAAAACCACTCTGTTGTTATTTTTCCGAATTACAATCCTTTCACTTTATCTCGTTAACAGCAACACCAACTGGACCGGTTTCAACCCGCTTTTTTAATACTCATCTGCGATGTGGAGGTGGGAGATTTGGGTTAGCGTTATATAACTTTTAGGGAGGATTCGGTACAGATTTATGAGGAACTATAGTGGATGCTACAAAACCCGAATTCTGCGTTTTGCAACTTCGAAGCGGCCCCGATGGGTCGATTTTTGAAATTCTCAAAAATCCCTTCCTTATTTCGGGGCGTCTCATCAGTTTTAGGTTCAGTTAATTTTATTGTTACTATTTTTAGTATGCGACTCCTTGGTATACATTTTGAATATGTGAGTCTTTTTGTTTGGTCAGTTTTAATTACTGTGTTCTTACTATTAATTCCAATGCCCGTACTTGCAGGCGCTATTACTACGAGTATATAATTAATGGATCGTAATTATTACAACAGGTCTTTTTATGATCCATTGGGTGGAGGAGATCCTGTTCTGTATCAGCATTTATTCTGGCTTTTTGGCCATCCGGGAGTTTATGCATTGATAGACAAAGCGATGGACAAAGGAGGCAAAGAAAAAATGGAGCGATCCAATCGGCGAAAGCGAGTGGTTGCAGTAGACACAGGAGGTAAGTAATAGACTAACTAACAGCAATCCACGAGAGATTCTACAGTTAGTTCATTACTCTCCCGCCTTTAGTTTATTGGTTTTTACCAATGGGATTGCTCCATTTTTCCTTTGTCCGCTTTATCTATAGCTCTAGCTATCAATTTCAATAGTCGTCGTGAAAGAGGATCACTTTCTGGGGGCATTATTAAATTAACTCGGTTACTGTGACTATCATACATCGACCTACCTACTTAATGATAATCCAATAAACCAATACGAGAATGCTGAATCTGTCGAGGCGTGCACGAGCGACTATCGATATTTCCCCATTTGAAGTCATGGTAAAGAATCGACATTAAGGTGCACGTAGCGAACACCCTGTTTATCGATCCTCTTCTATGGGTTTGAATGGCACATCAATCGATTTATTGCAAAGCACGCCACGCCACTGAAAAATTTTGTTATATTCTGACCCATAGGCGGCACTAGGGATAGGAAATTTTTCACTTAATGCCTCTAGTAAGTGTTGACCGACAGTGAAATCCACTTTAATTTCCCAGCGTTGAATTTGTTATATGACTGTATTAAGTAGGTAATTGGTTGCAGGGATCGGTTGTTTAAGACTTGTATTAGGTGGATATCTGTAGGACAGTGGAGTCGTAAAGTAGATTCCCGGACGGATTTTTTTTCTTCCTGAGAGCCTTCTTCGCGATTCGCGCGAGGTTTTTTTTATCGAATTCTACGTCCTCTTCGTTTTGTGCAGTTTTTTTTGTTTCCAAGAAGCATTGGTTTATTCACTCAATTTCTCAAGGTTAAACACCGTTGCATCATCATCAACTTAGAGAAGGATTTTTCACTCTGGTTGAATGCAACATCGCCAATTTTATCCAATAAAACCTCGAAGTTGATTTTAAAGGAGAAAGGAGATTCGCGTATTACGTAACGGAATTTTCCCATCTTTATTTTTATTTATTTACTTCTCTCCTTCCACGAAATTCACCCACAACGTAAATCCGGACACATCTTTCACAACCTCGAAACTTAATTTCCACTTTTTAATGATAGATCTGCAGCAAATCGGTTGATATAAAATCAATAAATCGAAACTTCATGCATTTACCTTATATTGTGCGCGGAGAAAAAAAAAAATCGTTGATTTTACCATGGTCATAGTGGCTCCAAGGTCCTGCCTACTTTTCTAGTAGTAGCTGCAATAAAATTTTTGCAGGAACAATTCTGTCGGTCCCAATATCCATGTTCTGAGATTTTTTTTCTCCAACCAATTCGATGTTTATTATCTGCGATATGTATTATGATCGCAACAATAATAGTGTATTGGAATCGATTTGACAGAGGCAGAGCCTCGTTAAGAAAGAGTGCAATAGGTACATCAGGGAAAAATAACGATTTTGACTTACGCTTTGAGGAGCAGTCGCTGACAACCCCAACTGTGAGTCAGTTTTCAATTCGACAAAATTAAATTTCGGAGAAATCCTCCAATTATGATGGCTAAAGTCGCAAGATTCGTACCTCGCCGATTGCGACATTGCAAACTCGTCGCATGTTTTATTTTTTTATTTATTTTTTTGTGGAAATCGACCGACAATTTTTTAAATAATTTCTTCTGAAAAATTGTTAAATAAACGAAGTTTCTTTAGTGTTGCAATAAAGATGCGCACTTTTCATATGAAGCCGTCATAATACGGGGTTAGTCCTGAAATAGATATTCCTATGAGCAGAAAAGAACCAAGTTACATCGACCATCGCCAAGTTTTATCGGATAATTTATTTTTTTTACGCTAGTGTAGATTTTTTTTGAAAACTTCAGGAGGTTTCCTCTGTGACGTGAAGCGAAATCTCCAAAATTTTCAAGAGAATCCGCACGAACGCACTCCCTCAAAGAAGAAATTGTTCGATAGAATGCCTCCTGCGACTTGGTTCCCTCTTGCTTGGTGCAGTCTAAACATGGCGCAGTTTCTTGGACCCATAGGGGTGCAGAAACTTCCAAGGGTTCCCCAAGATAAATTTAGGTTCCCTCATTTTAAGTTATCGCAGAATTTTGCCCGACGCATAAATTAACGCGGTCGACAGTTGGGTTCCCTCAAAACAGCGCGGTCAATAGTTTGGTTCCTCCAAAAACAGAGCGCTTGAATGTTTTGTTCCTGCAAAAACAGTGCGCTTGACAGTTAGGTTCAACAATCAAGTTCCCCCTATACCCTAAAAAAAAAAAAACCTCCCAAGGTTCCCCAAAATTTTTTTGTCCTCACGTGGGTTCCCCAATTTTTCTCGTCCTCACTTTTCCCCCATTTCACGCAAACGGCATGAACGGCCGGTCGGCGATCGCATGGTTGGGAAGTTACTGCACCCCTGCTTGGACCTTTACCTACCAGCAAAGGGGGCATCAGTGGTTTTCTCTGAAAACTCGATTGGTGCATCCGATTCCATACCGATAAGTCGATTAGTCTCTGAATCAAGGTGTGCGTGAGTGGTCACGGCCAAGAGCGCCACTGGAGGTGATTCCTCGCTCTTGAACTTGGCAGAAAGTGAACGCGAAAGCAGAGTGTCATCCACTCAGCTTAGCGCCAGCGTTGTCGCCCGCGCTCCTGTGACTGTCGCCACACCGCTGTTACGGACGCCACGCCGCCATTACGCCATCTAAACATACCCGGCATGCGTTTTTCATCCGTTCCATAAGTGCCAGAAGCCAATTTGCGCGCTCTTCTCGTTTTGCACCCTTTATTCGATCCCTAACCGTAATGGAATATTTCTTTGAATTTTTCGAGCACTTCCGAAATGCGGATTTCGAGACGACGGTCCTCCTTTGTGCCAAATGCTCCTGTTTAGTGTAGTGCGTTTACATTCATGATAAATTACTACGTTTGTTCTGTTCATAATAAACGAGTGCATCGTAGTTTCAATCGAGTTTGATCAGAAACTTTTTGGTAGTTTCTAGCTTCTGTGCGAACTTCGTTTTGTGTGGTGTGTGATGTCAGTGAGCGTTTCATCGATTTTGGATTCTTGACTCTGAGTGGCCCTTTCAATCTCTAATCAAGCCCCGATTGACCGTAAGTACCTCTAAATTTTTAAACCGGTCGCTGGGAAAGGAACCGCATAACACCCATAAACTTAAAATTGGGACTTGGGACCGGATTATACGCGAGTGCTTTATGAAAATTTTGGGACGAAAAACGCACAGAGTGTCAAACCAAACCGGAGACATGACTGCTGGAAGTATTGTTCAAAATATGTAATGTTAAGACCATATAAGTTGAATAAGTTGTAAATTGCTATATTCAGGGCATGAAATTCCTGGATGAAAATGCAAATTTACGTCCTCTGTCTCCTCTGTCGGCACAAAAATTGTTGGCATGCTTTAACACATGCTTATTTTTCACAGTACGAGAGAGTGGTTTCCATGAAAGTTTCAAAAATCTGATTTGTCGGCCGAACTCGACAAAGGCTACTCTACTGATCATTTTGCATCCGTGTGCTAAAGTTCCTTATCCATTGACGGTCACATTTTGATTCTTTCAGGCACCTTTTAGTCCTCACTGTCTGTTCTATTCATAAGCTCTTTTTAAAATGCGGGGTCAATGGCTTAAAAGTGCCTAAAAATAATTTGAATCATTTATATATTTTAGCTCATCAGCAACTAAAAAAACTAAAAGACATCTTACCGGAAAATTGCACAGATTCTCGGCAGAATTCTTAAAATGATCAGTTTTGAAGAGCCTTCCCGTTCATACGTGCCCATTAACTTCATCTGAGAGGTTATGCATATGTATTTTCATTTCCTATGGTTGACGAAAAACTCATAACATTCCTTGATAATTCAAGGTATCAACATACGGCTGGTTTTTTTAACGAATGCTATTATATTTTCGTAAGTGTTTTCGTTTTAAATATTTAAAAAACAATCAGGAAGAATTCTTTAAGAATCGTTGAAATGCTGGTTGTATTTTGTCAGTTTGACAGTGTTGCGTAAGAACATTCCGACAGTGCAAAAGTAAATTGTATCCAAAATCTCACTATAATTACGTCCTAGCGTTGTAGTGTTGGTATCAGATCAAAAAACGCAATGACTAATAGACAGTATAATGTTTATTGGTTTCTCCGAGGGAAAAAGTGACGACGAATCAGCGACGAGACGTCACTAACTGATTGCGCGTTTTCCCACCGTAACGGTTGTTTTGCATTATTAGATTTTGATTAGGTGGTCAGCTATTCGCCGCGGGAAAAAATGTGGTGAAACATAAAAAAATTTAATAAAAGTTTTAGAAAATGAATAGGAATACGACTGAAATATAATGAAGCATTTCAAACGTCTGAAAATTAATGCGCTACCGATGTGAGGACGCTTGGTTTCGAAAATAATGCATTTTCAGGGGTAAAAATGAGTGAGAAACCTGAAAACCCTGGTAAAAATTGGCGATAAGAGCTGCAGTTCAAAATACCATAGGAATTCTTATAGCCGGCTAAAGAAGGCTACAGAAAATCATATAGCTGGCTGTAGAATGCGGCGAAAATCATACGGCCGGGCTATACGAAGCGATAAAAAATTATGCAGCCGGGCTATAGTTCCTATAGCCGGGCTTTACACATTATCGCCTGGCTGTTGCTTTTCCGCCATCGATTATAAAAGGCTATTAGAAATTGTGTAGAAATTCGTGTGCTTTGGAAATCATTAAGTTTGATTCAGAACCACCTTAATATTTACAAAACACACGTTATATTTTCCTTTGATACATATTTTTTTTCATCAATTAAAACGAGATTAATCCATACAGGACATGCAAACATTTCAAAATCATGAGTTGAATAACGCTGACTCCGCCAGATTAAATATTAGAGCCCAACACAAAGCGGAGCGGCGACGAACTGGCGCCTACAAACCTAACAGGGATACTTCACGCATTACGCAACGCGTGAAGTATCCTTGTTAGGTTTGAAGGCGCCAATTCGCTAGTCGCGCTGGTTGCCCGCCTGCCGCGCCGCAGCGTCGGCAGCGTGCCACGGCGCTTGAAGCAACTATTTCACACCGGAGATATTGCACAGTATCATACGAAACTGAAGGCGATCTAATATATTAGGAATGGCAGGCATCGATCAAAAGTACGGAGCTTTCCTCGCAAAATAAATCAACGGCCCAAAAACAGAGCAGTGGTCCTAAAACTCACTAAGTCCTAGCATCCGTAATTAGTGACGTACAGCATACACTTTATCGCCTAACTGTGAGTTGCTTAGTCGCCATCGGCTATAAAAGGCTATAAGAAATTGTGTAGCCGGCTATAGAAGCTATTGGAAATTTTACAGCCGGCCGTAGGTCCATGGTATTTTGGAACACAGATTCTACTGCCAATTTTTACCAAGGAAGAGAAAAAAAAAATCTAAAAATTTAAAATAAATTCTTAAGAAATATTCCGATGCATGAATATTGAAAATTTGGCGATGTTTACCTTTCACATGTGCAAGAATTTAAGTTAAACTTTTTAATTTTAATCTTTATAATAAAGTAGCTTGAAGACATGAATATGTGAATGGAAATTCCGATTTTTTCGGTCAAAATGTCAAGTCTGATACCATATAGAATAAATCTGACAAATTTACCACATTAGAAAAATGGTATCCATCCCGAGTTAAATAGTTTACTCTGATACCATCAACTCAATTTGACCTTGTAAAGAGTAATAAAATCCAAGTACTTAATAGCTTTCTCTCACGACAAAATTGCCATGTGTATAAAATTGCGCTCTTTTCTTTTCATTTGGATCGATCTTTTATTTTTAGATACCACTAAGATATGTATTTCATTACCAATGTAACAAAAACTGTTGCTCTTATTTTCTATTTGTCTAACCTTTTTTGAAGTAAGGCAGAACCTCAAAACTTTTTTTTTTACACGTCAAGTATCCCACGAGGGATAATCCTGCGGCGCAGGACCTGCGCTTTACCATCCCTAAAGCCCCACTGCCCCATCCCCCCTCCGTCCTTAATCAAGCCAGCCTCAAGTAACTGTTGTTTGAGACCATCAAACTCGGGTCGCCTAGCCGGGAATTGAACCCGGAAACTATGAAATTATCATAATGAGTATGAGATAAACAGCTCATATCCACATGTAGTACATGCCAGTGGCTCTAGACTTCTTTGAACATCATACTTCCTTGTGAAATCACGATAATAGGAATGACCAGGATGTGCAGCACTTTTATAGATTAAAGTGCACAAATTTTTACCAAATTTCATTTTTTCATTCGAAAAGTATCCAACTCAGCTATCTCAGCTTCTGCATAAGACATTTTGATTTAGTATCAAATTACAGTTGTTAACAAACTAGCCTTAGGTCCAATCACAACTCCTTTGGCTGGCGGTCTCGTTAAACTTGGCGGCATAGCACTGCCAAATTGTTTCGGTTACGTAACAGACACCGCACGACCGACGCGACACTTTGAAATTGGAAATAAAAGATGCCACAAAAGATGAAAATTGGCAATTTCTAATAGATTTGAACTACTCTTACAGTTGCCTTGATGTGTTTCTAGGGGAGATTGCCATTTTATTTAATTATTTGGTCAGTGGCGAGGCGTGAATGATCGACTATCGATATTTCCCCCATTTGAAACTATGGTAAAGAATCGATTATCAAGGTGTTCGTTGCAAACATCCTGTTCATCGATCCTTTTCCATAGGTTTAAATGGCAGATAAAACGATAAATCGCAAAGCACTCCACGCCACCGTATTTTAAATTAAGTATTAGAGGGGGGGGGGGGAGGTGAGGATTTAGTTCTATACGCTTTGGGTGATGGATCGTATTCGATACATTAAACAGGTGAAATTGTATCGATATCGATTGGTTCAACATGTAAACATTGCCTCGAAAGTCAATTGAGTAATCTGAGGGAACAGGTTTCTTGTGACAGGTTTTTGATTCTTATGGTATAAAATGGTAATGAAAAGTGAAATTGTTAAGAATTATCTCATTTACACCTCTACTTAAATCCTAAAATTTTTGTCAGGGGTCATGTTTTATTAATTTGAACCAAACGATACATCGAACCACTATAGAATACGATCTATTCGTCGCTGCTGAGTAACTGAGTTTGATCCATGTAATGGTTGTGAGATATATTGCCATGCTAAGGAAGAACGCCGTATGAACCGTCAGGCGTTGCCGAGTTTCCTTTGATAAAACACGAATTTCCCGGTAAACTTCTGAATATTTTCCCTCCAGGTTTTCAGATAATTTTGTTCGCAATTTCACCTAGCGTTCCTGAAAATTTCAGGGGAAAATATACATAACTTTACTCAAAAATTAACATTTCATCGAAGGAAATTTGGCAATTCTCGAATACGGCGTTCTTCCTTAGCACGGCAGTACAGTGCGAAAGGATCTGCAGTTTATAGAAATGGAATTGTCCCTAATTTCAATCGGCAAGCGTGTGTTTGTGTGTGTAAGCTCGCAAACTGATTAAATTAAAACCAAAAAAATGTAACGCATTTTAATTATGCACAAGAGATTATATAAACCGATGAAATGAGCTCACGAAGAGGAATCCGCTTTTATTCCGCGAGTTTAATTTGCCTTTCCATCCTTCGTGCTCTAAAATTAAATGACTTGATATTTCTTCAGGCGTTGTTTTATTTTCTCTCCCCCCCGTCCCCCTCTTTTTTCTCTTTCTCTATCTCTGTATCTGCTCCGCGGGTAGACGAGGCGTACGCGTGAGGTTCAAGGCAATCAATATAAACTAAACGCGCTGTAATTTCGCATTTCGCGCGATGATAGTACGCTGTTCTAAGGAAGAACGCCGTATGTGCCTTCAGGCGTTGCCATATTGCCTGCAATAAAAAAATAATTTACGCGAAAAATTTCGACTAACATTCCTCCAATTTTCCAGGCAATTTTGTTCACAATTTAATCTGAAGCATCATGAAATTTCAAGGAAAAATATGCATAATTTTCTGCAAATATAGACATTTTATGGAATGAAATTTGGCAACTCAAGAATGTTTATACGGCGTTTTCCCTTAGCAAGTCAGAGTAGATGTCTCCTGGTTGCTCTGCGCTTCCTAACAAGGATTTATTATACAGTCAGGTCTACATATGTACTGATGGATTTTTCCATTTGTAGCATTTCGTTTTCTTTCTCTTCGTTCTTTTACTTTTGGAAGGAAAATAATGATGCAACGTTTGAAACATATAACGAATAGGTGTGAGAACTTCCTTTATTAAGTTTATCATTGATGGCCAATTATATTTTACGACCACCCACGTCGCAGTCACCGCGTTCCGCACCGGTGACGAACGGATGGTGCCATTTCAGTTTCCATTGAGCTTTATTACTTCCGAAGCTGCGAATAAACCTTCAATTGAAATGCTTATAAATAAATAAACGTCCAACTTAACAGAAAAAGTGCCAATAAGTTGTTTTTACTAAAGCGCGCGAATGACAAAAATATAGTTAGTATCTATGACTGATTTTGAATGTGATGTGATAATTCTCTTGTAGGTATTTTGAGATGAACTTGGCGCAAGTTAATTTTTTCAAAAAGCCTCTCACCGACTGCCGGTGACTGCGGAAAACCATATAGGTATTTAAAAGTCACGGACGCAATAAATGTCATCGCTAAAAAATATCTGCATGGCGGGACATAAAATATTCATACCTTGAAGTGATACGTTATTTTCTCTGCAAAATTATTAATCGGCTCAACAATCGCTTCTTCTTCGAGAAGAGAAAATGTCAAAACACCATGTGAATCAAGACACAGAATATATTTGGACCGCGGTAAGCAGAAAGGAACTAAGCCACATCAGCTAATGCCAAATTTAACCAGGCAATTTGATTTTTTACATGTTTACTGTCGTGCAGATTTGTGTGCAAATTTTAGTGAATTTTTTGCATAGCACGTGGCAAATTCCTCAAAATTTTCAAAAGAATCCGCACAAACGTTCTCTTGTAAATAATTAAATTGCCCAGTTAAATTTGGCAGAGGCTGATGTGGCTTGGTTCCTTTCTGCTTAACGCGGTCCATTTCCTCTCTACCTTACACCCGTGCGTTGAAGTCTCTTCGGCTTCGCTATCAGTCATGAAATAACTTGTCAGATTTTTAGACTGGAAAATTTTAGGCGCAAACTTTCGGTGGGCCGATACATTTTATTAATATTGGGGGGTTCGCCCCTTGGCCACTTTGTGACCCAACCCCTCCCTCTGTGAATTACTTCTATCGTCCCCTCCTCTCCTTTTCAGGTGTAAATTGAGTCAATGGCCCAATCGGGCGTGTGTTCATCTGGTCTCGATACAACTTGAAGTATCCCCACCGCTCCAAATGTATGCAGTAATGACAACTGCATTTGACATTTTTACAGATTCTGTTTTAATATTGTATGATCTAATCGGTCTTGGGCATTTTACTGAGAAAAGAAAGAGCGGAATATTTTAAATTGTTGAATCCTTTTAGCAAGATGCCCTTTTTCACATTAATGCGATGATTTAGTAACTGATGACTAAAATGACTCATAACAATGAATGTCACATTATGAGCGTTTGAGATCAGCGAGGCGTTTTCATTCCACGAATTCTACCGACGGAAAATCTAATTTGAAACATTTGCATTGTTTCTGGCTATTTAAAGTTTAATTTGCTTTCGCAGGATTTTATACCAGGGTTCGTTTTTTATTTTGCGAGTATTAAATTAGAAACTAAAAGGACAACCGCAAGCACAAAGGAGAGAACTGGTTTCTAGAGGGGTTTTAAAACATATGTCGGATAATATTTTTCAATAATAATCAATAGTTTTAATTTTTTCCCAGATCCTTCATTGTCTGCTTCGTATTTATTTACACTCTCCGTCATTTTTTTCGTAGGTATTTCTCGAAATGATACAAGTTGGTTTTTGCAATCGCTAGCGATAGCAATATTCGTCATGGGAACTTTTGCTTCTGGGATATGAAAATGTTAAGGTACAGTTCGTTTGTAGTATCTTCAGAATTGAAGGGGCTATGTAATTTTGTGTCGACATCTCTTTTTTAACATTTTTAATTTTTTTTCTTTGCATACAAGAAAGCTGTTATTTACCAATTATTTATTTTCGTTGGATTATGTATGGTTTTTGGAAGATAACGCATTTAACTTTCAGTTTCGTTTTTTCGGCGCAAAGAATGATATTTTTACTCTACGCATATGTCCGAATACGCATCATAAGTGACCTATGTGCTTCCTAAGTTGCCATTTTTTTCATTCAAATAGATGTAACTGAAATGTTAGATGTGTACTACCTATACTACTTTCATGTCATTGCTTTATTTATTTATTTACTTTTTGCGTAGGTATAAATTGTTATTTTTTGCTGAATTTTGGAGAAAATATTGCTTTAAGAACGTGGAATGTAAATTAATTTTATTGAAAAAAGAAAATACCATCATTAATTTGGGCGAACAGAGAAAATATACATCAATATTTGGGTCAACATCTCCCTGATTATATGAAGGATGAATATATTAGTATTTCTGTATCAAAAAACTTAGCTTTTGTCTTCAGAGATACAATGATTCTAGTCCCAGTCAATTTGTTTTATTGAAAAAACAAAAAAAAATAAATAAATAAATAAATAAATAAAAAAAAACAACTGAAATGTTAGACATACTATTTTCATGTCTTTCTATTTGTATCAATAGGTACTTTTTGCTTAACTTACGAACGTTGAATGCAAATTAACTTTATTGAAAAAAGAAAATAACGTCATTAATTTGGGGGAACATGTGGCTGATTATATGAAGGAGGTATATTCCAGTATTTTTGTTTAACATATTAACTCACGAGAAAATGTTCGTACATTTATCATCTAGTATTAATTATTTTTTGATGATTAGTCTAAAACATTCAATACAACCATTAAAAAGTAACACCTATCGTCGGGTATCGAACTCCCGATCGCCTATTGCCCGCACCTCATCAAAAATATTGGGCGGTTTAGTCAACTAGGCTATAACAGATCAGCGTGTGGGAGAGTAAAACTAGCATACAAAAGACTCGAGCAATGGGCGGGACTTATCACAAGAGACCTTGACGCTTGGGATATGAGAGAAATGAACCAAGCGCATTGCTGTAGGAGCCATGGTTCGCACTGTTTTCATGTCTCTCACGGTTCATCTCAACATGCATTTGTCATCGCGGCAGTAAGCTGAGGCGATATTTGTTTATCCATGAATTAAATCAATCAATCGAGCTCTGATTTTGACTTCTTTGTCCGTAACGAGTCCTCCAGAACAATTTTCCACCTTGTACGATGGTTATTATTTCTATACTTCTATTTTTAACATTTGAGGTGGGATAATGGCGGCTTCTCAAGAGCACCGAGGTAGGCGATCTTTTGCACCAACGAACAGAAAACTGATGGCGAAAAATAACCAATCAGAACCTCCCAAAAAAAAGAATTTGCCTAAAAACGGAACTTCGTGGTTCTGCGCAGATTTACCAGTCAGACACGACATCTCAAGGTGGAAAAAAACTCGCTGAAAGCGAATTTTAGCAATCAACACAACTTGACGTAGAGACATGATTGGCTAAAAAATACAACGGTTTTTGATACATCGGAAAATCAACCAAAAATCGGAGACTGGGCGAAACGCTCAAGGTCGCAGAGGTATAGGGAATCCCATAGCGAAAGCAACGGAACGATTCTAATATCATGGGGAACTCCGTTCCCATGACAAAAAACTGCTATTTTAGCCCTTGTCCTGCAAGCCCCTCAAATGTTCCATTCGCTTGACCCATTCAAAACGAAAAGTTGAATGGCAATTTGACCTGAAATTTAAGTTTGCATTCAATTACTACTATAGCACGGATTTTTGTTTCTTACATTTTAGGTTTGTGTCACACAATCAAATAAAATTTGATTTAACAGAACATCGGTGGCCAAAGTAAAAGATTGCACGAAGAACAACTTAATCAGCCAAAACGCATGGTAAAATAACATGATTCGTCATGTTAAAAATGACATATCTCTGTCACTATAACATTAAAAAAAAATCCAATCATGATTAATCACAATCTTGAGTGACCTCAAAAAAGGAAGACTCAACTCGACAGATGAACCGCACAGACACCGAGAGGAAATGAATGCATTTTTTGTTACACTTGCCCTTTTTTTCTTGAAAATTTCCTCGCGCAATGATTATTAAGGAGGAAAATGACACACTATTCAATGAAGAGATGACTTTGATAAACAAAAATAAAGGCACGAATGGGGGAAAAAAATATAATCTTCGTGGACCATACCTACTGAATGGTCCAAGGGCGTAGCTGCCGTCAAATGGTCAAGCATCCTCTCTTCCACACTTTATCCTTTTTTGGAGGACTCTGCACTTCCTTTATCCGCATTCATCCAAGAAAAACACATGCTTGTTTCTTTATATTACTGAAATGTTCAGGAATGTTTAAAGATGTCTTCAAGAGGGGCAAATTAATCTTCTTTCTTCAAATTGTCTTCCTGTACGTCGTCCGTTACCAACTTAATAACATAATTAATAAAACTAGTAGACCCATATCATGAACAGGATTACTCTAAGTAATTGGCTGTCGATAATATCCTTAGTAGTTAACGCTTAATGCTTATTGTGATTCATTTACTATTAAGTAGGTATTATATAAATATTCATGATTTGAAAAAAAAGAAAAGATCTTAACGCGGTATAAAATACACGAGTAGGTTATGAGTACATCTTCTTATACGAAAATGTGCCACTGTACCTGAATGCATTCATGCGAAGATAGTAAAATTTAAGAACTTTATCGAATAATTTGTTTGACGTTCGGCTTAGTTAGAAAATTCTTGGTCAAGTTGGGGATCAAAGTTTCGAAAGCGTTTTCAGCCTTAAGCGCCAATAAAGAATATAAAAATAATCGAATAACAAACTAGACAAACGTCCCAAAAAATGAAAGAGGAAATCTTCGTTCTGAGTTGAAGATATTAGGTGTAAATGGCCTTAGATGCTAAAGCACCGCTTTAAAATAAAAAAAAAAATTATTTTACTACTACTACCTACTCATATTCACTTACTCAGAATGACCGACCTGTACACAGAAAGGAAGGGCAGAGCTAATTAAAATTAATATAATTGAATGTCTATGAATTATAGGATTCTGTGTAAGATAAAAGAGGGAAGAAAAAGTGAAAGAGTAGTAAGGAGAGGATAATGTGAAGGACACATCGGAGAAGATTTTGCAAACAAATTACTTGTAGGTCATTATGTGTTTTATTTTTCAAATAATATCACATAATATCAACTTAAAAAAGCTATTTATATAGATTTTGTTGAATTAGCTTTTTAAAAAAAATGAATCATTTGACCTTCAGCGAAACATTGAACGCCCTCAAATAGCCATTAAGGCGAGAATTGCAAATTTGTGAATAAATGCAGGCGATTCACTGCATAGTGAGGATCATTTAGATAAATTGCTCATCTTTCCCCACTATATCAGCACCTAGCCATTAGGTTAGCATCTAGCGTCATAAGATTATGAAAAACATCAACTTTTCTGATGTACGAAGTCGGAGATGAATTGAAGCAGTGTCAATAAAAAAGGTCAATCTCAAATCGGTTATTAGAGTAATATATAAGTAGAAGAAAAAGAAAGCAAAAAATAGAGGAAAATAAAGAGAGAGAGGGGGGCAGTTACGAAGCCAGAGGGGGGGGGGGGCTTGGGGGGCTCAAGCCCCCTCCGAAAGCAAATCATCCGTGCATGCGGTACAATTATGATTTTAATATCTAAGAATATGATTTGTAACCGCAAGTTGAAGAAGAATCGCGAAAATTTCATGAAAAGAAACATTTTTTTCAATTATATGTTTCATTGCCATTAATGATAATGCACGTTCAGTTATAGACCTTATGCTGATACTTGCATTGCACTCATTTAATAGTATTGCATGTTATAGAGAGCTGCATTTGATAATAATTTATATCTTTAAACTTTGTGTTTCAGGGGGCGTTTATCAGTGACCATGTTAGATGTACCGGCTGTCACCCCAGTTATACACGTTAAAGATGCCTACAAGTTTTACGGATCCGTCCAGGTGCTTGGAGGGATCACGATGTCGGTCCAACCGGGAACCATGTGAGTTATTTGATTTTATTTTCACTCTCTTCGTTACGTTTACCGCTTCTTCTTGCTTTGAGGTGCAAGTGAGCAGGCGTTGAATAAGGGATGAAAAGACGTGGAAATGTAGAGGGGGATATTTCGACGGTGTATTTAGTCGGCAGTCTCATAACTCGGTTTGCGACATCGCAGACTTCCTGTCATACTTCATTTTTGAAACGGAAAACTACTCAACTGCAATTCTTTAAAACTGCCGTGATTTTTCTTCTCTGTGCGAAGAAAATTCTGCAAGAACTTCAAGGAATGATGTCAATTTGTTCTCCTCTAAAAAATAACATAGAGGCGGAGATTTTCAGACACCGCAAACGAGATATGTGATTGCGGACTTATGCCGTCGATTTGCCTCCATCGAGGGAAATAAAAATGTAAAACGCAGTTTTTCCTCACCCCACGGAAGAAGAATTTCGCAACGATGTCATCTTAAGAATATGGACTAAAACATACATCAAAGTGATTTTTATAGTTTTCTCAAACTAGGCCACCTGTCATTTATTTTGGGTCGGTCTATTTATCAAAACCCAGGATGAGGTCTATTTTACCCTCTACTCACGATTAGGGTTTACACATGGTCCACTTACTCGGTATGAGGTAAGCTCCAACTTTTTAACATATGATTTTCTTAATTTTCTCAGATATGGTTTGCTGGGACCGAGTGGTTGTGGAAAAACCACCCTGATGAACTGCATCGTCGGGAGTAACCACATAGACTCAGGAACCATTCAATTCAGTTTCTCTGAACATAAAGATCTCGGCTTCATGCCACAGGTAAGCATGTATAACTGTTTCACTTTTTTATCGATTTAGGAAAATTTTGAAAATGTTTACCATCCCTTACTACACATACGACTTTAAGTACATTCCTTCTGGATCAAATAAGCCCCTCGATGACCATTTTTGGCGTTCCGAGGTTTTGAGGGCACACTCTTTCCAAATTATCTCATCGCTAAATATCAAATATTAAAACATTTTTATCTGATACATGAAGTGCTTCAGGAAATAAGACGGCGTCCATGAGGAAAGGGACGCTAAAGGGTCAGCAAATATTTTGGGATGCAAAAAATCGAAAATCATAAACCTTGTAACGTTTTGAAGTTCGCAGTTTAGAAAGTGTCACTTTTTGAGAAAGTTCGAAGTTTACATCTGCCAAGTTCAGGACACAAAATTATTAAATTAAAAAACGAGTTTACTTCCTCTTTCTAGCACTAAAGTGAAAGAGATCTCTCGCAACGTATTCCTTGTAGGCACTATATACGTGTGTATTTTACATGAAAAACACAAACTCTGATTTTTCGTCCTAACCCAACAAAGTTTGTCACTTGGAAAAATTTTGCATCTGTGGACTAATGTTCCTTTCCCTATAAGTTGTCACATCTGATAAAATCTACAGAGGCTGGATAGAAGCAATCTGCAATTAATTCATTGATCATCTCATATTTACTATCACAAAAATACGCTTTGGCGTTGAATCACCATGGTTAAGTACCTTCCCAATGTGTAATACAAGCTAAATTTAATTGAATACATTTTCTGAAAAAGACGTAACATTTTGAGACCTCATGGTGGCAGAATCAATTGACAAAAATGTGTAGCTATAATTTAAAATCATATTAATCGCAACAAAAAAGTTTTCTCCCACTTAAAATAAACCAACAAGCTTTCCCCTCGTGGGATATTTTTTTGCATCAAAATTTATTATGTATAGGATAAAGTCACACACAATAAAACGTGTCACTCCGTAACATTCATATAGTTATGCATGCTGATGTAAATGAGAAATTCAAATGATTGGCTTTAAGGTTGATGCTCCGCTTTGAGCATGCTTGCAGGAAATATCCCTCCATACCTACTTGTCCATCAAAGAAGTGATGATCTTTTACGGATACTTGTTCTCTATGGATGACGAAAAAATCAGAGAGAGAGCCAAGCTGTTGTCCGAAATGCTCGATTTACCGCCATTGCACAAAATGGTTTCGAATTTAAGGTAATCCTTTTGTTTATGTTAAAAAATGTTGCATATTTTATTATTATTTTATAATAAGTAGTATTTTTCCTAGCGCAATCGGAAACTGGCGAGGCGATTCCAAGAGAAGGAGTAGCAAAACAAAGTGATGTTGTCTTTTGATAACGCTCGTCGTGGTTAATTTTTCGAGTATGGCCGTCGTCATTGTCACTGCGGTTTATCGATCCCCTCAAAATTGGAGAATAATTGGTGCATCTCCAAAGATCCTAATGAAATTTACAGCCCTTATTTTCGTAAGATCAGCGAACCTCGTGAAATTTGCATCCGATTCCGATATGCTTGAGGCGACCCTTCAAGCTTTTTCCCCATCTTTCTTGCATGTATGCCACTTCTACCATGCATTTAATGTGCATCGGTTCACGTTAATATGTCCCAATCTCTTATTCTTTCGATTTCTCTCTTTCTTTTTCCTTTCTCCTTTCTCATTTCTTATACTTTTCTTTTCCTTGTATTATCTTTCTCTTTTCCTGTGTTTCTTTCTCTTCTTCTCTCTTCTTATTTTCATCTTCTTTCGTTTTTCTCTCTTTTCTCCTTCATCTTCTTCTTAATTTCATCTTCTTTCTCTTCTTCTCTCCTTACTCTTTTTCCCTTTACATCTTCTATTTGTGTTATTATGTCGACTGCAACGAATTCATCGACAGAGTTCGTTTGACTTTTATGTGGGGAATGATACCACCATTCGACCTCGTGGGAGCTTGTTTTGCCTACACTGAAAATTGAAGGCAAACTGACGTGGCGTTAAAGTAACCTTATCCCGTTCGATAGAAAGCTCCAGTTATGGAGAGTGTCATTACATAGTGATACCACTCTTTTTCTTTGTTCATCTTCTACCTCATTTCTTCTTCTTCTCCTTCCTCCTTCGCGCTTTTTCTTATACTATCTCTTTTCCTTTCCCTCTTCTATGACGGGAAATTAAAAAAAAAACAAAAAAAAAACGGTTTAATGGGAAGCAGCGCAAGGAGAGCATTTACGTTGTTTACCATTCATTTGTAAACGGTAACTGTGTTTGAATTCAAATTCGCATTCAACCTTTACACGACCGAAAAGCACACCATAAGAAAATTCAAATAAGTTGTTGCGTTCTGACTAAAGTTATATTTTCTCCAACAAAGTCGCCAAAAAAGACCGTCTGACCAATATTTGGCTAATTTTTCATTTTCCATTTTTTCAGTGGTGGACAACAAAGACGGGTATCCCTAGCTGTAGCTCTATTGCACGATCCAAAAGTCCTGATATTGGATGAGCCAACGGTCGGTCTGGATCCTGTCTTAAGTTCAGCGTAAGTTCCTGGCTACTTCATTTTTATTAATCACCCTCATTAAAAAATATATGGACCAAAAACTTATCATTACAATTTACCTCGCGCAATCAGAAAACACCAAAGTCTTCTGAGATTATAAGGAAGTTATTAACTAGTATTAACGTTTCGAAAGGCAATTTTCAAAGGCCTCAAAAGGCGCGGCTCCGATTTTGGAATTAAAATACAGGATACTTGCTAAGGAATTTTTTTCATTTTTCTTTGAAATAAAAGTGAAAGAATGGGATTATACATTATTATATGTCTGAATAGAATACAACAATGCAATGTGCGAAAGACATTTGGCCTTCAACTGGCAAAGATTAAATGGGGTTTCAAGTGGGAGTGTCGATCAAAACAACGGTCGCACTAAGAAGGAATTATCGTCTCCACAATAATAGAATTGATGTGACTTCTGATATTTGATGAGCCAAGAGCATTATGCATCCTGCTAGCATTAACTGCAACATCCTCTTTCCGAATTTTTCTTTGAGCTTCGCGACTTTCAATTCGCTTGTGCCTTCAAGAAATATTCTTTGTCCATACTTCCTGCGTTTGTCATGGACAGAAAGACGTAACCATTGAGGTAAAACGATTTCTAACTGAAGGTTCCATAACTATTATCTGTTTCAGCAGTATTTTTAGTTTTTCATTAATTTATGTATTTTTGAACTTCTCTTTGAGTTCTCGGGACGGTAGACACTTTCAGCTCAAACATTCAGAATTAATTGCGTTAAATGTCATGCACTGAGCTTCATGCATAATTTGTTAACCTTATCCCATTTCAGGCTCTGGGATCGATTGCAAGAAATGTCTCAAGCAGGAAAAACCATTATCATAACTACTCATTACATCGAGGAGGCTCGCCAAGCAAATATGGTTCGTGGCATTTCAAATTTACCTTTGACATTTATACAGAAAACCTACGTGGGTAAAATGAGTCATAACACTTGGCAGAAGTAAAATTATTTTACTCTCTATTATAAAATTACAGTCGCAGCGTGCGGCAGGTAACGCCTAACCCTTGAAATTTAGCATTAGGGCAGGCATTGATTAATTTTTGCCGGCAGGTACATAAAATTCAACCACCAAAAGTTACGCAGATGATTCGGTGACGGAAGCAACTAATCCATCGTTTAAATGGCATAAATCATATACCCACTGCTCGGTCAACATGCAGAACCGTGAAGTATTATGGATTTAACTGTGCGGTTAATTCATACGCGAACCTCACAACCCCAGTCAGGCCCGCCACATCCCATCTCGGGCCCTGGTACCAGTTTTAAGGTCCGGGCCCCAAGCATGGAGGGGGGGGGGGGTCCGAGGGGCAAATTTTTTATTTTTTTTGTGGGGGGGGGCATATGATACTATTTTCAGTTCTAAGAGGGCCAGGCCCCCCTGGACTCCCCCTTCGTTTGTCTATGGCGAGGGAGTTAAGCCATGAGCCATTGAAGTCGAGGATGCCCAGACTGGAGACTCTCAGCATCTGACGACGGAAGAACATGAAACGCAGTTACTAAAAATAAAATCTTGAAAATAGATAGAAATTTTCCAAGAAGTATACTTCTTTGAAAATTTCAGAAGAATTCTACAGTGCCCCAGCGTGTTTCTGAAAATCTATTCACCTTTTGCGAAATTTTTAGGGTAAATTTTTCACTTTTTCTTATGAAACAAGGGTTGCATGTGGATTCGTAGTGGTTTTTCACGGGTAACACGGGCCCCCTCCGGGACCCGGGCCCCGGTACCAGGGACCCAGTACCCCCCCCCCTCCCCCCCTTGTGGCGGGCCTGACCCCAGTAGCACACGAGGTAAAATTATAGAAAAAAATAACTATAAGTAAATAAAAACTTGTGGAAAAGGTAGTAAAAAACATCATAAAGAAGCCGTATTGTTTACAAGAAAAAAATCTAGATTACTCTCTAAATTTAGTTTCGTCTTTAATCACAAATTGAGAAAAATTCTTGAACTGCTATAACTTCTGACTAGTCTCCTCTCGAACAGTTGTCGAATTCGTCAAAATTATATATTTCACATATTTTAATGAGCTCTGTTTCTTATGTATTTCATTGTCTGAATTCGCAACCAGTAATTATCGATTTTTCTCTGACAGATCGGGCTAATGCGAAATGGACGAATGCTCAGGGAAGACTCGCCAAATGCACTTCTACAAAGGTACAACGCGGAGTACCTTGAGGATGTATTTCTTGTGCTTTGTGCTCAAGATAACGAAGCTTCAAAAAATGTAAGATTTACAAAAACAGTTCCTATTTTTATCATACTAAGACTTTAAAATAAACTCATCCTCATCCCGAATAGTTTGAAAATTTACAATTTTTCACGATGTTCGATGACCGCATCGCTCATTAAGCACAGATGCGTAGTTAATTCATGTTTAAATGTGCCAGTAAGTTCAAATGCATCTTTTGAACCAAAAATGTAATTACTTCCTGTAGAACCGCCTCTCCTTAAAATATAGGCACAACACGCGATTACAAATAAAACCGAAAACTCATACTGTAAACTGAAATCTATAAAATCGAATAGAAATCGATTTCTGTTTCTAGTGTTTCTATTTCCTGTTTACAGTGCCAAGACAAACTCACTTAATCTTTCATGTTTTTCTTTAGATTCAACAAGTTCCAGCAATCAACTATAGCAAATCTACGACTTTCGAAAGTTCAAAAACAATTTCCTACGAAAGAGTGAAAGCCCTTGTTTGGAAAAACATTTGTCTAGCCAAAAGAAATTTTCTGTAAGTTATACCTACCTACCTATATATAATTAAAGAAAATTAATACATATATCCATGTTCTTTAATGGAGCGAATGAGAGGGAAGATGCATTGGAATCAGAGGAGAAAGACAGGTATTGACATATTTATAAAAGTAATTTGTGATTTTTTAAGAACTTAAGATGAAAAACCAATGCACGGTGGCAATACGTCAACTAAAATTATTACAAAACGCAAATTTGAGTCGTCTAATGGAGGATTACGTCGTCATTTTTAGGGAGAAGCCGACTTAAGTTTCGGGTGCATAACCGTGAGGGGGGGGGGGGGGGGTGTCCCCGAAGAATCCAATTCTCAACGTTAGGTATTTTATAAGCGGTCAGTATGTGCGTCTCCATTTGAGCCGACGCGACACCGTGCTTTGATAGCCTCGCTGATATCTTCCTAACCAACTTAAAAACAAAGACGATCACCTTACAATTATTGTCACGCTATGCCTGCTCAGCAATCATTGCTCCACGCGCGCACTGTACCGGCTTTTTCATGGATTTTTAGTTTCCCATTTTCATGAATAAAAAATACTATGTTTGTCTTCCGACGAAATATTGTGCTTTAAGGGGTAAAATGTTTCGACATATATTTACGATCCTTCAAACCCTCCGTTATCACCTCATTTGCTTTCTATACCATGAACTATGCCTCATGTCATTTTTTATTCTGTCCTGAATGATGTGAAAAAATGTTGAGCACATTTAAAAAAATAGTTCTGTTCACAGGGCTCCTGCACTTTCTTTTTTAAAGCTACAGAGGTTTCCGTTGTGAGGACGGAGTACTCTGTACTCACGACAGAGGTTCCGTACTCACAACAGAGAAGTGCTGTAAGTATAACATAGAGAGTGCAGGAGCCCTGTGAAAAAAAAGCTCTGTCATCAGCACCGACCATTTTTTGGCGTGCGGAAAAGACTGTAAAAAAAATTCGAAGAATATGATTTTTGAACTTAAATCGATTTAACTTTTGTTTCCATACAGGATGACGTTATTCATAATCCTTTTACCAATAGTTTTAAACTGCTGCGTGGAGTTAGCGTACGGGCATGATCCCGTTGGACTCCCGATAGGTTTTATCAACAAAGAATTTCAAGACAGTTTGCAAAGGTGTCCCTTGACTTACACCAACAACTGTGTGCTTGCAAACGACACGCATTGGGCTAGCTGTGCTTTCATCCATGAACTCCGGGAAAAATCTTATGAAATGGTGAGTTAACCGTCATAAATCTTGCGGTAATTTTAATTCAAAAGAATGCGTGACTCTACTGCAACAATTCTAGATTTCCAACTATGTCTTACCTCTTCTAAAAGAAAAAAAAAAGAAACACTGAGAAAATTTGACGGATTAAATGTCGGTTTACAAATAATGGAACATAAACGGCTATTTTTGCCGATGTAATCGGAGAAACACATTCTCCTATTTAATCCATTGATTTTATTGGACGCATTTAAATCAAAAGGAACTATATTCATTCGGACATGAGCACTAAGATTCATACGAATACATGTATGACAGGGATCAATTCACAATTAATGTAGTTCCTTTTGGTTTAAATACATTCAATTCGAGCGACAGGAGACGCAGTTTCTCGGAAAAGACCCCTAACATTTTCGTAAATTGTGATAAACTGAATGAGATAATAACTTGTGATAATTTGTGATATTTTTTGCAGCGCGAATACGCGGATATCGAGAAAGCCGTAGAGGACTATGAGAAGAAGCGGATATGGAGCATAGTCTCATTTGCGAGCAATTACACTGAGTCTTTGACTGAGCGTGTGAAGTTGGGGACCCAGTCGGAAGGCGCTGTAATCGAAGCTGGCACTGTTTTGGCCCATATCAGCAGATGGGGTGAGATTTGACTTAGCTATACTGAAAAAATTGAACTCGGAAGATTGACACTAAAATTATTAAAATGCGTCGTAATAATGAAATTCCTGGGGCTAGGGTTCATTTATGGACAAACGATGCGTATAATGACGATTTATTGAAGCTACGCGACTGCCAAATTTTAGCTGACAAGTCTGGTCTTTAAGGTATACAATTCATATACTTAATAAAAGAAGCGTTTTCTCGTACCAGTGAAATTTGGATATCTATCACACCGATTCTCATGAATTTTGTTTCGAATGAAGCGATGCGTTTGAAGATTTGTCAGTTGATTGATTGAACTCAGTCTACGGAAACTTCGATTGGATGATCTTGAAGCAATCAGTCGCAACAAGCAGAAGCAACAAGCCACGGATGCTGCCGCACCGGGCTCTGAACTAACGCGGATTGCTTTAAATTTCTGATAGGACATTTTTCCAACTTTTCAGCAAAAAAAAAAAAAAAAAAAAAAAATGAGATGCGCGCTAGAATTCTTCCATAGGTTTCCATAAAACGACTTTGCCGCATTCGTCGTTCCCAGATCAGAGAGGGCAGGGGCAATCTAAGCATTCGATAAATTGACAATGTAGCGATAAAAATTGGTAATAGTTCACTTTATCTGCACAATTGGCAACGCTGGAATTAAGTAAATTTGTTAAGAGGCAAGCAAATCACCCCTGGTTAGTTTCGAATACGACGAACACGACACACAAATTTCAACTCCTGGATGCAACTATTCGGGCTCCATGGATGTCCGTGTTGCATACGCACGGCACTGAAGGCGTTTTGACTGTCCAGACACTCGCCACTTCATCGCGGCGCGGGGCCATTGACGCAACAGGCTGTCTGCGAGGATCCAAATTATCAGAGCGCTTTCAATTTCGTTTATACTACAAATATATCTCTTAAGTGCGAATAGTTGCATATATACAGGCGCAGGATGTGAGTTTCTTTCGTGCTTCGATTGTGATATTGCAATGTGTTGAGCATGGTTTGTAGAGGAATTATTCATGTCTAAAAGATGTTTCCAAAGTATAAATGAAGAATTGAAAGCAGTTTGTCATTTTAGATCCTTGCATTAAATCCCGTTGCATCATAAACGATTTCAGAGAAGTTCGACCTGAAATTTTCGACTAAAACTGCAAATTTTGATGTTCATTTCTTTAAATTATAAACAGTACCGGGTGCCTCTTAAAGGAAATTTTACGGGAAATTCAACTTAACCATTTCAAAAACCTCTACATTCCTTGTTCGCATCGACATGAGCTTTTTATGTTTCCAAATTTTGAATAACTCGTCTCATTAACTTGCTCCATTAGAGTCGCTGCTCGCTGGTGAGGCAGTTTGAGTCTGAAGTTAAAACGCCCTAAGTTCCATGTGTATGCCACATTTTGGACAATTAGAGTCCATTTTATATGCCCCGAGATTTTTTTTAATCATAACATACCATCTTTGAAAAAACAACCGCACTGGGCTTGCGGGCCGCAATTGAAGACATTTGGTTCTTCTTAATACTTACCTATTTTTTAAACTTTTGTTTCTTTTCAGATCATTTAATGTATACTTTTCTCGTGCGAGATTTCTACATGGCGTTAAATAGAACTATTGAAAACTCATTACAATCTTGCTCTAGTTTTGTGAGCCCCGGCGCCTTACGATCACCGATGCAGGTTAACTTCAAAATTCAATAATTATATTCATCGATTTCAATTTTCACAACCTATATTCTTTACTTTTTAACGGTGTAAATTTACGATGTTGATGCAATGTGGACGGAGTTCCGTAAAAAAGAGCTCGCTTTTTAAGCTTACTTCAGAAACTATGAAGCTGCTATTCTGTCGTACTGAGGAAAAACGCCGTATGAGCCTTCAGACGTTGTCAAATTTACTTTGATAACACTTGAATTTCCTGGTGAAAAAGTGAATATTTTTCTCACAATTTTTCAGATAATTTTGTTCGCAATTTCACCTAAAGTTCCTGGAAATTTCAAGGAAAACTATTCGTAATTTGCCTCAGAAATAAACATTTTATCAAAGGAAATTTGGCAACTCTTGAATGTTCATACGGCGTTCTTCCTGAGCACGGCAGAATTGATCTCCTCACGCTTATAGTTGCTCATAAAAATGAGCCATAAAAGTCCGATTTTGCGCAATATTCTTCATTTAATAACGCGGATCTACGCACACTGCAATGAGAGATAAATTTTGCTTTTTCCACTCTATAATGTAAACATTTTGAAATGCGTTTAAATGTAAATGTTAGTGGAACATTAAGCTCAAGCATATGGTTGGTCCAGTGGCGTGGCGTGAATGATCGATTATCGATACCTCGCCATTTGAAGCTATGGTAAAGAATCGATTACTGAGGTGTTCGCTGCGAACACCCTAATGATCGATCTTTTTTCATAGGTTTGAGTGGCGTATCGAACGATATATCGCAAAGCACGCCACGCCACTGGGTTGGTCGTTAACATTTAGGCTCACAATATGTTCGAAAACTTACCCTTAAAGTCCAGTGTTCCCGACGTGACATGTACTAAATATGACCCCCCCCCCCCCCCCCGCAATAACCGTAAAATAAACTCAACAATGTTATTTTTCTCTTTCCTCAGATGAATACCCCCGTTTACGGTGGTATTGGTGTCGAGTTAATAGTGCATTTCATCATGGGTTTTAATATCATGTGAGTACATTTTACTCTTTTTCAATTAAAACGGTTATTACCATTTTCCTCGAATTCTCATTTTTGGCGCTTGAGCCCTTTTGTAACTGACCGATTCATTTGCTGTAAAACGAAACCATTGTGTGGAAACGACCATAGTCGCAGCTTTCGAATAAGCTTTCAAATTTAAAATTTGGCGATGAATTGCCGAGAAATCGCGGAGACTCAGCACCCACCTCACGATCAATTTCTAATTGCCAAATATCTTCCCGAGGCATCGGAGGAGTCCTGCCGTGCTAAGGAAGAACGCCGCGTATGCACATTCGAGAGTTGCTAAATTTCCTTGGATAAAATGTTTATTTTTGAGGAAACTTATGAAGCATTTTTTTTGAAGTTTTCAGTCACTTTAGATCAAATTACAAACAAAATTATCTAAAAAATTGGCGGAAAAATACTAATTAAATTTCCTGAAAATCGATGATTTGCCAGAGGGAATTTGGCAACGCCTAAAGGCTCATTCGGCGTTTTTCCTTAGCAAGGTAGAGTCCCTTTATACCCAGAGTTACGACAACTCGATTATCAGCTGACTGGCAGCCGTCCTTGGCTGGCCATGGAAGCCGAAACGAGTGCACCCAAACGAACGATATTGAGGGATAAGGATCAGGAATCCTGCGATGTCTGTCACACAAAAACAACAACATCAACAAAGTGATCAATTAAAAAGAAAATGAGATTGGTTTGTGAATAATTTCTTAATCTATTTTCATTTTGGACCTATGGAAATAACAATTTACTCTTGATAAGCCGCAATTAGGTAATATTTTCATTATTCTTGTTCACATTCGAGGTACCGCCATCTTGGTGCACTCGTTTCGGCCTCCATGAGCGAGAACCAATCAGAATTGGATTTCTTTTTAGGCCACTTTCAGCCCAATCCTGGCCCAACCAAAAGTGAGTTGTCGTAACTCTGGGTATAAAGGGACTTTATAGCAAGGTAGAGTTGGCTGGTTTCTTGCCCTCAAGAGACACAGTCATGTGAATTAAGTGTTCAGGAGTAAAATGGCACGAAAATTACGATTTTAAATTGAAAGAAAGTCTGCAATCCACTCCTCAAGGCGAATTTGTGTAGTTTATTAGAACACGCTGAGGATTCTTTGCCCCATGCGCATACCACACTCCGACGCACAATGGTTCGAGTCAACGGGAGTGGTCGGACACGATTTAAAAACTTTAAAAGCGTAAATCTTTATTGAAATGAAATTTCGACGTCTTAAAAATAGTTTCATTGGTTTTCTCGCAAAATTTTCTGCAAAAGGCACCCCTTAAAAATTAAAATTGTGACAGGATTTAAACGTAAAATTTTACAATGTTTGTCAAACATTTCATGTCCGACCTCTTCAAAAGACTCGTTCCACTGTGCGACGGATCAAATGCGATCTATGGGGTTTTTTGGCCGGCCTGTGTCGACATCCCTCCCCCTTTTCTTTTGCAGTTACGTATCTCACCATCCAAGTGTTCATGTAGATACGATGTTTCAAATTAGAAAGACAATTAGCATCTAATTTTTTCCACCTGCTCTTTTCTAGCACTATACTTTTCTGTCCGATGGTCTACTCGTGCGCGTGCATTCTGGATGAAAAAGAACAAGGGGTCATTGACAGAGTTTTGTGCTGTGGTAAGAAACTCTACTGAATCATTCGACTCTCAATTTTTTTCTGTACCTTTTAACGTCAGGTTTTTAAATTGAATCAGTTACCTACTGTTTACACGGATGCAGGGCCGGGTTTACCTACTTGCCGCCCATGGGCCGCCTGTATTTTGCAGCTCCCCCTTCTGATTCGTTTTGAAACATCATTAAATACCATCAAGTGAACGTGCCGGGGGGCGGGGGGGGGGGGTTGCATAAGACTCGTTTACATGTGTTGGATACATTTTTGTGAAAGCCCCGACAACAATACTAGCAAAATTTCACGGAACTTTGCGCGAAAGTTAGGTTCCGTAAACCTGTCTTTGCGTGGACAAGAAATGAACGAAAAAATAATGAAAGCACAAACATAAATGTGGTTTAATAATTTCAACTTCCGCCGCCGCGCCACGCTGACCGCACTGTGTTTGGCGCAGTGCGTGAAGTATTCCTACAGTCTTGTAAGCGCTATGCGTTTCACGCCGCGCCGACCGCTGGAGAACGCATTGTGTTTGACGCAATGCGTGAAGTATTCACACAGGCTTGTAGGCGCTAATATGTGTTACATACCGACCGCCGCGTCGAGAACTTCTCTTTTTCATCTTAAGTCCTCGTCATCATTCCCCTCTGCGCCGCGCCGCGCCAGGCCAAATTGCTTGTTTGGCTTCTCTCCTAGCTCGACTAATTATAGGTGCAGTCTCTTGTATCACCGAAAGACGACAAAATTAGCAATTACTATACTCTCAGGAAAAAGAGATTTTTTCGCCTATTCTCGTAGGTATTTTTTTTTCTGAGTCCGATTTTTTTTATACCTACATTTAAAAAAATTGCAAAATTTGCCGCCATGGGCCGCGGCCCATGTGGCCACCTTCTTAATCCGGCCCTGCACAGATGGAGAATCTGGCTTCGCAAAAGATCATTTTTCCGTTCTATTTCTCTAAAATAGACTCCATTCAACTGTATGTAAAACAATCGATTCTTGGTGAGGCAGCTTTCCTCGCCTAAAATCGATATTTTTGATGGATTTAAACGGAGCGAAAACAGTATTGCCAACTTGCGAAATCGCCACTGCTGGAACGGAATTCATGAAAAAGAAATTGAAGATGAAAGTGGTCCTGCGTGCAACTTTCAAATTGCGTATCTAAAATAAATATGTAAGAGTTTGAAATTCTTAAACTCACGCAAAAACATACTTTTTATATTTATTTCTCACTTGGACAAAACAATTCCTCAAAAAATACAGGTTCACTTAAAGAGGGTTATACAAAATCGGCGATTTTACCCCCTTCTTGGATTTTGCCCGGAGTTGGATATGTTGTTCCCTATCACAAGACACGCCTTTTTCCGGCGTTGGCAAGTTCACCCGAAAATTTTCCCGCGCGCTACAGCGTTGCCAAGTTGAAAACAGGCAAATTCCATAAGTGACGTTAAAATTGAGCTATTAAGTTGGGGTTTTAACGAAAATTCTCTAAAAATTGCGCACTTTTAGGAAATGACCATTAATTTAATGTCCCATTAATTTTAACATGCATTGTTGCCAATTTTTCGATTTTTTAATTCGACTAATTTTACAAATCCGCAAATACCCAAAAAAGCTATCTTCAAATTTGAATAAAAAGTTATCCAATCGATAGTTCGTTTGATTCCGCATCCATCGATATATTATAGCTCGCTGGGAAACTTTTGGTTCGCGAGATATCATCTTTTTTGTAAACAGCTTTATGGAGCAACGACGCTTTTTGAGTCCGGGCGGATAGAAATTTTAGCCTCCAAAAACACAGGTCAGCATTAATTCCATGGTTTCCTATGCAATTTTTGGCGCTGAATCCGAATTTGACCATTTCATAACAAAATTGTCACCAAGAAGTTGCCAAATTTGGCAAAAATGGCTTAAAATCGGCCTTTTCGGCGGATTATGGCCAGTGACTTGCCAGGAGTTGATCAGACGACAAAATTGGTTATTTCCACAGTTAAAACTCGTTGAACTTTCTACAAGCTGAGTCAAAATCTTTCTACTCACGGCAAAATTAAACGCGCGACAAGCAGCAAACTGAAAAAAAGACACCAAAATCGGCGCTTTTTGCGGTTTTTGTCCTAAGTTTCTTGTTTTCCGATTTAGAGAATGTTTCTTGACTAAACTAATGAACAACATGAGCAGAATTTAATAAAAATGAACAATAAAATAAAATCGAACCTATTCCGATGTTGCCAAGCTTAAACAAAATACTTGAATTTTCGCTGGTTTTTTCGATATTTGTCCTATAATCTTTGTTCACTTCTTATTTTTAAATTATTTAAATGTATCTCTCGTGCAAAATAATACACTTTTGTAGAATAATTTAATTTTCAACTTAGATATAAACTAATTACTAGGGTATTTATTCCAGAGAGGAAAAATTCACAAAACAGTGAGTTTTGTCGAATAGTGTCAATAAATCACATTTTGAAACAGTAATGGAAAACTTTCGCTAAAAATTAACGAATAAAATGTACTCCTCAGACTGACTTAATTAAAACAAGACAAGACGCACTGCAATATTGCCAAAATTACGTACAATCGTTGAATTTTGGCGGTATTTGACCGTTATTATTCATCACCCTATATTCAGTATACAATTTTATTTTATAATTCTGAGAAAATGGAGCTTAATAGAAAAAAGTAACAATACCAAAGTGAAGAAGCCGCCCAGGAAAGGGCAATGAGGGGCTTAAAAAGGAACGAAGGCGCTCCAAATTACTGAGGACCTGTTGGAGGAAAAGGAACTATGGTGGTTAGGCGTTTCAGGGCGCGAAAGACCACTTTTAAAGCAGCTCCTATGTATGTAATGTATGTAACAATACAATAGTTTGTCGTTACACTCTGTGTAATTCAGATTTTCCTAAGAAATGTTCATTCAGAAGGAAAACAAGAAACTTAGGACAAAAACCGCAAAAAGCGCCGATTTTGGTGTCTTTTTTTCAGTTTGCTGCTTGTCGCGCGTTTAATTTTGCCGTGAGTAGAAAGATTTTGACTCAGCTTGTAGAAAGTTCAACGAGTTTTAACTGTGGAAATAACCAATTTTGTCGTCTGATCAACTCCTGGCAAGTCACTGGCCATAATCCGCCGAAAAGGCCGATTTTAAGCCATTTTTGCCAAATTTGGCAACTTCTTGGTGACAATTTTGTTATGAAATGGTCAAATTCGGATTCAGCGCCAAAAATTGCATAGGAAACCATGGAATTAATGCTGACCTGTGTTTTTGGAGGCTAAAATTTCTATCCGCCCGGACTCAAAAAGCGTCGTTGCTCCATAAAGCTGTTTACAAAAAAGATGATATCTCGCGAACCAAAAGTTTCCCAGCGAGCTATAATATATCGATGGATGCGGAATCAAACGAACTATCGATTGGATAACTTTTTATTCAAATTTGAAGATAGCTTTTTTGGGTATTTGCGGATTTGTAAAATTAGTCGAATTAAAAAATCGAAAAATTGGCAACAATGCATGTTAAAATTAATGGGACATTAAATTAATGGTCATTTCCTAAAAGTGCGCAATTTTTAGAGAATTTTCGTTAAAACCCCAACTTAATAGCTCAATTTTAACGTCACTTATGGAATTTGCCTGTTTTCAACTTGGCAACGCTGTAGCGCGCGGGAAAATTTTCGGGTGAACTTGCCAACGCCGGAAAAAGGCGTGTCTTGTGATAGGGAACAACATATCCAACTCCGGGCAAAATCCAAGAAGGGGGTAAAATCGCCGATTTTGTATACCCTCTTGGTGGGCACAGAAGTATGACATCAAAACAATTCCTTGCAAAACACAGGTTCCCTAAAGGTGAGCACAGAAGTGTGACATAAAATCGAGCCAGTGTGAGAAAAATTGTGGTGGCCTAAGGTGTTCTACTCTGTTCTTGAATGGAAAGCATTCTTAATGGAAAGTAGCTGTCTCCGCTCCTTTTTTTTCTTTTCTGAGCAACGCCCGAATGGACAAAAAACTTACGAAGACACTACGGGTAACTCACCGTAACGCAACATGTCGAAGGCCAAAATTGAATAATTTCTATCCGCTATTGCGACGTTGCGAATCTCTGCTCACTAATCATTAGGTAGTTAAAAAGAAAACTTTAATCAACAGTATTTTGTAAAATTGTAAATTTTGTCCTTTTATTCTGATAAATTCGAAGAAAATTTCAATGAAATACGCTGGTTAGGTTTTTTTTTTATTGTGAACGTTGCAATGGAGATACATGTTATTTTTTTTTTATTTGGCAGTATTCTTACATACAGCGTTTCACCTGTCATGTAGCGCGTAGTTACGCTCGGAAAAGAAGCTGGCAACACTGCGCCACCGATTAGTTTTATGAGTTTTATGTATCTACCATGAGGAAGGTTGTAATGATGCTAAGCTGCACCATTTTTATTGATTCTAATTTTTCTTCTTTATTAATGTCAAATGACAGGTGCAACGATGAGGGAGCTACTAGCAAGTCACTTGTTTTTACAATTGATAATGCTCATCGTCCATTGTATTGAACTGTACATCGTGACCTACAGCATTTTCAGTAACCCCCTTGAAGGAAGCTCATTCTTCATCATAGTTATGTTGGCCATAACGGCACTAACAGGGGCTCTTGCAGGTTGGTATACTTCCATTCAAAGCAATGATTTCCGTTATAGCTTTTGAAAATATGAGTGGTATTTAACATGGTTTTGTGTAGGTATAGGTTTAAAGTAAGGAGTTTAATAAAATGGATCATCAGGGTAAAAAAACGTCGTTTATGGTTGTAATGCGCACATGCAGACGAACAAGAAAGCGATAGTTCCTTCATTTGTGTGTATATGCAACACGGACAAACACTGAGCTCGAATAGTTGCATGCACTGTTGTTGCAGGCGCTGTCGTCCAAGTCGCATCGACAATGCCGTTAATACCATAAACTTAGGACCCACTCGCTCAACTTCTGCCTGGAGATGCGTTGTAACAATTTCATTTTATCTATTTTAAGTCTTAATAATACCACTTCACTTTTCTAAGGGCAAATAAAATAATTTTTAAAGAAAAGGAGAGTCCCAGCACTTTCCGAAAAAAATGTTGTGAACATTCCCTCAGGAGAAAAGTAGGTAAACTATTGATATGACATTTTTATTAACGGCACAAAACTTGTCCTGTTTAATGACTTGATTTATTTGGAATATCGACGATGAAACTATTAACATGCTTATCTTGCTTGCGTTGTCGCAAAAGCGCCTTTCCTAATTTTTTTTTTTTTTTTTTTTTTTTTTTTTTGAAAAGAGACCAAACCATTACCATGACTGAAAACTTTCACAGAATATCATGCACATAAAAAGGGAAACTCGTCGAAATTAAAAATTAAAATAAAAAAGTAAAAATTAAAATACGACATCAGGAAGTTTGCCACGCCGGAAACCGAGTTACGCATTTCTGCAATTTCACCATTTATATAGGTCCTTTAAGTAATAAATCAACCCTCTCCAAAATATTACGAGGGTCATCCAAAAAGTAAGTTCACCCCTTTCATATCTCCGAAACTAAAATGGATAAATCAAATCGGTAAAAAAGGACTTCCTACTTATATCCTCAGCTCTCCATAGGTACCAAGATTTTTAAATTTGGACCACTGGTTGCCGAGATATTTGATTTTTACGTGAACAACTCCCGGCCAGTTCCGTCCACCAAACGATGCGCTGCGATTCCCGTCACGCTACCTGAATTGACTGTGTTCCCCACACATCTACGTAGGAATAACCAACTCAAATATTGTAAGATTGGCTTTAAAACAATCTTACCTTATTTTTCGTCGTAATTTCCGTTCCTTTAGATGCATTTTTCATAGCGTTTCTGAAGCTTCTTAATGCCGTTCTCAAAGAACACTTTTGGTTGACTCTTGAACCAGCCATTGACTGCTTCCATCACCTGCTGATCGTTCTCGAAGCGCTGGCCACCTAGGTGCTTCTTGATTTGCGGAAAAATATGATAGTCACTCGGGGCAAGGGCTGGAGAGTATGGAGGATGAGGTGACACCTCCCACGCAAATTTGTCCAACAAATTTTGGGTCTCTTTCGCCGTGTGAGGTCTGGCATTATCGTGAAGGAATAGGGGACCACGAGACAAGAGACCCGGTCGCTTGTTTCTTATTGCCAATCGCAACGAATTCAATATTCCACAATACCGTGGTGCATTGATTGTACACCCTTTCTCCAAATAATGGACGAGAAGTACTCCTTGAGAGTCCCAGAAGACAAAAGCGACGCGACAGCGCGCGGTGCATCTCATATCAGCGCGTCGTTTGGTGGACGGAACTGGCCGGGAGTTGTTCACGTAAAAATCGAATATCTCGGCAACCAGTGGTCCAAATTTAAAAATCTTGGTACCTATGGAGAGCTGAGGATATAAGCAAGAAGTCCTTTTTTACCGATTTGATTTATCCCTTTTAGTTTCGGAGATATGAAAGGGGTGAACTTACTTTTTGGATGACCCTCGTACTTATTTAGTGCGTTCTTTTATTTTACTCCAGGAACTGTCCTTGGACTGGTAACGGAACATCTGATGTTGGCGGTTAATCTTGGAGTTTCTTTTAATTTCATCATGGCTTACACGTCAGGTAAAATATTTCATTGCAGTGCATATGTTCCCGCAAACTATACCTGAGATTAAATAATAGTTGTTAATAGCTTTTGATATACTCTCTGGGGTTTTTTTTACCTCGTTCCTTCTTATGATTGAACTTCATTCATTGAAAATTGAATTAAACTCATTTTCGGACTGCGAAAAGGAATACTCTCGCGGAATCCTCGTAATCAGATATTCCGCCATGTGCTTTCCCTCCTAAAAAAATAATAGTCCGATGAAAATGTCAAAATATAAGGATTGAAATGATAAAATTTCATTTCCAAGTTGAATTTACACAATTCATAATTGGGTGTTTTAAGCACAGAAAAATTGTCCAGACAGTCTATTTTGCTAGGATATACTGTTAAATTGAGATCGTTTTCCTCGACCGGGGGTGGCTACCGCTACTTTTGATAGAAAAAGGAGAAATGAGGCATGCATGCTTGCCATTATTCAGTATTCTTGACCGACTCACATCGTTTAGAATGCATGAGATGCCTACTTAACACATACTGTAACAGTAAGATGAGTAAGACTTGAAAAAGTGCGCTAAAGCAAACTTTTTATCATTACCTAAGTATGTACATAGTTCAACAATGTGGTTGACTGTTCCTTCCATTTTATAATGAACTGTGAAACTATCAATTGAGGAGCTTGGGGGACAAGGCGCACAAGTGCAGTTTTTGCGATTTTGAGAAATACGTGTTAGAAGTTTCGAAATTACGTGGATCCTTATGGCGAGATGAAAGTTCAAACTGACTTTCTGATGCATAAAAATTCGAATTAGGCAGCGACTTTTTCACCGAATATGCATTAAGACTAGTTTCACTTGAAATCATGAATAGGTAGGTATCTCCATTTTTTCAAAAACTGCACTTATACGCCTTGTCCTCGAAGCCCCTCAATTCTGTCCACTGGACTTTAGAACCGGTTTTGTATTGTTCACAGGATTATTTTGGCCCCTTCAGGGAGCCCATCCTGCCATCAGGGATTATCTACCTTACTTGCCAATCACCGGGACAATCACAGCGGCACGTAGTATTTCTCTCAAAGGGCATGGATTAAAAAACCTTGAAGTAATAGGCGGACTCATTTCAAATGTCGGATGGTGTCTTGCAATGGCTGTTTTGTTGCTGATAACCGTGAAAACTTGGAAAGGGCCCTGGAACAGTAAGAAGTAGATCCAGTTTAGGTGGTGAGTATGGGTCATCTACATTGTAAAACTGATAAAGAGAGTATAAGTTCGATAATTTATAGAAATAGCTTCAAAATGAGTTAGGCGCAATAATATGAACAAACTCAAAATATGCATGATGCAGTATTCGCGTGTAAGTCTATACCTAAATGCGCCCGCTCTGATCAGATTAACTTACGGGGGAACCACTGAGCGGATCATAGAGGGCGCCGAGCGCCCTTTGGGGGTTGAGCCACGTACCGGTCAGGGGCGGAGCCTCTAGTTTTCATACATAATTTAGTCAGTAAATGCCGATTTTAAACTATCACTAAAATGAGTTCCATGCGTGTAAGAGATGTTAGCATATTTCAATGTAAGAACATAATGTAACTTCTTCCATTTGATTTGCAATACAAATCAATTAGGGGAACCCCTTCAATTCGTGAATAGACAACATGCACAACACCTCGATACGGAAGCAACAATTTTACCATGTAATCGCATTTATTGGAGCCTCTTCTACTTGAAAATGTAACATATTAGCATTGAATCCTCAATCTTAAGTTGATTTTGGAGTTTCCGATATTTTCAATGTGAACGTGAAATTTTGATGAGGAAACGCATGCCTTAAATTGGGTTTGATTCATACCTTGTCGTACAGTCCTTAGCGATTACATGGCAGAACAATAATTAATCGACAGTATCAAAGTGATGTGTAAGTTGCCTATCTACCAATTGAAGGGACTCTTCCTATAACTGAAAATTTCAATTTACTCGTATTGTACATTGCCTCTTTTCTGATACATGGAACTCGTTCTATTAGTCGTGTAAAGTTGGCATTTTTTGAACAAATGCGTTGAAAATGTCTCAATTTCATTGCATCGAATTGCAATCTCATCTCAATTTTTTCCCTTGCACTGTGTTATAGTCCGAGACCGATGTTCAATGGGGGGGGGGGGGGGGGGTCCGAGATCAATGTTCATTATTTACCTGTATCCCTGACTTCCTCTTAGTTGTCAATGCTAATATATGGCACCTTGCAATCAACAGATAAAATTCATAGTAAAAGGTGAGCAATAGAGTTGAAAGGTCAAAGATAAAATGAATGAATGCGCCGCAGATGTGAGAGTTGAATGAATTCAAGATCAGTTTTAAAACTCTCGCAGCGAGATCAAGTGACTAAAGTTCCTAATAAATTTTCTGAATAGTTCAGTATCTCCCCGAGTGCTTCCAAAATGAATCTACTCTTCAAAAGTCTCCCAATTTTCGTTCTTGCCGTCATATTTACAATGGTAAGAGCATTTACCTACTCATAGACCAATTCACAAGATTGTCTCCTATCTCCTTTTCGCCGTGAGACGATCAATCATTTTTTTTTTTTTTTTTTTTAAGGCATTGCTTCGTTACAAATCAGAGCACCGGAAAATTAATAAAATTGTATGAAAGCAAAAGAAATAACTTTGAATTTACTTTGCAAGAGAAGAGTGTAGCTAAACTTGAAAGAATACGGAATAAGACCACCATTTTAACGGAAAAATCTAATTTTTTCTTGTTGGTAAACGATTTTAAAATACTCTAAGGGTATCAAGTTCGCAGTACTCTCCAAGTTATTATTATTATTTTTTTTTTAGACTTTCGCTTTGAACGCTCTGACGTGAATAATTATTAAGACTTTGATAAGCAGAAGGAATTTAAGTATTGACGTGCATTTAAGAATATTTAGACGACGCTAAAAGTCATTTTTATTTTACATACCTAAAAGTAAATCCTATACGGCGAAAGGCTCGAGCCACGTATCTCGTTTGCGATGTTTAAGAATCTCCGCTCCTATTTTAGTTTTCTGAAGTAAAAGAAATAAATGTCATTCCTCCAAATTTTTTTCAAAATTTGCTTTGGACAGAAGAATAGCGCTGAAGTTTTTAGGAATTGACGTTGAAGAGTAGTTCTCCATGATTAAAAAATAAATGACGGCAGGGAGTGTGCAACTTCGCGACCCAAAATACGTGCTTTGGGAGTCTCTCCGTCAATGTGGATTGTTTCCTTTGAAAAATCGCAGACTGTTCACGAGTAAACGAGAGAAACTTAACGAGAGAGGACGATAGAAAAAAAAACAACTTACATTTTAGAAAAAGTTGAGTTGAGTTTTGATTCGACTAAAATCACCTTAATCAGTAAGAAAAGTTAGTGACGGGTGAAACTCAACGTTCAATATTGTGACATCGGCCCGGAAACTTAATCCGCCCTTAAGTCTTATAGAGGATTAATATCGCAAACTTCTTTATCTGAAAGGGAGTCTAGCGCTAAATGAGACTTAAGATGATAAGTGATTCAAAAGAACCTCGGTTGTCTGGGGTGATGTACGAATTCTAATAGATATTTTGATACAATTTTAAGTAATGTGTATATTCTTTGTTAACAGGTTGTCGAAACGACAGCAGAGGAACAAAAACCCTCGGATCTGACAGTGAACTTTCAGAAGGCATTCGCAGATTTAAACGCGACTTTATCCGGCGTCTACGAAAAGCTAAATGAAGAGACGAAAAAAAATTTGAGAGACGCCTCGAAGAAAATTGAAGAAACAGTATCCGCCATTAGAACGAAAGGTATGGAACTGTACGAGGGTCAAAAAACTGAAACTAAGAAAGCTTGAACACAATTGTTAAGGTGCACAGATATTTGAGATATATTAAAAGATATGATAAGGGTGCTTCATTGTCGAAGACATACCTACTTAATATTTATTTATTATTTCTCTCTTTCTCTCTCTCTCCCCCTCTTTCCCCTTCCGTTTGATTATAAAATATATCACGCCTGACAAACACGACGGAATGGATAGAGAGCAAACACAGCTCTGATTATCGCTCAGTAATGTAAAAAGCATAAAGCACCTAGATGCCATGTTGAGAATTTGCCTCATCGCCACATGATAAGGCTAGCTTTATCCATAAAATCCTATTTTTGGTTCATCAATGGCGTGGAATAGGCATGCGAGGGAAAATAGTACCTGACGTCAAGTTTTGCCTTCTTGCCTTTAAATTAGTTGCAAGTAGCTGCAACCCTTTATTTTAACTTTTCAGGAAACTTCCTTAAATATTTAAGAATCGAGGTATATAATTTATATAACTTATTATATTAGTAAATTAAAAAATGTTAAGATGTTAAAGTACCTGAAACTTTGAACAAAAACAAAAATTGTACGATCATTTACCCATGAGAAAATAATATATAAAATGAAATAAATTCTCGTTATAATGAGCGTCTTTTCTTGTAGATTATTTTATTTTTTTCCTCTAGCTCTTTGGAGCTTTTTTTGTCAAGTCTTTCAAAGAAACAACAAAAAATCAATCAAAGAATTTCGGAAGCATCGGTGCAGATACATTTTCCTGATCCGAGTCCAACCCATTTACTTTATTGCACGAATATGATTGAAATATTTGGGTACTGCTGACATAGTGATATATTTGGAAACAGTAGTTCGATCAGCTCAGGCTATAGGTACGTCTTCGAAACGTTTTTTGAATAGAATAATAAGAAAAAAAAATTGAAAAAGGACCCTAATTGCATTCCTAATGAAACGGAGTTTTTGGAACGAAAAAGACTAAAGCGAGATGAGAAGGAAAACTAACACCACACTGTAGAGCGCCTTCACTTGACTCTTTATGCAACAATCGCTACACGAGTAAACAAGGAGCCGGAGTAAGAGTTATAGCGTTTGAGTGCATGTCGCGTCGTTTCTAGTGTATCGAACAAGATTCTAACTAAGAGGCAGAGTACTCAGTTACTTAATAGATAAAATGCAAATCACGTCTAATGCTTTGCTGTAAAATTGTAGTTTAGTACTAAGGGATATGATTGCTACATTGCTGACAAAGTCGAGCTGTAATTTCCGCAGAAGTTAAAAGCAGGATATGAAAGGATACAAACCCTGTTCAATCTAAACTTAAGGTGCAAAATAAATGGATGTTTCTCGAAAAGGTTAAGGTGATTCGTCAAGCTCAAAAGAAGTGGTCGAACTGGCATGCGATATATCGCATCTTTTAGGTAAAAAATCTCAGCAGATTTTGAATTTTCAGCAAAAAAAAGGACGATAGCCCCTGCGCATGAGCTTAACGAATCATTCTAAACCCAAAAATCTGCAAAATTCAGAGAAATGAAAGCAGGATAGTGTTTGGAAGAAAACCTCGCATTTTGATTCAGCTATCGATTTCTGTATCGAATGCGAGGTTTTTTTCCAAACACTACCCTGCTTTCATTTCTCTGAATTTTGCCGATTTTTGGGTTTAGAATGATTCTTTAGGCTCATGCGCAGGGGCTATCGTCCTTTTTTTTGCTGAAAATTCAAAATCTGCCGAGATTTTTTACCTAAAAGATGCGATATATCGCATGCCAGTTCGACCACGTCACTTGAGCTTGACGAATCACCTTAACTTCTCACGATCTTCGGTAGCTTTGTTGCACTAAGCGGCAAAATGGAAGGCTGAAACTGAGCTCCAAATAGGTGATGCCCTCTAAATAGAGCTTACGTATTCTTCCGTCGTCGATCTGTCAAAGTTTATATGGCTTTATGGTTTATGAAACCTTCACATCAAGTATCTCGGTTTACAACGTTGCAGATTTTACACTCTTTAACACTTAAAAATTTGGGGGAATTAACTTTTCCTAACAGAATTGGAGTGGTGAAGGATCAAAGCGCGCCTTGTCACAAAGCATTCCTTCACTATTATTAAATCATATGAAAATTGTAATGTCACTTCTTATCACCGATTTTCGCCTTGAACTTCTGGTTTTCACCTCCTATTTCCGGCTTCCACTGAATAATAATTTGAATGCAAAAATGAGTCCACTATTTCTCTTACAGTTCACCTAGCCTCCATCAGCTAAAAATTATAGGTAGCCATGCCGCATACCGCTATAGCTTGCTTTTAATTACCGAGACGAGAGCACCAAGCGGACGAGGATCAAATGATTGCATACGTGCATATGTGAAGACGCATCATACCGTGTGACTCCAAGAACACGAAATCGATTAATTTATTTTGTTCTTGTATCTTATCCTGCCGTTCGACTGTAATTACGGTTTAAAATAGAGGATTAACAATGCTAGCCCTTAGCTCCACAAGCACGTATCACTGTATTTCGCAACTGCAAACATTATTTTGCAAAAAAAAAACCGTTATGGGACTCAAAAATTATCATTTTCTTAATGTTTCCAGTAAGTTTTACATTTTTATTGTCAACTGGAAGGATGGTAGGAGGTATTTTCACTCTCCTGAAAAATCGTATTCTCGTGCTCCTGGTCTGTCACCCGCGTTAGGGGTATATCACTCATTGGAGCTCACCTTCGATTTCGCCCCATGGCAACAAGAGAGCCCAGAGCGGAGCGGCGCGTGCTGCCAGTGCAAATCGCGCACTGGCGCCTACAAACCTAACAGGGATACTTCACGTGCTGCGCAATGCGTGAAGTATCCCGGTTAGGTTTGAAGGCGCCAATGCGCTGGTTCGTCGCGCTGGTTTCCCTCGCCAGTCGCGGCGCGGCGCTTCAAGCAAATATTTTGCAACAGAGGTGTTACACAGTATCATACGAAATTGAGGGCGCTTCAACGTATCAAGGATGACAGGCATCCTTGAAGAATAAGGAGCTTCTTGCAAACTTAATCAAGATAATACGCAAAAAGAGAACAGACGTCCAAAAGCTCACCACCTAGCATGCGTATTTCATAACGTTCAGCATGATTTTTGAATTACATTAGAAAAGAATGTGACTCGATTTGGGCAGAAAAATGCTCAAAGCCGCCGAGAAGATTTTATTTTGAATCAAGCATAAAATCGCGGAACAAAAGCTGGTTTCTGCTTGATGTAAGTGACTTTTTCTTTTTATAAAAGCATATTTTCTTCTTTTAACAAAGAAGCTTTTTTAAGGGCATGGGTGTGGTTGAAAAATACTTATCTCCAATCGCACATCTCCACTCGGGATTTAATTTCCTAAACAATAATGGCCAACAGTGAAAATTTTCTGAGAGTTCTCCTCACTTACTTAAAAATATTTACAGAAAAGCTAAAGGAGATTATGTAGGTGTTTCGGTTGTACGACATTTCTTCAACATTTTTTTGTCCGCGCACCTGTTGTCTCTAGTGGTTTATGTCCACGCGTTTTTTCGGCAGGGGAGTTTTGGTCCACTTACCAGTTGAGACCAAAAGTTAATTGATCCTCATGTAAATACAAACGACAATATTGTTCACGACGTTTTCGGATGAAAATGTATAATGTCGCGGAAGGATGAAGGTATGCTTGTTTTTTTTTTGTTTTGTTTGTTTGGTCCAACGGAGAAAAATATATAATTAAGATTTTTGGTAAAAATGGGGGAGCGTCAATTCTACGTGGGAAAATTCACTAAAACTCCCTACACCCCTTTAGTGCAACAGGACTTGACTATCTTTAAAGAAAATCCCACCTTGTTATACCTGAACTGGATAAACCTTTTGATTTGCCTCAGCTAAAGGCTCTTAGATTATGGCTGTGGACGATAACTTCGTGACGGCGCCGCGGCGCTTCGAGCCATTATTTCGCCACGGAGATGTTGCACAGTATCATACGAGATTGAATGCACCCCGACGTATCATGATTGATGGTATCTTTCAAAAGCACGAAGTTCCCTCGCAAATTAAATCGAGTGACGATGATAAAAAGAGAGCGGTTGTCGAAAAACTTACGAAGTCCTAGTATCTGTATTCAATAACGTTCAGTAATGATTTTTGAACTTCATTAGAGGAAAAAGTGACTTGATTCAAGCAGAAATATGCTCAAAGCCGCCGAGACGATTTCCCTGTGAATCAATAAAGAAAATAATGCTTGTTTGAGAAGAAAAGATGCCTTTATAAAAAAAAAGTCACTTACATCAAGCAGAAACCAGCATTTCGTTCAGCGATTTTATTTTTGATTCAAAATATAATCTTCTTGACGGCATTCCCAAGGATGTTTCTGCCTAAATCGAGTCAAATTCTTTTCTAATGTAATTCAAAAATCATGCGAAACGTTATGAAATACGCATGCTAGGACTTTAGTGAGCTTTTGGACGTCTGTTCTCTTTTTGCGTAGTATCTTGATTTATTTTGCAAAGAAAGCTCCTTATTCTTAAAGGATGCCTGTCGTCCTTGATACGTTGAAGCGCCTTCAATATCGTATGATACTGTGTAACACCTCTGTTGCAAAATAGTTGCTTGAAGCGCCGCGCCGCGACTGGCGAGGGAAACCATGCAGCGCGACTAGCGCATTGGCGCCTTCAAACCTAACCGGGATACTTCACGCATTGCGCAATGCGTGAAGTATCCCTGTTAGGTTTGTAGGCGCCAGTGAGCGAGTTGCACTGACACCTTGCACCGCTCCGCTCTGTCATGGATGAAGATATTACATTAGTATACATATACTCGTTAGAGTATAGTATAGTATAGAGTATAGCATATATTGGTATAAATACGTTAGTATATACGGCTCTGTGTTAGGTTCTGACATTTAAACTCTCGAAGTCAGCGTTTTTCAACTCATGATTTTGAAATGTTTGCACACTCAGCATCATTCTCATTAAAATGGATGGGGGAAAAAAATATGTATTCAAGGAAAAAAGAATGTGTGTTTTGTAAAAATGAAGGTGGTTCCGTGTCAAATTTAATGATGTCCAAAGAGCTCCAATTTTTTCTTTTGTAATTTGTGCTTTTACTGTGCTGCAGCGTGGTGTACGCGCAACCGCAAACGTTCAAAATTGGACGTTTGACTCTAAAAGATCGATGTAGAAACGGGTTAAAACCAAAGATTGCGTGCTCCTTGGTTTTTTCTCTCTTCTCTTCATTTTTGTATAGTTTCTTTCAACACAACTACGGCTCATTGAGATTAATATCGATGCCATCGCTTAGAAAAGGTTGTACAAATATTTCCCACGTTTTGAAAATATGTACTTGTTTTTTAAATAAAGTAATATTTTCATTTAAAAAAGAGAAAGAAAGAGAAAAAAAGGTACCTGTAAGGTACCTATATTTCACAACGATAATTTTAAGGATAGAAATACAACCAAATAGGTATTCACCAATGTCAATTTGAAAAGTAGTCCAGGCGCCTGGTAAGTCTACCTAGACTTTTGGGTGACACAGCGATTTTTTTGGCTTACTTTGTGTTTTTTGGGTTGCTGAATCCGAATCTGAAGTTTTCTACCGCGTATCTGGTGAGCATTTTCCGCCATTTTTCAAAAATGGCCTGAGAAGGCCTTTTTTTGCGGTTTTTTTTTAATATAGCGGCTACGCATGAGAAAAAGTCCCGGATTTAGTTAATGTTTTGAATAGCTCACATTATTTGGAAGAAAATAGTGTATACATATGCTAGGTTGGCCCGTCAACGTGCGATCCGGCTCGCCGCGGTCAGCCAAGTTCCGAAGCGTTCCCAAGTTCCGAGATCCGAGGTTCCTCGATTTTTAAGCAAACATAGCATATTCATATACCATTTTCTTCCAAATTATGTCAGCTATTCAAAATATTAGCTAAATCCGGGACTTTTTCTCATGCGTAGCCGCTATATCACGAGAACCGCAAAAAAAGGCCTCCCAGGCCATTTTTTCAAAATGGCGGAAAATGCCCACCAGATACGCGGTAGGAAATTTCAGATTCGGATTCAGCGACCCAAATAACACAAAGTAAGCCAAAAAAATCGCTGTGTACCCAAAATTCCAGGTAGCCTCATTTTTGGCTACCAGGCGCCTGGACTATAAAACCAGGATTGTATTTCGCAAATGGATAATTTTTGCAGAATAATTAAAAATTAAAAAGCAGGAGAAATTTAAATAAATAATAAAGGGAACTCAAATCAACAATATTTTGTAAAACCATATGGAAAATCTCGTCATGTGAATACAGAAGATTCGAAAACGCCTTCAATTGAGGCGTGATACCTCACGCGTTCCGGAGAGTTCGAATAGTTGTATCCCTGCGCCTTAGCAAGGCGATGGAAGCTTTATATTGAAGTAGCGTCCCCGCGCGCGTGGTTTTTCGGTTTTCCTGTGCCGCTACTGCAGTTTCGACCGTTAAGGCCGTAGTTTAAGGGCGCTAAAATCAGGGTTGTATTTCGCGAATGGATAATTTGTGCAAAATAATTAAAAATTAAGAAGCAGGAGTAATTTAATTAAATAATAAAGGGAACTCAAATCAACAATATAATGCAAATCAATTTGGAAAGTCTCGTCATGTAAATACAGAAGATTCGAAAACGCCTTCAATTGAGGCGTGATACCTCACGCGTTCCGGAGAGTTCGAATAGTTGTATCCCTGCGCCTTAGCAAGGCGATGGAAGCTTTATGTTGAAGTAGCGTCCCCGCGCGCGCGGTTTTCCTGTGCCGCTACTGCAGTTTCGACCGTTATGGTCGTAGTTTAAGGGCGCTAATAGTCCAGGCGCCTGGTAAGTCTACTTGAAATGTTTGCTACACAGCGTTTTTTATTGGATTACTTTACGTTTTCTGGGTTGGTGAATCCGAATCTGAAGTTTCCTACCGCGTATCTGGTGAGCATTTTCCGCTGTTTTGAAAAAATGGCTTGAAAAGGCCTTTTTTTGCCGTTTTTTTATTTAGCGGCTACGCATGAGAAAAATTCCTGGATTTAGTCAATGTTTTGAATAGCTGGCATAATTTTAAGGCCGTAGTTTGAGGGCGCTAAAATCAGGGTTGTATTTCGCGAACGGATAATTTTTGCAAAATAATAAAAAATTAAGAAGCAGGAATAATTTTACGAAATAATAAAGGGAAATCAAATCAAAAATATAATGCATATCATTTTGGAAAATCTCGTCGTGTAAGTAAAGAAGATTCGAAAACGCCTCCAATTGAGGCGTGATACCTCACGCGTTCCGGAGAGTTCGAATAGTTGTATCCCTGCGCCTTAGCAAGGCGATGGAAGCTTTGTATTGAAGTAGCGTCCCCGCGCGCGTGGTTTTTCGGTTTTTCTGTGCCGTTACTGCAGTTTCGACCGTTAAGGCCGTAGTTTAAGGGCGCTAACGTCAGGGTTGTACTTCGCGAATGGATAATTTTTGCAAAATAATAAGAAATTAAGAAGCAGGAATAATTTTACGAAATAATAAAGGGAAATCAAATAAAAAAAATATAATGCATATCATTTTGGAAAATCTCGTCGTGTAAATACAGAAGATTCGAAAACGCTTTCAATTGAGGCGTGATACCTCACGCGTTCCGGAGAGTTCGAATAGCTGTATCCCTGCGCCTTAGGAAGGCGATGGAAGCTTAATATTGTAGTAGCGTCCCCGCGCCCGTGGTTTTCCGGTTTTCCTGTGCCGCTACTGCAGTTTCGACCGTTATGGTCGTAGTTTAAGGGCGCTAATAGTCCAGGCGCCTGGTAAGTCTACCTGGAATTTTGGGTACATAGCGGTTTGAATGAATCAAAAGAAGAAAGTAACATTTCATTTAAAAATGAGTTACCTTAACAACACCTTCTCTCTCAATTTTCTCATTTAGATGCTGTCAAAATAATTTTACACAAAGGACTAAAACATAACGCTTGGATCTAGTCACTGTTGCTTACTTTACACGTGGGCGTTAACTACTGGACAAAACGATGCGCAGACAAAAATTATCGACAGAGTGTCCTGAAAACGGTGTTTCTGTTAATATTCTTGTAAAAACTGAAACATAATCGGAAATTATGAAAGGTTGCGATGGAAATGCGCACTTATCGACTTCAGCCATCAATACGTAATCCCGCGATGGTCAAAGATGGTCGCGATGGCCTATTTCAGCCATGGGATCGCTCCATACTCCTAGTATTTTTTGTCTATCAATTTCAACAATCAGCCCAGTGCAGATGACCATGGAAGGTAGAGGACATTTTCAGATGATCTTTTGGGAAAGAGGGTGGCGACATTTCAAGAGCTCGATGGCGGAAACTGAGAGGCACTCATCGATCAGCTTTTCTTGAGCTAATTATTACAGCAAAATGCATTAAATCTGGGGCAGCCACTTTTGGGTCTCCCCTTGAGAATTATAATGATTTGGAGTTAGCAGTTCGAGAAATATAGTATGGAGGAAACTCTGGTTGAAGTTTTAGTTTCACCAGTTGAGGGCTTAAAAGGGTCAGATTAACACGATCAGTCTTATCCTTATTCCGGAGGCCCTCTGATCCCTGGTTAGGCAACCCAAGTATGATGATCTCAAATAAGGTTTGTCTGGGATTGGTTGTTGAGAGCGAATGAAGGGAGGTTCTGTGCGTAGGATTATACCCTAGAGGGTATTTGACATTTGAAAAAACAAAATGCAGCTTTACGCTCTCGATTTACAAAACAAATAAACTAATTCATTTGGGACTTTTTTAATTCAAATACTAAAGGTGTTTCATGCTGAGAACTGAAATTTTGATTATTCAGTCCAACTTGACAACAGCTAATTACTCTCCTGAAAAATCGTCTCTGTGAAATGACATTCCATTTTCTGTGGCCACTCACATGCCTATTCAGAGTCAAGTAGACTCCTCCTGAATTGCAAAACCTCAAGGGCAGTATGCATACAACATAATGCTCCTTTGTGGCAAATACATTTAAAATGGTTTCCAAACCACACATTTAGTGACCATCTCTACTGCAGTAGATAAAATCTAACTTATTTGCATTACTGTGCAATTATTAAATTTCGTTTAAAAGATTATGAATCAATGAAACTCCTAGCAAATTAAATTTTAAGCTCCCGTTCTACTTAACACCTGCACATAATTTTACTAGGACACAAAAACAAGCAGTTGCATTTCAACGAATTCCTATTCTTATATAAATAAAGGTAAGACACCTTTGGGAGATATTCAGTCTAATTTCTTTTCTTTACTTACTATCCTCTAAGTTGCATTTGTGATATTTATTACAAAAAGGAATTGTGAATGTTTGAAGATAAGACTATAATTTGTTTTGCAACAAAAATATATTTAATAAAAAGAACAAAATAAAAAAATTCATAGTACAGTAACTTAACCTGTAATGTTAAGTTTTCAGTTATCGAAGAATAAAAACCTCCATAACTAGAGTTGGGATGATGTCCAGTCAAATAAGATGCCTTACACACCTAACGTCCACAGCATCTGGAATAAAAACAATAAGACATAGAAACTAATGAAGTTGGTATCCAAACAACAGTGTTCAATCATTCTTATGTCTATTATATACTTTTATACAGACCTAACCTTCTCATTTAAAATTTTGGAAGAGTATCCATTCATTTAGAAGAGGAAAAATTACTCAAATTTTAATTCACGATTAACAGCAGGGTGTTTCAAAATATCTTGGTTTGCAAAACTTGTTACTATTGAAGTCTTTACCTCTCAAAAAGCGAACAAATGGCCATGAGAGAAATTTCAGCCGTAGAACCAAATTTCTAGGGGGGCAACTCGGCTTTTGCTGCACACAGTCTGATGGCACCCTAATACTTGCATCTTGAAAACAACACATGAAATTTGCAAGCCCATACTGGGGTGTAGTACATAAAGCTGTCGTAAGGCAGCGCTGGCGAGGCCGGTGTGGCCAGCTGGACTCAGTCGGTGTGTGCGGGGACTGAGGCACTCGCTTGGTATTCATTAAGATGTTAACAGTGTGTAATCGTCATGTATTCGTTAACTGTGTGTAGCCGTTTTTGTATTTGAGTCATAAACGTTGATTTGTCCCTAGTATGTTGAATAAAAGTATTCGTCTCATAAAATGTGTCATTCTTAAGACACCTCACATACTTGGACTTACAGGACTTGTTTAAGACGCAAGATTTTACATGCAGTAAAACTTCGATTTGACGAATCTTCGAATATTCGTTAAATAGTGTATAATTTACATAAAAAAGATAGAGATTTTTTCGGAACCGCAAAAAGATTCTTGAGTGATTCAAAGAATTCGTTAGATCGAAGTTTTACTATCTTATAATTTCACGGAGAGATGCTGAGAAAGTGGCAGGCTTTGCCAAAACTCTGAGATTTAAGAAAACAAAAATCATGAAAATGACATTCAGGTTACTCAACAGCTAGTAGAAAGAATGCTCAAGCCCCAAGGGCAGCAAAAATATAAAATGTAAAAACTCACCAAGAGTGATTCAGATTTTTTTACTTCTGAGGTTTCTTTTTAGCTTGTCCACCAGCAGCAGGCTTGGCTCCTTGTGTTTTTGCAGGTGCTGATTTAGGCTTTGCTTGACTTGCAGCAGGTTTCTTGGCTCCTTCACTTTTTTTGCTATCAGGTTTGCTGCTTGGTTTGGCAGGTGCACTTTTGGGTGCTGCAGGCTTGGCAGCACCCTTGGCAGCGGCTGGTTTTGCTGCGGCTGGCTTGGCTTGTGCCTTACCAGCTGCCCCACTTTTCGCGGGTCCTTTTGCTGGAGCAGCTTTAGTGGTTGCTGGTGCGTTCTTCTTGGCCGCAGGGGCTGATTTAGCTTTTTGCTGTTCAGCTGGTCTTTTCTTTCCTTGCTGCTGCTGTTGTTGCTGAGGTTTCTTTTGAGCTTGTTTTTTGGCACCTTGAGCGGGGGCTTTCTTCGAGGGAGCTCCTTTTACAGCACCTTTCTTGGCCGCACTTTTTGGACCCTTGCCACTCAATTTGGAGATCTTCTTCAACAAATCATCTGGGACAGGTCTACCAGTAATTCGACTCTTTTCATGAACAGCTAGGTAGAAAACATTTTCTATCGTAGGCTTAAGCTTCTCTTCTTGAATGTTGCAATTATGTTGGACGAATCTCTGAAAATGAAAAGAAATAAGTTACCTAGAATGATTAACAATTTCAGTGAATCCAAAACAGAAGAAATTAAGGGTGTTTTTGTCCTGGTAACTTAGACTATCTAAGATCTTAATGTGAGAAACTGGAAAAAAAAATGTCATCTGCAAGATATGTGCATGATGAACTAACGAATATTTGCATTTAATTCATAGTTGAGCTGCGCTTGATGAATTTGTGACTAATTTTTTAAGTAAAACAAATTAGTATTTGATTCAAGAAACAAAAAAAAAAAAAAAACAGGTGTTAGGTCTGATAGATGAGGAGATGAGACAAAATATAAGAGAAGGTGCAGCTGAGCTCTACGCTGGAGCAGTCTAGCACAATTCAAACCCAGGATAATGTGTCATTGGGCAAGATCAACGTTTTCGTGACACAATGGTGGTTGAGAGGGGAAGAAGATAATTTTCTAGAGATTCTCACTGCTTAAACCTACAAAGGAAGCTTGACAGAGTGGCCAACATTGACTCTGACCTAGAATTTTTGAAAATTTTCCTTGGTAGGTGCTCGTTTGGAAACGTTCATCAAGAAAGAAACCCAAAATAAGTGAGTCTGATTATTATGAAATCATTCTAGGAGTCAATGAACAAAATTGCCATAACCGAGACTGCAGCTTGAGAGGTTTTCGTCGTAAGTCATTTCAAAACGTTGGTAAAACTTGTTAACTAGGAGACATACGTGCATCTTCCATTATCTGAGATATGTGTTTATCAAAAGAGTGCCAACGGAAAATTGACAATTGTTTAATGCATAAAGCATGACTTTTGAATAACTGTGTGCAAGCCTTCATTGGTAGATGTGAGAACATTATAGCAAAAGACCTTTCGATTAACAAATAATCGCCCTTCATTTTATCTTCCAGAAACAGAAATAAATGAATTGAAAAAATGGATCGCAAAAGAGGCAGGCAAAGTCAATATCAATTAAAAATTAACATCTATGATATGGTTAATGAATCATTTCATTAAACCTGGCTGAGACCGCTTTCAAGAAAAGGGAGATCTCTGATTCTATCAGGGCTCTATACCTTAAATACAGAGCTAGCCGCTTCATGGTCAGGGGGTCGGGGGAAAAAAAGATTAGATTCTTATACAAGGAGGAGATCTTTTGTTAGATTGAGGCGAGAAAAAAATAAACTGAGGAGATTTCTTTTGAAAGCAGCTAAAATTTTAGGAAAAGACCCTTTAGGAGCTTCTTAGGGAAATGTTCTTACAAAACCCCAAAAATCATGAAAATTCGTAGGGAGGAAGGAGGGCAAGTTGTTTTTGCATCGACCGATTTGATAAGAGAAGTTAACGCTCTGCTCAGGGTTCTCGCTAATTCAACATAATGTGTTTTTAACAATCTTGAGATTGACATAGGTTAAAAATTAGTGTTACTTACAACAAAACGGTAGATAACTCGAGGTACACGTCTCTTGGTAGAAACCACACTGAGAATCTTCTTTTGGTTTTCATTGAGATCAGCACTTCTTTTCGCTACCCTCTTGATGGCTCTGTACCATAACCTTTGACTGACACTACCAGCTGATGGTTTCTTGAAGGTTGGTTCTTCTTTAACACTGGAACAATGGAGGTGATAATAAGAACACAGGTTTGCACTAAAAAAAGCACTGAGGATTTGATAGTTGGTTCTAATGTAATTTTAGCCCCGAGTTGAAAATTGACCATTACTTTCTCTCTATACTTACTTATTTTCAAAAAGTTTAATATTTTGCTTGCAAAAAAAAAGAAAAAAAAAAATTATAAGGAAAATTCATTACGCAAATATCTAACCAGTGATATTGAAACATTAGGGATCTTGAGAAAGCCGAGAATATGCCAGTTATGGTACTTCTTGCAGATTTCATTTATCCATATTGAATCTAGCAATAATAAAAATATATAAAGACTTAGAGGTAACCTCTCATTACACTGAAAAAAATTGGATTGCCTTCTTGCTAACTAAGCAGTCTAAAAGGCTTTTTTTTAATGCGGATCGCAGTGGAACACGGTGGATCGCGATGAACATCGCTATTTTTTTATTCCGTTCCTCAGCGTGATCCAAGCGTTCCAGGTGGATCAGGGTGGAACACTGGATCGCTCTTCTGAGGTGGGGCGAGCTGGCGATCCACTGTGATCCTAACCTAATGCGAGGAAGTTGCCGTCCCCAAAAAATCAGAACAATAACAAATCGAACCAAATTCTAAGTTTGGATTTTTTTATCACTTGGATCGGTCCGGATAGCTCACGATTCCGATCCAGTGCGTTCCACCCTGATCCGCGATAAAAAAAAAGCCCTTAAAGATTTTACCAATGGCACGACAGGCATCTTTTGAAGCTTGTTCTCTTGGTGGGAGGGGAAGATTACTCATGCCTTAGAAAAGACTTACTTTAAAGTTATCACTTGAGGGTCTTCACTTTGTCCTTACTCAGTTTTTTTCTTTGTTATTGCACTAGTTGCTGTATTGGCTTGGGAGAATTTTGTTTGTTTTTAATCTGTGTCAGTTCAGCCTGCTGCCAAGATCATTGTTTTTTTTTTTTTTACTTCAGTTTTCCATTTTTTCTACAGTCGGCCCGGCGGTCAGGGGTTCTGTTTGCCCGTTTAGACTATTTCAGTTTATCTTTTAGTATTTTTTAAATTGTAACAATAAATAGTTAAATGAAAAAAAAAAAAAAAAACTGCAACGAAAGTACTGATGTACTTGAAACAGTATGACCCAAGTGACAAGATGATTTTCAAGCTTTGCATGTCAGGGCTACTTGAAGGTGTATTGTAGATGAAGATGAAAAATGTACACTAGAATAAGGAGAAAATAATGTCTGGTGTTTAAAAAACTTACTATAGCTTAGATGATGGTGGTTTCTTAGCTGAAGTAAGCTTTCCTCCTTTACCCTTCTGGGCAGGAGCAGGGGCTTTTTTGCCTGCTTGTTTCTTGTTGCCACCTTTTGGGGCTGCTGCTTGAGTCTTCGTTACTTTCTTGACTGACTGCTGTTGCTTGGGCTGGGCAGCAGGGGCTTTCTTCCCTCCTTGCTGCTTACCACCAGCCTGTTGCTTAGCAGGAGCCGGTTTTGCAGCTTGCTTGCCTCCTGCCTGGGGCTTGGCTGCGGGTTTTTGCTGCTTCCCTGCTTGTGCTGGTTTTGCGGGAGCGCCCTTTCCACTTTGCTGCTGCTGCTTTCCTGCTGCAGGTTTTGCAGGAGCCTTCTGTTGCGCTGGCTTCTTCGTCGCTTCCTTGACCGCTTGCTGTTTGGCAGGGGCAGGCTTTCCTGCTTGCTTCTGGGCTGGCTGACTCTTGCCGGCTTGCTGCTTTGCCGCAGGTGCAGCCTTTTTGGCAGGGGCGGCAGCAGCTGCAGGTTTCGCTGGTTTAGGTTTGGCCTCTGCCTTTGGTGCAGCAGGTTTCTTAGCTGCTGGGGCAGCAGCTGCAGGTTTCTTTGCAGCAGGCTTCTTATCACCAGCAGCTGCTGCTGGCTTCTTCGGTGCTGTCTTAGGAGGCATAATCAGTCAAATCTGTAACCAAGAAACAAATATACCAATAAGATGGAGATTTGAAAAGGGTGCTGAGTTTCAGAGACCACAAAATAGAAATGTTCTGTTGGCTTCAGAGGTGTAAACTTAAAATACCACTGCGATTCATTTTAATAAGTATTTACACTATTTTTTGCCAATATTTTTGGTATTCCCAACACTTGATGCCAGAATGAGGCTAATTCTTTAACCCTGCCTAAATTAAAGAATAAAATGGATAAAGGATTTCAAAATCATGTCAGAAATAACAAGATCAACTTAAGGAGCTTTGGAGCAAAAAATTCGTAGGTGAAATTTCATAAATTCTTGAACACACATGCTTTATATTTTAAAATTATATTTGATGGGTTATTCTCTGACTACCTATGAGGGGCTGCTTACTCGCTGAGGGTACATGATTGCGTCACAAAGCAGCCGTGTTAAGGAAGGCAGTTCATTGAAACTTCTGACTCTTACCAACACCTCTGTATTGCTGGTTGATACTGATGCACAAAGCGCATATGCAATCAAACTCTGGTTTGGAGCAGATCATGGAGTTTGGGTATGTAGAGAAATGCTGTTAGCAGGGGTTGAGATCCACACCCTTTACAATAATATACAATTTTCGCAAAGGACACCTCTCAATTTGTATTGTGGAATATATGCTCAATCTGCAATGAAATGCTGGAAGAAACGTAGATATTGGTCAAGAGGGTCCTTATGCATAATGATAACATGAAAGTTCAGAATAGGCTACCGAGACGCCCACAGAACAGAGAAGTCAAAAACGTCCGCATTCTGCAAGGGCTGCTATAAGATTAAGTAAATGCTGTAGCGAGCGTCACATTCTTCACAACACAAAATGACTTGAGGCATGCTTACTGAACCGAACATGCCTGCGCTCACATGGAAAGATATAAATGGTGATGCCTACATAGAAAAAAAAACAATGGTGCAGAGAGGAAAGAGAAAAGATTGAAAGGGGCAATGCTCTCCGAAAAAAGAAAAAAATCGCAACTTGATTTATATTTGAAATCAGATTGTAACATAGGCTTCAGCGGCCACATGACACCGATAGACGCGCGTGGTGCATTCGGTACCCTGAAATAGAAAGAAACGTGAAAAGGGACAAATCTAACAAGGGAGCCATGGGGGGAAATGATGCTGAATTACTTACGGAAATAGTCCAGATATAAAATAAAGAAAAGCCACGTTCAACTTTGTCAAAATACTGGGACCGTCCGGTTCTTCAGAAAATCTGGTTAGGACAGCAAGAAAAATGACAATATTGCGGACGGAACGGCAGCATCAGCGGTGAACCAACTTTGGACCAAACAACAGCGCTTGCGTTGCACTATCGCTATATTCGGATTTCAGCGGAACGTTCCTTAATTTGAACCGCAAATTTTCATTTTATCCCAATTTTTCCAAATGTTCCTTCTAACATCACCAACACCACCGCACCACCAACACGGAGGACTGTTCTGCCGTGCTAAGGAAGAACAGCGTATGAACATTCAAGAGTTGCCAAATTTTTTTTATAAATTGTTTGAATTAATAGTAAGTTCAGGATATTAGTCCTTGAAATTTTGAGGAAATTTACATAAAAGTAGGAGAAAAATTATCTGAAAAATTGGATGAAAAATCTTCCTAATTTTATCAGTAAATTCTTTTTTTATCAAAGGAAATTTGGCAACGCCTAAAAGATCATACGGTGTTTTTCCTCAATACGACAGTGTTGTTGCTTGTTGCTCATAGATAATGAACTTGAGTGCCATGAGTTCGTGAATTTGCGTTAATTTTAATCACCGGGATATTTTTGCTTTGCTCTTATCATCGTCTATCTATCGGTCACATCTTCTAAGTACATATTAACGAAAAACAATAGTCGCTTGTGCATAGTTCAATACCTATTTACAACATAAATACATAGGTACCACCTATTCTTCATTGCATCCATCCATCCATCAATATGAAAAGAACACAAAACAGAACTATTCATTTTCCCAACCACTACAGAATTATTTAACTCATGTCATAACTCTCCATCATCTCTTACAGTCACTGATTTAGCAACCATCTGATGGAAAACTTATGTAAATATTTGAGCTGCTGCTTCTCGTGCGGAGAGGACTCATCTTCTCAGGTACATATCGTTAAACTCTCCACAGAATATTTTCTAAGACTTGCCAACGGCAGTATTTACATTGCATTGCGTCATCAATTGTCTTTACAGCAATACACGGATTACCGTTGATGTCCTCAAGAAGGTCAATCTTACATGAAATTTGTGCGAGTACTAAGTATTACAAATATAACCGTGCTGCAAAGTGGTGCCACCCCCGGTTGCTTACACTAGACCCCATTAATTAGGTATGTACTTTGTTGAAGTAAACTATTTGGGCCTGTTTGAAAACAGAAGTACCTGATGCCAACTGGTCAGAATTAGGTGCATTCGTGATAGACAATAGAGATTCATTTGGTGAATTACATTTGGTAATTTATAATATTATTTGGTGAATTTGATGGAATTCATGGCGTTGTCCGACTGAAGCCCAACCCCTGATACATGACTATGTGTACCTCCTTCCAAGCTAGTCATTTGCCAGCTCTGGAAGGTGCTGTGCTGTTGCGATGAATATTGAACCGCCATGACAGTCACCGGGTATGAAGCATTGTTTTGACAAGGATTCAAGAACAATCTTCAAATCGCTCTCACCGAGTAATATCCGTTAAGGTCTGTTGTCTATCACAACAGCATCCATTGTTGGTCACTGTCTGAATAACCTGATGACGAAGGGTTGATGGAACCAGCGAGGGTCATTTTATAAACTGAAAGATGTTGGATAACTTCCCTTTGACAACGCATCCTCCTTCTCATGAAATTTGTTCACCACCATTAATTTTTAATGTTAGAGCCTATGTTTAGGTCTAGGCCTGAACTAGGGTCTGCCAACTTCTTCCTTTTGTTTTGCCCATTCGTCCCCGTTATCCAGAATCCTTATTCATTCAACTGTTGCTTCTTAACTTCTAATGGCACTAATTTCTCCTATTAAACAGTTTTCATGGTGATGTAATGAAAGTAAAGGGCAGATTTTTATATCAGTATTGCACAGAAGGGTAAAAAGTGGTTTCTGTTTTCTTACTTGCTTGGATTTCATAATCTCAGCTAGCTTCAAAACGCAAAGAGCTTTTGAAAAACAACATGAAATTTTCATCAAATCAATCCAAAAGCAATTTCCCTATCCACTGAAACATCCCTCTTTTCGCCAGCAGTCCACGTTAATTCAGTTTTGCCAACTGCACCAATTGGTTTCACTAATTTCATGAAAGGATTAGTCAATCTTCATTCTCTAATTCTGTGTGCAATTTTGTGTAATTATGCATAATGTAATGGAAGTATGATTTTTGTTATAGGCCATTGACTCCAATGAGAGGACGCACTTACTTGTTGATCCTGTGATAAATAACACCTCAATTCAGAGAGTTCACAGGTAAGTAATTCACTCAGCATATTGTCACCCTCCAGTCAAAGTATCACAGGCGCCATGCCATGTCTAAAAATTTTTGCTGCCATTTTATCTTTTACAAAGAAATTGTTCAACAAAGCTCTCCGAAAATTTCACTTAATTTTTTTTTTTACTGCCAATAAAATTCAGTGAAATTTTCAAACAGATTTGACCAGCAATTTCTCTGTAAAAAAAGAAAATGGCAGTGGAAATGTTTAAACATTGCATGGCGCTTGTGATACTAGGGTCAGAAGGTGACGATATGTCCATCATTATTTTTATTTCCTGATGCAAGACACCACTCCTTTAAAAACCTCAGATATTGGTACCTGAAGCAAGGAATTCCTTTATTAATTACTTACATTTTAAAACACTGAAATTATCTCTTTTCTGAGGAGTATGTATCACAATATTTTATTGCTTTTTTTCATAAGCAAGCAAAATGGAGTAAAGCTAAGTGGTAGTTGTGAAGAGAATTCTCATGCACCATACAGTGATGCAATGGCTGGAGATCTCAAGCATTTGCTCTAGAATCTTGCTCTTTCCTAAAATCTCTCAAAAATTTTATTTTCCTAATTTTGTATAAAATATATCAGAGGCACATTAGCGTGCAAACCTCATTGATTGTTAAAGGAAACTTTCCTGATTTAAAGCTTTACTGCACTGATTGGTGTTTCAATTTTGCTTCATACTTTAACTTCCCACTGAGGAATGAATGCCCTCAACTCAAGAATCGAATTTGGTGCTCAAAGTCATCGCAGATTATTTGCTTGCCTCAATCGATTCAAGATTATGTCAGCAATGAAGCATTTGCTTTCTAGGTGTAATGCAGGTCGTTTGCTTTATTTATAAAAAAAATTCTATGCATGTTTTGCAATGATCTGTACAATGGTCAAAATTAAAATGTTAAAAATAATAAAACAGGTTCTCTCTGTTCTCCTTCTCAGCCACTGGAAAGCCTAAGTACCTATCTCTTGCATAGTTGTTTAATATTTCAAACTTAATTAATATTGGCCTCAGTCACCCACAAAGTAGGTAATGAAATAATGCATGGAGAAATCCAATTTATGAGGGCGTTAGTGGGCCATGAGCAGTTGGCATATTGTATATCTTGCCCGTCTCGCTGAGAAAAAACATGTGAACATTCAAATGCTACTTAATCTCTGCTAGTTAAGTATTCATTTTTGATGTTCAATTTTTCCTCGGAAATTATAAGTACAATTGATCAAATTGAAGATTAATGTTTCCAAAAATGTTTAGTCTTAGAAGTTGTACTTTATCAGAGAAAGTTCGAACAAGAGAACTTGATTCTTTGCAGTGAGGAATTAATATAACTTTATCTGCTTTCCAGTGATGACTACTTACCATGTGATAGTTCGTTACCTAAAAAAACAGACGAACAATCAGCTCTGAACAGGATACTTCAGGAGACCGCAACGTAAGTTCAGCATTCTTTTAGTTATTTTAGCAATAAAGTTTCAAAGCCACCGTCCTAGTATGACTTGTTCTCATGACAACTTAATATTACAGACATAGTCATCAATCTAATAGACCACATTTGCTGTGTCCCCTTTTGGCAACTCGTGAGGCAAAATAGTTTTGAAAATGCTCTTAAATGAGGCAACTCAAAATAAGATTTGGCGTGGTTGTAACTTTCTAAATTCTACAGAACCCTCCAGCAGACTCCGCAGTGCTAGGTGAAGCATTTATTGCCTTGATTGTTTTTGGAAAAGCCTTAATGAGAGTTTTTTGTCGCTTTATTCTCTAATCTGTCACCTCTCCAAAAAGTATTAGGTCATCACTCACCTCAAGCATTTTCATGCGAATAATATTTTTACTAAACAGGACTTGGAAACGGGCAAAGGGTTCAAATCCATTCCGCTTACTACAATGAAGCAGGTGTTATACGAGGGGCGTTCAATAACGAAGTATCCCCCCCTCTCTAAAATCAATAAGAATGGACCAATGTTAAAAAACTTGGGCTCAAAATCTTCCTTAGGATATACTGAGTTCAACAAAACAAACCGCAACAAAATTGGACTATGTGCGGCCGAACGCGAGCTGTTTGAACGCGCCGAAGTGCTCGACGCTCCCGCCGGATCCACGGGGATTTGAAGTCTGCGACAGGAGAAGAGCTTCTCTGCCAAAGCCTCAGTCGTTCATCACTGACGAAATACCAAAGAAGGTTTTGTAGAACAAGGGGCTTACCTCACTTCTCCACATAACCAGCTCGATCCAAGCAGGTCTGATACTGAGACTAAGAGAACAGCTTTTGGATGCCACGCACGTAGAAGTCTCTCAGCTGACTGGAGATGAAAGAGTGGACGGCTTGTTTGACCTTTTCCACTGATTCAAAATTAACTCCCCCGAGTTCAGATTTCAGAAATGGTAATAAATGGCAAACCAGACCACCATTTATTCCTGTATCTGAAATCTGAACGCAGGGGAGTTAATTTTGAATCAGTGGAAGAGGTCAAACAAGCCGTCCACTCTTTCATCTCCGGTCAGCTGAAAGACTTCTACGCACATGGCATCCAAAAGCTGTTTTCTTAGTCTCAGTATCAGACCTGCTTGGATCGAGCTGGTTATGTGGAGAAGTGAGGTAAGCCCCTTATTCTACAAAAACCTCATGACTTCAAAACTGATGAAGCTCTTCTCCTGTCGCGGACTTCAAATCCCCGCGGATCCGGCGGGAGCGTCGAGCACCTCGGCACGTTCAAACGGCTCGTGTTCGGCCGCACATAGTCCGATTTTGTTGCAGTTTGTCTTGTTGAACTCAGTATATGCTAAGAAAGATTTTGAGCCCAAGTTTTTTAACATTGGTCCATTTTTATTGATTTTAGAGAGGGGGGATACTTGCTAATTGAACGCTCCTTGTACCGTATTTGCAGGTAATTTAACAGAGATTTGATGGCAGTTTGTAATTTCTTTTATCAGCTGTACAATAGTGAGAATCAATTTTACTCAGGAAATCTTTCTCCGAGTCAACTGGGCCCATTGAAGAGACCATTGGAAGAGGAGGTTAACTACCTTCCATCAAACTGGAGAAAATAATTTTATTTCATAGTAAAGGAAGCAAAAAGAAACGTAAAAGCTCTTCAAAATTTTAAAACAGTATTGCTTGAAATACTAGTAAATTTGCAGTTTTCACAACAGGAATATTTCTCTGAAAATGTGACAAAGTTGAATTTAAAAGTTAAACTAACTTAGAGGCATGAAATAATTAATCACTTCCAAAGGTGTCTCAAATCATCAGTAGATCAAGAGGCTATGTTTAGTTATTGAGATTAGTTTTTTCCCTCACATGCCCCTAAAAATGTCAAAATCATTTTTTTTTTCAAGCCCTTTTGATGTATTTATTGATTTTATGAATGATGTGCACAGAAGTGTGCTAAAGCAGTCAAATTAATGCTAGCAAAAATATGGCAAATTTTAACTACCTTTTTGTTTTTTTTTCAGAAATGTAATAGATGTCGCAGCTTTAGGTTCTCACAACTTGGAGCAGCATGAATACTTGGAACGCACAAATTATTACACAGCAAAACTTTCAACTCTTGCAAAATGGTCTTTCCTGAAAAATCCCCCGAGTCTTCTAGTCGACATTCCAGTTCCTGAAAAGGTTTTATCTGCATCCCCCATTTCATCATTAGATCTTGATTTGGTAGGTATTTTATTTACTTTCATAAATTCTTAATTGCCTCTCTGATCTCTAGAAAAAAAATAAATAAATAAAAAAGAAAGAAAGGAAGAAAGAAAAAAAAGGAAAACATTTTCACACCTCACATTTCTACTAATTCTAGTATTTGCAGTTGGTCCCTCAGCACAATCATTGTATTATTATTAATAAGCATTTATTAGTGCAGGAGTGCAGAAAGTTCCAAAATGCTGTCTATTTGCAGCAATTCAGTGGTTTTGCCTCACAGCCGTATTTCAGTTTTGCCCTTCAGCAGAATGCTTAATTATACAGTAAAATGTGCGAATTTCTCCTGTTTTTCAAAGTATTGGGAAGAAGAGGGAATGGAAGGGTCCTCATTTTTTAAAATTGCCACACGATTCAAGATTTGCCTCTTACTCCTGCAATCCTTTTTGAATTGGGGCTTATCCCCATTTTCCCTTTACCCCTGCATATGTCTGCATTGACCTCAGATTATTCAATATTTCAGCACTGCAAGTTTTCGTAACAAATGCAACTATTTAATTCTTTGGGCCTCACTTACTTGCTGTACAAGAGCTTTTTGAAGAAAAATAATTAATTTGAATTTTTTTGCAAAAATTTATGATAATCTGCAGCTCTTAGAACACCTACAATTCAAGACTTTTCATCCGAAAAGAAATGAATAATTTAAACATATCCGTCTGATAGTTTTTAAGAACAAAGCTAGGCCAAAAAACCTGGCCTTTTAGTCTCATCCGCACATGTTTACAGCATAAGAGAGTGTAATATATAGATAATGAAACAGCAAAGAAAAATTTCTATCTTAACAGTTATCACAGATTTTTGAGTGCAGGTAGTGTTTTGGTAAAACAATAGGAAGTTTTGCTGTTTTAAACGTTCATTTGTCTAATATTTTAAAGGTATGCCTAATTTTTAGCATGTGAAAGATTTGAAATCAAAATTTTGGAATAAATATTAAACCTCTTATCTGACACCAAATAATTTTTTTCCCTTTGAATGACTTTCAGATGAATATAGCGGTTGAAAAGGCTGTCAATGCCCTTCTAGATCTGAAACTTGAACCTGGAGAAGACCTGGTGGTTCCGTTTAGAATACCTTGAGCTTATAAGAATCAAATGTTAAGCTTCGTTTTAAAAACTAATAAATTTATTTTAATTTTCTTATACTCTCACGTGTAATCTAACGTCGCAAATAAGAGTGGATCTATTTGTCAAGAGATGCCTCAACTGTTTGAAATGAGAAAAGGGTCTGCGGTATCTTTGCTCACTAGAGTCACAATGAGGCACTGTATCAATCCACAGGTAATAATTCTATACCACCCATAAATGTTCGAACATCCATAAAAAAAAAAAAATTCAAATTGGTCCATGCTGCACATTTTGACAACTACATTTTTTTCGTCATAATAATTTTTTCATGGATGTTGCAATAATTGCCATTAAATTTTATGGGTATTATTTCAAAATGGTCTCAGAGTTTCAAAATAAGTGGCAAAATAAGTTCTATTATTTTTTATATTGCTATCTATTGAGGATTGTTGGAGCAAGTGTTCAATATACAATGTTCTAGACTTAGATCTATTCACAAATTAAGCGCCTCTATTTTGTAGCATGAAACAGAGTAGTTAAAAAGATATGAAAAAGAAAGATATAATAGTACAACTCAACCACTTTACACTGCGGAATAGATAGTCAGAGAGTATTAACTTCACCTCCAACATGGCTCTTTTATTTAAGAGAATAAATGATTTTAAGCGACATTTTCCTCTCAAAAAAATTTTCTGTTTTCAAAAGTGTTTTGTTTCTCTGTTTATTATGTGGTTGTTGTTTGTTACCTTGATTTTAAATTGTACATAGAGACATATTTTGAAATCTCAACAGAATTATCAAAATTTGTTGAAGGAGGAGGATGATAGGTATATTGTTTCAGAAATTAAAATTTTCTTATACTGTGTAACACTGTCTGTTGATTACTCATACTTAAGCCCTATCTTTTCCCAAGTTTTCAGGCTCCCAAATAATTATGGGGGCTACTGGGGAGGTTGGTCCAAGAGGAAATCTTTGTACTTCAATATCCCTTGAGGAAGAAAATTATTAGAATCCGGTTTTCACCTCAAATCGCAAACTTTGAACTTTTGAGAGAAAGATTTCGACACTGTGTTTCATGCATTTTTCCAGTTTTCTAAGGGAGGAATTTTTTTTAGGAAGAAAACCTTAAAATAGCAATTTTTATTCGGAACCCAAACTAGTTTTTTAATCCGACCATTCTACTAACAAGTGGTTGTGGGCTCTGGAGAAATAGGCGGTTTGCGAGTTGCAAAGAATTGAAGTTGACAAGATGAGAAAACTGGACGATACTTGCAGATGGCGAGACCTGAGCGCAGCAGACAGCTCCAAGAAAGCTTCACCTTCCCCTCTATATGCCTTTAGTATTAGCGAGGCCAGTAACTGCTCAGAGAGAAATGGAAGAGGAGGTGATGGGGGATGTCCTCTCGGAGTTGTCTGCAAAGCTCAGATCTCAGCAATCATTAACAGGATTTTGTGTTTCATCAGCTTTAATTCTTGGTCCATATCCACTGAACCCTTTTTTCCCTTAGAATTCGCAATCCTTCATCAAATGCATAATAAGATTGAAAAATCTGTCACACAAACTATAGGTTCATCACACCAAATATATGTGTATTCTTCTAGCAAGAAGGCTATTTGTTCTTCAGGATTATTACGCCCCTATGCATGTTCCAAGAACTGGGTCTCATGAATTTCTAAACTGTTCTCTCATGAAATATCCTTTTTGATCATACACCAGTTTTAATTTTCAATATCTTGCAAACCTTGATATGCCCTATACTGAGAGTAAATAGTTTTGAAAAAACTTCTTTCTTGAAATCCAAAGCGAACCTTCGATACCTCCATCAAGTCCCTCTTTCTTTTTCTGATATGCTACTTATAACTGGTTTTCATGAGATTTACTCTCACAATGTCTTTTTCGTATGTGTATCATGATGTTGTTAGTAAACCATCATGAGCATGCGATGAATTGAATTTTTCTCTATTCTTGTAAGATTTGATTCTCCTAAACAACCAACCTCAAAATATTAACATGAAACTCTTATCTGATGTAAGCTTACTGGCCTAGATGATTTTATCCCTTGACAGAATCAGTGCTTAATCTTCAAAAATCTCTTTTTTTTTTATCAATTCTTAATGTAGCTTTTTGTGACTCTTGAATTCACAAATTGATAAATAATTTTAAGGTTAGTAAGCAATTGATGGAATGTAACTTCTTGAGAATTATCGCTTTTTTAATGTTTACCACTTTAATTTTTACTCAATCTGCCATCTCTTGTTTTTGTTGTTTTTTATGCCAGATTATGAATTTTATTTTTACAAATGTTGATTGGTTATGAATGCGCCTAAGCATTTACAGCCATGTATTTCATACAGTAGTTGTAAGTCTGCAATGTGAATATAAATGTCAATTCAAAAATTTTGACCATCAACAAAGATTTTTAGCAGAAAATCACTCATTGCTTTTTTCTTTCATTCTTGACAAAAAAAGAGAATTCAAGATCACAAGCATTTTCCAACTTGCAATGAACATAGGTCACCGTAACAGAAGGGGCCCGGTCTTCAAGAATCAATGGTAGTGACAGTTGTTACATGCTACTGATAGTGTAAACAGAACAAGCTACGACAAAACACAACTGAATGTGAAAGAATCGGTACTACCCTATGTATAATCCCTACCAAACCCGTTTAAACAGTCGTTACTTACTTACTAAAAGCTGCAATAATATCTATATTGTCTGATATCAGATTTTTTATGAGTAAATTTCTCTGACAGAGCATTCAGTACTAGAAAATGCTTCTAGATCCTAAAAATTATCCAAGTAGCACAGTGCAATTAAAATAGGTATCGAAATAAATTTTCGATTTGCTGTAGTAAAATTGTACTTTTTATGCTAAATTGCATTATTTGTACGTACATCATTTGATCGACGGTTGCCAATTTTAAAGATTTAACAAAGTAAATTCAGTGTGTCAGGAAGACAGGCAACTTGCAAGACCATGAAAAATTGCAATTTTTAATACGAAGTGTTCCTTCAATCGGTAGGTAGGGAACAAACACAATAATGCAGTAGAAATAGGGTAGCCTGGGGTTAAGTGGGCACGGCGGGTTAACTGAACACTCGACCTAGCTGCCACCTGGTGGGCAAACTCAAAACCAACTACGCGTCAATTTCATCAGTTTATAGACCCTTACTAGTGTACCTTGCGCTGAGTTGATAATCTTTGTTTTTTTTGAAGTTATGTTTACAAACGTGTTTCGTGGGGCGAAAAGTAAATTCCCGGTGCTGTGAACTGAAGCCCAAATGACATATCTAGCTTTTGAGGAAGGCTTTGGTAAGTGCTTTATTGTTTCATCTATAGTTTTATGTACTATTTCCAGTGATTACTTTGGTAATTATTTCAATTGAGTACTATTTATGATTTTTTTTCTCTGAAATTCCGAAATGGGGTTAACTGAACACTACCAAATGGGGTTAACTGAACACTACCTAATGGGATTAAAGAGGGCATTCCCAGTTAACCCCATAGATTACAAGTTAGCCAAAACATTCACTAAAACTTGTTTTTTGATTTTAATTGCAGTATTTTAACAACTAAAAGGAGAAAAAGGACAACCAACCATGGGACCTATTCAGAAGTCATTGAAATAAGTTTTCCGTATCTCTTAGTGAAAATGTACATAATATAAGTATTAAGACAAACAAAAAATCATCCTCAGATGTATTTCTTTAATTTTTAAGACTTTTCCACTTGTTCATTTGACTTAATAAAAGTTTCCTCTTTCAAAAGTATGCTTTTTCATCTTAGTGTCCAGTCAACCCACCCCCAGTGCCCAGTTAACCCACCCCACGGGGTTAACTGAGCACTTTCCCATTTTTTACAAAATCTAAATTTTGACCATGAAGAAATTTAAAAAATGAAACATACTATTTTTTGCAGATACCTTACATTATACTGAAGACATTGTACTTTAAAGATTAACTATATCTATCACCAAATTTGTTTTATGATTTTTCAAACAAAATGGTGCCCACTTAACCCCAGTCTACCCTAATTTTAACTTGTAATTGCAATTTATTGCGATCTGTACTGCTTGGGTGAGATATGTCCGTTTCAAAATGCAGCCGAAGTAGGTATCTCAAAGAGAGGGAGAAGTGGAAGGAATATGTAACTTTACAAGTTATGATTAAGCTAATGCCTTTCGCTCCTATTATAGATATTTATTTTTTTTCGTTAAAAGTTAACTATACATTTTGAAAAAAAATCTTCATAAATTTCTGCCCGCAGTTTGTTCATGTTGCGAACCCAAAAAAGTGAGGGTGGTTTGACTACCCTTGCCGTCCGTTACGGAAGGCGTCTTTCACGAGTTGCTGTCGAGATGTTGCACCTGCTGTGCTTCCAAATGCAACCTCTCTGTATCATAGGAGAAAATAATGCGTAGTCTTACAATTAGTACATATTCCTTTTATGGAGCCCCCACCCTTTCCTCCAGGTGGCCTAGAAAAATTTTACCGCAAATAGTGGGTAGATAGGTGAAGATGGCAAGGTATATAACAGTGGCGGGAAACCACATCCTAACTGCTCTCGGAGGCTGACTGATAACTTGTTGAATGAGAATTACAGCGCCATGTCCAACATTCCGCACTAGGTACATGCTGACTCAAGCTTTTCGGAAATTGCAAACTGAGCCATGCATTTTAAATTGCTGACGAAGTTGGGGTGATGCGTATCGTGTTTTCCGCTTATCTATTTAGAGCAGCGTTGCCACGTCAGTAAAATACCAAAAAATCAAGGAATTTTCAGGAAAATACCTGAAAATTCTCTCCCGATTTTTCAGAGGATTTCGTTCGAATAATTTAATCTAAAAGCCGAAAATTTTAAGCTAAAATATTCATGACTTTCTTCAAAAATAAATATTTTCTGAGAGGAAATCTGGCAACATTTGAATACTCATACGGCGTTATAAATTAGCGCGGCGAGAACGCCTTATGAGCCTTCAGACGTTGCCAAGTTTCCTGCGAAAAAACCGAATTTACCGGGAAAATTGTGAATATTTTTTCCCATCATTTTCAGACGATTTTGTACGCAATTTAATCTAAAATATCTGAAAATTTCGAGGGAAATTATGCATGAAAAATACACATTCTTTATCAAGGGAAATTTGGCAACTCTCGAATGTTCATACGGCGTTCTTCCTTAGCACGGCAGAGAAGGTAAAGGACTAGGCTCCATGCGCGGGAGGGGGGACACCCCCTCCCCCGGCCCCCCGTAAAATAGGGGGGAAAATAAGGGAAGGGAGAAAGAAGAAGGAAGGACGCTTTTTTTGGGTAATTCTTCATGACGAAACTGACACAAACTGCATATCAGATGTTTTAAAATTTCGAACATCCCCCCCCCCCTCCCTTTCAAGGTGTCTGGAACCGCGTACATCGCAGGTTCGGCGACGAATGACAACGACAAAAAGAGCTTCAACCGGGGACAGAAGTCGCTGACAATGAGTCTAGGAAAACTCACAAAATTTACTTGTCAGCAAAAAAAGATTCGTTTCAAAGACTGATGTAATTCCAAACAAATTCAGTTGAAAGCTTGTTTGGATCTTCCTTGGTCGGATCGTGGTTATAACCGCGCGGGAATTACCTCTCAGTCGGTTCTTACGGCATCGAAAGTAAACTCGAGTATTCTTCCGTTGCATCACCATCGTCTCAACTTCCGATCTTGCTCATCTATAGACGCCCGTCCGAGAAAATAGTAAGTTGAAAACTTATCCGGAGCTCGGCTGCAGGGCCGGATTTACCAACAGGCTACATAGGCTGTAGCCTAGGGCGCAATATTCTGAGGGGCGCAAAATTTTTGAGCATTTTTTTTTCTTATTTAACGAGTCTTTTGTTTGTTGTTATTTTCCAAAACCAACTTGCAAACCTAAACGTACCTCAAAACTGTTTAAAATCGTGTTTTTTTAAAGGTGAATTTGAAAATTTTCCTGACACCTAACATCCTCTTTCTGATCTGGAGGGGAGGGGCGTCTGGGGACCCCCCCCCCCCCCCCCCCACGAGAGCGCCTACTTTTAAGGGCGCCACCCTAAGTTTAGCCTAGGGCGCTAAAAATGTAAATCCGGCCCTGCTCGGCTGTTTGTGCCGTGCTAAGGAAGAACAACATATGAGCATCAAATTTCTCCTAAAAAGGACTCCAAAGACGTAGTGTCTTGGGACAAATTGTCCCTAATTGAGTATTAAGTAGTGTGCAGAGAAAATGCTTTTGCTTAAAACCTCAAATTCTGACCAAGGCTTAAAGCCAAAATGAGGTTCAAAATGAAAGAGGGATGGAAATGAAGTTTTAGTGCAGCATTTGTGCCCTGTCAGCATCTCGCTTTCCTTGCATACTTAATACTTAGTGTAAAGTGTCTATTTGCATCACTCAATTGAACTGTAAAGTTCTCAAGTAAATATTTAAATTTGGATTGACATTTATTTCATGAACAAGGACAAAGAAATAGATACCTGCGAAACCTTGTAATATTGCCCATAGTAGGAAAATTGGCGTTCAGCAGGGGTTTTAGAAATTTTGAAGGAGCAGCCAAAAGCCAATTATTTAGAGAGTTGGAAGGATGAGGACTGTAACAATGGTGATGAACACTAAAATTGTTGAGCCAGTTAGTTTCTTCAGCAGAGAGCAAAATGAGGACTTCTTCCAGAAAATAGGTACAGTCATGGAATGACGATAATTGAATGAGAAAAAACGTATGTTGCTGAAATATATCTGATGAAAAAAGGAAAGCAACATTGATCTTAAACACTCCAAATTGTTTTTACTTTTTCTGTGTTATGCTCAGTTGCAGGATCATTTCCAACTATTGATTAAGATAGGTATCAGAGCTTCATCTGTCACCATTGCAGAAGAATAAACATTCATTGGCTAGCATAAGAATGAATGGGACATTGAGGAACCACAAGAGGAATACAAATCAGAAATCGAGAAAACTAAAGGTGGAAGGAACAGATGAAATTGATAAGAATGGGGAAGCAACGATGACACCTCAGTCACTGGAACCGTTGAAGTTATCAAAAAAGGTAAATATACTTGTTATTTCAGCGATAAAACTTGCTTGCTGGATAACATTCATACTCGATACTTTTGATTTTGGCTGATTGTGAAGACAGAACCGGGTGAAATTTGTCTTTTTTCTTTAACAATTGGCGACTTCTCACTGCAACTGGCTGGTTATTAAATTGTCAACTGTGACTGAAAGTTATTAATATTAATAGGTATAACAACAGTTTTTGGACAAAAGTTCTGGATAAGTAATGAAATAGTTATAAAAAAAAAGCTCTAACTAGCCAGGAATAATCTAACAGCACACCTGTTGGAGGTTCTTGCTGCAAATCAAAATAAAAACGTATGCACAGTGATTAGTTTTATCAACTAGTTCTTACCAGTGCACCATAAAACAGGTTTTGTCTTTTTTTTTCATCATTTAATAACTTTGAGAAAACTGTTAAGTACCGAGTAATACCTCTATCATAGCTTTATTGGTCAATAAGGTGTCACATAGTGGTTGCATAGTCAGGGTACCCTTAATGCTAACAAGCTGTACTTTTTAAGGTCTGAATGCGACTTTTGGAAAACATTTTTCTGAAAATTTGGAGGTTGACCTAAGAGAATCAGCCACCTTTATGGAGAGCGGCAAAGATTTAACGTAGGATGCAAGTCCTTTTGTGAAGAGGTACATCAAAATTATTTATAAAAAATATTGCATCAAAAAATATATCGACGGTGTACCTGTACGTCGGCAATCACATAACTCGGTTTGCGACGTCGCAAACTTTCTGTCATACTTTATTTTTTAAACGGAAAACTACTCAACGACAATTCTTTAAAACTGCTGTGATTTTTCTTCTCTGTGCGAAGATAACTTTGCAAAAATTTCAAGGAATGATGTCAATTTGTACTCCTTTAAGAAAATAACAATGAGGCGAAGATTTTCAGACACCGCAAACGAGTTATGTGATTGCCGACTTACACCGTGGATATAAGATATTGCATAAAAAAGATTGCATTTCTTAGATTTAGTGCCTGATTTAAAATTTGCATAAATTGTTGCAACTTTTTATACATAACTGTTCCAGATTTTGTCAGATGAGCAATCTAAAGAGGCAAAGGAGACATGTATTTTTGCATACGTAGAGAATATGAAGCAGGATATAATCAAACAAAATGAGGACAATTTGGAAATGACAAAAGCTGTGTTGGAAAAGGGTCATCCTGACACTGCTATTGATACCAAGGAAAATGAAAAATATGAAGAGCTAGACTCATCAACTTTGAAAAATGAGGTGATAGAAGTAGAAGAAAAAAAACCATCCTTTCAAGATCAAATTTTCTTAGCAGCTAGCAATCGATTAAAAAAACAGTTATCAAAAGAAAATATTCTTCCTCTTAATGGTAATAGTTTTAAACTGAAAGAAAGAAAGGAAATTCAAGATATCGGCCAAACCAACCTCGAAACTGACTTGGAGGATCAACATTACAGCACAGCAAAGACTTTGCGAATGGGCAGAATGAAGCAGGAGGAGACATATGAATTTAGCCAAGTTGAAGGAATGAATGTCCTTGACAATCAAAATACTGACATTTTGTTGAAGGATTGCAGTTCTTCAGAAACAGAGCAAGAGAGTGATGACTTTATAGCTGACACAGCTATTGAAGCAATACTTGAAGATTTGAGAAATCTAAACAAGGACACGCCTAAGAAAGCAGATGAGTCAAAGCAAGTTTTGATTCATGAATCCAAATACGAGTCGAGGTTTAAATACAAGGAGAAGCACTACATTTCGAAATTGGATCAACAGTCAACAGATAACTTAACCATTAAACCAATGTCTCTACAACTAAGCAGACCAAAGCGAGCTTTACCGGTAATAACAACTCAACCCCCTCTGCGGAGCATGCAAGGTGCACTGATCATGCAGCCTCTACCCACAACAGACTTGGAAATCGTCGATGATGTTGATGCAAAAATTTGCTGTAGTAATCAAGTGAAAACAGATCATAATGAAGATTACTCCGATCTTATTATCGTTCAGTATAAAAGTAGCTGCATTGTAGATTGCCTTTGTTGTTTCGTGTCGTCATTAATTTGAAATATCAGGCTCACATTTTGAAACAAACAACAATCTATTGGCTAAAGTATCATAAGCTCCAATCTTCGTAAGACATAGGTAAAAACGGGAAAAGTTAATCACAGGTGTTGAGAACATGACACGGTTTTGAAATTTTGAATACCTGTCCAAAATTACTGTCTAAAAACTTCAGGGAAAAAAATTATTTGACTTTACGGGTTTTAAATAGATAGAAACAGCTCGGTTGTAGCGTCAGTCAGTTTTGTTCTCTATTAAAAAATTAAACATGAGAGGAAAATACTTAGGTATTGTGAAATGCAGTTAGACTGATTCTTATCGAATATGTCTAATTATAAGTAGAGTAAATTGAGGGAAGAGTAAAATTGGCAATGAGTACATAGGAAGATTGAATTTCAGTTCTGTTCATAAAATTTCCTAATATTATTCCAATTTTCCCTCAAATTTTTCCTTTCACAATTTCCTTATTCCTAACCCTAAGACCTCTCATTTATTTAAATTTTTACATCCAAGCAGCAGAGCTTTCAAAAGAGTGCGATGAAATTGAGAAATGATTTTGACAATTTGTCTTAATATGTAGAATTGTATAGCAAAATAGTTGGAATAAATAATAACTTTAAAAAAGACTGTTAACCGCATTTATTCTTCATTTTTTGTTCTTTAACTTCATCAATGCAAATTAAAATATGCTTTCATAAAATTACAATTGAAAGGCATTTTCTTCATATACTGGATACTCAAAATTAACCAAACAGCCATAACAGTGGACCAGCTTCCTAAAAGCGGAAATATTTTTCAAAATAGAATCCCCATGGGAGACGGAGCCTAAATGCCAGGAAATTCAAAATGAAATACTATTGCCATTTCTTGAAATAGTGTTTTACAAACATTTTCATACAAACGATGTCTGTGACATTGAATTAAACTAGAGTCCTGATAGTTTCGAGTTTGTAGAACACAACATTTAGTTCAGAGAAATTTCATAGCTTTAATCATCCACAATCTGAGCTTTAAGTTGACGGACTATGTAGCAATTTTACTTAGGAAATCCTGGGCTTCAGTTCTACAATGATTACAAGGATTAATCCCAAGTTCGATGTAAATTTGTGAGGAGAAGGCCGCTCTTATTACACTTCACAACAGATTCTTTGAAAGTGACATGTAACGCTCTTCGATACATTACCCCACATGGCAATGATTTTCAGCTTCCAATCATGTGATCAAACAATACTGTGTAGTATTCTATGTAAACAACTATTTGATACCATAACATCATCACACACTCACCACAAGAGATCTGTAATGGTCATTGCATGAAACACAGCAAATGTTAAATTTTAGGAGAATGAAACATGGATTCGATTTTTGAACACCTTCATTAAAAAATTGAAGCAGAAAATTATAACCTTACTTGATGGAAAATGCTGCGTTTCAAAGAGATCTCGGTAATATTCCTCTGCTTGAGGGCATAACTTATTTTTTCTCTAATATCAGACCTTGATAAATCACCTCTTAAGCTCAATAATCTTGCCAGATGGTCTTCTGTGATATCTGGATACTTATTCAGTAAGGTTAAAAGATCTAGAGAGAGAATTTCAGGATCTTCACTTTTCAATACCTCTGATAAAGCGATGATAGCATTCAATGGCGATTCAGTTCGTTTGGACTTATTTGGTGAAATGTGGGTGAAAAATTGAAGCTGCTCAACTTCTTTGGCCATTTTCAGAGCTGCTGCTTTGCGCTCTTCATAAGTTTTAAAAGTGATTTTTCTTTGCAACATGGCAGTAATGTACTTTTGAACAACTAGATCTTCAGCTATCTGTACAACATACTCCAAGTTTTTCGGATGTAGATGACTGTAGTCCTGAAAAAATTAAATCATCATTCTTTTAGAGTGTTATTATAAGACACAAACTCACGGAGAAAAAAATGTATTACGTATAATGAGTAAATAGTAAGAAAAATAAAATTTAAAAAATCATTGTGAAGGCTCATCATAAACAATTAAAAAAAAAACCTACTACGAAACTTATAGCTTGACAAAAGACTGATGAAATGAAAATGAAACATCAGGAATAAAAGCTACCAATGATAAATCCTGCAAAATAGTTTGATTGGTTGTGAATGATCTTTAAAGCAGTTATTTTTTTAATTGTTGTATTTTTGAAAAGTATTTTTCCCAAATATTTTGGAATCATATTTAACCAAGAAAGACATGTTCAAATTCGCTTATTTTAAGCACCTATTTAAACGCACAATGCCGAGAAAGCTAAGATGACGTCCAAAAATATCGCCGCCATCATGATCTCTCTTCCGACCACACGATCCATTGGCTGCGATTTATGGTTTCTGCAGTCATCATTGCACAGCTGAATGGACCATTGATTGCAGCACGGGCACTGTTCGGTCAAAATGAGATCGCAAGGACAGGGATACTTTTTGATGCCATTTTGGCTTTCTTGGCGATGCGCATTTACACAAGAGCTCAAAATACACAACTTTAGAATCAATTTTTGTGAATTAATATTTTACAAAGAAATCCATAAAAATTCTTTAGAGGCAAGTGCCTTCTCTATTTTTCATAATGCAAGAATTGAAGATTACTGAACCAGCTCATCATCACTATATGTAAACGAAATTTGAGCTAAATCAGAGATGATGGAGTTCTGGGTCAAGTTGTTATGATTCTGAATGACCATTTGATAAAATACAAAACGTGTTATACTGTTGATGCATTTTAAAAAGGCAGACATCAAAATCTAACCATCTGAACATAATTGAAAGATTTCCATTTTTTTAAATTTATTATCACTGTGTGCTTTTGGTATTCTTCTAAGTTATCACAAACAATAAAAAAAAGAGATTGACAAAGCATACCTGGAAATAATCTTCTAGAGTGACGCAAATAGTGTCAATTGGAATAGAACTGCTGACCCACTTTTGCGTGATTAAGTCTTGGAAATGAGACTCTAAATCCAGGAATGCCTCTTCCAACAAAAATTGAGCGGCTTCACATCGTAAATCCTAGAAAAATGATAGAAAGAGAAATCATGAAAAATTTATAATAATTCAAGAGCGCTGGAAAGCATTACGTAAAGAAATACATCTTACTTCATGGTTTCTGCCAATATCACCAAAAATACTGAACTCACTTGTTTTAATTCCTTGGAGAAACCACGACTTCATACAATTGAATACTGCAGCCAATTTTCAGGTCAGAGAAATAGATTCACTCTCGGCAAAAAACTTTTCCGTTGAAACACGGATTTTAAAGAAATTTAGAAAACCCAGTTCATCTAGCAGTTTATTAAGCTTTCATTGTTGCACAAATAAATACATAATGAATCACTAGACAAGGTACGAAGTCAAGCATTTGATACATATTTCTTAACCAAAATTTCACGTAGAACTCGACTCCAGCAATGAAACTTACTGAAATTAACTCGTAACCAAGATATTCAATGTTTATTGACCATAAATTTAAACCTCCCGCTCATGAAAACTCAATGGTCTATGTGAGTCAAAGCGCACACCAAACGTTACCGTGGTAGTCTCTGTGATACGAAAATATGACAACCTCAATCTTGAGAATTAGACTTAGCCATAGCAAATTGTTTACCTTTTGAACAATAAAGCGTGGGAAAAGAACAAATCTAAATTAAGAAGTCTGCCAAAACTTTTGTAGGGTGCAATTTGACTCACGTAGAGTGTTGCGTTTCTTATGACTGGGCAATTTAAATTTCCCGTAACCAATGTAAAATTAAAACGTTAATATCTTAGTTAGGAGTTGATTCCAGTAATTTTTGATGCAAGAATCATGTTCTACATGAAATTTTGGTTGAGAAATATTGATCAGAATGCTTCAATTCGTACCTTGTATAGTGGTCCATTCTGAGTTACTTAGGAAATGTTGACAATTTATATTTCTACTCCTATTACTCCAATGTACACATAATTACAGATTTAGAGTGAGTGTTTTTGCTATGAATCTAAGTTAGCACTCCTCTCTAATCTGACACTGACATCAGTACTGAAGCTTCATGCTATTGCAATTCAAATGTTATGAAATAAAATTGAAAAATGATAATATGTAATTCAAACATTTTAAAATAAAATAAAAAAGTATTTTTGGTATCAACAGACCTGGAATGTTTTGACTAGTGCATCATGTTTCATTTTTGCTTGACTGTTATGTGTATCTTTCCTCCAGTAATGACTGGCCATTTGCTCCGCCAACTCAACGAATTGTAAGCAATTGTTCACAATGGTGATCATTAAGTTTGTAAAATACGGCATCTACAAGAGCAAAACATAAAATAAAACAAAAATCTTCAGTGTGACAAATTTTAGGTGTAACTTTTTTTCATTTTGTAGTACTTTTTCAACACTTGGAGACTTCATACTCTAACTGCTATCTGGTTCAATGGACCACTAGACAAGGTACGAATTTAAGCGATTTGATACATGTTTCTTAACCAGAATTTCACGTAGAAAACGATTCACACGACGAAAATTACGGAAACCAACTCCTAACGAAGATATTAACGTTTTTATTACACATTGGTTGCGAGGAATTTGAACTGCCCGCTCACAAGAAACTCAAAACTCTACGTGAGTCAAATCGCCCACTACAACGGTTTCAGCAAGCTTCTCAATCGAGCCATGTTTATTTCCCATCATGTGTTGTTCAAACTATTAGCAATTTGCTATAACTGAGCCAAAGCGTCAAGATTGAGGTTGCCAGATTTTTATGTCGCAGAGACTGTCATGATAACGTTTAGCGCGCGATGTGAATCACGTAGAGCATTGAGTTTTCATGAGCGGGTGGTTTGAATTCACGCATTAAGAATCATTAAATATCTTCGTAAGGAGTTAATTTCGGCAATTTTCGTTGTGTGCATCGTGTTTTACGTAAAATTTTGGTTAAGAAACATATATCAGAATGCTGAAATTCGTACCTTATCTAGTGGTCCATTATAGAGGGAGGGGAGATGACTACTTTACTTAGCTTGGAATGGAATATGTCTAGAGAAAAACGTGGTTATTAGGAAAAGACATTGAGAGGAAAGTTAGACCACTCCATATTTTGTTGACTTCAATCACTTGACTGATCATTCTCTCCTCGACTTTAGAGTACAGTACCAACAAATAACGAATAGGAAATCATTACAATGATGACAAATAGTGATTCGGACATTGGTATGGTGCCAAAAAATGATCACTTTTTTAAAGATTTGAAATTCTTTCAACCATGAATAAATAACCGATTTAGACAGTTCAAATCGAGACTAAGTTGGAGACAGCCAAATTTTTTCCATTAACTTTTTTTTTCTTCAGTGACAAAATAGCTTTTGGCCCTTTTAATTGATGAAAGAAAAAAAATAATTGAAAAACAGAAGTGACTAAAGTAAAATTTGGAAAAAATCAATATGTATAAAAAGTCATTGGGAAAGCACAAAATTGAACGTGACTGGACTACCGTCAACGTTATGAGTAGCATGTAATCAAGTATGTAATGAAGTTGTATGTTATGCTTTTTTAGTTACTTAATAACAAAACCATACCTGACTTCGATCTTCAAAATGTTTTTTCTTGAATTCTATAATTGCACCTCGGTACATATTGCCATATTTGATAACTTGTTCCATGCTTAAAATTAAAGCTCGATGGGTCAATTCTGGGCTGAAAAATCAGACAAAACGTAGACATAGAATCTAGTGAATAGGAGGCATTTCAAGAAGCAAAAAATTCAGCTGCTCACTTTCATTAACAAGGAAGAAATTGGCTGTATTTATGCTAATGGAACTATATGTACGTGTAAGTGGAAAGATGTGGTGTGCTCCTGCAGGTTGCATAAGAATCCATGTAAAAGTGGATACAGTGCCTTTTGAGAAAATGGAAAACCGGGATTTGAAATTGGATAAAAAAGATCTGAGCGCTAACTCGTGAGCCGAGGGCGTGTGACAAGAGCGTTGTGGACAGGGCTCATGAGTTAGAGAAAGACGACCTTACTTCAGTCATGCGCATCCTGCCTGGTCCTCAGCACTAACATCACTGACGTCACTGGCGCTTTTAAATTCCCATTCATTCTTATGGCCCAAGGGACTAACGAGCACACTCCATCCTTCCACTTGCACATAGTTCCATTTAGCATAAATACGTCCAATTAATAATTGGAAAGTTTAGAAAATTCTGATTTTTGCTTATCAGTGCAAGTTTGATTGTTTAAGAAGCATCAGGGTGCGGACCCAAACACACACCTCAGTGAATAATTCTTGCTCTGTCTCAACACATTTTTATGCCATTCCTGGTGTGTGGCAATATTGAGCTGGGTTTTACTCATCTGTGCCTGACTAATGAAAGAAAAAACCAGATGTAGCCTTGATAGTATAATTCAAACAAAAGGTCCTATTTAACTTGACTGCACTGAACACTATCTTCCCCACTTTCATGCTAAATATCATTACATCGATGGTCAAAGTGCAAAACCATATATTTCCGTTTGCAGCGTTGCAGACTTCTTCTCATACCGAATTTTTTTTTAGGAAAAGAAGCCAATGTGATTTTTTAAAGGCTTCCTTGATTTTTCTTCTCTATTGGCAGAAAATTCTGTAAAAAATTGCAAAAAATGCAATTGTGTATAGGATAAACACTTAAGATCATAACCACTATTGGCATTATGAACATAATAGAAAACACACATTTTAATAGAAAAATTCATTTATGCTCCATTCTCAGGTTCAAATAAGATTACATGGACTGTCATCAGTCTCTCAAAAATGACGCTAGCTATCCTATTGATCTGGAGTTTACAACATTAAGAGTTGTACCTGATAGTGTTTGTTACTTGTAAATTTTGATCTATCATTTGGAAAACTATCACAGGAGCAGCAGTATAAAATGCTCCATCAGCACCAGTTTCTTGAGTTCCTCCAGCACTCCAATCTTGCTTCTCTGTCTCTAGAGTTTTCTGCATCCATTCGACATAGTTATTTTCCATATACTATAATAAAAGGAAAATAATCAGTTAGAAAATTTCAGGAGAGAGATGGATCTAGAGTGTCAAATGCTGTAGATTTAGGGATTTGTAGACCTCACCAATTTATTAACCACTAAATTCATATCCTGTGGCACACACAATATGAGTAGGTTACATAATTGTAATTTTAAAACTCAATCGTCAATCTTTAGACAGTGTTAAGGTACTGCCATTTTAGATTCAACTGTACAGTTGAAATACAGAAAAAAATTGAAATTTTCATGGTGGAGAGAAAAAGCTCATTTAAGGACAATTATTTTTCAAAGAGATATGCAGTTTGCTACAACACTACTTACAGTCAATTAGGAAGGAAACAGACGAGAGATTCCAGGGCTGATTGGTCCTGTCGTCAACAAAAATCGTTTCCTGATTTTTTACTTCTCACCTTAAAGAGGTCGAGAAAGCCACAATAAGATTGGACGAGCTCGCCAAAGCAGCAAGCAAGCAAGCTTACCGTCATCTGTATTTAAAGTATGATGGGAAAATCACCACCTCTCTACCTAGACAACTCATACAATTAATCATGACTGCTTGTAGTGAAACTATTGGCATGGCCTTCAAGATTTGAAATTTTTCTTCTCTTCCAATACTTTATTACTATACAATTCTTTGATAGTTACATTTTAAACGATTAAAATCTTGTTAGAACTTGAAATGCTGAAAAACAGACATACTTTCGTTGACTCTGTTAATACTTCTTTGCCAAAAAGAGAACCTAACAAAACAAAATTCATAGAGTTTTCTTAGGACTTTTTACCTCTAGATATGAGCATTGCAACTGTTCAATGATCGCTGGTCGCAGGAGAGGACCCATAGTAGAGGTATCAATGTTAAGTTCTGGATGTCGCATAAGTTCACTGCCCGGATATGTATTTATTGTCCATGAAAGAATTGAGACATATTCATTCCCCTTGAGACCTTGAGCAATAATTTCTTCCAACTGGAATTTAGAATTAGAAATAAAAAAAAAATTATAGACAATAAATAATGACTTTGATACTCTGGGTACACAGTCAGATATAAATGTTTACAATTCATCAAAGCTGGACTGTACATAAAAAACTGTAATTGCTTGTAGCAGAATCGGTCATGATATGGGTTATTGGTTAAAATAAATTGATTCAAAGTCAAAAAAATAAGAACCGGTTCTGGACTGAAATTTTTTTTTAGAAAAAGCGTGATTTACTCATGAGGATTACCTAAAAATTTGGGAAAATTAAACGTTTACATTGCTTTAAAAATCTGTTCCTTGCTAGAGTTTCTCTTCAAATACGGTCACACAGCCTACAACTTAAAACTTCAATAGTGAGCCTGCTGACGAGCATTCTATAGCTCTTAAATTATCTCATGTCCTCTCCCAAATGGAATTCTGGATAGACTGATAGAAAAACTATAAATCATTGATTGATTGAATTTGAAGAAAAAAGAACTCACATGTTTTGAAAGGCAATTATGATACATAAACACGAACTTGTCGATAATGTTATACCATGGAGGAAAACAAGGTCCACATAAAGTTTTGACGACACGCAAGTCTTCCAGTATAAGTTGTCTTGTGAACTGAAAAATATCATAATGACAGCATTAACACTTATGTATACCAAAAATAAACAGTTTTCCAAGTCATTTATGAAAGAAAAAGGTCAGAAATTATAAAGTATCGTTTCGATTTTTTTCAAAGAACTTCCATCAAAGTAAATACATTTTATTTCGATTATAAGTTTGGGGTTAAAATCATCTTCATATTTGAAGCCGTAACAGTAGTAATAAATGACAAAAGTTTCCTAAGTCACCACATCACAGGACCTTTTTTAATCTATTTTTCCTTCTGCTTAGTCTAAACTTTAATAGTTATTGTTACCTGAAACATAAAACTAGAGGTTTAGTAAACAACTGCCAGTCAAGGCCAGTCAACAAGGATGTATTTTAGTAAAACATACTTCTCTGAAGAACATTCGCCTCAGTCTAGGTTCAATTAGGTTCAATCTCTTAGGGGGAAGAAACTGGACCATGTCTGACGTTTGCACATCCGATTAGAGAACAACTATATTTTGAGATATTATGAGTATACTGAAATTAACTATTCAAACTATTTCATTGCAATATTAGAATCATAAACTTTCGAAAATAAAATTAAGATCTCTAGGTTACTATTTATTCTGGAGAAACGGCAGGGAATCCTGGAAAATTGGCTGGACTGTCATTGATTAAAGCCCCAAAGAATTCATGAAACAAAATGTTGAGCATTTAAAACTCGATTTTTCAATTATTCAGTGGGTGCAATGTGTAGGCTGATATTTTATTTTTGAAAATCAGAGGGAGACGAAGTGAGAAAATTACATATGGGCCATGGCATGTATGGCTCTCAATACAGGGATTTTTTCCTTCAATTGTTTTTAAGTTGCACTCTTAAAACTTGTAAAAAATTGGTTCATTAATTTGTTTTCTGCAGATTTGACCATACTTTTTGAGCAAGGCAAGCATCAGCCAGAGCTCTCACTCAGAGAATATTCATTTTTAGCACTGCTTTCAGGCGCAGTGATGAGTTTTAAGAAAGCTATGCCTCCCAAATGCCAACACCTTAGAACAAGTTTGGAGTGTGGTTTGGATTCTGAAATTAAATTTGATTACACGAGCAAGATCTTGTAATTTGTGATCATGTCTCTGAAATTTTGCACTTTTTGACTCAAGATGTGCTTTTGAGAAACATAAGGGACTTCTTCAGTTGGAGATTGTAATAGTTTAATTCATCCAGTAAAAAAAAAAAAAAAAAGATTCTGAAAAAAGACATGGTCTTTTAAATCAAATAACATGCTACATGAAAACTAATATATTGTTTGAAACCCCTAAAACTTTAAAATTGGACAGTGAGAAACTTTAAATTCTTAAGGCTGAAGTTTCAAATGAAGCACTTTGATAAGATGATGGGAATAACAAGGTAATGTACTGGAAATATGATGCAATAACTGACACAAAACATTTAACTAAAGAAATGATTCCTAGAAAAGTATTCAGTACTTACTTCTAAATACATAACAAGCCACATTTTATTGCTAGATCTTTCATCAACTTGCGTCCCTTCAATTCGTGTGGCGACAGATTTTTCAAAGACTTCCATTGCCATTTCTTTCCAAGCCTTTGGTCTTCCCGGCGGCAGAAAACCACTTTGTTTTTGTCGCTGCAAAATAATTCAATACAGATGTAAAATTAGATCTAAGAAGATGATTTTGTGATATGATCGTAAAATTCCAAAAGTTAAATGAACTGAAGTTTTGTTTCTAACAGAGCGGTTTTTCGAAGGTGAGGCACATTATTTCATGCGGCCTTTTGCTCAGACCTATCCTACATGGATCCTTTGCTTCTCAATTAAGTGTATGGGTGCATGCAAAAGTTTCTACATAACGGGAGAGTAGGCTTCCAGGAAAATTTATGAAATGCTATTAATCCTCAGTATCATGGAGAACCTCTCGTAAATAAATAGATAGATAAATTTTCATACAGAAACAGAATCACACTTAGTAGTTACTCCAGTATCTTTTGCACATTCTTCTATGCCAGAGAGTCTTCAATATGATGATGGATTTTGATCGTTTTACTGTAGATGTTGTCCTTAGGTTCTTTCAGGAGGGTTATTTAAAATAATTTCTTGAACTTTACAAGGCCTTTATAAAATGTACTTTTATAATTATTAAACTGTTTTTTCAAGCCTCCCAAAAAATAATGGTAAAGAAAATAACCAGATATCTCAAAATATCCTTTCATTTTTTTCTAATACAGACTGATTCTTCGATTTAAATAACGAATTGAATTATTAGAGGCTAACCTGAAGGCAAAAAGCGTCTGCTTTCTCTTCCCTTTCGATTATTCTGAGTGCAGTAACGATCACAGTTGGTTCCTTCCTCACAGTATTGAGTGTTCTGCTGAGAACTAATTTCAGTTGTTTTCCGAGAGACTGTGACACATCCTCAACATCTTCAAAATATGCTTTCAGCAGAACTTGATCAGCAGGAGCTTGATTGGGTAATTTGTAGAGTTCAAACAAGAGGTCATCTCTTGAATTTTCCAAATCCATTAAACTCTGAAAATAATAATAATAAAAAAAATTCCTTTTTAGGAAAAGTAGAAGGGGGGGGGGAGGGTGGAGAAAAACCTGAATCTTGAAGATAAAACTCAGGAGAATTAATATTTGCAGGAGTAGCAATAAATATGATTTATGATAAGTGTTTAATTTATGAAAAGCTACCCTTTAGAGCAAAATAATATAGGCACACAGGGTGGAGGACTAGGTAACGATTGTTCTTTAGGAGAGAACTTCTGCATAATTTGGTTAAAAATACATTATTGCAAATCATTGCCAACGTAAAATGCATGAGCAGAGGCTACCATCATGCGTAGTTGAGATGGATACCTTGTTCTGTGAAAATCTAGAAAACACTGATGAGATCTCTCAAAAGGCATGTAAAACAATAATATCAGTAAATTCTCATGTGAAGAAAGACTTTTCTTGCTGGCAATCTTGTATGCAGTGCAAAAAATACGAATGCAAACAATGGAGAGAAAAAAATCAACCGTCAGTTCGGAAGCAAATTGGAAATTAAGAGTAAAAATTGGCTGGCAGTTAGCTGCTGAGTCTGTTTCCAAGTTAGCAAAAGTGTAAATTAGAATATTTTATGACATTATGATTTTGACAGTTGAATAAAATCCTTGATAAATTAAATTCAATCTGCTTTTACCTGATGGGCATGTAAAAATTTGCCTTCATTTATCCATTGTTTGGCTTTCTGAACACTTTCTGGAACAGTGAATAAATGTTTCAAATTTTCAATGGCTGTGACATACTGAGAATGCCTCATGTTTTTTTCCTTGACATCTTGTAATTTGGGGCCTAGAGCTGGGAGTGGACGTAACAATTCTTCAATGCCTTGCAAACTAGGGACAAAAAAGGATGAAACACTGATGAAAAAAGCCAAAATCTCAAAATCTCAAACATAATATTCTTCCGTAGAATGGACTAGGAGTTGTTACTTTACAATTACATTATGTTACAGTTACATTGCAACATTTTTAGCTTCTATATGACATCTTTCTTAGGGATAATTGAAGACTTTCGGATGTATTAAGTCTTTTAAAATAATTTTTTGAAGACTGCACAGTTAGAATTGTACACAAAAATTGATGACGAGAGAATGAAATAGAAAGGGGAAAAGGAGGGAGAGAAAGATAGAAAAATTCTTACTTTTCTCTGACATCAACAAGATTTCTTAGAGCAGCATCAAGTTGATTCATCCCAACGATGACACCATCAAGTTGACTCTGCATAGCAGTCTTCAAAACTGCTTCATTGGAAAGCTTTTTCAAATACGTTCTCTTCTTATATTGACTTACCTAAAAAATGAGAGGAGTAAATCAGAGAAACATCAGAAAGGAGAGCAAAATCTCATGAAAGTCATACAAAATCTTTCATGGTAGCCATCTACTCTTGTAACCATTCAGTTAGATAAGCTATCAGTAAAAAAACTCATTATAAAAAAGAACTCATAAAATACAAAAGAAAATGTATAAACTTAGACTGTCCTAAAAGTAATACAAGTTACATACTTGAGCAAACAAGAAAACTATTATTGACGTGCGGTTCAAATCGGGCTTTGGACAACACAATCGCTATTCTAAAAAGACCTATTAATGCTCATCCAGTTGATAATTAATCGAGAAACTACCTTTAAATGTAACTTGCAGCACACCTACAAGTAGCATTTTCAAAAAGCTTTTCCTTGAAAATAGGAGATTGGGAATTACTTTTTCGAGTGAAAAAAAAACAGCAATGGAGAAACTACTGCCTTAAACTACGTTGAAACACCAGGCAAAAAATTTGTCTCGCGGAAATGGCGTATCATGATCCGTAGAAATTTTCATAACTTGATTGCTAGCTGCGGTCAGGGCGGTCAGATCTCTCATGCTTAGTGATATTTTTGGCAATAACTCACTGAATGTTGAAAAAGGAGCTGCAATACGCAATCAGCATACCTTACTTTGGGCACACGCTTTTTAAAAATTGAGAAGTGCATTCATTGAAGCATATATGTGAAAAAATAGTTTTTCATTCGCTCAAGTTAATCTCTACAGAAAACGAGATTTGAAGGAGAATTTTGGACATCTGAATGCATCTCCACCTCCATTACTGACTTTAAATTCCGTACTTACTGGTGTTATTTGATATTATTATTTTCTACTTACGCGTTAACTTCAAGAATTACCTCCTGAATATTTGTAAAAGATTGTTTCATCCTATTTCTCAAGATGGATCGCGAGTAAGGTTTCAATGACCAAGATATACCAACTGCTAAAAATCTTACGAGCTTTTGAAGAAATTATCTTTAACAAGCTGAATTATTTCAGACATTTTTAAGCAAGAAAAATGAAGAAGGTCTTGTTAAAACCATAATTACAAAGTCTCAAGTTCTATGAAAATCGCACATTGATATATTTTCTTGATTATCAAAAAAGAGATAAATGCATTACGTTTGGGACAACCAATAGCCTTTAGACTTTCATGAATTTGTTTTGAATGATCAGAACCATTCCATTTTACAATGAATTCAATTTCAAATGAATTGAATTGAATATACAAGCCTCCTTCCACTTTTCACATGGTACCCCATCTGCTGTCTTGCAACCCCTTTCTCCCTTCCCCTGGAAAAACAACGTGCTCCAGAAAAGGAAAAGAAAAACACACTGCAGAAAACATAAATAATTGTTTTTTCATGACTTTCTGCAAATCGGAGGAATTCAGAGAAGTAGGTTTTTTATTTAACCCTTAAGAAGAAACCTTGTGAAAACTTACTTTTTCCAGCTGGCCTGGTCTTTGCAAAATATTTACGGCATACTTCACTGCCAAGCTGCGGGCTTCTTTCTCTTGATCTTTAAGACACATGTTACTTTCTTCTAAAACAACCTATGAGCAATAAGAAAGAAAAAATTAATGAAGTTAAAAGACATCAAATCACGTAAACCGTGCGTCCAGCTCGGTTTAGTACAGGCGGAGCGAGGCAAGTCTCTTGGAGCCCCATGATGGGCAGGCAGAGAAGGGGAGAGAGCGTGTGTCCCAAGCATTCATAGAGACTGCAGAGAGGCAATGGTGAAATCATTTCCGCGCTCGGTTTTTCACAAATATCTCGTTTAGAGTCAATTTCTAGACAATAATCCTAAGAAGAAAAGTTTTAAAACATATATATTTACAACCGCATAGCAATGTTTCAGTTTTCGGAACTAATTATCAACCAAGAAAAAAAGCCTCATAATCCAACAAAAATTCATTGAAGCCGCTACTGAGCATGTGCAGATGAGCGCAACTGGGACATACAAACTCATTGATGCAGGTTGGTGCCAACACTTATTGGCATGCAAATTGCCAAATCCAGGGGAGTAGAAAATCAACCAATCGCAGGACTAATGTGAAGGCACCTGAAAAGGGGTAAAAAATGTGAAGGTATCTGGAAAGGGGAAAAAATGTGAGGGCAGAAGGCATAAAACTGCTAGGCGCATAGCTTTTCGTGAAGGGAACTACCTATGTAACACACTCTTTCAAACGGAGGGATTGGTGAAGCCGTTGCCTACAACGGTGAAGCCTGCAAGTCTAGTGTGGACAGCAATGTAAAGGTAACCCCAAAAAATGCAAAGGCTAGCTCCAAAAATGTGAAGGCCACAAACTTTCTGCACCCCTGGCTGAATCTCTTGGTGTTCCATGCATAATCCTTTGTGCATTCTCTATAGAATTTGTCATTTTCCTTGTAATGTATTTACTTGAGGGTGTGCGCACTTCAAGAACGCAACAGAAGATCTGCCTGTGGATTCTTGTATTTGCTTTGAATGCAAAACAAAGACAGCTGATCTTCTGATATAAGTACATAAAATTGTTGGAAGCCAACTCTGATTATTTTTTACGGAATCCTTTCAATACTTCACTGAATAGTGATTGGATACCTGTACTCTAGACCCACAATACATGGGCAGTGTCGTTGTTTCGACACTTTCTATTTGCAGATTTTGCATAGTCAGAATTGCGCAGAATTATTAGGTAAACAGCCATTCCATTTAGAATATACTCACTTTCTTATCCAGTTGACTTAAGCAAAAGTAACAAACATGCTGATTAATGGAGATATTCGACGATGATACTTTAGCACCACATTCAGTAGATAGTTTGTAAACGAGGATTCTCAATGTAATAGAGCAAAAACATCCACTTCAAGCAAATAACGCAGAGTAATTACAGATATATTCCTTGATATTTGATTCTAGCTAATTGATGGTGATATGACTGATAAGTACTGATACGTAAGTGTTTGATAAGCGCTGAAACCTGAAACTGATAGCAAATTGCAGAGATTGTTTATTTTTATTATTGTAGAAAGTGGGTCGTACAGCAACAGGCTACAGGCAACAAGTCAACCGGCCCCAATTATTAGTGACGTAATGAAAATACACCAGCTCACATCGTTCTCACATCTGAGCTAGGAAGAATAAAAATAATTTTAAATGGTGATTTTCCTGGTTTTCCCTTATTTTTATTTCACGATTCTATTTATTTATCTATTTTTCTTTGATTCGTTTTGTTTCACGCGATTTTCATTTGCTCACACGTGACGTCACCGAGTTACAAACGAAATTGCCGCCAAATTCATTTCTGGGCCTTGTCAGTCCTGATCGTTTCATGTTTCAGTTCCCATAATCCAAAAACCGTCATTTTAGCACTTTTCTTTTTCACTTTTCTCTCTTTGGATCTCTTGACTGATACCGACTGATACTGTTTCTGTGTCTGACTCTGACTCCTGACTGTTTCTGAATTCTGCGTGGTGAGGATCTATTCATTTTCAATTATAACCAGTTATCAAGGTAATTTTTACCTCTTGAACATGTATTCTGATTTTGAAAATATTAGCAACTCTGCTTCGCTTACGGATGCCATGATGCATCTCATGCCTTTATCTGTCTCATTTCCACATGGAGAATCTATCTCGTGAGCATTCCGTACATGTTCATGTGTTTTCCTCCTCGCCAAGATTTTGAACTGAAATAATCTTTAATGCACTAGCTTTATAACTGTCTGCAGTGAACTAGGCTGGAGATGAGGAACAGGGTTCTACGCATACAATGTAAACTCATTTCCAACTTATATCTTTGATTTTTATTGCTATGGATAGTAATCCTGCAGTACCTTCGTTACTGACACTTCCAAATTTTTTGTATTGAGCCGAAACAGTCTTCAATTTTTTTAAATATGTGTACCACTTAGCCAGCCATGAGACTCTTATGTTACGAGTCCCCGGAATCTGATCATTGCCAACTCAGATATCTAGGTGGTTTGCCAAGGTATTTTCCATGATTACATCCGAAATTCATTTATCAACTGCATGTGTGATCCTCTACTATGCAATTAAAGGACCTTAGACAGCACATTGTGGTATATTTTTCTGGAAAGCAGTCCTGGTTAGAGCGGATGCATCGTATGTTGAGACAAAAGTCTTAAGTCAAATATTGTTTAGGTCATCTCTCATCAGTGGTTCAATCTGACTGCATGTATTAACCTGTTGAGTGGTGCTGATTAGGAGGTAATCAGAGATTGACATTTGTCTTAACATATGATGCGTCCCCTCTAAGTTGAGTAGAATAATTTGAATTTCACATTCAGGCTAGTCGCCAGTTGTTTTCTGTTAACTTTCACAGACAGGAGACTGTTTTATGTGTTTTCAATCATCAGCATTTGTCTATCTGAAGCCATCTGAATCTATCTGAAAAATCTGTCAATCTTCGACTGCTATTAGACAGTAGCAGTAGAGCAACATGCTACCAAATGCCAACTTTTCTAACTCAAGCTCCAGCCTTGAACATCGTAGATGAAAACATAAATGCTGTAACCTACAACTTCCTATTTGAGCTGCAAAGGTTGAACCGTCATGACTTCATGTTTCAACATTGCATATTGCATATTAAGTTACGTTTTTCACGATTTTAACCACCAGCAGGCATGCGTCCTTACTTAAAAATTGTGGTTAAGCCAAGTAGGATCGGAATGGCTTGGAGGCACATATTAGAAATATAAACAATGTTTTTAATCTATGTGATGCTGTTTTTGTCAAATTAAAAACCATACATTAAGTTATGAAGTAGACGAACAATGACAGCACCCTGTCAGTAAAAAGATTTTGAAATTAAATCAAATTAATTTTGTGATTAGGCAGGCACTCATATGTATAAAACATGAACTGCTAAGTTTTTTCTTTCATTTTACAGATGCCAAAAAAACCACCGAAGAATTCATACTATTTTTTTATGCAAGATTACAAGAGGCAAGAAGAGGCAAAGGGCAGAAGGTTCTATAATGGAATGGCGCAAGTTGCCGAAGAAGCTGGTCCAGCTTGGAAAGTGAGTCATAGTTTCAGCAATTGATATAATTGATTTTCAGCAGGGTAAAAATTTCGAAAAGTACCCTGGGGGCATTACACATCTATTATATCTGCAGTGGTCTATTTACTCATTTGTGTGGGAGTCTTATGGGTCGACTTCTTCTCTCAGAAATATTGTTGTGCCACTAAGAGAAAGCGCATCACCTACTAGAGGCAGATCCCCTCATCCTAGTGCCCCTCAGCCTAGGAGTAAGAAAATTTTTAAGCTCCTAGGTGCACAAATTGGAGCACAAAATAAAACGTTCTCATTGGTTTGGCACCTGTGTCATGTGATTCGGCGACCATTGGTTTCAATCACCGAATTTATCTATACCTAGTGGAAGTTCAGAAAGCAGAAATCTAGGAAGCCAAAGATGTAACAGCTAGTAATTATAGAAGAAAACTGTATGCCAGCATTGACAGGGTGTCTACAAGTCCAAAATTTCCGGAAATAGTACTGATTTTTAAGGAAGTGCTGAAAAAGTGAGGAAATTCCGCCGAAAAGTCCGGAATTTTTATAATTTTTTGTCATTTTTGTTGCAATTTTAAATTTTTGAAATTTTTCTAATTTTTTCAAATGGAGGTACTGAAAAAGTACAGAATTTCTGTGTTGGAGGGGGTACTGAATTTCTTGAGAATGCACTGAAAAAGTACTGTAAAAGTTCTTATTTTTGACCAGCCTGTTTTAGTAGACACCCTGATTGATCTGCTGCAGTTAAAAATAGCCCTCACACTAATTTTTCTACAATTTATTGTCTCATTAGTTAATAAAATATTTTCCACAGATGCTCCCAGTGAATATAAATTCCACAAAAAGTGTAGAACTTTTCTGATAAATGAATTTATCAAAGTGTGGATAAATACACCAATTATAGATACATACATAAAGTCGCTTTTATAGCGCCGCCTCGCGCTCTGCGACGCCCAATTGCCATTGCCCCCTATCCTCCCAGAGAGCATCAGGCAATTGGCACCTTCTGATCTCCTCCTCCACCCCTTGTCGCCAACCTTTCACAGGACGTCCACGCCGTCGCCTTCCGGGAGGAACCCAATCGAAGACCTGCTTGGGCAACCGATCATCTGCCATCCTTCGCCTATGTCCATACCAGACCAACTGTTTGGACCTGATATCGTGCACGATGTCCTTCTCCACACCCATTATCTCGCGTACCCTTTCATTGCGGATACGCTCTCTTCTCGATATCCCAGCAGACCTTCGCCAAAAGTCCATCTCAGTTGCCCTAAGCATGTCTTCAGTTCTTTTCTTGAGTTGCCAGACCTCACTCCCGTAAGTTATGATACTCTTCACGATGACGTTGTAAATTTTTCTTTTAGTCTCCTTGGAGATACTCTGGTCCCAGAGAACCCCATTTAGCATCGCGATAGCTTTCCTGCCTTGCACATTCCGATCTTTAATAGCACGATCCAAGTTTCCGTCCTTAGTTACCAAAACTCCTTGATATTTATACTCTTCACAGTCAAGAATCTTTCGGCCATCCTCCAGTTCAATGCTTCGCTGATCACCACCGATAACCAACTTCTCCGTCTTAACCACATTAAGTAACTTCCATTCCCTACTTTCGGTATACTTCCACTAACTTACGCGTCATGTAATTCGCATCTTCTTCGTCCTGAGCTATTACCACCTGATCATCAGCAAAGCACAGAGTATAAAGGGTGCCATCTTCACGTAGCGGACGTGCTGTTCGGGAATGGGCGTCCCGCTACCATTTATAGATATGCAATTTCAAAGCTATTTTTCCTTTTGAAATTTACTTTAAATTACAACTGTATATTTCCCAGGAGGTTTCGCCTGAAGAAAAAGCAAGATATGAAGCAATAGCCAAGCAATCAAAACTTCAAAGAAAAATGGACCCAAAGCAGAAGTACACTTCTTACGGAGAAACTTTTTCTGAGGTCGAACAGAAGCAGCAAACAGAGGAAAGAAGAAATCAAGAAAAAAAACGCAATGTGGAAAAAATAGTACAATATTTGAAACCTGAGTCAAGTAAGTATGTTGTGAAGGGACTATCTAGGATTCTTTGTATCCATCAGTCCTCTCATCGGGGTAGCCATTGATGATTTCTTAGATGGAGCACCAGTTTATTCAATGTGTAAAAATGTTCAATTCTTTGACAAAGGGTAAATGACGTGTCTATATTGAAATTATGTCAAATAATAGTGTATTTCCTTTGGAAAATACAGTGAAGATTGGTATATCCTGAAGTTGTACCTTTTATCGGAAGGATAATTGTCTCCTGCAGCTCAATTTTTTTTGGGCTGTAGCCACACATATGAAATAATTGTGCCAAGTCACTAAAGTGATAACCTACAAAAGTTCCTTTGCAGCACTACTAATCCCCCCCCCCCCCCTTTCCGATAAAAAATTTCTTGCATACATCACCAATTAGAAGGCACCCATTTTGAAGGTCTAATTTGAAATTCAAAAAAGAAGTAGTAAATAAGAGTCTTGTTCAAACTTGGCCAAAAAATAACTTTTGTCTTTTCTTTCTTACAGCTCTCCGGACTAAATTATTCTTTGTAGCCCATGTGAATTATTATTTTGTCAACAACAAGGATGGGTTCCATGTACCTGCAGAAGTAGGACTTGTTAAATTTAATTTAGAACAAGGCTTACAAGGAGCTTTCCACTTCTTTATTAAACCATATGAAAGTAAGCTCCATTATGTTTTTAGATTTCTAAGTGTTCAATCAATTAGTCTCAAAGGTAAGAATAGAAAAATGTTCAAAAGTTTTTCTCTGTAAAGGAAGAACTGCACAGGAAATACTTGTGAATGAGCTCATGGTAAAAAGATATTACCCAGAGCCTGACATGTTCGGAAGCCAGAGGGTCAAGGTTGGAAGCAAGTGATGGAAGAACACTTGATTCGCAATGAGATTTTGATTTTTTCGGGAAAAAAATAAAGTAAGAAGAAAGAAATACCGGACAAGTAGAAAAGTGTTGAAAGGAAAGAAAAATCAAAATTGCCCTTATCCAAGGAAAATACTCAAAAATGTGGGTAAGTGGAAATCTATCCACAATTTGACACCAGGGGGCAATTAATAGAAACTATTTAATGTTTTCTTAATAACTGTTACAATATTGTAGCATAGTAAGTAGAGCTGTGCGATCAAGGATTTTTTAATTGGATTACGATTAATGAAAGTAATTGTAATTATGATAATGATTAAAATTAAAATCGGAAAAAAGTAAATGATGATCAAATTCTTGTCATCTTTGTATCTTTGGTTTTTGGGACCAAAAATGAAGTTGCGGCATAAGTGTTCTTGAAAAAATTTTCATAATACATTGAAAGGTGACACTTTTCCTCCAATATTTTTTTTTACCTTCTTTTCCTCAAGCTTGACTCAATGTCTTTTTCTTTAAAAGATCCTTTCTGCCCAAAATAAAATGGACTCTTATCAGCTCTTTGGTTTAGAGAGAAGAGGGAACTAACACAGCACAAGGCAGACAGTTAATTATAATGACCTCGTAAAATTCGTGCCAGTGTATGTCCGTTAGCCTGCAGATTACTTAATATTTCGTTTTGTTTTTTTTCAAATTCAATGTACAGCCAAACTTTCTCATCAAAAGTTTAGTGGAACACGCCCAGTGCGGATATTCTCACAGGATTGTCACCTTGTTTAGTGTGATTTTTTACTGCTAGAGGCTAACATTACGCCAATTGCGCAAATTCAAATGAATGCGGCAAGAATTTCAAATTCAAAGCGCGGCAAGAAATAAAAAATTTTGTGAAGTCAAATTAATCAACTTAGTTGCGATTAATTTTTCAATTTGATTACAATTACGGTTAAAAAAATTAATTGCAATTATGATTAATGTTTGATTAACTGACAGCTCTAAAAATGAGTCCTCTTGTATTCCTAGGAAAAAGTCCTTGTTGGATAAACTTCGCCGCAGAAACTCTGATGTAATTTCTACCAATTTTAATTCGCTTTTTTTTTTTTTTTTTAGATTACTTTCCTTTGGGCTACGCAGGTGAAGCGAAAATACATAGAGAGAAAACTCACCGAATCCCTTTAAATGTTCCTGATGCCCGACAAAATATGACGGTTGTGTATAAGAAGATCCGCCAATTTCTCCTGGTATGTATGTCCCAATAATATCCCGTTTTTTGTTTGAGAGTGTTACCCGCAACTTTTAAAACTACTGTTAAGTAAGTTGGCAGTTGTTTACTTTCAGCCAGTTTCGACAGTGAGTGGTTTTACATATTTGTGATGTCTGAGTGAAAGAAGTTCAGCAGCATTGCTCTTAGTCAATTCCTTGTCACTCTAGGGAAGTGGTAATGCAGCAGGTGTCCGCACTTAAGAAGTGAACAACTCTTAACTTACCTAACAACAATTTTGTAGTCCAGTGCTTCTTTCATCCTGTTCATTAGACCTTGACGTACAACTACCATTTCACTGTAACATTGAAGTTGCATCATTGAAAAATAATGATCAGCCAACAAAGCTTGAATAAGGAGGAAACTTGAGAGGGGAGAAAGGGGAGATAATTTTCTCCCAACAATGCCAACAAAATGTTAAAATTGCCATCAAGCTGTTAGAGTTAATCAGAATGGACAGAGACAAACTTTAGTTTTGCAGGAGTAACAGAAGAACTATAAGTAAAAATTGTTGCTTTTCCTTCTTTGTATTTTTGATGTACTTATTAGATTTTCATACACCATAAACAAGGCACGTGGTTGCGGATTTATATCGTTGATACTTTTTTTTAACCTATTGTTAGTCCAGGTGAATCGGTAAAAAATACTCTCATAAAATCGAACCATTGCTCTTAGTTCTCTTATTAGCAGTATAAATTAAATCTTGTCAAATTCAAGAAAGGTTGTTCATGTATTTATCTCTTCGTTGCTGAGGTTGATAAAGAACCCTGCACACTCCTTATGAGAATGTGTACTACAATCGATTTTCAATTTTTTGTGCCAATTTTCTGCAAGTCATAGTTTTCGCACAATTCGCAGTGGATTTGATATTTCCTTGACTAGCTAAAGACAGCGCAGTGATCCAACAAGGAAAACCCCAGCTGGTGATACGTAGGAAGAATGTGGGAGAGAGAAAAAATCTGATTCGGATAGTGAAACAGAAAGGTGTGTGTAATCCGAGATGAGATTGCCAGGTTTTCATCGTTTTCTGGAAGTGCTGAAAGATAGAAGGCTTTTCCTGACTCATCATCGCTGCACTGCCCTCATTTATTCTTTAATCAAGTAATTGTAGAAACTTCAACCGCTGATGTGCGAAAACGGTGCCTCCTAAAAAGTTGGAGCAGTGATTACTTTTGATCAGCATCCATAGACGAGTCTAATGCAATTAGAAAATTGGAAATCGATCGTGGCACTTACGCCCATAGGGAGTGTATTATAGTTTATATTCAGTATTTTGTAGCTGATCTTACATGATATCTCTGCAGGTGTCGTAAGTGAGCCTCATTTAATTCTTTTTTAGTCCATTTAATGCCCCTCCCCCCCTCCTCGTGTTCGTTTTTGTACATAGTTCAATCATAACAGTACCTTTTTTTCTCATTTTTTTTCTTTAATTTCGGTTTTTTGACTGTGTATCCATTGTCAGTAAATCAAGCAAATAACAAGTAAATCTCACTTTTTTCAGGGAGACGATGAACCCGGTGCTTCAGGTGGAGAGTTACCTCCAGTTTATACGCTTAGTACAGACGACAGTCAAAATACCAGTGAAGAAGCTGTTTGTGATGCTTTTAAGTACATCTATGATCTTAATAACAGAGAATATGCTCGTAAGTCATTATTATTCGTGCATGTAACTTGAGAACTATGAGTGCCCTCTTTAAGATTATCCCTCAGTTAATCAAATCGTATTTTTTAAGAATTATTACAGTCTGTGCATGAGTGTAATGGGCCTGTTGCAAACTTCTGCTGGAGCTATAATAAGAGTTGTTCCTTAAAGAAAGTGGGTCAAAAATCACAATGAGCGCATCGGCAAAGTCTGGAATGCACTCCTAGCTCCACAATTTGTGTAAGGAATTTTCGTTTTTTGAGCTTCCCGCTTCAAAAACGATACCACAGCACAGGTGAACATTTCGTCAGAAAAGTCATTCCGTTCAGCCCTTGCGTACTAGATTGTTTTGCAATACTCAACATAACTGATGCTATCAAGACGGATCTCTATCAATGTGAGGAAAACGTGAATGTAAACACCCAAGGTTGTTAACAAATGGTTAGAATTTTGTCCCGGCACATGAGTTTTGGCCAGTTTTGGCGGATTGGCGTCGGCCATGTTAAATATTGTGCAGTACCCCTCTGCACAGAGGTTGGAAGGGATGACTCATCTAACAAAATGTTTCCTTGTACTGTAGTATCGTTTTAAAAGCGTGAATTTCTTACGCAGAATGTGAAGTTAGGAGTACATTTCAGACTTTGTTGATGCCTTCATCGTGACTTTCAAGCCATTTTCTACAAGAATCAACCCTTATTTTTGCTCTAACAAAAGTTTGCAACAGGCCCATTGTGAAGGATTGCAGTCTCCCTTTTATTGTAGGCTATTTACAGCGACAATGAGTCAGTTAAGTTATTTTTTTTTTATTATGTCATTCAAAAGTAGTAAGTGGCCGAAGCTTACGTTTTTTTTTCTAATTTTTTTGGATGACTGCAAACTTGAGACAAGTTTATTTGAAAAAGCCAAAAATGAGGGTGGCCTAAAACAGTTTTTGAACCACGCGCTCGTGGGTTTGGAATGTACACAACACGATCAATATGGCGGCGGAATGCATTATGGAAGAATTCAAGGCGGCGTCGTGTTGGCAGTGTGTTTTTGTTGGTCAATTGGAGGTTATGTGGGTTACTTTGTCTGAGATTTATACTCATTGTTCTTAATTCTTTAAGATTTTCAATCAGAATGCGATACAGATTTATGTAGGGTATGAAACATGCATACAGAACTTACTTAACCTCAAACGAGAAATTGTGTTGTCAACAACGGCAACAAGGCGGTAGTAAGCATGTTGGCTTTGTTGCTGCCATCTTCTCGTCCATGACGTGTAGATTTGGAGATTCACGGCGGTCAGTTCAAATATGTTTTCGAGGACCCCTAAAAAGGAAGCGTTATATCTCGGTGTGAAATTTTAATGTGCACATCGATCTTCTGGCACTGAAAACTGGAAGATTCAACTAGTTGCAGGCGAATCCCTCCCGAGCTTAACTGACCCATTGCAATGATGGCAATTCTTGATAGAAGGACCTAATTTTCGGATTCCTGTGAATCATCGAATTTTCAAATTATTCACTCTCTATCATTATAAACTCTGTCAAAAACCAAGCTGCCCGGGTTTGACAGTCTTAGGCAATGGTCTTTTGGGCCTGGGGTATTTATCAAGGGAATTTCCCTGTGGGCCACTTGAAAATTTGTTTTAAATAAAAGATCATTTCAAAATGTTAACTCGACACAATTTTGTAAAAGAGATCATGGTCTGCAATTGTATTTTTAATCTCAATAATATAAACCACTTCTCTTACTAGGATACTGTGGATCCATCAGCAACTTACATGGCTGGTCACACCATTTCTATTATTAATACAAATTTGCCAAAGAAACTTCAGCCTAGGAAAATTTACTTTTTGATCTTTCCAAAAACTATAAGCTCAGTATTGTGAAGCTATTTTATTGATCCTCAGATATTACGGTGTTTAATGGTTTGCATTCCCGCGTGTTTCAGGTAATAATCCTGATGCATGGATGGATGAATTCAAAGTCTATGATCTAAGCAAGCTATTTTTCGAGTTGAAGTGCAAAACTGGTGACTATGCAAGTTCAATGGGGTTGAATGCAGGAGGTCTGAAAGGAAAGTTCCCACAGCAGTCATTAGCAGAATCAGAACTGCGTAGAGATGTTTTCAATTATACACCTAACATTGCATGTCAAGTATGAATATTTTTCCTCTCATGAGTATTTTTCATCAAAATCAATATTAGACCATTTTGGGAATTGACTCAAATGTGAAAAGCACAGGGTCTTTTGTGGCGCCATAATTAAAGTTTATCGTAAAAAGAAAATAAAATTCATATCTTGTTTTTTATTTTCTGAGAGCTCATATTATGCCATGAACGCTTATGCAAATATTTTTTTTGAAATTCCTCTTTCCCCAGTAAAAAATTGCAAAAATTTTACTCATTGCGAACTTTCACCCTTCTCCCAAATAGAACCTCTTCCAAATTTAGGGGCCTTTAAAATTAGGAAAAGGCTTAGCATTATTTAATAATCGAATGTGAAAAGTCGCAGAAGCGTCCCCCACAAACATGGTTGGACCCATTTTGTGCAAACCCCTTTGGGAGAGAAAAGTATATTTCATTCATCATTTAGTTTTTTAAGTGTTTTTAGAGGAATTTGCTACACTCAATTAAAACATAGATTTGTTTTTCAGTTTCACGAAGATGATGACAACATGGCCAACTGCAGTCTATCTTTTGCTCGACGGTGGGTATACCTAATCTGTGATTACTGTTGTCAAGATTTAAATATTCCACTTATTCCAGAAAGTCATGTCCCTCCAACTGCTGATATTGATAGGACTTCACGATTGACTTCACTAGCATCATCCAGAGTTACCAGCCGTGCTGAAAGTCGAGCCAGTTGTGCAACAAATAGTCATTATTATGATGATGTAAGTAGCATCTGTTTGCATTAGTCAATGATCTTTTTAAGAATATCCTTCCAAAAATTTAATTTAATACTCTTTTTAACCCCAGGAATACTGAAGAATTTACTCTAGAATTTCTGTAAGGACTTATTTTTGATAACCTCAATGAATTGCAAAATTCACATGGTAAGCTCTTTGTAGTGAAACTTAGGCTAGAACTTGCAGATTTAACCCTTTCCGGTCCGCGGCAGTTTTCCACGGCCGCCGTTAAGCGAGGTTAAGGCAGCAGCAATGTTGTCAATGAAGACAGTGGTTTCCAAAGGGTCCACCAGAGGCTGCCACTTGCTGGAGCAGTCGAGTATACCCGACATCGGGCCTGCACAGAAGTTCAAACTTTTGGGCGACTATATCCGACATCGGACCTGAACGCGTTATTTTTCACGGCGAATGTATCCGACATTGGAATGGAAAGGGTTTACAAAAAAAATAATCCCCTCAATGAAGATGAGAGAATTGTGTTGAGCCATTGTCTTTCTTTTATAGTAGGTAAACCTACCTGTTAGGTATTTGCATGGTTCATGCTGGAGCTTGATTTTGAAATTTTTTCTAAAGGCCTTGAAAGTGCTTGGTCTTTTAATGGTGTTTGAATGTTACTCTTAACTAGTTTTTTAGTGAAAATTTGTTGTCGTTAAGAAATAACCAAACCCTTGATGTTAAGTAGATCGTTTGTAATGACTGCAATTTACAAAAGAAAACACAATCTACATTCTATGAGAACCCAAAATCGTGGATCCAAGTCTTCATTATGTTAAAGGCAGTGGTACTGCACTTCTGTTATATGCGACCGTTCAGGTCTTGAACGTAAAAAAAGAAAAAAGGCAAAACATTTCCATCACTAAAAATTACGATACAGGGAGAAAATTTTGTAATTTCTCATGGTAATTAAGTTTTGAAAATAACGGTATTTTTGTATTATTTTGCATTCTTATATATAATAACCTCCTTTTTGCAATTTTTGTAATTTTGATAGCTTTTAATCAACAAAATAAAATTTTTGTAACTAAACTCTCTCCCTGTTTCTACAAAAAAACCTGTAACAAATGCTTATTTTTTATAATTTGTAACCATGAGAAATGAAACTAGGATTATTTATAAGCGTTCAGAGTCCCGAATCGTTGCGTTTTTAAATACTAATTTTAGGTGCAGCAGAGCCTAATGAAATCGTACATCGATGAGTCAAGACACTTACCTTCACCTCAGTAAAATCATTATGCTAGGACAGTCATCTGCTTTTCTTGTTTCCCAAGTTGTGTGGCTTTGTACCTAATGTAAAGCAGTCAGAGGGTGGAGAGACTTGAAGTCTGGCTCTTTGAAGAGAAAGGCTACAGGAGAGTAATTAAAGAGAGATTTAAGACTTCAGTCAGCAATTACAATTCTCACCAGAGTTATGCCTAGTTCTCATTCCTTCGTTGAGTACATACTTAAAAATTCCAATGAAAAAAATCAAAACCTACACCAATAAAAAAAAGTATACATTTTTCAAATCACTAACATCTGTCTGGCAGATAAGATCGTGTAGTATTCAACTTTGCAAAGGTCAAGCAATTCAATGAGACAATCAAAGATACACCTCCTTGTTCCATTCTAACACTTTTTCAATCTATTTTCAGAATGAAAGTGTATCCGGTGCCAGTAGAGCGTCATTGGATTATAGCACCATCAAATCATTAAATGTTGAAGTGAGTATTCTTAATAATTATTTACTGAGATTATAATTGGAATTTTGGCAGGTCGCATAATCCTGCAAAAACTTTTGGAGTTAGCTTTGATCAACATTAGCTGCATTTTTAAACATGTTTTGATAAAAGAGCGATTCATGTTCGATTTAACGTTACTTTTGCTGCTCCACTGAAAGTGGTGGTACCAAGACTTTACTGTATGTACTAACAAGTTCCTATACTTTTTGCTCATTCTGTAGAGTTCTTGACAGATGGAGAACAAGTTTTTTAAAGCAGTGGCTGTTGCTTGAACATCAACACCACAAGACATTTAAGACTTTCAACTTTTGCAAAAGCTGACAAGTTTGAAAGGACTAAAGGTGGAGAAAAGGTAGAAGCAAAGAAGTCAGTCTCTGTATCGTGTATGCCACTTTGTTAATGGCGATTATCCTCTGCAGAACAGAATTACCAGCATTTAAATTCTGAAGATTAGATAAAATTATGGCAAATTGTGCTCATTTAATGAGTAGGATTTCTTAACTCGGTAAGCTACTCCAAAACTTCCAATAGGTCTTTCTAGCAATTTCTTTTTCTTTCGTTTTTAAATTTATTTTTAATTAAATTTCAGAAAAGAGGAGTATTTAAACCACCTGCCGAGTCTCTACCAGCAATGAGACTGCCAAAAAGTACTTGTAAGTATCGCTCAATTCATTTTTTTCCAGCTGAAGAAAAGATTACAGTAATTACCAGTATTTTCAATTCTCTTTTTTCAGCTAATGCAATTGAGCAAGAAATTTAGTTGCCTAAGAAGGGGTAATTTTCATTTTAAATTTCTAAAGAGTCGATTTTTCTCCATTAGTAATAATCTAAATCCAAGAATATAAATTGCTACGAACTATGTATTTTTATGCAATTTCAATTGATTACACTGAATAATCATGGAGGTTGTCAGCATGCAAAGATAAGTTACAGGTCAGTAATCTATAATAATGGCTTTAATGTACGAATTTTCATGAAGCAGGGAAATCCTTTTTGTTTCCATTGAAATGTTCTATTCTCTTAAATTATAAAACTTAAAATAGCTGTCAAACTTCATTTTTTGTTGTTGATCTTTTAGTTTTAAACCTTTCTGTTGTTTTCAGCTGGACGAGGATCTTCAGTTTGGGGGTCAACAGCCAGCTCCATTGTGGGTCAGTATAATTTTGCTCCTTATTGCTAAATTTTGTATTACGATATTAGAGTAGCGTATCCTCCTACAGTTAATAGGAGGTGGAAGTAGACTTCAAAAATGGGTCAGTCTAGCTCGGTGGAAGATTCACTCGTGAAAAGCTGTTCCCTCGCAGTTTCAAGCATGAGAAAGATAAGAAACAACGGAAAACCCCTATATAGTTACCTGCAAATGCAAAATGACACTTGCTATATGACGTATGGCATCTTTATGTATGCAGTTACAATAGGGGATATAGTTACTGTTAAAATATTTTTTTTCTCTCCCTAAATTTCAGTGCATGTTTTATATGCTCAACTTATGTTTCAAAAAGATCACAGTTAGAAATTTGAAACATTAAGAAAACTGATTGTACAAGAGACAAAAGGTTTTATAGATGTGCTTTACCTTCCCTATGATGATCGAGATAATATACTGTTTTTACAGAGATATTTTACAAATGGAATCAATTTTTACAAAGTGAGTATTTGTCATGCAAACCAGTGTCATTGAACTGATTTAAGCAGAAGAAAACTAACTTTTTAAGTTCATCTCGGAAACAACATGTCTATAATTGATTTCTCTGTACTAATATGAACTTTTATGAACAAGTCCCTGTGTATAACTCCTCTTCGCCTAACTTTGTCTTGTTATCTTTATTTTATTTATAATTCTCAGCACTAGAATATAGTTGTGTGTGAAAATAAAATTCGACTGCTAATGTTTGCACCACTACTTTGTTTTCCAATTCAGATGAAAGACCTGGACGCACTCGCACTGATTCGGAGAGATCAGTTACTGGGGACTCAATCAAATCCAGGCGTGTAGATGAAAGGGAGGTCACCAATGTTGGTAAGAGTCAAAAATTATGAAGGATTTTCATTTAATCAGTAATTTAATCAATCAAGTGATACAATTTTTAATTATTTGAATTACTCTTCTTGAACAGTGACTGATCAGGTCTCTGGGGTTGAGTCAGAAAAGAATCAGATTTTTCTCACGCGGTTTAGTTCGACAGAAGTTACAGTCAAATCCTACTGACTCGGATTCTGCTGAGGTCAGGATTCCTACTATCTCGGGAATAATGGCTTGGTCCGTTTTTTTGCTTGGCAATACAAGTCTGTGTATCTCAAAAAGTCCGCTGAGTCAGAATGAATCCTTGGTCCTGATGCATTCTGACTTGGTGGGGTTTTACCGCACTAATCACAATAAAAGAGGCTATCATAATATCATTTAGAACTACTAACAAGCAGGTTTAGGAATTGCAAAGTCCTCTGCAAAATTAATTACCTGATTATTGAGTAAAATTGCTGTCACGAAATCTTCCCTCAGAATTGCGGAGTACTGTCGTGATTATGCTAGAATTTTCTAAACAAATGTTTTATTTGTAAATCTCTAAAGCATGAAATCCTGAATCTAATCTGAATTGTTTTTATTTTGTAGGTAAAAGTCTACAGTCTCTCGGTATAAAACCGGTAGACCCCTCAGTCTATGGAATCGAAATTTTGCAAGGTGGAGATGAAATCAAAAGGGCAGAAGGTGAGAATCTCTTTCAAATTTTATTTCAACCTCAGGAGCTATAGAATGTAGTGTCACAGTGTGACCTGATTTACAAAAGGAAAGCAGTGGTTTGATACAAAATTTTGGCAAATTCCTGCCAGCTCAAATTGTGTAAACTTATCCTTTCAAAATGCCCCCACCCCCCTTTCTGTTAAAGCAATTAATAAATCAAGGGTTTCAAGGATAAGGAAATCATGTGATATCTTTTTGCTTTTATGAAAATGCTGTTTGAGTTGAAAAATTACTTATGAACTCTTGTGATGAATGAACTGTAGACATTAAAGCAAAAAAATAAGCTTTGTAACTTGATTTTTCCACAAAGTATTCATTGAGACGAGTTTTAAGCGAATTAATTCCAATGTAAATTTCTTCAAATACATAATTTATTCCCTTCATCTATGATATATACTTTATATAAATGAGATTTTTAACGATTAAAAGAATTTGATAAAAGAAGGCCAGTAAAGGTCTGGAAGAGGGTTAAAAAAATATACTTGCACATTCCAGCAGCAGATTTATCAGTCAAATTGGGTCATGAAGTGCGAGTGTAAGAATGTTGTAGGCAGATTCTTAAGTTTTAGGCAAAATGAGGGTAGGAGGCATGTGTGCGTAGCATTTAAGCTCTGCTTATTCAAAGCTTTCCTCAGCCAGGCAGGCCTGGAAGTTCTCAGCAAACCTGGCAATGCCAACGCATAGCTTCAGGCTAACCTTGTGTGCAGATCCGTATCATTCTTTCTCTCATTTTCCTGCTACGCTTCTTTCCTAATTAATTTTCATATGAAACTTTTAACTTTTTAAATTTTTCCATTATTAAATATTGCACTTGTATTTCTCTCATTTCATCAGTTCAAGTGGGGGAAGCAGAGCTTTACCTGATAACAAAGATACCATGCTCCTTATGAAAATCCTTTTACCCTTGCTTATTGTTTTAAAGAGAGAACCTGAAGAAACAAGTAAATAACTCATGGGAAGAGCTGTTACAAGTAGAAAGTTAAATGTACTGGCGAAGTAGAGAGCTGTGAGCTATGCTTGATGAACGAAAATGATCATTGCATTGAAAAATGTTTCTTAAGTTAGGGGGTTTGAGTGATTGTGTAACTTTAGCTTGACTTAAAAACTAACAGTTAATAAGAGGTTTTGATAATGAATGCCAACTTAGAAAATTTTCATGTGGACCATTTAGGTACTTTTTGAAAATGAATCATTACCTACATTTTTGGAAAGCAATTATAAAATTTGTCATTCTGTAGAAATTTCTCTTAGAGAAGTCCATAGAGAACAATAGAGTTGCTGTGTACTGGAACATCAATGAAGTCACTTTCTGAGACTGTTTGGTTCAGTACTTTTGAAACTTGCAGCAACTGATGATGCCATGTCTGCAAGTACCCTGCTCCTGGCTTCTCTCAATCACGCATAAAATTCGTTTCTCAAAAACTGAGAGTTCTATGGTCAACTTTATGGTCCTAACTCGAGATTAGATATTTCATGTGAGGTGACGAGTTATCATTTTGAACCTATGAGAACCACTATGAGACTATGGTCAACATAATTTGCCAATAATTCCGAGGATAGTTATCGATTTCACCAATAAATCCTGAAAACCACTCGTAGCCTGTAATTCTCCTCCAAGGCGTCGTTTAATAAAAAGCTGTGTGCTTTTAACTTGGTTCACACTTTCAGCAAACAGGAGGCCAGGAAGGCACTGTTCAATGATTGACCTCAACAACGTTCTAGTACGTAGCGACTCTATTGTTCTCCATGAGTGTCTGTGAATGCCTTTCAAATCTCTACTTTGATTATTTTTAATTTTGACCATTCATGTCAATTTCCAGAGGCCAGGAAAGCAATGTTAGAAGCTGAGATTGTACCTCAGCCACTCTTTACGAATGACAGTTTTCCATCTTTAGCTGGTAAGTTTTCATGAATTTTTTTGCACTCTAAAATTGTGTTGTAGAAAAAGGAAAGAAAATTTCTAACTTCTTGTGTGCTAAGAGAAAGATGTAGCACTTTTGGTAGGTTGTTTCATGTTTTTTTGGTCTAGTAAGTGATAGAAAAGGAGGTTCAAGAGCGCAAAGCTTTAAGTAAAATCATTGAGTTGATGTTAAATAGGATTTTGAACCTTCCTGGATGCTCAAAATGCTAGAATTTTGTGCTAACTCTTTCAGCATTACACTTGCGCGTTCAAAAAATAATTGGCTCATCTGGAAACCTACATTGAATGAAAAGAGGAACAGCAGCTCTCTTCCTTGAAATCAGCTCAGTTTGCAATTATAGTTGGGCGGAAATAGTTTTTCCGTGTCACTGGCCACAGATACTGGTTTGTTGTATCAGGGAGGATCCCAGATAATTTGCTGAAGTATCTGGCCAACATCGGATAATGCCAGATTCAGATAAAGCTTTCTCGCATGAAAAAAATCTCCCAATGTTGGGTATATAAAATTTCACTATCTTCTCTAATTCTATGATGTACATTTTTCTAGATACATCACCTAGTTATTGGATGTCAAGGCCTAGTTAATGAACATCTTATTTGTTCCATGTTGCTCTGCAGCAGAAAATCTTGCGTTTTTTAACTGTATGAGCAGCGATGAAGGTGTTAATGGGGGCAGCCAAAAATCAGCGCAGCAATGCTTTCACTGTGGTTTTTAGATTGAGTCACCAGTAGTTAGAAACCGCTGACAATTCTGTGTCATCAGCAACGCATAACTACAAGCTGTATGGATGCGCTTATGCTCAAGGCACGTTATTATCTTGCAGCGGCACTAAGCACACAACCCAGTGTAATGATTTTTGTTCAGTCTATTGCAACTGATGCAGTGCTGCAGCATTTTGTAGCGCCAAAAAAATGAGGCGCCCAAATCCAAAATGAGCCGCAGTGACTTGGGTTGCTGGCTGACATGTAGCAGGCATAGCAGAAATGAGCCCATTTTTGCAAGCAAATTTTATCGAGTGTCCTTCAGTGACCAAAAATAGTGCGCTTTCCAATCCATGGGTAGAAACAAGCGGCTATGGAAGCGGTCCAATATAACTGTAAGAGACTATTGCAATGGTTTCTAGACTCAGTTGCTGGTAATTAAATCCTGCCAGCGATTTTATTTTGTAAGGAGCACAGCACGTCATGGTACCAGGAAAGTGATTTATATGACTCTAAGACTAAGAAAAGTTACAGTGACCTTCGTTGCCTAATGCTCTAAAATGGGCTCTTGAATGAATTCCGAGAGCCCATTTTGCCCTTGTGAAAAGGTAATCTGTCCGCTGACTTTGGAATCCTGCTGTGATCATGGAAAATTGTTTTCCATCCTTTCATTAATTTAATTCTGGCTATGATCACAGTTGCACGAGAGTACCACAAAATTTTCATATTTACATTTTTTTCTCAAATTTAATTACCTACCTAACACTTGTAATATGCTTTCAGGCATTGGACGTGGCAAACGACAGGTTTCAAGCCGAGGTAAAAAATGAATAGAAAACTTAACAGCATCAGTCTTCTTCATCGCTTCAAAATCTTTTTATAAGTACAGATTAAATATAATTTTTTCTCCTCGAAAAATAAGGAGTAAGTTCAGTTTGAGATATTATTTTTATACTTATTAACTCTATTTTTTTTTACTTTACTGATTTCCAAGCTCCATGTAATGAATTACATGTTGAATTGTTTCTTAAATTTAGAAACCGTGAAATATCTGGATCTGATATTTTAATGTGTCTTCGTGATTTTGACTAATGATCAATAATACATATACATTTGACGTACTAAACACGTTAAGATTTGATCCATGTAAGTTAGTTGCCGAGGCCACCAGTGGAGGAATGCAGGAAATGTTCTGTCACAGGTCAATCGCATCAACCACAACATCTCAAATGCTGATCAGGTGCACAGAAAATTTGATGAGGCCCAAAATATTTGAAAAGGAGGACAAATGTTTAAAAAACGAAAGTTACACACATGTTTGCCTTAGTCTACCTAGAGATTTTCAATACTGGCGCATTGTGGCAGACGATCAGAGCACCCCAAAATTTTGAAACATTTCCTATTAACACCTGCACACCACCACCAGAGCGAAAAGGTAAAATTGTGAAAGGCCTTTGAAATAAATACGAAAAACTGAATCTTGCTGCACTCCTGAATGTAGGATATATTATTATAGAAATCAATCTTCCAGTTATTAATAAAAGATTAAGGCTGATGAAATGAATTGGCACTTGCGTTTTGATACAGTTATTATCATTCTGTTAAAGGAGATTTATTTATTTTTTTTTTCGACCAATTTTTTTTTCTCGTTTTGTTATTTTTATTTTTATATTTTCATACATTTCAACCAGTAGTATAGTGCCTTGTAAACTGTCCCTTAAGTCTTGAGATTGGCACTGTGACATCAAGGCCAACTAAGCTAACTATCTTATTTTGAAGATATTTAGAAGGTTGTTCAGCTATTTTTTATTTATTTATTTTTTCTTTTTAATAAATAAGACCTAGTGTTGAACTCTCCCGGTTAAAAATTAAGAAATTCATTTATTTAGAAGCTGAAAAAGGAAGTAGATTCTTTCAACATTCCAACTGAGATTTTTCTCACTAAATTGTTGAAATATCTTATCTTTTCTACGATCATTCAATTTGACCATGATTATTGCTAAGGGTCTTATTCATAGTGCTCCTTAAATAGTAAGACTTCCTTCACCCATACAACTCCTATAGCTTAAGGAGGGCTCAATGTTTACGGAATGACTGAACATGACCTTAAGTTTCTGAAGTATAACCATGAGAAACAGATGCATCTCTTGATTCTCCTGAATTTCTTTCCCTTGAATTTGCTTCTGAAGGAATTCATAACTTATGCGGCTTAGGTTGTTCCCTGATTGCCTTTAATTCGTCATTATTCAAGTCTGTGTTTAGTAAGTACTTCCAGATGGTTTTTTATTTTTGCAAACATACTTCTAGTCTTCAATTATTGCCACCCAAAAGCCTTCAGAATTTTAAGAGCAACCAAGAAAGTGAAGTATCAGAAATTGGCCCATGATAGAATTCATTTTAATCACAAATATTTGGAAAGACAACTGTACCGGCATTAAGAAGGAGTTCTACCGTTGGATATTTTATTGTAAAATTTTCTTGTGTTTTACAAAATTTGAACTTGAAAAATTTTTAAAAATGACTGTGCATAATAGCAATCAGATCGCACATCAAGACTTGCTCAATTTTTATAGTTACACACAGACAGAATACACATTATTTGCAGTCATTTCCAAGAAATGAAAGTTCTTTTCATGCGTGATTTATATATATCAGAGAATCATTGAAGAATGCCCAATAACCAAAGCTGTTTTTTATGCCGCTTCTTTCTATGGGATGCAATTCCTTAAAAATGTGATCCAAACACTGCCATGTGCCTAACTTAGGGTTAAGAATCACAAATTAATCTTGTGAAAACAAATCTTGCATTGCTTGTTTTATTTTTAAAAGCACAGAATCAGTCTCAAGATTTCTGGGTCAGACTATGTTTAATATTTAGACTCAGTAGTTTTTGTAATTGTATTATTAAATCCTGTTTAGTCAACAAATTTAAGAGGAAAGACCTCAAGGTAGTGTTTGAATCTGACAGGCATCATGGGAAAAATGCTCCCAAAAAAGTAAAATCGTGGCCTGAGTTTGTGCCTAAATAATCTCAGTCAGTTAGCTATAAGAACGCTGGAACCCAGACAAACTTTTAATTGATAATAACATCCATCAGGGGCCCTTTAATAATGATTCACTAGAATAAAAGAAAGCTGGGAGAATATTTAATAACTTAAAAGAAGTCTGATTCTAAGGTGCTAAAAGATGTTCGGTTCCCATCATAAATGATTTGAGAAAAAACCTTTTTGTCCCTTAAAAAAATCCCAATGGTCCCTGATTACTGATCAAGCTGGCCCAGCTGCCTTGTAAATTTCTCTGTAAGATTTGAACACTGTCTCTGAGCCCTTTAATTTCTCTTTATATGCTATTTTGTTTACTCTACATTATTTTTGTGTCTAAATTTAATGTGAGCTTCTGAACTCCTTGTAATTGTAAGTGCTAAATTTAATGAAGATTTGTTCTCATTTTTCGATTACTACTTGCATTCTTTGTTTGGCGTATTTACCTTGGGCTGTCTCCGTTCGCATCAGACAACTTACAGGATTATTAAGACCAATCGGCCTCTATCTTTCCTGTGACCTTTCCAATAATGTGTCACATGATGATAAATAAAAGATGCATCCATAAGTTTTTTCTGAAGCAAAGTACTGATGTATGCACCCTCATCTAGCAAAAATTTGATCCTAAATAGGCAATTGGGTCTGTTGCACTCAAGAGATACAGTCAACTGAATACACGATCTAACAGTAAATTCGCTTGAAAAAAACGTTGGGCACATCAAAAAAATCTAAAATACACTCTTCAGTGCGCAATCTTTGTAATTTGTAACATGCTTTCTCAAGTTTACTGTGTATGCGGCCAGGCGGCCAGTTTTTTTTGATGGCCGGCAGTCAGGTTTGTCTGGCAAGAGACCTAACCTGAATAAACAAACAATGTTGCAAACTGTTATGAATTCTGCTTGTGTAAGATTTCAATTGATTCATAGCTTTTATTTTCGCAAAAGAAAGAAAGAAAAAGGAAACAAACACTTGGAAAAAGTTGAAATCATACAATAGAATAAGTCAGTGAAATCGTTCATTTACTCAAGTTCGTTTTTCTTACTCCTCAGCCTGTGCAAACCTGGTCAAGGGTGACTGAGAAGAACTGCCCACGGACGCGGGAAACTTGAAAAAGTATGTTACTAACTAGGCAGATTGGGTGCAGATTCGAACTTTTTTGACGTCCCCACCTTGATTTTTGTGCGATTTTACCAGCTGAGAGTATATTTGTTTAGCTGTATATCATGCGTGCAGCACACCCATTTCTGCAAGTGGATTTGGTTGAGTTTCTAACCTACTGCCAACCTCCAGTACAACTAAACAAAATGCCCTCTGGGTAACAGTGCACCTCCAACATTTGATTCTCATGATGGCAGCAACGGCAATCACATCCAGAATTCTCCACCCCCCTCCCGAGGTGGGTTGAAAAAGGAATAGATGCAAATTTTGGCCAAAATTTATCAAGCAATTGAGTTTATTAGTTCTTGACTTCTGTAGAGCGTTTTTCTCCCTTGGTTTGAAACCCTACAGATCTGGTCTAAAAAGTCAACCAAATCCACTCGCTGAAATTCGTCCAATGAGCTTTTAAGAAGACGCACTTCCTTTGAGGTAAAAGTTGAAGTACGTTTCTAAAAATTTCCTCCTCGTGTTACTTTTTCACAATCAAAGAATAACCAATCAGAACGCAAGAGAGAAAAGGGAGCATGGAAACCTTGTAACAATAGGTAACAAATTCTGGGACCCATTTGGATTGTTATAGATTTTTGTGGAACAAAATGTTGCAACAGCATGGCAATGTTGTTCAAACAATAATGTCAATTTTGTGTGCCCTGCTCAGTAACAATCAGTAACACTCTGTCATGGCTTTTTATTTGTAGTTCAGGAAGCATGCAGAAAACTAAGAATTAAGAGAAGGTTTTTTAAAGTTTTAATTTGCAAAGGTCCAGGGTTAAAATTGATAGTCTTTAATAATGTACAGAATGGGAAATTCTCGGAAAGTCAGGGAATAGTCAAAAATTTGCCATTGAACCTTAAAATTTTGCAATTCTCTTTTATCTCTCCTTATTCATATAGTTACTATTTTCATCACTTGATTTCTAATATTTTACAACTAAAACAGACGAGACCTAAAAAATTAAGGAAAAATGTAGTAAATTCGCCCACTGCGTTTGTCTTTCTTTGACTCTCTATAAGTGGATCACCTCCACAGACATTAAAAGTAGCTTTTGCCTTTAAGTTCTCAAATTCAGCATCCTCACTTTCTCTAATTTTGAGAATGACAGCGTCGAATTTTAAGAAAGAAATTACCTAAATTAAAAATCTCTGTGAAAGCACCTCCAATGTGGGTAGTTCAATATGCGTCTTAAAATACTATTTTAATCAAATTCTTGCCAAATGCATCTTCAAGAATTGAGATTTTTTAATGTTGTTAATAATTGAGGTACACATTTTTTGCACCTTGTCATAGATTTCTGGCAATTGTTGTATTAAAAGTTCGTGTGATTTCCTTTCTGGTCTTTTAAAAGTATTCTACACAGATTCCTCACAAAAATATCTAAAGAAGAGCTAAGTGCAAAAATTTCGAAATGTCGAATTTGAAGCATGTGTTTTCACTGTTTCACTCTCAATACGAAAGAATTTCGTTAAAAAATTGGAACTTTTTTGGCAGAAAGAATCAAAACTTTTCAGGGTTTAAATATTGGAATTAAAACAGGACCACAGATAACTCCTCCAGTTTTGAAAGTAAACAGCTCACCATTTTTTCTCCAACCATTGTAACCTTGATGCTACCTGTGCTGGAGAGATGGGTCTCTGTGCTTCAAACCAAACCAAACTGTGCCTCTGTTTGGGGCTCTCTTCTTTGAGGTGTATGAAGCAAACATGATTTTCTGCTCCAGTCCTGCAGCTTATCAACATGAAGCATGTAAGTATGTAAGAAATCAGATTATGCTTACTTCACCTACAAGATGAAGTTTCAATCCTTGTTGATACACATATAAGAAATCTGCAATTTTGAGGGTTTCTATCAAAAGCTTTGGTAAAATTATTTACTAAAATTGTGTTTTAAAGAGAATAGCCATTTTTGACGATGACTTACTCTCATGGTAAGAGAATAAAACTGTCCACTCCTGGGTGTCTAGTATTTAGTCATTTCAAATGTTTGTTTGCTAGCACCGCTTGAGTCATTTCAAATGTTTGTTTGCTAGCACCGCTTGTATGCTTTTGACCAATCAGCAATTGCCTCCACAATAAACTTGCAAAACTAATTATTACAAGATTTTTAAGGATGGCTAGAAGAGTAATATAATTGCAATGCAATGCAATGCAAAGTATTTTAAGATGTGAGGAAGACAAGAAAGTAAAAATGGTGAGCGTTTATCCCTTTTTCGTTTTTTATACATTATTTTATAAATCAGATAGATATTCACAGCGCTTACTGACACCCACCCAATTTTGTCCATTGTTTATTTCGTAATTAAGTAATCTGACCTTGATCATAGGTGCAATGTCTTTCATAAGTACTGAGGCAAATCAGTCCTTAAGTTAGTTACTGGATCAGATTAAACACATAACTCAAGGATACCCATCATCATTAAGTTCCAGAATTATCAATAGTATACTTTGGTGAGTGGATAAAATGTTTACCTTTCATTATTAATGGTCAGAATTTAAAATACTCTTTCTTGAATCTATGTGTATGTATGCTATTAATTTTTTTTAATTTATATTTGAATGCATGCATGTATTTCAACCAGTATGTGGTTTTTTTCAGTTTTCAGAGCTTTTTGTGTTGTTTGCCGTAAGATTTTTGAAGAAAAACTCTCAGGTTTTATGATTAGTCCCCTAAGAGCACTTTAACATTGAGAGGCGAAAGGGAGGGGGGTAATTTTTACTGTAGAATACCTCGAGTAAAAATACATATTTTGAGCTGAAATTTAAAAACAGAAGTCTACTAAAACTGTTTTCCTATCCCAATGACAGCAACATCGACCAATGCGTTTCCTAATCGCATTCATTTGTACTTCTCGTGAGTAGGTACAGGGGAGGTTAAGTTGCGTGTTAACTCAAGTGTAAATGAAAATTTTGAGCTGAAATTTCAATGGTAGCCTGAGATCTTCAAAGACTGGTTTATTTTAGAATTTTAGCAAAATTGGCTGACGCTTTTTGTATTTGCGGCCATTATTCATTTGTGTTTATGAGTGGGAAAAGAGGGGGGGGGGGGGGGGAGAAGTCGTGCAAAAACTTGAGTGAAAATGATTTAATGAAGCCGTTGACTCGCGACCGAATAGTCCTCGATAGTTGCGCGCGCTCTAGGCCGATACCGATTGTCTTAGATATTTACTAGGGGGCCCTGCCCCCTGGCCGCCATGCGGCCTAACTTCCGGTGCGCTGCGCGCCCCCGAAGGCCGCTTATTCGCGGCCAACGAAATCGTCGAAATCGCCCGTTGACGGTTAATGAGCAAATAATTTTAATTGAATAACAAAACGATGTTTCAAATCTGTGGTCCGTTTCAAAATATCAAGAAGAGCCGAATTTTCTTTTTGATACCGATTTTTAAAAAATCGCAAAATTTGCCGCCATGGGCCGCAACCCATGTGCCCCCCCCCCCCTCCCCAAATCCGGCCGTATTGCGTTGCATTGTGACCTACGTCTCGGAAGTCGCAATACAATTTAGGTATTGGAAACCGCCAGAGCCGTGATGATTTTGAGCAGCGTATCGTTCCGTACTACCTACTTAGTTACGTCGTGTTTAATTATAATCTGCCCAACAAACGTCAATGCTTTCATGATAAAGTGAGAGCGTGTTATCGCGGAACGTTTGATAATTTCGTAAATACCGCGGCTCGCATCATAGATACCTCTCGTGCTCACCTAATTTCCGTCAGGAATGCCGAAAAGAAAACGTTTTTTTCAAGTTTAAGTAGTCGTCACCGGTTCCTCCGTTAAAAATGTTGAACTCTTGTTTATTGAGGAGATTGCCCTTAAGTAACAAATTTTTTCGCCGAAATTTAGCGTTCTACCCCATTGATGACGTCACTTATGGGTTAAACGAAGAGCAGCAGAAAGTAAGTTTTTAATGCCCCTTAATTCCTCGAATAACTTTAAATTACCTTACAAAATAAGCCATTACTTTGGCAAGTGATGATGAACACCATAAGTTATGTAGCTTTTACAGATACTTAGATTCATCAAGCCGTAATTTCATTTCTCTTCCTCTGACATTTTAATCCTTTTCCAGATTATTCCCAAGACGTGTCAGCTTCGTCAAATTATAAGTTAATTGTTTTAATTAGGAATAGAAAGACGCGCGTCGTAGGGGAGGGGGGGGGGGGCGCAGTGTTTTAGACCTTAAATATTTATTTACTTAACGCATTTTCCGTGCTTCTAAGATACAAACCTGATTAACGAACCCCTTCTTTTACCATAATAACTATCGAGCACCCTCCCTTTTTATTCATCTGTCGTTCTTATTGCGGAATACTGTTTAAAAAAATCTTCTTTTCGGAAAAAAAAAACGTGTTTCAACCGTTGGATATAACAGAACGCATGGTCTGAGCCTCCCCCCCTTCCCTAATGATATTATGTACGTAAACTTGCAAGCCAACAATAAGTTTCCCGAACAAGATTAGGTATATGCTGTAAATATCCTTACATAATCTTATGATAATGAGATGAGAGTTGGGTGCTGCCTTATCGGTAGAATTATTTTTTTACAAAGGCCTTTTCCCGAAAATCCAACCGTGCGTCAAACCGTGTCAAAGGGTGCGCATCGGCGAGGGTAGTGGGGGGGGGGGGGGGGTAGTCTGCCATGGTAAGGAAGAACGCCGTATGAACATTCGAGAGTTGCCAAATTTCCTCCGATGAAATGTTTATTTTCGAGGAAAATTATCAATATTTTTCCTTGAAATTTTCAGACTTTTCAGATCATATCACGAACAAAATTAAGTATCTGAGAAATCGGAAGAAAAATATGTGTAAATTTTTTTAATAATTAGTGATTTGTCAAAGGGAATTTGGCAACGCCTCAAAGTTCATACGGCGTTTTTCCTTAGCACGGCAGTAGTGGTCTCCTCACCTTCTGCCGTGCTAAGGAAAAAAGCCGTATGAACCATCAGGCGTTGCAAAATTTTCTTCGATAAAATACGAATTTCCTGGTAAAGTTATAAATATTTTTCTTCCAATTTTTCAGGGAATATTCTTTGTATTTTGATCTAAAGTTCCTGAAAATTTCAAGGAAAAACATTCATAACTTTCCTCACATATAAACATTTTATCAAAGGAAATTTGGCAACTCTCGAATGTTCGTACGGCGTTCTTCCTTAGCACGGCAGCCTTCCCTCGTGATTTGAAATTTTCTCGGGGCACTTCTATTCAATGTGAAACAATTACAGAGATATTTTGAAGTGATGTCTCCTCCCAACAACTCGTCCCTTTCCTTTAGGTTTTGCCAACACGGCGCCCCTCCCCGCGTAAAATCGAAAACCAAACTTGCGATAGTCTCCGTTGAAAGTACAATGAACAGGCGAACACCCACAGGTGCCGAGAAATTCGCGAAAAATCGTAAGCGCCCGCGAAACCGCGAAGCGGGAAAACCGCTCAAATGACAGCGCAAAATCAGATGGTCTCGCGGAGTTACCGAAGTCTACGAATAACCGCGAAACCTTAAAAATCCGGGAGAGGCTGCGAGTAGGTAGGTACATTTGGACGTCATTTTGCAATTTGGACCCATGAATTCTGGCTCATCCGAAAAAACACTTATATGCATAGGGCAACTAGTGGCACATACGTTGTTTTTAAACCGGGTCGGAATTTATAGTTCCTAATTGCAAAATGTAGTTCATTTATAACCGCGGAAACCCGCGCAAAAACTCCGATCTTACACACGCGGGCATTTGCGTTGATATCAGTTAAAAATCGTCAACAGAACTAGAACTGGAAATATTCGCGGCAAAAATCGGTATGATGAAATGTTGCATTAGATCCTTTGGAAAATTTTTAAGTTCTTTGATGTACATCAAGGATTATGCAACATTTTGACACCCCGCCCCCCCTCGTCTCTAATTTTTGAAAGGTTCCACCTAAGATTCGAGGTACTGGATAATTCTACAATCACTTGAAGCTACTTTTTACCGGATTCTACATTTTGGAGGGACCCTTTAGGGGAGGGAGGGGGGTCGAGGCCCTCTAACTTTTTTCTGTCAAATCCTCCAACCCTCCTTTCGTGATACATCGTTTGGGAGGTAATACAAATGCAATGGAGAAGTTTGAATCATCATAACTCGCTCAAAATTGAGCTGTTGACTTGAAATTTTTTAAATTGATTCTCCACTGTATCTGTTTTTATTTTCAGTTACGGCAGAGTATTTTTGCTTTAGCTCAAAAGGAGCTTTACCCCAAGGCAGCGGACATTGACAAAAATAATAATTTTCCTCAGTTTAGGGTAAGTATGTATTTATTTTATGAACTTAATCTTTTTCTCCTTTTTAATCCCTGCTGTGAAAATAAAATACACATTTCTGACGCAAAATGAGTAAATTTGTCGTCCTACATGTTAAAGGAAACGTCCAAAACTGAGGTAAAGACAGTCTTCTCCGAGAGATTGAAAATTTTGCTGTGGACATGGGTACGACATGGGTAGTATAACGACTGTAACATTAATACTGGCTCATTAAATTTAAATCTAATTTTTCCTGGATGTATTTCTGATAGGTTCTTACTTTTGGTACTTCAGTGCTGAAATGTTTTTACTTACATTGCATTGTTTTAGGATTTTATGCGAAAACTTGGTGATTTCGGTGCACTAGGCATCACTGTGGAGAGTGAATACGGAGGTTCTGATGGAGGCTACCTGGACCATATCATCATCATGGAAGAGCTATCCAGAGCAAGTGGATCAGTCGGACTCAGCTACGTAGCGCATTCAAATTTATGCGTGAATCAAATAAGGCGACATGGCAGTGAAGAACAAAAAAAGAAATATTTACCTAAAGTAAGTTCATTTCCATTTCTTGCTTTTTATGCAAGCTGTGCTCTTGTCAGGAAATACTATCTACTTAAGTGATTGTCCATGAAAAAATGGATGCAAGCTCATCAAGGCAAATAATCAGGAAAGATTTTTGTCAAATTTGACAGAAAATTTAAAATTAGAGTTTTTGACAGAAAGTATTATCATGGCTAGTATTTTGGCCTATCAGGAACTTAGTTGCAAATCATTCAAGTTTAAAGTTTGAAGTTTTCGAAGCCTTGCACTTTGCCGCCCATGGAACTGAGAGGATTCTTATGAAGATTTTCATAAAGACCAACTCTTCCTGTGAAAAACATGCGTTTTACGATTAATGCAAGTAAACAATTGGAGGAGTAACAGCAATTTGAAAAAAATGTGACATCTGCTATTTTTACTGAAAATATTTTTTTTATGCATGAAACAAAGTCTTCAGGAAGGGTAAGGCAGGTGAAACAATTGAAATGAACCAAAAGTAAATCAATGTTGAGTCATTTCATAAAATTTAAGAAAAAACTAAACCGTTTGTAACTTCTAAAAGAAAAATAAGGAACAAATTTGAAATCAGTAAAAAAATCAACAATTCCGGTGAGATGGTCGCGATTTGTTTCATTTGAGTGTCAGCTGCAGCCCATGGCCTTTGCGTAGGCAGGTATCGGAAGTGCGTTTGAATCTCCACGGTGCCCTGCCGCGCTGGCCAGGGAGAACAGTGGATTCTCATATCTGCTGTTTTTACTCATGAGGTGGAAGTCTAAAACTTTGCACAGGCATTCTTGAGGGCTCCAGAATTAAAAAAAAAGCGTATTCCCTAAAAATGGCGAATGTCAGCGACCGCGATTGTTACATTTATGTCCTCTTTTCATTATTATAATTATGCTCGTGATTTTTTGCTTTTTCTTTTTTTCTCTTTTTATGAATATGTAAATATTCCGCTCATGCTGTTTACTCTATTTTTTAGTTTTTTGTCACCAGCTCTGCTCAGGAGAACATATCGGAGCATTGGCTATGTCAGAACCAGGATCAGGATCAGATGTAGTTTCGATGCAGCTTCGAGCAGAAAAAAAGGGTGATCACTACGTTTTTAATGGCAGCAAATTCTGGATCACGAATGGCCCTATTGCAGATGTTCTTGTTGTAAGTTAGAACCACTTTTAAATTTTTCTCAGTCTTAACATTTTCTTACAATTTATTAATTAAATTTGGGTGATGAGAAAGTTACATTTATGCAGGACTGGAGTATTTTTTATAAAAAAGATACAATGACTTTTTTTGTAATGTCTTGTATAATGTAATTTTTTTGTCAGGTACGTTTTATTGAGTTAATAATTAAACATCAGTAGATCTATCTGATGCTTTGATACGCAGTAAAAAAAATGCATAAAATGGCATCCTTCTCTAGCCTCTAATGCTCTATAACATAGGTCTTTTGAACGCATAGATCTCAGCAGATGAGAGCAAGCTCTGACTTACAAATGCTCTCAAATTTCAGTCATCAGTGCCAATAAAGCCATTCGCAATCTCGCAAACAATTTGCCTCCAAGAACCGTGGGATGAAAGATGTGCAACAAATGGTCCTCCTTGAGTATTGCATTCATAGAAAAATCTCACAGCTCAAAAATGAGAAAAAAGAGTCCCAACCTTCTTTTTTTTTTTTTGCATTAGAAGAAGTGTTTGGCTAATGTCGATCATGTATTGAGGTATTCGCGTGTATATTGAATATCCATTAGAATTGAGAACAATAAATAAAAGAAGACCATCTGTAAGATGGTCCAATATGTGTGAATTAGTTTGACCATGGCTCTCATTATAAAGTTTTCTCTTCAAATCATTTATCAATAACCACACCAATGAGAACACATTGATAATTTCCTTTTATTTTAAACAGGTTTACGCAAGAACAGATACTAGTGCCTCTAAGAAACAACATGGAATATCTGCTTTTATTGTGGAAAAAGGTTTCAAGGGCTTCAAGACTGGTCCCAAACTGGATAAGCTTGGAATGAGAGGATCTGACACTGGGGAGTTAATATTTGATAATTGCGAGGTTCCAGGTACACTTTTATTTCATTTTTTAGCGTAAAGTAAAAAGAAAAATGGCGAATGCTGAAGCTGCCGAAAACATTATAAACTCATCTCTTTGAAATTGAACTTGATGTCAAATTGGCATTTATCGATCAATAAATTCAGTAATTGATGGGTTGTACGCAAAGATATTATATGACTGTCTCATAAAATCATGGTAATTTTCCTCATTTGTTGACTTGACATGCAAATCACTCAGTCATACATTTTTTCCTTCGCAAAGGACAAAAAAATTTACTGTTTTGAGTGAAATGTTGTGTCGGAATTCGTTATGATGAAAAAAAAAATTATGGTTTCCTACAAACGTTTCACTGGGACTCAGAATCATGAGCGTTGTTTCAGGAAAAACGTTTTTTGAGAAACCGTCTAACAAGACATGACTGTATTATCATCAGAATGAGTACATACTTATATTTTGCGAGTACAAAGTATAGTACAAGTAAAGAGTACTTAGTATATTTTGCGTAAACATATTTGAGTCTTGCCTTGCTGTTAAGCGGCGGCTCATTTATGTGTAAATTTTAACTTTTGTTTTTTGTTTTTTTCGGCGGTTGAAAAAGGGAATGTGAACCCGAAACGTCCTGTCCAAATTACTTTTATTTCCAGCCTGTACCCTGTGTTTCTTCTCATTTCATTTATCATCAGAAATGTAGTTCTATTAAGAGCACTGCCTCCGTTTCTTTAGGATCATGTGATCCCAAAGTTCTTGTAATAATACATCTTTTACCCAGTGTGTTTCCCCTACTTTTTAATTAGGCTCTCTAAATATGCGGTAATATTATCTTGTTATGGGCTGAATTTTCTTTCCAAGTTGGTAAATTTGAACTTCTTGCTCATTATTTTCTTGGCACACAAAAGTTTTGGTACCTCATATTATCACGTTTTTAATTTTTTATCCAGTATTTTATCTTAACCTTTTTTCCGTGTATGTTGTAGCTGAAAACTTGCTTGGCCAGGAAAATAAAGGTGTCTATGTTCTAATGAGCGGTCTTGATTTAGAAAGGCTTGTCATCGCAGCTGGCCCTGTTGGGTAAGATTTAAAAATTGTATTACTACCCTGATCATCTCTGAAAATCCTCAGATCCAATTCAATTATCCTTCATAACTAATCTGGCTAAGAAAGCTACTTCCTGAGCCAGTCATACATCATACTTATATTTTTTGCCCGAGCTGAACCTTATCCTCCTCAACCTTACGCTAAAAGTCATTAGAGTTTATTGTAACTCTAATTGTAAATTTTTCTGAAATTATGACAAGTGTATCTGCAGAAACAGATTTCGGTTGCCTTCATTCCTAAAAATTTGGAAGCTAAATCCATGGATTTGTGATTCTGGCAGCTTACCTGTGTTTTGCCCGGCTTGCCAAACTATAAAGAGCATGAAGAAAGAAAAAATTAATGGTTCCCTCTAACAAATCTTTTTCCAACCCCCCCCCCCCCCCTAAAAGTCATTCCTTTCAATGAATTTGCATTGTGAGTAAAGAAAATTAAATTATTGAAAATTATTAGTATCTATAGTATACCTAGGTGGAGTTCTCATTCTCGAATTTGAAGTCAGAGTTTTTATTTTTGTTTTTTTGTTTTTTCCAGTTTAATGCAAGCTGCCTGTGACATAGCGTTTGATTATGTCCACGAGAGAAAGCAATTTGGACAGAAGCTAGGAGAATTCCAACTTATTCAAGTGAGTATCTGATAGAATTTATCTCATTGTTCTTCCTTCTTTTATACAACTGCTACCTATGCAGTGGTCACTTTTGATAGTCTGAAAACAACTATCCTCAGTAGCTCATCAAAACATGTATTTAGTGTACTTATGTTGCCTCCAATCTCAGTGATTTTTAAATTATTCTCCTTCCTTCATGCACCATTTCTCCTCTACAATCAATAGATGTATTTACAGGCTGTCTTTCAACAACTAACAAAAAAAGTTCATTTTTTGTGATCTTAGCTCTAAATAATATTGCACCCACTCAAAATTGAAAATGAAATTAAAATAAAAGCATAACACTTAAACTAGATTGAGTCATTCAAAATCTCTAATTTTACAGGAACATTTTGCATCAGTTGTTAAAATTCTCTATTGTGCATAACTGGAATGAAAAGATGTGTGCAAAATTAACTTTTATAGAAGAAAAAGTGAAAGCTCATAAATTATAAAATATCTAAATCTTTTTTGTAACTGTATATTGCCAATAAACATTAAAAATGCAAATGCATTATGTATATTGAAAATCATTGGAAATGAATGCCAGGCCCTATTTTCAGTTTGAACCACTACTTAATATCAATTCTATATTTCCCTAATACCTCTTCTCATTTTGTTGCAATAGGGCAAGTTAGCAGACATGTATGTGAAGTTGAGTTCTTCTCGAAGCTATTTGTACACTGTTGCACGAGCATGCGACCAAGGAAAAATTAATAGCAAAGACTGTGCTGGAGTTTTCCTTCATGCTGGGGAAAAATGCACACAACTTGCCTTGGATGCCCTGCAATGTCTAGGTACGTAGATCTCTTCTCTCATTTTTGGATTTCTTCTTTCAGAAAATCAATGGTTATCTATTCATATGTCTAAGACTAGAATTGTATCATGTGAACCTCAAACCTAACTTTCTTCTGTCATGTAATGACATGAATACGTATTTATTATATGTTTTTCTTTTTTTAAATACTGGACCTATGATAATCGATCCCATGCATATTTCCGTTCCGTGTCGAAAAAGGTTTTTCTCTATCACCAATTAGCAATTAATGTTGTGTGTGCAAAGTTTGTACAATCTTATAGTAAGAAATGTATGAAAAACAAGCATAATAATTCAAATGTTGAATTGGAAGAAAGTTTTCATAAATTTGAAGAGAAAATTCCTCTTGTTATTATGTTTTTTTCATTCTTTTGACCGGTTGATGTTGCAGGTGGCAATGGCTACATCAATGACTACCCCACTGGCAGAATAGTCCGAGATTCAAAACTCTATGAAATAGGAGCAGGAACTAGTGAAATAAGGAAAATAGTCATAGCTAAAGCTTTAAATGCTGAGTATTCATAGTGAACCAATTTTCCAGCTGATTGTTTGTGTTTCCTCTTATAAGTTACCGGCTATGGAGGGTAATAAATAACTAATAAATACAATTTTATTTTCAATGATTTACATAATATGTATTATAATTAGCTTAATGTATGTATCAAATATTTTTGGATCAGCTAGATAACTGGAACTGCCAATTTATGAATTTTGATGAGAAGGGTTGTCTGACAAAAGTTTTTATATCACTTATTATATGCATTTATACTTTTGTAGTGAAACTTGAATTTAATCATTCAAAATTGGAAAAATAAAATAGTAACTGAGAATTTTCCCTGGACTAATGAGTCACTGGAAAGGAAGCTCATAAGTGATATGCACTTTCCGTGATTGTTATTTGGTGCACCAATATCTTTATTTTAATAAAGGAAAATTTTGGACTTCTTAAGCCACTTCCGATCATTTTTTCTTGGTCAAGTGAAATGAAAGTGTCATTTTTAAATTTGCCTCTCTAAAATATATAGATATGTTTTATAGGAGCACTTCCATTTTCATTTGTTATATGGACCACAGTTTTGAAATTGAAAAATGTACTCAAGTCTTGAAGTTTAAATTTCAACCCACACTTGTAAATTGCATGGACTGGGAACTTCTTTGTGAGTTTCTCATGCACATTATAATGGCCGGAATTTTAAGACGTTACTCGAAACTTCCTCGACTCGAGATTTACTCGACTCGAGGAACCTCCAAACGGCCTCGACTCGAAACTCACTCGACTCGAGAAAAAACTCCTCGACTCGAAAATCTACTCAACTCGAAAATCTCCTCGACTCGAATCTCCGTCATCCAAAAAAAAAAAAAATGGCTTCCAGGTGAGAGAATGTCGTTCAACGTCAATTAAAGAACAGATTAGGAATTTATTTGGAATAATAATCATGGAAAAGTGCGTCAAATTAAACTTTAGCGGCTACTTTCATAAATTCCCGGGCCATGAGTTAATTTCTGATTCATCCACTAGAGTATGCATTCGTGAGATGGTGACTGGTGAGAAGGCGGCCCTGGCCTGGCCATTCATGGTATTTGTTTGTTTGTTTATCAGTGCCAGACCAGTAATCCTTTTAATTAATTGTTTCAAAGTTAATAATTCGATTTCTTAGTGGTTTTTGTGTTTCTTTATGTGATATAGCCCTTTTTGTCATAGTTCAAGCGTTCAATGGATCCTAATCGTCTTTGAGAACACGCCTAAACCCACACCACCGATGCTTAACATTCATGCGATTGAATGGAAGTGAATTTCTCGGTGATTGAACCTTTCTTTTCTCCTCAGTACTTATTTTCATCATACATGTATTCCATCATGAATTCTCTGTGAAATTTCTCGGAAATGCGTGATTTATTCTCCGGAGAAAAGTTGATAGTGTAGCCCTTATCTAAGCGTCAGCGTCTCAAATACGTACCAATTATGAAACCCTGTGCTTTATTATTTCATTTATATTGTCCACATGTGATTTATAGCAAAGGAATATCCCTTTCTCTCAGGTAACTTATCAAAAATTACAAACCATACCCTCACTCAAAAGCATCTTCTTTCAAAGCCCTTTGGTTAAGATTGTGATTCATCAAGTCGTCAGCTGGTTTTCACAAACACAAGTTCTATCGAGTCAACATTGAACATTAAACACTGTACCTATTGAGCAGATTTGTGACTTTAGAGATAAGGTTTTTCTACATTTTCCAGACTCTGAACATGATTTAATAGAAGTTTTCTACTTGGTCTCTGAAAGCACAAGCATAGGCCACATTAAGCGATTTGTATCTCTCATGACTATCAATCTTATTCTACCTAATAAGCGTTTTAGAGCTCACTGAGTGTATGTTGAAACAAAAGTCTAGTATTTTCTTGTCAATGCTCACCAATGGTGCTGTCTGAAAGCATGTATCAACCTGTTATATTGCTGCTGACTTGGAGCTGATCAGATAATGACATTCGTCTCAACATGCGATGAGGAAGCTCTAACAGCGATGCGCAAGTGATTGCCTAATCTAGAGGACTTTGCTATCATGATGCTTTTCTTTGGGTTGGTATGTCAAGTGCTCATAATTCTTTGAAATTAAAATGTGTGCGGTCTCCTGGCCCTCAGGTATTTACCTAAGTTAATCCTGAACCAAAGGAATCTCTACTGAATAATAATATTCACTTATCCCGACACACTGCAGCACATGGGCAGTTCGAATGCTATTCTCATCAAAGTGTCAGACTCAAGAGTTTCCAAGATGGCCATTGCCCAGAATTTAAGAGAGCAACCTACCTCATCAGTTTGTGTATCTAGTGGCTGTCTCATTCAAAGATCATGGTTCTCCGCTGATTTGATATTCAACAATTTGCGGAGACCATGGATTGATTGTCCACAGCTGTCAATTTCATCGCAACTCATCAGCCTCTGAATTCACTCATCCACGTACCCTCTCATCCTTCAAATCTTCTACCATATAGTGCAGAGAGTTTGATTTTCTGTGAGTATTCATGACATCATGTTCTATAACTTCCATTCCTTCAGCACACAGTATTTTTCTTTTAGGTTCGGCTATTAACTTTGACCTGAAATGCCCATTTTGTTTTGACTACATGCTTAGCTAAAACTACTTCGTCACCAAGTGTCCACATTTGTAGTGAAGTGGTGAAGCTGCTCATAAATTAACTGATTTGATTCTCTCTTCTCAGAAACATTGGAATTCTTCACTCAAATATTGCTTCATTTTTGTTGATGGGACAAACTTGATCTTTTCTCAGCGATTCATTTCTCCTCTAGTTCTTATGATGATTTTTTGGGGGGAAGGAGGGAGAGGCCAAGGTGCAAAAAGTTAGAGTGAGCATGTTCATGTGTTTTCTCGTGTCCTTTTGTATGTTTCAATTATGCTCTCACTATTTTAGCAATACCTGACACGCCATGGCGTCACTAGGAATCGCCCTGATAAATTCTATTTTTCTAAGGAATTCATTGCTTGGGAGGCCTAACCAGTGGAAATTATTTGTATGTTTCTCTGAGACTCGGCGCTCAGTTGTTAGAAATCTGAGGCCCCAAAATCATTATTCTGCCTCACTTTACTGAAGAAGTAAATGAGGTCATTTTTAATCCAATCTGTCAATTTTTATGTTGATTTTCTAGGGAGTTACCTACAGGAGTGTTAGCAAAGAATGGGGGAATAATGAGTTGCTCGAACATTTTTCTCCCTGAAAAACTGAAAATTCAGTGTCAGGTTCTTCAGGTTTTTTTTGGAGGAGTAGGAGGGGGGGCAGGGGATGAAGATGAATTCAGGATGAAAGCTATTTCTTTATTTCGTGGAAAACCCATGTTTAAATTAAAGTAAATTAGGTTAAAAACCAAGATAGACTTTTGCAAGTTATTATTTTTGATTGAAAACAATACCTTAGGGAACCAAATGTTTTTTCACCGAAACAAACGATGTAATGTCTTAGATGAAAAAAAACGGGAATAACTTTTAAAACTATCATAAAAATATTTTATTGAACATCAACTCCACGTCAAATGAAACCCATTAATGCCCTTGGAATTTTATTAGGATCACTATTTGATGAGGACTTTGAATTTGTAAGTAGCTTCGTAAAGTGCATGACCAAAATCCCAAGTGCACAGATTGCCATAAGTAGCAATTTCATTGTAACAAGATTGCAATTCCACTGAGTGTTGTGTATGTTGCCTAGCTCCTATTTGAAGGGGTCCCGTTTACTGAAACTTGTTGCAATTTTTCAATGCATTGCATATTGCCTATCTTTCTGACACATGGAACTCATTTTGTTGATTGTTTAAAATCACCATAAATCGACTAAATGATGTAAACATGTTGCAATTTAATGGTAAAAAAATTACAATTGTATTGAAATCAAACTGCAATTTAATTTCAATATTTTCGTTGCACTGTGCTACTTGGGATGCGTAGTACCCGTGGCGCTGTACTTTTCAGTAGCTCTTTCTGAGGTTCACTTTCTTTGATGAAGCTTTGAGGGAAAGGAGGGGATGCTCCTCGCACGGGGGTGGATTTAAGGGTTTTTTTACTCTGAAAAATTAACCCTCTATGACAATATAAAATGTTGAAATTCAATGTCCGTGACCCCCAAGAATCGCCCTTCAGCTACCGTTTCAAAACACCGAAGTCGTAAGGTAGTTGCAACTGAGAAGGAGAAGTTCTAGAGGCAAAACAGTATACTTTTTTCTTTGAAGGGAAAAATAGCATACATATCTATAGTAAACAAGGGAAAGTGGGTAAAATTAAATTTTAGCAATAAAATTCATAAAAAAATTCACTTCATTCAAATTCACTTTCATAACAAAACAAATCACTTTCAACCAAGTTTCCTCAGAACTCCCTTGAGGGACCTCAGTACCTCCCTCACGAAAATCTCGAGATTTGCTCAACGAAATTCACTTGAGGAAATTTGGAGGTGACTCGAAGCGCGTTTCGAGTCGAGGAAATTTCGAGTCGCGTCTTAAAATACCGCCAATTATCGAGGACACTCGAAAAGCGTACTTAAGGAAATCTCGAGTCGAGGAAGTTTCGAGTAACGTCTTAAAATTCCGGCCTCAATCCCTGTAGTAGAGGTAATTTCAAGGAGATTTCAAGTCAATAAAGCTTAAAGAAGTGTGCTGAAATTTTGATCCTATTGTTGATAACATTCCAGAAAACTTTTGAAGTTTATTTTAATTATGTAGTCACACACTAGTTCCTCCGTATTTATAAATGTTACCGTGGTAAAATACTTCATTTATCTGATTCTACTCTAATGCCACAATGCTTTATTTTACATATTTTATATTTTCCTTATGGTCATGAAACTATTAAAATTGACGGAGAAATGTTTTCTCTTGATGTAAAAGGATATTTGTGGCCACCATTTCTAATAATGTGATAGTGATTGTCAATCTACTGTGTATCTTAAAGGAATTACATTTTTTATTTGAAAGAAGCTGGTTGTAATTTCATCTGAGTGCTGCCAAAGGATAGTTCAATTCCTAATCTTTCAAAGTATAGTTAAAAATTATTAAATAAGTAAAAAGCTGAGAAAGTACTTTTTTCAGTGGTTTCATCAGAATTTTTTCAGCTTCAGCTTTTAATTTCTTATAAATGAAGGAGGAATCTCACTTCCCTTCAAGTGGTGAAAGTTGAAGACGCTCTTTCAATAGCTGGATCTGGATACAACTATTCTTGTTCTCAGGATGTTCATGTTGCATACACAAAAAATTGCGGGCGCTTTGGGTTTCCTAGGCAAGCACAACGCAGCGTATACGGCTGCAGTTGGAAGTTCTCAAGGATTGTTCAACTTGCATTTACAATCGTGTTTACCATGAAATCCTCGAAATTCCAAGCAATGGAGAATTCGCACGCTAATTTTTTATTACTTCATCTGAAAGTGCGTAAAGAGCTGATTTTTCAGTATTCTTTATAATTTTTTTCGGTCATGGGAAAGGGTGTATAGACAGATTTAAAAGTGAGAAAATGCGCCACCTAGTGACATCATCTTGCAGCGTTTCCCATTTAAATGCATGTATTTTGCAGATTAGATCATTTTGTCATATCTCCTCCAATAATTGTTCAATTTATGAACCAAGAAAAGAGGATAACATTCCCACAATTTGCACAAATTGGCAACGCTGCTGATGATACACACCTGCTCCGAATATTGAGGATTTAATGGTAAACACGATTATAAATAATCCTTGAGAACTATCAACCGCAGCTGTATACGCTGTGTTATGCGTGCCTAGGAAACCCTAAGCGCCCACAATTTTTGGTGTTTGCAACATGGATATTCAAAGAGCACGAATAGTTGTATCCAGACCCAACGATTGAATAAGCCTGGAGTGTCTGTAACTTTTACCGCTGGTGGTGATAAAATGCGCCACTCATTTCTCAGGACCAAATGCATGTTATGATCTACATAATGGAAATGCAGACATTAGGAATAAAAAAGGTCTTCCTCGAGAAGACAAATTTACTTTATTCAAACCGAAATAATTCAGTTTTAATTGGACCTCAAAATGTCACAAATGAAGCATAATGAGTATTAATATTTCCTAAAAATGAGGCATAAAACTCAAAAGATATCATAATTGTGTTTGTATTTATTCTTTAGATAAAAAATACTAGGTGTAACTCTGAGAACTGCCGGAAAGAGAAGAAGAGGAATATTTACTGTAATAATTGTATATTTTTTGTATATTAAATTCATATCAGTAATAATAAAGTGCTAACTGTAAAAAATTATAAATGAACATAAATACAGAGAAAGTCCCCGAACAATTAGAAAATATGTACTTAGACGAAAATTACATGATTGAACTTACGGAGGACCAAATAATCGGTGTTTTAAGATTACTTTGTGAATAATAAATTATTACACCTCCGCATCCTCTAACTTACTCGTGTAAGTGCTTAGACATAAATAAAACATGACCAAAGCAAAAGAAAAATGACTTGTAAGGAAAAAAATCAAGGAAACCAATTTGATTCCTAATTGTGGGAGGAGGAGAGAGAAAAATCGGAGACTGGTGGCGACGGACTTGGATGCTCACAAAGAAAGAATAAAATAAATAATAGTAGTTAATAATTAAAATTAAAATAAATAACATAGAGATATACCTTCTCTCTAAGAGAGTTATCCTAAGTTAACAACTTATCATTTAATTGTATGTATAGATATTTATAAGATTCAATTCTAAGTTAAGCAGACAAGAAAGAGAGTACGTCTGGGAGTGGATAAACAGAAGAGGGGTGAACTTTGGTTTCAAGCAAACACATTAAATTGACCCATAACTGATTAGGTTGATTTCAAGGAACAGTAAATGCAGTTACGAATATTGTTGAGGCTCTCATACATTCGCTAATACAGTTATGGTTTTGGTACCACTTTTCCTCTCCTTTGATTTGATCGAGAACAACTTCTGCCACGCAGTTGAGTCTAAGGAGAAGATTTGTAAGGATTCAGGCGGTCAACTAACAAAAAATTATTTGTATAATCACAGAATTTGGGCCAGCTGTTATGGATTAAGCTTCCTTACAATTCAAGAAAAAATGGTCATGGATGGGTTATTCTAAGACAATAGCCTGACAACTGTGTCCTCGGAAGCCAAACTCAATTATTTCATCTTAAGACTGAAAACCATCCAAAAAAAGTAGATTACTAATGTAAATTTAACCGTCAAATTTTTGATCTGTAAAAATACAAAATGGAATAATTTGTAAGAATTTACAATGTTCGAAACTTACAATTTCTTAAGAACATAAGACAAGCAGAGTGACATATTGTTAACGCATTTCAACGTTAGACAAAGATAAAAACAATTTGGATAAGAGGTTTGCTGCATCATTCATCCGTTTCTTTTGCAGTGAAATTGTCAATGGTTAGATTTTAGCTAAGTGCAGTACGAAGTCAGACTCATTTTTACTCGGAAAGTTAACGTAGCGAACCAGGAGCACATGATTTTGCTTGTCACGATAGCAGAAATAACCCAGTCTTAAAGTTGGAGAATTTATGAATTTTTGGAATGATTCAAAACAAGAAGGAAGTTCATGAGAGAAGCTTGAGAAAAACTTGATATTGATATGTGCAGAAATACACCTTTTCATAAGAATTTGTTTTAACATTAGGCTCCTGTACTAATGCTATTTTTTCTCTTTCACTAGAAATTGACTTTTCAAGACACTTATGTGAGAAACGGTGTTAAGCCAAAATCAATAATTTTGGTCTACAGAAGAAAACGATTGGCAGAATATGGATGGTTCTCAGCGCATGCCCACATGGAACCGCAATTACCCCTGAAGTTTTTTGCGCATACAAGAGAGATGATTGTTTAACACATGATCACCTGAAAATTTCGCTTCATCTACGAATTCAATTTCCTCAAAACTTTAAAGAAAAAAATCAACAATTATCTAATGAGTGAAGAAAATACACGGTGTTCATAGAACTCCAAAAAGTGTTGTGGGTTCAAAGAAGGAACAGCAAAAGTAGCTACGCTCAAAGCTTCATGAAGTACAAAAAAAGAAAAGAAAAATTGTAGCCACAAAGACAAAAGTCAAAAGGTAGACAGCGGCGTGCATTTTCAGTTTTGAAAATATGGTATCCCCACAAACATGAGTGTTCATCAAAGCCAACTTACGCTAGAGTAATTTCAAATTGATTCACAAACACAAAATCAAAGACTAAGATGTGAAAAATGCGAAATTTTCAGGTCTCAATACAGAAAGCAACTGTTATTCCAATTAATGTTTATTTTCAAACAAAAACAAAACCTCCGAAGAAAACATCTAGTTCCAGTAGTCAGGGCGGCTTGAGCTGTTGCCTGAGGCATATGAGCCACCATAGCTGCCACCGCCGTAATTGGGGGGTCCACCGTAGCTCCCGCCTTCACGACGCACCATCGGAGACCCACGAGAGCTCATCTGAGCAGATGTACGGTAGTCGCGTGCCCCGAAGCTGCTGCCAAAGCGGCCACCCTTGCTGTTGCCTCCTCCGGAGCGGCGAGCTGAACTGGAGAACGACGAGACTTGCTGCGCGTAGGAGAGCAACCATTGTGGTAGTTCTTGCTTGGTTTCAGTGATCAACTCGACCAAGTCACGTACCAGGTTACGGTTTTTGTCATTAAAGAAGGATGTGGCCACACCTGAAAATATCATCACAAGATCAGATTAAAATGAGCACAGGATGAGTTTAGACCTATACCTTGAAAAATATGATCAGGCGCTACTGGAGTGAGGGTTGATATGCATCCCTAAAGCCTGACACTGCGCTATTATGATAAACAGTGGTAACCACATGCATCCGCTAAAAGAGGTAAGTTAAGAAAAGGCCCCGGTGACATTGTACACCTGCATTGTGCAGGGTGATTGCATTTGAGAGAGAAATACGAGGTGGGACCCAAAAAAACCAGAATTTTGCTGTAACTTGACAACAATGGAAAATATTCGGGTTCCACCGCTAAGAGGTGTAACTAGGAGCTATGAAGAGTCAGATGGCGACGAAGGTTTAGAGCCGTACAGGGGTTTTGGGCGATATGGCATCATTTTGAAACCCAAAAACCATACTTACACGGAAGTTTTTGATTAGGCTTGTCCTCCAGAAGCAGCACTTCAAAATGTTAACAGAGGAAGCCGTATTTTCATTGAGTAAGAGAGAAAATTTTGAGCTCTAAGTATTGTTACTGAAATTGACCCACCTTCAAAAACGACGAAGTTGCCAAACACTCCTAAAGCAAAGTCTCGCCAAAATGAAAGAAAATGTGCTACAATATTGAAATTTGGCCTCGTGGCTCTTCATAGCTCCTAGTTACACCTCCTAGAGGCGGAACCCGAATATTTTCCATTGTTGTCAAGTTACAGCAAAATTCCGGTTGTTTTTGGGTCCCCCCTCGTACCTCATTGCGTTGGGTTTGAATTTTCACTATGAGGAATTTGACTCACTGAGTCTCATCCACTGCTGCTGGTTCATGACATCAAAAAGACTTATCATCAACTTTTGAAAATCAATAAACATGTATAAACTTTAATTGGTTAGTTTTCTCAGACTTCAATGATGTGTATACTTCCTTCCATAATGGTCCTGAATTGATGGGAAAGAAGGCAACATTCGTAAACAGTGTTGGAGATTTTGCCAGCTTGCGTTAAAATTCACATAGGGACTCACATTAAGACCAGTTGGTCCTATCAATAACACTTCTGACTTTCCGCTTCCAAGCTCAGAGAGGTTGAAAAGTTATTCCAAGATTTGGGCAAGGTGTCATGACGGAAAGCAAATTTACTGCTATCTAGCGGGTGAATTATCCAGAAAGCTTGGCCAAAGTCCAAGCAAGGCAGTGCTTCCATTTTGCAATTTTTTTTAAATATTTTGTTGATGATTCACATTACTTACCAGTGTTGCCCATACGTCCAGTACGACCAATTCTGTGGACATACTCCTCTACGTCGGATGGAAGGTCGAAATTGATAACATGTTTCACATGAGGAATATCAAGACCTCGAGCTGCCACCTACAAAGAGAAAGAATATATTAGGTAAACTTGGCTTCAACGAAACTATTACCGGAGTAAAAAAATTGTTGATGGGACAATGGGGAAAATATAGCTCAGTTTAAAATCAATAGATCTGCAATTTCACATAAAAAGCAAAAACTTATACAATCTACTTACACAGTAAGTAAAAAGATAGTATTGTTGCGTGGGATCAAAAAGTAAAAAGTCAAATTCATAGGAAGAAGTGTTGAGATTTTCTTGCTGCCAGCTAGTCTATTTTTACAAAACTGATGCTTTTCTAAAAAAGCACGTCTTTAAAAGAGCAAACTTTCGTCAATAATAGAAAAACTCTGAGTATTCAACAAAAAATTAATCCCCACATGATAAATTTCTGGAGAAGAATTAGACATCAATTGCTAGGTTTGGGTAAGTACCAAATGAGTTTTTTTACTCTTCTTCAGCTTGCACATGAAAGAGATGGTGGAAAGCAAGTCTTCTTGAAGTTACAAACTCTCCCTTACCTACTGAACGCTGGCATCAAAATAGTGATCTGAACTTTCATAATGCTTCATAACAGCAAACAATTAAGTATTCAGAGCAATTTGGAACAGAAATGGGCAAGAAAGCAAATATTACTCACAGCAGTTGCGACTAAAATTGGTCTTTGGCCTGAACGGAACAGGCGAAGCGCTTCCTCTCTTTCAGCTTGGGTACGATCTCCGTGGATCGAGGTCACTGGATAACCTTCGTTGATCAGAAACTCCATGAGGTAATCAGCTCCTTTTTTGGTTTCAACAAACACTAATGTCAATGATTCAGGTTCTGAAACATGAAAAACACATAGTTGTTTTATTTCTGTAAAACATTTCAATGAGGCGTAATGAGTCGCACAAAACCGTAAAAAAGTTTCAAATTGTAACAGAAAATCACTCAACTTTAAATGAAGCTTCCAACATATGCTTGATTGATACATCTCAGTATTCCTCACTTTTTCAGAGACAGAGAAAAAAACTAGTTAAGGCAACTTTTCAGCTGAGTTCAGATTTAATTACAGATATAAGGAAGATCTACTCTTTTGGCTGAGGAGCAGGGGTGCAAAAACTTTTCGACCATATAACTAGCAGGTTACAAACCGCCACATACGAAAATGAGAAGGCCTTGAAAACAGGTTATTTTCAGTAGGAAAGCCACCCATGCTAGAAAAGAAATTGTGTATTTTCCACAGAACAAAGCTAAAAATGGCATACAGTTTTGGCAAGACTATGGTGAAAATCGCATAATAGTAGTTAAATTGCAGCGATTTGTTCGTGAAGACCAAAAAGGAATGACTGAACATGCATTTTTGAGGAATAAGGGATTTATAAAATGGGGAGGTCAATTGGTAAAATTGGAGGGCCATGAACTTCCTGCATCTCTGCTGAGGCCCACATCTTCGTAATTAAAAGAAAAAACTTTTAATTTGAAAGATTGAGAGTAATCTGGTTAGATTGTTATTAAGAGGCTTGTTTCTAATATAAGGTGCAAAATATTCAGTGAAATTAGTCCACAAACTACTGCATGAGAATCCGCGAAACAGAGGAAATAATGTGCAAAAATTTACCATCTTCTGGGATATCTCTGGCATACGTGGCGGCCAGGAGATCCAGTAAGAATGATCTCTTTTCACCCTCATCAACCCACTCAATCTTTTGGGTAATGTTCTCGGATGTTGATCCAACACGACCGATAGCAAGGAAAATGTAGTTGTCGAGGAAATCTCTGGCCAACATCTGAAACAATTTGATACAATCGGAATAAGCAAGTGAAAAAAACCGTTCTTGTGATTTCATAAAATTGCAGATAATGTGACCTTAAGGTCACCTTAAGGGACCAATAAGGGACCTTAAGGGATAATGGGACCTTAAGGTATTGTTAACCTTAAGGTGATTCTATGTGATCTAGGGACGAGATCCGCCACCACGTTGCCCTACTATGCGGTTTACAGCTTCTTTGAGCAATAATTAATTATCAAAATGTACAAATTAATGTAAGAAACTGATCCATAACGTGTAGCAGCATAAACACTGAGTAGAATGACATCAAATTTGATAAGAGTCATTGTAAATTTATACCTGAAACTACGATTAAGGACGTTGCCCATTGACTCAATGTGCAAGAGAGTCTGATGCGCTATCTTTCTCTTACACACTGAGTCAATGGGCAACGTCCGTTATCATAGTTTCAGGTATAAATTAACGATGAATCTTAACAAAATTGATGTCATTCTACTCAGTATTAATGCTGCTACACGTTATGAATCAGTTTCTAGCATTATCTTGTACATTACAATAATTATTGCTTCTTAAAGATGTAAGCGGCGAGGCAGCACAGTGTGGTGGCTGATCTCGTCCATAGATCACATTGAATTACCTTAAAGCACTTTCTATATACTTATTACAAGAAGAACAGAACTGAGGAATGACTTTTTCAGCATTTATACACACTTTAAAGTAAAAAAAGTATACAACTGCCCCTGAGCCAGTTTTGTCAACGAGCCAACTGATCAGCAGTTGACGCAATGCTCCGCTGCATGCTGTTATCATTCGGCATAATTTTGGTTTCTTTGAATGTTGTTATATTCTAACATGAAAATAAGGAGACGTGTAGCTAGCATTTACCTCAAAGTCTCTCGCTAGCAAGGAAAGGAGAGCTCTCCCCAATCACCGAAATATGCAACAATATTACTAGATAACGCAGATAAAAGTGCTGAAAAATTCTCTGTTCAACTCTACATTCTTCCAAATTGCCACATGGTTTTCTTTACTTTTCTTGCTAAGGAGGTCAAAAAAACGTCAAATAATGACTAAATTAGTTTAGCCAGCACTGAATCCCCTCATTCTATGAAGAGGAATTCTTGGTTAAAGGTGTGAAATTTCAGGAAGTGATGTCTTAACTCAGGTATCGTTATTCATATAAATCATGCTAGGAAAACCTGAGGGCCAACAAACATTAGGGCGTTTTAAATCAGGCTCTTTTCTTATTCATACAATTTATACCTTGTCTAGGTCTATAAGAATCAATGAGTTCTGAGCATGGTTTTTGCTTCTGATTATTCAAAGACAGAAACCAAAGAGATTAATAAATTGAAAATTTTTAAAAACCCACTGGTTTTCAGTTGCATGATATGGACGAGATGTGAAACCAAAAAATCAAGAATTAATTCAAGAGGGAAGATGGTACCTGGATTTCTTTTGGGAACGTTGCGGAGAACATGAGTGTTTGGCGCTCGCCTGTTGGAGGCATACAGTGATTTTTATTTTCGACGATATTCCTAATTTGCGGTTCGAAACCCATGTCTAACATACGGTCAGCTTCATCCAGCACCAAAAACCTGAACAAAAAGTAAGCAAATTTAATGCAAAATATATAAAAGAATACCTATGTACAGTCTTTCTGGCCCTATTGAATTCTAGCGAAAACCAGACTTTTCAAAGGGCAATATCTCGGTTAATATTGAACGTAGAAAGCTACAGTTTGGACAGATCATATTATTTTTAGTAATCTACATGAACTAAGCATTAAAACACGATTCTGTGACCTGCGCTACTGACCCATTTAGAGAGAGTTACATTTTGTTGGTCAATTTTTGACAAAACAAATTTAGTCAGTATTGGTTAGCTCGTATCTTGGCTCAACGTTTGCTTGGACGCTGTTACACCCTTGCTACTGTAAAATTAGATTTTTTCCTATCTCACATCGCATGAATTGGGGCGATAAGTGAAAAATGACACAATAGCTGAAAGATTAAATGAATTTAAAAACACTTGAACTTACCGACAATTACTAAGCACTATTTTACCCCTTTCAAGCATATCCACTAAACGACCAGGAGTTGCGACTAGAAGGTGGCATCCCTTGTCCAGATCTTTCATCTGCTCTGTAACATAGGCTCCACCATACCTAAACAAAAACAGAAAATGCAATCTTTACTAATTGAATCAATGGTGTGAAATTACAATTCAGACTGTAATAGAACCAAATATGTAGAACAGAGTGAACTAAGATAATATTGAGGGATTATATGATCACTTTTGGGCAATGAAGTCAATATGTATTGAACTGAATATTTTATGATTGAGCAAAAAAGCTCTTTTTACACAATTCTCCTCTTGAGAAGATATGATATTTAGTGCAACTCTAAAAACGTCAAATGAGGGAGGTAATTTGGAACTGGTAGGTCTCATCATCAGCGAGGAAAAATCTCCTGATTTTCTGCTTTTGATCTCAGACAGTTGATAAAAACTAAGTTAAGATTAGGCAGACTAATTGTAAAGCATTTGTCTTGCAAGTTCGTCGGTGACTTTTTGATTACACTCAAGAAGAAACAAAAAGAAATAATATTATCAATTCCAGAGTCAGAATCGGTCACTTCAAACATTTATAAACAGGATTTATTTCACTGAAACACTTCAAAGTATGTTTTTGATCCTTTCGTTGAAACAAATTTTTGAAAGTTTGCAATTGGACTAAATAGCTTTTTAAGAGAAATGGTGATGTCAGCCATTGGTTATCAGACTATGATTTTCAATTAAAAAAGGTAGAGGACATAAAAAATACTCATTATTCTATTATACATTTCCAAATTTTTCAACTGCTGCGCTAGAAATTGAACCGGTCAGTTACAAAAGGGCCCAAGCGCCAGATATAAAAATACAAAAAAAAAAAAAAAAAAAAAGGTAGAAACTGTATGAGCTAACCCATTTTCAATTGCAGGTTAATTAATAGAGTGATTAATTGATTCCTTGCTATAATATTTTAGAGCTCTGAGGTTTAAAGGGAGTCAATAAAAACGGTTACTATAATTTTTCTCGAATTCCCATTTTTGGCGCTTGAGTCCGTTGGTAACTGACCGATTCAATTCTAAATTATTTATTCTAAAGAACCAAAAACTTATGCGCTTATGTTGATTGGTTCTTTGTACTTGGTATTCGGCTTAAGCTATTTAAATCATAGGATGACAATAGAGTACTAATGTAATTCTGTAGACTGGAAACTTACACGACACTCGGACGAAGCCGGGAGCGATAAGCAAACTTCTTAGCCTCATCGTAGATTTGAGTAGCCAATTCTCTTGTGGGAGCCAGGACAAGACCTAGAGGATAAAGCTTACGACGTTCTCCCTGTAATAATAATAAGGAACAAAATTGAAAAGAAATATTATAACAAGCTCTTGAAACCTTTAATTGAAAGGAATCATCTAGAGCATGAAAAGGTTAAAGTAATATTGCTAATTATTCAGTGTTTTTTCCCCTTACCATCAGCATGAGGCATGGTGGCTTGAGAATGACTTATAGATGGTGTCACACCGTTTATAAGTGATCTCTCTTCAATTGAAAAAAGCTGATTTTTTGGATTGGATTACTACAAACTTGGTATTTTTTTCACTTTTATTTTACTGAGAGCAGTTTTCTTCAGAATTTAGTGAATTGAGTCAACACATGAATCTTTTGAAGAAACGAGGAAAGGATGAAACATCGTGAATCTTTATCCAGCTGAGCAAAATCTGCTCCATCAAAGGATTCTTTTTTTAGGCGATAATCAAAAACTGATTCCTGCTTCATTTAATCATTCCTTGACTTTCTCCTGACTTCTTCTAATGAAATACTCTGACTTTTTTGTGATAACATAAGGGCACTTAATTAATGTGGTCAAGACGTTGGCACAGCAATGCAATCAGCTGGCCAGCCACGGACCCAATTTTTACTTGGAACCTGGCTCTATAAAAGACTGCATTCCTAGACTATTGACGAATTTCCCTGATCGTTGACAAAGTCCCTGACTTTTCTCTGATTGTTCCCTGTAGAGTTAAATTCTCTCACTTTTACCGGTTTTTCCTGTTGCTAGCCAGCCTGTTTTAATGAACTTAATATGCATCTAGATGGAATTACATTTTTTTGGTAAGGGGCAAGGACTGTAAACCCTCATGATGGGGTAAATTCCTTGGTTCTTTAAAAGGCTTACTCAGATATTAATTTTTTTGTTATACATAAAAGTACGTACTCGGTGATTGTACGGGAAGCCCTGGGGTCCTCTGACGTACATCTGATTCAAAATTGGAACAAGGAAAGCCGCTGTTTTGCCAGACCCAGTTTGGGCGCACGCCATGAGATCACGGCCAGACATAATGATTGGAATGGCGTACTTCTGCACAGGGGTTGGCGAGTCGTAGTGGGCTAGAGCTATATTGTTAGTGATTATTTCTGTCATCTGGATGTCAGCAAACTGGAAAATATGAAAACCAATTAGTCAAAAAATAACTGACTATTTTTTGTTTGAGATATAAATTGTGCAAAGCAAACAAGGTTCTTGGTGAGGAAAATTGCATTCTATAATTCCAACAAAGTTTCGAACTTAAAATTTGCAGTTGGCTTCAAGTTTTCTCCCTGAACTTCCAAAGCTTCAATGTGGAAATTAAATTCATTTATTGTGTGATACTGACATTGGAGTGAAAATCAACTTGAATATTTTTGGAAAAATGAGATGATTGTTTCCAAATAGAAGGGGAAAAAAAAAAAAAAAAAAAAAAAAACCACAAAAAGTAACCAGGAATGCAAATAGTTCTCTGCGTCACCTGCCAGTGAATATAAAATTATCAATACTGTTCAGAGGTATTTTTTTTTCTTTCTGTATTTTTTAAGAGGCAATTTTTGTCTCCTGCAAACAATATAATTTAAGTACTTAGATATCAATGAAAATTGCAAATCAAATAAAAATTTGACAAAATTTTAAACAGCATATTGTGTTGATCTCTTTGCGGAAACCCAGCGCATTCCAGGAAATTGGGGAGGCTCCTTAGAAAAATTGCTGAGGCCTAGAACTATTCGCACCCCTGAATCTAACTAACGCCCCACTAACGGCTGAAATTAAATACTTGAACTTACTGTGTTGATATGAGGGGGGATATCATTTCCCGTCGCCTCCACGGGAATATCCTCATATTTGTTGAAATTGATTCCGGTGTTGCCTGTGCCGAAGAGATCATGCTCCAAACGCTCATCCCGCTCGGTGGGAACAGTCCAATCGTTCCTTCGTTCAACTGGTTTTTGCCATCTATCGTTTCCTGAAAATACAAAATCACCCAATGTTAATTTACAAGCAAACTAGTCGGATTAAAGAGCTAAACATTTAAACAAATAGAATGGAATTTTAAATTATTTAGGAAAATTTGTTCTGTTGCATGCGGAGGTCTGTACTACAGAATCAAAATATTTGCAAACCAAGGGATCACCAATGCTTCTCTCAGCTCTTTAATTGATCAGTGGTGTCATATCAAAACATCAATGACCCTTCAGTTCGATTGTATGCATAAGCCAATGACAAGGTTGTCACAGAGTTTAGAAAATAAAATTCACTAACATTCCCCGGACACATTTCAGTAGGATTCCTTGACAATTGAGGATACGAGACGATGTGAGAGGAAAAAAATCCTGTGACACAACAGATCTCATAAGACATTGTAAGTATATGCATGCTCAAACATGATCAGTATGATGGTAAGGGCTTCCGGTGAAGATTAGAATTACCTCTTAATATGTTTAGGCAAATTTGCAAGTGAGGCTATGTAAGGTGGACCTCAGGTTATCAACTTAGAAGGCTTTGCTTGCTATGTAAATGTTTCAACAAATCCAGGAGAAACTTTCCCCTTTGGTTGAATACCTAATTTACTTTTGGAGTCAGTCCATTTCAATTCAACCAATGAATTTTCATGATGTAGTTTCATAATCTAGTTATAGATTGCCTTTGAAAATACAGCAGTAAATCTGGTCAATAGCTAGCGCTGTTCCATCCAGTGTTGAGCCAAATTTGAAGTTAACGAGGAATAAATAGTCATGTACTAGTTTAGTTCACACTCCTTCTCATGCTACTCAGAGCTCTTTTTTGCTATTATGTCCTATACATCACCTACCTTTAAAACAACAACAACAATATTCATCCAAGAGAAAATAAAACATTGAAAAATAGCTTACCACGAGGCGGTCCATCATTGCGCTCGTCATTGTATCCAGAACCTCCTCGGTCCCGGCCACCTCTATCATTGTCTCGCCAGCCGTCGAAGCCTCCGCGATCCCTCCTATCATAATTCCTGTTGTCTCGGTAGTCTTGACCACCGTTCTGGCTCGAGTAGTCGCCTCTTCGGCCAGAATTGTAGTCGTTTCTACCACCGCCACCACCTAGAATTAAAAAGGGAAACAAATTAAAAATAGATTTTGAGCATATAAAATTATTAAAGTAAGCTTAGAGTATGATTAATACAAATAATGTTAGCCATATTTTGATGGAAAATTGAGAGTTCAGCATTCAATGAAGGTATCTGCTAGCGTCCTTAAATAGAAATCAAATTACTTCCTTTCAATTACTTTTTCCAAAGCAATAAGAAAAATAAAGTAGGTAGGTACTTTTAAAATTTCCTTCATGGCACATTTTGAGAAAGTTAGTGATTTACTTTCACGGCAGGTGACTTTGAAGTATTTTCTTTGTTAGCACAGAACTTAAATAGATTCAATTGTGATTCAACAATAGATTCGCATAAATAACTGAAGCCGAGGAAATTGATGCAATTACTTAAATCAATTTTTTTCTGAAAAAAGTTGATTTTTCAAAACATCAAATAAAATTTCCCTACACTCCCGGATGCATAACTCTTAGGACAGCCAGTTCAATTATCAAGCATAGAGTACATAGAGTCATAATATAAATGGGAGAGCTGGCGTCATGTTCTGCTCGACGAGTTTCAAGCCCGGTGTGCCCCCAGCTTCAGTCACTTTTTCGATGCATGTTCTCCAAAATGGCAATGTGGAATACGAGGTAATTCCTATCTTCTTTGTTTACGTCAGATGGCCGGGTACGCCGTGTATCGAATACAATCGATTATGTATCAAAAAAGTGGCCTGGCGTCTCACGGGAGTCTTGGAATTCGGGACCTGGAAAATGTTTAAAAGTGGCGCCTGCTCTCCCACTTACATTAAGACTCTAAGTACTCTATTTTATCAAGATAACATGAATTCCACACTAATTGTACATTTTCAAAACTTTTTCAGCACTCTTGAGCCAATTGAGAAAATTCTGCATATTTTCTTAACTTCATGGTTCTAGGTACTAGCTTCAAGAATAAGGAGTCAAAAACTTTTTGAGGAATTTTCAAGCACTTATCAAGAACTTAATCAATATTTTTTTCTAAGACTCAGGTTGTCTCCCTACATCTTTACCAGCACCAAGCTCCCCTTTACAAGCTTCCAAAATATCAAGCACTTTTAAGGTGTTGGAAAAAACTATCAAAATCTCGCACTTTCAACGCTGTCCAATGCTACATGAACCATGTACTTACTTTCCAGACATGGTCACACCCTGCTAATTCACAAAAGAAAAAGGGTTGATACTCTTTCTATATTGACATGCTCAAGATGCCAGATAGATAGAGAGATGCTGTCATTAATACAACTGTTATAAAAGCTTTGAGAGACTTGACAATACAGTGAGAGTGAAAGATGTTGCTTATTCACCCTGTAAATCCTACATTGTAAAATTAGGTATCATGGAAAGCAACTCATACTAATTGATTGAAAAGTTGGATTGAGATATACCTGATCTGTAGTTGTCTCGATAGCCGCCACCTCTAGGATAACTGCCCCGATTGTCACGACTATCGCGGCTGTCACGGCTATCACGATTATCGTTATAGTCCGATCTTGAGTGTGAGCTATCACTTGCCCCACGGTTATCAGAATCTATAATCAAGGGAATTAAAAAAGTTATGAGCTGTGAGAGAAGCATGAGACCTATTATTCTATGATTGAATGATAAGATATATGACTTGAGAATAAATTTTATGCAGGTTGGTGAGAAAAATTGAAGAAAAGGGAGCGGTGATTACGAAAGCACATATTCACTGCTACAAAAAAATAAGCCCGCGGTAACTTTTAAATGATGGATAGTATGAGTTCAAATTATTCTTTCTAATAGTCTGAAATGATTAACAGCAATGGTAGCTTTCATGGAGGAATTATTACCTCAGGATGACCAACACCTTTAATAAAAAAGAGGACTTGAAAGGGGGGGGGGGGAGCATTTTTACTATGTTCTTGAAAATTAACTATCTTCAACAAAATTTATATGTTAGGCCTCGATACTTCCAGTACAACTGATAAGAGTGCCTGTCTTGAGTATATGTTCAGGATCTTTATTAAATCATTTTATAAAATCCTATCAACCTTGAGGTATTTGGAGTTTTATACTTGACTAAAAATTTACCAGTTTGTTAAAGATGATTTATTAAAAGTGACGGGTAGGTAACATAAAACTATGGTTTGGATAGAAGCAACATTTTAAGCAGAGACCGTAACTACAAAAAGGGTTGTGAGGAACTGGTACAATAAGAAAAATCTATTGATAGACAAAAAAAAGGCTTTCTTTAAGTAATGAGCCTTAAGATACATATTAGTTAGGCTTGAGGTAAATAAGTACTTAAGTGTGGGTAATAAAAGGCAAAATGTTCTTGAAAATGGGGAGGGGGGAAAGCTATACCATTCACTTATGCTTAATTCAGTGCATTGTAAACCTATAAATTGATGTCCGGAGAGCACTAAAAAGCCGGAGAATAATAAGTAAGTTGCGACTTTGGGAAAAACGAGTGAAGCTTGCCTTAAAGACACTGTTCAGAACTGAAGAAATAATGCACAGCAAACGCTTAAAAAATCATTTATTAGAACCTTCAAGCTTGAAATTAACAAAGTCATTAAGTGTCAAAAACTGAAAGTTTATAATCTTTACTCAAAATCTGTGCATCAGCTGTGATAGACAACTTAAGTACCTAAGTGTTCTTTTTCAAGTAAAATTTACCTGACTCCGCCACATTAGCAAGAACAGCTTGATTGCAAACAGTATCAGAGAGGTAAAAAATTGGGCTAGATATCTATGAAAGCAAAAAACCGTGAAGAATTAATCATTCAGCTCCAAGTAGTTGTTCTACTTTTTCCTATTCACATCACACGTTGATCATTATTAAATTACTTGTACAAGAAAGATCGATTAATGAGACAGAGATGTAAGGAATGCTATACTTCAGCTGAATCAACCGCTCTCTCAGAGAAAATTGGCTATTTAAACTCTACAGGACAATCACGAGGATAAGAACTTGTTAGGTGTTAGGCTTAAATCTTACCTCCGGATCTGTTACGGAGATGAGGTGGGACGTAGCGGCCTTGCGATTCCTTACGGCCGCCCTGCAAGTCCAGACCAGCAAACTAGAAAAGAAACACAAGGTTTGACCATTTGAAGAGTGCGAAGGACACCAAAATAATATATTAGACTCATTCACAGATACTTAATTGATAAACTACCTGTTACTAGGTCAGACTGTCTCCATTTTGGTGACCTCACAATGCTCAGAAACTTGGGGTGGTAACTGTGAGAGTCCACACTACCAAGATAACAGCAAGACAAAACCAACATGCAAGAACTACGCATGATAACAGATTAAAAGTGAAGCGAAGGCCTAGGGGTGACTCGACACTCGGACATACAAGGAGAGCTCGACACCATGGCCCCTTCAAAGAGGTCTACATTCAATGTAGAGATCGAACTAGGAAAAGAACACTTTCTGTATGTGAGTAAGAGAGCTAAATCAGCAATTTCAGCTAAAATTGTAGGAGAAATGACATAAATGAGCCCGGAAATGAGCAAATACTACCGTCTAGAAATGGCTACAGAAAATAGGCCCTAACCCCTAACACCCGCAAATTGCAGTCACACAAAACTTTAGGAGTACTGAAAACAAGACAATTTATTACCTGCTGTTCTAGACCTGATCCATTTTGGTTGGGTACATTACTCATATTACTATTAAAACGTTTATTATAATGCTTTTTGTCTTCAAAGCGTCGTTCACAGGAACATACACAAAGAACAGTTTTCCTATTTTTAGGAGTGATAATACTACTGGTGCTGAAAATATTTGACTCGGAAACGCACACTCAAAATATTACTGAAGTACATCAATGCCGGGAGTATAATTAATTTTAGCTGACTTCGAACGAAATCTGACTCACTGGAATCAAAATCTATGATTCTCTTGATAAAAATGTTAAAACATATATGAGGATCAAAAATTTTCTGCATAATAAAAACTCTACCGAAGGCAAAGGGAAAAGATGCACTATGTGGTGTAATAGTTAACATGTTGGCAATATGTAAAAACATTGATAAATTTACAGGTTACCAATGTTTCAAATATTTTACCAAACATTGCTAATTTCTACGGCCACGATAAAAATTGTTTTTTTCAATTAAAACTTGTATTAACGACCTTTCAAACTCTACCACTACCTAAATTAGCACTTCAGATACAAAGGAGAGGTCTCTGCAGCGACTCATTGAATTTTTTCCACATCTGATGCAATTGAATTCCAGAACGCGTGTCGACGTCAGCTTCGGAAAAAGTGGTCAACCTGAAAAAATGAACCACCTCTGCATGGCGGATTTTTCAAAATTCATTGCGCTCTGATCAAATTCTACGCAGTTGATCTTGTCGATCTCGCAGTTGAAATTCAGGATAAAAATCAAATTATCCGTCCAATTCAATTTGAATAAAGTTCTTTAGGTCAGATACGCTTGACTTAAAAATTGAATGCTACTCTCTCCTGAATTTCGCAGCCAATTAAGGATGAATGTGAGATGTATATTGAAGACTGAAGTCAAGAGCCACAAATTTACCTAGGTAATTTGGGACATGAAGAACCTTCCAATTTCTTTGTTTCCTTCACGACTCACCACAAGATAACTCCATGAAATTTAGCATGAACATATTTGGATGAGAGAAATTAATTTCCAAAAATTGCAAGAGAAATTGTTGGTTCAGAACTTTCCATGAAAAAAAAAAGAAAATAGAAGACGATGGAAGATTTGCATTGTCGCAATCAAAAGATACCAATTTTTTAGACTTTAACCATCAATATGCATTTATTTGATGTGGCAGCTAAATTTATAACAAAATTTTCAGGTGATTACTGATGTTTGTATCACATGATCTTCCAAAAAAGAGCGCCCGTTTCATACAGGGTTATTCAAAAGTTACGCACCACTGGCCATAACTTTAGTTCTAATTATGATATCGATTTGCGGTTTGTGGCGTCCTTCCTCATATCGAGGGGGAAACTATTTGAGGTACTTTTCAGTTCTTCACCCCCCCCCCCCCAGGGGGAGGGGGGCGGGGGGCAACTCGAAAATTTCAAATGGCAACCCCCATCATGTGATACATCGTTAGAAAGAGCATGAAAAAAGAAAATTTTTGGCGCAAACCGGAAGTCGATCTGACCCCCCTGTCAAAAGTTAGGGGGGTCCAAAGGTTATTTAGGGGGTCCGTACCTTCATTTTATAGAGTAGCTTCGGCGGCTCTTGGACATACCGTTTCTCTTTTCAAAGAGTCCTCGAATACTCCAAGTCTAATACCGAAGTCTTCATATTGCCCCCGGGCCACCACAGCCCCCCCCCGTAGGGCGGGATGGGCCTGTTACAATGAAACATTGCATTATAATGCGAAAAGTCACAGAAGAGCTTCAAACTTAGCATCAAATCCGAGTGGAACTTCTTGCCAATGTTAACGCAAACGCAGCCTGCGACTTTAAAGTGAGTTTTCAAAACTCTTAGCCCCCTGCCCCCCTCATTTTTGGTTGCAGAACGGGTAAAAACCGGGAAATTCACTACAAATAATGCCCGAAACTAATGTCCAACTTGAGGAGGACCCTTGAAACGTTGCGATCAGTCGGAGCATTGAAATGCAAGGACTGCCACCCCCTTAAAGTACGGAAACATCCAAAACACCCCCGCTGCCCCCCTCATTTTTCGTTGCGGAGCGGGTAAAAACCGGGAAAATCGCCAGAAATGATGACCGAAACCACTGTAGAACTTGACGAGAACCCTTGAAACGTTGCGGTCAGTCGGAGAACTGCAACACAGGAACTGCCGCCCACTTTAAGGACGGAAACACCCATAAAACCCCCGCTGCCCCCCTCTTTTTTCGTTGCAGAGCTGGTAAGAACCGGGGCATCATTTCTGGCGATTTTCCCGGTTTTTACCCGCTCCGTAACGAAAAATGAGGGGGGCAGCGGGGGTGTTTTGGATATTTCCGTACTTTAAGGGGGTGACAGTCCTTGTATTTCAATGCTCCGACTGATCGCAACGTTTCAAGGGTCCTCCTCAAGTTGGACATTAGTTTCGGGCATTATTTGTAGTGAATTTCCCGGTTTTTACCCGCTCTGCAACCAAAAATGAGGGGGGGCAGTGGGCTAAGAGTTTTGAAAACTCACTTTAAAGTCGCAGGCTGCGTTTGCGTTAACATTGGCAAGAAGTTCCACTCGGATTTGATGCTAAGTTTGAAGCTCTTCTGTGACTTTTCGCATTATAATGCAATGTTTCATTGTAACAGGCCCATCCCGCCCTACGGGGGGGCTGTGGTGGCCCGGGGGCAATATGAAGACTTCGGTATTAGACTTGGAGTATTCGAGGACTCTTTGAAAAGAGAAACGGTATGTCCAAGAGCCGCCGAAGCTACTCTATAAAATGAAGGTACGGACCCCCTAAATAACCTTTGGACCCCCCTAACTTTTGACAGGGGGGTCAGATCGACTTCCGGTTTGCGCCAAAAATTTTCTTTTTTCATGCTCTTTCTAACGATGTATCACATGATGGGGGTTGCCATTTGAAATTTTCGAGTTGCCCCCCGCCCCCCTCCCCCTGGGGGGGGGGGTGAAGAACTGAAAAGTACCTCAAATAGTTTCCCCCTCGATATGAGGAAGGACGCCACAAACCGCAAATCGATATCATAATTAGAACTAAAGTTATGGCCAGTGGTGCGTAACTTTTGAATAACCCTGTATATATACTCGTCCTTCTCCACTGCATGCACAGACTAGGGATCCTTATTCTGGGCATACTTTCAGCAAAAAAGGACAAGTTGTCTCAAGTCCTGAAAAATGATGTCCTGAGGAAATTTGTAAGTATAAAATGTTTGAAAAATATTTGCATTAAGCTGAATTGAATCACAAAACTTTATTCATTGTGTTAAAGATTCTCTTAAAAGGTGCTTGTACCATATCAAACTATTTTTGAAAATAATTAACTCATACATTAAATTTCAATAATTAGTTATAGTGGATCAGCAACTCTACTCATGTTTCAGAAAATCACCACCCAGCATATGTAAAATAGAACCAACTCTCGCAATGCTTGTTCTTACTTTGAGAATCTCCAAGTGTAGTTTCTCTCAGTTTTCACTTTCTTTCAACTTCAAAAGCATTACACCAATTTGCTTGAATTTACATGCCTTCCTCAAAATTCAGGATAGGTGATGTGTTTTCAGTGTGAGGGGGAAATTCAAGTACTGCCTTGATAAAATTGGTAAGTACTTAGCTAAAGAAAAATACTTACAAAAAAGTATAATTTGTAAATTTCAATTTTTTTTATTTTTTTAAAAAGAGAAAAACAATGGAAACAAGTAGGTAAAAAAGGGTTACACATCAGTATGATAAGTATTATACTTCGAAGATAAAGTAAAGGCAAGGAAAGAAGATGGGAAAGGAAAAAGAAGGATTTTCTGATTCTATGCAAGCTTCTCAACAAGGATGGGATATTTTGACCGAACTTTTGAGGTACCTGCAAAAAGGAGGTGAGAAAAGATTAGGATATGTATAGGAGGATAAAAACGCAAATCAAATTGGACAGGATAAAATGCAGATGAGGGATACAATCTACTGATATAAAAGAAAAGTGCTTTACATTCAGAGAAAGATAATACAATAAACCATGCTTCAAAAGTACATTAAAAAAAAGGATCCGGGATTTCGCAAGAATGAATAGCATCGCCTTAACATTATACATAGGATTTTGCCTCATTTGTTTCAGATGTATTCCTTCAATCTGTGAGACATGGTCGAGTCAAGGGGCTCTCAAGTTCAAATAACGATTCCTGCGGACCATCCCTTCCGCTCTGAATTTAATTTTTGCCGGGCGCTAGTCATAACTTCTAAAGGGATCTCATATTTTTCATCTATCTACTTATTTAATTTACTGTCGTTTTTTTAATAGTGCGTAATCTCTTGAAAAGCAAAACAAACAAAAAAAAATTTTTACTTGTGTAATCTGTTCTCTGGTCTTGAAGATTTGCCATAAGTAGCTGTCCCCTCCCCCAATTTTCTCCTGGAGGCTCCACCAGACCCCTCAGCCTCCCCAATACCGAACATTCATACTTTGATTATGTTTCACAGTGAGGGAGAGGGTCAGTGATAATCTTAAAGAAATTGGAACGCTGCTGAGCAAAGAATCCAAAGAAAGAAAGAAAATTGATTGATTTTTTTTTACTCATCAATCCCAAAATTTCCTTGTGCTTCAAGTTTTAGTTTGATTTTTGTAGAAATTATCATGAAAACATTCTCAATTTGGTCGATATTAAACAGAATATTGCAACACTGTCATTAGTTCTGGACATAAATAATCATTAATGATGTTTGTGCGAGAGTTTCAACTATGAGAGTTAATATCTTACAAATAACTGATACATATCACACAACCATGTGAGTATCTTTAACCCTTCATCTCCTTTTATTCAAAAAAAAAAAAAAAAAAAAAAAAAAAAAAAAAAAAAAAAAAAAAAAAAAATCTATGAAGAGATGTAAAAAAGTGGACTTGCCTAGTCCTAGAAAATCGATGAATTTTCAAAAATGCGAGGAAACTTAATAGGCAATAAAGGCCTTGAAAGAAAATGCAATCTTCCATAAAATCTGGTAACATTGAAAAAATAATTAAATAATGCACAAAAAAATAATCTATAAATTATCGTCTAAAATCATACTACAACTTGACTTATAGAGCCACTAAGTATTATGCACAAGAAAAGACACATTGATATTTAATCACTTAATTTGAAACAGAAAAAGCAAACATGAAGGTACAAATTGTGAAATGATGACAAGAATCACTGATAATTAAGTAATTTCCACCTGCCAGGCAAATCTGACGATGAATAGGAGAATGAATAATTTTCAATAAATTAAAAAAGGAGGGGGGAAAGTTATAAAATTATTCCCATGAACTGAACCATAAAGAATCCAAACATGTTTAAAAGGAAAAAAATGTTATAAAGGAAAAAATTAGAATTTGAGTAAAAGCCTCAATAATAGTATTGGCTGAAAATAAGTTTCACATGGTGCTCCTTTTATCATAACAAATTCTAGTGACTGGAGGAATACTTGCTGATCACGGTAGAGGTCATAAAGTACATACATACCACGGGTGAATATCATACGTAAATGCTTTGAAGTTATCAAAGCATTTACGTATGATATTCACCCGTGGTACGTATGTACTTTATGACCTCTACCGTCAGTACATGACAACATATTTCTGGTTTGAGTCTAACTAACGCTCTGCATGAAAAAGAGAGGGGATGAAGGACTACTCACAATATATCATGAAATTCGGCAGGCCTAAATTTGATATTTTTTTTTTTTACAAGATGTTCCTCATGGTCTCCTGAATACAATGAGCTTTTAGAATTGAACTTTCTGTATGTAAATTTTGGCACTAAAAGCTCATTGTGCTCAGAGGGTTGTAAGGAACACTTATCAAAAAATATGGAACTTTAGCCAGCACCAAATTTCTTGGTATTCCAAGCAAAGTCCTTCGCCTTGTTTCATTGATAGCTGTTTTTGAACTCAAGATAGTGGAGTCTTTGGAGTTCCTTTTGAGAATCGCCAGGACCTCAAAAGAGTAAAAAAATCATGGAAGAAAAAGACAGCCGTCTACAGCAGGATGTATTCATGGTTAAGAAACGTTTAAAATATCTTCTGAGGAGGCCATGAGGAAGAAATAAAATAAATGCTTTAGCTGATCAGGACGGCTTCACAGTAAGCTGATACATTGAATACGGTAAACGTATCTCACATTCCTGTTCCTGGAGAATTTCAAGAACATATATAAAAAATAAAAGAAAATGAAACAGTAAATTTAAACGAATAAGTCCACAAATTTATCAGGAAACTTTCTCTTGTACTGTAAAATTGTTACAATGTTACGAGTGGTTTTAAGAAACCAAAATGCATTTAGGTGTACGATATAAAGATAATAATTTAAATACAACAAATAAAATATTAACATCTCTAGTGCTGTGATTTCAAATTAAGACAATCAGTTGGAAAGCAAATTGATGATGAATTTTGCTCGGTTTTGAGCTGCAGTATCAGTGAGAGCTACATCTAATTAAAATTATTTTTCATTGATATTTGGCTTTATTAAAAGTCTCAAGAGAAATATCAATAAATGAAGGTAAAAATAAGAGTGATACTTGAGACCAAGTAAAGAGATTAATTGACTAAATTCAGGTGAAAATATGCTATTTAAAACAACGTTAATTTGAAGTTAATCCTGAAAAAGAGAAAAAAAATTATAAATACAATGATGAGGGAAAATAAAAACATACAGCAGACCAGAAAAAAAGGACGAACAAATGAGGAAATGAGAGCCATCATGAAAGCATTCCGATGATACTTTGGTGGGACTGAAACTATCAACTAATTATGGGAACACTACTCACTAATGATCATCAACCTTAATGGAGGGGGATTTTTTATTTTTTTTTTTAAATTTTTACTTAAAATTAAAATACAAATAAAAATAATTTATAAATAAAATACAGGAAACCTGATTCTACCGGTATTTTCTTTTTTATACTATTATTAAAATAAAAGATGCGACTATGGATACATGAATGTGATAGATGTCGGGCTGAGATTCATTTCAGGGTAGAAGATTTCTCATAATGATTACTCGAATTGAAAAATCAGAATGTTTAGTGGAAAAAGGCAGAACAAGATGAGGATGATAACACTAATCGATGGATAATGATGACTAGATTGACCAATCAGATGGTTGGAAGCTTAAACTAATCTAATACAAGCATGGTCTGTCAAATAAATAAGGTGGGTACCCCAAGGACTATCTTAAAACTAAAGGCGATGAATATTTGAGAAGAACTTGCTGACATTTGGATCACCTCATATCACAACTCCTAAGAGAAACCGGTTCAGCGATCTTCATCCCAGCTTTAGATTTTTCAGGGGGAAACTTCAAGGATAAATAATCCAGCTGCATTTACATCTCCAAAATGAGATTTTCCTGACTTGACAGGGTCACGTTTACGAGTGATTAGATAGTTTTTAATGATGTTGGAGGACAGTGTGAAAGACCTTTTCAAGCAGACAAGCTTTGAAGTGGTCTGTTTTACACTGAACCTTGATGATCTAGCCCAATGTGGCGCATGATCTGGTTCCATGACCAAAGGTCCGATAATCAAGATGGTCATGGTTTCTGCTACTTGGATCCAGTAGTCACCAGGATAGGGCTTTGTCTGATGAAGTCTCTTGTGTCATCACATAAAATTTTTTATGTGAACAGGTACATTTAATTTTCTTTAGTTTTCATGCATTAATACTTGCCCTTACATAGAGCTAGCTTCATACTATTTCATAAAGGTGAGACTTCTGAAATTTTACCAGATGATCAAGGTCCTACTATGATTAAAATTTTCAGATTTAAAAGTTGGATAGATTATGATCGAATCCTTCAAAAACTCAAGAAAACATTGGGATGTTTACGTTTGGTTTCTGGTATGGAGAATGCATGAAAGCTCAATGTTGAACTTTCTTGGATGAGTCTAAAACATTAATTCATTTAACAAAGAAATGATCAAAGCTAAAGCAAGTGCATGCAAAATGAGGCTGACCTCGTTCTCACGGCAGCTCAGTAAATTTAATTTTTCCCACCTACAACGTTGCCTGCCACTGTGTTTTGGGCAGGGATTTTAATGGTTGCGTAAGTTGAGTCTGTAGAGACTCAGCCTCAGCGATTGAGCTTGGCAGGCGGGCCATGGGCAGACCCGCGGCAGTGGTGCTGGTCTGCCACCATGACCCCCTGACAGCCTCGGACCACTGCCTTGATGCCGGGTATCAGCCGACGCCTGGTATTGGGGCAGTGGTCTGAGATCCTTTGACAATGGATGAAGAGGCTCAGGCTCAACGGCGCTTGTACGCAGACAGGGGTAAATATGCTGACTTCTGAGAAGGTCCCATGGGCGCGCTGCCGAATCTGCCAGCCAGCCGGTTTTTCCCTTGCGAGTCTGGGTTATTGTTGAGACCGGACCCAGTCTCAAGAGAGACGGTATCGGCATCGAGTCTGCCCTACGGTGCAGCTCAGAGGACACCCACATAGCACAGAATCTTATGTCAATACTGATACATATTGTTGGATGTTGACATGATATCACCAACACTAATGCAGTATGATATTAAGATTGTCGGTTAAAAGGTATACCGCGTCAGCATAAGTATAACACTGATACCTTCAATATATCAAACAACAGTATTGAGTCAATGCTGACGAGGTAAAAAAAAAATAACACGAAAAGAAATTAACACGAAAAAATGAAAAAAAAATATAGGAAGAAAAAGAAGCCTAAGAAAACACGGTGTTAATCAAAGTTATGATGAAAGTCGAGCCGCGCACTGATACTATGCATGCTATAACAGCCTTATTAACAGGCGTGATTTCAACCCGAAACACCATCAGCTCCCTGTGGCTCAATGGCAGAGAACTGGGCTAGGAATCCCGCGGTTCGGGTTCAAATCCACCCGAGGGCATCCGGGTATTTTACGCTACTAAACGTCGCAGGACATCAAGTAAGCGGTTTATAATATTCAATACTTGTATACTTGTGTAATTCATGTTTCAAATGTAATACATGTGCAGTACTATGAAAATGACGGTCATCGTCTGAACTTTCATATCTACTTGACAGAGGGCGCTGAGTGTACAGACGTGTCAGTGTCAAGGTAGTAATGCATACATGTTGTCGGTGTCCTGCAGTGTTCTGATGACCTTGTCATAACCCTGATTTCCATATGAAATCAACCTTTTCGGCCAATACTGTAACAATATTTTGACAGCTCCAAATCAGTAACTAATAAATACTGGCATAGTCTTGATATAATATTAAATCAGGATACATCAGCATTATATAAATACTGACACTACTGACGTGTCAGTACTATTGTAGTATTATATCAATATTCTGTGCTATGTGGGCAGACTCGATGGAGCTGCACCGATGTCAGTCTTGTGCTGATGGTCGACCCCCTCGAGGTGGTCCATACCCAGACTCGCTGAGCAGAGATTGCCCGCTTAGCCTACTCCCAATCCCTGGTTTTGGGTACATGTTTTTCCTGACGCCACTGCGTATTTTTCCTCCAAAAAAAACAAAGAAACCGAAGTTCAGGGCTGCATTTTCCTCCTTGGACTAAGTAGGTTATTAATCATTATCATATAAATGGCTCCGACAACTGCTAGCCTCGCAGGTGCACTCAACACAAGCAACTGCACCCTGATCGAAAAATCACACACAAGCGACTGCATCCTGATCGAAAAATCGGCGCAAGCGCATTTGATGGAATTTTATCAGATCATGACTGCATACTTTGATTTCATAATTTAGTTGGGTATGAAATTGTTTTGCCTTACTAAGATTTGGGCATACTATCCCAGTAAGTGCAATAATTTATCTTCATTTCCTGAGTGTTTCAACTGAATAAAAAGAAAAATTACAGACAAGGTACATGTGACATTTCTGATTCGTTTTAAAATGAGAAGCATCAATAATGTCATGAATTTTTACAGCTAGTTAACGCACAGATCGACTGCCTTGCAAAGCATAGACTAATTGATAGAAGGAAGTTCACTGGTTTGAGTGTCCAAATGAAGCAATGGATAGCTGCTCATAATAAGAGAGCAATAGGCTTATTAAAACTGCCCCTCATCAGGGTGTCTACCAGTTGTAAGAAACTTGACTGTCCTTGGTATGAGGTTCGCCTGTTTGTCCCGCTGTCCCATGACAACGGGAGGGGGAGGGGGAGGGAAAGGGGAGGTTTCCCCATTTCATGCAACCAGTATACAACTGGGCTGATTGTATAATTGCAAAGTTTCTGCACCCATGCTCTTCAGTTAATCACATCCTTGCATGCTACACTCTTAGTATATGAGTTATGAGAAATTCTAATTCATTGAAAAGCACATCATCGCGAGTTTCCCTAATTATGAGCAATACATTGCTTCAGAAAGAGTCTAGCTGGCTAATTGAAGTAGCTTCATGCAAACATTAAGGTGATTATTAGCAGGCCTTCAACATACATTAATCTTTTCCAGGCTCCTGATTTTTCATGAAAACCATTGGAGCTATAGTAGATTCATTTTCTGGACATGATCAGTTGAAACAGCACCGTCCATGTATGTTAAAGATTATTGAATTTGGATTTGATGATTTCTAAATGAATAGCTAAGAATTAAAATGTTCTCACTTCCACTAATTACACCTTCTAGGCAGGATGCAGCCATTAGAAAAATTCTAGGCATGAAATGTACTAAGGCAAAGCAAGATTGATTCATATTTGATCAAACAAAAAAGCAGAGAATCCTACCCCACTCTAACTCTACCTTAGCAATGTAATTTATAAAATGACTGAGATGGTCATCAGGGTCAGGTACTAGGTAGATTGAAAAGCATCAATGATTCGTTATTTTATAAAAAAAGAAAATGCATGAAGAGCAAGAAAGTGGGATAACTGAAATTGATTAATCAGTACCAAAATATTTCTGTCCGAAGTGGTTTGGTGCAATCTGGTGAAGCTCCGATGTGAGAATGATCATCTGAAACACAGAAATTCAAAATGCCAGATTATACCAAATAGGTACTCTGTATCAAATAAAATACATATCAATCGTACTTTTCCTAAAATGGCTTGTGAAACTTGCAGAAATATTATTATTTGGTCATTTCTGAGCCTTCCAGAAAATTTTTTTGGACTGCAAACCTGTTTGGGGAACCAAACCAGGGAACAAGGGAACATGAAATGACATTAGCTGTTGCCTAACTTCTTTGTAAATTGATATTTTTTTACAAAAGAACGGCTGCACCGATTTTTTTAAAAATTTCAGGAAATATTAGAATTCTGGCATAAAGCAGGGGGAATTGAGAAGTAATGGATTTCCTCATCATGAAGTCAGGGAAGTTAATCATTGAGGGGAAAAAATTCTTAAATTACCTTCATTGTTTCAAAAACTTCAGTCTCCTTATTATAGTTTCATTCTCTTCACATTACAGTGGTGAATCTTGGAAAATAGCAACGATCATTGGTTTGTCCTCAGTTGAGACAATAGAATCATTCGGTTAACTAATTATTGAAAGATATGTCAGCGTAAAAAACATCAAAATTCAATAAATTATATTGGACAGATAGGGTTATGTCTCATCTTGATAATGTAGCAAGAAACAGTTCCAGCGATCGACTATCAACAGTCGTGAGGCAATCTATTTAGTATGTAATCTCTTTAATTAAAGTACCCTTTCCCCTTTTTTCATTCATTAAGTTATTATTCAAACTCAAGTCTGCATACATACTGATTAAAAAAAAATCCTGCACATTCAAGGAAGAGTGCTCAAATACAATTGAATCAATGTAAGGTAATGAAAGGGGGGGGGGGGGGATCAATCTTCATCCTTATGACAGCGTATGAGACGATTTTTTCAGTATTTCAGTATTCAATATACAGTAAAAAGGATCCTTCTTTTCCTCAGTCGAAATTCTTCAAATTCCATTCTTTGGTAAAAAATCAACAAACACCTATTTGCTTTCTTGTTGCTGTCATTTGAGAGTTCCTATTTCATGTTTAAATACAATGTCTTCGTTATCTGTACCAGAATTTTTGTCAGATTCTGAATATGTTTCTGACGTATGAGTTAACTCAGAGATCCAACTCTTTCTGAGAGTTGATAATTTTTGCTATTTTTTGTGAAGATCGATCAGCCATTCAATCAAAATAATGCGAGCTATTTCTTCTTTGAAATTTTCACACAAGCAAAAATATTCACCTTCGGGAAAGCAGACGTGATGGCTCGGACAGCAAATGGTGTTGAAAACAAATTTGAAAGAATTATACTATCTTCTGGAACTCCATGATCTTTCAGAATTTGCACGGCTTTGATTACAGTATTACCACTGCCTGAAATAAAGTGAAAAAAAAGAGAATTAGTACTCAAGAATGTGGCCACCCATTTTACGGTGTTTTACTCAATTTTGAGACACTGCAATTTTGTAATTTAAAAAATGTGGACAAACTGTTACCGCCATTAAATTTATGAATCAATCTAAGGCATGAAATAATAATAACATAACTTCTCAGATAATGGTAAAAATAATCAGATACATTAAATTTTACAACCATGATGGTAATCAAATAAATTGTGCTCCGGTTAGATTTAGATAGATGGATAGATTTAACACCCATGAGACAAAGCTCAAAACAAGGAGACTCTGAAGAAATGATCATTTTGAAGCAGTTGATCATCAATATTTTGATGATTAAGAGGAAGAAATGATTGCATTATAATATTGTGTTCATATGTGTATGTATAGAAAAGTAAATTGTATACGTTTGAATCAAGGATATTTGCTTAATGGTAAAAATAGAGTACAATTTGTAGAAGAATGAAGTGTATCTTTAAAGTGCAAAAAGACATTGAGGAATTTGTAATTTTTTAGATTATTCTATCAATTATAAGATTTTGTTACAGGCTAAACAATGATTCTGACTGCAATATATATATAAATTGCGCGATAATCCGTACTTGAGGGACCCTTCATTCTCTGAAGGGTTTTGGGAGGATAAAGGACTTTGGCAGCTAGATGACACAGCGCGCCAGAGGGTGCTATAAGAGCGAATTATATATATAAATATATCTTTATTTGAGAGAGGGAAGACAACTTTTAAGTTCTTGCCCACATATTCTATTATAAGTTACAGGAATGAAGCATTAAGAATATCAAAGGAAAAAAAAATTAAGTTAAACATACATACATGTAAATTCAACCTAAAAAAAATTAAAATTCTTATTTAACTTTAAAACTTTTACTTTAAAACAAGGTCAGCGCTGTGGAACATTTATCAAGCTACAGAAAAAATTACACAGGTCACAAAATAGTGTACACTATTATACACTATACACACTACTACATATATACATACTACTACTACACACATGGTACACTATATATAGTGACCTGCTTAATTTTTCTGTGTACGTACACAGGAAAAAGTTTACTGGTGCTTGCGGACTGGTAGTAAAAGCCAGTGGAAACTCTGAAGTTGAACAGTACCTATTTGTTCACAGTGGAAAAATCTATTATAAATTCTGACGGTTGGCGCTTTTTCAATAAATACAAAGTCTACGCCCATCTTTCCAATTGATAGAATAAAAGAAGATGAGAGAAATATTCAAAATCTCTTTTCTTTGGTAAAATAGAATTTCCTTTTTCCCAGAGTTAGGCCTTTTTTTTTTTTAAAAAAAAAAAAACGATTCATTTTTGGACAAATGCGTGCAGGTCAAGCAACCAAGTCTACTTGATGGTCTGCAAAAATGCTTTAATACTTGAAAAGCACGGAAAAACTAATTAGGAGGAGGGGAAAGAAAATAACTTACTCATAATTGGGTACATTAAGAGGACTCTTCTCGCAGCAATATCTTCCGGAAATCGGGCATAAACTACTTTTGCTTGGTGCGTCTCAGCATCAGATTCGACTAAAATTTTTCCTATTCTTATTGACCTGCAACAATCTCGAAGCCCCTGAAAAAAAGCACTATATTTGAAAAATAATCTTTTCATTCTGTGAGTAAAGCATAGGATGGCTTCAGAATCTCACAAACCATTTGCAAGAGAGCACTTAATGAATTATTGTTATTGAATAAAATAATTAAGTTCTGAAATATACATTGAAGAATAATTTACAAACTGGCAGGATCATTATAGGCTTTTTGTTGCATCATAATAGTTTATCATTTAAAACCATATCTAGTCGCCAGTTTCAAAATTCTGTAAGAGATATGCATAATACAAGAAGACCTGCCGCCCTAGCTGTTGGTAGAGCTCTTAAGCCTGGTGTTTCAGGGCAAACAACAGGCAAACAAGTCAGGAAGGGCACACAAGGAGCTGCCTAACAGCAAGGAACATCCTGTATAATAAAGGTCTTCCGACAAAAAGTATTTTTAAAATTCTATAAAATATGAAAGTATGTTCAATATTAGATTGCACTTGCGATGACTACTGAACTGAATCATCAAGGCACACGTAATGTGAGAATGAAACAGTTTTACTTTGATGAGATCTGGAAAATTTTTTAAGATGCCGCTCAAAAATTTGAGGGAAACAGATTGGTGAGTTTTCCACGAAAGTCAAGGAGGTGAAAAAAAATGTTGAAACTTCCAATTCCAAGCCAGTTTTTTCATTCAGTTCTCCTGACCAAATTATATGCATATATTTATATTGGGTGATATCTTTGTTACATTGATGATAAAAATAAAATGGAAGAAATGATTAAGTCTAGATGGGCTGCGACGAATGAAAAAGACAATGAGTTCACCTGTTCCATGGCTTCCCCGCTTCTTACAATACTGACTCCAACATTCCCACGTTTGTACTGGAGGCCCTCATAAACAGCACCGGTTGGAGTGACGACAGAGCAAGGCGAGAATGGCAATTGATTCAAACTTTCTTCGACCACAAGACGGATCTATAGGCATAAAACACACTGTTAGGAGGAACATAGCTTCTCTCTACTGTTTCAATTTAATAATTGGTTTTTTGTATTTTTTAGATAATTTGAAGTAAAAGAAGAAAAGTATTCATTATGCAAATGAGAATGATGTTGTAATTAAGTTACAGTTGCAAATCATAACTTTAATGCCCTAAAAAGCATTCTTTTTTCCTCTAGATTCAACTTGGAGATAGTTTTGACAATAGTCACTTTTATTCATATCAGCAATAGAATGGCCAAAGTTATTGACTAAATGCTCCTGAAATAGCTTTGAGACTTTCTTAACACATGCAGACAACTGTGACCCTCATTCAAAGTTTCCATCCAAATTAATCTGTAAATTGTTAGCTAGTTCTTATGGGATTACTCAAACATGGCTTTGAAGAAGACTTACCAATCTATCGGCGTAAAACTTAAAATCACTGCGCGTTGTTGTCCTGCAAAAAGATGAGAACCAGCAATTACATTTATGAAAACAAAAATTAAAAACCTAGAAGATGAATTACTGATTCCTACCATGACAAACGTTTAAAATAAGTTGGCAATTACTAATTATCTTTTCTAATAAGTATGTAAACAATAAAATCATTGCACCTACGCTGCCAGCATTCATAAATCCAGAAAGTTTAAAAATGTGGCATAATAATACTTAGACAAATTTGTTGGTAATAACCAGAGGCACTGCTGAATTCTTTGCAGTGAATTAGTGTATCTGGTAAAAAATGCTCTAACCCGGTCATTTTTGTTTCTAAAAGAAATTTCTTTAACAGGAGTTCGGTCCATAAAATAATGAAAAATTCACTCAATACTTAATCTCTCATAATTTTTTAAAATATATAAGAAAAAGTAAAAAAAAAAATAATAAATAAATAAATAAATAAAAAAATTAACAACACTCACACGAGGTTCAGATTTTTAAAATTTACATTTGATGTTGGTGTAGATAATTTCTTCAAAGAATGTTAACTTGTAAGCTCCTCTTTCAAGTTATCAAGTCGGAAAATAATTGTTTTCAACCCATCATTGAGCAGTTTTTAGCTATCCCCCTTTCTTTTCTCGATAATCTACCTTAGTGTTGAGTTTCAAAATTTGCTTTATACATCTATTTGTTCACCGGAGAGAAATTGGGACTTACTTAAAATAAGCGGTCTGTTAATCTGAGCAAAGTTGGAGAGAAATTACATCACTCATTTTTAATGAGAATTCCGACAATTTATTTTAGAAAAAGTGGGTTTTAGCTGATGGATTATGCTGCCAGAGCAAAACTTCTTTGAGTGAAAAAAAAACTGCAGGAACTTCCTGTAGAAATGACTGATTTGCTAGAGACTGGACAAATACAGTTTGATATACATGGATTAAGATAGCATTAAATTGAGTTTTAACAGTGATCTTATACTGCACTGAGACATAATTGTTTGTGACTTATAAAAGCAGACTGCCATTTCTGTATTCATTACCCCAGCCCTTCATCCCTCTGCTTGAAAAGCATGATATTTGCGGGCTCATGCTATTCCAAGGTCATAGCCACACCCAAGCCATAGCCTGGACTGGAGCAAAATTCTTTTTGGTGCAAGTAGAATCATCCACCACTGTAAATTGAGTAGTAGTGATACAAGAGCTGAGTTTCCAACTCCATTACCTCTCTATACACTTGCAACTTATTAGAGACCTGATTCACAGCATTCATTGTAATTGCTACGATGGAGATGAGATGACGGTACCAGAACAGAGCTAATTTGAGGTCTCTTGATTCTACTATATTTTACACCCAGTAAAGAGGTCTAACTCCTCATTTCAGTTAAATTAGAGTTAACAGAGACCTCATGACTTGGAGGTTAGCCAGTCTTCACGAATAACATGTTGCACATGACATGGCTCCCACAATGATGAGAATTTCTCATGTTACTTTGGATGGCAACATCAAGTAAGCCTTTGAGAGATGCCTGGAATAAATTCAGATTAGAAGCCTTTAAAGACCACTCAGTAGCCTGCAGAGCCTTCACGGATCGGACTTCAGAAACACAGGAATCGAATTGCCATACATACTTGTCACGAAGGATGGTCTGCAACTCTTTGACTTGATCATTAGATGGGAGCACCTTGAAATTTGGGCCAAATTCTTCCGGGTCACATTTGATGGCTGCAGTTTTGGTTGCATTTCTAAAGTCTTCTGTGCTTCCCATTCTGGTGTTTTACAAGGGTCCAACACTCAAGAGAGGAGTAGATATGGTTCTTTACGCAAAGCGTTTAACGAGCGAGGACACGTGTTCTTTAACTGTTGAAAGCACTTGGAAACATAAATCTACGCACGGAAATTAAAGCTGAAAAGACACAAATAGATCTGATTGAGACTCTATAGAAGTACGAAAGCTGAAGAGACACGCAGTCGAAAACAAAACAATTGAATAATAACAAGTAGTTAGGTTAGGTTTCGACAGGTGAGCCAACAATCAATCGATTGAGCGTTTTTGCAGGCAAAGACCCCCTACGAATGAGCAGGCGATCACAGAGCGGGAGTAGCTGGTGGAGCGTGCATGAAGCTCGCTCGGACTCCATGATTATACTCTGTTGCTCTCTCCTCTCCTCTACTCTTTGCACATCACATAATGGCGCCAAGCACAAATTTCACTCTCGGAGAAAAATTAAACTGCTCAGCTCAGGGAATTGACCTTTTTGATCGGGATTAAATTTCTAAAAGAGTTCAAACCAAGTACTAACCAGGGTAATTCTCAAAATTCTTTGGCAAGACATTTTTCTGATATAATTTAAGGATTACCTAAGGAGGGAAAATCTTTAGCATATCTGGAGAAATCACAAGCTTGTGTGGGGGCCCCGCAGCGTTCTGAGGCATTGAAATCAAATTCTAAACGTACCTACTTACATTTTGAATTTTGATGGAAAATAAGGGGGGGAGGGGCTTCATTTATATCTGAGCCATGGGGATGCCAGATGATGAGGGATGAGTTTGAGGATTTTTGCGCTCAGCAGAGATGTTTTCAGGAGCATTGGGGGAACTAGTTAGGAGGAGGGGGGGAGAAATATTACCCTCTCCTGACTTCAAGAAATATGAGGGCTTTTGCTAAGTTAGCTGTGTTGCTAGACTTTCATTGTGGAATTTGTAATTCTACCAAAAATATTTCCATGTGAAGATGAACCATCAAGCTAAAAATTTAACTCAGCATTCGCACAAATTTATAAATTTTTTTTTGTGGCACAATGGTACAACTTCTGGGAAACATCCTGTTAAAGGTAACGAGGCACTTAGCATATTTCTTGAAAAATTTGCTAAAAAAATATCTTTGCACATTTCTGCTTTTGATAACTCATACCTACAAAAGTACATAACGATCCAAAAAGTGGTGAATTTTACCAGTCAGGCATCAAGGGGTGAAATATGAGAGCATAAATATAGCATTAGGTACCTAAGATGACATTTGAATCAGTGAGTTCGAAAATACACCAACTCGGAAAAAAAATTTTCAGGAAACACCTAAAACTTCGCAGCGGGCGAAGAAGTTAGTTTAAGAAAAACTTTTTTGGTGCCAAAGGACGCAAGAAGTACTCTAGAGACTTTAACGCACCAAGTTTCAGATACTGATTTTTCATAGTCTGCCCTGAAAAATTTATATTTTTTGACCTGAATAACGCTTGAATATTTATATAACTTGTTGGCACAAGGTATACTGAACCGAAAAAAGAAAACCGCATCGGATAGTCACCCGTTTCCCTTGATCGGCCAAAAATTGGTATTTCCAATGAAATTCTTCGATTCTTCCCTTTTCCCGTCGCCGTTTCGAGCACTTCCGATTGCAATTTCGAAATATCCTTTTGCGTGCAGATGCTTCTACTTATCCAGAAGTGTAACAAAACCGTAAAAAAGTGAAAATCGAAAAAAACCCGTGTTGGAGTGTTTCCGAACTCACTGATTCATTTTACATTATCATTATTGGAAACATGATTATTTGGATAGATAAGGTGGGGAGACGGCAGACGATAGGATGGGTTAGAGTAGGTATTGGTTAGAGAGTGCTCGAACTGCTCTGAGTTCCCGTCGCACCACGCAGCCATCTTGCCTGCTCATTCCGAGGGGGTCTTTGCCTGCAAAAAGTAAACATCCAATCAATCTCGGTGCCGGACACGGGAGCTGTCAGCAATAGATTTCGGGTGCACTGCAGATTGCGAAACGACGGGTGGCGCGACTGCGGATTGCACAGGAGTTAGGGCGCTCGTATGATGTAAACAAACTTTGGCCGCGGGATTGAAGAATTGAATCTCTAAATTGAATCGGACATCTGAGGAACTAACGAACAGCTTGTGGGCTGTAAAAATTGACGACCTGTAATACAGATGGACAAGATTCTAAAAACTCTCTGACTTTTAAAAAGAGGTGGCGGGGGATTCAAAACAAGTTGATGCTGTACATGCTAAAGAAGGTTTTATATATGAAGCGGAAAATTTATTAAAAATGAGAAATTTAGAAAATATTGACTCATCAAAAACTAATTAGCAATAAATGCGCGCAAAAAATGCGCAATAAAATTCCGGAAAGTTTTGCTTTGAGCGCTTGAGTCTATATACGCAATATAGCAGCATCCTCTTACCGTCAAGTGGTGGCTCTGCGGTAGCGCGCTCGCTCAGTGATCCGGCGGGCCTAGGTTCGATTCCCGGGCGCCGCGCCAAATTTTTACGACCGAATTTTATATTCTCACACATTTTCACATCGATTCCCATTTGATACATTAGATCTTAAAACATCAATTAATTTACAACCATCAACGATCAATAACTTCTTCAATTTTAGTAGTATAGATTTTTTTTTGGGAGGGGGGAGGGGTCACGCGCGCGATATTCTCGCCAATCACTGTACTTTCACATTAGCAGACGACCCGCTCCGCCCCCTCACATCGACATATTTCTCCCGAATGAGTCATGAGTCATGTCGCCCGGTCGTATGAGTCATGATTTTTCCCATCATTATCCAGAAAATGATAATGAAAAATTGTAGCATTTTTAATTTGAATGTTCGTAGTAATTTTTCATTATCATTTTCTGGATAATGATGGGAAAAATCATGACGCATACGGGTGATCGGGAGAAATATGTTGATGTGAGGGGGCGGAGCGGGTCGTCTGCTAATGTGAAAGTACAGTGACTGGCGAGAATATCGCGCGCGTGACCCCTCCCCCCCTCCCAAAAAAAAATCTATACTTCAAATTGAAGAAGTTATTGATCGTTGATGGTTGTAAATTAATTGATGTTTTAAGATCTAATGTATCAAATGGGAATCGATGTGAAAATGTGTGAGAATATAAAATTCGGTCGTAAAAATTTGGCGCGGCGCTCGGGAATCGATACCGGGCCCGCCGGATCGCTGGGCGAGCGCGCTACCGCAGAGCCACCACTTGACAGTAAGGGGGTGCAGCTATACTGCGTATATACACTCAAGCGCTCAAAGCAAAACTTTCCGGAATTTTTTTGGGGTGTTTCTGGAGGGCATTGGAAAAAACAAAAAAATATGGGTCAAATAAATTCATCCAAAGAGTTCGTACGAATTTTTTCAGCCCGATCGGAGGCGGCAGCTTGGGAAGTTCCCCTTGTTAGGGGGATTAAAATACAAGAGGAGAAAGGTAAGGCCTTGTCGCTCCACGGGACGTTTTCATAGGATTTGTCCCAAGTTCGAATCGCAGGAATGAAACTTCTGGGATTTTTCCCAGTTACCGTCTCCACGAGACGGGGCTCATACAGTCCTGCGACTAGTTTGCACGAGAAGATAAATTAGATAAAGTCGAGTATTTAACCGGGATTAAAATACTAATTGCACTCAATTGACAATTATACACATTATTTTAACGAAACGAACATTAACAATGGAGTAATGAATAAAATATCGCACAATTCGTTTCACTTCTTCCTCTCCTCTCAGTGGGTCCTAGAGGTACAAGTACCATACTTGGTACTGGGAAAAATATTGATTAACTCAATATTTTTCTCAACTTCGTTAGTGGAATTTAACGCTGGGACAAATCTCGTGAAACGGCCCGTGGAGACAAGGCCTAAAGAAAAAAGTAAAAACATTTAGAGCGAAAAGAATCACTCTCAAAAATGGGCAACCACTGTTTGACCAGTTATTCCGATTAATCAGTCCACTGCCCCTTCTTTTATATCGACACAATTCCCCTTTACCTGCACTTCTCTGTAATATACCGTTAAAAAAAGGCAGCGTTCGGCCCGCAGTCCGGACAAGAAAACTTCTAAAAGTCAAAGTTCTAAAATGAGCCACACGCTTCATATAGGTATTGTTCATATATTCTCGCGGAGCGCCCTAACTCCTGTGCAATCCGCAGTCGCGCCACCACCGTCGTTCTTGCAATCTGCACCCGAAATCTATTGCTGACAGCTCCCGTGTCCGGCACCGCAATCAATCTACACCACGCGTGAGACGAGATGGGTAGGCAACCCGGATTGCGTACGTACAAGGTGTACGCAATGTTCCCGAACCATCCTCATAACTAGAGTCCTCCTACGCCTAACTTTTGTTCAGATTGTGGTAGAAACTTGAAATATTGGGAATTTCCCCAGTCTAGGGAAATTGGTACTTATGAAAACTCAAAATTTTGAAGTGACGACCTTGAGAGACTGCATGGTCCAATAACTATATTTTTTACTAAAGCGCATGCCCCCCCCCCCCCCCACATTTTGGGATACTTCATTCAACCCTGACATGCCTAAGCCGGATCAAATTCAGGGGCGGACTGGTAGTTAGGAAAAGTTAGGAGGAGACCTAAATGTAAGGGCCCCTCCTGTCTTTCGGGGGCCCCTCTAAGATGGTCCGGGGGCCCTCCCCCGGTAAATTTTGAAAATTTCACACTTTTTAAACACGTAGGCATTATTGGAGTTGGATTCTACAGTACTTGAACTTCAAAAATAACCCATTCTCAGGATTCATCGGGGGTCCTTTCATCACAAATGCTTTTGGTGACCTTCCATGTCTCTTAGGGACAAATTTTCAAGTAATTCGGGGCCTTTTAGTGATTGAAAAGGATAAAAAAATTACAACATTACGGGAAAAAAACCACAACTCGAAAAAAATTCGCCGAGGGGGCCCCCGCGGCAAATTGTTAGGGGGCGATCGCCTCCCCGCCCGCATGGCCAGTTCGCCCCTGGCGGCACAGGAAAGCCGAAAAACCAAGCGGGGACGCTATTTCAATATTAAACTTCCATCGCCTTGCTCAGGCGCAGGGATACAACTATTTGAAATTTCCGGAACGCGTGAGGCGTAACGCTTCATTTGAAGGCGCTTTCGAATCTTCTGTATTTACATGACGAGATTTTCCAAATTGTTTTGAATAATATTGTAGATTTGAGTTCCTTTTATTATTTCGTTAAAGTATTCCTTCTTCTTAATTTTTCATTATTCTCGTAAAATTCTCTTTTTGCGAAAAAATATCCTGGCTTTCGCGCTCTTAAACTTCGGCTTTAACGGTCGAAACTGCAGTAGCGGCACAGGAAAGCCGAAAAACCAAGCGGGGACGCTGCATCAACATTAAACTTCCATCGCCTTCCTAAAGCGCAGGGATACAACTATTTGAACTCTCCAGAGCGCGTGAGATATCACGCTTCAATTGAAGGCGTATCCTGCTTCTTAATTTTTAATTATTCTGGTAAAATTCTCTTTTTGCGAAATACAATCCTGGCTTTCGCGGCCTTAAACTACGGCCTTAACGGTCTAAACTGTAGTAGCGGCACAGGAAAGCCGAAAAACCAAACGGAGACGCTGCTTCAATATTCAACTTCCATCGCCTTGCTCAGGCGCAGGGATACAACTATTTGAACTCTTCACAACGCGTGAGGTATAACGCTTCAATTGAAGGCGTTTTCGAATCTTCTGTATTTACATGACGAGACTTTCCAAATTCGTTTGCATTGTATTGTCGATTTGCGTTCGTTTTATTAATTAGTTAAAATATTCCTGCTTCTTAATTTTTAATTATACTGGTAAAATTCTCTTTTTGCGAAATACAATCCTGGCTTTAGCGCCCTTAAACTCCGGCCTTAACGGTCGAAACTGCAGTAGCGGCACAGGAAAGCCAAAAAACAACGCGGGGGCGCTGCTTCAATATTAAACTTCCATCGCCTTGCTAAGGCGATACAACTATTTGAAATTGAATTAATTGAAGGCGTTTCCGAATCTAAAATTTTCTTTTTGCGAAGTACAATCCTGGCTTTCGCGCCCTTAAACTACAGCCTTAACGGTCGAAACTGTAGCATTGGCACAGGAAAGCAGAAAAACCAAACGGGGACGCTACTTCAATATTAAACTTCCATCGCCTTGCTAAGGCGCAGGGATACAACTATTTGAACTCTCCGGAACGCGTGAGGTATCACGCTTCAATTGAGGCCGTTTACAAATCTTGTGTATTTACATGACCTGCTTTTTAATTTTTATTTATTCTGCAAAAATTATCTTTTTGGGAAGTACAATCCCGGCTTTAGGGCCGTTAAACTCCGGCCTTAAAGGTCGAAACTGCAGAGCGGCACAGGAAAACCGAAAAACCAACCCGGGACGCTACTTCAATATAAAGCTTCCATCGCCTTGCTAAGGCGCAGGGATACAACTATTTGAACACTCCGGAACGCGTGAGGTATGACGCCTCATTTGAAGGCGTTTTCGAATCTTCTATTTTACATGACGAGATATTCCAAATTTGTTTGCATTATAGTGTTGATTTGAGATCCTTTTATTTTTTAGTTAAAATATTCCTGCTTCTTAATATTTAATTATTCAGGTAAAATTTTCTACTTGCGAATGACAATCCTGGCTTTAGCGCCCTTAAACTCTGGCCTTAACGGTCGAAACTGCAGTAGCGGCACACAGGGGTGGACTAGTAGTCGAAAAGTTAGATGGAGACCTAAATGTAAGGGCCCCTCCTGTCGTTCGGGGGCCCCTCTATGAAGGTCCGGGGGCCCTCCCCCGTAAATTTTGAAAGTTTCACACTTTTTAAACACGTAGGCATTATTGGAGTTAGATTCTACAGTACTTGAACTTCAAAATAACCCATTCTCAGGATTCATCGGGGGTCCCTTCATCTCAAATGCTTTTGGCGACCTTCCATGTCTCTTAGAGACAAATTTTCAAGGAATTCGGGGCCTTTAAGTGATTGAAAAGGATGAGAAAATTACAACATTACGGGAAAAAAACGATGACTCGAAAAAAATTCGCTTTGGTCGCTTGGTCCTTTTTTTGGTCTCCAATATTCATTCCACGCTTTTATTAAATTTCTCCACTGGAAGTTTCAAAAACTCTAAAAGGCGCCGAAAAATCCACGGAAAACTAAGTTCAAAATCCCTAGTTGCGGATTCTCAGCCGAGAAGGCTGGCATAGGAGCAAATATTTTTTGTTCTCTTCGCACAAAATGCATCGAATTCATAATTATTTATATCGCGTTTTGTATATCATGGTTTATTTAACATTTGAGTCTTTAATTAAATGTTATGATTTAGATAATCAAACTATGGGGTCCTTTTGAACAATTTTGTCTCTAGTAATTTTAGTTTTCTCAACTTTTCCCTCTATCCGAATTTTGTATTTAATGGATGAAACTTTCTTTGACCGAAATTTTATAAATTTCCATGGCGGTCAAAATATCGCAGCTCATAAAACACCGAATTCCCTGCTCAAAATGGTCATTTGGGGCATATGGCAACGGGGAATGGATACAACGCTATATTCCAACCAGTTGTATGTTCCCATCATTAATAGCTCATTTTTAATTTTCTAGGAGCGAAATTTTAAGAATTCCATTGGTGTCTAAATGTTGTAGTTTTAAACACAACGACTGTTGGGACAATGGTTGGACGTTCTTGTTTCTCTGACTCCTACTAGTCTACCGTATAACGTGTAGTGTATAAAAAATAAAAATATGTCCTGAAACTGCCAACTCCACGGGGGCAAAAGAAGACGTGAAATGAGCGGTTATATCATACTCTTAAAGCCCGAAAGCCGAGAGTTTAGGACTTTCAAGTGGCTGCTCCTATGTATAATTTATTGCGTCTCTATTGATTGAAGGCGCATCGCTCCACATCAATTTAATTATATTTATATCGACCATCATACATCTCAAAGAGCCTGAAATCAGCAACCATGATTCAGTTTGATAGAGAAACATTCAATGAAAAATACTGCGTGCATTTCATGTCCTTTTTATCAATTAGACATACTCAATTTTTAACTAGAACCACACATTTTTAACTGCATTCCACACTGCCTAGCTTCCTCTCATACTATTTGCGGATTTGTGTATGTTGTAATTGCGTACCACGTGATACTTATTGAAGGTGTACTTTTTCGTTAAGGTACATCATTTTTAATGGTTGTTGTGCAACTTGAATAATTGCTCAGACTTTCTGCAAGCTCCAGTTTTAATCCAGAATAAAATTGTGCGATAGGATTTTCTTTTTCCGAGCAACGTCTATTTTTGGCCACCGCGAAGTTCCGATAAGCTGGACAATATATCATCACAACATTTAGAGCAGCTTGATATTTTTTTCCAGAGTGTCAACCGTTATTTGGAAAATTCATTTTGGAAATCTGTAACTCATACCTTGCAAGACATTGAAGTACAAAGACACCAGAATTTGCAAGAACGAATTAGAGACGTCACTCAAGGGTGGAAGTGAATTTTTCGGATGAGTGGGCGTTCCCTTTCCGTCTAATTCATAAACGATTCTCGTCCCTTTAACAGAGTTTTTTGGAATTTTTTTAAAGTATTCAATCTTCTCATTTACCACCACCTTTAGACTCCACCGATCATAATTTGCTCCACGAAGCATTCAGATGAAACCTTTTGAGTGAGTGATCTTGTTTTAGGTTATGAGCTCTGTTTACGCTTAACTGCAATCGATAATAATCAGACCAGATTTAGCCATTGAATTAGTGCTATTCATACCCAGAGTCCATTTATACTGAGAGTCAAGACAACACCCCCTCATGCAGGAGTCACAAACGGGAATAAAGATTACAGAAATTGAACGTTTTTCGTAATCTTTGATCGGCCCATTCTCAAATTCCTTTCTCCGTTCCTTCTCTCATTCCGTTTGTTCCTTGCCGAACCCGTAATTCCCTGGTCCATTTCAGATTATAATCTTTGTAATCGGTGAAAATGTAATCATTATTCCCGTTTGTGACACTGTGAAGGCCTAAAATACGGGAACCAATCAGAAATGAATTCACATTGTCTTGACTCTCAGTATAAAGGGACTCTATTCATACCGAGAAAATTGCCACTCCCTAAAATTTCGCAATGCAATAAAAAACGCATCGCTTCGAGCGATTAACATGTTCTGCATAGCCCAATCCAAAATTATTTTTCCACTTGTGACGCAGGCTTAAAAAATCAGCCGTATGCGAGTTCATTAATGATATACTCTTATCTCAGAACCTCGTATAACTTCGATAGAAACCCTAAAGGATAATTGGTTTTTCCTTGACACGACAGAATGGGGATACTGATCCCTGTCTTGACCCACTCTATCAGTGCGGCTTCCGCAGCATCGAGTGATAGAAAGCGTTCCGACGTAACGTAATATAGACAAGGTGTCCGTCGTTGCTTCATTTGCTGCGGATATCCGCCCGAGTTCGATCGCGGAGATGGAGAATGTGGAATTTTCCCGCACAAATTGGCAACCGCGGGGAGGAACTGACCTGGAAACGCGCCAAAGGTCGTCGACATCCTCGGAGAGATAACGATGTAGGATGAAAAATAAAATTGAAAAAGTATTAAACAGAGCAGATGATAACGACTGGGGTGCAATTATTCACAAAGAAAATGTAATGGTCATCGAAGAGTTCAACGCCTATTGATTTCGCTCGTTGAAGAATTTTGTGCGGAATGAGGGGCAACGGCGGAAAGAACTTTACTGGAATAAGTTTGAATAGAAATAATTTCGGTTAGTACCCTCCCAAAAAGGGAAAAATTCTGGAAAACATGGAAGAGGAACCATCGAGAGGAAAAGCATTGAAGAAAAGTAGGTAAGGTATGTAAGGTTGGTAAGGTAGGGTAGTTAAGTAAGGTTTAGTATTCGGTTTGGATCAGAGATAGCACGGTCAGTGAAGAATGTTCGAATGTTGGTTTTTAACAATTTTTTTTTATTTTGAAAGTGATTGTCGCTGCAAATCTCTTCTCTTTTTTTAAAAATTTGAGCTGATTTAATGTTTGTACATATTAGGCTATTTTTGTCAAAGCCCCTTCGAATAATTAAGGTGGTAATAACATATTTGGAGAACTTTTATCTTTAAAAAAAAAAAAAAAATCCTAATATTCCAAATTTGATGAAACTGTCGCTGTACCATTTTAACCACCTGGCAAAAATCATAATGAAGAAAAAAAATAATTGCGAGTAAAAATTATTATTAAAAGACAAAGCGTTTTGATTATCTGATAATGAATTGAAAAGCTCAATCTTCTAAGATCAGAAAAATGCATTACGTCCATGAAGTTTATGAATAGAGACAAAAAAGTATGATGAAACTGTCTCAATTGCAGTAATTATTAGAGCAAATCAAATGAATATCAGCGCTAAACATTTTCACAGAAAATTCTGTACAGAAAAATGAGAGATCATTGAACATTCCGAGAAAAAAAATGGATCAGTATTTCTTACAAGCAATTCAACGTGACAAGAAATGTACAACGTCGCAATCAAGCTACGGGTTTTTTTACTAACTCAGTTGAATATCAAACAATCAACTATCAATCATGGAAAATTCAAATATTCAATCTCGGAGGAACTGGAACCTACAAATCCCAAGGATATTTACCTTTGATTGAACAAATACTATTTATCAACACCAAAGCAGACTTTTCTCGGTAAAACTGACTTAAGACTTTGCCTGTCTCTAGTAGCAACGACTGTCACAGAAACGTTTATAAAACTTCTAAAATTTGAAAAGACAACTCTGAAAAAACTCTTAATTTAGGTAAAGTAAATCTTTTTCGGCAATTTCAGTATATTTTTTGAAGGAAATACACTATTTTTTAAGAAAACTTTAGGAGGACAAGAGGTAAAATTTTAAGGTTTAGTTTAAGAAAAAATCTCAATCGATTTAAACTGTTAAGCATTTTGGAGTGAAATTCTGTACCGGAGTCAATATAGCGCTCAAAACCCGAGAGTGATATAAAATGCGAAGCGGAATCTATACTCCTTACGAAGAGGAATCTACAATTTTTGCGGAGTGGCATACTTTTTATGGTGCTAATTTCACATCGCATTCATATCACTTCAGGTTTTTGGGCACTATATTGACTCCGCCACCTAATTTCACTCCTCAATTTTTAACAATGTACCTACTATGGTTCTCAACACTTTGAATGTAAAAGTTTTTCAGCAAACCTTACAAAATTTACAATGGTTTCAGACATTTTCACGTAAGCTTACCGGGACATAAACATACTGAAAAAGTCATAAAAGGTTCCCTACTCGTTCATTTTTAACAAGTATTTTCAAGGAGTTTTCGAAATTTCCTTTTCACCAGTCACTGCCATCGGGGCGTTCACATCCAATTTGCGATTTGTCGTTCTAGAACTTTGAAACGCTCGGAGTGTGATCTTCTACAGTTTATGGGTGTGATCCGCTGAGTCAAATCATCGCCCCTCTAGCCTGTGCTGCCATACTAAGGAAAAACAATATTGAGCATTCGAATGTTGCCAAAGTTCCTCCGATAAAAAATGTATTTTGGAGAGGGGTTATGAATATTACCCCCCGAAACTTTCAGATATTCTGCATTAAATTTCCAACGAAAGTGCCTGATAAATTGGAAGAAAAATATTCACAACTTCTCCAATTAATTCGTATTTTCTCAATGGAAATTTTATCACACCTGAATGTTCAAACGACGTTGATCCTCAGCCAGGGCCGGATTAAGGGGGCGGCCACATGGGCGGCAAATTTTGCAATTTTTTTTTAAATGTAGGTATAAAAACAATTTGGATTTTGAAAAAAAATTACAAACGAGAAAAGGCGACAAAATCTCTAATTTTTTGAGAGTATAGTAATTTCTACTTTTGTCGTCTTTCAGTGATACAAGAGACAGCACCTTTTATTAGTTGAGTTCAAAGAGAAACCAAACAGCGCGACTTACCTTGAGAGAAATGATGACGAGGACTTGAGATGAAAAGGAGAAGCCCTCGGCGCGGCGATCGGCATGTAACACATATTGGCGCCTACAAGACTGCACGAATACTTCACGCATTGCATCAAACACAGTGCGGTCATTGCGGACAGCGTGAAACGGATAGCGCCTACAAGAATGCAAGAATGCCTCACGCATTGCGGCAAACACAACGCGATCAGCGTGAGATGCATAGCGCCTACAAGACTGCGTGAATACTTCACGCATTGCGTCAAACACAGTGCGGTCTGCGAGGCGCGGCGGCGGAAGTTAAAATCATTAATCCACATTTATGATTGTTCTTTCACAATTTTTTCGTTCATTTCTTATGAATGGAAGGCCTTGTCCACACAGAGATAGGTTTACGAAACTTGACTTTCGCGCAAAGTTCCGTGAACTTTTGCTAGTAGTGTTGACAGGGCTTTCCCAAAAAATGTGTTCAACACCAGTAAAGGCGTCTTATGCACCCCTCCCCCGCTGGCACGTTCATTTGATGGTTTTCATTGATGTTTCAAAACGAATGAGAAGGGGGCGGCAAAATACTAGCGGCCCATGGGCGGCAAGTCGGTAAATCCGGCTCCGTCCTCAGCACGGGAGTATGGGAGTATACCCCAATTTCAACGTGAGTCGTGTTCGCCGTATAAATATACGCTCTCCGGGGCTCACGCACTGCCGTGCTACGGAAGAACGCCGTATGAACAATCGATAGTTCCAAATTTCCCTTGATAAAACATGAATTTTGGACGACATTCACGCACATTTTTCTTTGAAATCTTCAGATATTTCAGTTTCAATTGCGTACAAAATAGTCTGACAATTTTGGGAAAAAAATGTTCACAATTTTCTCAGTAAATTCGATTTTTATCGAAGGAAACTTGGCAACGTCTGAAGGCTCATACGGCGTTCTTCCTTAGCATGGCAGCGTAGAACACATTTTTACATTTTTTAGCTTCTGTTCCAGTTGAGAATGGGCATGTAATTAGCACGAAACGTCCTGGTTGCTTTAGTCTCCTCTAGCTTTGTACACCCATTTGTTTTTTGTATTTTAGTGTGTTTTTATTGTAGAACACAGATACGCCCTCACATCAGAGGGACGACGAAGCGGCAAAACCTCGACGCCCTGCAACGGCACAATTATGCAATTATTAATTTATTTCTAAAGATTATCCTAAGCCCCTTTTCCTCTTTGAAGAAAAGCGTTCGCCCATCTCGCCGCTGCAAAGGCCGGGGTGGAGCATCCCAGACACCCATGTGTATTCCCGTAATCACCCCGCCCGCCTCGCCATGACTAGGAACCTCACCCGGCTGATAAGACACCGGGACCGGCCAGTCAGTCGGCGCACAGCGTTCGTTCCCGGTGAACTTGAGTCCTCGCGGTCGCGCGTTCCCCTGCCCTGTTTCGGCGCGCGAGTTCACCCGAGCACACAGACACGGCACTCCAAGTGCACTTTCGAGCACTTGCGGCGTTAAGCACTCGAGTCGCTGCTGCGCATTTCTCCAATGCCCGATTACCTCTTCTTCTGCGTCAAGAAGTTCCTTTTCCTCGTCCGCAAGAAAGGCAAAAAGGCTCGTCTCGAAGTGTGAAGTGCGGCCGGAGTCACAGTCGAGCTCCATCCCGAGAGGTTCGTTGAATTTTTTTCAAAATCGAGGACGGATTAGGGGAGCACATGGATAGCATTCCGAGCGCCCCGAAAGTTTCGTTCCAGTGTTGCAAAGTTTGAATCGTTGCCCCTTTATTTGTCGTCGGGCCCGTCGCTCGGCATACGAAACTAGTGCTTCCTGTGAAAGAGGAATTGTTGTGAAACTGTGAAGTGTTCTAAAAATAAGCGTTGGAGTGTCTCTATTTGGATTATCTCTCGTTCGTCGTCAGTTTAAGGATTGTGAGTATATTTTTATAGCTTTGTTTACCTCTCGTTTAAACGTAGATTTGTTGATTTTCTTGATCGATGTGCCCCGTGCCCCCCTCCTCCCTCCCCTTGCGATATTTTCATAAAGTTTTGATGGGAAAGTTTCGAAAATTATGATAAATGAAAATTTTATAAAAACCTGAAGTGATGTTAAATTACAATGTACGTACCTATATTAACTTTGTTTTTGTTGAGCCTGGGTGTAAAGACCGTCTTTTCCTGCTTCATATGAGGGGCTTGAAATTTTGAAAAAATGAAGGTATTGATGATTTCAAGCGAAACTAGTCCTAAATGCATAATATATTGTGAAACATTTGCTCCCAAATTTCAATTTTTAAGCACCAGAAAGTCAGTTTGAACTTTTTTCCCGCCAAAAGGATCCATGTAATTTAGGAATTTTGCGCTTTGTCCTCCAAGCCCCTCATATGTGGTGTCAACGAACACCGTGGTATGAAAGCTCATCTGCGGGTCAATTGGACGCATTTCTGTCAAACGGAATTATGTGCATTATGGCGTGAGCCTTGTTACGCATGTATTCCTATGGGTCTCAGGGCTCATGTCTTGTTGCACACAGTTCCGTTTGACAGAAATACGTCCAATTGATGAATCGTTGTCGATTGGCCTTGATCGATATATACCATTGTGCAGATAGGGAGTTATCGATCAAACTAATTTGATATCGATCCAACAATCGACCCGCAGCGAAAAAAATAATTCCATGAGCGTTTACTGACCAGTGAAGAACGTTTGCTTACGCAAAGGTTATTCCAAATAGACAGACACATGATATGAATGATGGATCGACCGAGTGATGGCACTATGGTTCAGTTAGTTCATTTCCTATGGTAAAATGAAAGCTGAATATAACTCGTGGGGACAGATTAAACCAAAAATCATTATAGGTAAAAGGGTGTACCCTTGTTCATACGTTGATGTAATCGGGCAGTTTTGATTGAAAACTGTTCCTAATCGTTAATATAACTTTAAAAGTTTTAAAGGAGTGCAGGTCAAAAAAGACCATTCTTACCTCGAGACAACGTCTTTTACCTCATGCGTCTGATAAAAAAAAGGTATTTTGGCATCAATATTTTCTTGACCGGATTTCGAATAGCTTATCGAAAGTGTAATACCTCAAATGTAACCACACAGTTCAACCGGAAACGTCGAAAAAAATGATGACAAAAAATGGCCGACTTTCATTGGATTCTCTCTTCAGCTTGTAGAGGAAATGCTCTAACAAGATTATCCACCATAAAACCCCAAAACCTTACTTTGCGACTACAACTGCTTGGAATTTTGTCATCATATCGTTTATAACTCCGGTCAGTTTGACTTGGAATTTCATCACAACCAATATATGATTCGTCGTAATGCATATTCAGGCGCTTGGATTTGCACTGGGCTGGTTATCTTAAATCTTGATAATAATTCATCTGGTCAAATTTCCGTAAGGCGCCATGCTACTGAGGAGAGCAGTAAATGAACTAAAAAAATTTGAGGAAAATGGACCATGTTGCGTCCGAGTCCTAGAAAAATTCGTTTGAAAATGCTATCGAAAATTCTATTGTTTTTCATAATATTGTCAGTAATTCTTCAGAAGACTTAAAAATTGTTGGGGCTATTTTCGCTTTTGAAATATTTTTTCTCGACTTCGAATTTTTGACAGAATAGATTCAACGACTAGTTGATCTGAAAACTACTCCCAACTCATTTTTTTCAAAACGCCACTTTGTCCGTTTCCTTTAAACACGGTGCAATGTAGCTCCTGCACATGTCAGGCATTTGCGATTTAAGTACTGATTCCTACAAGTAAATTTTAGCGAGAAACACAATGGAGTCACTGGTTTCCTAAAACTAAAAAAAAGCTCTCAAAGTTGAGACCGCAATGGAGAGGATATCCCACGCTATCCTGAAAGTCCACCTCTATATCAAGTCAAATACTCCATCCAAAGATAGGGAGCAAATACGTTGATAGGGCAGCCACTATTTTTGGGGACCCCAAAACTGAAAACACCGCAACCCTGCTAATGTGTTTACTTCCCATCTTTGCATGAAGAGTTTGACTTGATATAGAGGTGGACTCTCAGGGTCGCGTGGGATATCCCATCCGTACGGCCTCAACTTTGAGAGCTTCGAGCTTTGGAGTTCTTTTCAGAGAAAACCAGTGGCACCATCATGTTTCTCGCGAAATGCGCAACAAAGAGCACTGAAATCGCAAATCCCCCTCACATTCAAGAGCCCCATTCTGCCGTGCCAAGGAAGAATACCGTATGAACCTTCAGGCGTTGCCAAATTTCCCATGGAAAATCACTAATTTTCAGGAAAATTCTTGAATATTTGTCTCCCAATTCCTCAGATAATTTTGTTTGTAATTTGATCTAAAACTTCTGAAAATTTTAAGGAAATTTATTCATAATTTTCCTCAAAAATGAACATTTTATCGAAGGAAATTTGGCAACTCTCGAATGTTTATATGGCGTTCTTCCTTAGTATCTTAGTATTGGGCCTTTGTATTTGACCCGCGTTTAGCAGAAAGGAATCAAGCCACATCAGCTATTGCCAAATTTAAGAGGGGAATTTAACTTTTTGTAAGATGACGTTTCTGCGGATTTCTGTGAAGTTTAAGGAATTTGCTCCGTGCTATGCAGAAACTGCCCTGTGATTTGCACCATAATCCGAACAATCGTTTTCATGTAAAAAATTAAATTGCCCGATTAAATTTGACAATAGCTGAGGTGGCTTGGTTCCTTTCTGCTTGGCGCGGTCCATTTGGACTGCATTTTACAATTTGGAACTAAAAATTCTGGCTCTTCTGGAAAAACAGTTATGTGCATCGGGAAAATAATGGCACATACGTCGTTTTTAAACCGGGCTCGAATTTATAGTTCCAAATTGCAAAATGAAGTCCATTTGATCCACGGGGGCGTTGAATCGTGTGATTTGTTAGCGACCTGGCAAGCCTGAAGGTTGTTGCAGTTGCTTTAAATTGTTTGAGCGCTGTAATGTTGGTATGATGGAACGGCGTAAACTTGCTCGAAGCGAGAACCTCCTCGCGTCTCGGTGAGCTGCAAGTTCTGACCTAGGTGACTGGAACTAGGGTAACCTGGAATTGCATGGGTGCTTGACCGCTTTGCCTTCGATTGAACACATTTACCAGTATAGAAATGATCTTGTGTGTCGATGCACCATTGACACATAAAGCTCGTCCGTTTTTCTCTTTTTTATCCTCGAAAAACTGCCACTCTTCATCGAGCCTCTTCGTGGCTGTATTGTGACAATTTCACTAGGACACTAAACTGACATTATGGGTCAAGTCCCCGAAGGTTTAATTGTAAGAGAAATGGAATTCTTTCACTGGTAAATACCCGCCACTGAAAAAAAATTTTTCTTGATATATTGTTTTGACTCAAAGCGTCGTTTCTTGTCGACAAAATTTGGTATTTTTCAGTTAAATCCGTTCGGATTCGACTTGTAGTAAGTTATTTTGAATGAAAAAAGCGTCGTTTTGCTACCGCTAAGTTAAATTTAAAAAACGATAGCAAAACAACGTTTCTTTATCTCAAAGGAACCAAATTTTGTCGACAAGAATCGACACTGTAAGTCAGAGTAATATCTCAAGAAAAAAATATTCAGTACGGTAAAGCAAAAGCAAATCGATAGCCGAAGCACGGAAGCAAAAATCTCCATTGCGGTGTTTCAAAATTTCCGCTCCTATTTAATTCCTGCGAAGAGAAACGAGCCAACCTTATCGCTTGGAATTATAACAGAAAATTCTGCTGACAAAGAAGAAATGCAAGTCAAGTTTTCAAGAAATTTCGACGACTATACCTAGTTTTCCACAAAAAAAAAAAAATAAAAAAATAAAATATAACAGGAAGTTTAGAACGTCGCACACGGAGATACGTGGTTTGACCATCGATATCGTGCCACGACAGCTACGTGTTAGTTGAGGCAAAATTTAGGTAGATGTTCTTTCATAAAATTCAATTGGACCATATTCTTCATCAAGGACCTACTATTTCTGATTCATTTTAGGAAATGACATTTTGACAATCAGTTTCCCCATGCAAGTAGACTGCTTTTATCCAGTTACATCCAGTAACAATGATTGTTGAAAAAAAAAAAAAAACTTTTTTTAAAAAAAATTACATACGAAAAATAAAACTCTATAAACCCATTAAAAGTTATTTTAGAAACCCTGGTTTTTTGGTGTTTTTTAAGTATAATTTACAGGAAATTACTACTAAACTACGGAATATTGTTAACTCAACTTGTCGTTGAGAACCTTGAGTTAAGTTGAGAAACTTAAACTTGCAGTTGTCAGGTGTTAAAAAACTCGTTAAAGATATATCTATACCTACTGAGATTTTTGGTTTTGAACGCTTAATAAACATAAGGAAACTCTTTAGGTAACAGTAGATTTTTTCTAAGAAAAAGGCTTTTCCAGGAAAGTTTTACATGAGAATATAAAAAAAAGGTTTCCTATAATATAACCATCAACAGCATTTTTGATGAGTTTTGAGCAATTTTTACTGAATTGAACGGCGTTATTACCAGCGAACAGATCATTTTGAGGGGCAATACATCATCCGAATAGAATACATCTTCTTTTACAATTTTAAACATTCTCATTGTCAGCAAACTTGGAGTCTCCTCCAAAAAATCAATCCGATCTCAGTATGAAGCTTATTTATTGTCCAATTTTAATCCTTTGATCGGTAGCTTATTTTCCAAGGGCCGAGGTGTCGCTACATTCGCCGGAGCGACAATGCGCTTATTATTGTCGGTATTACCGCGTCTTGCGTAAAGTTTACCCACGTCGTTTTCTGCGTTTGCCTCATCGCGCGATACGAGTAGCGGCGAACCGGCTTTTGCTCGGGGCTCTGTCCGCCGCCTGTGATTGGTCAATCCACGCGGGAGACCGGCCGTTGCAGCCCCAGTTGCTCAACTTGAGTTGAAACCGTCGTCGTTTGCACGCGAAACTCAGTCAACTGGGGTGAGTTTTGGATTTATAATCAAGTAGAAATGTGACTGTGCCGGGAAAAAGGGATTTCAGATAAAATTTTTAAACAAGTCATTTTTACCGAATATTTGAAATTTCAGCGAAGAACTCTTCCCGATGTCCTGCAGAATAGGTTCTGGGTTGCTCAGTTTTTATTCGTGCCAGTGAAAGGCGTGAAGTAGCATTTATTCCGAGAGTTTATAGGCAAATTAGAAAAATTAACTTTTTTTCTGGATACTCCTTATTTTATCTGCAAACTTTGAACCACCATAACTTCGATTTGGTTTAGGTAGGTATCAATTTTGGCCTGCTTTTGTCTCAAAGCATTTTTGGAACACTCCTTCGTGATGTGGAATTAATAACTAAATCTCGCGTTGTTGCAGGTTAAGATCCTTTCCCTTGTGGATGGTCAAATAATGAGTAATGAATATACCGAAATCGTAAAACCCACTAATTTAACATTCGCATCTGGCCGATATCCAGGTCATATAGGCGCACTATAATTAATAAAGGTAACTCTCCGCTCGCAAATAACTTTTCCGCGGCTTACATTTTGAGCAGTGTTCCCACCAGCACAAAGGGTTCAACTTCGAATTGCTCAACAACCCTTCGACAAGAGGGAAATTTAAAGGAGAGAGTGGAGAAATTCCGAAAGCGGTAGTTTTCACATGTCACTAAGAAGTAAGTAGAAGGTATTCAGGTGTCATGTAAAAGCCCAAAAATATTACCTTTTTTCATTTAATCCTCTCTAACTCACGGGAAAAAGTAGCAGGGATTTTCCCTAAAATTATCGTACTGCTTCAATTTTTTGGATGATATGGGCATTTCCAATAAATTGGGGCATGTAGCACCGCAAAATTAAATTAGTAACCTAATTTATTGGGGTGCCACCACAATTAATGGGAAAAGTCCATATCATCCGACAATCCGCACCTCTATTTTCCGTGTTGAATTTGATAAAATTAAAGATGCGCAGCCCTTTTGAGAGTCGTTCAATGCGCGAACCACTGCTCTTCCAACAAGCATCAACGATTGATAAACTAACTATGAATATTCCGTCGACCTAATTTTCAACATTGGCATGGCAGTTCGAAGCCACTGACTTTTGATAAAATGAACATAGATATTGATAAACTTAGTGGACCGGAGCATAAGGGGGCAAGGAAAGGGTATAAGGGTGGGGAGAAAGCTTACCTACACGAACTTGGCATTGGTGCCAAGTGTTTTTTTGCACGTGGGGAATCTATTTGTAGTACGCTATACTTTACATTAATTACTGGAAAGAAAGGGCCCGAGAATTGAGATGGCAACGTTTTGTCCGCGGGCGTAACGAACTTTTTTTATGAGCCGATTGTGTACCAACAAGGCACCCGGGATGAATCACTAATCTTTGATGTCCTAAGTTCGACCCCTCTCTTCCAACTCCTTTAACTGATAAAAGGTTGCCAGTTCGATAGCAAGAGAATCATGGGTGTGATGGATGTTATCTAATCGTTTCAATAATTATAAATTTTCTCGTTAAAAATGCATGAATTGAGATAGCGCGATGCATATTTTCACGTTTTTTGATTTTTTGTTCACTACTGATATTTAAAAATCAAGATTAAAACATGATAAAATGAAATTTGGATCTATATTTCAAGAAATTTTATATTTTATCTACCTAGATTCACGGTGTAGATAACCGAAGTGCGACAAGAAAATAAGTATGCCAATTCGGAACGTGGAAATTGAATTTTCCGTCATAACTAATTTTCTTTTTAAACCGTAATATGCGTCCCTGAAACACTGAATGAAAGCTAGAATCACATGGAAGTATCATGATCAGAATCATCTCAAGTTTGATGGTTTGCCTCTTGAAAATTTCCTTAAAATAAAAGAGGTGGAGCGACTTTCCACGTAATGCAACTGGAAAATACGTCACTAGAGCGTTACCTACACTGAATGTCGATGGAAAAGTTTCATTGATTAGCAGTTAATAACAGGCGAGGTATTCCTTGAGAATGATAATATTCAATGAGCCCATACCCACAGTTCCAGATTTGAAAATTGAAAATTTTGAAAATTTACTAAATTGATAAAATTTTGACGAAATTGTAAGATAGAAAAATTGACTTTCAATTTGAACTCTTAAAAGATCTCGTGGCATTTCAGTTAAATATTCTGATACATATGAGATACTTTTTTCACTTTCATTGAATATTATATACATTATTGCTGTTAATCTGAATTGATTCTGCGTTTTAGAATATTAATCGATCGTAGCCTAGCTATTGGTAGCACGTAACTGATGAATTCGGTTAGGCTCATCGCTTTTAGATGGAAGGATGGCAATCCACGACTAAATCAAACGGAAGCGGTCACTGTCTTTGCGCGCTGCAATAGCTCAAAGCCGCCGGACAAAAACATACGTCATCTTTTCAAATCAAATCAAATCAGGCCTCGGCAATTGATGACGGACAGCCTTTATATGCAGTTTGATTAGCAGAGGCTTTGTCCATTGCACTTTTGCATTGACTCCTCCATTCAAAGTCGGTTAATTGATGAGGCTACCATGTTCATTGCGTGGATTCTTGCCCTCCTCTCCCCATTCTAGTCCTTATTGGTCGGGTCGAATAAAGTAGGAGATTAATTTTAATTACTTCTTGTCTTTTAGACTCCCGTCATTTGATTTGCGATATGATTATGACATACACCAGGGATTCTCAACCTGCAAGCTATAGGGGTTGAAATCACGATAGTGAGTCAGTGAGAGAATTTTAAAGTCATACTACACAGTTATTGTTACACTGAATATAGATATCTGATTCAAAATCTATACCAATGTGATATATCGAGTGAATATATGTAGTTTTAGCAGAAATCAGGATCTCAACCTGCAATCTAAAGGGGTTGAAATCACGACTTGGAAGCGGGATATTTTAATGAGCGAGAGGATCTAAAGTTATACTACACAGTTATTGTTACACTGAATACAGATATCTGATTCAACATCTTAACCGATGTGACATATCGAGTGCACAGTTTTAGCAGAAATGAGGATGACAACCTCAACGTGCAATTAGTGGAACATTTGGGTTTTGTGTTCCACCGTTCACTTGAAATTGTAACGCAGAACATGTGGCGTGGCGTGCTGCCAGCGCGAGAGGCTCACTGGCGCCTACAAACCTAAGTGGATACTTCACGCATTGCACAATGCTTGAAGTATCCACTTAGGTTTGTAGGCGCCAATGCGCGTTTCGCGCTGGCAGCACTCCCGCCGTGCGGCATGGCGGTGGCATTATTGGTATCTCATAAACAGTTTTGCTCTCTGAAAAATGAAGGAGTTTCCCCATTTAATATTATGCGCGTTCATAAATCAGAGAGTTTGGCACCACTCCTGAGGACGTGCTATATATTCCAATCATTTTTCGGGACAAAATGTAATTTTAAGTATTAAAGACACCCGAAACATCAATTGCAGTTTGCATTAAAAATGGCATTGCCTTTAACCATGCGTTTAAAAAAGAAAATATCATGGTGTTGAAGTTGTTAACGGCAATTGAAGCATCAGCGGTGTTCGGTTAGTTAAACGGTGGCTGTAGTTATTGCAGCGCTGTTAAAAACGCCTGGATGCAACTATACGTGCTTAATGGATGCGCGTGTTGTATGTAGAGGACATTGAAGGCGCTTTGACTTCCAAAGCCTTTTGGCATGATGTGGCAGCAGCGCGACGGTGCGTTATCATTCATCGAGTGGAGGTCCTGATTAAGTGATTATACCTCTACTATAGATTTTTTGAAACTCCATCTAATAAATGCCAGTTCTCAAGAAGTCAATACATATACCATGCAAACTCAATCAATATTTTTGTGTATGATCTTGCAAAAGTAAACCTCAATTTTCATCTTAGCTTTAAGTTTATTTTTCGAAGGAAATACACACTATTTTTTTATTTAGCTCTGTGTCTACAGTGGGCACCTTCTTTGTGCTCGATAGAAGTGGTTATCAAAATTTCATTCTGATGCTCTTGAAGCTATCAGATCATACTGCAAACACGTGGTCCAGGAAATGGCACACGATTTTGGAAGGGGAGATGCGCGTTGATTTTTTGCTTTTTCATGGAAAAAATGATGCAAAAAAGAGACATAAATACGTGGAGGTCATTTTCAGCAGGATCGAGAGCGGTCTTATTGATCAGTGACTCTAGATCCACTTTAAACTGGAGCTAGACAAATAATGAAAGAGTCCATGCCTTGCCAGCGCAAAAAACTGACCTTCCGGAGGAACAACTGAAGACCAACAAAAAAAAGTTACTCGGCTACTGATGCTATAGTGTTGATATTAGTATGAGCAGGGTTGCTAGATTTCAAATTATCTAGACATCTTTGTCGGAATATATGCAGAATTATTTTAAATCGATGGGTGAATTTTGAAAAAATTTGTTTCTGCCACACAATGTTTTGAAACCTCCGTTTCTGTTTTACTTATTTAAAAGAAAACTAACCGGAACATCTCCTTGTATTTTTACGTGAACATGTTTTAATGCATGAAGGTAAAAAACAAAAAATAGATAGACAACATTTTTAGGTTTTTTTTTCTCCAAAATAAAAATACAAAATGAATGGAGTTTTGCAACGTTGCAATCGGAAACACTCATTTTTTTCCTATAGCCATTAAAACGCTCTCAGAGGTTGTGCCGGTATAGTAGAGAGTTATGGTGCAAGCAGACTTTTATTCTTATTTTGAGTACTTATGAAGCGTATAACATTTTTCGTTTCCTCTTCAGTGTAAAAAAGAATAAGCACTTCCCTAAAATTTTACGGAAATGTTTTTAATTTGTCAATTTACTCAAATCGTTCCTTGACCGGGTCTGGAAGTATGTTTGAGAGGTAACAAAAAGTTGACAGCATTTTTGCAGTGAAAACCACACCGCTGTCAGTGCGGTTTTTCTATCAAACGGACGTATTTCTATCAAACGGAGCTATGTGCATTATGACGTAAGCCCTGTTATGCACATGTTTTTATGGATCTAAGGGCTCATGTCCTAATGCACATAGTTCCGTTTGATGGAAATACTCCCAACATGTCATGAAAGATTGGCAAAGCAACGCAGTTTGCCTCATAAAAATAAACGATTTATTGTCGGAAAAAGTAACAGATATTGATTCTCTTTGAAAAGTTTCTTTCTTACGTAATCGTAAACACCCAGAAGTTTCAAACACTTCTCGAGTCGTTTCATGAGCTTACGGATCCCTGCGTCGGAAAACTCTGCCAGCTGGTTTTTGAGCCTCTCCATGAGAGGAGGTATTTGCAACCCACCACGTGATTATTACTTCAATTTTGGGAGCTGATGATAATCTAGGGAAGCCAACTCTAGGCTTGACAGGGGTAGTTCAGAACTTCCCAACATATTTTTTTCCCCCGACATCATAACTATAGTTTGAGCAATGACATGTGGGTGGGCATCATCGTGCAGTTTTCAACCCTTCAAGCAGTGAGTAACCACTGCCAACTATTTTGATTGCTTGGCAAAGGATTTTAAATTCCTTGTCGATACATGAAAAATGGTGAAAATTGGTTCGGTATACTTCCAGATGTATAGGGTGTCCCAAAGTTTAACTCGATTATTTCAGAATTGATTGTTGGGATCAAAATAATACTTTTTTGTTCCATAACGCTTTCCTCACAAATTCCCCTTAAGAAAATCCAAAACTCCCCACAAAGTATTATTTCAGTGTTTTTGAGATCAGAAAATGTGTTCAGCGTGAAAAAGAACATGCAAGTGCCAATTTTTGAGCATATTCATTCATGACTTTCGTCGCACTCCAGAAAAACCGTTTTTGGCCTCATATTAAGTCCGACGCTATAACTCTGAAGGGGAGACTAGAGTACCTATATAGGGAGAGTGTGGACTTATCGGAATATGTAGCTCTTAGGGCCCAAAGGTAGGTAATCTTTGAAAACGAAAAATGTCACTGCCAATCTTCAAACTCGAATATCAGACCAAAATGGAAAAGAAAGTTTATACATGAGCATTCTCTCGCAAAAATTTCTAAATTTATGCAAAAACTAAGTCAAATACGTGCTTCACCAACGACAGTTCCTTACAATTGTAATTGTGTAATTGTGATGTAATTCTGGATGATTTGAATTCATAGATTGCATGCCATTTTGGGCCCTAAGAGCTCCATCACCTAACCTCAAAATTTCCGACATGTCCATTGTCCATACTCTCCCTATATAGGTACTCTAAGGGAGACTTTTTGAGAAAACGTAATGGAACCAAAAAGTCTGATTTTGATTGCTAAAACCGATTTTGAACAACATCAAGTTTAATGTTGAGATAACCTATTATTTATGGGAGAAAAAATGTTTTTCGAGAGTTGAAAGTAAGAATAGAGACGACCCTACTCTCATTGACTCCGTAGTCGTCATCCGTCGGATCCTTTGACTCGCGGCCGTTGCCTGAAGGTCGTGAAAGGCACCGCGGCGACGTTGCAGCACATGGCCTTAATGAGGCTAATTACCCGTTAAACGCCCCCTCCCCTCGCCCCGCGCGCGCGGTCACGAAAGCAAGCCGACAGGCGCGAAATCGCGGCTGGATAACGCCTCAAGTTTATGGCTGAGGTCACCGAACTCGGCGCATGCAGCGCCCGACGCGACACCGAGCGAAATCGGCAAAAAGCCGACGCACTTGACTTTCCTGTCCGACATTTTTTTTTCGCGGCGAAGCGACGCGCAAGGCGCAACGGGTAGCCGTCGACGAAGACCGGTGACAAAACGTAGCACGGGTTGCGTCACGCAGACTCGGAGCCGGCGTTTCAGCCGAACTTGTTGCAGGTTTATGGACTTGGTCAGTTGTTTGACGTCATTATCCGGATCATTGCCTTTATTATTATCATCATTTATGAACGACTAGGACTTACAGCGGGCTGACTGTTGAAATTGATAGGCAAAGCGATAGATAAAGCGATAGACAAAGTGATATACAAAGCGACAGACACAGCGATAGACAAAGCGATAGACAAAGCGATAGACAAAGCGATAGACAAAGCGATAGACAAAGCTATAGACAAAGCTATAGACAAAGTGATATACAAAGTGATAGACGAAGCGATAGACAAAGGAGACATAGGGAGTATGGAGCGATCCTATAGGTTGAAATGTTTGATTGTTAAAAACCAAGGGAGTACACGATGGATTAACTAAAGGGTCTCATGTGGTTGCCGTTAGTAGTCTATTACCTACCTCTTTTGTTCATTTAAACCACCCGCTTTTACCAATATGATGCCTTCATATCCCTTCTTTGTCTGTAGCTGTCGTCTTCTTTGTCTATAGCTTTGTCTACCAATTCCAACAATCAGCCTGCTGGGCCGGATTTACCCTTAGGGCACTGGGGCCTACGCCTACGCCCATAGCGGCAGATTTTGAGGGGCGGCAAATTTTGACGATAAGAAAAATTCGGAATTGAAAAAATTGAAAGTTATTGCGCGAGGAAAGAGAAAATCAAGATAGAGAGGGAGCGAAACGAAAAGATGAGCGGAAAAAGAATGTGGCACGAGGGAAGGAGAGAAGGGCTATTGCTGATAATATGGGGGCAAAATATTGCCGGCCCAAGGCCCCAGGGGCGGCAAAAACCAAAATCCGGTCTCGCCTGCGCATGAAAAATTGTACCCAAAAGATTCTCAAAGCAAGGAAATGGATTTCTGGCGATGATCAGCCGGAATCTCGAGGAGGGATCCCGTAAGGAACGAAAGAGTGCGTGAGATAATGGACGCCGAGCAGGACAGCGGCCATGAAATTATGACCAAACAGCTTTTGTGGTATGGTCATGTTCAACGAATGAAGGATGACCGATTGCTGAGTAGGTAAAGTACTAAATTGGACTCCTCCCGGGAGGTGATGTAGGGAACGCCCGGCGAAATCTGGGTAAGGTGGCATTCAAGATAAAATTGCAAAGTGCAATTTACCAGATGCCCCCAGCCCAGATACGATTTGAAATTGAACAGAAGCCACGACGATTTGAAATTGCATTTTGGAAACCATAATATCCAGAGAAGCTTTTTAAAATTCTAAGTTGACATGTTTAAAGCACACAATTGCTAGATTAAAATGCACCCTTTACACCCTAAATTTTACAAATAATAATGGAACGTGTGCTAACAGTTTTTGTAAAATGTCGGTCAAAAATTGTCCGACAAATGATTCCATTTTCAAGTGTGGCACTGGAAATTGTCTGCCTCATTTCTTCTCCAAAGGTGACCATGAATGTGAATTGTCCAGCAAATGTATTTTCCACCATGTTGCATCAGTGACGTTTCTCGTCCACCAGTAACGGTGTCCTGGGTTCGGGTATAAGGGACAATATTACAATTGCTAATGTGCTCGTGCTGCAGCCGATGCTGTGATGCCAATTTTGATGATAAATTCAAATTTTACAATTATTCTGTAACAAAGATGTTGGTTGGTTAGTTAATTTACGACGATCAGCAACCAGGCTATTTACGTCGGGGGCAGGAAACCTTAAATTTTTTAAATTTAATTGCTGAAAGAGTTTTAAAATTTCAGTGATTACTATTGGATTATCTGAGCTGAAAGGATGGATGTTTTGAGGGAGGGAATGTTGAGTTTTTATGCTTGAAGCATAGGTTTTTGGGCAAGAAAGCAAAATGTGGTCGATTGTAAGGGAGGAATGTTGACACAGAGAGCAGAATGGAACTGGACATTTTGATATTAAATGAGAATGAGAGAAAAAAGTATGGCCGATTCTTATAATCTTGCAATTTGAACTTCACAGGTGCGGTGTTTGTTGAAAGAGGTGCTATCATATGGCTTACGCCTTCTTTGAAGTAAGTTTTTGTCATAGTTCATCCAGTAGTATTCCCAGGAATCATTAATGTGAGAGTGGAGGGCTTTCTTCAGATCTTGTGGAGGGACGAAATGTGTGTATAAAGGGGGACCATTTGGATTACAAAACGATTTGGCAATAATATCCGCTGTTTCATTATCACCCTGGTAAAAATTGAATAGAATCTGTGTTCCAAAATACCATAGACCTACAGCCGGCTGTAAAACCTCCAATAGCTTCTATAGCCGGCTACACAATTTCTTATAGCCTTTTATAGCCGATGGTGACTAAGCAACAGCCAGGCGATAAAGTGTATGCTAAACGTTACTAATTACGGATGCTAGGACTTAGTGAGTTTTTGGACCACCGCTCTCTTTTTGGGCCGTAGTATCTTGATTTATTCTGCGAGGAAAGCTCCGTACTTTTGATGGATGCCTGCCATTCCTAATATATTAGAGCGCCTTCAGTTTCGTATGATACTGTGCAATACCTCTGGTGTGAAATAGTTGCTTCAAGCGCCGTGACACGCTGCGGCGCGGCAGGCGGGCAGCCAGCGCGAAACGTGCATTGGCGCCTTCAAACCTAATAGAGATACTTCACGCGTTGCGCAATGCGTGAAGTATCCATGTTAGGTTTGTAGGCGCCAGTGCGTCGCCGCTCCGCTTTGTGTTAGGCTCTAATATTTCAATCTGGCGGAGTCAGCGTTATTCAACTCATGATTTTGAAATGTTTACACATCCTGTATGGATTATTCTTATTTTAATTGATGAAAAAAAATATGTATCAACGGAAAATATAATATTGTTTTGTAAATATTAAAGTGGTTCCGTATCAAACTTAATGATTTCCAAAGCACACGAATCTCTACACAATATCTTATAGCCTTTTATTATCGATGGCAAGAAAGCAACAGCCACGCGATAAAGTGTAAAGCCCGGCGATAGGAACTATAGCCCGGCTTCATAATTATTTATCGCTTCGTATACAGCCCGGCCGTATGATTTTCTCCGCATTCTACAGCCAGCTATATGATTTTCTGTAGCCTTCTTTAGCCGGCTATGAGAATTCCCATGGTATTTTGAAACACAGCTCCTATCGCCAATTTTTACCAGGGCAATGATGCCTGAATGGCCCCGGATCCAAGCAATAGTGATATTATGGGGTAAATTTTGAAGTTGAGCAAAAATGTCAAAGAGAAGAGGGTTATATCCTTGATTTTCTATGACTGTAAGACCAGAGAGAGAGTCCGATAGTAGCAAACATTTTGAGGCTGCGAGAAATTTATCGTTTTAATGTACTAAAGGGCTTCCAGAATTGCATAAAGTTCTGTTGTAAGAAAAGAAGACAACGGAGAGAGAATTTGTAAAAATGACATACTTTCTTCAAGTTCAACAAAAGCACAGCCTGAAAATTCTCTGAAAAATGGGAAGATAAATATTTACAAATTTTTCCGGGAATTCGTGATCAATCACGGACAATTTGACATGTGATGGCTCATACGGTGTTTATCCGTAGCACGGCAGTATGCGAGCGTGGGTGTGAGTGTGAGAGCTAGCACGAATCCCATTTATCGGGTCATTGAACTTTCCGTGACGTCACCACCCTGATCGATGAGTTTCCCCGCGGTGAGTATATCCGAGCTGAGTAATCAACAGGTCGATAAGAGGAGCATTCCGATGGAATGCAACAAAGGGAAACCCCGGAAAAGTTGGTCGTCGCGGGGACGGGCGAGGGGGACGGGGATGGCTGGGTCCCAAGTTGCACTCAGCTACGCTGCCGTGCTAAGGAAGAACGCCGTATGAACATTCGAGAGTTGCCAAATTTCCTCGAATTAAAAATGTATTGTATACAACATTTATGCATATTTTTCCTTGACATTTTCAGATACTTCAGATTAAATTGCGTAAAAAATTGTCTGAACATTTTGGAAAATAATATTCCTAATTTTCCCAGTAAATTTTGTTTTTATCGGAGAAAACTTGGCAACGTGTGAAGGCTCATACGGCGTTCTTCCTTAGCATGGCAGTATGGATGCGGTTTCCTGCTTATTCCTGGCGGTCACGCCTAGCGCGTATCGTCGCATGGTGGCGCCGCACCGTAATAGAACTTAACGCAATCTTTAACTCATTGAGAAAAAATAATGATCAGGGTTTTCGCTTCCTCGAACTTTCATTTTCAAAGTTCCGGAGTTCCAAAAGTTCGGAGAACCCTGCGACAAATTCCTGGACACGGGTACGGGTCGTAGTGCAAGCCATAAGCGTAGTCTTTGAAATTTTTGGTGGATTTTTGGTGGGAAGGAATCGTAGGGGGCGTTCACCGCCCCCCCCTCCCCTCGTTCGCCCGAAAAAATTAAAATGGTGAAAGAAAAGGGAATGAAGAACGGAGAGAACAGAAGAAAGAAGAAGGAAGAAAGCGTATATTTGTGATTATTCATGACGAAATTAACTAAACTGGACATGGAACTCTTTAAAATTTCTAAAATGTTCTGAGGGAATCTCTCCGGACCACCTTGTGACTGTAACATGTGATTCTGTTACATTAAGAATGGTCAGTTTGTATTGTTTAATTATCTCTTTTTTCTGCTGTAAAATTGTTTCGGTCATGATGAATCCGAGTTACTCTTTGCGTTTCTGATATGATTTCACAATTATTTTATCAAAAACTGTGTCTTTTTGGTAAGATCATTTGAAACTTCATTGCAATAGATAACAAAGGCAGAGAGTATTTTTGAATCGATTATCATTAGAAAGTGGGTCACAATTTTTTCTCGGCAATCAATTTTAAGAGAAGGTGCGATAGCCTTTCTTCACGAAGGTTACTAGGAGAAATGAAAAGAGATATTTAGTTTTGAAACTGCTAAAAGTCCTCCATACGCAGTGACCATCTATAATTATTATATTTTGACGAAAATGACGTCACACGATAATCCTATATCAGTCAAGTATCTTCATTAAAGCTGAGTTTTATACAAGATAACTCTAACTACATCCGATCACCACGGTAATCTTGCTGTATTGTTTTCATCCCGACGTATTTGCAAACTCCGGATGTCTGTGCTGTCGTTGTCTCGACTCGCCCAGACCACGCAGCTGCAGTGAGGATGAACGCCGTAAGTGCATTCGAAAGCTGCCAAATTATCCCAGGTATGACATTAATTTTTCAAAAGACGTAGGAACATTTTTCCTCAAAATTTTCAAATTAACTAAAATAAATTCTGAATAAAATTAACTGAAAGAGTAGGGGGTAAGTTGCCCACACTTTTTCGACAAATGCCTATTTTATTTGAGGAAACTTGGCAACGTTCAAATTTTCACACGGTATCATTCCTTACAACGGCAGTACAAGCGTTGTTGCTGCGGTTTGAACGCTACTTGACGAGTAACAAAGTTAAAGTAATCAACTTCAAACATAAACAAGTCAACATAAGCCAAGCGTTACTATCACGGCCTAATCAACGGCCGGGCTCTGCACAAACGTGGAATTAACGACCACCAACGGTAATTGCTGTTCTACAGCATCTTCCATTTGCATACAAATGCGATGGAAAGTTTTTGTTTTTCCTTCCGGAAACTTCGACAGTCATCGAGAGAAACAAGACATGCGTCGTCGATTTAGCATTGATCGAGCCGGTGAAAAATAATGTTGAAAAAGAGAGACATTTGTTTTTATTGTAGGGGAGTAATTCAATTTGACTTTTACAAGAGATTACAAACTTGAATTAATTCAATTCTTGCAATAATGTCCTCAAAGAGGCATTGCCATTTACTGAAATTTGACAGTCTTTTAATTTTTTTGCGCGGAAGATATAATGGTAAATTTAAGCCTCCGAAAACTCTGACCTGAAGTTAAGTTCCAGATTTTATTTTAAAAGCTAGTTAATTTTTTGTCTAAAGGGGTGAAGGGGTTTTTGCAGGTTTGCCAAGGGCCGGATTTAGGGATGGCCAAATGGGCCGCGGCCCATAGCGGCAAATTTAGGGGGCGGCAAATTTTTCAATTTTTCAAATGTAGGTGTAAAAAAAAAAAAAAAATTACTAACGAGAGAGGGCGACAAAATCTCTCATTTCCAGAGAGTATGGTAAGTTCTAATTTCGTTGTCTTCCGGTGATACAAGAGACAGCACCTTTAATTAGTCGAGTTAAGAGAGAAACCAAACACGCAATTTGGCCCGGAACGGTGCGGCGTAGAGAGCGATGATGACGAGTACTTGAGAAGGAGAAACCCTCGGCGTAGCGGTCGGCATGTAACACATATAAGCGCCTACAAGACTGCATGAATACTTCACGCATTGCGTTAAACACAAAGTGAGCAAAAGCAGTCGAGGTGAAACGCATAGCGCCTACAAGACTGCATGAATACTTCACGCATTGCGTCAAACACAGTGCGGTCAGCGCGGCGCGGAGCAGAAGTTAAAATCATTAAACCACATTTATGTTTCTTCTTTCATAATTTTTTGTTCATTTCTTATAAATGGTAGGCCTTGTCCACACAAGGATAGTTTTAGGGAACTTAATAACTTTCGCGCAAAGTTTCTTGAACTTTTGCTGGTAGTGTTGACAAGGCTTTCGCAAAAAAATGTGTCCAACACGATCAAACGCGTCTTATGTACCCCTTCTCCTCCGGCACGTTCACTTGATGGTTTTTATTGATGTTTCAAAACGAGTGAGTAGGGGGCGGCAAAATACAGGCGGCCCAAGGGTGGCAAGTGGGTAAATTCGGCCCTGGTAATATTATTTGCGTTTTTCTGAGGTATAAATCGTTGCAATAGGATTCTGCGACGCAGCTATTTTGATCCACTATTTTTTAGTTGTGAGTGCACTTAATTTATATTTCGATGTGAGACGAGTGTTGACAGGGCTTCCGCAAAAAAATGTTTCCAATATGATTAAACACGTCTTATGCACCCCTCCCCCTCAGGCACGTTTACTTGGTGGTTTTTATTGATATTTCAAAATGAATGAGAAGGAGGCGGCAAAATACAGGCGGCCATGGGCGGCAAGTAGGTGAATCCGGCCTTGGGATTTCCTCGAAGCTGCTTTACGTACGTAAGGAAGTTATCGCAAAAAGATAAAATTTGCTCCTCCTCTTCAGGGAAAGTGGCTCCTGTGGCACACCTGTGGATGAAACGTTAGATAACACATTAGTAAAGCTCTGAGGAAAAGTTTATTTTCCATTAGTTTTACTTGTAATTGGATGCATATAGTAGAGCATATCGCAGACTTAGAAGTTCTAAACGAGGAAAAGAGGAAAAGCGCGAGTTAAAAAATATACGCTCCTTCAGTTTGGGGCATATGCAATTTGTACTACTTAGGAGTCGAAATAGTCGTATCACTAACTTCAAACTCAAAGCGCAGTGTTGAGTGCAGAGTAAGTGGACCGAATTCAACTAAAGAGTAAACTCTTTCTTCTATTTGAATTAAACAGGAGAAAAGAAGTTTGAAGTTTCATGTATCCATGATTTGAAAAATGCATTGTCAGCCCTAGTTTAACAAACTAAATATTTTGTCCTAATTTTGAATTTTGGCAGGAAAAATATACGACTTACTCCAGAACACGGATCTTCTGATGTGTTCGATCCAAAAATAGTATTAGTGTTGCGCCGCCAAAGCATAAGTTGTTGATTAAAAAAATTTCAAAAAATCACCAAAACATTTTTCCCTCTCCTTTCCATGAACCAACGAAGACACATCCTGAATGATTGCGGCTAATTGGTCATGAAATCTATGTTCTAGAGAAACTTCTACCTCAGTGTCCTAGAGGAACCTCAACTCAACAGCTTTTTCAGTCACGAAGGACTCGTTGAATTCTTTAAAAATTAAACTTGAAACCAATGTACCTCGACTTGAATTCGAACAATCTATAAAACTTTCAGTTTGAAAAAACGGTCTATTGATATAAAAAGAAAGCTACTCTCTAAACTTAGTATTGAAAATATACGCAAAAAATTCGTCTCACTCATAATTATCGCTACCGTAAAAAGATGATTTCACAACTCACTTTTGCATAACTCCTCGTTCTCAACTCGGAAAAAATTGAGTTGTTTCTCTCCCATAATGATGACTATTTTAGCAAGCCTCCACCCAAATAATTATCTTGAAATTTTCGGGTCCCATAAAATTTGCGTATTGACACTGACATTTTCTTGGTGTCCTTCGGTTGATTCCGGATTGACACGCAAGGCATGATACCGTGGGCGAAAACATTCTCTGAAATTAGAAGAGGAGGAATTTCTTCACATATTACCTACGAGAGAGAAAAAAATAATTACACGAGGCGTAGTATTAGATAAAAGTCTCACTCCAGAATACAACGACGCTGCTGTGTTTTCCTTCTTTTACCTTTGCTTTTATTTTTCCTTGGGTTTCGAAGTAATTATTTTCTGGACTCCTCCCTAGGCGCGTTATAATGACAATGATATTTTGAGATTAGACCCATTTTTAAGCGCGCGTACATATTATCTAATTAATTATACATTCGCGCATTACGCAGATCTGATTTATTTATAGGAACATCCTCAAATGGAACGCTATTAATTATTAGGCGTTGGTATTAAAAGAATCAGAATTACTCATGTATGCATGATCGAATTAAGTTTACTTAGAGGTAACCAGGAAAAAGTCCACTAAGCTGTTAAAAAATCTTATATTGAATATAAAATATAAATATAAAATACATACAATTCTGGAGTGTGAAATTAACGAGGACCAGAGGGGGTTTTGCGTTGAGTAAGAAGGTTTCAGTGTTGTCCAGTAGCAGACTATTTACCATTTTGTGGTGTATTGAAGAATTGTCATCATTACTCAAGCACCTGCGCTATCACTGCTAGTACTACAGGGCTCTTGCCTACTGCTCAATGTAGAATTGCTTGAATTTTCGGAGCTCATGAGCGTTTGTCATTTACTTCTTCGTGCACTGCCACTTAGTATTAAGTTTATTTCAATCGAGTGGTATTTAGGAATTTTTAAAAATTGGGCAGCCTTGAATAGGGCCGCACAGACCACGAATGGTCTGATAAGAATGGCCGAAATTCAGATCACGTTCAAAACGAGGAATAAGCGAGAAGTTTCCATTTCGCGCCGAGTCAGAGGTCGCTGCCAAATTATTACGTCCGTTGTCCTCTCCCCCCCTCCCCACACGCACACCCTTAAATAACGTAACTATAAACAGTGTCACCAGTGTCTCAACTATCTCGTCGAATCAGCCCGAAGGCTATTTATACTTGACGCGGTTAAAAAATCGTTTTAATCCAACTTTCGCTCTTACCGCGTTGCGTTCACATGTGTGCCGTTCACTGAGATTAACCCTTTCAGTCACCCGGTTTATAATCATGTGCGGTCGTTTATATAAAGCCTTGACAAATTAATATACATAGAAACACACTATACGCGTAGGTAGGGGCTCGCATCAAAAAGTTTTCTTGTTTTTTTTCTTTCATCCCCCTCAACATGAAACAATTTTTCGATCACGGCATTTTCCCTTATTTTTCATGGACTTATACCTGGGTCTAAAGGCTGAAGAGAGCACTCTCCTCCATTATTTCATCACCGTTAGTGCCAAATAACTTCTCAAATTGCATATAGGAGCGGTTATTTCAAAGTTTGTCGAAGGTGAGAGGAGAGACCCCCTGGACTCGCCTCTTCATGGTAAATTCGTCACCTTTAAACTTCCCTCCTTTGAGGAGGGAGACGAGATAGAATCGAGGAAAGGAATCCGGAAATGAGCTGAAGGTTAAGTAAGATTAGGTGAAGGAAGGTCAGATTTGATTAGGTTATGTTAAGTGAGGTTAAGTCATGTCAGGATAGCTTAGGTTAAGAAACGAGTTAGTTAAGTACGAAGTTAGGTTAGGTTAGATGGTTAAGTCAGATTAGGATAGCCAAGGTGAATTAAGGTAAGGTTAGGTTAGGTTAGGTTAAGTAAGGTAGGGTCCTTAAGGTAAGGTACTTAACCTAACATAACCTTAATTCACCTGAGCTATCTTAACCTGACTTAACCTAACCAACCTAACCAACCTAACCTAACCTAACCTAACCTAACCTTACTTGACCTAACCTAACCCAACATAACCTTACATCACCTAACCTAACCTAACCTAACCTTAATTCACCTGAGCTATCCTAACCTGACCTAACCGAACCTAACCTTACTTAACCTAACCTAACCCAACATAACCTTACATCACCTAACCTAAACTTACTTCACTGAACCTAATCGAACCTTACTTCCTCCAACCTAACCTTACGTAAAGTAACCTTACTTAACCTAATTTAACCTCAGCTTGCGGCTGTTATAACTTGCGTTAGGTTAGAGTCTGCCTAGTATTGACCACTTGATTCCTTAAAAAATTATTTAAAAACACAAAGATAAAACACACTCACTTGCGTAAAATTGTATAAAATAATAACCGGGACGCGTTTCGGGAGCTTAGCTCCCATCCTCCCCCGCGACCCCTCCCGGTTATTATTTTATACAATTTTACGCAAGTGAGTGTGTTTTATCTTTGTGTTTTTAAATAATTTTTTAAAGAATTTCAACTTGTGTAGTCCCCTAACGGTATTAAAAGCACTTGATTCCTTCTCTCTCTGTACATCTCTGTCGCCCCAAAACCACACCACAATTTGCGCAAACGAGCCACCATCCGAAAGCCATATTGAAGATTTGCGCTTTTCGAAATTTGAACTTTTCGATGTGATCGGTGGAAACCGGGCGACGCGGCGAGGCCTCGCGTCATCCACGTCGCGGCGCGTCATCGCCCGTTGGCTGGGCAAGGAGCCGACCGGGCATCGCGCGACGTCCAGCCAGCGAATGACAAAGAAACTTGCGCAAAATGCATTTTGCAACCGGTGGCGGCGGCGGCGACGGCGGACCGGCGGGTTGCAATGCAGAGGTAGGATGAGCGCCGGGCCGGTCACGTGAGCCCGGACTCGCCGGGCCCCGGGGGACCAGAGGGCTCCCTTCCAAGTCCCGACTCCAACTCCGTCGAGACGACGAGCCTCCTACTCCGAATGGCCGAGACATCAGGACGGGAACCCCGGCCGGCCAACCGCGGTCATCCTCGTCACGATCAAGCTCCCACCTCGCCCAGCAGAGAGCGCCTAAGTTCACTTCGAGATGAGCCCTCCACTCCGGCAAACTACATGCTATCTGAGGCTCAGGTGAAAATTGAGTTGCGTTCTCCAGTCTGTGGAGCGAAGACTTCCAGGAATAGGTGTCGACAACGCGACACATATTTTGCCGTGCTCAGGAAAAAAGTCGTATGAACTTTCAGGCATTGCCAAACTTCCATTGATAAAACGCGAATATCGTGGTAAATTTATGAATATTTTTCCACCGACTTCTTAGATAATATTGTTTGCAATTCTTTCCAAAGGTTCCGAAAATACCAAAGAAAAATATTCAAATTTTCTCCCCTGGTAAAAATTGGCAATAGAATCTGTGTTCCGAAATACCATAGACCTACAGCCGGCTGTAAGATTCCCCATAGCTTCTACAGCCGGCAACACAATTTCTTATAGCCTTTTATAGCCGATGGCAAGTAAGGAACAGCCTGGTGATAAGGTGTACATATGCTAAACGTTACTAATTCTAGGACTTAGTGAGTTTTTGGACTACCGCTCTCTTTTTGGGCCGTAGTATCTTGATTTATTTTGCGAGGAAAGCTCCGTACTTTTGAAGGACGCCTGCCATTCCTAATATTTTGGAGCGCCTTCAGTTTCGTATGATACTGTGCAATACCTCTGGTGTGAAATAGTTGCTTCAAGCGCCGTGGCAGGCGGGCAGCCAGCGCCAAACACGCATTGGCGCCTTCAAACCTAACAGGGATACTTCACGCGTTGCTCAATGCGTGAAGTATCCCTGTTAGGTTTGTAGGCGCCAGTGCGTCGCCGCTCCGCTTTGTGTTAGCCTCTAATATTTAATCTCTAGGAGTCAGCGTTTTTCAACTCATGACTTTTAAATATTTGCACACTCTGTATGGATTGGAGAAAATATATAAAAATAAGTTTCCCTAATTAGATACGCCATTTTATAGATGAATCAGGAAGAGCCATTTCTTATCGCAAGAAAAAGCCCACAACGCCCTCTGAAAAATCCACAATGTATTACGGCATCCTCCATGTGCACTGCGTAATAAAGTATTAACAATCAAAGATATATCCACTGAGATACGTTTTGCCATCCTCACCGATGCATTTAGTGAAGGTGAATGATGATGTTTTGCTGAGTCCGTTGCGTAGGCAACACGCGGTCTAGCAACTTATCGATTTCAAATGATCGGTTTCTGATGAGTTTTTTTATTCAGCCGCGATGCATGTCTTAGACTCATGGGATTAAAAATCTCTAAATCAGTAAATCCATCTGAAGTTCAAGAACACGGCTTCTGGCAGCAAGGAATAATCGATAAGCAGTTTACGGACTGTAAAAGCTCGTATTATGCTAATATGTACACCTCACGCGCGTTACTGGAAGTGTAAAAACTACGATATGCTACGATGAAAAAGATTGTTAGTCGTTGATTAATTCCTTATTACATTTGATCCCCTAAAATCTAGTTGTCAGTTCTAGATTTCTATTCGTATTAATTACCTACGGATCTAGTGATGTTCACCGTCCGGGCACTGTCAGAAGTCAAGACACGACAACTATATATTTCTTGGGGATCAAGAGGAATCAGGAGACAAGTAACCAAGTAAATCTAAAGTAATCCAAGTAACCCAGTAATGTTTGCTCTACACAAGCAATATTACGATACAACTGCAAAACCGAGACTAATAAAAATTGAGGTAAGATTTAAAAGAAAAGGGGGCTGTCGCAGCCTCGAAAAGCGTCCAGCACAAAATTGAAGTTATTGAGATACAGTCGAGTTTTTTAATTTTTGACCCATTATTACGATAGATGAAATTTTTGACGAGTTTTTCAAAAGCCAATATTTTCGTAGTTGGCCGCACAAAAATTAGTTAATTTCATTCACGTTTGTTTTTCATAAAAATATGTTATATTCTAAAATTAAAAAAACAATCAGTGACAACCAATTTTGATCTCTTGGTACTTTTTTATATTTTCACGCGGTTTATTCCTTGCAGAGTAAAACGCTTGGTCATAATAGAGGTTCGAATTTTTAGACGAGCGCGTAGCGTAGCATATACTCATACTCAAGCACACGACTTGCCATAGAAAAAAAGCGTCCATAATTAAGCGCCAATTTATCTTAGATCAAGCCGACTATGTTAGGATTAAAGGGGAAAAGTTCAAAGGAAAAAAAAAAAATAATATTACGCTTCATTCGAACAATAAACAAACTTTTCCAGGCATAAGAAGTAAAATTCCACGACTGCCATTTTGAAATGATAAATTCCATGTTCTTGAGGCGAATTTTTCTCTCACATTCCTCGGATTCAAGAGAAAATAGTTTGTAAAAACGCGACCGGTTATGAATGATTTTTGTTACGTCACGTGATCAGCAGTTTCCTCGAGTCATAGTCTAAACTAATTACCTTCACTCCGCGCTAAAAATACAGAACGTCTCGTGCCTTATGAACCGTTAGGCACATTTTTGCGGTGGCATTTTGACGATGACGTAGCGATAAAAATATATTCGCGCTCTGTAACACGTCTGGATTAATGCGTGCTTCTAATCGCCGGGCGGGCAAGGAGTCGCTCACGCGTGACTTAAATTTTGGAGTCGGGATTCCACAGTGTTATTACAGTTGCGGAAGAATTTGTTTTTTCCCATCTCATTTTTTAAAGCTTAATTTATGTGTGGTTAACTCGTTCCAAAATTTTAGCACTGTACTGTAGAGTTATGATGTGATCGCAGCCAGCTAGATAGAAGCAGGTTTATTCCACACACGCGTTCCCTGGCAAATTACCATATTGTTTTCCGTTTTATAGCCGGAAAAGCTCTATTTTGTTTACATGTCAAATTTGCCGTTTTGTTACTGCGCAGAAAACACATATGTATAATAACTAAAATTAATTAACAAAATCGCGGAAAAGCTCACTTTTTTCGCTTCAAACTGATGCCTCTATAGATTGCTGAAACAATTTGGCCATTGAGATTACTTGATAGATTAATCAGGGTTTTTTGTATACTAATAAAGGACACAGGTTAGACCTCCTACGATGCAAATCCACCATTACTATTCAAATTTATTTAAAATTTTGCAGCTTTGAATTTACTTTCACTCCAAGAAACTTGACACATACACGCCACAGATACCGGAAGGATGTTCCTGCATAAATTTTCTTCGTTCTCTGCTTATAGGGAAAAGAAATTGTCAAAATACAGCGAAGTAAACCAACAGCTTCTTAGATGGAACAAAATTGGAAATATGTGAAAAAATCTGATTTGATATTGAGTATCTCTCTATCATTTCCCAGGGAAGAACCGTACATTTTCCCGTAGGGATGAATGTTACGTTGTGCTTCAAATTGCGTAAATCCTACACTGCAAAATCATAAAAAAATCAATCGTGATTTAATAGGAGGTGAAGCATAATCATTTTAGTCGCCGCATATTATTGGACTATTTGGATTCTATCGATCTTAAGGCCCTCATTTTGTTATGGTCATTTTTGCACTTTATTTGAAGATCTGGCAACAATGACCCAACTGCTTGCGTTACGCACGCGCAGGTGCGGGCGTGTACGTGTCTGAACGAAGAGAGCGCGTGCGTTATGCGCCACGAACTATTATAGTTGCGACTGATTATGTATGTGGGCGAGGGGAGTCATTTTAATTATTTTACCAGCGCCGGGAAAACAATACAAGACGTTTGAAGTAGGACTAGTGCCTTACAAATAGGCATACTAATTGCAAAAAGCAAAGTTCTTCGGAGTTAGGTTTCCTTGAATGACCTAATCTAACAGCTATGAAACATACTTTCCTCTTTATTTCTCTTTTTTATCATCACGTACAGTTAGTTCAATGAATGGCGCAATTTGTGTCAGTATATTAATTGAACCAATTTTCCTGGCTTGGATTAATTTTTAAACGTGTATGTAATCATTTCTTTGAATCATCGGTAAGTAAAAGGACAAATACATTTAAAATTAAAGAGTAGGAAGACCCTCCAACGATGTTTTTGAATAAAGCAGCTTGCAGATTTTCCTTCCCCTCTCTCCTTTTTAATGTACTCGACTTTTCCAAGTGCTCCAGTGAGTACCGGGCTACTCCCGGACCCTCCGCCCTATCGGCCTCTTGGAACATGGTTTTCTTATTATTATTTTCATATTACATATTATTATTTGGTTTGATCAAATATTTTGGGAGCCCCTGAAGTCTCGGAGATTTTAAAGAATCGGAGAAGTCCTGAAACTGGAATTTCAGGCGTCATGGGGTCCTTAAATTTCAGGATTTAGGGCTCCAAAGTGAGGGTATCTGGGCCCTTTTGCTTTTTTTAAAACGTCAACTGCCTTCAATGTACGAAGTATGCAACCCGCAATGTGCGGGCCCTTTCATCCATAAGCACTCTGAGGCTAATTTGGTTCTAAGACCTGGAAGCCACTGTAAGTGCATTGCTGTAGCAACGATTATTTATGTAGAAAGGAACCAAGCCACATCAGTTATTGCCAAATTTAACTGAACAATTTAATTTTTTTACCCGAAAACGGTCATGAGAATGTTTGTGCAAATTTCAGTGAATTTTCTTCATAGTACAAAGCAACTTCCTAAAAATTTTCAAAGGAATCCGCACAAACGTTCTCACATAAAAAATTAAATTGCCCAGTTAAATTTTGCAATAGCTGATGTGGCTTGATTCCTTTTTCCTTGACGCGGTCCATTAAATTTTGTCCCCTCGGTTGACTCATAATCGAGGGACATTCCAGGAAGATTTTAGGGGTCGATTTAAACGTTGGTTAACTCTTAAACCTTGATTTTGATCTTCAAAAAATAATTTTTCGCCGACTGAGCATCAAGGATATCCGGTGGCCACGAACGTCCAACGCTTGACGCAGACTCGCATAAAAATATAGAGCAGACCACAAACTTGTTTCACGTCCAGTAGTTTCGGTGGTCGCAGACCTGTTCTGCCGTGCTAAGGAAGAACGCCGTATGAACATTCGAGAGTTGCAAAATTTCCTTCAGTAAAATGTTTATTTTTGAGAAAAGTTATGAATATTTTTCCTTGAAATTTTCAGGACTTTTCGGAGGAATCGCGAGCAAAATTGTCCGGAAAATTGGAAGAAAAATATTCATAAGTTCACCTGGAAATGTGCGTTTTATCCAAGGAAATTTGGCAACGCCTGAAGGTTCATACGGCGTTTTTCCTTAGCACGGCAGTGTTCGCGAGGACCTCCTCCTCCCCTCCCACACATCAATCGTAAGAGCTGAGCAAAATTCTTTCGTAGGATTTCCTGTCGAAACACCCGCGCCGACAGGTTCTTCTGCATGTGAACTTGCAGGAAGAGCTTTTGAATTTGATCCAATCTCACCCTCTTCACGGTTAAGGTCATGTGCCACAACGTTGAGTATTATATTTCTGTGTTGGAGGTTTACGGTTCCGATAAAATCTTAACTGTCACGTACCATGATCTAATTCATGAAATATATGAGCTGCACAGGATAATATCAACAGCTTGCATTGCCCTGCTGGAAGAGAGCACGTAATATCCAGGAAAAACTCGTATTTATCGTGCGTTGATTCCTTTCGAAATCTCGTTTGGAGGAACGAACTTATGCAAAATTGATGACAAAAATTGAAATATTAGCGTGTAGAAACATAAGGATAAAATATGAGACCGGTTCATAAAGCGGCGTTTAATAGAGCTGATGTCAAAGTTAATTTCCCGTGAAAGCTTCTTCAGCTGATAGGGAACACGGAAAAAAGTGATCTTGCTGATTTAACAATTAAATTTGTTGAAAAAAGCGTCCGACGTGTATCAACGTAGATTTTACAATGAAAAAATGATAATTTAACCACCAGCAATTTTTTATTGTAAAATCTACACTGAAACATGCCGAACACTTTTTTTTAAAACAATTTAATTGTTAAATCAGAGAGACCAATTTTTTCCGTGCGCTTTTTGACTGCGACCTGCCGATAGAATTCTAGTACACTAGTGGCAATGTGTTTCAAATGGTGCACCGACTCAACAACAAGATCTCACATACTTTTAAGGCCTCACGTGCATATATTTTGAATAGATTTTTCAAAAACACCTAATCGATTGGAAGACGGTTAGCGTTTCGGAATGTTCTGCACCCATGGTGATTGTCTTTTATCCAAAGGAGATTTGGACCGCGTTAAACAGAAAGGGACCAAGCCACACCAGCCATTGCCAAATTTAACAGGAGAATTTGGTTTTTTTCGAGAGAACGTTTGTGCGGATTCCTTGGAAAATTTTAAGGAATTTGCTTTGTACTATGGAAAAAATTCATAGAAATTTGCACAAAAATCCGCACAACAGTTTTCATGTAAAAAATTAAATTGCCCGATTCAATCTGGCAATTGCTGATGTGGCTTGGTTCCTTTCCGTTTAACGCGGTCCATTTAATAATGCAAGGGCCCTTAAATATAGGGCCCCGAAATATTATCAAAGTTCATTCGGTCACTAAATGACCGAGGAACTTTCCCTTGACAGTTATATAATTCTAAGTGTTAACCACTTCGATATGTGAAGTAAGTGGTTGCATATGCGATTACTTGAAGGCAGTTTTTATGCCTCTATGAGAAATATTCGTACGATGACGAGTTAAATGAGGCCTATTTTCGCCTCCGGAATATGAATAATTGATCATCAATTTGGCAACTCGGATCACCAAGTCAAGTGACGGACAACGAGTAACCGGTCAACCGGTCATTATTCGCAGTGCTTGCGCTTGATTTGTTCTCAGATATTGGTCCAGCGGATCAAACCTGTGTTCTAGGAGATATCGCCGACACTCGATTCCCAGTCATCATCGTTCGCGGCCTAAAAATCGAGGTTCGATGTCTCGAGACGCGGGGAGTAGTCGCTGCATTTCAAGGAGGCCGATTAATTGTCCGAGCGGCTGGAGTTGAACTTAATTCGGTATTGATTTACTTTAATTGCCGTGTGGCCACTCATTATGGCGCAGTATCTTTCGATGCGAGTGCTGTAGGGGCCGGCAAGGAAATCACTTGAGGATTTAGAGAAAAATCAATGCTGCAGCAAGAGCGGTCTGTGTTCAGCAGACGTCATGGCCGGTCAACATGATTTACCGCTGGAGGTGATGAATGCAAAATTTGTGCACTTTTTCCGTCATTAAGCCCTGGAATAGACGATCAAATTCCGAAACAAATTCGAAATCAAAGTAGACATGCTGATGACTGATGGTCACCATCTACCATCAAATTTTGACGGGCCGCACTATTTTGTTCAAAGTAAGATCAGAATGGAGTGGCACCATTCATCATTTCCTGCCATAGGAAACATTTCTGCCAAGTTTGCATTTTAAAATTAAGCAAATTAATGAGTTCAAGACTGATGACTCCCCGACACTTTTGATGGTAATTGGTTCGGGAATTCGATCGTCTATAGAGACCTTTAGAAATGGGTCAATGGACCAAATTTAAATATTGTTTTACAGGAGGGTTAGGGGAACATCCGCATTTCCGTCTTGTTCTCATTCCTGAATTTTAATACGGAAACATCGTCCGAAATCCGCAATATTCAGAGGTTTCTGACAAGATGTACGTCGATGGCTAAAATGCAAAACCACTTATCTCTTTTTACGACGCTGCAGACTTATTTCATACTTTATTATTTGGACGTATTTCTATCAAACATATCTCTATGCAGGCAGGACCGGATTTACCTACTTGCCGCCCACTTCTCATTCGTTTTGAAACATCAATGAAAACCATCAAATGAACGTGCCAGCGGGGGAGGGGTGCATAAGACGCGTTTACTGGTGTTGAACACATTTTTGGGAAAGCCCTGTCAACACTACTAGCAAAAGTTCACGGAACTTTGCGCGAAAGTTAAGTTTCGTAAACCTATCTCTGTGTGGACAAGGCCTTCCATTCATAAGAAATGAACGAAAAAATTATGAAAGAACAAACATAAATGTGGATTAATGATTTTAACTTCCGCCGCCGCGCCTCGCAGACCGCACTGTGTTTGACGCAATGCGTGAAGTATTCACGCAGTCTTGTAGGCGCTATGCGTCTCACGCTGATCGCACTGTGTTTGCCGCAATGCGTGAGGTATTCATGCATTCTTGTAGGCGCTATCCGTTTCACGCTGTCCGCAATGACCGCACTGTGTTTGATGCAATGCGTGAAGTATTCGTGCAGTCTTGTAGGCGCTAATATGTGTTACATGCCGATCGCCGCGCCGAGGGCTTCTCCTTTTCATCTCAAGTCCTCGTCATCATTTCTCTCTAGGTAAGTCGCGCCGTTCCAGGCCAAATTGCGTGTTTGGTTTCTCTCTTAACTCGACTAATTAAAGGTGCTGTCTCTTGTATCACTGAAAGACGACAAAAGTAGAAATTACTATACTCTCAGAAAATTAGAGATTTTGTCGCCTTTTCTCGTTTGTAATTTTTTTTTCTAAATCCGAATTTTTTTTATACCTACATTTAAAAAAATTGCAAAATTTGCCGCCCCCTATAGATTTGTCGCCATGGGCCGCGGCCCATGTGGCCACCCCCTTTATCCGGCTCTGTGTGCAGGTGAGAAATATGGGGTGTGCTCTAGAAAGCTGCATAAGAAACTATGTAAAAATGGGCGTGATTCCTTTTGAAGAATTGGAAAAGCGGGATTTTACATTCTATCAAACAGACCTATGTGCTAACTGAATGCGGAACTCATGAGCCGCGGGCATGGCACGAGAGCATTGTGGACAGGGCTCATGAGTTGGACGTATTTCTATCAAACGGAACTATGTGCATTAAAACATGAGCCCTGAGACCCATAAGAATACACACATAACAGGGCTCACGTCATCATGCACATAGTTCTGTTTGATAGAAATACGTCCAGTTAATGACCACCACGAATAGCCGCGACGACGGCATCCATCTCCGCTGACGTCACTGGCGCTTTATTATTCTCATTCACTCTTACGGCCAGAGAACTGAAGAGCACACCCCATATTTCTCACCTGCACATAAATCTGTTTGATAGAAATACGTACATTTTTTCTTTGAGAGCCAGCAAACGTAATTTCTTGAAAACTTCTTTGATTTTTCTTCTCTATTAGCAGAATATTCTGTATCGATTGTAAATTGCAAGCCATCAAATGGACTACATTTTGCAATTTGGAGCTATAAATTCCGGCTCATCTGAAAAAACACTTATGTGCATTGGGAAATAATGGTACATACGCCGTTTTTAAACCGGACCAGAACTTATAGCTCCTAATTGCAAAATGTAGTCTAAATTGTCTTGGCTCTCGTCAAAAAACTAATAAACCAGGAACGAAATTTCGAAACACCGTAAGTATTGGGGATACGTGGTCTCGCATTTTGGTGACAGATTCACATCGCGGACCTGGATGGGATCCACCCGTGGCACTGAATCCATTCAACTCGGATCGGTTGTCACTGAGTGGCCAGCGAACTTTTGAGCCTGAAACGGTCTCGGCTCCGTAACCTCGTTTCAAGTTATCAAGATCAAGTTTGGTCAAACACTCACCTCGGAGTCTGCCATCTGACAGCTTTAACTGGAGATTGCATAACCCGAACAAACTACTCGTTACTCCTTAGATTTGAGTAATTGGAGGGTAAGAGTGAAACTGGCTCGGCTCACTAAGCCACCGGTGAAGCACACACGCTCTTATGACCATAAGAGATCAAGGATTTGTAAACAAGATGACTTGGATGGGGCGATGACCGCCAAGACAGAGACCATCTCCGTAAAGAGAACAACTTCAAACACACACCACTCAACAATGGAAAGTTCCGATGTTTCGGACCCTGCCTATCCGGAAATTCAATTATCATGATGCGCCCGGAGCGGTGGAATATTTAACTTTGTGGCTTAGGTCGGCGGTTAAACATCTCGCAGCCGAAAATGAAGAATTTTCCAATGGAAGCTCTATTGTATACATTTTTTAACTGAAATTTCCGAAAAAATCGAAGTGGGATTTTTTTCTTTTTTTCATCCTTATTGAGTGCTCAACAAGGAAAGTACACAGTTAAAGCAAAAAAACATGAAAGTCTAACCATCATGAACGACTCTTAAAGGATGAGGGATATTATTTCGTAAAAACATTATATTTATTTTAAAATTTTTTATCCTATTTTGATACTACAACCTCAATTGTATGGTAACTATTAGAAAGATAACATCAATATCAAGAGTGTGTTTCCAACGGAAACTATTTTTACGTACATTGATATGCATTGTTAGATTTTTCAACTACTGGCTACACTCGCTACTTTTCTCAAAGACATAGTAGAGACCATCGTACCAGCCTCTGCGTTTCCAGTCAAAAGCGTCGCGCACTCAAAATTATCGTCACTCTTCATAATTTAGGAGCTCACTGATCCTGATACGTCGAGGGACCATGAGGATGATAGAATGTTCGAAAGCTCTGGTATTCTGTGACTCTGAGGAAAAATATAGCGTATGAGCATTTGAATGTTGTCATATTTTGTCCAATAATGTATTTTCCTCAAGCGAAAGTTACGAATATTTTCGGTTGGAATTTTCGGGAACACTAGATTAATTTTTAAGTAATATTCTCTAAGAAAGATAAAAGAAAGAAATTCATAGCTTTTCCAGAAAAGTCTTATTTTACCGGAAGAAATTGGCAAAGTCTGAGGGTTCTTACGGCATTTTTCCTCAGCACAGCAGTTTTCTGCCTGTGCTATTCGCATTCTAAGAGTTAGGCGAAGGGGGAGGGGTCAGAAACCAAGGTTTTCCGGCTAATTGCCTCGCTCGGGCTAGGATCTTAGCGAAACCGGTCCGCAAACGTCAAACGTGCTCTGTTTGCAATGTGCAGATCCAGATTTACATCCGTCAAAAGCGAATGAATATCAAGTGAAAATGAAACTTGAGCCTGAGCGATATTTTAAGGTGCATTCTCTTTATACAGACTGCTGTTGTGTGTGAAGAAAATACGCTGTACACATTTTTTTGGGCATCAATGAGTCAGTTGTGCTGGTCTCAAAATCATGTTTTGATGCTTGATTCTTGTAGATCAGCTAAAAATAATAAGCTCTGTCCAAACGGCTGAAACGGCGACTTTTTACGTTGAATATTAAGCGAGATATCGCGCTCTGAAGAATTAGGTTTATGCAGTCATCCACCGCGGTAGTGACATACCCTTGGTTTCATTCGTCAATCAGGCATTTTATCAAATGTCTAGGCAAATAGTCAAATATCCTTTAATCGAACTGAATTCTGATTATTTTGCTAAATGTAGACAAAATAATTCTCTGAACATGCGGGAAAGAATTCTATGTAAAAATTTGCTTTATACAATGTAAAATAAATTTAGTTTATTCCTTAAATGCACATTTATCTCAAAATATGCAGCATTCTTATAAAATGAAGAGTTTTCACAATTTCGCTAGCTGAGGAAGTATGAGAGGCATTTTTAGCGGAAAATTCTATGACAGTTTGTACTTTGATGGATTTTTACTCTTAAAATATTGAAAATTCGAGTGGTCTTTTTGAAAGCATATAAAATCTTGTAAACTCTGAAAATTTGACTATCTGCCTAGGCATTTGATAAAATGCCGGATTTGACCATTCGCCTGCGACAGACCCACCGCGTGCCTTATAGGTTAGGGACTCGATCGGAACTAGACACAACCTTGTCTATAGGAGCGTTTTCGCGATCAGTATTTGTGGCGCGAGTATTAGGTCTGAATCGTGTCCGGCATACGCATGTCCTCATTGTCCTCGTTGTTGATAGAGTCGTGTCTCCATCCGGCTCCAGGCACTTCCGAAATTCGCCGTTTACGAGTTCCCGGACACCCAGCGCCCAGCGTTCCATGTTTACGCCGCGCGGGCATTTAAATTTCAAATTCTAACCTCGCGGATTTACAACTCCAGCCGACGGAGCTTAATTGTTATTTTTCACACGACGACGCCGGCGCGGGGTTTTAATAACACCGGCGCGGCGGTCGTCCATGATGACAGGCTGTCCTTAGTGAAATTTCTCGCGATAGATCGATTCGGTAACCGTGTCTTGCGATGTATCGATCGATGTCAAATGAAGTTTGTTCTGATGAACATATTTTAGAGACCTAGCTGCGGGCTAATTGTTGAAAATGATCGAAATACCTATAGACAAAGAAGACGTAGGGAGTATAAAGCGATCCTATTGGCTGAAATGAGTGATTGTTACAGACTAAAGGAGAAAATGATGGACTAACCGTAGGGCCTATCTTGGGTTGCCGTTAGTTAGTCCACTTACCTAATCTCTTTGTCCATTGCAACCACCCGGTTTCCACCGATAGGATCCCTCCAAATCCCTTTTTTCCTCTTTGTCTATAACTTTGTCTATCAATTTCAACAATCAGCCCGCATGCACAAGGAACCTAACCAATGTGATAGTTGATTGTTGACGCAAAAATTAAGTTCGGAGATCAATGCTACTTTCCACCTGATAATGCATGATAATCTTGCGGAGCACACACCAATTGTGCTCGACACTTTGGTCATCAGCAGGATGATAATTGAAAATTGATAGACAAAGCGATAGACATGAAAGACAGAGAGAAAACAGGCGGTACACGGACTTTATGTCCACTTTTTTTACGTCCACAGACTTTTCGTCCGCAATTTTTACGTCCACAGTTCTAAAGCCCACACTATTGTTAAGTCCATTACTTAAACGTCCACTAAGTTAAGTCCACAAATGTAAGCAATTACAAGCAATGGCATCGATATGAATCTCAATGAGCCGTAGTTGTGATGAAAGGAACTATACAAAAATTAATAAAAGAGGAAAAACTAAGAAGCACGCAATTTTTTGTTTTTAACTTATTTGTACATCGACCTCCTTGAGTCAAATACGTCCAATTTTGAGCGTTTAGTTGCGCTTACACCACGCTGCAGCACAGTAAAAGCCAAAACATAAAAGAATAAATTTGAATGCTTTGGAAATCATTAAATTTGACACGGAACCACTATTATATTTACAAAAAACACATTATATTTTCCAGTAGTACATATTTCTTTTTCATCAGTTTAAAAGGGAATAATCAATGCAGAGAGTGCAAACATTTCAAAATCATGAGTTGAAAAACGCTGACTCCGCGAGTTTAAATATTAGAGCCTAACACAGAGCGGAGCGGCGTGTTAGCAGCGCAGAACGCGCACTGGCGCCTACAAACCTAACGGGATACTTCACGCATTGCGCAACGCGTGAAGTATCCCGTTAGGTTTGTAGGCGCCTATGCGCGTGTCACGCTGGTTGCCTGCCGCGCCGCAACGCTTTAAGCAACTATTTCGCGTCAGAGGCGTTGCACAGTATCCTACAAGATTGAAGGCGCACGAAATAACTAGTTAAAGAGGACTTTCAATTTTGACTGCATCTGTTACTGAAAAATGTTTAATTTGGCATTGGAGCGTTTCCTAGGCTCCCGCTTTGGTTTTCATCTTATCATATCCGTACAGTGTACACATGAACATATGTTTTTATCTGCTCTTAGAGTCTGTTCTCTTTCATGACTTGATTCATGAATGAAATGATTTTAAGAATGAAGGTAGTAGTAGTATGCATTTATTTTTGAGGTGGTTCCTGTCATTTAAATGGAGAAAAAATGTGGACAAAAAATGTGGACATAACATGTCCACAATTTGGATAATTTTGGACATATTCATGGTTGGACATTAAATCATGTGGACTTAATAAAGACTGGACTTAACGTTTAGTGGACATAAATAGCGGTGGACATTTATTTAATGGACGAAAAGGTAGGTGGACATAAAGTCCTGGAAGCAAACAGGCGATACTATTGATGGAATGGGGTGATTGCAATGGACGACGAAGGTAAGTAATGGACGAAGTAACAGCAATTGAACGAAAAGATACTCTAAAGTTATTCTGTCATTCCCATCTTCGTTTGTGAGAACTACCCATTCCAACTAATAGGATCGCCCCACCCTCCTTACGTCTTCTCAGTTCTAGCTCTCTATCGCTTCTATGGCTTTGTCGCTTTGTCTATAGCTTTAACTATTACTTATCTATAGCTTTGTCTATCAATTCAATAATCAGTCTGCGCTCATCATTTGGCGAATCTGTTAGAAAGAAATGAAAAAGGTTGCGATTTTTTTAGGGAGTTTACGTTTATACAGCCTCAGCCTCTCCGTCTATTTAACAATATGGGTAATTTTATTTTGTTTTTATTTCTAAATAGATATAATTTTCTCCTTTTAGTTTTGGTTAGATTTTAATTTAAAACGAATTTCAGTCTAAGTCTTAGACTCATATTTCTTACTTGGAACACAATGTACTTATTGCAAAAGAACGCATGGTGCCTTTTCGAAGAAGAAAGATAACGAGACAATAAGTATGATAATGATTGCTGAAACCGCCATCACGTATAAGCATTCATCTGCAGCTTCATTTTAGATGCGCGTTTTTTCCCTGTATTTTTTTATATTATCCGTAGTATTTGTAATTTCTCTCATTATCAATCATTCTAGTCGTTGTATTCGCATATACGCACATTTTCTTATGCTTAATTGGTCCGCGAATTCTTTTAAAGAAAAAAATCCTTTTTTCATTCTCGCTACCTACATTTTTTGTGAATCCAATTTTCCTTCCAATTTGAAACGGTCCTCCAAAAACTCGATAAAAATAGAAACTGTACAAATCATACCGTGTTTTTTTTTTTTATCTTGATTCAAGTGTGCGCAAAAAAGGAAATTAGAGCTATTGATGTTCAACTGAGTTGTGGAATCCACAACGCGAACGCCCAACCTTGGACTTTCTCATGGCTTTTCCGTTTTTTTCTCACGAATACATTTAGTAGTTGAATAATTTATAAATTTTTTTGTGCCTGTCGTAAAAAAGTTAGTAATAAAATTTAATCAATTCATGTGAATACTAATTATTCGCACGAATCTTTGGTGATGCAAACAATCAAAATTGCACAGTATAAACATATGTGTTTCAAGTATGATTGTGCATACAAAAGGTAAAATATTGAAAAAGTTGCGGGGGAAAAAAATTATGTAACTGTTAGTTCTTATTTCAACGAAACTTCCGCCACATTCTATTTGTACATAGGTTACTACTTTATCTGCTTGCAGATTTTTATCTACGGATCTACAGGAACTTTCAAAACTAAAGTTGGATTTCTCTCTATTTCTATGTACAAACACATGTATGTAGAAAATAGATCCTAGATCTTTAAAAAGGAGAAAATCAAATATGTGTTATAATGCGTCCCTCGCTTTTCTCTATTAATCATTACCTATGATGAGATATGGAGAAAGAGAGTAAAAGTGTAGGAATGTTTTCGGAGAAATGTTTTTATTTTAGATTTGACACGCTCGGGACGGAACAGCGAGAAAAGGAAAATATTTAAAGTGCCCATTTGCATGAAAACCGGTTTCATTCTTTTGAGATGAGTTGCCCCTTTTTGCGGAATGGGATGGACGCCCAGACAAACTGCGTGATATTTTTCTAGAAACGTGCGATCCTAGACTTAACCAGTGACCGCTTGTACGATTTTTGTCATGAGCGAAAATACATATAATCCCAATATTTAGTGTGACTCAATCTGATGCAACTTAAAGGTACGGCTGGAAGTTTATTGATGGATTTTAAACCCTTGACTTTATTGAAGTTTTTCCTACGATGCACGAAAAAAAAAACTGTCGTAAATGTGGAAAATGGCTAAAAAATCGCAGCGGCAAAATTTGAGATTCATACCTTACCTTGCAATCTGGGGATGAAATTTGCACCTTTTTCCCTGCTGAAAAATGTATGCTGTAGGAAAGGCATAATCTGACGCAGGTGAGTCATCCTAGTTATGCAGAACTTCACATGAAACTTAAAATAGCCCCCACGCAGTTTCTCAATAAAAAAAGCAACGCCAAAAAGACCTCTTATCCAACACGATGCCATATTTCCCGCCTTTTAAGTCGCCCTCATAGCGATAAGTAGAATGTTTGTTGTTAATTTTCAACCAAAAAATCGCGCAACATGACAACGCAAAGGCCATTTTAAGTTTCGCGTGAAGTTTACCAGATATCTGCAGGTACTAACTTGGAAATTTCACACGGCCAGATTCTTCCTCCACTCATGGTTGCAACTCCTATAGCTGCTAATTTCCTCCGAAATGACTAAGTCAGCCCCTGACGACGCGCCCAAGTGCCGAATATTTGACAAATCTCCCCGCGCATGTTAACACGAGGCAAGTAACTTAGCGTCCAGCCGTTTGGCTGATGTTGTCAGGAAAATAGCCGTGCACAGTATTAAATTCCTCGCGTATTATATACAAAAAATTGTGTAACCACCACCATACTTTTTTTTCTTCGTGTGCGCTCTTATAGATAATGTCTGTACTCTATCTTTTCATGTTGACCTTACGACAAGGCAATATCATTGCCAGCATTCACATAGTTCCCTGACGAGAAGATTACAGCGCGATAATGTTCGCAAAGCTTTTAGTCTAATACACACGGGGTGTGGGTGGCGGAATTTTTTAAAGGAGAAATAATAACAGATAGGCATAAAATAAATTGACGGTTCAGCGTTTTAACTGCCTCTCGCTGCAGAGAATTTGCGGAGTCATGGAAGGCAACATACATGACAACGATAATTCACGCGTTTATCACCGCAAAATCGTTAATTTTACCATAAATCAATGTTATGTCCAATTGTAATGACATGCACTGTTGACGTTATGGTCTCTGGAGTACTTATTTTATCCCTGGCCTTAGCCGCTCGAAGTTCCGCTGCGTTACAGAAAATATATTCGCCACTTCTGATGAAGAAGGGGACTGAAATGACTTTGGTCTCCCGGTTCAACAACCAACCTGCTCGGGAAAAATCTGACTGTCATCCATCAAACCACAGGCGCAGAGTGAACCGCAGGTTAGGTAATTTTCCACGGTGCATGACTGAGAGTGCGCCATAAGATCCTCAATGTTTACTCATTGCCGTTCATCGGGGAATGAGCGGTGGAAAGCCAACCTAGTTTTGAGCTTTACGCTTTGCAATGACTCATTACGGGAGCGTTGATTGTCTCATTCTGCGCGATTGCCAACTTTTGAAAATGCAAAGGTTCCACCATAGACTGTGTGTCGAAAATTTACTAGTCCCCAGTGATAGAGCAATTTACAAACTATACTAACTCAAACTACACTTAGTGCGAGTGAAATTGTTTTTTGCACTGAGAAAATCAGTCCTATGTGAAGGAGAGCATATTGATTCTTGAAAAATTTCGATATGGAAGCATTTTTATCGAGATGGAGTGGAGGTAGTTTTTAAGGTTTTAATTTTATTTTAATTTTATCCGTTGAAGTAGTGGTCGATACTTGCTCACCCCGAAATGTACTGGTTTTCATGTGTTTTTAACAGCTTTTTACGGTTTTTATCACGATCATTTGTATGCATTTGTTAATCATTTAAGATATTATATCAAAGGGTGATGCCATATTTCACTCCGAGGTTTCTACTAATAGTGTACTAAAAAATATAAAACACATGGACACCATTTGGATCGCGTTTTGCAAAAAAGAACCAGCGCGATTACAGTGTTGGAACAATGTTGCTTCTCCATAATCATTTACAAAATTTTCCAGAACAGCAATTTTCTTTGCTTCCCACCAAATAATTAGCAATTTTAAAGGAATATAATTGTGTGAACTTGAATACTGTACATATATCGAGTATATTTAATAGGAAAGGAGAAGTTGCACAATTTTGAAAACACTGTATAACCGCGCTGGTTCCTATTTGCTAAATCCATTTAATAGACAAATTTTGCAACGTCTCGTGTGCATGTCCCCCGCGATTATTTCGCTCGGGCGCGCGGAAAAGCTGCCAGGCCTGGCCAGGCCGGGACACGACTGTATTGATGCAGCGTTGCCAAACTTGGACAAAATCTCCTCTTTTCCGTATGGCTCGGCATGGAATTTATGGGAATTTTCACGGCGTCCCCACAACCCCGTTCGACAGCGATCCCGTCAGAATGAGCTTGGACGTAGCTGTTGTTTCGACGATTACGTAAAACAGCCGACTTTCTCGTCCTTTTCCATCCCACGGGTGGAAGGAAGGAACGCTGCTTTTCGCATCTTCTCCAGCCGACCAACGGTGCAAAAACGTGCGGATTGGTGGAGGCCCGTATAACGTCGTAACCTGTATGCATGGCTGCACGCGTTACGATTTCCCGCGGTATATCGTTGCATAAATATACAGATTTTCAAAATTTGATTGTAAGATCATCAAGTAAGGCTACCAATCCTACAAAATTTCTCAATTCTCTTTGTATTTATATTGAACTCCTAGGAACGTAAGTAAGCACGTTCCTCAAATCTTACCATCTTATAGATTTTGCGTTTACAAAAACCTCGGAGCGAAACCTAAAAAGCATGGGGATATAGATAGAACCAGCGTTCGAAACGCATCTTTGAGTTTCGATCATCAAGCTCGATTTTTAGGGGCCGTTGAAGATTTTTCAGGGGCCAAACTGACTTTTTGTCTAAATATCACGGCGTATTCAGTGGAACGTTAGACGCAAGATGTTTAGTCACAGAGCAAGTAGCTGTAACTTGGGAGAAATTTCGAAAAATCACCAAGCAATAATCTTAGGATTTTCTCTGGGGGAAGGGGGGGATTTTTAGGGGTCACGTTGGCGGAGAGCCTTTATTTTTAAGGCGCCATTACCGATTTCTTAGGCGCATTTGGCGCGTTGACGCCTGTGAGTTTCGAAGACTGGATAGAACTGTCAACCGAAATGATTTTCTGAATCGGTCCAAAAACCGGTTTGAGAAAGACTGGTAAATTTCGGTTCGGTTTCGGCTCCATTTCATTATCGTTGAAAATTTTGGTTTACGGTTCAGTTTCGGTTCACCGTCATTGAGCATTTCAGTTTTCGTTTCGGTTATTCAGGTCAGAACCCAGAACGCGCATTATGAACGGAATTAACATTTCTTAAACTTTTCTAGTATACTTTTTGTGAGGCATCAACTCTAAAAACACGTAAAACATATGAAAAAACAGAGGAAAAAAACATACAAGTAGAGAATAATTGCGCATGATTACAAGGATTGCGAATTCAAAATCGTGAAACAGACGTACGTCCACGTACCGTCGCTCCTCTAACGCAAGGGTGTATCTTGATTCCCGCATTAGCCTCAGTAAGCATGCATTTAGATGTAAAACAGGTCTCACATGGCAATTAAGATACGCCCTCACGTGAGAAGCGACGATACGTGAGGTTGAGTTGAGTGGAACTTAGCGTACATTGAATATTATTAGAATTTATTAACGATTCTTATTTTTTAGAATTTTGTTGGAGTAAATACTTTGAACTTAATTGGAGTAGACAGTTTTGAGAAGAAAGTCGGTGAAAATGTGAATAACGAAATAATGACTTTATAGCGCGGTGCGGAAAAGCATGATTGCATCACTTATTCAATTATTCATGGGGAGAAAAAAAATCAATTAAGTAAATAAGCGACGGCTACCTTTATGAGGCCATTCCAAGTTCATGGTTAATGTGTTTGGCCTTCGGTTTATGGAGCAAAAAATCAGTCACTAGTTCATTTTCCGAAGCAACTGATCGTAGAGCCAAAGTCTTATCTAAGGAAGAAAATTGAAATGAAACTTAGGCGCGAGCGGTTACATAACGATTTTCCATATTTATGGCCCAAATAGATTTAATGGGTCATATATCACTTTTGGAATAGTCGTCAATTACACGTTGTTTATTTATTCAAGAAGCCATACTAATTTACCGAGCACATACTTCAAGAAATGTTTTTACGTCGTTTACACACTGAGGAGCCGTAAGATTTCGATTACGCCGAGAAGCATTCCGTTGCCAACAGCTGAAATGCACTTAGCGTAATTGATTAATTTTTTAACACGAATATTTTCCTCAAGTCAGAAATTTTAAGGACTTTCTTCTTTAGTCATAATGAATTCCTGCCAATTTTTTCCAGCGGATAGGGTTTTTTAAGATTTTCATAAGTTTTGGCTTCCCTGCAAAACTTTTTTAATTTTGATAAAATGGCACTTCTAATGAGTTTAATAACAAACTAACGATAAGTTGGACGTATTTCTATCCAACAGAACTATATGCAGAGGGAAAGATGGGGTGTGCTCGTTTGTGCTCAGCCATAAGAATGAATGGCAAAACTTCAGGAATTTTCAAGCTTCTTCAGGAAAGCACTTACAAAAGGCCAAAACTTTAGGAACCCTTTCTTACTCTGTAAGTAGGTAGTCATCTCATTCCTGGCTATATCGGTGTCTCCTTCTCAGTGCAGGATCCGATCTTACCCATACGTTGGTTGTAAAGCATACTTACTGAACTAGAGGGCCAAGCCCTTTAACCGCCTCGCGGTTCAACCCTTCGACGTGCTGTGCGCCTCAGTCGCTATGCGTTACACGTGACTCGTATGATTTTACATTATAGAATAAGATTAAACGTACATCACTAATTTGTTTTTCGTTTGTGTTCCAGGTGTGAACTCAGGTTAAAATGGATACAGGTATCAAGCTCGAGGAGCGGACTGATACCGGGGTGGGGAACGGGAAGAATGGGGTAAATGGGGGGAGCGCCAGCCCTCCCTCGACTTTGGTCACAATCCCCCCGGGCACACCCCCACTCACACGACGGCACGTTCTCAAAAGGCCTCCGGTCGACATAGAATTCAGCGATCTCACCTATGTAGTCCCCGTTGGCAGAAATGGTGAGTATTCTTCTACATTGTAAAGAGTAGAAATCATAGTTCCTTGTCGCGAAATTTGGTCCAAATGAAGGAACCTATTGTAAAATGTGTAATTCCATTAGTGAAAACTGCAGATTTTTCGTTTTCCTTTTTCTAAAGGAAACTGACAGGCGCTGCTTCTTAACCTTTTTACTAGTTTTTCTTCATTCCATACGTACAAAGTACTCTGGCAAAGTATCAAACGATGACGTTCATCAGTTGGACGACATTTTGCAATAAGGAACTAAAATTTCTGACCCATTCTTCAAAGCATTTATCTGCACAGAGAAACTAATGGTGCCTATTTAATGGTGTGTATTTTTAAAATGAACCAAATATTTTAGTTTCTCATTGCAACGTGTACTCCAGTTTGTCTCGAAAAAAAAAAAATTAACAGCGTCAGGCATTCTAAAACATCACAATTAATAGCATGTTTTTTTAATATTCGCTATCGAACTATAAATTAAGTGAACTCACAACCAAAAAATAGTGGTTAAGAATCGCTGCATCGCAGAATCCTATTGCAATGATTTATACCTCAGAAAAACGCAAGCAATCTTACCAGGGCCGAATTTACCCACTTGCTACCCTTGGGCCGCCTGTATTTTGCCGCCTTCTTCTCATTCGTTTTGAAACATCAATAAAAACCATTAAGTTAACGTGCCGAAGGAGAAGGGGTACATAAGACGCGTTTAATTATGTTGGACACATTTTTTGTGAAAGCCCTGTCAACACTACTAGCAAAAATTCACGGAACTTTGCGCGAAAGTTAAGTTCCGTAAACCTACCTCTGTGTGGACAGGACTTTCCATTTATAAGGAATGAACGAAACAATTATGAAAGAACAAACATAAATGTGTTAAAAATTGTAACTTCCGCCGCCGCGCCGCGCTGACCGCACCATTTTTGGCGCAATGGCGCATGGCGCATTTTGTAGGCGCTATGCGTTTCCCGCCGGCCGCAGACGAACGCACTGTGTTTGACGCAACGCGTGAAGTATCCATGCAGTCTTGTAGGCGCTATGCGTCTCACGCCGTCCGCTGCTGACCGCAGCTGCCACACTGTCACTGTCACGCAATGCGCGAAGTATTCATGCAGCCTTGTAGGCGCTGATATGTGTTACATGCCAACCGTCGCGCCGCGCCGAGGGTTTCTCCTTTTCATCTCAAGTCTCGTCATCATTGCTCTCTGCGCCGCGCCGTTCCAGGCCAAATTCCGTGTTCGGTTTCTCTCTTAGTCTTAACTCGGTTAATTAAAGGTGCTGGCTCTTGTATCACCGAAAGACGACAAAATTAGAAATTACCTTACTCTCAGATAATGAGAGATTTTGTCGCCTTTTCTCGTTTGTATTTGTTTTCCTGAATCCGGTTTTATTTTACACCTACATTTAAAAAAATTGAAAAATTTGCCGCCCCATAAAGTTGCCGTGGGCCGCGGCCCATGTGGCCACCCCCTAAATCCTGCCCTGACTATTAAAATTTGTCCTCATTCCAAATTTGTAAGCACACACACGGCCAAAATATTTTGTCAATCACTACCAACAATATTGAGATAATAGTGTTTAAGTGGATTCGAATTTAAACCGACATTTTGTGCTAAAAACCAAATTTATATTGAATTCTTCGGTCCAGATGATTTCAAGTGTCATACTGGATTTATATTATTGAATATTGAATTTTACTTTTTGTATCGAAATAACGACCAATGCGTAACTTCAGCACTTCAGCAGGTAATCTAACAGAGGGCATAGATCTAATGGACGCATTCATGCTAAAGGAAGGCTATGTGTATGGAATTTGCGTGTAAAATAGTTGTTTTTAGCATAACTCGTCCAAATATCGTTTGTTTCATGCATCTATCAGTGAAATAGAACAGAATATATAAGTTCGCAGTTGACTGAAATCTGACAAACTTTCTCAAACGAAGGCCGGAAACGGACGAGCGTTCATCCTTGATAGATTAAACCTTAATTGAAGGTCAAGCTTTGAGCTTTAGACTAGGTCGGAATAGCCGAATTTATCGTATCGGTACAGTATCAACAACGTACAAGTTAGGGCGGGGTTTACTGGCGGAAATCGTATTTTGGGTTTAACTTCTTTCTTACGAGCCATACGTGTTATGGGTGAAAGACTTAACATTTACAATTCTGGGACTAGTGAAGGGCGCGGAATATTAAGAAGTTCTCATGATTTATGTTGTTTCAAATTATTCATAAAATTCTAAAGAATTGGATTTTTAGCATTTTAGAAAAATTAAAGAGTCAAGCTACACAAATTTTCCGTCCATGCCATAACTTTCCGAGCTTAAGACACCGAACATCAGTGCTTTGAGTAGTTTTTCGTGTTTATCGGAGACTTGTGTTTTATACTCAATATTCTGGTGCCAAAATCCGGTCGTGGCGTTCGAAAATGTTGGTAAAAAGAGCCGAAAATTTGTTGACATATCCACATAATTGAAGTTTGACTGATATATTCGAAGTTTGTTTCCAATTATACGTTGATTCATCATAGTTCTTTGTTGTCCCGTTCCGTTGTGTCCTTCACGTATATTATGAGGCATGACCTATTTCTGTTAATTCTTGCTTAAGTCTCTTAAGGCGAGACGTGCATCTCACTCCAAATAGATATAAAAGATATGAAAGAGCCTCTTGAGATCGCAAGCGTGAAAATCTGCCAATTAAGAAAAGTTGCTCCACCAAGGCACGTGCCGTCACGCACTCACTCGGCGAAGAGTGAAACTAAATTGAGTAAACAATGAAACAATAGGTGACAAGGCGTCACTATTCAGATGGCGATACGTGGTTTATTACGACGGACGCAAGCATCGGTAATGGTTGATTTTATATCGTGATCGATCAGCTACATACATGTAATTTAGGACAGACGTGATGCTACAAGGCACACTCAATACCATTTGAGATTAATCCTTCCCTCTGAACAGATCTTCATTCTTTAAAACATTCATCATGTTTGACGATCATGTATGTATATTTTGAGAAAAAGCAATTGAAATTAAACCGTCCCATCCGTAAAGAGGTAGACTTCTTGAATTTTTTATACTGAGAAGTGTTTACACGAAGAAGAAACTTAATTCCTATGGAATATCAAAGTTTTCAATTCAGAAATCGTTTGTACCAGGAACTGAACTGCAGTTCTGGTGATCAAATTTGTCGTTGGCCTCGTATTTTTTGCCGAAGATATTGGTTATTTCAACCAAAATTCGGTTTTCACGACTAACCGGTTCGGCGTTACTATACACGATTTTTTTCACGGGCATTAGTGCTTTGGATTTTTATTTTTCGTTAACGTCGAAATATTACAAATCTTGATACAGTCATTTTCTGAAAAATTTAGTTTTGTATTCTTAGGTGGCATAGAAGCTATGTATTCTCCTCTCTATTACCTTTCTACTGCAGTCTATTCTATTAATCTTAAACTTTAGCCGAACATATAAACGAATCTTCCCATTTACTCGTCGAGAAACGAAGAGACAGACCTAGTTCCGCAACAACCGTTAATTTTTCTTTGTCCCTATAAATGTGATCTCCCACTTCACTTCACGGAGCCGAGCACGCCGACAGGACCTCGGGCAATGTGCTTAATAGTTGAATCATCAGACACAATACGTCACTCCTCTGACGTAAGGACATACCTCAATCTCCGCGTGAGCCCTGTTGGCCGCATGAATCCATGATTTCCGGAGCTCACGTTGAAATTGAGATACACCCTTAAAGTCAGACAACCGACTAAAGAAGAAGATGACTCAGTTGCATTGCCATGCTCATGTAATCCAACTCCGCGGAATATCAGACGACACTGAATACTATCCATCCGAGAGACGAACACCCATACTGCCGTGCTAAGAAAAAACGCCGTATGAACCTTCAGGCGTTTCCAAATTTCCTTTGAGAAAACACGAACTTCCTGATAAATTTATGAATGTTTTTCTTTCAGATAATTTCGTACCCAATTTCACCTAAAGTTCCTGAAAATTTCAAGGGAAAATATTCATAACTTTCCTCAAAAATAAACATTTTATCGAAGGAAATTTTGCAACTCTCGAATGTTCATAAGGCGTTCTTCCATAGCACGGCAGTGTATACTGCCGTGTGTCGAGGAAAGTCATGCATATATTCCCGTGAAATTTTCAGATATGCTGAATCAAATTACGGACAAAAATATCTGAAAAATGGAAAAAAAAAATATTCAAAAGTTCTCCTGTAAATTTAGTTTTTAGTAAAGGAAATCTGGCATGGACTAAAGGCTCATACGGCGTTTTTCCGCAGCACGTTAGCACACAACAGTATTACTTGCATCGTCTGTGATAATGTCGAATTTTACTCCTCCATAAGCGCCACTGTCGGTGCGTAACTTTAAAATCTAGGCTGACCGACTTTATTTCGTACGCGGATGTAAATAGGCCATAATTTTTGTGCGTCGTCACTGCGGCATCGCTGTCCTGTGGCTGACCGGTGCGTCTGACCGGTGAGTCAGTTATGAACGGCAATTAATTTTTAAGGCGAGGGGGGCGGGGGAAATGAGTGGGAGGCAGGCATGTGTTATTCAACGGGTCACAGCTCACAATGAACAGGCTAAATAAACTATACTGGCCGAGCAATGCGGGCAATATTCGGGCCGTGACAGGTCACAACCGTCCTGCCTGGATGTGTTGGTGAGTCACTAAATTTACAGACGAAGGTGATAAGTTTATAGTAAGTTAGTATCAGACACAAATTTACAGAAAAATATTTGCTGAAAAATTTCCAAGCCATGATCTCCGGGAAAATTGACTTAGTTTGGCGGAGAACTTTTCCGTGGAAAATTAATATTCCTAAATTTCTCTACTTGTGTATTGAGGTAGTTATATGATTAAAAAACAATTTACACATAGATAAATTAAGACAAATAATGAATTTAAACACATTATTGAAATTAATTCACGTAACAGGCCGCAGGCTGACCTAACCTAGCTCTAGGCCCGGGCCGGGTTGCAATCGCCCGGGCCAGTCCGGCCTCGAACAGCACAGAAATAAAATATAAGTAGTTAGTTTCACAGTAGTTAAACATTAAAATTTGGAATTTTTTAAAAGCTTCGGGTGTCTTTTTGTACGTATAATAATTTCTTTCTCTCTTTCTTTGTTCAGGCGTTTAAAAAATATTGGTTCTTAAAATTTCAAATTCGGCTTGAGGTGCCAATATAACTCCTCACGATTTGCGCCGTGATGATGAACACAAATTTCGCGAGGCTTATTAATCTCCATATACCCGCACTGAAAAAAATTCTCGGCGTTTTTACCAAGGTCCGTTGGTACCTTTACCATCTCACTTTTTTACCAATTATTGGTAATTTTACCAAGACAGACTAGTAAGCTTACCTAAAAACCGGTATTTTTACTGTTTTTTTAAGGTAAGAATACCACTTTTATTGGTAATCAATTTCCGGTAACTTTGTCATTTTATCTCGGTAATTCTACCATAGTCGATAAAAAATATTGGCGTTTTTACCAAGGTCCAGTAAAATTACCGAGAAAGTTCAATAATTTCAGCGAGATTTCTCGGTAAAATTACCAATTCCACAAATGGTAATTTAACCAAGAAAAAACTGGGATAAAATAGAACCCTGAATTCTTGGTAATTTTACCCTTTTCTTAGTAAATACACCGAGATTTTTTTTTTCAGTGCACGGTTTGCGCTGTGATGTTAAACACAAATTGCGCGAGGCTTATTAATCTCCATAAACCCGACAAATCCGTTTGACGCATTTTCCCTAAAGAGCGGAAAAAGACTCCCGCGATGATTTGCCTATCGATATGGCAATTATTTTGTAGCTGAAACCGACATCCAGCGAACGTATGTGCGTAATGAATATTACGCATGATTATCCATGATTAGCGGTGACAACGATTCCAGCTCCGGAATTGTAATTTTCACAATCAGGAAATAATTTAGTTTTCAGTCGCTGACGAGCGTCGCCATCCGCGGGATCCTCATCCGCACACTGCGGTTTGCAAGGTCGTGGTAGGGGCTTAACGGAGGGTGTTGAGTGCTGCCGTGTTAAGGAAAAACGCCGCATGAGCCATCAGGCGTTGTCAAATTTCCCTCGACAAATCACGGATTTTCAGGAAAATTTAAAAATATTTCTCTTTCGATTTTTTAGATGATTTCGTTCGTGATTTGATCCGTAAAATCTGAAAAACTCATGGAAGAATATTCATTACTTTCTTCAAAAATAAATATTTTCTGAAAGGAAATTTGGCAACGTTTGAATGCTTATACGCCGTTTTTACTTTGAACGGCAGGATGTTGGTGACGTCGTCGCTAGGTAAGCTTTGAGTCCATGTCGCACAGTGAAAACTTTTTTGACTACACTTGAGATAAATTCATGTAAAATGTGCTCAGTGTGTAGAAAGGAAAGTTGGATAACTATTCTTCAGTTTAGAGGGATTAATACCACATCATAAGGCGCAAAAACACTGGCAAATGCCAAAAATTATGATTCTTCACTGGAGTTCAAAGTTCAAGGACGTACAATAAGGAATTCAATATATTTATTTATTTATTTATAATTTATGTACATAAATGCCACACGTTGTGGCTATAATACTTGTCAACCCACCCCCCCTAAATATTACACATTAATATAATATAGGTACGTAAGAACACAGGGAAGCATTAAGAATATTACAAAATTTTACAAAATAAAATAAAAGGTATAGTAAATTACAGTTAAATATTATTAAAAAAATCATTTAAGGAATAAAAAGCCTTGCCAACTAGTAAGGCTTTTAGACCAGCCATGAACTCTCTTACTTCCCATTTCAGAAGAGCTTTTCTCAGGTTCAAGGGAAGGTTGTTGAACAGTCTGATGGCAGTATGAGACACAGACTGTTCAGCAACCTTCAGGCGAACAATTTCATAATTGATGAAAGGGTTTCTCATGTTCTTTATCATGTCCTTACGAATCAGGCCGGTGTCGATGGCAAATTTTAGGCTGTCTAGAATAAAAATAGATGGAAGAGTTAAAAGTTGGTACTTTATGAATAAGGGTTTACAGTGGGAATTAAATGGTTTGTTAAATATCAGTCTTAGACATTTTTTCTGTTCAATAAATAATTGCCCTGAGCAGTGGTTGAGACCCCACAAAACTAGGCCATACCTTAAATGTGAGATTATGTTAGCATGATAGTACATTAAACACGATGGCAGAGATAAAACTTTAGACAAGTTTCTGAGTGCCCATTTCATAGAATTAATTTTAGAAGTGACTTTCAGTACATGTGGTGACCAGTTAAGGGTTTCATCTATTATAATACCCAATGAGTTAACCTGGGTAAGAGCTTCAGATTTACTGGGAATGTAGGGCGGATAAGCATAACAATCGTGCATTTCTGGAAGAAAGCATGAAACTTTCAGGATATCATCTTTACCTATAGAAGGTTCAATTTCGCAAGTGAGCCCAAAATTCTGAGGCCATGGGGGCCGGGGGGGCAGGGGGCCCTGATTTCGCTATGTTTTGCCGAATTTTCGCGTTGGATCATCGTGAGAACGCCGTTAACAATGTAAAATGTGATCAAAACCTGTGTAAACGTCATTAATAGGTTCTCTCAAACAGTATCCTAAAATGCTAGCACTGTCCGATCCCGGAGCACCCCTCAAAATGCCTAAAATTCAAAATGGCGCCCATAATAAGGCCTCCGGAATATCGGTATTTTCACTTGTGCATATCCTGTCATGTGAGGTATCGTTTTCCATGTAATTTTGGTCGCAGATTTCATATTTGAAGTCAAAACAACCCCCCGGTCAAAATTGGTGCCCCCAATCCAAGATGGCGTCCAGATTTGAAAGGCAGGAGGGTGCATTTTTTAAACTTTTACGCGATAAGGCAAGTGATATGTCATTTCCTATGTAATTTTGGTCGTAGATTTCATTACTGAAGTCAAAACAGTCCCTCCGGTCAAAATTGGTGCCTCAAATCCAAGATGGTGGCCAAATTTTAAAGGCAGGAGGGTGCATTTTTTCAAATTTTTACGTGATAAGGCAAGTGATATGTCATTTCCTATGTAATTTTGGTCGTACATTTCATTATTGAAGTCAAAAAAGCCCCCCGGTCAAAATTGGTGCCCGAAGTCTAAGATGTCGGCCAAATTTGAAAGGCAAGGAGTGTGAATTTTTATGAGAAAAATAATCACGTGAGATGACAAGAGAGGTAGGTATCAATTCATACGCATTTTTAGTCAACAAAACGAATCTAAATGAAATGTAAAAAAAATCTTTTACACAAAAATGAAACGAGATAATCAAGATGATTGCCATCATGGCTGACAAGTGAAAAATGATGAGCCACTAATAGTGAGGTGTCTTGCTGGTTACTGCACAAAAACTCTGAACTCAATTTCAGATGCCCTAGACTCAGAGGATGAACAATTAATAAGTACCGAAAATAATTTAGAAAACTTTCAGTCGGCGTTTCAGTTGGTGGGTCTCTACTCCATCGAGTGCGATCGAAGCATAGGCATACTTACGAATCCATTGCACAAACCTATGTTCCATCAAATTGATGAGCAGACACCAATGTTTCTTTGCGTTTTCAAAGTGATGTTAAACGCGCAAAATCCGAGATGATAGCTGTTCTTGCATGCGTTTACTGGTTGCCATTCAACCCCTCACATCCATAAAATAGGAACAGCAACTTTATTCTGTACGCTTTTATGTGATCCTTACCTGCAAGAATCTAAAGAAAGGTTCTTGGAACCTAATCAAAACCATGAACGGATATAAAGAGCTGGAAAAGAGTAAATCGATGGTGAAACTGCTTAAATACTATTTCGGTTTGCGGTGTTGCAGACTTCTTGTCATACTTCCGTTCCTTCATTAAAAAATACTGGAGTCATTTCTTGAAAACTTTGCTTGTTTTCACTCTCTATGTGAGGAATATTCTGTAAAAATGTCGAGCCATGATGTTGGTTTGGTCCCCTTTCAAAAAATAAAATAGGAGCGAATATTTTGAAATCCTGCAACCAAGATACGCACTTTTGCTGTTTCACCAGTCGAAATATTACTCCTCAATGGTAGCCAAAAAAATGTGACTTTCGAAGACCTCCGTCATCATATATCGAAGGAAAAATTTCCAGCTTTCAATCAGTCTTCATTCAATTAGAGAAATTACCCTCGATATCATCAGCAATGAAGTAGGTAACATTAATTTAGGAGCTACTTTTATACTCAACTGTGGATGGGATGAAGTGATCTGGATGCTTGTCTTTGGGGATGGATGAATAAAAACAAGGAGCTTCATCCTATTTTAAGTGACTTGCCTCCAGCATCCGGAATCCCCGCTTAAAATTATCCGGTGTAATTGTAAGAAAGGGAGTGACACCATGCTGTACCACCAAGAAAATAATATTTTCGTTCTTAGACTCATGCAGAAGTTCTGAAGACTCAAACTGTAAAAACTTACAGAACCGTAGGAGGAAGATCCTGAAGAGCCTCACTGGGAATGTGAATCAGCATGTGTTGATTAGGATTTTCTCCTATACTGACTGGAGAGGGTACGGCGTGTGCGTCGCGTGAAATGTCCTTATCTTTATTGAGAAATTATATGGGCTTAAAAATGAATAAAATAGCTCATTATAGATGCTCCTGTTAACATCATTCCTACCGTGGACGGCCAAACTGAGCACCCTCTTAATTATCTCGTATAATTTTCAGTGGCGTGGCGTGAATAATCGATTATCGATATCTCGTCATTTGAAGCTATGGTAAAGAATCGATTACTAAGGTGTTCGCTGCGAACACCCTGATAATCGATCTTTTTTCATCGGTTTAAATGACACCACAATCGATACATCGCAATTCACGCCACGCCACTGATCATTTTTGTGTAAAGGATTTTTTTTTTACATTTCATTTAGATTCGTTTTGTTGACTAAAACTGCGTATGAATTGATACCTGCCTCTCTTGTCATCTCACGTGATTATTTTTCTCATAAAAATTCACACTCCTTGCCTTTAAAATTTGGCCACCATCTTGGATTTGAGGCACTAATTTTGACCGAGGGACTGTTTTGACTTCAGTAATGAAATCTACGACCAAAATTACATAGGAAATGACATATCACTTGCCTTATCGCGTAAAAGTTTAAAAAATGCACCCTCCTGCCTTTCAAATCTGGACGCCATCTTGGACTAGGGGCACCAATTTTGACCGGGGGGTTGTTTTGACTTCAAATATGAAATCTGCGACCAAAATTACATGGAAAACGATACCTCACATGACAGGATATGCACAAGTGAAAATACCGATATTCCGGAGGCCTTATTATGGGCGCCATTTTGAATTTTAGGCATTTTGAGGGGTGCTCCGGGATCGGACAGTGCTAGCATTTTAGGATACTGTTTGAGAGAACCTATTAATGACGTTTACACAGGTTTTGATCACATTTTACATTGTTAACGGCGTTCTCACGATGATCCAACGCGAAAATTCGGCAAAACATAGCGAAATCAGGGCCCCCTGCCCCCCCGGCCCCCATGGCCTCAGAATTTTGGGCTCACTTGCGAAATTGAACCTTCTATAGGTAAAGATGATATCCTGAAAGTTTCATGCTTTCTTCCAGAAATGCACGATTCTGGGAACTTTTTCCCCTTATCCGCCCTACTAATAGGAATACAGTGAAAAACCGGCAACGTCACCACGCACCACCTACAACTATTCAGCAGTTCACATGCTTATAACATTATCAGTAATGTGAATTACGGCTAGAAATTTTGACCAAATATTCCTTGCGAAAGTATTTGAAAAGCATATATAGCACGAAAAACTGAAATTCTTTACTCTTGGCACGAAATCGTTTTTTTGCTGTAACAAAACTACCAAATTGAACTTTGAATGCACCGAATGTAACCGAATACTCAATATCAATTCACCGTAAAATTGTACACGTACCGAATTGAAGATATTGGTAGGGGGTCAGATTGGTCAGCATATGCATGATTTGAGTTTACACCTAAAGACACGTATTGCCCGACTCAATCACATTTTATCGACGAAAAACAAACACGGAAAAAGAGGAATGATAGACTCAACCATATTGACAGCTGATTTTGACGCCAACCAAGAAATGTGGTTGAATTTGCCATCGATCTGGTATAAATAACTTAAGGATTGACAGACTTAACCAGCAGAATGGTTGACTAAAGCATAGTACATCTTAGTCGACGCCAAAATCAGCTATGAGTACAGTTGAATCAGTGAAAACGAAAACACACCAAATCGTAAAAATGAAAATAATCCAGACACACACAAAAGTGCACAGCACGTGAAGAAGTTAGTCTAAAGATTTTTGGTGTCGAAAGACAAGTACTTAGGGATGCTCTTAAAGTCCAAGTTGGAACAGATGCGCTAACTGCCATGAACTAAATGCAAAATCGATTGTCTTTAATGAAAATTGAGCATTTTCGAATTACCGAGTTGATGTGTTTTTGTTCTCACTGATTCAGTTAAATGTACCTATCACTCTTTCTTTTCAGCAAAATCTGTAAAAGAAGCCGTTATGTCGTAAAGATTCCAATTTTTCTTAGGTTTGACCCATCCCTGGCTGAGGGTGGCATGAAAATTTCAATCCGTAGACTTGATTCCCTCAAAAACTTTTTTTGGATGACACATGAAATTGAGGGTGGGTTGTAAGTTTACTTTTAGATTTCGTCGGTGTGAATCCGACACCACAATCACTCGTTGCGTTATTGCAAGGAGCGTAGTGAAATGTGAGGTCAGAGACCACGCCAAAGAGCATCGTATTCTTCGCCTCAACGCATGGCAGTAATTATCACATTATGAGATGGACTCCTTATGAGCTGTTTTTACGAGTTGACTGTGCGAATCGCAATTAAAACCACTGATCGCGCATTCATGTTATCATCGTCGAATGTGTCTGAAAACGGTGGCGCTCAGCTTCATCGCCGATGTCCATTATATTCTCACAAAAAGATAATCAGGTTTATGTGAATGCGTCGACAAAACTGAATAGAGTTTTGATGCTGACCAGGTGTCAAAGTTTCATAGAGAGACACAATGGACCACTAGGCAAGGTACGAATTTTAGCAATCTGATATATGCTTCTTAACCAGAATTTCATGCAGAACACGATTACGAAAATTAATGAAACCAACTCCTAACGAAGATATTAACGTTTTTATTTCACACTGGTTACGAGGAATTTGAACTGTCCGCTCGCAAGAAACTCAACGCTCTACGTGAGTCAAATCGCGCACTACAACGGTTTCAGCAAGCTTCTCAATCGAGCAATGTTCATTACCCACCATGTGTTGTTCAAACTACAAGCAATTTGCTATAGCTGAGCCAAAGCGTCAAGATCGAGGTTGCCAGATTTTTATATAGCAGAGACTGTCATGATAACGTTTAGCGCGCGATGTGAATCACGTATAGCATTGAGTTTTCATGAGCGGATGGTTTGCATTCACGCATCAAGAATCATTAAATATCTTCGTAAGGAGTTAATGGCGGTAACTTTTGTTGTGCACATCGTCTTCTACGTGAAATTTCAATTTCGAAACATGTATCAGAATGTTGAAATTCGTACCTTGTCTAATGGTCCATTAGGCACTACAGTTTTTGGCTCATCCGTAAAAACAATTATATGCATTGGGAAAGTAATGGTACTTACGCTATTTTTAAGCTGAGCCAAAAATTGTAGCTCCATATTGCTAAATGCGGTCTACTTATTTTTTCGGATTTGTGGACCTCATTTTGAAATTAGGAACTACAATTTCTGATTGATACATGAAAACACTTATCTGCATTGGGAAATGTTAGAATGTACCGAGCTTCATTCCATAATTCATAACCAAAGTCTTCGGTAAATAATACGAGTCTCAAAATGACCGGCAAAAACCCTGGTTACTTGAACTGAAGTTCGATCCCCAGGATCAAGAGGGCCGGTTACCTACCTGAACCGCACACTGAAAAAAAGTGAAGTTGATTTAACATTCTGGATGTGGAAAAAATGTGCGAGAACTTACAAAACACTGAATTAACTGCTACAGCAGTTACTTTAGCAATGTCAAGATGTAAAGCTAACTGCCGGGACGGTTAGTTTAGCATTTTTTGAGTTCTTACACACTTTTTTTACATTCGGAATGTCAAATCAACTTCACTTTTTTTTCGGTGATGACATTTTGATGCTCCATATGAAGCGGTGTTCTTTCCTTCCTGCACACACCACCGTCATCTGTGATGAAAATAATGATGACTGCATCAGCTAATTGTAAGTTCTCCCATCTGAAGAGCGGGGAAGCCACTGAGCGCGGTTAAATAGTAAACGCACGCAAGTAACAGTGCAGTTAACCTCGAAGTTATTTATGAAAACTGCGGGAGTGTGCCGAGACTCGCGCGCATGCGCATCGTCGTGCGTGTCCATGCAGCGCAGCGCACGTGGTTAATTAAAGAGCCGGCAAAAGACCGCGGCCATTGTCAGGATTTTCCGATGCAAACTCGCTCTTTCCGAGGCAAGATCGAAAGGAAAATAAGTTGATAGGAAAAATGCACATCGTTTCCCTTATTCTTCCAGTAAAATAATAACTTAAAAACTGCTCAATGTGTTTATGCACGTAGTAGTGCTTCAAAATTTACCCTGAAGCATCCAAAGTCTCTACACCGAAAGAAAAGTAACCTGCATTTTGTGTTAACATGGGAACACTGAAAAAAAAAAACCTCCGGCCGTGGAAGCCGTACTTACGGGCTATAATAATTATAGACGTACCGTCCGCGTTTCAGGCTCAGAAGCCAAAAGTTCCAGGCTTAGCACTCGAAGCAATCGAAGCTACGGCTCTAGCACCCGGAACTTTCGGCCTCTGAGTCCGGAACAACAACAAATCTGGCAACCTCAATCTTGACGCTTTGGCTCAGTTATATCAAATTGCTTAAAGTTTGAACAACACATGGTGGGACATGAACATTGCTCGACTGAGGAGCTTGCTAAAACCGTTGTAGTGCGCGATTTGATTCACGTAGAGCTTTGAGTTTATTGTGAGCGGGCAGTTCAAATTCCTCGTAACCAATGTGAAATAAAACCGTTAATATCTCCGTTAGGAGTTGGTTTAAGCGATTTTCGTTGTGCGAATCGTGCTCTACGTGAAATTCTGACTAGGAAACCTGTATCAGAATGCTTAAAGTCGTAACTTGTCCAGTGGTCCATAGCGTCATGAAAAATGTTCACCATCGTTTCCTCGATTTTTAGGGGAAAAGCATTCTTTCGTGTAGAAAAGTAACAATGATGACGCGAAGCAAAGGCTCTAAAGAACCTTCCCACTTAGACTTAAAAGCTGCAACTTGCAATGGTGCGTGTGACAAGCCTCGTTTTCACGATTGACTGTGCAAGGTTGGACTTCAGTTACCGCACACCACGCTGTGCCACTGTCGTCAAAGTTTGAATCGTTGTTGCCGTGTCTAAACAAAAAACTCGATTTCAAAGCACTGATATTTTTATTTTTTCCTTTCTTCATGATTTGATTCTAAAGGCATATTTATAGTTTCTTGGATTTCTCGGCAAGTTAGAGGTGTTTCAAAGAGAGATTCTGACCCACAAGGGTAGTCTTCAGTCCCGAAGAAGGCACTGCTGACATGAAGCATAGCAGTGAAAATGTATTTATCGTTCTGAACTTTTCCTTCGCATACTGAAAATGATTCCAGACCACTTTCGTCAACGTAGCGATTAAAAATAATGCGCCATGGAAACCTCAATCAATGCACTAAAATGTAATTTAAAGGTCGTGTCATGCGCTAACGGCTGGAATAATTCATCTATGAATGCATTCCGCAGAAGATTTTAAGTGTTAGTGGAAAGAACCGCAGTTTGCAATTACGAGTGATTGGTTGTGAACATAAAACTATGAAATCAATCAATTCACTATCCTAATCGAATGTACACTGCTTGTCTTAGGTCCTGTCTTTTCGATACGAAAACGCGAGAATCTCATTAAAGGTGTCTAAAAATTATAATTGATTTACAATTCTTTGGAATAGCAGCGGAGGAACCATAAACCTTTGAATGTTCAAAAGAAATAGCTCTTGTTGTGAGACACCGGCGAATCGAAGAATATCTGGATCGCATTTAGCAAAAAAAAACCCAACGCGATTACAGTGTTTTCAAAATTGTGCAACTTTTTCTTTTCTTTTCTTTTCTTCTTTTTTTTTAAAAAAAAAAAAAATGTTTTTGTAGTAATAAAAGTTACAAAATCATTTCCCTTTTGGTGGGAGGAAGAAGCTATTTGCTATTTTTAGACATTTTTTGGAAAATAATGAAGAAACAAGATTTTTACAACATTATAATCACGCTGGTTCCTTTTTGCTAAATGCGATCCATCTTTAAGAATTATGCTCCCCACATATGTTGTTACAAAATCATTTGAGGACTCCTCCAGCCGTTACACCTCGGACAACTGCCCTTGCACCTCCAGGATGTCGCTTCGTGGCAGCGTTTTTCTACCATCAAAATCCAAAAATTTGAAAATAGTGAGCTTCTGTTTTTCCAATTCTTTCCGTTAACCAAAAATTACAGATGTCAGGTGGGTAGAAGTCTAAAAATAACGCAGAAAAAATATGGAAACATGAGGTTTCAGATAATCTAAAACGATGACTGGATTGGAACCATTGTTAAAATAAAACCACCATGTACCATGGCTTTACCATGTACTAACTTTGCGGCAGCAAACATCCAATCACAACATTTGTAGTAGACCTATATCCGCCACAAGAAGTTACATCAACTCTAATACTGACGTGCTAAGGAAAAACGCCGTACGAGCCTTTAGGCGTCGCTACATTTCCTTTTATAACCAACGAATTTCCTGGAAAGATGCTGCATATTATTTTTCCAATCTTTGAGACAATTTTGTCCTGAATTTAATCTAAAATATCGGGAAATTACGAGGGAAAATATGCATCACTTTCCTCAAAAATACATGTTTCATCGGAGGAAACTTGGCAACTCTCGAATATTCATACGGTGTTCTCCCTTAGCACGGCAGAATGGGAGGTTGGTTTGATGTCATAGTTTGCCAATCGTGGAGGGCGGGGTAGGTGCTCGGTGCAGTAAATTGGCAATCTGGTCTGCATATCGCCGATGGATGATAACCCCGGGATCTAAACACCCGCATTATTTTCGATTGTTTCAAGTAGCCCCGATCACGGCAGATTATATGCATCGCGTCATCTCTCCTTCACCGTCGATTTATCGTTGCCCTCACCTCGGAATGGCTCAGCCAGTGTTGCCCCGCTGCGGCTGGTAAGGGACCGGTAGAACCTAGAGTACCGTTTAGAGTGCCCATATTGATTCACTTTCGAAGCTACATTTAAATCAATATTTTGATGGCTAAAATCAAAGAAATGTGTATTTTTGAAGACGAGGCTCCGCCCAAGTTTCATTTTTTTTTTTACTACTTCAAATAGCCCACAAGGGCTAATCCTTGCGCTTTTAGTCCCGTCCCTGCAACCAGTCCCAGGCAACCATTGTTTGAGACCATCAAACTCGGGTTGCCTGGCCGGCAATCGAACCCGGGACTTCCCGATCATAGAGCTAGCGCTACAACCACTACACCATAGGAGGCCGACAACAAAACGGAGAAGAAAAGAAAACAAACCAAATGGGTGTTCTGCGAATTTTTCTTGCCCGCTCACAAATATTTACAATATCAAAACGAGTCAATTAAACTTAACTCCATTTGTAAAGAAACAATATATTTAGATCGTGATATCTAATCAGTCGAAATATGATTCTTGCAGCGTATGCTACAGTGACACATTGTCGATTCCTGAAAGTTAGCAACGTTTTTTTTCCTCCGTTAACATCTATGTAAAACAATCGATTCTGGGTGAGGTAGCTTGCCTCGCATAAAATCGATATTTTTTATGGTATTAAATGGAAGAGAAACGGTGTTGCCAACTTGCAAAATTGCTACTGCCGTGACCAGATGAAGAGGAGCGTTATATGAGTCTCAAAACTAAAATTTTAAAAATTTAAAATTTTTACTAAGAAAAATCTTCAAATTTTCCTCAATACATGAATTCTATGAAAAACTTGTGTTTATTTTTCTTTCAATTTTTCAGAAGATTCATTATTAAATTTGAAGTATCTGAAAATGTCAAGAAAAGATACTCATGACGTTCCTTAAAAATGAATTTTTTTTGAAAGGAAATTCGGCAACATTCGAACGTTCATTTGGCGTTTTCCTTTGGATATAGAGATAAATCAGAGGGATGAAAAAGAGACCGACGTTCATGACTACTTCAGAAAGGTTCTGAATATTTAAGACCAGCGATCTCATCAACCGTGCCGCATAATGATGATGTTGTGCCACGTCTAGACGAGAAATCATATGAGGTTATAAAGAGATGGGCACCAAGAGTACCTATGAGGGCTATCCTCCGTGCTCAAGCATCCAATGCTTGGAGCAACACCTCATTAGTGAATGGTAACGCCGCGACGCCACTCTTATTATCGAGAAGTGGGCGAAGAAAGTCGGAGCGCCTTCAATAATGTGTATATGCAACGCGGACAGTCACTGAGTACGAATAGTTGTATCCCGGGTTTGAACCTAAGTCGCGCTTTGTTGTATGTTGTGTCCGCTGGCATCTGTGCTAACGGGCCTTGTTTAACTTAAATTTTTGATAGGAAAAAGGCGGTTTTTCTAATTTTTGAAATCCTTTGTCGCTAAGCCTTTCAAATCATTACGAGATCATGTGCATGAACATATTGAAACTCATTTTCGGGAGAAATTGAGGCAATGCTTTTGCTAATAACTCTAGTAATGAAGCACTGGAAGTAAAACATGGAATGACGGAACTTAGTTTTGTGTTTCTGAGCCATCATTTCAATCTTTTTCAAAACATAAGGTTTGTTTTCATTTAACAGTTCAACCTTCTTCCCGCTAGGAACCAAGAACATTTCACTTTATATTCACACGCCAGAGACCAGACATTAGCTTCAGGCGGTTGAAATTTGTTAAAAATTTCAATCGGTAATCGTCACACGATCAAATTACAGACCAATGAAAATGACTTACATTTTTGACAACTCCAGCCTCCTGAAAAGCTGTCGGTGCATACTGGGCCATCGATGAACCTTCAGTTTTTTCATCATTTGAAAGTGAAACACGAAAGTCATATTTATACGGTGCTGATTTTTACCTCTTTGAATTATGCTCATTTTTCTTCTGTCTTTTCTTTTTTATCTCCTTCGCCTCTTTCTTTTTCTTTTCTTATTTTTTTCTGCTTCTCTTTAGTCTTCTTCTTCTGTTTCTCATTTGTCTTCTTCTTCTAACTCTCCCTTTGTGTTCTTCTTTTTCTGTTTCCCCCTTTGACTTCTTCTTCTTCATCATCTGTTTCTCAGATTGTTTCCTCTTTCTTCTGCTTCTTTCTTTGTCTTCTTCTTCTTCTTCTTTACTTCTTCTTCCCTGTTTATACTCTTATCTTCCTCTTCTCATTCATCCTCCACCTTTTCTCCTCTTCTTCACCTCTTTATTCTGGCTTATTCTTCTTCTGTTTCTCAGTTTGTTTCCTCTTTCTTCTGCTTCTCCCTTTGTTTTCCTCTTCTTCTTTTTCTTCTGTTTATACTCTTGTCTTCATCATCTTCTTCATTCTCCAACTTTTTTCCTTTTCCCTTCCATCTTCCTTCCGGCCTCTTCTTCTGTTTTTCAGTTTGTTTCTTCTTCCTTCTGCTTCTCCTTTTGTCTTCCTCTTCCTCTTTTTCTTCTTCTTATTATTCTTCTTCTTCCTCTGTTCATTCTATTGTCTTCCTCTTCTTCTTCATCCTCTACCTTTTTTCCTCTTCTTTTCCTCCTCATCCTCATCCTCCTTCTCCACTATACCGACACTCTTTTTACTACAAACGTATATAATTACTAATTAGGGCAGGCCTCGTTTTGACGACCCCTAATATTTTTAGGAAAAAATAACTAAAATATGGACTCGTTCTCTAAAAGCAACCGAATCTCTGAAGGAGAGTGACAACGTCGGAAAGAGGAGCCTCCGCGCTATTGTTTTTTCACGGGCGAGCAATTTGCTGGATTGTGAGACAAGGATTGATTTAAATCGTTTTTACGGCCGATCGCGGCGAATGCGATTCGCCATTGGGACGTGCCCCGTCCGTTCCGCCAATTTTCACTCGCGGCTTAAAGGACACCCCATTGTCACTTCGCCCGCACGCCGCACACTGGACCGGCTCAATAAGAGAAGTCTCACAAAATCTGGAAACTTTCAAAGTTGATATTTCCAAAATTATGAAACAAAAAAGTGGATGCGTGACTTTGCATCCACCTGCGATGCATGCATCCACCTACGATGCATGCATCCACCCTTATCTAACCTCCCTAACCTAAACCTACTTAACCTAATATAACCTAACCTAACCTTACCTTACCTAGCCTAACCTAACCTAACCTAACCTGACCTATCCTAACCTAACCTAACCTAACCTAACCTAACCTAATCTTACCTAACCTAACCTAACCTAACCTAACCTAACCTAGCCTAACCTAACCTAACCTAACCTAGCCTAACCTAACCTAACCTAACCTGACCTATCCTAACCTAACCTAACCTAACCTAACTCAACCTAACCTAACCTAACCTAACCTAACCTAACCTAACCTAACCTAACTTAACGGCTGGATGGACGCATCGTAGGTGGATGGAACGTCCTGACTCAGGAGCCTCAAAAAAGTTAAAGAATAGTTCCATTGGTTTTTTCGTGGAATTTTCTTTCGGAAGCACCCTTTGAAATTGAGTTTGTGACGAAATAAACATATAAATTGGAAATTTTAGTCAAAAATTTCATGCCCGACTTCTTTCATTAGTTCGTTCCACTGTGCGCCGCCGCATGCTCGCACGGGAAGCGCCACGGTCGACCGTCGCGGCTTCCATCGATGGCATCTTAACCGTGAGACAGCTCCTCGAGTCTGTTGCAAGTTCACCGAAAGACCAAAAAACCACAAGGAACAGAGGCCAGTTTACCTAGGAGTCTTGGTAATATTGATCAAAATGCAGTAAAATTGAACATATTTATAGTAAAATCGATGCAAATATGCGGTCGTGGCGTTGCAGACTTCCTGTAACTCTTCATTTTCTCCGTGAAAAACGACCGAATGTAATTTCTTAGAAACTGTGGTGATTTTTATTAGTTGTGCAATGAATATTCTGTGAACATTTCAAGCCATAATATTGGTTGGATCTCCTTTTTATAAAAATAATAGGTATGTGGAGAATTTGAAACACTGCAACCTATACATGCGTTTTTGCAGTTTCACCTTCGTTATCGTCGCACTCCTTACAGAAGAATGTAACTACATGTCTCCAAATCTCTCCTCGCAAATTGCATTCATACCAGGAGAATTTTCGTCTGAAAATACCTCTGAATTTTCTTGTGATCTAACGCAAAAATCAGACAAATTCTGGGTCAAAATTGCACAGGTACATTCTTTAAAAAAATGAACTTTTTAAGTGAATTTTGCAACCTTGGAATATGTTAATGTTCCTTCGATCAGAAAATGACGATATTTATATGCTTACAAAACTTTGTGCACAAATGAGTTGAAATCAGTAGGACTTTGAAATCCACGTACATACATGTACATTCTCCCATGATGACAATATTGATTTCACTCGCTTTTGAAATGTATGTCAAAAAATCGATTTTATCGAAATAGAATCGAAATTTGTGAAGGATTAAAATGGAGGAAAACAAATGCTCTTAGCTTTAATACGAAAATCATCTCTGCTGAAATGTCACAGTCAAACGCTACGTATGACTTAAGTGCTTTTTGGTTTCTTTTTCCGTACATTATTATTTTTTAGTGTAAGAACGTCTAATCGTAATTCGGAACACTTAATTAAATGGGAAAATAAGAGAGAAGAGTTTCTTCGTGAAAAGATGTGAGGTTATTTTAAGTCCGGCAGCTTTTTTAAAGCTATTTAAACGGAGTCGGTTGTACCTATCCCCGCAATGTAAAATCAAACCACTTTACCAAACTATTCCTCGGAATCTACTAGCGTCTCGCGAAACTAAAAATTGAAGACCCAGTTTCAAACAATAAGAACTACAGAAATTTAGGCTCAACAATTGGTGTATAAATTGTAGCTACTTCTCATGCAAATATGTCCAATTTGTGACACACACATCCTGAAATTGTCTCCAACAACAAAGCCGATTCACATTGTCGTAGCACTGAAATGACGCACATTTGTCGTGCATAATGGCAGATTTGTTGGCATTCATTTTGCCGCGATGGCGCTATTTTCTCAGCCGTGTAATGACTGCCGCAAATCAGTCCTGCCCTTCCCTCGTATTCTTGTGCTGTCGATTGTCTATCGCCTAGCATCACGCGTATATCTTCGTTGGAAAATGTCGTAATAATGCTTTCAATTAAGGAATTCAATGAATTAAAGCAATTTGAAAACATGAAGATAAAGTAGGCCGCCTTTTCTTATGGTATGGACTCAAAGGGTCTTACTAACGTGACCAAAAAATCATATTTTGGTCATTGCAGCTTTGAGAAAAGCATAAAATAAGAAGATCGAACACAAAAATGTTAAGATTATGAATGTAACTGGGGAATTTTTTTTAGGGATGGAAAGCATGGGTCAATTTATTCTTCACAAGGCTCTAATGGGCTCGAAGGTGGTAATCCAGAATTGCGCGAAAGGTCTAAAAAAATATTTAAGGATTGTGCGAAAAAGGCACAATGATTTAGCGCATAGAGACCTTAACATCTTCTACAGGAATGCGCGAATTTTAAAGTGAAGTTAATTTAAGGTAGAAGTTTGGCAAAGCAGGAAACAATTGGCGAATGAACGCATTAGTATGTTACGCTAGTTTAGGTTAGTTTGTTGACGAATCATCGATGTCTTACCCTTTGATCATAAACGAAGTGATATGATTGAATATTGGTCGAGGGTATAAAGAATTTCCCTAACTTTTCTCGGAAAAAATATTTATTCGGGAGAAACGTGGCAATGTTGAAATGCCTATGCGGCGTCAAAATACAACATGGGCCTTTTAAGTTCCGTTATTCGATGCCACGATTATTGTAACGGGAGTTCGAATAATCGCGCCAAACGGTGCAGCCGGCGTTTAACGTATGTTAGCGCCTACAAGACTGTGGGGACACCTCACGCATTGCGCCAAACAGTGCAGTCGGCGCGCGGCTCACAGCCCATATCAGCTCCTACAAGACTGCATGAATACTTCTCGCATTACGCCAAAAGCAGTGCAGTCGGTCTTTTGGCTTGAAACGCATATTAGCTCCTACAAGAATGTATAGGAATGCTGTTGGACTGCGAGTCATCATTTTTGACTTCTTGCTCAAGTTTTTACCATAATTAAAGGGGAAATGTGTATTCTCATTGTAACGATTCAGAAACTCAGATGATATTCAATTTTATTTTGGTCACATTAAAAGAAAATAGAACGAACGAAAACATCGCGTCGAAATGTTCGATACTCTTATTCGAGATCATTTAGGTAAATTCGCGGAAACTTTTCGGAAAACTGTGTGTAGCTTTTTGAAAACATATTTTAAATATAAAACATGAAATTGGTGCATAACGTTGCAATCGGAGAGAAATATACGCTTTCTTTCGGGTGCATCCGTCGGGTTTTGAATTCATTCATCTTTTAAAAAACTTGAACATGGTTGCTCTACGATTTTTAACGTGTAGTTTTTATTCAGTGGTTGGTGGCCAGAGGCTCCTAGTTCACTTTTTAAATGTCTACAAAAGCTCTCTGGGCCATTCGTGCTGCGAGGGCTATCCATCGAAGAGAGACATGCCCGTAAATGAATAGGGAATGAACAGTCTTCCACGATGTAGCTATCTACCACAAGTTACCAATGTTGCCGGATTAACGCTTCCTCGTTGAATATTGAATATTTAAAACAAAAGGACCATCTTAAACAGAAGGATGCAACTTGGAGCTTACAATCAGTACAAAACAGGGTAACCCAAGATTTAAAATGTTTGCGGAGTCTGATCAGTGGGTGCACCACTTGCAAGCAAACAAACTTCTATAGATGCGGACATTGCATTCAATAATGCGATATTTACAGCTACAGGATGCTGATAAAATTATAATCTAGCAAGTTAAACTCGTGGAAAAAAACAGTGCCTTGATAAGATTTTTTCCACCATACGCTCGGCCAGCTGAAAATTAGCAAGTGGGTTTAATCAGGGTGTTGTTTCTCCGTATTTTTTCCCCTCCTTCCCAAATAAATTAATTTCTGATCCCCTCCATCGGTATAAGTTAATCATATACATTGTAATTTGATTTTTTCTCTTATTGCATGGAAGTTATTGAAACTTTTTTGAAAGTCAAAATCCTGCACGTATGTCTGCAGCTTCACTTTTCTTTGATAAAGTCTCTCTCTAAAAATTGACTGCAGTATAGATCGTCTCGGGATACTAATCTGTTATTTCTTATTTTTTTTTCAGGTAAGAGCCTGCTGTTTTATTCCACTCTATCCAAAGTTGCAAGACGGTATGTCATAATTTGAATTTTTTCTGAGTAAATTTGTTGAAAATATCGATTGAAAATTGGCGTAAACTCTTGATTTTCATTATTTTGAATCTAAATCAATATGCTTGGTGTTGTATAATTTTAGTGTCAAATTTCCGCTTGTTTAATTACCACTACCACGTGCGCACTAGGGTAAAGGAAGTCTAATTTTGCGATCTGTACTTTTTGTTGACTCTTTTCTCGGACCAAATATTCCCTCTTAAATTATCTATAGATATCGTAATATCTGCGTTCACATATCATAATTACAAGCCTCCGAAACATTTCAATGATAAATGTGTCACACTACCCAAGAGGAAATTTATTATCTTTTTTGATTTTTCACTACGTTGACGTCATTTTGTAGTATTAATTTAACAGTACAATTTTTTAAAAAATTATACACTTATAATTAATTCATAATTTCAATTAATTCCTCTACCTCAAATCATTTGGTTCATTAATTTTAATAAACTTACGGGTCACATACGGTGTGAAGAAAAACAAAACAAAACAAAACCAAACCAACAACAACAACATCAGAATGCGGACTGATAGCAACGGAGGCATAATATTCTTTGATTGGTATTTTGCTATTGTATGTAAGGTTTGATTCAGTAGCGATTTTGCAAGTTGGCAGCACTGATTTTTCTCCTTTTAAATCCATTATAAATATCGATTTTAGGTGAGGCAAGCTGTCTCGTAAAGAATCGATGGTTACTCATACATTTAAACGGAGGAAAAACAGTGTTGCCATTTCTCAAAAATCGCGACTGGTTTGATTCTTGTAACATTCTCCCACAAGAAATACTTTACGTCAAGCGATTGTTGTTTTCTGCACGTAAAATGCGCTCTATACGCTCTTAGAAAATGTCCATGCATTCTCTCCCCAATCCATTCAATGCCTCTCATCATCGAGCCATAAAATCGACAGGATCCACACCTGACGCAGTGACGAAAAAGACTTGAGGCCAATGTGGGATCGTAACCGAATTAGCAATCGCAAAAAAATCAATATATATATAAAATTTGCAAAATAAACCAGTTTGCAAAATGCGACGGACTGCTCTGTTCGACAACAGCGTTCTGCTTTGTCCGCAACAGTGATGATCAGTAGCGAGGCGTGAATGATCGATTATCGATTTGTTCCCATTTGAAGCTATGGCAAAGAATCGGTTATTATGGTGTTCGTTGCGAACACCCTGTCTATCGATCCTTTTCTATAGTTTTAAATGGCAGATCGATCGATATATCGCAAAACACGCCACGCCATTGGCGTTGTCCGCAGCAGTGATGATGTTAACTTGACCGAGTAACCGATGTCGACGTCGCGGCGCTATGGAGCAGGTCATTAGTTGTGATTACAGTGTTGACAGTTTGTTTTATCCAATGATTGTTTCGGCCGAAGCCTGGAGAGCGCAGACGCGTACCCAAAAAATAGCAGCGAAGGCTCACAGATCCTCATTTCGAAAAATTGTCTCCCCCGGAGCGTTTTTTTTTACATTTTCGGGTTTTACCTACCCATGGACCTCATGGAAAGTATTTTTTCATCAAAATTTTCTACATGAAAAATGTCTTTATGCTGCGGGCATACATTGAAATTCGAAAAAAAAAATAAATACTAAATATTCTTCCTTACTTTCCTCCTCCCCTGTTGAATATTACTCGAAGCTTAATTATTTAAGGGTAATTAACATACAAAAAGTAGGTCCTAAAATAATCTCTCTTGCATTTTTACACAATTGTTGTTAATTTTACACATTTGTGTGAATTTCGAAAACATTTTCACTTTCACGCGTAAAATATAATCTTTCAATCATTTTTCAAAAGTTAGCGAATGTTATAGCGAATGTAAAGTTAGCGTGTTGTCGTCACGTGCATAATTTCATCCCTGGTTATAATAGCATGACAATACCGTCAAAAATAATTAAAACTATTATTAAGTTTTCAGGACATTCTAAACGTGCAAACATTGAAATTCGAAAAAAAAGATACATAATATTCTTCCTTACTTTCCTCCTCTCCCGTTGAATATTATTCAAAGATTAATCATTTAAGGGTAATTAACATACAAAAAGTAGCTCCTAAGATAATCTCTCTTGTATTTTTACACAATTGTTGTTAATTTCACACATTTGTGTGAATTTGGAAAACATTTTTAGACTTCCAATGCAAATTTTTTTATTATTAACTTGAAACTTCCCTCCAAAAAAGAAAGGTCTCTTCATCTTCTTTAATATTTCTTCCGGAGCCATTCACTCAGGAGACTTGGCAGCTTTGAGCCACGTGAGATGTTTCAGAGGCGGGTGATTGTGTCGGTAGCTCTTGCACTCATATTGGTCACTGACCAGACCGTCAGAAAGAAACCTCATCACCCTCTTGATTTGAGGTCGGTGAAGCTGCAGTTATAGACTGAAGTAATCCGATGGCAATGTAGCTTACAATTAATGAAATTTTCTGTCTCAAAATGCCAGTTTTAAACGGCATGATGGGGCCTTACAATGCCCTTGAATGGACGGAAAAGTTCGATTAAATCAGCGGCAAATGAAGAAATTGTTTTAAAGTTAACTTTCTCGTCATAATTGGTATAAATTAGAGTCATCAACATTTCTAACCATCTAAGCATTGAGAAAATATTCTATTTCTTATAGGGAAAATTTTTCAATAGAGACGTTTTTATGAAGTTGAGTGAAAAATTCGACGCACTTTAAATGATACCGGATGGCTCATTTTTCAATTTTCGGCTTTTAGGTCCCTTTTCTCGTGTATGGTCACACTGACACGTCTAGCTGATCTTTATCGAGACAGAAGCTTAAAAAATTAGTAGAAAGTAAGCAAAAAGTAAGTTGGTATGCAAAAGTGAAAGTTGAAAAAAATTCAAGATCTGAAAAGGTGAAGAAAAAAGGAACCCTCCTCCCGATCGATTTTAACAAAAAAATGTCGATGTCGCGCGTGTCTCGTGCTGCTTCTGTTGTATAACGAGGCTCATTTACTCAACATTTATTTTACGGAAGCGATTTTTATTACTGCAAGAAGGATTCGACCGCGACTTCCCTTTCAACCGTACTTATTGGGAAAAAAATACAATTGCCATTATTGACGCATTGTATTTCTGACAGAGGCTTCTGCACCTGCGGAAGGTTGCGGCTGCGCCCCGCAGCAAGGCAGCGGGTGGTTTCCAAGTTTTTCTCTCAATTTTTAAGGACAGTCTTTGGAAACAGAGAGCAGCCTTCGCGCATGCGGGGTCATTGCAAAGGCTACCTTTAAAACCGCACCGTGAAAAATAGCATACGACGGGAAGCAACTTTTGATCAAGCTGGGCAGCAAGGCTGTGTAGGCAAGGCTGGAGCCAATATGCTGAAAAGCGCAGCGGCGCCGCAATTCAAGGCACGCAGCATGTCACTGCACCGGAACTGCATGCACAGTGCATTCCGAGATGCACTCATATGTCACGGCCGGTAGATGTCAGGCAGTCAGGACCTCGGATGTGCTCACGCGATGAAATTGATCATTTTTGTGGCACCACAATCAACTCAAGCGATTAATCAATTTATACCTGGTTCAGTAAGATTCATAGCCTAACAATCAAAGCTTGGTGTGTAATTGAAAAATTAGGTGCGAAAACGACCCAAGCGCCAAGATCGCAGCTCCACAAAACAGAGATTGAATATTTCATCGTGGTATCAGTTCGTTACTTATCAGGTATAGGATTGGCTGAGGTCAAAAAAAGGTAGTTATATCCTCAATTTTAAGTTGGCATACGATTGAGATACTGAAAGATATTGTTGGAAATGAGAACACGGAAAAAAAAGGCCTGCTACCCGAGCGGACTAGTCCGTACCGGTTGCAGGAAAGTTCCTGTGAATATAGCGCTATAGAGGGTTACCGGGTTGACGACTGTAATAGTACCTGTGAATTTGATGGTCACTATGCCGGAGTGGACAACTGCGAATGTCTCGCTACGCCGACCGTCCTACTCATTCACCACTCCAGAGAGGTCCGCTGTGAATACCGGAACTCCCGGTCGTTCATGCGGGCTTATTCGTTCGTTAGATCAGACCAAGACGAATTTTGTAGCAGAGCTAGACTGATGTAATCACAGTACCGAATTTCTTTTTCTTCCCCCCCCCCCTTCTCAGCCCTGCTGCTCCAGGGATCCTCAGGTTTTCCCTGTGCATTAGACCAGTTATTATTCGTTGAGAAAGCTCTTGTTCCTATATAGGAATAAGAGTTTATTAGTTCTTCAGTTCGCATCCGTTTTAGCAATTTCGTACTTCCGTTCATGCGCAGTTCATGATGTAAGTCAGAAACCCAAAAAAGTCCCGCAATCAAGATCTGGTGCTCCTGTATCAGTTTCTGTTTGATTTTGATAGTTTTTCCGAAAGATGAGAGTTTTTTAAAAGAGCTGTCAGGCGTCAAAGCTGTTCAAAAGCTCAAAGATGTGTGTGTTTATCAGTCATTGAACACCGTCATGAATTTTCTACCAATTTTCAAAATTCGTCACCCTTTAGTTACTTATTAACTAAATAAATAAATAAGCAAAAAATGGGGGGAAATAATTGTTTCATGTAACACATTTGCTTTGAAGTTAACGTGCATCACGCGTTTGTCGATGTCAGTATTTTCTCTCTTTGGATTTCAGCCTTTCAATAAATCAGTGGGACTTAATAGTTGCGTTACTAATGTCGTGAATGTGTAATGAAATGCCAGTATTCTTAAAAATTCAAATTGCGGATTTTATCATTGATTGATTTCTAAATGAGTGACCAAATAACAAATATACAAGCATTATAAAACCATCGATTCCATTAAAAATGAATGAATGCAAATAAAAATTGAATATTAGTTACATTAAATTCCTCACTGTTGTCCAGCTATGCGTAACTCAAATGGTAAATATTCTCGCGTTGTACTTGATATATGTATAAAGTAGGTGTGCACTTGTTTGCAGGTGTGATGGGGCAAAAACAATAAAGATCCAAGATACGAAAAATTGAATGATTCTGTGAAGCAAAATGTGAGAAATGAAATAAGAAAGATAAAAATGTGAGTAATAATGTATGAGTGACGAATTCTGAAAATCTAGAATATTCGAGGGCCTAAAATGGCCTAATAAACACACTCACCTTGACAATACACTTAATCCTTAACTGCCTACAGCTCTCGTAGAATCGTCTCAGATTTCTTCAAATACATCAACATCGTACACAAAAACAAAACAGAAAATAACACAGTGTTCACACAGATATTAATATTCCAACTGAAACTTGGAAAGCAGTTAAAACGGTCAGAACGGTTGGAAGTCAAACACCAATATGGCGCGCGGTGGTAAGTGGACAAAGACCACGCCAACGGTAATTAGTTGGCCGGACAGACATGCGGAAATGCGGACCAACGCGGGGTTGAGCCCTGATCCTTCTGTGCCGACGGGGGTCGATGCGTCCGGTATCCACGGGTGGACTTTCCCCGTTCGTTGGCGCCGACCAGCCGCTCGTCATTACTGAAGTTACGGTATTCATCTCAGACCCGAACAGCCGGGTTCCACAGGCGACCTGAGTACGGGGTTGACAACCAGGAGTCACCTGGGTCTTTATCAGACAGTCGTTCCTCAAGCTCGTACCTCAAATTCACCGAGCAGGTCCGCTCACGTAGCGGACCACTTTTTTTTCCGTGAAATAACAGAAATAACAGAAATAGGCGTACTCGGGACATTTTTGCACGGTACGTCTGATTTGAGAAGTAAATTTTGCGTGTAAATGCTTGATACGCATGGAATCACTTTTCACCTATGTGGGATGTAAATAGGGGTTTCTGAGCGAAAGAAAAGACATAATTGAAAGGAAAGGTTAGCATTTTTTTTGTACAAAAATTTACAAAAAAATTAAAAATGTGTCCACATGATAATGATAATATGTATAATACAAAAAGTAGTTCTCCGCATGAACGAATCGACCCCATTCGGGCCATTTTTGCCCTTTATTCCTTAATTATGTTGTTAGATATTGTCCACTTGATGCCGCATCTAGAAATATACTTCTCAGGGCACAACTAACTATGTTTTAATAACACACACACATTTACAAATAGATAAGTATTTAGGTTATCGATTTTTTCATGGCTTATACAGCAGAATTCAACGCGAGCTTTAGATGGACGTTCCCACCATTAGACAAACAATGTGGCTGTAGCCAATCAGCATCGAATGTGGGGTGAGTGCATAAAACGCATTGCTCCTGCTGGATAGTGATTGGCTATCGTAGCCAAATCCGCCATTCTTTGCCGGTGGTGTCCAATCACCATCCAGTGGAAGTGGTGCGTCTTGCGTTCACCCCTCATTGGCGGTAGCCATAGCCAATCTCCATCGAGCAGGAATAATGCGTCTTGCGCACTGCGCCTGCCGTCACAAAAACGTCGATTATCTGTTAAAACAAAGCCTCTGGAGCGATTTTGTAGCAGCGTGTGGCTAGCCGCCCCTAGAGCGCGGAAAAACTGCGTAGGGGGTAAACTCGTAAAAATGTGACACTACCCCAATTTTGTTTGATAATGTGGGCATTTCCGAGGAAACAAATGTGATATAAATTTCATTTTATTTCTTTCTTGTATGAAGTCACCGAAAAAATTCGAAATTTTTAGAACACAGAGATTCACCCATAGCGCACTGCATGACTGTCAGTAAAGGTACCGATCCGGACGGCATTTTTACCGACATCAGGGAGCGCATTTTGAAACGACTCGGCCGAAAAGGCTCGGTTGGATAAAGGTTAAGGGTAAAAAATTGGCACAGAAGACACCGTACCGCTCCATCGCTTCATCAGACGCACGGTCAGAGGTCTGAGCTGTGCGGTTGTATAACCGGAGCGGTGTATGACGCTAACCTACAACTCTCATTCGCGGGTCTCTGCCTTGGCCGGGTCAGCCTCACGGGGATGGGGGGGGGGGGGGGTTCGTCGACCCGCGGCTGGCGCGAGGTAATCGTAAACCAACGCCGCCAAGTCGAACAGAGAATAGAGGCGATTTCCATAGCTGGGCTGGGTGAAGCCTAGATATTGCGGGCCGCGCAAGCAACAGAGGTGGTGGAGTCTAGGTGGGCCTGTTTGTGTTGAACTAACCTACCATAATGGCTTATTTGTTCTCATGGTGGATGACGTCATTGTGCGCCCAAACAAATGGATGTGCACGAGAGGGTCAAGTCGTAAATTCCTCTTTACTCTCAATTTTCTCTCTTTTTTCCCCCGTCGATCCTTGATTTAAAACGTGTTAGATTGAAGCAATGTGTTTCGTGTCGGCGAATGAACTGAAGACGTTGCCAAGGAGTAGTACCCAATGAGAGTTCATGTCCCCTTTTGACCTATTTTACTTCGAAGAAGACCATTTGTCTCTATTCTCGGGAATTTTTAACTGTGACCATTAAACATGAGTTGAAAGGCGCTCTGGAGTTTACGATGGGACCCTGGGTAGCTTTCGAGAAAAGGAGGGCCCATTATCGTCCAAACGTTTAGAGTTTATTATCATTAGAGACCTGGTTTTAACGAAAATCGTGAACGGACGATGTCGCTGTGTACTTGTAATTCAAATACATGATATAACATTCTCCTCAGTTGGTTTGAGGGTGAGGAGGCCTAGAATGGACTCATACCCCGAGAAAAAGGAATTGATAAGGATTTTAAGGAGCCCCTATCAAAGAATAAAACAAATATGTAGGTACAATTCACAAAAGACAAAAGTACGTACTTTTTCTGAGAAAACAATAAAACGACAAGTTTAGTTTTGAAAATTAAATGGGGATTTATGGCTGGGAAAATGTTTTAAGTAAAGACAAAAAAAAAAAAATGCATTGACTTTTGGTTTACTTTACATAATATTTGATGTCAATTTGAAATTACTTATGACCCTACTTTCGGAGAAAATGCCACTTTTTACCCCATCACTCCCTCACTTCTCCCGTGCTGCTTTCATTTTTTAGTTACATACATCAAATGAAGGCATGAATGCAGGCATAATATTCAAGTTTTACCTCTAAATAAATGGTGTACAAATATATGTATATCTGATCATGTACGTACTTCAGACTTTCTGTGCAGGGTTAGTTTTACTCGATTCAATGGGAGAAAACGCTTTTTTCCAGAGAATTTTTCAAGATCTCATGATATTTGATGATTATATGAATTTTTTGAGAAATATTGGGCCTCAGGGACATCCTGCAACTGTCCACGTCTGAATTCGGGTCCGCAAATACACCGATGCGAATTGCAAATTGGTGTTTCGACATCAATGGAGCCAAAGGCCAACATTGGCCGCGTTTGTGGAAAAGAAAAAAAAGCTTCGTGATATGATTCCATTGCCAACCATGTCAGACGCAGGGAATGAGTTCAAAAGATCAGGCATTTGCGTTGTTGTCAAGGAAACGAGAAAACGAGTAATTTTAACATCAAACTCAAATTGAGAGTTGATGATTTTGATCGGCGGGATGGCTACGCGGCACGCCCACCGAATTGTCATATTTAACAGAATTACAATCTCCTTCCATAAAAATCGATGTCATGTGCTGAAGTTATCAAGACGAGCTGTCTACCCAGACACTGGCGCTGCGTTGACATGTTTTATGATTGATTGGAATCAATGCCAGTTCAGGGCTTTCGTATTAGTGTAGCCGTCAGCGCACTAGGCTATCACCAGGTGGTCCGGGATTCGATTCCGACATTGCAGTGTGAGGTGAAGCTCATCTATTTGAATGTCGAGATTCTAGGTCCTAATTCTTCCGGACATAATTATTCAATCGAAAGGGCCCCCCTCCTTGGCCGTTGCAGAACCTAACACCTCCCCTCTCCCCACCAGACACTTTGCTCCCTCAGGAGGCAGCTTCGAGGCAATGAATACCAAAGGCAGTGTATAATTTTAAACTTTAAAGTAGGGAAATTGAAAAAAATGGAAATAAGACCCCTGTCCAACAAAATTGACGTCTTTTGAGGATTAAACCCATTGGTTAATCAGGGACCGTCTTTTGGTCAGCAAACAATGGTTCCTATATTTCAAACATTCTATCGTTTTGAGCTGCAAAGCTATAAAACTAGGATTTTGCAAAATCATGTCAATTTTCTATTTGTATTACTGTTCAGAAATACATGTCAAATTTAGGACTAGACAAACTGCGTTCGGTTGTTGCTAATATAAGTTGTGCTTAACAGAAAATGAGCGGAAAACTTCTTCGGTCCGTTTTTGCTACCAGGACTTTATGTCCACCTACCTTTCGTCCATTAAATAAATGTCCACCGCTATTGATGTCCACACTAAACGTTAAGTCCAGCCTTCATTAAGTCCACGTGATTTAATGTCCAACCATGAATATGTCCAAAATTGTCCAAATTGTGGACATGTTATGTCCACATTTTTTTCTTCTCATTTAAATGACAGGAACCCCCTCAAAAATAAATGCATACTACTACTACCTTCATTCTTAAAAACATTTCATTCATGAATCAAGTCATGAAAGAGTTAGTTAGTTAGTTGGTATATTTTGAGACATTCAGCGTCACAGGCTACTAACGTCTTTAGGTAGAATTTTGAAAATGGGAGTATTTACGAAAAAGATTTTTAATTTCAGAGAGGTGAAGAGTTTCAGAATTTTGATAGTAACATTGGGTTCATCGCATGTAAGACAGACTCATAGAGCAGATAAAAACATATGTTCATGTGCACAGTGTACGGATATGATAAGATGAAAACCAAAGCGGGAGCCTAGGAAACGCTCCAATGCTAAATTAAACATTTGTCAGTAACAGATGCAGTCAAAATTGAAAGTCCTCTTAGACTAGTTATTTCGTGCGCATTCAATCTTGTAGGATACTGTGCAACGCCTCTGACGCGAAATAGTTGCTTAAAGCGTTGCGGCGCGGCAGGCAACTAGCGTGACACGCACTTAGGCGCCTACAAACCTAACTGGATACTTCACGCGTTGCGCAATGCGTGAAGTATCCCATTAGGTTTGTAGGCGCCGGTGCGCGTTCTGCGCTGCTAACACGCCGCTCCGCTCTGTGTTTGGCTCTAATATTTAAACCTCGCGGAGTCAGCGTTTTTCAACTCATGATTTTGAAATGTTTGCACTCTCTGCATTGATTATTCCCTTTTAAACAGATGAAAAAGAAACATGTGCTGGAAAATATAATGTGTTTTTTTCAAGGATAGAAATGAAACCAAGTATTTACCAAAGACAATTTGAAAAGATGAATCAAAAGAAGAAATTAACATTTCATTTAAAATATGAGTTACGATAACAACACCTCATTCTCTCTTAATTTTCTCATTTCGATATTGTCAATATAATTTTACACACGGACTAAAATATAACGCTTGAATTTGATTTTAGTGGACTTTACATTTGTGGACTTAACTTAGTGGACGTTTAAGTAATGGAATTAACGATAGTGTGGGCTTTAGAACTGTGGACGTAAAAAAGTGGACATAAAGTCCGTGTACCCCGTGTTTGGAATGTAGACATGTGGATACCAAAAGAGGACATTAAATCACTGCATATTCTAATATAGAAAGAAGAACTATTAGAATCCTCTCAGTGTAAGATCGAGCGGGTCCGTCCTTAAACAGATATCACGTTTTTTTTTTTAAAAAATAAAAATAAGTCTTCCGAGTTCTCAATTTAAGAACAAAAATGTCATAGGTTAGAAAATCGAGTGACAATAATAACTCCTATGTTACTCATTCGGGGATTCATAAATGGACTGCATTTTGCAATTTGGAACTATAAATTCTGGCTCATCTGAAAAAACACTTATGTGCCCAGGAAACTAATGGCGCGTGCGTTGTTTTTAAACCGGGCCAGAATTTATAGTTCCTAATTGCAAAATGTAGTCCAAATGTTCTTCAGAGATTAGAATTTTCTCGAAGGAATTTTTGATGGAATACCACCTAGCTAGTATCCATCGAAAGAACGAAGGTAAAACTATATCGATCGCGATGGTTCCGCGAATAAAAAGAGGTATTACCGCGATTAACCTTTGATGTGTTGCTCCTTTTTCAGTCATACTATGATCTCTCCAACTGCTTCTGCTATAAATTGCACGTATTCTAAATAGGGTCTCAAAGAACTTTGCTACATTCAGAAATTTATTTTGCATAATTCAAAATTAGCTCCGGGAATTCAAATGAGGCTTTGCTCCATTTTTTATCCTCATTCGCGAAGCAAGTATATCTCGCCGTATAACCTTGTCCGCTGACACATTTCCAGGCTGAATCAGAGAGAGTTAGTTAGATAATTTTATTAGAGACATTCAGAATCTTAAACTATTCATGTCTTCACAGAAAATATAAAGGGTGAGTGGAGTGCAATCACAAAAATTTAAATTCTTAACTTAATGGAAGCAAAACTTTTCAGAATTTTGCTCGGAACATTGTGATCATTCTATGCCAGTAGGTTTGTATACCTCTTGACTAGCAAAATTAAATTTTATTTCTGCAAGGAATGTGTCATTAATGAGTGGTGATGGATGAATCTCCCTCTCTGGATTGTAATTTTGTCTGTACTCTTCATCAACGATCATCCCCAACAATTTTTGGGTTTTCGCTCTCATGCCATGTCTTAAAAATCATTCCAATAATGTCTAAACTTTCTCAATTCATTGACTGCTACATTAAAAGTACGAGCGTACTTGCTTTTTCTCACGCAAATTAGAGCGACTCACCTGCCACGGCTTATGAATGACAGCAATTTCAAGATTGATTATAAAAAAATGTTAACCGAACGCCACAACAACACCGGTCGGCCAGAACCGGTCTGAATCGTAAATTGCGCTACCGCATACCGCCTCGAACTTTACATCGCTAAAAGCCGCAACTTTTATCCGTTGCTCTGCACGCTAAGTCACAAATTCATGAATGGTCCGCTCAACTTGAAGAAGCATTTCACCCTGATTAGCGAGCACTTACGATCTCAGAACGGCTATTGTCGTCATTAATCCTCTCAAATGAAGCTGACAGAATCTCGTCACTTTCGATTTCACCGAGCTACCAATTTCACCTCATTCTTATTGCGTCAATATATTATTTATATTTGCTCATGCACCCGTATGAATTATCAGCAAAATGGCCCGCAGTTGATGGAGTTTTTTATTCTCTGTGGCAATTTCTCGGTTGCATTCCTGGGAAATATCGAATTTCTATATTTCTATTCCATACCTACACTTTTTACTGAACTTTAGGGGAGCGAAATCTCTTCGGAGGAGGCAGAGCTTAAAATCTACAAACAAATCGACATAAATTGACCGAAATTGTCCGTACTTACAGCAAATTTCAATGTAGCGCAGGCAGAGTAATATTGCCCGCCCTGTTCTTAACTGTGATCCTGCTCAGTTCAGAACCCTGGTAAAAATTGGCGATATGAGCTGCGTTTCAAAATACCATAGGAGTTCTTATAGCCGACTGAAGAAGGCGATAGAAAATGATATAGCTGGCTGTAGAAAGTGGAAAAAATCATACGGCCGGGCTACACGAAGCGATAAAAAATTAAACAGCCGGGCTATAGTTCCTGTCGCAGGGCTTTACACTTTATCGCCTGGCTGTTGCTTTTTCGCCATCGGCAGATCGGCTGTAAAAGACTATAAGAAATTGTGTAGAAATTCGTGTGCTTTGTAAATCCTTAAGTTTGTACGGAATCACCATAATATTTACAAAACAATTTATTTTTATTTATTTTTTATTTTTTTTTACACATTATATTTTCCTTTACTACATATTTCTTTTCATCAATTAAAATGAGAATAATCCATACAGAGTGTGCAAACATTTCAAATTCACGAGTTGAACAACGCTGACTCCACGAGATTAAATGTTAGAGCCTAACACAAAGCGGAGCGGCGGCGCACTGGCGCCTACAAACCTAACAGGGATACTTCACGCATTGCGCAAAGCGTGAAGTATCCCTGTTAGGTTTGTAGGCGCCAATGCGCGTTCCGCGCTGGCTGCCCGCCCGCCGCACCGCGCCGCAGCGTACCACGGCGCTTGAAGCAACTATTTCACGCCAGAGGTATTGCACAGTATCATACGAAATTGAAGGCGCTCCAACATACTAGCAATGGCAGGCATCCTTCGAAAGTGCGGAGCTTTCCTCGCAAAATAAATCAAGATACTACGGCTCAAAATGAGAGCGGTAGTCCAAAAACTCACTAAGTCCTAGCATCCGTAATTAGTAACGTTTAGCATAAACTTTATCGTCAGGCTGTTGCTTAATCGCCATCGGCTATAAAGGCTATAAGAAATTGTGTTGCCGGCTACAGAAGCTTTTGGAAATCTTACAGTCGGCTGTGGGTCTATGGTATTTTTGAACACAGATTCTACCGCCCATGTTTACCAGGGAAATCATGTGACTTGATTTGTAATGCTTCTTTCATCCTTTTCCCCTTAATTTCCTCTCTTTGGTGCACTGTTAACACGTTCTAGTTTAAGTAGTGAAACTCTATACTTAGAACTTGTAGTACCTCTAGTTTTTTCGTTTTTTGCAAGACGCTATTAGATCTTTTCCTTCTCAGACAAGTTATATTTGTGAAATAGTTTTACGAGAATATTTGTAATCAATTTATGGGGGATGTTATGTCAGAGGACGGTTCCTCCCGTTTGTAATATATTACAATAAAGGATACGTTCTAGTACCCACAATCCTTGATATAAAATTATCATGGAATATAGGTATCATATTGATACTATTTTCCTCCCCAAAAATCAAAGAAATTCCCCCTTAGGAGCAGTAGGTATGAACACAATTTGAGTAAAACTCACATGATCAACAGAATTTACAGTTCACTACTAGGTTATTTTACAAATGAGCCTAAAGCTGTTACAAGTTCTCAAAGCAAGAATATAATCTTTTGGACGGAGGAAATCCCAGAATTATTTGACTCTTAAGACTCAAATCACTATTAGAGTGAAAACCAACAACGCACATCGCGTGTTCAAACTAGTCCACAGGCTGCTCTGACATCACCACTCCAATCAAATGAATTCTTCATTGGGCGAGGTCCTGAGGTCCCGGCTCTCATGAATCGCTGCAGGGCTTCATAAAAAACAAAGGATCAAGACTTTTTAAACAAGGGCTTTTTAAAATTGAACGTTTCGATCTTGAACCCGGTATGTATCACGAGTTATTCTTCGCATTTGGTGTGTTGATTAAGCGCGGGGAGGTATAAAGTTTACACAATAAAGTATTTTTGCCAATTTATGGGCTCTCCGCATGAATGAGGATTAATTACCGTTTATTTTCATCTTAGTTAATTTTTACCGGCGATTAACGGTACACGTAGGCTGCACGTTTTGCTTCCTCATTACTCCGCAATGAAACTCATTAGAATGGATATTTATAACTGGCTGATAGCTTATGCGTATCTACGTAATTACTTTATTTTTTCGATCGGAAAATAACTTGACTCTTAATTAAAATGAAAGATACATATTTGGTACTTTAATAGGTTTTAAACATTACCATCCTAAACTATCACTCAAGGCTAAAAAACACTGACAGACTAACTTTTTACGCTTATTGTAGATTTTGTGAAACACAAATGGGTCGAATTAAAATGAATACAATCTTTTCGCTTGCTCCCAGGGATGAACTTATTGAAGTATCAAACATGTTTGTAACTTGGTGTTATTTATACAAAATCTTAGAGATCGCGGTTAAAAATGTAATAACTGAATTTCATTTTTGTATGTTTATGAACATATTTTATGTAAATCAAGTAGTATTAGTTATACCATTGTTGAGAGACATTCAGCTACTAAGGCTTTTAATGTCTTCGCAGAATTTATGAAAGTGTGAGTGCAAATGAAAAGCAATTCAGAATTTAACTTAATGAATGTGAAAAAGTTTGAAATTTTTGTTGCAACGTGGGGACCATGCGGATACAAGTGAATCAGTGAGTTCGAAAACACACCGACTCGGTAACTCGAAATTGCTCAATTTTCATAAGAGACGGTCAATTTTTATAAAAGTCATTGAAGTTAGAGCATCTGTTCCAACTTGGACCTTTGACAAGTCCTTAAGTGCTTATATTTCGGCACCAAAACTCTCTTTCTTAGACTAATTTCTTCCTTTACTGTTCGGTTTCGTGTGCGTCTTGATTATTTTCATTTTTCCGAGTTGGTGCGTTTTCACTCTCACTGATTCAAGTGCGTTCGTTTTCCTGTTTTGTATATTCGTAGAATATTATACAAGCACATTTTTGGCTTTCTGATTGTATTACGCTGATTTGACCGTAGACACTGGTTTCATCCAGGGTGGCATGAAACGTAAGAAAGAAATGAAAGATTGGAAATTTCAGTGAAATATTTCATGAAATTTCACGAGCCGGTGAAATTGTTCATATTTTTCAGAGGCTAGAGTATGCAACCCGCACTTAAACACACAAAAATGGAAGAAAGTCCCAATTTTTAAATTTTGCGAAACATGAAAACGAACCGGTATTTTTCAATATATTTCATAAATTTCTGAAATTTCATGAAATATATCACGTGAAATTTCAAGAATTTATTTTTCATGAAATTTTGCCACCCTGTTTCATCGCTGTTATGCTATTTAATTATATCTCGTGAACTCATTGTAAGTCAACGGGAAGTACGGTCTCATAAACCGAATACCTCGGCCGATCTGCAATATTGCGGTTACGGTTGATTTTTTGACCAATACGTGAATCTCCTGTGTAACAAAGTAGGCTTTCATCGAGGCATTTCGAATACCTTTTTTGAGACGGCGGCAGGAGCCGTAGGCGACGGATGACGGATGTGGATTAGCGGGTCCACGCATCGCCTTGACCGTGCATCTTGTCGCGACGACGTCGCGCGTCGCGTCGCGTCGTTGTTGCGTGGCGTGACGTCACCCGACGCACCAATGGTGGCAACCGTCGAGGAGCGATCGAATTTCCATCCAATTCGGATCCGAGGCGTTCATCTCCGGCCGATGCAATGTCATGCACTTGATTTTGTGCACCGCTCGAGAGCACTCCTATGGATTCAGCCTCAAGTTCAGAGGCACGCAGCAACGCAGCTGCGTGGACAGGTTGTGACGGATTGAAGTGGCGTGTCACGATATCGTCACCCTCCGGCTAAAGCACCACAAGCGCCATGCGATGCTTAAAAATTTCCGTCATCCTTTGATTGCATTTTGCAAAAAGGAACCACTAGCATTGCAATGATTTGTGCAACTTCATCTTTTGCAATAAAATTGCGGAAATCGTGGAAAACTATGAAATTTAGATGGTAATTTTTGTCTTAAATTTACAGTTTTTAGCGAGTAAAATAGAAACTATTAATGGATGATCGGGTTTTTCCTCCAAGACAAAAGAAGTTGCACAATCTTAGCAACATTGCAATGCTAGTGGTTCCTTTTTGCAAAATGCAATCCATTTTATTTTTTTACACGGAAATTGTTCGACGAAGCTGTCCGAAAATTTCGCTGAATGCTTTTTTGTTGTGCCAATAAAATTCAGCGACGATTTCAAACGGATTCACCCGACAATTTCTTTGTATAAAAATAAAAATGGCGGCGGAAATTTTAGAACGTAGCATGGCGCTTGTGATACATTGCTCGAAAGGTGACGATATAAAGTCGAAAAATGCGCGTCCAGTTGCAACGTTGCAAATTTCCGTTCGTAATTCATTTCAAAACTATATGCTAGAGTAGGCTCCTTTGCATGTGTGTCCAATTTTACCCTCAAAGTTACCTTAGGTGGATCCGAACCTCGAACGGTGGGCGGGGGCGGAAAGAGCGAGGTCTGGGGGCCTTTTTCAGAAAATTTACGAAATTTTGAAGCATCTGACTTGCAGTTTGAGTACATTTTGCCATGAATAATTACCAAATATAAGCGCCTTTCCTTCTTCTGTCTTTGCTTTCTTCTTCATTCATTCTCTCTCTCACCCCTTTTTTTTAGACGAAAGGGGGGGGAGGTGACCAGTCCACCCCATACACTCCCGCGGATCCTCCAGTTAAAATTCCTACCAAAATAGATTAGGTTCATAACTATTGTGCAAGCCATGAATCATCAATTTTCTCAACGGTAACTCGTTGAAATTCAAAATTACTGTGCTCCCTCCCTGGTAAAAATTGGCGATAAGAGCTGCGTTTCAAAATACCATAGGAATTCTTATAGCCGGCTAAAGAAGGCTACAGAAAATCATATAGCTGGCTGTAGAATGCGGAGAAAATCATACGGCCGGGCTATACGAAGCGATAACAAATTATGCAGCCGGGCTATAGTTCCTATCGCCGGGCTTTACACTTTATCGCCTGACTGTTGATTTTTCGCCACAGATTATAAGAGGCTATAAGAAATTGTGTAGAAATTCGTGTGCTTTGGAAATAATTAAGTTTGATACGGAACCACCTTAATGTCTACAAAACACACATTATATTTTCCTTTAATACATATTTTTTTTCATCAATTAAAATGAGAATAATCCATACAGGATGTGCAAACATTTCAAAATCATGAGTTGAATAACGCTGACTCCGCCAGATTAAATATTAGAGCCTAACACAAAGCGGAGCGGCGACGCACTGGCGCCTTCAAACCTAACAGGGATACTTCACGCATTGCGCAACACGTGAGGTATCCCTGTTAGGTTTGTAGGCGCCAATGCGCGTTGCGCGCTGGCTGCCCGCCTTCCACGGCGCTTGAAGCAACTATTTCACACCAGAGGTATTGCACAGTATCAAACAAAACTGAAGGCGCTCTAATATATTAGTAACGGCAGGCATCCATCAAATTAAATCAAGATACGGAGCTTTCCTCGCAAAATAAATCAAGATACTACGGCCCAAAAAGAGAGCAGTGTTCCAAAAACTCACTAAGTCCTAGCATCCGTAATTAGTAACGTTTAGCATACACTTTATCGCCTGGCTATTGCTTAATCGCCGTCGGCTATAAAAGGCTATAAGAAATTGTGTAGCCGGCTATAGAAGCTATTGGAAATCTTACAGCCGGCTGTAGGTCTATGGTATTTTGGAACACAGATTCTACTGCCAATTTTTACCAGGGATGTAATAAACTTATGCCTTTAAATGAAAATTAAAACCACATTTTAAGTTTTTGAATTAATCACAAGGCTTCTGAGTCAATTTTCAACACCTTAGTGTGTCTAGGAGGCCTCAATCAAATATTTATTATTCATTCACCTTTTCAATTTTAAGAAATTTTGCAAAATCGTTGTTGCGTGCTGCAAAGCGTTGAAGCCCAATCGAATTGCATTCCATTGAATATTCGAAATCATTTGAAACATAGGCCTTGCAGCGGTGCGTAAAGTCAATTAACTAACGTGCTGTGCAAACTCAACTTCAAGTGGTTCCATAAATTGGAATTGAATCACTGGTCGACTTGTTCTTCGGCAAATTCAAACCAGTTTATTATCCTGACGACATTATCAAGTATCAACAGAAAAATCTACTGTATGCGTTAAAAAAAGAAAAAAAAATCAGGTTTTGACAGGTGAGATTTTTATCATCCTCATCGCGCAATCTGGTTTTTGTTTGGTCTTAGTCTTTGCACACCTTTAAAAATCGTCACTTTAATGTGTTTTGTAGTAAAGTTTAAACTTCCATCAAAGAAATATCTGCACGTTTATCGTTGCTTACTCTGGAACACTGATGTGTTTAGTCTCACGAATTTAATTACTAGGAGACAAATCCGTTTTTCTCTCTCTCTGCTCCTACTACTTTCGTCACTTTGCATATTTGGTTATATAGCTTATGGGGAAAAGTGAGGCAATCGATGTTTCATAAGGGCTTATCAATGGTGTAGTTGCGCTGGTCACAGAATCGTGTTTTGATGCTTGATTCTTGTAGATTAGCTAAACTGCAACTTTCTACGTTGAATATAAACCAAAATATTACCCTTAGAAATGTCGAGTTTTTGACGGCATCCACTGCAGTAGTGAAACTCCTGGTTCCTACCAATTCGCTTTGATCAGTCAGTGTGACGCACATTTGCACTGGTTACTCAGCGTTAACTCGGATAAAATCAATGTGGAAGAATCCAAAAGTGTCACTACCGCAGTGGATGACGTCAAAAATCCGTCTTTTCAAAGAGTGATATCTCGGTTAATATTATGAACGCAGAAAGTAGCTGTATTTTCAACTAATCTTCGAGAATCAAGCATCGAAACACGATTCTGTGACCAGCGCAACTGACCTATTGCGTTAGCTCAATATGGCTGCAAATATATTTTAGTAAAGTAATGACATAATTCCACAGATTTGATCATCCACAGGGAAAAAGGACTACGCACACGCAGGCAAAATAATTAAATGATTGCAGACCTCTCAGTCTTTACTTTCGTTTTACAATCCCAGACTCATTTAAAAAGAAAAATGCATTTACCTACTCGCAGATATCGTAGACTTATTAATGTTTCTATTTTCTTAAAGTTAGTCCGGGACTGTCTGACCTTTAACCCCTTCCAGTCAAGATAAGTCGCACGCGCATTTGAATTTTAAATCGGTCGATTCTGATCCGTTACAAATACGAGTTTATGTATGTGGGGTAATGTATTTAGAACCAAGCCCAGCTCAATTGAGAGCAAGCGCCCAATTTGAAATTGTAATTTGATTTTCCATCGAGCGGCCGAAAATTGAGGTGCATTATGAAGAAAGAAAGCGACGCCTGAAAGTATTTTTCCCGGAGATCTTTGTTCTCTCTTCGATGTGTCCCCTTGGATGAGCTCATAAGTTTGTTTCTATTTTGATAAACACAGTAAAATGGAAAAACTGTGGTACACACTGAACACTAAACACACTAAAATATCCACAAATTTCATATGCATAACTTTCCTCAAAAATACGCGTTTTATCCGGAAAAAGTTGTCAACTATTGAATGTTCATACGGGGTTCTTCCTTAAGATCGCAGCATAGGATGGGCTTCAGCAGTCGGCGGTTTAACCCAGAGAAATTCTGCATACTTAATCATGGATGCTCAAGCCTATTCCGTGCTTTTTCTTGTTCTTCTTTTTTTTTTCACAACTCTAAACTTAAAATAAAGCGATGATGCGGCGCGAGATTAATAAATTCACGCGTGATGACGTCTCGTTCACTTTGAACTTGAGCTTCAACCTGGAGAGTCATTGATCTCGCGATCCGCGCGAGCCAAACTTACGGCGAGGAAAACATGCAGGCCGAAGAAGAAGAAGGTCGAATAATTAGCGGATTAGTGCAAATCCGATGCATCAGCACTCGCCGCGATGATGAATGAACTTTTTTCAGCGGAAAATATCGGCCCGTGATTGATGGAATGATGCGGTGAATGTGTCACCGTCAAAATTGCTAATCACCACGTACTACGAGTGTGCGCTTATTCTCCGTTACACGAAATTACAAATGGTGAAATTAGAAAAATGCGTATTGTATCGCTAGTAGCGACGTTGCAAATGTCCTACCATATTTTACTTCTCTCGACAAACAACCGATTGATTTCACACCGCAGAAACTTGTGTGATTTTTTTAGTCTCTCCACACTGAAAAAACACTGAAAAAAAATATGGTAGATTTTACCATACTCTGACACAGTGATACGAATATGGTGATGAATGCTCGACTCTATGGTAGCATTTACCATATTTTGGTAACAATCACCAGAGTGTTTGGTGAATATACTACTATAATTCTGGTTATTTCCACCAAATAGTATCCCTGTGTAAAAAATCAAGTAGAATAATAGTAAATGTCACCATACTTTTTTTTCAGCGAAAACTCCGGTTGTGGAAACCGCACTTACCACCTTTTGCTATTTAGGCATTTGTCGCGCTCCGGGTTCAGAGGTCAAAAGTTCTGGGTGTAGCACCTGGAGCAATTGAAGCTACGGCTCCAGCACTTTCGGCTCTCGGCCTCTGAGTCCGGAGCAGACGGTATGTCTATTTCGGAATGGGCAAAAGAAACGCGATCAATACGTCTTATAATTCTTACAATTTTGGGGCTATGACGAGTTCCGGTTCGGTATGTACTTCTGGTCATCGAAGGAGGATTTTTTTTGGAGGGGAGCAGGGAGGGGGCACCCGTACCCTTCCAAAATATCGAGGTTTTCAAATGAGGATCCTACACGTGTTACACGCGTATCGAACGTCTCTTTCGCCCAACCCGATGTAGCCAGTGGCGTGGCGTGCTTTGCGATGTATCGATTGTTATGCCTTTTAATCCTATGGAAAAAGATCGATATACAGGGTGTTTGCAGCGAACATCTTAATAATCGATTCTTTATCATAGGTTTAAATGGCATAACAATCGATACATCGCAAAGCGCGCCACGCCACTGGATGTAGCCCGTGACTTTTTTTTATCGCAGGATCATTCTCTGAAAATATCATAATCTAACAACTTGATATAATCTTACTAATCATGATCTAATTTTAAAACATAATTAGAAATTTTAAAAAATCGTAATCAAGGCAATAAGCCCAGCTAGTTCCATGAGAAATATGATGCTTGCACACAAACATGCACTTCGCTTATTTACTGAAAAAAATGTTCCTGCTACATTTGCTTTGCGGCAATTGTCCTTGAATTAACTGGCAATATCTTAAACACAACAAAGCGCCGTCTCCTTGAAATAACAGGGCTTCTGTTCGAAGCTCGGAGATTTTTTATTGTTTCAACGGAAACTTTTTTTTCGCAGCATATTTAATATGGATGTCTATTATTTTCATCGGAAATTTAGTTCCGTGCAACTGCTGTGCGTATAAATTGCGAGTAGTAAAACAATTGTGAGATTTTTTCATCAGGTTTCGTTCTTCTGAATGACCGGAGGACGTTCAAATAGGTATCATATGCCGCACTTGGAAAGGAGGAAATTATTACCTGAGATGCGCGCGCGCTCCAAGAAAAGAAAGGACGGGTGATTGATAACAGAGCGGTCAAAAAAAAGAGGGAAAGAAAAGTTGAGCAGATTCTGAGAGATGAAGATTATTGAGCTGGTTAATTTATTCTCAGCAGATTCAATGCAAGAAAGTATGAGGGGTTCTGCTTAGCCTTATATAATTTACAACGATTGCAGGACGCTCAAATCATTATATTACAGCTCTATATCATTTACCGATCGTTAGGAGAGGGAAAATCTTACTTGAGCTGTTATGCGTTCCGAAAGGAGAAATATAGGCAATTCGCGTGAGTTACGAAACCAGTCTAAATTTAAAAAAAAGAAAAGATGAAAGATAATTAACATATATTTGAAAAGATAAGGATTATTGAGCTATGTTTATCCTCATTAGAAAATTTGATGGAAAGAGAGGAGTAATGATCTCCGCCTGGGTTACATAATTTGCTAGGGAGGGGTGTTCAGGATCGCATAATTGATTTGTGTTTCAAGCTGAAGAAAAGAGTGAAAAAGGTGCGTTACACTATCATTGAACGCCCCATCGGCAGTAATTAACATACAAATACCAATTTTTTGTGTATAGAAGTGTGCTGTAGAATTCTCATTTTAACCGAGGTACAATAATTTTTATTAAAGAACTGCCCTTAACATTAGTTGTGGCAGCTCATTTACGGTTAGATTTTGTTTGCAACATTGTTGCTCCAGCTGCGACCAAAATTGAGTAAAAAAATAAAGGAAATAATTAAATAAGAAAAAGTGTGTTGGTACCTTTAAATATGAAAGAAACGATAATTCCATGCAAAGAGCTAAGTCCAACTTCATGTCAGTTAATAAATCGGAATTAGTTAACTTATTTAGATTACAGAGATTAATAACTTATTTAAAATGTAAGGGTAGATAATTCTCAAGAGGAGAAAATCACTCAAATATTAGGAGGTGGGTCACGCCATTTTTATGAAACGATTTTTGGTCTTAGGAAGCTGGTATGAAAATGATCAAGTTCAACATCTTTATGTAAGTGCGTTGAGTAAAAATAATACAAGTATATTTAATTTGTGAGTGTGGAGATTTTTTCCTGTCACTACTGGGGAAGGCGTTGGTGTAAGAAACAGTATTTTAAGAAATTTCCATTATAAGAAAACTTCACGGAAAAAAATAAAATTGCTGATTTATAATTTTGTAGTTAAAAAAAGTGTCCGGCATCTCAATGTAGATTTTACAATAAGAAAATGCTAATTTGACCACCCCCGTGGTTATATTAGTTTTCCACCATTTTAAAATGTAAATTTTTAACATATTTTTTAACAACTCAATTGTTAAATCAGCAATCCATATTTAATCGTGTTATAAGTTCCTGAACACCTACTTTCCTTAATTTTTCTTTTAGTGCAGTCTTGCATACTTAACAAGATGCAGCATTACGCTTCCTCATGAATGAACGATACGTACTTTGTATGGAAAACTTCTGCAGACTGAGACTGGTAGGACCATTAATGTCACTATTCATTCATGCTCATCACGATGCGCAATTCCATCGACGATAGGGGACGTCTTTTTTTTCTAATTGATCGGCCGTCAATCATAGTGCAGCCCCCCTGGGCAATGATGTATGACAAATGATCATCCAGCGTTTCATGTCAAATGCCATATTCCCAGCACGTTGCGCAAATCTCATCAGCGCGGGAAAATATGGGAATCGGAGAGAAAAATGCGCGCGAAAATTAAAGACTCATAGCCGCCCCCATGAGAGCAAGTTGGCTAATGAAGATATCTCAGTACTCAAGTGCGTGTGTTTTGATTTGCGTGGTCATTTATCCGTGCGTCAATCGCATCATTAACTTCCGTTGACATCATCGCTGAATCGTTTGATTTTTATGATTTTCCCATCGAACTTTGTTCACCTGCAAACCAACATACTATTACAGTACTATCAAATTCCTAATCGCTTAATTAGAGTTAATGCGCTGAACGAAGAAGTTCGATGTAATACTCAGCTGATTGACTAAAATACATGTCAGCTTTTGAATTGGCGGGCTTACGCAATTTTTGTAATTATAATTTTCGCTAAACCGCAGGAGGATATTTCCGGTATTTATTTTGCTCAGTCAAGAAATGTTAGGTCAAATTTCATAGAGTGTCATAAATACCGGAAGTATTATTATGTTGTTTAGCAAAAATATAAATTCAAAAATTGCGTAAGCCTCAAAATGTATATAGAATTCTGGTTCAATGGGACTCATAATGAAATGGGTATGAAATATTTCGTTCGTCCTTGAATAACTAGAACGGTTGTAAATTCCACGATAGATTTATAAAGTTATTAATAATATTCTTCAATGTTGAAATAAATAAGCTTAAAAAAGTAAAACCTGTGGGGTGACTCGTTAACCAATGTAACCTGTCTGCCTGCCAGGAACCATGTACACGGAAACGATTCGAATAGACCTAGAAGAATGTTCTAAGCGGAAACTCAAGAATCAATTTTCAACAAAGACTGATAGAATTATTGGGGAAATTTGAGATCTCAGAGTCCGGAAAATAGGACACTCACACAATGAAAAAACAAGCGGGGCTGTATGAAGTGACTAAAACTCTGCATACACGTGGGCTATTGTTCGGCCATCCACCACATTTAGGTATAAATATATTTTTTTTTTGTGGAGACCGGCCATTTTTCAAAATTTTTATTCTAAACCCTTTAAAGTGGAATCGACGGCAGCTGCACCCTCAATCAGTGTTGAATGTGCGCGGTGCTCTATCGTTACTCGTTCGTGTCTTCATTTTCCGTCTTAATGGATGGAAATGCGTATTTTAACGTTTGAAGTATTGTAAGACAATTTTAGGATTTATTGACAAAATCATGTGGTGAAATTATAGTTCAAAAAGCAGCGTGTAAAGTTACAAAACTATGGACCAAGCTATAAGGGTTGGACTTGTTCAGTGAATTAACTCAAAATAATCAGAAACCAACATTTCATGAGCATTTTTAGCTGAAAGTTACGGCTTTTGAATAAGTTAGGATTTAACTGGGTCCAACCTTGGCTGTTCAATTTATTTGAGTTTATTCAATTTACTCTTTGAAACAGAGACACTTGATTTTTGAAATGTTGCAAATTGTGTTGGTATGTTTGGTTGGTGTTCCTAAAACACTTCAAATGGGGCATTATCCTCACTGGAAGAATTCTTGGGATTACCACGGATCAACAAAGTCTAACGAAGGGATCTACAACCCACGCCACCACCATCCGACGAGAGGTGAAATTTTTGGCTCTAAATATCATCCTGCAACATCCCACAGCCCAATCAAAAGGTTTGGTGGGGACTTGCATTACCATTCTGGAAACGTGCAAAGGAATCATCCAACGAGTACAACCACAAAATGTTTACTTAACTTGTACTCAAAGCCAAGCATGACTGGGAGATCCAGAGAGTATTGTACCTCGTGTGCTCATCCCGTACACTATCCCTCGACCAGAAAATCGACTTGTGATTATTTTACTCCAAAACATTTTCAAGGAACAAGGAATAATAATATCTTCAACTCTCACCATTACAGACAGCTTGAATCTGTGCTTCCTGCTCAAACAGATTGCTCTCTCCCTTATTTCCCAGGCACCGGGCTTTCCGGAAAGGACGTGGCATTCAGACTCGGCTCTCCTGCTGAAAACTATAATTACGACGACTTTGAGCGTAAAAACTATTGCAAACGTAGCTACTGCGGTCCGTGTGCATATGTTGATCAAAACTCACTCGGTAGCTACCCACCGATACAGAACACTTACACTAATCCGTCATTATTGTCTCAATTTTACTCTAAGCCAAATGAAGACTTCAGTACGATTGATCCGTTTTGCCCGACTCGCTTGCTGAAACGATTGCAGGATGTTCCTTACTGTGATACGTCAAAAACCGAGGATAATTCTCATGATTCGGACCATATGCATCAAAAAGAGAATGACCACAAGCAACTCAAATCTGACTTGTCGGCATGTTCCAGTGATTTTTCAAATGGTGTTGATATAAAAACTGTGAACTGCCTTTGTAAATGTTTGAAAGATAAAGACTGCCACCATCATGAGTCTCATCGTCGGTCTGATGATATTTCTGTCGAATCAAAGAGCAACCACAAAGATAGTCACAACAAAAATTCCGAAGAAAATTCAGATGTTGATATTAAAACTTTAAACTGTCTTTGTAAATGTTTGAAAGATGAAGACTGCTGCTATCCTGGGACACATCGTCAGTCTGATGATAAGTCTCATGATTCGGACCGCATGCATCGGAGAGAGAACGACTACAAGCAATTCAAACCTGACTGGTCGGCATGTTCAAGTGATTGCTCAAATGATGATGAATTTAGAACTGTAAAATGTCTTCGGAAATGTTTGAAAGACAAAGACTGCCGCCATCATGAGTCTCATCGTCGGTCTGATGATATCTCTGTCGAATCAGAGAGCAACCACAACCACAGTCACGACAAAAATTCTGGAGAAAATTCAGACGAATGTGAGGCTTCTTTCGCAGAGTTATTTAAGGAACCTCAAACTAAAGGGTTTTTGCCTATAAATGATTGCGCAAAATCCGAAACTGAACCACCAACGACTGTCGAGGAACTGAAGACCACTACAGAATACCCATCAGAAACGGAAGCAGCGACGACCACCGAGGAACCTAACACAACTACAGAATACCCCTCAGAAACCGAAGCAGCAGAGTACCCCTCAGAAACCGAAGTAGCAGAGAAACCTGACAATGCCTCAGATTCAGAAAATCCATCAAAATCATCCGAGTTTGCAGATGATGCCTCAAGCTACTCGAAGTCATCAAGCTACTCCAGTTCATCAAGCTACTCTTACTCCTCGAGTGGTGCACGATAAGCAGGCGGATAATACCTAAAGATCAATATGTGCAAAGAAATACACTAAAATTCGTCATCTCCTAGACGAAGGGATGTAACTTCATTCCGAGGTTGCTAAATTGGCTCAAGCAATTAATTTTATTATACAAAAATGGATCTGTGCAGTTTGTATCCAAAATTCTTCTGATTTTTGCATGAAATACGAGGGAAAATTGGTGACATTTTCTGATAAAGGTGCCCAAGATTCTTCTGATTAATATGCGATTTGCGAGGGAAGATTTGGCAACATTGAAAAGGAGTTATGTCCTTTCGTGAGGGAGACGACGAATTGTGGCTCAAACTGTAGCCACCTCCGTCAATAATATGTTGGTTTGAGTTAGTTAATTTAATACGACGATCAGCAAATATCGTTAATTTACGTGAAAGTCCAGGAGAATACATTAAATAAGACTTAGCAGCCAAAAAAGTTTTAAAATTTCAGTAATAATTTTTGGGATGATCAGAGTTTAAGGGGTGGGTGTTGCGAGGGAGCTCATTTTGGATTTTGATTCGAGCAGCATAAATTTTTAGGCAACATAGTAAAATATGGTCAATTGGAAGGGGAGAATGTTGACATAAAGAGCAAGAAATGGAGATTTTCAAATGAAATGAAAATGAGGGGAAAAAGTATGGCCGATTCGTTGTCTTGCGATTTGAACTTCACAGATGCGGTGCTTGTTGAAGGAAGTATTGTCGTAAAGTCAATGTTGATTTTAAGAATATACTTGCAAATGGTTAAAAGCATCTGGTCCATGCTCACAGACTTAACTTTCGATCGTGAACCATAAAGAATGGACGCAGTTATTCTGTTACTCCAAAAAAATCAGATTTTTGTAAGTCGTGGTTTGGCAGTTTCACTATAATTAAATATTAAAGATTTCCACTATTTTCTCCGCAGGTAGTGACACTATAGTATTTGCAAGTTTGCAAAAGTTTAGGAAAGCTCGCTACGATGCGTGCTGTTTATCCAAAGCTGTAATTCTTTTGTTGTTCTCCTCATCTCATACGTCAATCAGACAGCGTGTGAACCGCATAAATCATAATTATCGCAAAATTTGCATCTAAATTTCCACTTAATCCCCCCTTCTCCGGCGTCATTTCTCGGATACCACCGCACTTTTACCCGCGTTGCCATATTTTATGACGGAAAAAGCATTTCCAAATTCCTCGCCTGTAAATTAATAAATTTTTGTTTCGATCTGGCAGTTGTGTTCGTTATCTGCCCGAACCGTAATTGCCTTATTGCAATAAGTAGGCAGCGTTGACCGATTATTTGAGGAAAATACAAAATTTACATCAAAGTAACGAACACTTAACCTTGCGGGTTTTAGGAATTACAATGTCAAAATTTTAATAACGGTTTTAATCGTTACTTATCTCCGCAGTGTTACTGCATATACATAAGTACTTAAAAAGAGGAGTGACTTTTTCCTCACGTGGATTTGAAAAATAGAAAATAATCCTAATTACAAAGAAAATTAGCAACATACTTCATACGTCTTTCTGTCATGTCTTTGATTGTCGTCTCTTTAAATAAAGTAATTATAAAACCTCAATTTAAAGTATACATGCATTTACTATGCGAACAAATAAAGTAGTTAAGATAACCAAGGTTGTTTTTTTTAGCAGATATTGATTTTTTACTATTAATTATTTATTATCACAAAAATATGTCGATGGTTGACACACGTCCGTCCAAAATACCTAAAAAAGTAAGTAATCATTCATACTAATACGGTTTAAAAGAACTATTTTAACACCTGTCTGAATTCGATGAACCTTTTAGACTGGATTTGTCGATCTTTTTCGTCAATTCACCTTAAAAATTCGTGTGAAAACCAATGTACGCCTTTCTACTCGTAGAATCAAATTCGCAGAACTAACACTCGACTAACAATATCAGGAGTGCTCTTACACACCAGTAAGCTAACGACTATAGCCTTACAGATGGATTGCAAATAAAACATTTTAAACAAATAATCCTGCATTTTACTGTTTTTAAGTATTTGTTGGAGCCTTCTATTAACTTAAAACAAAGTGTGAAAATAATTTGTAACACGGTATAAGTTTTTCCGATTTAGTGACAGTATGAGAAATTTACGAGTCTTTCAATGAAGCAATTATGGTGCTGAAATCACGCACTTTTGTTCCAATGTTTAGCCAAGTTGGGTAAAAAAATACCACTAAAGCGTATCGTCCTCTTTTTAAAATGGCTAATTCAGCAAAATATGACAACCGAAGTTCGCGCGTGTACATTTTTGCGTGCGAGTTAATACTCGTAGGAGTTCTCTAACCATTTCTCGTGTAAATTACGTAATGTGCGTGATCATTTACAATATGGCCGGACTCATTAATTAAACAAAAATGGCGTTGAAAATGGTTTCCGCGTGAATTCAAAATATTGTTAAACGCTATGTGAAATAGTCACTAATAAAACAAAAGTCGGCAACTACAACCTGCTGATCCTACGGGAGCTAGTTATGACTGAAAATGAAATGAATGGATACATCTTTTCTCTCGCTCGGAAGAAAGTATCTCGGCTGCGCTCTTTCAGTATGTTATTTTTTTGAAGGAGAACAGTCGCACGAGTTAGTCCATAAATTTAGAATTTTTCCTCACAAGGGTATAAAAAATCAATAGCAATTTGATGAAAATTTTTGAGGCGGGTCTCTCATTGTAGGCAAATCAAATGCAAGTGCGAATACTGAAACAGCGCAATCAAGATGCCTCAATCGTGCGGAAACCAACAAAAATGTCGTCAATTTTGGATAATTTCTATGCATATTGACAAAATTACTCCTTTTAGGTGTGCCCCTCGTTTACTGAATTTGAAATCTGGATATTTGAACTGTAGGCCTTTAATATACCCTTTCATAAGGATACACGGGATGAGCGGATCAAATTCTCAGAGAACGTGACACGCAAATAATTCGAAAATGGTCCAGTCATCAAACAAACATGTGATAGAATATTATGAAATTCCGAAAACAGATCTACATACTTTTTGAAATTTTGACATGCATGAACATATTTTTCGTATATACTCCCATTGTCAAAATTATCTGTAAAGACGTTAATAGTCTGTGACGCTGAATGTCTTAAAATATACTAACTAACTAACCATATTAAAAATGCGCATTTCTGCATGTAGTTTGAATATTTTCCGAAGGTGTAGGCTGAGTTTTTAGTCTTGATAACAAGCTCAACGAGTGAGTCTGATGCAAAATACTACAAGACTAGCTGCTCCGGGCGCCCTACGGGCGCCCTCCACAGCTAGCAATGGTGGTGCAGTAGCTTATTTGGAATCGGAGCGATTAGTTGAATCTATTTAATAATGATGATGATTCTGCGGCAGAAGATCAAGGAATTTAACTGCCTCTCTGCGTTACAGGGTGGAGACTGCCATTCTACCGAAAAATGTTATAAAAAGCTCGCATTATTAGTTTTTCTTTTTTTTGTGTTATTTTTTAATTTTTTTTTATTTTTATTTTTTGATAATTTTCTAATGACTATGAGGCTTTTGGGATTTATAAAAGATCGAAGCACCTCTTTGTGCACGATGTTTTTTGTACGGTTGCCTTTGGGAAGAATTTGGACTTCAAAATTTTTGTACGATGTAGCTCGTGAGAGTGCAACATATAGTTGACCACGGCCAAAAACTGTTTGGGGTAAATAAATGCCGACTCGCTTCAGTGTTTGACCCTTAGCTTTGATGATGGTCATGCAGAACGCAATGCGAATTGGAAATTGTCGCCTCTTAAAAGAGAAAGGGAGAGAGGAGTCTGCAGGTGACAAATCAATTCTTGGCAGTGACATTCTTTCACTGGCCTTCTCGACGGAAATGACCTGCAAATCAAGACAATTTTCATAACGTTTCCAGACGATCAATCGGGTACCATTCGATAAACCTTTAGAAACGTTGAGGTTTCTTAAAAGCATGACAAAAACCCCCTCCAAAAGTGTGAGTTTAAGCGGTGGTAAGCCACTAAGATTAAGACTGTCCAAGAATTCGAGGGGAAAATTGAGAGCCTCTCCCTCTTCCTCTACAATGAGCCTGTTAACACTGAAGTACGTTTTAGAGACACCTGAAAGAACTTCAACAACCTTGTCGTTAATTTCATTGCAATGCTTATTTTTAGGGGCCAGAATTGCGCAGTTTGTGAAATCTACGTTCGAACATGAGGAAGCTATCTTTTCCATAAATTTCAGTAATAATATCAGTTTCAGTAATACTGCTTGTCGGTAAATCAATGAATTCCGGCATGGCCTTTTTTAGCAGAAAGGTAAACACCATCACCTATTTCGAGTTAAAATTTTGCAAACTCCGCTTCGTCTTGCAAAGTTCTCATATTTTGAGTAAGTTTTCTGATTTTGAAAAGAGGTCAAAGTGGTGAGAATTTGATTGCATTTTGCACCAATGTTTGGCGAGAAGCATGCGGAACAACGGGTAAAACCTGTCTAAAATCACCACCCTAGACGACAATTTTTCCTCGAAAAGGGATATCATTACCCATTCTCTAAATAAGAAGTCGGTGCGATGCATGCCAGAGCATGCGTGATAACCATGGGAGCTTCGCCCCAAAAAATGATCGTTGTTTTCCGAATAGTCTCAGCCTCTCTTGAGCTAACCGTGAGACTCGACACAGAATTCTCATTCAGAACCGAAGGAATTTTGAATTTGCTATGAACCGGCCGACCGTTAGGTAGCAACGATGCGGCGATACCTGTCCAAGCAACGGAGATGACGTCTAAGTTTTCCTTTGTACAATACGCAGTAAGACATTCTTAAACGAAAGTTTTTCCCGATCCTCCTGGACCATCAATGAAAATCGCATTACACGTGTAAGATGGATTTTGGATGAGACTAATTATTTCAGAAATAATTTGATGTTGCTCTGGGTTAGCGGCAGAAATCATGGAATCATAGTTTTAGGGGGAGGAGAGTCAGGCTCTGACCCTTGAAGATTCAGGTTAATTGGAAGCAATTCCGGAAGATCAAATGATGATATTGAAAATCCATGAAGTCTTAATGTGCTTTCAATAGCAAAAAGCCGATCAACGTAGTCGACCGACCAACAAAATAAAGAGAGAGGAAGAAACGAAGCAAATTTGAAACAAAGTTGGAAAGAGAAAAGAACAAATAAGAATGAAATGTCCATAACAATACATGTTGTTAGCAATACGTGTGCGCACCGCTGCAGTTAATAAGTCAGGGTCAGTCAAACCGCCAGGATGCCTATCAAGAAGTGGTGAAGCGGAGTAGCTGAGAGATTGCGACGGAATGTGGGTGGTGAGTGACGAACGACAATGCGACCCAAACCTTCTTTGAGGTTGGTGGGAGGAAAGCTATACGAAAGAAAACGGAGATAGCCGAAAGAACGTGGTGGGAGGGGTGGCTGAGACCCTAGTGGGGGTATCTAGGGACGGGCAAGCAGGTAGCGGCCAGATGACCGCTCGAAACAGCTGAACTTTACTCGTCGATAAAAGTAAGAAAATTTGAGAAAATCGAAAAAACAATTACAGCCTGCAAATCTACAGATCAGAAGCTTTCATTTAAAAAAAACCCCATGCAAATCGGTCCGGTGGTTCTCTCAAAGTTAATGTCCCAAAATGCGGACTTTAGTCTGAATAAATGGGAGAAAATTTGAGCCCAGCTAAACTTCACTCGTCGATAAAAGTAAGACAATTTGAGAAAATCGAAAAAAACGATCACAGCCTGTAAATCTACAGATCACAGGCTTTCATTTAAAAAAAAACCCCATGCAAATCGGTCCGGTGGTTCTCTCAAAGTTAACGTCCAAAGATTCGGACCTCCGTTTTAATGCATCGAAGACAATTTTAGAAAATTATGGGAGAAAATTTGAGAAAATCGAAAAAACGATCACAGCCTGCAAATCTACAGCTCAGGGGCTTTCATTTAAAAAAAATCCCATGCAAATCGGTCCGGTGGTTCTCTCAAAGTTAATGCCCCAAGATTCGGGACTTTGCATTTTAATATATAGATATTTAAATGCATCCGATTGAGAGACAATGGAGCGTCGATAATCAGGCTATACTGTGTGCATATTCGGAGACTTAAACGCTGGAGTAAGAAAGTAAGCTATATATATATTTTTTCAGATCCATTCCCCACATTATGCCCGCAAGTCACGCAGTGAAAATTTGGATAAATTTATGTAAATGTTTGCTTACTTGCTCATTTATCAGTTGATAAATAAGTCGATAGGCGATAGTTAACAGGCAATAGTGGTATATTCTAACAGACATTGAAATGCTGATTATTTTCCTAATTTCAGACAAAATAATTCATTGCTCCTGCAAGAAAAAATTCTCAGTAAAAAGCACCACACAACAGTATTTTAAACGATTTTTAGCTCCTGAATAGACATTGGTCTTGAAATTTTCAGCATATCATAAAATACAGAAGTTTCGGAATTTCAACATTTGAAAATATGAGAAGCAATTGGAAAGGAAGAGACAAAAAGAGTTCGTAGGTTTGATCAGTTATTTTTCCAAAAATAGTGAAATCTTCGCCATAAACTCACAAAATTTTGTAGACTGTTAAAATTTGACTACCTGGCTAGGCATTTGACAAAATGCCTGATTTCACAATTTGCCTGCGACATAAACATTTTCCCGAATTTCCACCGTTGAAACGTCTATTTTTAAGGAAAGTGGTGAATATTTTCTCATGAATTGTTCAGATAATATATTTATGATTGCGCGCGAAATTCTCTGAAAAATCGGAGGATAAATATTCATAGATTTTCTTGGAAAATATTATTGTAACATAGAAAATTTATCCGCAAATGAAAGGCTTACGGAGTGCTTATCGTTAGTAAAGCTGCATTCTTCAACAAGCATCATCGGAGTTGATGTCTGAGACGCGTGTGTACGTTCGGTCAGTGGCGTGGCGGGAATTACGATATATCGATTGTTATGTAATTTAAATCTATGTTAAGAATCGATTATTAAGGTGTTCGCTGGCACACCCTGTATATCCATCATTTTCCATAGGTTTAAATGGCATAACAATCGATTTATCGCAATTCACGCCACGCCACTGCGTTTTGTTTAGAAATTAATCACTGCTGTTCTACCGTGCCAGGGAAAACGCAGCATAGACCTTCGGACGTTGCCAAATTTTGCTTTATTGTACTTTTTTGTTTCAAGAAAAGTGATGGATAATTTCCTCAGATGTTTAAGATTAAATTATTACAAATCAATTTCTCTTTTATTGCAATTATTGGAAATTCAAACGCTTCAATTTTCCAACGAGTCTGAGACGAAATATTGCGGTTCCAATTTAGAAAAATGGATAAGATAGTACTTGAAGTGAAGATCCAAGAAAAAAATAACTGATAAATAAGTCGATAGTTAATATTTGCCTAAAGGCATTTGAAAAAATGTCTGATTTGACTATTTGCTTGCGGCATTCATACGGCGTTTTTCCTAAGCACGGCAGAATGGATGCAAAGCGTTCCGGTGGTTGACCGCGACCTGCGCGGAAGTTATCTTCCGGGCGGGCTCCAACGTGGGATCCTCCGCCCAGCTCCGGATGAGATTCCGGATCACGAACTATCGACGGCCGTCCGGAGAATGGCAAAAAAACGTGTAAGAGCTGTTTGCTAAGACCTTGCTATTTTAACACCCACTTTTCAACTTTGTGTATGATCCGAGCTCGTGCGAGGACTGTACTTCTTGTCGTCATTATATCTTAAGAACAAAATCTTGTGACATTAGTTTTAAGATTAGCTTTAAGATCACATTAACATCAATGTAAGTAATGCCCCGTAAGGGGCAGTTGTACAATTTTATTTTAATAAAAAAAAAAAATTATATCATATTTTGTTGTTTAATTCATTTATTTGTATAAAAATACATGATAAATACAAGAGTCATCGTCTGGGTGACATACCTCTGACATATATTACGGGTGACATATATCACGTGAGCGCCGATCTCTATTTTGGTGGTAGAGGGGTTGCTTTTTCTTTGTTTTCTCTGGTATAATAAATCATGTCTGATTTCAAAATAGCCTCCTAAAAGAACATACATTTTTTGAAATTAGAAGATTGTCAACAAAGGGAATAGGTATTCTTGTTTTCCTTGCATTTGCAATTTTGGCGCTTACGTGATTTTGAAAATAATCGGTTCAATTGAGATCGCTATGAGAGACGGTTCATAGAGCGCCTGGAAGTACTATACTGCCGTGCTAAGGAAAAACGCCGTATGAACCTTCAGGCGTTGCCAAATTTCCTTGGATAAAACGCACATTTCCAGGTGAGCTTATGAATATTTCTCTTCCAATTTTCCGGACAATTTTGCTCGCGACTCCTCCGAAAAGTCCTGAAAATTTCAAGGAAAAATATTCATAACTTTTCTCAAAAATAAACATTTTACTGAGGGAAATTTGGCAACTCTCGAATGTTCATACGGCGTTCTTCCTTAGCACGGCAGTACAGAGGCGGCTATCACTTACATTAATTTTTAGATCGCAAGAATGGATCGCAAGAATTTTGTTTCAAATGATGAGAATATATCCCAAGGCTGTTGCACTTGAAATCATTAAGTGATGGGTATTTAAATAGGTAATCAATCGTGGAATGAACTGGCTATTTAGACGCAGTCCCAGGAAGCGCGATTAACTTCCTTCCTCAGCGCTATTGATGTAAAACACTCGATAATTGATCCTCCGATCTATTGTACATCTTTCACAACGGAGGAAATCGCTTTGTCGGCCGGAGGAAGAGAGGATCCTTCATCATCGGGATAATTAGTTTCTATTTTGCGCATTCTAAATTTTGCACAATGGAAATAGTGCTTCTGTGACCTTGCTCATACATCTCCATGACCTGGAGCCTTATTTTTGCAAAACTCGATTAAGCATCGATGCAGAATTCATCTGGCCACTTGATTTGCACTACCCTCATTACATACTCTAATAATTCTCCTATTTAGTCCACGAAATTTGCTGCAAGCAAGTGGAGTTTTAAGTTAGCCATTTTTATGCATTCAAAATCCAAATTCGCATATTCTTGCCGTTCAAGTCTTTATTTCTTTAACTTCGTAAGGTAAATGTGCAAAGTGCACGAGTAAATTATGAATATTTACTATCATGAGTTACGTGCGACTTTTATAAAAAACTGGCTGTATACGTCCTTTTAACTTTGTCATCTCAGATAATAAAATAGAAATAATCTTCAATATTGAGAGACAGCAAATCAATCATGATTACTTGATAAGTCCTATCTGATAATACGCGGGACTGTATGGAGTACTTTTCTCTGTGACCCATAATTGAAATTTGAAACTAATTACTAGCACCGTGACTATTTTTTCTGATTCTGTCAACTCATTTTTTTATGATTCCAAATTTATGAAGAATTTACAATTTTATGTTCCAGGTCACAAAATGATCTTGAGGAGTATCAGCGGGCTTTTCAAATCAGGGGAACTGACAGCTATATTAGGACCATCTGGGGCTGGTAAAAGCACACTGCTGAACGTTTTAGCGGGTTACAAGTAAGTATCAATCGTTCATCCAAAATACAAGGATGATTTTACTTCCTATGAAAGGAAATTGAAATTTAAACAATTTTGAGAAGATCACATTGGGCTTCAATGTGGGCTAACGGTGACTGTTGATGAACCAAATAATTAAATCCAAAGTTAATTGAGCTCCATCGAGAAATTATAAATATATCGGTATATATTTTTATCGGTTACCCTTTTTGTGATCCCACTTCGATCATCTAAGAAGGATTTTAGTATCTCTAACATTATGACACGATAGCACATACAAGCACGTTAAAAGACGAGCATGGCTATTCGAGAAACGTAGCTGTTTTCCTTCATTTTGAAGATAGGCCAACAGCTCGACACCAATGATTCAGAGAATTCGGAGGATTATTTTCGCATGGAAAACTAGGCGTTTATTTGTGGATCACAAGAATTTACCTCTTCTCACACTGTGACCATTTTACTTCAATAATTTTCATACAAAATGTGAAACTGATAGCCAATATTTTAAAAAATTCCAAACGTGAAATACACAAAAAAAAAACTTGAAAAAGGACGGTGCAAATATACCGTTCACGTGCAGTTGCTCAAAACAAATACTCATCATCATCCTTAAGAACGTGTGTTTTTCTTTTTAAATATTGCTAACCATTTACAAAAGGCTACTGTGACTTTTTTTTTGACATATGGACTTAAAAATGTAAAATTTTTAAAATAAAGAATCCCCTTTTGCGGTTTAGGTAATTTATTTGAAATTGTTAGATTTGCCAAGTCATCATTCGCAACATTTTTTAGTGGATACTGAGTTTTAAAATGGTAGAATACTGCAGGGTCCACACCATTCTGGGGGGAAATCAAGGCAAACAATTTCAAAAATCAGCATCAAAATGAACTCTATAATGAGTTTCTGTGGAAGACTGAAGGGGAGAGAGGGCTCAGCTTAGGCAGACGCACTTGAATACTGCCGTGCTAAGGAAGAACGCCGTATGAACATTTGAGAGTTGTCAAAGTTCCTTCGATGGAGTGTTTATTTTTGAGGAAAATTATGAATATTTTCCCTCGAAATTTTCAGAAGTTTTAGATCAAACTACAGACAAAATTATCTGAGAAATTGGTAGACAAACATTCAAAACTTTTCCTGAAAATTAGCGATTTGGAAGAAGAAATTTGGCAACGCCTGAAGGCTCTTACGGCGTTTTTCTTAGCACGGCAGAATAGTGAGCTGGGATCATGTCGAGAGAACCATATCGGTTTGGGTCTTTTTTGACCCCCTCAGTAGATGAGGCACCCAGCCTTATCTTCCACCTACCATGTGGACCCAGCACTATTCTACCACCCTGTTTATCTGCGATGTTTACAGCGTTTCTTTATCTCCTAGAATTGCATCCATTCACATCAAATTTAATCTTTTAAATCATTTCTCTCCTCACACAATAAATATTTGGCACGAATATTACTTCTCATTATTCAAGCCCTCACTATGAGTTTAAATGATGATTACATCCTAGTTTGGTCAACACACTTGACCAATAATGAGAAATATCTCGTGAGTTGTCAGTTTTTCCCGTTTTACAGAACTCAAGATGCAACGGGGGCGATATACGTGAATGGGCGACCGCGAGACATGAAGCAGTTCCGGAAACTGTCTCGGTATATCATGCAAGAGGATCTTCTTCAGCCGGGAATCACCGTTGTTGAATCCATTAGGATAGCTGCAGATCTCAAACTAGGCAACACACTCTCTCGCAAAGAAAAATCAGAGACAGTAAGTATTTTTGCACTTTAATTTGCTGTGTGCATCCTGTTCAAGAGGCCCTTAATCACAGCTTTTACCATTTCATTTATTTGAGGCAGACATTCTCGAGCGTTCTTGAGTGGCTAAATGGGTATGCGGGAACGTCGATGGCCAGAGTCTAAGAATGCGTGTATCTCCATTGTGACTTTTAAAAATCGCTAATCCAAGAATAACCACCAGATCCTCTTGAACAGTACAAAAAAAGGGAGAAAAACGGGAATAAAGGCTAAAATACACAATTAAAAAAAAAACCGAGACGTTCGACTCAAAACTGAGTCATTTTCAGTCGGAAATGTTACAATAAAAATTTAAAAAACGATGAAAAACCTGAGCCCTACATGGAGGTGGCCGGGATCTGAGAAAAATGATAACCTACTGGTCACCGTGTCGGGCTGCTCTTTAATAATGCGTCTCTACGATCTTCTTGAAATATTCAGTAAATATCTGTGAAAGAGTGAAACAAGAAAAACAAAAACAAAAAAACATCGAATAGAGAACCTCAGAAGACTTGATGATTTGATTTCTTTCATAAGATTAACATTTGAATGGTGTTTTGTGCCATCGTAATCAGCAATACGTATTACTTGACGTATTACTCGTCTATGCACCATGTGACCAACTTCCGGCACCTGGGACGGGAAAATTAGTATAATTGGTCAATGTCACGTGTGAAAAAATTATACTTTGATGGTTGAGTTGTGTACAACAGCCAAGTTTTTCAGACTAATTTTAGGGGTGACGGTTGCTGATAAAGAAAATATTGGAAGACATCATTCAATGCATTGGTCTGCATGGTATTTTTTAACACTATGGTGCTATTGATTAGTGATGGATTTTTATTATGGTCCTATGCATCATTGATGCGGATTAAGGTGGAAAATATCACGGTAACGCGCAGTCTAAGATGCATTGGCGGATCCAGCAAATTGGCAACGTTGCTTTTCTCCATTTATACCTATGAAAATGTATTGATTCTTAGAGGGGGTAAGTGCTCCGACAAGAATCGATTATTTAACATGATTTTAAATTGAGAAAATCCGGTAATGCCAAATTGCTGGATCCGCCTCTACTAAGATGCAAGATATTACAACCTCTGTATTGTTCAATGGTGATATCTCTGTCATTATCGGATTTAGGACTTGATTTTTTTTTTTTTTTGGCTAGTGAGTGACATTTGACCGTGGTGAACAGCTGGTTCATTGTTCTAAGGTTTCCGAGAAAAATTATTCATTTTTCACGTGTCAAGACGGATAAACCATAGGGTTGATGTTATATCACGCTCGTTCTAAAAATCCAGTATTACGAAATTCTGATCGATTTCCACGTAAGAATCATGCTGATTACATGAGCAACGAATTTGTGCCAAAAGGTCAACGATAAGTGGGGCCAGTCGATGCCCTCTGTATTTGCTCCCTACATTCTCGGCCTATGTACCACTTTCCTGTAGATATCTTCCCTTTTCGACATATCCAGGTCACTGCTACCGACCTAGCAAGTGGGTCAGTAGCCTCTCTCCAAAAAGTTCATGAACTTCGTCCAGTTTCAGATGAATCTTTGGCAGGAGAACAAATCAGCATTGCATATGTAAACGCATAGCTCGCTGAGCTACTTATCTTTATCAGATACAAGTGCATGCTCTCAAATGAATTTTAACACTGGATTGGGATAGATTATATATTCTAGTGTCCGAATAAACTGACCAGACATTTTACTGGGTTAATCTTGTCTGCTGAGCTGAATTTCAGAATCAATCTTTATGATGAGTTTGAAAGGGGAGTTTCAGAAGACTCTTAACTGTACCTTTTCCCTTCCCCCCGAAATCCTTGAAACAAAGTAGTTTTGGAGATTTCAAGTAGATTTTCCTTTTGCAGCTCCTATGACTTTTGCAAAATTGCCGGTTTCGCTGCTGATCTCTGACACAGATATGTTTGAAGATAAAATTGATCACTAATGTTGACGAAAAGAGCGCATCTTCAATGATGAAGTTTTAAAGTCAAGTATCAAGATTGCGAAGCATAAAAATTTACGACAGTCATTTTTGCCTACAGTCTTTCGAAGAAAACAATGTTCATGTTACGTCTGTAATTTTTAAAGATATTTTTGAAACAACAAAAAAATTTTAAAAATTTTCGAGAGAAAATGACGGATCTCTGACGGCTTAATTTGAGATGAAGGTTTTAGATTTTCATCAGGAGTTCATTAAACACTTGACTGAGAGGCCTCCTTATCTATTTTTCGTATTGTGGTTGGATTTTCATTTTCAATTTTCTTTTTTGTGTATTTTAGGTAGAAGAAATTATGTCACTTTTGTCATTAGCGCGGTGTCGAAACACACTAACGACGCTGCTGTCAGGAGGTGAAAGGAAACGGTTATCTATAGCTTTGGAACTTGTGAATAACCCACCCGTGATATTTTTAGACGAACCTACGACGTAAGTTTTTTTCTCTCGATAAGTTTTCTGAACTCTTTGTGCGTCAAGAGTTCATCAGTAACTACATTAGGCGTGTTTTAAGTATACAGGCATTTGGTCAAGGAAAATTCTTTACAAAGCATTATAAATTTTTAACAAAATTCTCAATTTTTTATCAGCTTTGAATGTATATTACCTACGATTTATCAAACGACAGACCTTCTCTCCCATATATGATTTTACATATCATATTTGATCAGCTTAGCTTATTAACTTAGTTCCTTAGTACCACTTAGCATAAATAAGCCCATGAAACAATTTGCCACAGAATTAACAAAATATCTAATTCTACTATTGGCTTTCAACTGTCATATTCATCCTCTCTGTTTAAAAGTATAAAATATCAAGTAAATTTTAAGAAAATCGTAAAGAAAACCAGGCGATAGTTGGAGATCAAAAATAAGTTTTTCCTAAAAGTTTCAAAAAAGATCTATCGCAGGATTTTGACCGTACACATTAAGTGACTTATCATAATTGAGGCGTCGGGTGCAGGAAGGGCATTCCTTGGTTGCAATGCTGCAGAATCTCCACTGCTTATTTATACTTTAGAGAGGAAACTAGAGGGTGAATTTTCTGAACTTTCTAGTTTTCATGCATCGTAAAATCATGAAGAAAATTCAGTACAAGTTTTAACGAATTACATGCATTTTCCTCAATTAAAGTAGATGAAACGTTAAGGAGTATCCTGAGACATCGACACCAAGAAATACCCTTTCTCTACCCAACGCCTCAATTAGGACACTCACAATGGACCACTAGACAGGTACGAATTTCAGCATGCTGATACATGTTTCTTAACCAAAATTTCACGTAAAACACGATGCGCACAACGAAAATTACGCAATAACTCCTTACGAAGATATTTAATGATTCTTGATGCGTGAATTCAAACCACCCGCTCATGAAAACTCAATGCTCTACGTGATTCACATCGCGCGCTAAACGTTATCATGACAGTCTCTGCGATTTAAAAATCTGGCAACCTCAATCTTGACGCTTTGGCTCAGCTATAGCAAATTGCTTATAGTTTGAACATCACATGGTGGGAAATGAACATTGCTCGATTGAGAGGCTTGCTGAAACCGTTGTAGTGCGCGATTTGACTCACGTAGAGCTTTGAGTTTCTTGTGAGCGGGCAGTTCAAATTCCTCGTAACCAATGTGAAATAAAAGCGTTAATATCTTCGTTAGGAGTTGGTTTCAGTAATTTTCGTATGCGAATCGTGTTTACGTGAAATTCTGGTAGGAAACATGATCAGATGCTTAAATTCTTAACTTGTCTAGTGGTTCATTTGCGATGGTGACTATCATTGATTCTTAATAACTCTATTCCAGGGGCCTGGACGACGTGTCTAGCGCGCAGTGTATCACGCTAATGAAGGCGCTGGCGGCGGAGGGTCGAACCGTGATCTGCTCGATACACACCCCCTCGGCGAGGCTCTTCGCCATGTTCGACCATGTCTACATCGTCTCAGAGGGCCAGTGCGTCTTTGCAGGCCAAAATCAGCACATCGTTCCTTTCTTGGCGCAGCACGACCTGTACTGCCCAAAACACTACAACCCCGCCGACTTCAGTAAGTAAAACACAGGAAGAGTAAGGGCCACTCCTAAAATATAAGCTCTGAAGCCTCCTAAATTTTAATTTTTGGTAACGCTTAGTTCTAGCGTTCTACTGGCCCGATTTTCATGATTTTTGCGTTCATCGACAGGTGATACCGACAGGTCCCTGCATGAGACCGCTCTATTCAGGTTTTGGAAATGTGACTCACGTTTTTCATATTAGGGTAGACCGGGGAGCTAAGCGACCTAAGGCGATTGAGCACAGGGGGAATTTCATGAGCGTCACACCATGGTCCAAAACTCAAGAATAGGACGAAATAAGTCGGATAAAAACTGAAAGATCGCGTAAGTTTCGTAACTGATATTTTTTCGAGTCGCTAATTTCGAATTTGATGGCAAATTGGCTACATTTTAACATCCTGACCTATTAATTGTGGGCAAGTTTATGGCACGCTGCGGCGCGGCGCGCTGCCGCTGCCAGCTTGAAATTGAAACGCGCACCGACGCCTACAAACCTAAGGGGATACTTCAAGCATTGCGCAATGCGTGAGGTAGCCCTTTAGGTTTGTAGGCGTCAGTGCAAGTTTTGCGGCTGGTAGCTCGATTGCCGCGCGGGCGGGTGGTGACCGATTTCTAGCGGGGAGAGCTCCCTGGCGGAGAAACTCGTACATTGTGTATTTTTTTTTTCTTCAATTTTTTTTACATATTCGACTTTCAAAATTAGACACTGGTCGTGTGATGTAATAAGTGAACTGTTAACTATGGATGAAGTGTAATGATGAAAGGCAGGTCGTACGCCATGCGCGCTGCAGACGGCGCAGGGCGGCTTATGAAAGTCTCGCCTGTGCTCTGTCGGACCTACGGGGTGATAAGCAAAATTTGAAATTTCCACCTATGAGAAATAGCGGGAATTTCAAAATTGGCAGAAAATTGAAATAAACGAGAGATTTTGAATGTAAGAGAGCGCACAGCGCCCTCCAGATGTTCGGCCGCGTAGCGGCCAGGGGAGCTAGCCCCCTAGTAATCTCATGGAGACCTAAGGTTAAAAATAATGCCGAGTCAGAAATTGAGATTTTTACACGTTTCAATTACGATACGCACTTTTTAACTTCAGCAGTCGATGTGTAAGACATGAATACGTACAGATTCTCAAGCTCGTCACGAGAAGGGCTTGAAAAAAGAAGCACTTGCAATAATCTTTTGAAGCTGCATTAAAAGTCACACTAATAAATGACAGTCAACAGCAAGAGCAGTTGTAAGTGTCTTATATCAAGTAACTTTGTAAAAATGAATAGATTGCCTGACGTCAGCGAGGCTGGACTATAAAAGCGAAATAAAACTACACTGTAGTTAAAAAGTGCAATTCAATTGCAGTTGCTACTTATATTTATTTGAAAAATAGTGGCGTGACGTGCTTTGCGATGTATCGATTGATCTACCATTTAAACCTATGTAAAAGGATCGATAAACAGGGTGTTCGCAAGGAACACCTTAATAATCGATTCTTCACTGCAGCTTCAAATAGAGAAATATCGATAATCGATCAGTCACACCTCGATTCTGCTGAAAAACATGATGTTCTGACGCAAAACTAAAAGAAAACTGCGTTGAGATCGGCAATCAAATTGTAAGTGGCTTAAGCAATGTACCACTGCGGAATTTCAGACGAATGATCTCTTCTTCTTCTTCTTCTTCTGCCTTCTGACTAGGGCCGTGACCCTGTTTGTCTAGCCTCTAAAACAGTAATATGATGCCGATGAGAGAGATCACTTAATTCTCCGGGGATGAAAGGCAGCTCTGTGCCCATCTCTTGGGCGGTCGTCCGGGTTGCCTTTGGCTATGAGGTCGTCCTACCATACAAATCTTGGCAAGCCTTTCCCCGTCCATCCTCTCAACATGTTCCGACCACATTTTCCGGCGCATCTTGGTCCATTTGGCAATATCTTGAATTTGGCACTCTTCGCGAATTGACTCGTTGGTCTGCCTATCTCGGAGCGTAAAGCCTGCTATTTTCCTCAGGACTTTCATTTCTACGGTCCGCAACTGTTGTTTAGTGCGCTTCGTGTCCGCTCGGGTCTCCGCAGCGTAAGTCAGCACAGGTCTTACAACCGTTTTATAAACTCGAACTTTGCTCTCTTTAGCCATGTACTTATTCCTCCAAACCATTTCATTTAGGCATCCGGCTACTCTAGTTGCCTTGATTGTCTGACTCCGCACCTCGGTCCCTAAATCCTTCACACTCGTTATTAAAGCGCCCAAGTACTTAAACTGCATTACTTGTTCAACTACGGTACCGTCCACGACTAGCTTACATCGTATTGGATTTTTGCTGATGACCATACTTTTTGTTTTTTTAGCCGACACTTTCATGTTGAATACCTCTGCAGCCAGGTTGAAGGAATGGAGCATTCTTTGCAGATCATCCTCGGAGCTTGCTACTAAAACAGCATCGTCTGCATAACAGATTATATTGATATTCGAATTGCCTAGCCGATAGCCTCTCTTAAATCTAACTGCATCGATTAGCTTATTCATTAACAAATTGAATAGAAAAGAGCTGAGGGAGTCCCCTTGTCTTACTCCTCTGTTTACAATGACTACATCAGAGGTTCCCTCCCTGGTGACTATCCGTGTCTTGGTGTTCGAGTTCAAGTCGGCAACTATCTCGATGAGACACCTGGGAACATTCCGCTCGTTAAGTATCCTCAAGACATCTGTTCTCCGTACGCGGTCGAATGCCTTCTCCAAATCCACAAAACATAAAAATAAAGGCTTGTTGAACTCGATGGATTTCTCTGCCAATTGTCGTACCATGAATATGGCATCGTTGGTGCCTCTGTTTTTCCTAAACCCTTGCTGTTCCTCGGCCATATGCACAATCTGCTCCAAAATATCTTTGAGAACGGATGTAAATAGCTTGGAGCACGTGTTTAGGAGCGTAATACCGCGATAATTTTCAGGTACAAATTTGTCACCTTTCTTGAAGATGGGAATTGTGAAACTATCCTTCCAGTCTTCCGGCATTTTCTTTTCTTCCAAAATTTTTTGGAACAGACGATGCATCCACACAGCTAGGACTTTTGCCACCATATTTAACGAGAATGCATTTCCACTTTTGGAATTTCATTCAAATTCGCCCACTCTAGACAATTGAAGTAGTTCGGTATATACCGAAGGTTTCAGGTCACACATCTGAAGTACTCGGTGCATACCGAAGTGTTTCAGATTTCTGACCCGAATTTCGGCAGCTGGACCTCAAGTTTTAAGAGATTCATATGATCTCAACGTCGGGTCCCATGCACGAAGTTTTTTCTCCGTGTGAGTATTAATATAAATTTCAACACAGTCAAACACAGTAGAGAACCAAGGAAATCACAGTAGAACAGAGAAAAAATACCGTCGAATAAATAAAGAAAACTATTATCGAAGAAATTCTAATTATTTGGAAAGTAATTCGCTGGCGTAGGTAATCAATGCGTAGCTGCGTAGGAGCATGAGCGAGATTTATCATCAACTGACCGCTGGCCGGTAGGTACCTGAGTGGGCGAGCGACAATACGTAAGCTGTGGCATATGGTTCGATTGACAGAGGAGTGGGGAACGGTCAGACGTAGGGGAAAGGTTCAGGCTGAACCCTTCAGCACAGCGCAGCGTCAGTCACCGGGTGGGGAAGAGAGTCCGGGAGGGGACACTTCCCCTCGAGTGAAATAGAAAAAGGCAGAATCCTTCGAAGTTTATATTAATGATATTAGAGATTATTTATTCGACCATTGACCGTATCCATGCTATAAGACGCTAGGTGAAAATGAGTAAAATTAAATGGAACTATGTGTATACAGTTCGCGTGATACATATAGCTCCTTCCGATGTAATTTATTTTCCACGTAGTTTCTTTTAGCATAAAGAGGTGGAAGGTACAGAATTACATCTTCCTCTTCAGTGGAGATCATGAAGAATGAATTAATATAATGTTAAAGTTTACTGCATCTCTGATTCGATGAATTAGGTTAGAGCAAGAGGTGCTTGAATTGCAATGCTTCATCGGACAAAATATTCGTTAACCTGAGAAAATCGCGAAATAAGAGATCTCAACCCCGTGTAAGAAATGAATCCTAATGTAGGGCTCGTATGTGTAATATCTTATGAATATTTTTTTATTGTCTCCTTGTATTTATTTTCTCTTTCTTTTCTCTCTAGAAAAATTAAATTTATATGATGCTCTCCCAATTTACAGGACTTAGCTGTGCATTTGAAACGTCAAGAATTTAGCAGATATTGTCCTTTGTGTAACAAGTTGAGAAATTGTAAGAAAAAAAAAGAAAAAAAAAAAAGAAAAAGAAAAAAAACGGGTGTCCGCAATTATTGAGATATATCTTTTTATGGCAGGCGGGTTTGATAATTAAAGTAATATCGAGCATAAATCTTGAGCAATGGACGTGGACAAGCGTGAGGTGGTAGTCCGAAGACCGTTGCGTGCAATAATTATCCGCGCAGATACCCGCGCATAGGAGGTTTTTGAACCCCTTCGCTAGGAATGGCATTGAAAATATGCTCCAATTTCAGTCGGAATCTTGATTCTTGAGTGTTTTAAAATCGTCTCGTTCAGGGAAAAATAGAAATAAATTGGACCTTCTGCAAAGTTCTGAGTGTACAAATGTTTCTATAAGATTTTAATCTAAGTAAGGATCCATCTAAAATCCCTCTCTACATCCCAATCATCAGGCATGTAGCTAAAGGGGGGCTCTCCCCCCTCCTCGAAATAAAAAAATAAAGGAAGAAAAGATGGTGGAACTGGGGGTGCACATAATCCCTTCATCCGCGGGCACGCCCTCCCGCAAAAAAGCCCTGGCTACGTGCCTGCTATTCATTTCCATCATGGTACCTCAAAGAAGAAGAAACGTTTCAAATGTTAAAATGTGGACAAATTTTACGTTTGCGTGTGGTGCGAATCTTGCTGTGAAAAATTGATTTAATTTTAATACCTTAAAATGATTTGAAGATCAAACTTAATTATTTTCAGTTCACTGAACAGTTCACTCACAATTTTTTTAGTTTTACGAATTATTTTGCTCCTTTATCATTCATGGGTTCTTTATTCATGCAAAAGTATGGATGCGCAGTACAAGTAATATTTATACATTTTTTATAATTGAAGCGCATGGAAGACTATTTTAGTTTTTGAAAAAATATTGAGAAATTAATGATTTTAGCGTAAACTATAGTCCTTAAATATATTCTGTGAAAAGTTCACCACTAAAATTCAATTTTTAAGCACAAAAAAGAGGGAGTCTCAATGTTCTTGCCGCCGTAAGGCTTCGCGTAATTTCTAAAATTAATTCAAAACCTGTATTTCTTGAAAGAGTAAAAACTGCACTCATGCACCTAGTTCTCCAAACCCCTCAATTATAATATGATAAAAGTCTTGTAGCATATTCAGTCAATTTACTCGTGAGTCTGATCGCAAGATACACAAGCTTGGCTAGCTATTGGTGGCTACAAACAGCTGTAATGTTTCTCTAAATGTACTTGTGTTATTTAAACAGCCTCAACAAGCTCAATCTAAATTCCTCATAGAAATATTCCTGTCTTTTGAAACTTTACTCTGCTGTTTTTTTTTTTTAGTGATCGAAGTTTCGAGTGGAGAGTATGGTAACTTTACGGAGAAGTTATCTAAAACTGTCGACAACGGACGTTGCTTCCGATGGAATCAAGAAAATCAAAGTTCCTCAATTCGAAGGCCTTTAGGTAACTACCATCTTCAGTTTATTTTACCCACCAATCAATCTGCAACCTTCTATTTATTTTAACATCGAAATAATAATTTGAATGTATGTACAGGTATCAATAAAAGGGCTACAAGATAATCATTTGCTATCTCTAAAGATACCGTTGAAAGTTGAGAAATTTAACGAAACCTCTTGAAAAAAATGAAACATTCTTAGTGAAACGATGAAAAAACCGTTCTGCAAGGACGATTATATTATTTAACCATTAACTAATTGATGTTACAGGTAGAGATGACAGAGGGCCAAGGAAAACTTACGAATCCCATTCGAAACATCTTTACGATTTTGATAGCTCTAGCTGGAGCCAGTTTCTTATTTTACTCAACCGGATGATTTTGCAACATCGACGGAATAAAGTAAGTTCTTCTTCATTTCGGCTTGTCCCAAAAATCTTTCATTTAAGGGAAACCTAAAGCAAAACTGACCGTGAGAGCTGTTTTTGTCCCTATAAATTGAATTCTATAACCTATATGATAATCATATTCTTTGGTTTCACACGTCTCCAAATTGCAAGTAACTAAGTGAGTTAGTTCAGCCATCCCATATTTTTCCTTCAATTATTTAAGGTGCTCCAAACATGACGCCTTTTTTCAAGGCTTAGCGCTCGGCCCTCAGTATTGAAATGTTAGATGGCAAAACAATTTCAATACCACACCACTTACCCAGGCCTTTCGGTAAATGTCGAACTTTGAACCGAACTCGAACAATTAAATACAGAATTATCTTTGCGCTGAACGTGTCTTGAAGGGGAAGAATATCAATATTGAATGAATTTTTGCTTCTTAATAATCCTTATTTTTTAGTTGGGAGTTCATATCAGTTGTTAAACGGATTTAATCGTTTTATTTGACAGGGTTATTTATTGCTGAAAGCTGTGATGTTCGTTTTTGTCAGTCTCATCATTGGAGGAATGTTCTTCCAAATGGGGAACGATGGCTCGAAAACGATTTTTAATTTTGGATTCTGTTTCGTCACTATCATCGTGTTTCTGTACATACCTATGCTGCCAGTCCTACTACATTGTAAGTAATTTTAAATTCAAACGTAATTTATTCAAAACCATAATTGAAACTTTACTATGCCACGTTATTTCATAATGTCTCCACAGACAGAGAAGGTGAGGTACAGGGAATCGGGGAAAACGCAGATGTTATGATCTGCCAATGAAGTGTCACTCAGATTCGGGTGATGAGTAAAAAAAAAACGAGGCCCGAATACGACTCTCCTGTCCTCGGTTGCTCACGTAGCCCTTGAAGCACCACCACAAATAGGGATGGAACCAACACAACGTGGAATTAGTATCGGGCAAGGGAAATGACGGGCGTTGACGACGGCGCAGAGATACAACTATTCGTGCTTGAAGGATGTCCGTGTTGCATGCGCACGAAGTGAAGGCGTTTTGATACTTCAGGAGTTCGGGCACTCACGGCCTTCGCCAAGAAGGGTTGAGTGGCGGTCTGTCTTGCGCGGATCCTAAAGAACAGAGCGCCACGTACATTATGCGCGCACATTTATGCGCGAGTAGTTGCTCTAGAAATCATGCTCAGCACATTCCCATACCCGAACTGAGGCAATAAAGCTACTCATTACCAGTCGTGTCCGCACGCACCCTTTGTGTTTAAGAGATTATATGTAAAAAAAAAGAAGAAGTGAAGAGGCTCTATCATCTTGATTCTTGCAGTGCTGCCATGCTAAGGAAGAACGCCGTATGAACATTCGAGAGTTGCCAAATTTCCTCCGATAAAATGTTTATTTTTGAGGAACGCTATGGATATTTTGTCTTTAAATTTTCAGAAACATTTGGTGAAATTGAGAATAATATTATCTAAAAAATTGGAAGGTGAAGATCCACAGGTTTACCAGAAAATCTGTGTTTTATCAAAGGAAATTTGGCAACGCCTGGAGGTTTTTTTCCTTAGCACGGCAGAGTACTGCCCGCCACTTTATAACATTAGCTTTAGGAATTCACAAATTTCTAGGATTTTTACTGGTTATTTTGGAGTCTCAGAAGTCAGAACTCGGACCAGTTTCCTCTTTAAAAATTACACTAAAAATATATCAATCATATATTAGTTTTTTTAAACATTTAAGGTTTTCTGGTCCCCGACGTAAATAATTAAATTAAATATAAATTTCTGGTCCGTTGCTGATCGTCGTAAAGTAAGTAGCTAAACTAAGCTAATTTCTATATTCTTATCTCTATCCTATCTCTATTCTTATATTTCCAGTTCCGCAGGAGGTTCAGCTATTAAAACGAGAGTATTTTAATCGATGGTACAGCCTGAATGCTTATTTTTTCGCCATGATCTTCTCAAGAATTCCTCTGCAGGTAAGTTCCTTCCATGAAACTAGTAAAATGCCTCTTTACATACCCTTAGCCGTTGAAGGAAATAAGTGAATCGATGTAAAAAATAAGCTAAAAAACTGGAAAAGACATATTTTTTCTGGTTTAATTTGAGTATAAGCTAGAATACCGTTTAGGAATATTGAAAAAATCTCGGGCAATTACGTCTCAATGCTCTGATGAAGATGAGAAAAATTGAGATAGGACCAATTATATTGCAGTGTTGCTGAAATTTTCCTAATAATTTATCGGTAATTTTTATTTTCAAACATTTAATTATTATTTATGTTTTGAATAATATTATTTATGTTATGAATTTAAGCATGTGTTACAATGAGAGTTTCAGATAACTTTCGTCAAATTACGAAGAAAAGCTATACAATTTTTAGAATAAAGTATACACCTTTCTATGGTGGTGTTGAATAAAATGTTAAATTAAATTTTACAATGCCGAATCGCAAATGTAATTAAGTATCTATGGGTTTTAACCCTATAATTAGACTTCGACATATTTTTACTATGTAAAGCATTCAAATGCAATTCCTAACATTGGCTATTAAGCCCGCGCCACAGGGGATCCTTGATTTTTTTGTTATCTTTTCCAGATGATGCTGTCAACAGTGTATATAGTGTTAGCCTACTTTTTAACAGACCAACCAATGGAATGGTCTCGAGGGCTGAAGTTCGCCGCCATTTGCTACCTCATTGCCATTACGTCGGAGGGAATGGCATTAACGATATCATCTAGACTGAGTATTGTAGTAAGTATTAAAGTGCAATCCTTTCGATAGAAATCGTCCAATAGGAAATACTTCGATAATTCATGGATGCCCTTGTTCCTTTAAACGGAGAAAAAATGATCAGTCGTTTTTTCTGAATGGAAAATGGTAGAAAACTTTTCAGATTTGCGTCTCTAAATTGGTAACCATATTTTCATTTTACCTCTGAAAATGTGTCCGTCGGATGTCGAAATGAGTATTTATGAATGAACGAGAATCCTTAGTTTCTCTATTGTCTGGTTTTTTAAGCTAACCACCCGGACTACTGCATCTCCTAGCATAGTTCGCTCGATTTGAACTAAAATGAATGTAAACATGTTTCAAAGAATCAAATTCTGAAAAATACACCAAACCAAAATGCTAAAATTCTCTCGATATTATTTATTCAGCTGAGTGCTGCAATTTTGGGAGGACCCAAAATATGTATAAAAAGAAGAGAACCCATCATGAAATAAAAAGTCGAGGGCATTGTGTTTGATCCAACAAGGGATAAAAGTGCAAGAGGTTATGGGATGCTATGAACGCTTCGAAATAATTGTGGTACCCAAACAAATTGGATTACTAACCCAAATGTTGGGGCACTGCCCCAACTTGATTGAATTTCGGTACCGCTACAGTAATTAACTAGAAATTTCCATATCATCCAATAAATTGGGGCGGTACCACTATTTTAGGGGATAGCCCCCGACACTTTTTCTTTCGAAATGAATTCCTTTACCCATCGATCCATCCTAATACACTATCAACTATACATTGCCTTTTGTTTCTTTTTCCAGAATAGTGTATTCGTAGGTCCATGTTTGTCCGTTCCTTTGATGTTGCTGGCTGCTTACGGTTTGGGCGACAGCGATCATATTCCAATTCTGATTCGACTGGCCATGTACTTCAGCTACTTGCGTTACGGTCTTGAAGGTATGTTCGAAACATAAGACCCGTAAAAAACAGGCTCACTTTTTGACCTTCAACTTTTTCCTACAGTACTTGCTTAAAATTGAATCAGGGTTATGATACTCCAAAAAAACAATCCAAAAACAGTCAGATTTTTAAAAAATTACTGCAAAAAACTCAAGCTTCCGCAAGAGTAGCTATTTTTCAGGACGCGTTTCGGTGGCTGCTTTAGCCGCCATCATTCACTAAAGCACCACCACCAACCAAAATTTTATCGGAATATAATAACGGTGCAATTTCTGTCTAAATTCTTATTGATTTTTGCGCGCATTCAGAGAAAAAAATCAGGGGAATTTTCAGGAAGGGATTCCCAACATTTTTCCGATGAGCGTGTAATTATCGAGAGATTCGTTCGCAAACTCGAGATGTAGTTACGTTTTTTCGTCGAAAGGACGAAAAATTGGATTAAATTTTGCAACTAGGAACTACAATTGCAGGCTCACCCACAAAAGCACCTACTAAGCAATACTTTACGGTATATCTATTTATACTATTTTTAAGACGAGCCAACATTTGTAGTTCCTAATCGCAAAGGTCCAATTCAGCTACCAGATAAATTTGACAATAGCTGATGTGGCTTGGTTCCTTTCCGCTTAACGCGGTCCAAATGGACGTATTTCTATCAAACGGACCTAAGCGCCATAGGGTGAGGAAGGTAGAGGGGGGCTTGGATTGGCGGCGGAATCGGGCGTCCGGCTTATTCCGTCCTATACTCGCAATGCTTTTCCATGGCGCTTAGGTCCGTTTGACAGAACGCGCTATCCGGGATTCTAAATTCCTCAAAAGGAACTCAAATTGGCGCTTAGTTCCGTTTGATAGAAATACCTCCAAATATCGATTGTTGTTTCATACTATAAGCCCCCGTTTCCTTCCCAACAGGCTTAACGATGGCGATCTACGGCGACAACCGGGCGAAGATGATGTGTCCGACCGAAGAGATGGTGTGCGAGCTGCGGGAGCCCCGCGCCCTCCTCAAGGAAGTGGGGATGGAGGACGTTGACTACTGGACGGACTTTGTCGCCCTCGTCGGAATCTTCGTCCTCTTCAAGCTCACACTGTACGTCTTCCTACGTCAAAGGCTCAGCTCCCGCAAATCCTGGTCGGCCCTCTCCTACGTCATCAGATTCATCAAGTCTTACATCGAGCACTGATCCTCGCATCGAACAAGCATCGCCTAAACTAAAAACTATCATCGTATACGGTTGTGAACGTTGCACGAGTCGTTTAGACTTAGATATTGTCATCGTGATCGCAGACCGATGACGCCGCGATGGACGATGAATTCCGATTAAAATTGACCATTTGATGACTGTTGATCACCATGCAACGTTCCTCTTTCATCAACATTGGACGGGCCGTCCAGTTTTGATGTTACCGCAGAATCTCTCAAACGTTTTTTCTCTGGTCGTGATGACCGTTGTTCGGTAACTCGATCGTAACATCGACTCGCCGTCACTTGCGATGCACCACGAAGCGTATGTGTGTATGAGGAAAAGTGGGCTCGGATGAGTGTATTTCCTCTAATAGGAGATTTTCATTTTTGTAGAGTCCACGCCAAATGAGGCTACGCACTTTTAGACTGCGACTGATGATCCACCATCTTGGTTCTTCCATTTACTTCACATGTAAAAGTGACGCCAAATGATCTCCTATACTGTCGTGCTAAGAAAAAACGCCGTATGAACATTCGAGATTTACTAAATTTCCTTCGATAAAATGTTTATTTTTGAGGAAAATTATGAATATTTTGCCTTGACATTGTCAGAAACTTTTGGTGAAATTGCGAACAAAATTACATGGAACATTGGGAAAAAAATATTTATAAATTTTTCCGAGAATTCGTAATTTACCAAAAGAAATTCGGCAACGCCTGAGGGTTCATACAGCGTTCTTCCTTAGCACGGCAGTATTATGATGGTAACCTCCACGCGCAACAAATCACACTTGACGGTTGTCTTTGTTGCCTAGACAAAATGTTGAAGGCGTTTTGACTTCTCTCACAATCAGACTCATTGAGACGGGTGACGCGCTTGAGAAACGGCATGCAGGCCGGAGGCTGGGCGTCGCGTCACTTGAGTGTATGATAAGTGTCATCTCGTCCTGAAATTTTCAGCGTTTCATATCAAATTACAAACAAAAATATCAGAGAAATTTTTTCCCAAATATTCAGAAGTTTTTCTGAAAATAAGTGAAATTTTCCTTAGTTTTTCCTTAGCACAGCTGTATAGCAGTCTAGAAGTGCTTCAAACTTATTAGGTGTGGATTCTACCGAATTTTTAGACACGAAGGTAAATTACCATCTCCGTTTTCTTTAGTAAACTGTTGAGGTTACTTTATGTTTGTAGGTTTGATTTATCTCATTGGAGAAAATAGTGTGGTTGCATTACTGTGCCGTATTAATTTTTACCCCTTTCGTGATTTCAAGTTGCAGTGACTTAAAAATGTCGATCTTAAAATTTGACACGTCCTGTGGACGGGGCCCCCTAAAATGCATTCATGCTTTATAGATACTTCATTTTCTTCTTTTGTCTTCTCAGTACTTAAGAATGGAGAGGATTCGACAGGGACTTTGGGAACAAAACCAGTATTTTTTACTTTAGAATAATGCATTTACATTTTTTTAAAAAAACGTTACACTATGTAATAACCACTGAAACTTGCCCCACAAAAAGAAAACTCAGAGTATCATGAATATTAATTTTATTTCATTGACTGCAAGTGTTTCAGTAGCTAATCACAAATGTTTAAATTATCAAAGGTAATTATTGGAGTATAATAGACTGTTAATGGAAAACATTGATAATCATTTTCACTGGGAGCTGAGAAAATCTTGAATGAGTCCGGCCTTTATTGTTAGCACACTCAGTTTTTATCATTACCTCAACCAACTTTTCCGAATTTATCAGTTTTAACTCTTTGGAGCTTTTAGACGACGTGAGTGTCTACATTAAATTTTGAGTTCAATCTAACAGACAATGTAACGAAAGGGAGTGGCTGCATTGATTATCATCAATAATTAAGAAACTGGATAAACAAATTAAACCAGTTTTTTTCCCAAAAGGATACATCACTTAGAATCTGAGGGAGCAAAAGAATTAGGTGGGACATGCAAGTTGAAGACGAAGATTAAGATATGATATCTCTGTAATTTTTATTGGTGCTATACATGTATGTAGTGAAAAACAAAATATTTACGACTGACAGGGTCAAAATAAAATGAAGGCTGTTGGGTGTTTATTTTATCAGTACTTTGAATTGTAATTCTATTTTCTTTAATTTCAAGTAAGGTGTAATTATATAAATACAGTTAGACAAAAAAGTACCTGAGACTGGACAAAAATCACTTATATGTATGAAGTTCTATAAAGATCTTTCTTCTTTCTCCTCCATTTATATCCATTTCCAATGAATAAAATATGTTCTGTAAGTACATTATTTTTAAAAAATTTACAGGATATCCCCATTTAGAGTTTTTCTCTAATTAGTCTGTTCATAATTTTTTGTCCCTCTCCCCTTCCCCCACAAAAACTTTGAATTCGTCGATTTTTTCACGATTTTTTTTACTTGCCTATCTTAAAGCTGTCTTGGCTGTCCCTATGATTTTATCTGTAAATAATGTAAGTATTGAATGTTTGTTGAAGAGTTGTAAATAGTCACCAAGATCCTTCTTGGGAATTTTGTATTATATCAGTTGACATATTAAATTGACTATTTTCAAAAAAAAATTTTCCTCAATTATTTTCATAATTATTTGAAAACAAAAGAAATTTAGGTATGTGGAAAAAACTATTTGTTTCGAATATAATTTTTTTGCATTTTTTGGCGAAATAATCAAAACTGCCATTCCCGATTATTTTCCTGGATCGACTTCAAATGATATATCAGGCTCTGTTACATATTTGTTGCGTAGAAAAATAATACTGAAACGCTTTTATTAGCTCCTCAAACGGTTTGATGAAAAAACCCCGTGAAATCATAAAGATATTTTGACTCTGTATATTTGGATGCTTGTAAAGCAAAAGGTACTAACACTGTGAGGCACATCATGCAAGATTTTCTACGGGTCTCATCGTCAGAGCCCGGTCACAACAGAAATACGTAGCTCCATTGATTTAATCTCGTCAAATTGACGGGTGACGTAAAATTAACTAGCTAATGAGGAACCTTTTTAAAAAGTCGTGTATAAATCTTTGGCCTCGTCTAAGTTGTTGCCGGTGGTAGAAATATACTTTTTAATCCGCTTTAAGTTGAATAAAATAAGTATCCATAGATGGTTGGCCAGCTAGTTTACGACGATCAGCAACCAGGTAGCAATGAATCTGTTTTATCGAATGTACATACATTTGTTAGTCAAACTCGTTTTTTCAGCCGACCAGACATAGCTGTCAAAAATACTGAAATTTTAACTTTGCGAGAGCTTGGTTGACTGATTAAAGCACCACGAAACAAACGCAAATTGTCGTATCATGGGAAAGGACGTAAAAGTAAGCTATAGGTTATTGATGTTCGGATATTTTATGACGTCTCAGATGACTTGCTTCACATTTCCTAGAGCATAACGCATATAAAAAAGATCGGAAATATACGGGTATTGATGAAGTTGAACTCAACTGCAAGGTTAGTGATGTAACCTATTCTCATTGCCAGACTGATGGACGTGCACATAACCTGTCTTGAATTGTATACATTTTATTTTATTTATTTATTTTATTTATTTTTGTTAAAATGGTAGTGACTTATCGCTGAGAAAATTTATCGAGCTCCTCCGTAACTGTAAGCATTTATCGTTTCGGTCAGCATCAAATGCCGTCAAGAAGTTTTCTCCTTCAATCGGTTAAGGAAGACAATTTCATATCATAATTTAAAAAGGTTATATATTAAATAAATAACTGAGTCGAACGTAAATGTCAAATATTAACTTACCAATTAAATGAACAAACAATCTTAGTCTTAAATATGAAATTACAACAGTAACGTATTACGTTTGATGCACGAAAAAATAAATAAATAAATAAATAGATAAATGATAAATAAATAAATAAATAAATAAATAAATAAATAAAGGGAAAACGCCGGTATCCGGTAGCCAAGATTTGCGAATGTCTATGTGACTTTTTTTTTGCTCATTTGCTTCATTTCCGCTGTCGAACTAAAAAATCGGCGGTTTTTAAACTCGAGTTTAGATGAGAATTATCATGTATTTTCGAAAAGTTGACAACAGGCATCTACCTTTCAGGAAGACAGGTTGGGCTATGAAATGAAGATTCATTGGAGGGCTAAGTAACAAAATTCTTCGTCCCATTTTCATGCGTAACTTCACCACGATAGGAAGTATTATTCAATGGCGATAAAACCACCTCCTGTACTATTGTAACAAAACTGGTAGTCGCAAGTTTGCGGTCACTTCAAATCGAACCCTCATTAAATGTTTAATAATATTCTCGGCCCAAAGCATAGCTGAATGTAAGTGAACGCGTGATGTTTTCGTTCTTCCATCTTTCGTAAGTACAGTTCAAATTTTAAGTAAATGGTCGCCCTTTAAGCTAAGTTTCGAATTATTAAATTGTGGTTGATGCTTAATTTCTAAACTTCTATGCCAAATTAGAAATATTTCACTAGGAAACGTCTAACTGTGTGTTTCAACAAATCTTGCCGATAGAAATTCACTAGTACGCATCTCGAGTGTGGTGTTTTAAAATGTGAAGGTTTTTTACTACGTGTGTGCCAAAATGAATGTGGATCAGTTATTTTTGCAGTGCTCTCTAAGAGAATAAGTGAGATTAGAAGGAACCATTACGCTTTCAAGTTTAAAACCTAAAAAAAAAAAAAAAAAAAAAAAAAAAAAAAAATTGAAATTCTCCAACGTTCCTACTTTGAAATTACTGTTCCTAAACTTTTATACTTACGATATACTAATCAGATTTCACGGAGAATAGTTAACATGCCGCATTCTTACTGACCTTAAGTGTTATAACTTTCTTCACCCCCTATATTTTTATGTTTGGTACAATCTTAATCAGAAGATGACCAGTTCCTCATATTTTCATCTCGAGGTGTGTGAATTTTTATTTGACCAATTTCTACCTACTCTAGTTAAAATTCCAAAACTTGAGTATGGAGTAAGGGTACTAAACGACGACCGTCCATCGAAACAAATCATAGAAGATAATGCAAGGTAAAATAATTCATAAATATCAGGAGTTAAATTATTTTGAAATTTTACTATGATTTTCAATCCCCCAACGTTCAAATAAAGAAAGCCTTATCATCGACAAGTTAAAGGCAGTCATCAAACTTCGCAATACAAAATAGTTATTTTCATCAAACGTTTTATTCTCATATTGTTTTGTTTTGTCTTTTAAAATTACAATAAACCTATTTAATTTTTCTCGCTTTGTTCGAATGAATGTCTGAAGAAATCGAAAAATAAGCTGGAGTTATTCTACTTTGCGAGTAAAACTCTTGCTCCAGTTTCTTCTCCAAAAAATAAATTTACAGGTAAATAAATAAAAAATATTCTAAAATTTGAGGGTCAATGCTCAAAGTGATTCTTTGGATTTTCATTTTCAAGGTAGAGGAACTCCTGAAGTAGAATTATTTTCGAGAAGACTGATTAAAGCATCGCAAAATGTTACGCGCTCAGCTGCAAGTAACTCTGCGTCTTATCGTTGTGTGTGGTATGATACTCTCGTACGTGACGATCAAAGCTGCAGGGTTGGATCCTCTATTCAACCCAACAATAATCGCAAAATTGAAAGCAGCATCATCAGTACCTGAACCACGGTCTGCGCAAAATCCCAGACTGATAATCCTATCACATCATATCAGACGCACATCGTCGAAGGAAAAGCCGAAAAAGGTTTGTGAAGTGTATAACAAGTTTATTTTTTGAGAAAGCGGCGAATCAACGACCGTTACGACTGTTCAAGGAAAGTTGAAAGTCCATATTGAAAGTTAACCTCGACTTCCTTTCGGACTGAATCCAATGGATGTTAGTGTCATTTTCTCAGTCAACTTGCATAGTGTTGGTCTGGCTCAAAAATTCTTGGGGATGTACCAATACGTTTTTGGGGCCCGCTCGGGTGGGGCCCCTCCTTATGGCTTTAAGTCCTTTTTCATCCGAGTTTTTCAAGTGGGTATTAGGAAGCCCTTATAGGCGTTCTAGCAGGGCCCCCTGACCCACCGTCAAATTCTTAGGGCTGCTGAAGCTCCCTCGCAACCCTGGCCAGACCGCCCCTAAACTTGTGGGAGCATAATTCTCATGGGTCATCAAATTTTCACAATATACCAAGAATTCGTAATGATAGAATGATCGTGAAAGTTAAAATGACATCATGTTGGACATCGTGACCAAACAGCCCGTCGGTTTCGGCATCTTAACCATATGACGGAAGAAAGGCTGCCAAAAACGATGCTTAATTGGGTTCCTCCTTGGAGGACACGAAAAGGACGCCCAAGAAAATGATGGCGACAGTTTTACAAAAAAATTAGGGGGCGCTTACTCCCTGAAGAGCAATGGGGAGATAAGTGATTATGGTGGTTAAGTGTCGCAGAGCGCCATGGAGCGCTGGGAAAGCAGGCCATGTTTATGTGTTATCAGAATCAAGATCTTGACCAAAAAGGATCGCCAAAGAACTTAATTTATCAATGTCACATACTTTGAACTTGTTCCGCGCCGAATAGTTTGAAGGTGGTACTTCAATATAGAGCGACTATTCATGCTTCGCGGTCGCGCTGATTGCCCTCGTGCAAAGTTGCAGGCGTTTTAGGGGGAGGTGTTTTGCGTTGAGAGATGAATGGTTCAAATTGTAAAGTTTACTGATATCTGGTTGAAAGGTTTGATGAAAGATTTCCGCCTGTCAAATATTCACACAATCAATTCGAATTAGAATTTTTTCAACTACAGGACATGTCTATGGTTCCGTTTCTTATTTGTCTGTCCCTCATAATCTTTCAATTATGAACTGATTTCAGACTTACACAGTGGCGAGCAAAGTGAAAATAGAGGACAGCGGGAAAATATCCCTCACTTTCTCAGGAGATGCCAACTACCATTGGAAAACTCAATTCGGGTGGATGAAACTTATCTTACAATTCTTATGTCCAAAGTGCTGGGAATAATCTCTCAATACATTCTCCGCAAGAGACTTTGTAAATCAGAACGAGCGTATTCTAAAATAACACAGTTAATTCTAGTGCAAATGAAATGGAAGGAAATTATCTGATAAGATGAGACGTTAAAAAACCGACCCGAAAAAAAGAATCATCGACAACGAGAAGACCGAGTTTAACAGAAGCTCACTAAGTCACATTAAATTTGAACCAATTAAAAGAGAATCAAAGTTTTCCTCACAAGACTCAAATTTAAGGAAAAAGTTTAACAACAATTTTCACGCTTAATATTTTCACTATACTTGGAATTTTTTACGGGAAGATATTACACTTACTTGAATTCAGAATGTCTCATGACTCATTTTTTCTTCAAAATGCGACTCGATGCGTTTTTGCTGAAAGAATGTATTCGATGTAAGTATAGCCAATGAGTAATCACAAAAATCCAATCTAACGAAAGTGTGTAAGTCACTGAACGTCTGGTCTTCGAAAAGTTGGAGATCAATTATTTGTTTTTAATTTCAGCAAAAATCAAGCTGTTAATTGTTTAATTTTTCTCTTAGAAAACAAATAAATCTTCCTCTATTTCAAACGATGAAAGTTAACTTCTCTTTTTCCTCCTCCCTCGTTCTTGATATTTTCTAATAATAAAGCGTTTTTTTAAATACTTTTTATTTTTCTCTTTTGTACTTTCCTTTGATTTATTACCTTCAAAATTGGAAGAAAATAGGCCCGTCGAAGGAGGAATCTCATGGAAGGAACTGGCTGAGAAAATAATAAGTCTGATGATAGGTAGCGGTATATTCACATTTTAGTATCTCATGCTTTTTGACACTCGTAGACTTTAAAAATTATAAATGAAGATTATGATAAAATACGACCGCACACGAAGCAATCGGTCGAAACAAAAATACGAACAGAAACAACATAGAGTGACGCCTCCGGTGCCATCCATAAATGAAGTCTAGCTTTTTCCCAAGATTTATAGCACCCCTTGGCCTCCATTTTGGAATCGTCATTTGCCCATCTATTTGATATATCGCGATCGCGCGGTCCGATTGTGGAGGATTCAGATACTTCTCAAAGGAATGAATTCTGGTACAATCAACTCGCGACTCGATAGTTATCGAGGAATCTCGATATCGAAACATCTCCATCGAAATTATGCATTTTTTCGAATGCGTCGGTAGATAGTCAACCGTGGTAAAAATTGGCAGTAGTATCTGTGTTCCAAAATACCATAGACCTACAGCCGGCTGTAAGATTTCCAATAGCTTCTATAGCCACAATTTCTTTACACACACAATTGTGTTAACAGTTTTTCTTTCTCATTTCCAATCAGAACGTTTCACGCTGTTAGTTATTTCCTTTCCAATGTGTATTAATATGTTTATTACTAATTTCCATTTTTCTTTTCATCCTTTTTCTTCTGATTTATTTTTTTAAAATCAGTAAATGAACTTCGTCTGTTGTGATTTTTTTTAAAGAATAATAATTTTTAAACGTATAATTTTAATTTTAAATTTAACAGTTGTTATGAGTGAAATTTTCAATAACCGAAGCGGTCGTCCTCCAAAACGTGGTCGCGTTTTCCAGAATTCTTCGCATCTTTGTTTGGTGAAGCAAGAACTTAACTCTATCATTAGTAACGAAAATCAAAGTTTCATTTCTTCATTTCGGAAGTATGAAATTGATGATCAGAACTTTGATGAAACTTTTGTTATCCAATTTTTAGTCGGTTCAATGAATATAATTTGTCATCATAGAAAAAAAAGAAAAAGAAAAAAAAAGACATGTGAAAGAGAAAGGTGTACATGAAAAATAAGGGGCTGCGAAGCAGCTCCGTAAGCCCCTAGTTTATCGTAAAATTGAAAGCCCATAAGAGATTAAGGTTATCTTTCTGTTCATTTATGTGGCATTATTACTTCAAGGCTTCATTGCGCTTCTCTGCCTAGTCTCCTTTTCTAATTAAGTTGTAAGGCGTGTGCATGGATAATCATAACCTGATAATGAAAGAGTTCATATTGAATACGGTATGGCATAACGATTTTATTAATTTGGATCTTCATTTAGCTCAACAAATTCACTTTTAAAAATTACTACGCAAAAATGATAGACGAAAGTGATGTCCATAATTTCCAGATTCTGTGAGCGCTCTCCAAAATCTTCACTTTTAAGACGGCCTCTTTTTGCAATGTTTCTCATGCTTTATATAACTATTCCGTAATCTGAGCTCTTTACCACAATAACGACAGATATACAGTTCCTCGTGAGATTTCTTGTGCACAGTCAGGATCCTGGGAGTTGTGTACGCTTTGTTGCAGTTAGGATAGTCGCACTTGTGAGGCTTGGCGTCACTTGGGGATTCTAAAAAAGAAAGAATTAGCGATATTCTAACAACATTTTACTTATTAACACTCAAATGAAAACGTTATCAATATATGTCACCAGCACATACATGCATGCGCCAGTTTACAGTAGCGTTTAATACGGACGCATAAATACTAGCTGTATGTGCTTCATCAAAAGAAAGGGTCACTTGAAGGACTTGGAGTACAAAGAGCATGAGTACAGTTTTCAATACATCAAACAGTACGTGTTTAAAGATTGTAAATGACTCAGAGTGCCCTGATTTGAGTGAGGTTCAAAATTCACTTTATGACGTTTAAAGTACTGTATTTCAGGAGTATTTTAAGACTATTTTTAGTTAAAATAAAAAATAAGTCTATTTCTTTGAGAACTTCACGAATGCGCCTTGTCCTCCAAAATCCTCATTTATCAGTATTCTCATCGGTGGCTTAGATTGAGGCAAAATGGAGACTAGGTCAATCCGGCCGGGTGAAAATATTTGTCAACATTTCTCCCGACTTCTCTGAAATTTTTAAATTGAAAAAGATGAAAGCAATGGTATTGTTGCTCTCCTTTCTACCACCTTACTTCTTGCAGAGCCTTCAAGGACTTCTCTTTAAAAATAAGCAGTATTTTTTGAAAGGAAACCATTATACATCAGTTAATGCCAAATGTCATTGGACTGTTTATACTGCAACAATGCAACACCTGAGGTCCCTAGCTTCCTTTCCTAGAATTATCGCCCAAATAACACACTGCAGAAAACCAGTGGAAATTTTTGCAATGTGGTCACTATTTATCTTCATTTAAATGCAGATTCTAGGTGCATCTAGCAAGTACCTATTGCAATTGGATAAAAACAACGAAGACTTACCTACTCGTATGCCATGATAAAGAAGCATATGATGCTTATAGTTGCGATTTGAGGTCAAGTTTAGATCGCAATCGTTGCAGCGATACTTGCCTTCCGCAACCCACTTGTGAACTCTCATATGCGCCTTGAACGATTAGATTTCACCGAAAAGGGAGGGGGGGGTGGGGGTTGTCTGAGCAAAAATTTTTAAATTGCAGTAGTGCGGCCCCTCACCTCGAAGCCATTTGAGGAGGACAAAATACCCTGAAATCTTGTAATATCAACATATTTCGCTTTTGGTCGTGCCTTTCATTTCCTCTTAACCTATGATGGAAAATTTTGAGTGTCAAGCCTACCCAAGGTAACTTGAGAGCAGCCGTTGAAGACTCTTTTCGCTGCATTTTTATGTAAAAAGGTGAAACATGTATAGGCCCTTCAGCGTACTTTTCCTTATAAAAACGATCAAAATCAATCGTCTGTCATCCGTAGAGCATTGATTTTTCGTTGCAGTGTTTAAATACTCGGTAAATTCACATTTATACTGCGCCTCTACGAAACTGAAGAATCCGCCAAAGGAAAACAATGCTAAAATGTACCAAAAAATGGTACCCCTCTAGTGGGATACCCTTTAATATCGACATTTTTAAAAACCGAAAGAGCGTTCCTCATCAGGACGGGGAGGAACATGGACTTTTCAAGAGCCGTTTTGTAATTTCAGGAAAGGTTCAGAAACGAACCACCTTAACATATGCACCCTTTATCAAAGAGGACAGTAATAGTAAATAGACAGACGTACCCGAATCATCTCCACTTTCGCCTTCTTCTTCTTCCTCTTGACCGCCACCGGAGGAGCTTTCAACTCCTTGATAGCGACTTGAGGACCCGCCTTGACCTGTGGTGGTGTAATATGGTCCTTGACCATATGATGGAGTTCCATACGCATCACCTCCAAAGTTGGGATCTCCAGTGAGAGATTGTGGTACATGGACTGGATTCGGGGGTTGTATCGGAGCTGGAGGAGGCAAACTGCCGTACAATGCACCCAAGGATGTTGGACGAGGACTCCCTGTGGAGAAGTCATCAACTCCAAATGAGGGATCATGTAGGAGATTCGGATCATCAGGGATCGAAGTATCTGCAGGAGTTGGAGGGAGGAGAGGTGTTGGGCTTCGTCTTCCAGAGCCACCCGCACCACCACTACCATACCTCAAACTTGAACCTAATGTTTGACGAGGACTTCCTGGTTGTATCGGAGCTGGAGGAGGTAAACTGCCGTACGGTGCACCCAAGAATGTCTGACGAGGACTCCCTGTGGAGAAGTCAGCAACTCCAAATGAGGGATGATATGGGAGAGTCGGACCATGAGCGATCGAAGTATCTGCAGAAGATGGAGGGAGGGAAGGTGTCGGGCTTCGCCTTCCAGAGCCGCTCGCACCACCACTATCATACCTCGAACTTGAACCTATTGGTGGACTCATGGTGGTATGCGAAGGACTCCCATACGGGGACCGGCTCGAACCACTACCAGCAAGTATAACCGCACGCGAAGGTGTTCCATAATAACCTATGTCGAATGAAGGATCATGTTCGAGTGTAGGGTCATCAGGGATATGAGGATTCTCAGGAGTTGGAGGAAGTGTATACGTTGGGCTTCTCGCACCATCGGTTTCTTGTCTTCCTCTTGACCTTCCTCTTCCTCTTCCTCTTCCTCTTCCTCTTCCTCTTCCAGGCGACCCTCGCCCTCGCGATCCCCGGGAAGCGCTGGATGACAGGGGCGGCCTTCCTCTGCGACTGCCTCCAACTCCGCCTACACCTCCGCCTCCGCTTCTGATTGCCACCGCTTCGCGCACGGTTCTGTAGGCACACTCGTATAAGGTTCTGGCTCTTTGTATCGGTTCGAGAAATGCACAGGTAGGATTCTTGATCGAGCATTGGTAGTAAGGCTCGTCTGGGAGTTGACGACATTTCGGCTTTTCCCATTGGAGGCAAAGGTTCATCGCAAGCGCATCTAGGTGCGCGAATGCTTGCGCGCAGGCCTGGGCTGCAGCTTGCTTTTCCGGTCCGGGAGATTCGTTCGTGATTTCCTTGCACCGATTGCTCGCGTTTTCATAGGCGAAGATTGTCCCACTTCGGGCTGGATGACTAATTCCGACGAAAGGAAAAAAAAAAAGACAAAGAAGAAAACAAACGCGTCAGTGAAGTTCGGCAAAGAGCAAATTTTTAGGAGCGGACCTGTAAGAATTTTTCAACCAGATCAGCAGATTTGCAACCCAAAGGAGGAGAACGCTCTATTGAAGTCAAGAACTAAACTCAGTTAATTAATGAATTTTGACCACCAACGTCTGTATCCATCCCTTTCCGACCGCTAAGGGGGGGAGGGGGGTCCAGTATTTAGGATTTGCTTGTCAATGTTGCCAACATGGCAAATGTTGTAGGCATATCATCGCCTGGAGGAAAGTTCGGTTAGTTGTAACGGATGATGGCGGTGGATCAGTTCAAAACTTAGGCAAAACCACGCACACGGAGAAAAAAACTTCATGCGTGGGACCCGAAATTGAGGTCATATGGATCTTTGAAGTTATCGGATCACGTATCTAAAAACTTGAGCTCCAGTAGCCGAAGTTCGGGCCAGACAACTGAAGTACTCCGGTACATGCCGAAGTGCCTCGATGTCTGACCCGAACTTCGGCAGCTCGACCTCAAGTTTTCGGATGTGTGATCAGGAAACTTCAGAGATCCACATGACCTCAACTTCGGGTCCCAGACACGAAGTTTTTTTCTCCGTGCACGGATATTAGACTACAGATGTGTTGTGGGAACGTTCCTTCTTAAAAAGCAGGCATTAAAATTAAGTGTCATGTGAATGTAATGATCCTAATTATGAAAGAAAGTATAAAAAAATGATAAGTGCGTTAAAGCTGAAGAAAAAATTGTTGAATAAACTCATTACAGCAAAAAGCTAATTTATAATTTGAAAGTATGAGCACATTTTAAAACTAGGGGAGCGAGAAAGCAATAATTGGAGAATATGTTATAATGATTTTAGGTGATTCAAGAAGTCGTGTAGTTTGCATATTGGTGGTGACAGTATAGAAAAATACGCATATTCTTCGCGGCGTTTCAAAATATTCTCTCCTACTCATTTTAGTCTTTCAAGATGTAAAATCACAAGACACTTCTAAACGAAGTTTTCAAGTCGTATTCTTCGAAAACTGAGGGTACTTTATAAAAAATGTAAATACAAACTCTTGATACAATACTAATGATAGATCAATATCGCCTGCTTCTTAAAACAACAACGTGAAGGGAAATGCACAACGCCGAAAACTGATTGTTTTCCTAGTTCCATGATAAATTGATTCGCTGGTTGATTTTAACTTTTCAAAACGTCTATTTCGACACGTTAAAAATCTGAAGATGTGACGAAGCATGAATCGTCCATTTCATTAGATGGAAGGGGGGGGGGGGCTTTTATTTTGTCTTAAAAGCAATTAGGAGGTAAGGTTGCGTAAGCGTACACTTTGTGAACATATTGAACGGTTCAACTCATTATTTTATCCCAATATTAAAGTCAGAGGTTTATGTTTTTTTTTAAAATTATTCATGTATTTTTGGTATTGAAACGCAAACTACACTACATAGTCACTTTATTTCTTTATCTGTGGTACCCTCTTTGTGTTAATGCTGTATTGTGTAATTGCTTGTAACTCACCACTTTGACGTCATGGCGAAGAAACGATGAAACTAAAATGAACAAAACGTAGTGAGGAGACCTCATCCTTAAAAAATTTACATTCTGATTCAGCAACTAAGAATGCCAGCTCGCTTTAGTGCGCGCAGTTTTATACGTACAATAATAGGCAGGAAAAAAATTAAATTTTCGGATATAAAAAATGGTTTAAGAAGAGAATCGCATTGAAAGTGTCTACTTTTCCCTCTTGTCCTATCTCGGGTACCTGACATTTGAGCGTCAACGAAGTAGGTGTCACCACGCAATTGAGGACGCAACGGATGAGTTGAATAAATTCCATTAGCAAAGCACTTAGATGAGGTGAGTTTTGACCTTTTCGTGGTCTGTGAAATCCACCCGGTCTCTACCGATGCCTCCGCGACTACAGTTATGGGCCTTAAGAGAGGCAATGCATATTTTCAGATTACCCATCAGACCCTATGGGGGACCGTCCTGTCACAGGTTTGTCAGGTTCTCTCCCTGCAATCTGCAATCAGTTTTCATCGTTTCCTTCAGCACTAACCCTGCGAACATCGGAGTATGTCAACTGCTGTCCATCAAAAATAGTGCTTTTTAAAAACAAAGTTGCCAAATTAGCATTTTCATTCGGGCGAAACGCCCAAATAATACGCTCGTTTGGGCGAGTCGCCCAAATGATCGACTACCGTGGCTACACCCCTCCGTCCTCAATCGCCACTGCCGAAGCTCTCTGAAAGCTAAAATGCTACCCCGGCTCCTTCTCGATCGATTTTGGTGAAATTCGATATCCCTGTGTATGTTTGGACGGGAAACTTGAATTCCGAGTCAACTTTTCAAAATTCCTAAATATCATAAAAAAAACAAGATGGCGCACGTGGCCTAAAATGCTCTATTGGCTTTTTCAAGATTATCTAACCTTGCATGTATTTAGTTTCTGTTCATTTTTTTTCACTCACGATCATATCATCTCCAAAGAAAATCAACCCATCTGTCACTTTTGTAAATTATCACCTCTAACCATCAAACACGTACTTATGGACTGCTCTGCCCTCAGGTATCTCCAATCACAGATCTACTCCCGTATAATCAACAGAAATACAAACCCACTTACATGCGACGAACCCAATATTACTACCAAAATTCTGAAACTCTTCACCTCTCTTAATTTAAAAATCTAAATTTTCGTATATACTCCCATTTTCAAAATTCTCTGTAAAGACGTTAATAGCCTGTGACGCTGAATGTCTCAATATATACTAACTAACTAACTTAATTTGTATTTATGTATAAAGCTGCTTTTATAGAGCTCTTTGGCGCTCTGCGACCCCCAGCCGCCAAAGTCCCCTATCCTCCCAAAGCCCTTTAGGGAGTTGACAAACCCTCATTTCATATAAAACTCCATGTCGCCACCCTTTCACTGGGCGTCCCCTTCGTCTCCTCCCAGGAGGAACCCAATCAAGCAACTTCTTTGGCAGCCTTTAGTCTGTCAATCTATTGACATGACCACACCAGACAAGCTGTCTGGTCATGACGTCGAATATGATGTCATTTTCGACTCCCATGATCTAACGCACTCTTTCATTGCGGACCCGATCTCTCGGGTTCCTCCCCTCCTCCAGAAATCTATCTCCTTTGCTCTTAGGATCCCCTGAGTCCGCTTCTTTAGCTGCCAAACTTAACTTCAACTTAATTTACCCGCAATTAATATAGATGTGGATATGGGCGCGCTATTCAACACTTATGTGTTGAAACTGCTTGTAATTTATTTTTCGGCGATAGTCAAGTTTTCTCAAAATTGCTAGTTGAAATCGTGATGCGATATAGTTCTTTCATCCCAACGGTCTCATCTTCTTTTGAGAACTTTAACAAGTGCCCACATAGTACACAGCCGGGCGTTTCTCTAATACAAACGTATCAGAGCTTTCCCGCATGTTTTTTTCTCCACTATCCCCGCCGATTCGTGATGTCTCGCGTGATATGAACGTATGTCGCCAAAGTTCTGAGAATCGGGTCTACTACCGTGGGTGAAGACGCTGTAAACGTGTTTCAAGCATGAAATAATGACGCGAGACAATTTTTTTCGAGGGCATGAAAAAAAAACCTCGGTGTAGTTTATGCAGTGAAGTAAAAGAACAATAAAAACTACAATTGACACCTCGCCCCTCCACTTTCCATGGTGACCTTAGAGTTGAGCCGCCTTTAGAAAGAAAAACAAATTGCGTCGTGCTTCAATTCATAACGTGTCAAAGTTTAATTCAAAGGATCTTCCCATGATCTCTTCTATGTATCGTCGCTCCTCTGACGCAAGGGCGTAACTAGATTGCCGCACTAGCCTTTGTGTCCAATCAGGTTTTCTAAAGGGAATGAATCTCCAGATTTATATTACCAGTGACGTGTCGTGATATGCGATAAACCGATTAATCTGCCATTAAACCTACGGAAAAGAATTGCAGACAGGGTGTTTACAACGGACACCGCAGTAACCGATTCATTACCACAGCTTTAAATGGGGAGATACGAGTATAAATAATCGCTCATACACGCCTCGCCATTGTATATCACGGATCGGTGCGGCTGGGTCCGTAGATGACGATCGAAACATGAAAAGGGACAAAAGTGAACCTTGTTTGTGCATTACATAGTATTTTTCGCTGCTTTGAAAATGTACGGATTTTTTGAAGTAGATTGTAAGACTGTTGAACGGTGATTTTTAATTAACAGCACATTCTCTTAATTTCTTGAATTCTATTCCCTTTTATTAGACAATTTTAATTTTCCTCACTCTTTTCATTCCCCCTCTCACTCTTCTCACCACCTCTGCCGTGCTAAGGAAAAACGTCGTATTAAAATTTGGGAGTTGCCAAAATTTCTACGATGAAAATATTACATATGAGGAGGGTTACGAATATTTTATGCCATTGTTTTCGGATAATTTAGGTCTGATTCTCCGTTAAATTATTTTGAAAAATTGTAGGAAAAATCCTTGCAGAATTCCCGGAAAATTAGTATTAAAATCAAATGGCATTTGGCAACGTCTGAAGGCTCATACAGCATTTTTCTTTAGCACGGTAGACCTTCCCGGTCTTTTTCCTCTTCCCTTCTCCTCCTTTTCCGGATAGCCAGTTATTAAAATTTCCGAAAGGCCAGCTTCTTAATAGATCCACCGCTTCCAGGACTTTATGTCTACCTACCTTTCGTCCATTTAATAAATGTCCACCGCCATTTATGTTCACTAAACATTAAGTCCAGTCTATATTAAGTCCACATGATTTAATGTCCAACCATGAATATGTCCAAGATTGTCCAAATTGTGGACATGTTATGTCCACATTTTTTTTGTTCTCATTTAAATGACAGGAACTACCTCAAAAATAAATGCATACTACTACTACCTTCATTCTCAAAAACATTTCATTCATGAATCAAGTCATGAAAGAGAACAGACTCTAAGATCAGATAAAAATATATTTTCATGTGTACACTGTACGGATATGATAAGATGAAAACCGAAGCGGAAGCCTAGGAAACGCTCCAATGCCAAATTAAACATTTTTCAGTAACAGATGCTGTCAAAATTGAAAGTCCTCTTTAACTAGTTATTTCGTGCGCCTTCAATCTTGTAGGATACTGTGCAACCCCTCTGACACAAAATAGTTGCTTGAAGCGTTGCGGCGCGGCAGGCAACCAGCGTGACACGCGCATGGGCGCCTACAAACCTAACGGGATACTTCACGCTTTGCGCAATGCGTGAAGTATCCTTTAGGTTTGTAGGCACCAGTGTGCGTTCTGCGCTGCTAACACGCCGCTCCGCTCTGTGTTAGGCTCTAATATTTAAACTCGCGGAGTCAGCGTTTTTCAACTCATGATTTTGAAATGTTTGCACTCTCTGCATTGATTATTCCCTTGTAAACCAATGAAGAAGAAATATGTACTACTGGAAAATATAATGTGTTTTTCGTAAATATAAGAGTAGCTCCGTGTCAAATTTAATGATTTCCAAAGCATTCAAATTTATTCTTTTACGTTTTAAAACTCTGCAACGCAACGTACTTTTATTTATTGACTCTTTCGAGCATCGTGCTTTTTTGTCGTCGTAGTTCTAGAAAAATTTTTGGGTACGAAGTACCCCTTAACTAATGAGCCCTATATTTTACTCTATGATGACAAGACATTCCTTATATATGTATGTTTCCTGGGGTACGCTCCACGTCTAGCTCAACAGCGTCTTGCAGCGCTCTCTTCCGTCCGCGCAAAACCACTTTTACATATTGACGAGGTACTACGGTGATCGCTCTCCAACGTCTTTACGTAGGAACCCCCGTCTTATTTTTCTCTGTGAACATTTAATACGGTCCTGGTAACAAGATCACATTCGATTAGTATCATAAAATTTCCAATGTGTACCCAATTACGACTAGAAAAGCAGGTGGAGTCTAGAATCCTCTGCGCGCATTGTGAGAGCAACAATCATTTTTTTCTTCGTTATAAGCCGCCGATTCGTAGCGTCTCGCACGATATGAACGTAGGCCACTTAAGTTCTGCGAGTAGGGTCTTTTTAAAGCAGTTCGCGTGTTTAAAGCATGGAAAAATGACGTGCGACCATTCCTTTCGCGGAATTGAAAAAAAGTGGCTTGGTCAATGGAGTGAAGTAAAAGAACAATGAAGACCGTGAAGGGAGAGGAAAAAAATAGCGAAATGAGACGACGCAATTTTTTCATTTTTTAAAAATTGCATTTTCCTTCTGTGGCATGTTATTGCATATTTTCATCCGTGTTTCTATTATTTAAAAAATGATTACCCCTTGAATTTTGAAATTTTGAGGAATAAGTTCAACTCGTGTTTTCATTTTGTAATAAATATTGCTCTCGAGAGCCTCATGTAGGCTATTAACAAAAATAACTTCTTTCTGTGCCAAATGATCTCTGATAAAACTTTAATCACGTATTTTCTAGGGAACCAATCCATACATCAAATCATGTAAACATGAATTCTACCTGTGTTTTAATGATGATTGCCCACAGAGGATGAACTTCAATACTATCCGCATTCTAAATTATTACAACTTGACGTCTGAAATGTACCTAACTTACAAAAAAAAGGGAAAAAAAAATATTACTATATTTTCAGTCAAATGAAATTTATCTTGATACATGCGAAGACGTTCCAAAGTAAGTTCCAAAATGTGAGAGTCTATAGAAAAGTTACTAAGTTACCAAACTTCATAATATTATTTTCAAAAAATTTGAACCATGAATATTTCTTTACCGCCGTCAAAACTACGGTATTGGGAGGTTCAGCAAGTGACGCATTTCAAAAAATTATGATTGAGACTAAAAATTTACTTCGACGTTTACACAAGCCGACACACATTACTTGGAATAATTACTGATCGTCAAACAACTCGGAAAAAAATCTCGAATAGACTACTGTAGAGGTATTTTTCCAGGGACACCGATGTAAGTTCAGACACCCATTTGTTACCATAGAAATTTGGTGCGAATGAAAATGATTCATTTTCGGATGTCAAGGAAAGTTATTTTGCAAACACCGTGGTATTCGACCGGAGTACGTTTTAGCTGAACCGATGTAACATGCGCAAATCAAAATTTCGGAGTTTGCGCAGCTAATTAGCAGTAACTGCTCCCTAAAGGCACATACATCGAGCTCGACACGATATTATTCTGCCGTGCAAAGGAAAAACGCCGTATGAACATTCGAGAGTTGCCAAATTTCCTTCGACGAAATGTTTATTTTTGAGGAAAACTTTGCATTTTTTACCTTGAAATTTTCAGAAACTTTTGGTGAAATTGCGAACAAAATTACACGAGACATTGGAAGAAAATTATTTTCAAATTTTCCCGAGAATTCGTCATTTACCGAAGGAAATTTGGCAACACCCGAGGGCTCATACGGCGCTCTTCCTTAGCACGGCAGTATTATGATGGTAACCCCCACGCGCAACAAATCACACTTGACGGTTGTCTTTGTTGCCTAGACGAAATGTTGAAGGCGTTTTGACTTCTCTCACAATCAGACTCACTGAGACGCGCAGTGACGCGCTTGATAAATGACAAGCCGGAGGCTGGGCATGTTTATTTTGCATTTAGCATGTTTATATTTCGGAGTTTAACACGCAAAAATCCTCCGAAATCCGCAAAATCCATAGGTTTCTGACAAGATGCATAATATCGATGGTGAAAGTTTGAAACCACGTATCTCCGTTTGCGACGTAGTGTACTTCCAGTTGGACGTATTTTTGCCAAACGGAACTAAGCGCCAATTTGAGTTCCTTTTGAGGAATTTAGAATCCCGGATAGCGCGTTCTGTCAAACGGAACTAAGCGCCATGGAAAAGCATTGCGAGTATAGGAACGCATGAGTTCGACGCCCGGTTCCGCCGCCAATCCAAGCCCCCCTCTACCTTCCTCCCCGATGGCGCTTAGTTCCATTTGACAGAAATACATCCAGTTATACTTCATTATTCCTTTGAAAAACTAGTCAACGTAATGTCTTGAAAACTTCCTGGATTTTCCTCCTTTCCTGGCAGAATATTCTGTAAAGATTTCAAGCAATAAAGTTGACTTGTTCCTCTTCGAAAATGTAAACCGGAGCGGAGATTTTGAAATACCGCGATGGAAATACGTGGTGTCACTCATTAGCCATCGGAATTCGGAAGAGAGAAGAGGAGATAGATGAATATATTTAATAATATTTAAGTGCTGTACTGATAAAACAGCCCTTAGATATGTTTAAATTAATTATCTCTACCGTGATTTGCGAACTATACCGCATGCGTAGAGCATAGTCATGTAAGTCGGAGTTTTTTCTGTAGTAAAGCTTCCTTCTCAATGTAATTTTAGTTGTACGACTGCGTTCATACGCTGAGTATAAGGATGGTAGTCCTATAGATGAGAAGGATAATGAATCTTGATGAATGCAGGTTTCTTGAACACAAAAATAGTAATTAGACTATTCAAATACCCAACTAAATGGTAGAGGTAAGTTTTAAATCTAGATTGAGGGTGTTCACTGGTATTTGCATATCAAACTGTTTCCAACTCAACATTGTAAAATTTTCCTCGCAAAACCGTTATGGTACCCGGTACAAATATCCGGTAAAATGATGACTTTTAAAAGTTTCCAAGAAATTCGAGGTCTCCGATCTTCAAACAGAAGTTCATTCCATTACTCTCATGGTGCCGTAAATGTGACAACCTAAAGCTGTGTCTCTTTATGGGTAACACTTAATCTTACCTCTATATTATAACCCGCATGCAACATGACCGATGTCTCTGAGAATGAAGATGAATTGCTTACCTCTGATGGGTTAAAAGATCCGTAAAATAACGGAATAATACGAGAGAAAAAAATACTGCCGACTCAGATAACTTAGTCAATAAAAGTACAGTATAGGCAAGACGGTTTGAAGGTATCCAAATATTCAAGCCCTTTCTGCAAGGTAAGAGGCTGTGTTTTGCATTTTTTGTAAATTGACTATTTTCCTTGTATTTGACTCCAATGAACAATTCAAGTAAAAGAACTAACAAACTAAACTTGAACAGCTCTCTGTAATTCAGCTCATCGTGCTCTAGGGCTAGGAAAACAAAGTGATGGTGAAACTCCCAAACCTCGTATCTCGTTGGCAGTGTTTTAAAATCTCTATCTCCATTTTACTTTACAAAAGAGAAAAAATCAACATAATTCCTTGGGGATCTCAAATCATTTTCTTCGCACGGAGAAGGAATAAAAAAAAAAAAAAAATAATCACGATGGTTTGCAAGCATTACTGTCAGGTAGTTTTCCATTTTAAAAAAATGCATTATGACAAGAAGTCTACAACGTCACAAACCAATATACCAACCTAGAAGATTGGGAGTTTCACCGTCAAAATGCTAAGGAGGTAGGTAATTATATCTGTATGATATGAGATGTTCTAGTTAGTCCTCACACTCTTCAAATGCTGGTTGGAAATAACAATGTTTGCGTTGAGCAATTATGAAGGAGCAAATATACGGAATTGTAAACCATTGATATGGAATCACAGTCAAACAAGGAAAGGACGAACAATGAAAATAGCTTAAAGGTCACTGTGGATAAACGTTTTTTAATTGATCAAACATGATTGGAACAATGAGAAAAAGGTGGAAATGGTTATACTATCATGAATGTGAAAACAAAAGTTGAGCTATTAGCCGATTTTAAAAATATGCAATGATTGCGACTCAGGCCATGGTTTAATAAAATAGTTAGTTAGTTAGTTATTTTATTCATAGACATTCAGCATCCGCGGCTATTAACGTCTTTACAAAGAACTTGAAAGATGGATGTATATACAAAAATTTACATTTTTTTTATATTAAGGGAGGCAAAGAGTTTCAGCAGTTTTGTTGTGACATTGGGTTCATCGTATGTTGGTGGGTTTGTATTACTTTTGGCTGTTGGTGAGTAAATCTGTGATCGGAGATCCCTGAGGGTAGAGCAGTCCATAATCACGTGTTTGACGGTGAGAGGTGATAAATTGCAGAAGTTACAGATGGGTTTATCTCCTCTACAGATGACATGATTGTGACTGAAAAAAGTGTGACCAATCCTAAGACGCGCAATTTCAACTTCATATGATCTTATTTGTGTAAGAGGATGTTAAGATATTTATACAATTTTGCCTTAACATGGTGGACAAGCAAACGTTTCGAGCAACACTTCGCAAACACTTTGAAATACTTTGAAACGTTTGAATTTGGGACCTTGGTTATAGAGGACGAAGTATGGAAATCATTAAATTCTACAAAAAACAGTGAAAAAAGCATCGCAGCTATCGAATAACCGCGTATTCTCAATACGGGCCTTGCAGGCCCGGGTTACTCATTCGTGTAGGTAAAAACGGTTACTCATCTAAGGGTTAAATATTGGCTCAAGGAAATACGTTGACAAGGCGCTTTTGAAAACTTCAATTCAATTTTCAGCTGAACCTCAAATTCCACCCACCATATAGACGAATTTATAGTTAAAGGAACGAGAGACGGGTGGGAATGATGGAGTGTGTTTGTCAGGTGAGAGCCGTACTGCCGTGATAATGCCGCAATCACACGCTGAATGTGGGAGCTGAATGTGGCTTGAATGTGGAAGTCATCGGCCCGATGCCTGAATTTTGCGCGTCACGCGCAAAATTCAGCAACGATTCTCACCAACCATCGGACTAATGTTGAATTTGTCTGAGCTATTCGAGTAGATTTGATACACATCTGTATGAAAATAACTCGAATTTACTAAATTTTAGCCGTTGGGCGATGACTGTTGACTTCCACATTCAGCTGCTAAAATCAGCGTGTGATTGCGGTATAAGGATGAACGCCGTATGAACATTCGAGAGTTGCCAAATTTCCTTCGATAAATGTTCTCAAATAATTTGCTTACACTGATTTTTTTCATTTTTATCAACAGCAGACGGTCAAATAGATCGTATTCGATAGTGGTTTGGTTCGAAACACTATAGAACATAACCTAAAAAAAAAAAAAAAAAAAAAAAAATAGGATTTCATTTGGAAGAGCTGAAAATGAACAAATTCCTGACAATTTCACTTTTCATTGCCATTTGATACTCGAAAGAATAAAAAATCGACCACAAAAGACCCGTTACATTTCATTTTTAAATTGACTTTTGAGGCTATGTTTACGTATTCAACTAATCGATATCGATACAATCGCACCTGTTTGATGCATTGAATACGATCTATTTGTTCTCGGCCAAAACTGCAATGTTGTTAAATGGACCACTAGACAAGGTACGAATTTCAGCATTCTGATACATGATCCTAAACCAAAATTTCGGGTTTGCATGCCCAGAACCGCACATCCATCGCGAATCCAGCCCTAAACCGCACAGTATGGCACAGCCCAAAACAGCAAATTTTTTTGGCGGACAAAACCGCACACACAGCGTAACAACGTACATGCGAAATGAAACAAATGCTTTTACTGCAATAATTTGACAACATGGGATCGCGAGGCCAGTTCGAAGATGATAGGAAAAATTGAGTTGTTACGCAAGTATGTGTGCATTATCGCATATTTTCGACGAGGATCGGCAGTATTTTTACGCCTCTGAACCCTCGGTTTTTTTAGTTACTGACGTCCTAGCTCAAATGCAGGTAGATACTGATCTGAATATTAACTCCTTCCTGAAGAACCGGCGAGCAATAATTAAAACTGCTGTTAAAAAAAAACAGAACTTTTCATTGAGAGAATACGCAGTCCTTCACACTACAGTAAAACCTGCAGAAGATCGCGATGATTATGAAGAGAGAGATGAGTCTAAGCTGCTGCGCTTTCTTCGGCACGTTGGCGTCGCCAACGTGCTGCAGGAAGGCTGCAGGAAGGCTGTACCTGGCGCTTACAAACCTAGAGGGATACTTCATGCATTGCGCAATGCGTCAAGTATCATTTAAGGTTTATAGGCGCCTATGCGCGTGTCACGCTGTTTGCCCAGCGGACAAATGTTTGTACAGCCTGTAAACGTCTTTACGGAATATATGAAAGTCGGATACAAATACGATAGTGTTGCAAACCAGTCAAAATATAAGGTACGTTCCTTTTCCCCTCTATTGCTAATGACACATCATTGTGTGCGGTTTAGGGTCTCTGGTTTTCAGGTAGGGTATTTCGATCTGTGCGGTTTTGGGTCGTCCCCCAAAATTTCACGTAGAACATGATGCGCACAACAAAAATTACGGAAATAACTCCTTAAGAAGATGTTTACTGATTCTTAGTGCGTGGATTCAAACCACCCGCTCATGAAAACTCAATGCTCTACGTGATTCACATCGTGCGCTAAACGTTATCATGACAGTCTCTTGCGGTATAAAAATCTGGCAACCTCAATCTTGACGCTTTGGCTTAGCTATAGCAAATTGCTTATATTTTGAACAATACATGGTGGGAAATTAACATGCTTATTTGCGAAGCTTGCTGAAACCGTTGTAGTGCGCGATTTGCCTCACGTAGAGCTTTGAGTTTCTTGTGAGCGGGCAGTTCAAAATCCGCGTAACAAATGTGAAATAAAAAAGGTTAATATCTTCATTAGGAGTCAGTAATTTTCGTTGCGCGAATCGTATTCTACGTGAAATTTTGGTTTAGAAACATGTATCAGATTGCTTAAATTCGTACCTTGTCTAGTGGTCCATTTCAAATTTCGCGCCACAGCTCCAGGAGCGGAAGTCGAAAGCCGAGTTCTAGCTGGAAGGGTCGGGCAGAGCATACCTACGTAGTTATAGCATGTTTAATGTTAATTTCCAGTTCCATTTAGCAGAAATACGTCCATAACATCAAATGGCCTGTTAGGTATGCATCACGTTATTTGTCTTCTTATGGAGATGCGTTAAAGTCCATTCTATATGTATCATGCTGGTGGACCAAGCAAGTAGAGTACCTCTATAGTGAGAGTATGGACAGATTGCTTCATGGAGAGCTTAATGCCCAAAAGTGCAGCCACCCTTCTAACCAACTTCTAACGCACAAAATTTCACTGCCAGTCTGCAGATTCCAATTCTAACCATGATGGCAAAGAATGTACAGAAATGAGCGTTCTTCCGCGAAATTGAGTAAATTTATGCAAAAACTGAGTCAAACACGTGCTTAATAAACGACGGTTCGTAACAATAGTATTAGTAAATCGTTCTGGATAATTGAAATTCATAGGTTGGCTGCATTTCTGGGCCCTAACTTTATTCGCAGAAGTATCGGTGTAGGCCTGATGGATTTTCGGAGTTTCACATCTGTCCATACTCTCGCTATACAGGTACTCTAAAGCAAGTAACCGTCCGTTTCTCGCTCAACATTCTGCCTGTACTCCTCTGGTTTTAAATCATTGACACAATCTTTCAATAAGAAAGCTAGTCCGGTAATAGACGGGACAACAGTGGGATTGTCGTGTACGAAAATGGAGCATTTGTGGACTTGAACACCGGTACGTAAAGGCCACCATTGACACATGGCCACAAATGCAGATCTACATGTGCCGCGCAAATCTCTGGGGATTGACTGGAATTCATCAAGAGCTGCCTGGCAATTCTCATCCGAGATTGAGACGTGATTAGAACAAGTGTCTAAGCGCACTTTTTGAAGTAGAGAGGCTTTCTTCTGGCTGAGTTCATCTGCCTGAAATCGAAATGACACAAATCATCATCAGAGCATGAGTAAGAAAAACTCCTCAAATATCAAATTGCTGAACATTCTAGAAGCTTGGCTACGTGAGACTCTGCAAGGATCTTGTAATACTAGACGCGACCCGACCCCCAGAGGGCGCTTCGCGCTCTCTTAGGCCCACAGGCCCACGTCGACAAAAGAATGACAAAAAAAAAAAAAAAAAAATGAAAATATTTTCATACCCGACTCTCATTTGTCCAATCTCCCTCTGACCAGGAGCGATTGGACCAATAAGAATTGAATGAAAAAATCGGAATTTATTTCAAACTTCACAGAAATTCGTGTAATCATGGGCTCTTAGGAAACTACCACATGGCTAAAATTGGCAATATACGAGTTCCAGTGCTTAAAATAATCGTGCGTAGGAAATGCATCAGGCATTGAACTATCGAGTCAATTTCTGTTCAATAATATAATGGGATTTTCTAGCGGTGATTTAGCTACAGCCCCAAAATATCTACAAACCTAGCTTTACCAACCGGTCTAAACAGGCCCTAGGATGAAAATTTTTGTCATTTTCCAATTTTTCCACCTAAAATGCTGTGCTTCATAAAGTGATTCACAAAAACCCTCTAAAATCGGGTGCTAACGTGGTTTTGAAAAGAAAACAAGAAGAAACATCCAACATGAATATGTTGGAAAAGCGTGCCGAAGAACTGAAATCTAGTGTGTGCACTATTTCCATTTCAACGAGATGTGTATAAATTAGTACTCTCTGCAAATTGGGGAGGAATTATTGATTTGATACCGTTGAATGTAAATACATTTTATTGAAAATACATTTTATTGAATAAAGAAAGTAACATAATTATATTGGATGAACAAAGAAAATAACATCATAAATCATTTAACTGAATTGGTTCATTCAGAATTTCAAATTAAAGTTTGGAAATTGTTCAGTTTGTTGCGTCATGTTGGAGATTGCTCAGTTTGCAGCAGCAGAGTATGGAGTTTACTCTGTTTAATGAGTCAAACTTTGTCTTTTCTCTTTTCTTCGATTGATTTGTATTAAAATGAGACTTTAAGGTATCTTTTCTGGAAATAAAAAAAAAAAAAACGTGACACCAAAAAAAAAAAAAAAAAAAAAAAAAAAAAAAAAAAAAAAAAAATGCAACTTACACTCAAGGGAACCTAACCTCCAAAACTCTGCCTTCCAATTGGTCGAATTGGAGATTGCTCACTTCGCTGCAGTTGTAACTATGGAGATGCAGCCAACTTGGGTTTAACCGCTTTTGAAAAGACGCTGATTCGCTAAATAGTTATGGCGGCATTTAAACTTCTAATTTAAATCCTCCGAGCGTAGAAAAGCTTATTTGACGTACCTATGAAAGAAAATAATACGGTTTCCACGGGAAAATGTTCTCAAGGGTTTCCAGTAACAGGATAATTCGGTTTCTCGATGAATGACCTTCAGGGCTTGACACTATAACGGTTCAAAAACGGAAGAACGGATCCGACGGAAAAAAAATTCGGACCGCCCCTTGAAAAGCATTGGTCGATCGGTGTGCTGTACTACAGTACATCCGAGTGATTTCAAAAAGCGAGCCCTATAGGCACGCTTAAAAAAAATTGTGGCCCCAGTGAGTTTTTATTCATCGCTACCCCTCAAATTCCCAACCGCGGCCTTTATAGAAACTTATTTAAAATACATAGAGTTCACAAGTTTTACCTGTTAGCTCCACAATTAGGTGCAGTGAGTGAATAAGAAAACAGTGACCGAGAGTTAAAATATAAAAATGTAAAAATTGCAGTTATGTAAATATAGGCATAGTTTCGTGGACGTAAGTGCTACTTTTTTTAATGTGATTTTAGTGTAGGTTGTTCCTCATCAATTCAAGATAGCCGTTTACAATATTTGTATGGGTATTGGACAAAAATTGCTCCATCCCTAGTTCTGGACAGCATGTTCTTCCTCGAAGTTTATGCAGAATTTCCTTCGCACAGACAAGAAAAGTCACAGAAGTTTTAAAGAATTGCCGCTGAATAGTTTTCCGTTAAAAAATAAAGTATGAGAGGAAGTCAGGTCTGCGACATCGCAAAACGAGTTATTATGTGATTGCTTACCTACACCATCGAAATAATACTGAAACAGTCTAAGTAACATAGAGAACAATTACCGTCATTTCACCCGGTTGCCTGTGAAACTTAGCGATGTATCCCTGGATTTTTGTGATAACCGCTGGAGAATGCGCTTTGATGGTCACGGGAATGGCCGGGTAGGGGTACCATGGAAATAAAATCGGTTGGGGCTGTGCTGCCTGGGTTGGCTGTGGGGGCAGTGGGGGCCGTGGGGGCAGTGGGGGCCGTGGGGCCAGTGGGGGCCGTTGGTGAGATTGGGGCCGTTGCTGAGTTTGGGGCTGTTGTTGAGGGAAGGACCATGGTAGCTGAGATGGGGGTCGTGGCTGAGGTTGGGGCCATTGCTGAAATGTAGTCGGCCTGGGTGACAGTTCTGCGGGTGAAGTGCCACGACTTCTACCCTGTCTGCTTGATGAGGCACCGGTGGAGCCGCGACTGCGACCGCGGCCAAACACTGAGTTACTCAAAGTACGCCATCGCCCAGAGCTTTTTCGCTCGGGCGGCCCTTGAACAGCACCGAAAATCACAATACACACAAACGTCCAAAGATGCAGTTTCATCGCGGCTCTCAACCCTCTACTGCATGGAATTTTTTTGGCGACGCCGATTTTGATGAAAAGAATATATGTTATAGTAAAATGTAATCAAAAAGGCACGTTTTTGAGCTTTTTTTGAAATTTAAATTTTTTCTTTAACTTTTAAAGCTTAAAAAAGCGCGTTGCCATACGGCAACAACATGTGGTAATTTCTTGCCAGAGTATCCACTTGTTTCCATATGGTAACAACATACAGTGCAGGAGTGGAATAGTGATACCGGGGCATAACTCTTGTGCGGGACTTTTGACAAAAAAAAGCTAGGGAAACAAGTTTTTTTGATTCTTCTAACATTACCAAATTCAAAAAGCGTCTAATGCTGAATTTTAAGCTCCATTTTTGGACAGCACACGATACATGATTGCGTCGGAGCCAGTATGTTGGCCAGTACGTATGGCAACAGGAAAAATATTGGGCCAGAAGTTTGTCGGTATATTGTTGCCATATGGCACCTTGCCGTTTTTGAGTCGAAAATAATATTTCAATAATATTTTTTTCTTATCAGTCCATAAAATTTTCAATCTAGATAGTGTAGGCAATGACTGTGATTTTTTTCCCGTCTCTGAAGGCAAGCTAAGTCATTCAAGACATTCTCCAAAGTTGGGGCTACTCGCTGCTACTCCTTGAAAATGGCCGCGTTAGAAAAACGGGATTATATACTTGATTTGGCAGCTCCAGTTCCATCCACCACTATTTTTTTTAGGTTGGTAATGTTGTTAAGTTCCCTAGAATCCACACGGGGTACCGATATGAGCGTTCCTGAATTTACTATGAATTAAATAATTGCTGTTGCCATATGACAACGCGATGCGGTAAAGGGTTAACGAGCGCCTAAAGTCGCCCAGAGCTTCGGGCGAGGGGTGGTATCACTGCACAAGTATTGATCAGCATAGACACTAGAGAGACACTGAGCACTTTAGTGAAACTGAGCGACTCGGCTTCGAGGAGATAGTAGTTGCGCTGACTTTTTTTTTGGGGACGCATCAGTCGAAATTGGTGGATTTTTTTGTGCAGTGGCGTCGCGTAGATGCTCGATTATCGATATTTCCCCTAGGTAAAGGATCGATTATCGAGGTCTCCGTTGCAGACACCACACTCTATTTATCGATCTTTTTCCATGTAGGTTTAAATGGATGAACAATCGATTTCTCGCAAAACACGCCACGGTACTGTTTTCGTGTTCCGAGTACGACGCAGAATTTTCGAGCAAGAGACCCGGAAAAAGTAGCATTAAAGTACAAAGTGCTCCGAAAATAAAACTTATGAACGACGCATGACACCGAAACGCAGAAGCCGTTCTGAGTGCTTTCACAAATTCACTAATGATGCATCATCAGTCGACAGCTCTATAGCTCTATAGTTTGCGTTAATGGTAGCGCTCAATGTCAAAGCCCAATCACTGACGACAGTTTTTGAGAGATTCGGGATGTTCTATGCGCCCTAAAAAATTCAAAACTCGTGGGAATTTCCGCTCTCACTCGGAAAGCATTAGATTTTCCTCAGAGGAAATTTTCGAATAAAAAACTAAAGCAGCAAAAACGCTTTAGTGATTCTGAAATTGCATGACTACTCGGAACAGAAACAGGAAATAGCTTTTCACAAAATGGGAAGTGCTTACATCAAAGTCGAGCAAGTTCGCCTTAAATTACAGCGCAGGCACTATAACCTCCCAAGTAGTCGAATAATGGTATCGTCGTGAAATGGCGCGAAAATATTGAAAAACTGTAGCTATATACCAAATCAGAAGACGTAATTTTAACGGTACAGCGGTTTGCTGCAATGTTCTGTGTAGGCAACACAACTTCCCACGTAATCGAATAGTGGTATTATCGTGAAATGGCACGCTCACTAAGAGATTACATTAAGCAGGTGATTCGATGGACGCCGTATTTTGTGTCAGAACGGCATGCGATATATCGCATCAATTGGTTCCATTTTTTCAGCTACTCGTCATTTTTCTCCAATTTTGAGATCGCAATTCTGTTGTCCGGAGACTAAAGCACGCACTTACCAATTTTAACAAAGAAATTCAACGTAATAAAGGCGTGGTTTTTTTTTTAGAGAGAAAACATCGCATTCGATACTGATATCGAAACTGCACTCGAATGCGATGTTTTCTCTCTAAAAAAAAACCACGCCTTTATTACGTTGAATTTCTTTGTTAAAATTGGTAAGTGAGTGCTTTAGTCTCCTAACAACAGAATTGCGATCTCAAAATTGGAGAAAAATGACGAGTAGCTGAAAAAATGGGACCAATTGATGCGATATAACGCATGCCGTTCTGACACAAAATATTGCGTCCATCGAATCACCTTAAACGAGCTCTTATTTGGTTGAAAAGTGGTATCATCTACCACACAATCACAGTCCGTCGTCGAATTTGTTATTCACTCGATTATTTTTTTTAGAGCCGCGCGTCGAGCCCACCCACTCAAATTATATAATGGTGTGCATTTTGGTCGTATTTTGATTGAGTTTCTCAGTTCACGGGGCGATTATTTCATACTATTTATAATTCACGAGCTTTTCCTTAGTGTATAGAAGCGAGAAGGTTATGCACATAGTTACGATCCTACGCCATCAGGAGAACAACTATGAATCACTCGCAATTATTTTACTGAATTAGTGATAACAATGGGATGCCAGCTGTGTTACTGGAATGATTCAACGGTGGAGCCTTGAACGTCTAGTAACACTTAAATTACATGCTTGGTTTTACAACAGAGCACGCCTGAGGATCTAAAATTAACTTTTAGCTTTTTAAAAGTGAGCCGGTATTTCATGCTTCCTGTGAACCGCGCTTTGACTTGTCAGGAAAAAGGTGTCAGAATACATTAGTGCGAACTGGAGTACGTGATGAAGTAAAAAACCCTCCGCGTCATACCGAAAAGTATGAGGAATTTTGTGCAATACTAGGTGGCGGCTCAGGATATCAATAAATTATACCGACGAAGATTAAAAGTCAAGCGTCATATAGAAACGTTTTATGCGGGTAAAAATAAAAAATGTGTAGATTGCTCTTTCATTTGGAAGGGTTTTGATGGGCATTTCAATTACTCTTGTGGACTTTCACCCGGATGAATTTCCTCGAAAAATAAATTCTAAAAAAGTAGTTTTCCAGAACAATTTACTTGATGCAGGGTATGTTTTTAGTAAAAGTTTACATGGAGGGCCAGTAACACGCAACTGTTGTCGATGAATCCGAGAATGACCTCAATTCGTTTCCTCGGGGCACCAATAATTGTTCAAACATAAGATCCCCTCCTTCTTTTTCTTTAGAAAAAAAAATAGAGATCGATTTTCTAGAAAAAACCTCTTGCGCGGTCGTCTGCAGGGCCGTTGGAACCTTTGAATCTAACCCTTTTATGTTAGATAAAGGTCAGGTCTCTACTTATCACACCCATCGCCGTATTTTCTTTTCTTAAGGCTTTTGTTTAAGCGTGCCAGTAGGGCTCGCTTTTTGAAATCACTCGGATGTACCATAGTACAGCACACAGATCAACCAATGCTGTTCAACGGGTCGTCCAAATACTTTTTTCCTCGCACCCGTTTCTTTGTCTTTGAACCATTACACTGTCAAGCCCTGATGGTCTTTTACCAAAAAATCTAATGAACTGCTAATTGGAAACCCTTGAGAACATTTTTCTGTCAAAACCGTATTATTCAGTTTGACAGAAACCTCATAGGAGCTTTCTTACGCTCGGAGGACTCAACTCTAGAACCATCTTTCCCGCCAAAACTCTATAGCCAATGAGCGTCTTGCACTGTAAGTGCAATCTGTGATGAGCCTCGTGACTCATTATACTATGCACTAACCATGGCCCCTGCCGAAATCCACTTAAACCACTACAGTTATCTCGCGATTTAGCTTTGGGTGTCCGGTTTCGAGCAAGGCAATAAAAGACGGCGAGGCGATTAACCGATTAACCATTCACCGTGATGCCAGGATCCACCAAATTTTCTCAAAAATTGTTTTTCGTCTATTTAGCGAGTTTTTCTTTACTTTCCGTTGAAGTACAAATAAAAAGAGACCTCATTTGTACAAATCGGCCGAATAGGAGAGAAGTTACAATTCGAAATCCAAAGAGATTAACTGAACGCGATTTCGATGCACGGCAGTTCGCCCAAATCACGGTCGTGCGCAAATGCCGCATATCAGCTTAAAATCAAGATAATTGGACGGAATCTTTAAAATTAATTTACATTCAACGTTCATGAATCAATATTTTCTCTCAAATTTAGCAAAAAGTACCAATTGATGCAAAAAGCAAAGACGTGAAAATAAGAGGTATTTGTCCAACATTTCAGTTATTCGGCACGCTTTTCCAACATACTCATGTTGGATTTTTTCTTCTTGTTTTTTTTTCTTTTTTTTTTTTAAAATATACAGTTGAACATAAATTCTAACTATTTGGATAAATTGATATACGACTATTTCTGACCCATCTAAAAAACCACTTATCTACATAGATCAGGTAATGGCGCGGCGTATATGTTGTTTTCCAAACGAGTCACACATTGTGGCTCTTAATCGCACAATGAAGCTTACAACATCTTGATTTTAATGTTAATTCTACCTGTATGAGTGAGGTAAATCAAAAGGACAATCTTAGGAAAGCAGGTTCAGCGGCAATTAGATTTCAAATGACTAAAAATTCGTGTTTCCCGTCCATAAATAGTCCACGTTACCACGTTTAACAAAATTAAACGAACGGAGGCCGAGATAGCACTTAAAGTTCGTCCGCGATCTTAAATTTTAGAACTCAGAAAATTAGAGTTAGGACGAGTGATATCCAAAATCTAAGCTCAGATTCGGATTTCTCGTTAAAAATCTGTAATATTTCATGTATCATACGATAGTAAAGAGTGATGGAAAGAGGCCTAACCAAGGCATGCCGATTCTAACATATCAAGTCACAACTTGGCAACATGGGTGCTCACTGAGCGGGTCAGCTGATCACCAAGAGTTTTCTCGGAAATTATTCGGGACGAAACCAAATGCTTAGCGCCGGCGCCAGGGCGAATTCCGAGAAGCTGGCGGCATATAGATAAGAGGGTTGAATTCCTTCATGATAAATAAATTCTTCTTCCTCCTCAGCTGACCTACTCAGAATGACCATGTTGCCAAGTTGGATTGATATGTTAGAAGCCTTTGCTTCATGCTATGCTAACGCATGATGCATGAAATTGCATAGATTTTTCACGAGGAATCCAAATCTGAGCTTGGATTTTGGTTATTTTGCGTTTTAATTTATTTACAACTGCATGATGAATTACAGAGTGTTCTTAATTTGTCAGGCAGTAGCGATTGTTATATTTTTTACTTTTTTTCGATTTTTATAAATTAAACAACGAAGATGAAAAAGCTCAGTTCTTACATCCAGTAATCAAAACACGCATTTGAACCGCATTGCAAGTAAGCACAGTTAAATTTTAGGTCTCTTCTTTGCCTTTTTTAATTAGGGACTGAGAGTTACGTATGTATTGTCTGTTTTTGTTTTTTGGATGAAGGATTTGGCTCCATATTTTTTAGGGTAAGCTGTCTTATTCTGGATAAAGATCACATGAGGAGCATTGTAATACTCAAAAAGTTTAATACGATGTACAAATGGATAGAAAGGCAATACAAGTTTTGTGTATCTACGTATATTTAATTTATTTATTGATTATCAACTTTTTTTTTTAATCACTGCAATGGAGACGGAGGTTGAATTATTCCGCCCGACCTAAATTTGTGTTGTACGCAACCTTACTAATAATATTGAACAGCGTGTTTCAAGTTATTTGATCAGCAAAAAAATTATGTAATTTTAACTACTTAAAACATTAGTACAACTCCAATGAGTTGACGTGCTATTCCAATAAGTTGAAGTGTAGCCCGAATAAGTCGGAGCACAACTCAAATTTGCTGCACGGCACCGATAAGTCTTTGTACAACACTAATTTGGGTTAGCTGAGTCGAAATGCGGAGATGTTGCATGTGTGAGGGACTTGCGATTTGACTGTTGATTCGAACGTAAAATTTCGCGAGAAATACGATGGTGCCAATGGTTTTCTCTGAAATCAACTCCCAAGCTCAAAAAATAAGCTCTCAAGTTGAGGCCAAAATGAAGGGGATATCCCACGCTATCCTGAGAGTCCACGTCTACATCAAGACAAACTCTCCATGCAAAGCTAGGGAGCAAATACATCAGCAGGGTTGACGTGTTTTCAGTTTTAGAGTTCCCAAATAAAGTGGCAGCCCTGTCAATGTATTTTCTCCGTATCCTTGCAAACTCTGAGTTTGTCTTGATGTAGAGGTAGACTCTCAGGATAGCGTGAAATATCCCCTACATTTTGGCCTCAATTTGAGAGCTTTTTTTGAGCTTGGGAGTTGATTTTAGAGAAAACCAGTGGAACCATCGTGTTTCTCGCGAACTTTTACATAAGGATTAATAGTCAAATCGCAAATTCCTCACACATACAACATCTCCATTACCTCCTAAAACACATTGTGCAGTCAAAGTCATGGTAAATGATAATACTTTTGCAATGGATTTGATGTCACTGTTATTCTACACTGTTTTGATTTTCCAAAGTGTGATTTTCAAAAATCTGCTAGAGACAATTCTTCATCTTCAGAAGTCTTTGCTTTTATCCATCGTTCCAACATCCGTGATATCCTTGCTCGCGCGTTTTTGAGCGGTTGTGAATCAGTGTCTTGATCTGGCATCATGTCCGCACAGTGAGCAACTCCTGTAATGACCGTTATTCATTATTCGATGGCAAAAAGGAGAAGAAGAAAATGAACTCAAGTCTCCATGGTATAGAAATAAGGTTAACCCAACGACTCGGAACTGAGTTTCATTTGGACATATTTCTATCAAACGGAACTATGTGTATTATAACGTGAGCCCTGTTATGAACATATTCTTATGGGTCCCAGGGCTCATGTGTTAATGTACATAGTTCCGTTTGGCAGAAATACGTCTATTTGCGAGTGAGCATGAGTCAGTTGCGCTAAAATCGTGTTTTGATGGTTTAAGCTTATAAATTAGCAAAACAATAATATGATCTCCTCGAGCGCTGAGTTTCTGCGTCCAATATTAATAGAGATATCGCCCTAAAAAAATGACGTCATCAATGTATGACGTCATCCACTATGATAGTGCATATAACGATTTTTATCGGAATTGCATACTGTAAAATTGTATTATCAACTGCTTTCCCTGAGGAATCTCCCCGTCTTCCGAAATTCATTTGAAAATGTACGTAAGTCCTCTAGAATTGCTCGTTGCATGGATATGGTTGAGAGATGAAAGGTAGGAAATCTGCCTAAAATCTAAAAGTTTGTAACCTCCTTACTAAGGCATTCTCTAATTCAAATGAATCAGCAAGAATATTCGTCAAATTACTGCACACGAATGAATAAAAGTACAAACGTTTGCAACGAACCTTTAATGGTGATAGCGACACTTCCTTTGGGAGCTTTTTTCATGATGCCAAGTGGAGACCATGGGTCATTCATTCCGTGAACAAACGCCACTCTGGTCACAGGTAAGTTATACCCTCCGTAGTTCAAATTAGTCTCGTTCACAGACCTTTCGACGAAAGATGTGTCAAACCTGAAAGTAATTTTCAAAATAAAAGTTCTGAGCCTTTAAGAAAATCAGTCAATACTCGTATTCCATAAATAACTCTACATGTATGAATGTAACTCTATAAGTGTGACTTTGAGGGTATGATGATATTTTCTAAATGCATATATTGTGCGTAGAAGTATTATCACTAAATGCGGACGTGCAGAGATTAATAACTTTTAAGGAGTACTTTTTCTTGTGGCAAACCTCAATTTCTGCTAAAGTTTATAAAAAAAAAAAAACTTAGTTTGAAGGGACATAGTTAAAAATGTATCTTAAAATAAAACTTCGATACACAACGATATGAAAGCTTATAATGAAACGATTCCTGATTGTGGTAACTTTTTCCAACTAATTAAATGCTTTTGACTTACTTTCTATTGTACGCGTCTGTGCAAATGCTGTCGCCAAAGTCAGTAGTTATTTTATCTCCAAATAAGTCATTCTTCCTGTTGGACGTAAAGAACCAACCGAACTCGGTGCAAGTTTGGTAGAACCATTGTCGAACTAAAAATGTGAATGAAAATTGATGGTATAAGAAAACATTCGCAATTGCAATATATCGACGGTATAACCGAAAAAATCCGTACTTCGATATGTGATGCTGCAGTAGCATGATTCCTGCATGTTTTAATTTATTTTTCAAATGAAAAAATACGTAACATAATTTCTTGAAAAGATCCCTGATTTCATTTTCTCTAATGAGGAATGTTCCGCAAAAACTCCAAGCAAGATTGTTGCTTTGCTCCACTAATAAAATACAATTGTAGCGGCGATTTTGCATCACCGCAAACGAGATACGCGTTTTTGAAAAGTCACCGTCAATATCTGGGTCAAAACGGGCTGCAGGCTGATTACTGAAACTGATAGACGAAGTGATAGACATAAAAGACATATATAAGGAGTATGGAGCGTTCTTATTGGTTGAAGTGGGTGGTTCCTATATACTAAAGGAGAAAACGATGGACGAATTATAAGCCTCTTGTTGGTGGCCGTTATTTAATCTATTACCGACCTCCTTTGTCCATTGTAACCACCCTTTTCCACCAATAGGATCCTTATTCTATATCCCTTTTTTCTTCCCCTTGTCTATAGCTTTGTCTATCAATTTCAATAATCGGCCCGCTTGCTTCTCCGGCGAATTTCCCTTGCTCGATATAATGTTGTATATCTGAACGGTAGTGGAATCCCGTGTTTATCATTCATTAACATCTTTAAAGAGACAGCCTATAGATACAGTTGTATTGACATTGCAAGTGGTTATCGATGTAAGGTGACATTTACAGAAGACTGATGCCTGTCACCGCAAAGAGGTAGGTCCCTAACCACCTCCGACCATGATGAGTGACAGAATTTTCTAAAAGGGAATATCATTATATCTCAGAAGCTTTGCGCACTGGAGAGCCAGGAAAAATTGGCGGGGATTTTGGAATTGCTTATACGGGTGATCCAGACCACCCGTCCACTATCTCTATCCGGAGAACCACTGAAAATCGAGTTTTGAGGGTCAGGCCCGCCACAAAGGTGGGGACACTGGGTCCAAGGCCCGGGCCCCGGTACCATGGGCCCAGTATCCCCACTCTTGTGGCGGGCCTGGCCCTTAAAAATCGATTTTCAGTGGTTCTCCGGATAGAGACAGTGGACGGGGTGGTCTGGATCACTCAGTATATTGCCACCGCTAAAAGCAAAGAGAATCGTAATATTCCTCAAAAGTATTTTCGCGACGTGCTTGAAAATTCTCTGACTCAATGATGAAGGGTGAGAGATCAAGAGAGGCATATTAACGAAACCAGGTAAGGATACGCATAGTGCACGCTTAAAGAACTCACCTCCAAAAAGAACTCCCAAATTAGTATCCTTAAGAAAAGCCACCAAGTTCGCAAATTCATGGGCGAGGCATTGGCCCCCTCTGATGAGTTTGCTGAACTCGGCATATCGATGAACCTGGCAAGAATAGAACATTTCTATAGCTTTAATCGAAACTAATGTACAGGGTATGTTTAAGGTCACTGCAGGCACGTATTTTGTGGACCGTAATGAGCGTTATCACTACTTTATAGTTGTTTTTATTTTTTGGAAACAAGCGAAACAATGAGCTTACAGCCCCCTTCCCTAGATTTTTGGGAAACTAATCTTTTTCACTGAATTTTGGCGGTATGTAAGGAATAAAAGGAATAAAAAGTGGCTACTTCCATGCTATTTTGCCTTGAAATTATCAAAATGAACTATATGTTATCTAAATAATAAAAGGGAAATGAGAACCTCAAAAAAAGTTACATCTCAAGTTGAAGGGAAATTTTAGGGGGTCTTGGGTCTTTCAAGGGGAAAGACTTGCCTCCCCCTCCTCCTCTTCTTCTTCGGTGCCCCAATCCAAAAGCAACCCTTAAGTTGAGAAATCGATATTTTTGAAGTCATGGATGAATTCATCGCTAGAAAGTGTGAGAGCTGGAGGGTTATTTTTCTGACTTATGGCGCATCAATGCCGAAATTTAGGAAAAATCTGTTAGATAGCCACAAAATAGAAATGCACAATCAGTAAATCGAAAATTAGAAGATGAATTTTCATAGATCCGGTTGGCGATCAAGTATACCTGTGATGAAATTGATAATAATAGCCAAATTTTGGCTATACTACATCCACAATATGTTCCACACTAATAACAGTTCACTAAATAACTGTCCCAAAAATGGGAGGAAGATCTTGGCATCGACTGAAAACGATGTAGACAAACTTTTTGCGAAGGTGAAAATATCTTTTTTGACCCATGGATTATGCTTCTGCAGTCAAACTATTTAGCCCAGGAAGACCGTGCAGCGCAGCGTACTCATCAACAAGACCATCATGCCGAAGATACTGTCCACAAATTACGTAAATGCACCTAGGGGGAGAGGAGAGGGGGTCAAGAGGTGCCTTACGGGTGCCTAACGGGATAGGGGGAAATCAAGGGCTGGCTTAGGCGTACGTCGTTTTTGTTTGTCAAAATTTAATTTTCTAGATTCTATTTCTTCCAAATTTCGTTACTTTAAAGACTGACTACAGTCCAAATTTCGTTCTTTTTAAACGTTTAATGTTTTTTTTTTGTTAAAATGTAATTCTTTATGAATTTTTTGAATTTAAAAAAAACTGATTATTTTTTCAATACAGCTGTTATGAATTTTTTGAATTTAAAAAAAAACTGATTATTTTTTCAATACAGCTGTCATGATCTTATACCAGCGATTAGTAATGTTTAAAACAATACGATTTGTTTCAACACCATTTTTTCATTAAATTATGCATTTAAAAGATAGAAGAGTGGGGGGGGGGGGTCTGACCAGCCTTACGTAATTATTTAAGGGGGGTCTAGGCTAGCCTTACGAGTGTCTTACGGGGGGGGGGGGGGTGTAAAAGTCGGGGAAAGTACCGTACGTAATTTGTGGACGGCCCCTTAAATTGAAATGTAGATGGCTCATTATTCAATTTAAAGTCACTCATTAATTACGATTTTATGAGGTATCCAAAGATAGCGGGAGCGCGTGAACTTATATAGGGTCGAATTTAAACCATCTTGACAGCGGTGTCTCAAAATTTTCTCTCCTTAATTTTTAGAAAGGTAACCAATGAACATCCTCTTTCTAAAATTGTTAAAAATTTTCTTGCTCGTATGAAGGTTATTATCACAAGCAGTTGCACTCAAAAAATAATATCTTAGATTTTACCATACTCTGACACAGTGATACGGGTATGGTAATAAACACCAGACTCTATGGTGGCATTTACCATATTGTTGTAAGTATCGCTGAAGTTCTGGAAAATACAACCATAATTCAGGTGATTTTCACTAAATAGTTTCACTGTGTGAAGAATCGAGTAGACGTATGGTAGATGTTACCATATTTTTTTTTTTTCAGTGTGGTACTACCTTTCAAAAAATTATAAAACAGAAGATGAAATAATGTGACTGGTTTGCTTTTCTCTATTCAAATAAAAATCGTGAACGTGCTGAATCACCACTTACGGGACATTTAATACTCTCGTCCGTCATGTATTCACAGGCATTCTGGATTATTCCCACGTCCCCATACTGGGCGGCTGAACCGATAGGTATTGCGAGACTCAAGAAGAAATAACTGATATCATTTTTATTATCCTCCAGTGGTCTACAAGTGCTAGAATATAAATTTTCAAAATGTAGAACAGGGGAGACATAATTATTTCATACCAATAATTATTAAACAAACAGATCTTATGCAATAAAGATTAAACAAAAACAAAGACAACGTTAATGATTGCGGGGTGCTCATTCTTTTACGAGGGTCTAGCCTTAAAGCAACGACTGTATAATTGTCCTTGTCATCGTGTTGCATAGCCATTGTCTAGAAGGCAATTTTTTTAAACTGAAAAAGCAAACAAGAAAAACTACACACATTGTATTGCATCGTGTTGCATCGTATTTGTAGCCGTGCATGAAACTGAAAGCCGCAGCATGAAAGCTAAAAGACAGTGTTCTCGTGAAAAGTATGGCGTATTCATAATTGCACGAGACACGTTGCTGGGCGATTTATGCCCATGACATGTTCGACATGCTCATTAATACGAGACTATTCGACAAGTACATTGATACATTTTCTTTTCCAATTTCGTTTTTGTTTCTTTTGTCGGTTTAAAAATAGAGAAGACTTACTCGAAAAGATCGTGGTAATGTGCTCGCTTTGTTGCGTTTCAGCACACCCTCGCTCATAATTTTATTCGCAGCTCTGACTGCTTCCTCGCACTTGTGACTACCCAGGGATGACAATGACTTCGAGACGGTTTCGAAATATTCTGAAAATTAAGAGTCTTACAATTTTCAACGATAGTACATAACATCCTTTATTTTTTGTACTTTTTATCGACAAAATACGTATATGAACACGAATGTATGCATGCTTGCAGTTATTATGGCAGACGTTTATGAATGAGTTCTTGGCTGCCGTTATTTTTTGTAGTGCTCCGAAAACACAAAAAAATAAGGCCAAGAAAAAACAATCAACCGATTTCAGCTCCCTCTTAAGACAAGCGTGGCGCGCGCGCCTTCAACCTGTTCGATAGGCAATCTGCCTCGGTTTTAATGGTCACAAATTCTTGTATCTAAGGTAACCTAGAATCAAAGCGGGTACTCGGTACTCGTAATCCCATCTTACGCGGAGTAGCGATCGACCAATTAATAAATTGACTATCCACTTTCTGAGTGGTCACGCAATTTGAAGCTAAAGCGCACGAAAAAAAGCACGGCAATAAGGGAAGCATTAGAGGAATTTTAGCGATTTTAGACGATAATTTCTCGAAAAAATGGCGAGCCTGCATGAAGGCTATTTCCATTTAAATCTTCCGTCACATTCATACGGCGCAATGATACAACTATTTGAATTCTCCGGAATGCGTAAGATATTACGCCGCATTCGAAGGCGTTTTCAAAACAGCCAAGTTCCGATACCCGGATAATCGTTTTGCCTAGTTCATATTCTTTTGTTATATTCCGTACCACTCGTTTATTTTTTATCCTCGTAGAAAAACCACCCATTTGCTAAATACAATTCTAGCTGGAGCGCACTTCAGCTATGCATTCACCACTGCAAAAATGTCAAAGGAAATCGACACGCCCAGCGTGCATGGGGGCTATTTCCATTTAAATCTTCCGTCACATTCTTACGGCGCAATGATACAACTATTTGAACTCTCCGGAATGCGTAAGGTATCACGCCGCATTCGAAGGCGTTTTCAAAACAGCCAAGTTCCAATACCCGGATTATCGTTTTGCATAGCTTATATTCTTTTGTTATATTCCAAGCCCTCTTGTTTATTTTTTATCCTCGTAGAAAAATCACTCATTTGTAAATACAATTCTAGCTGAAGCGCACTTCAGCTATGCATTCACCACGGCATAAATCTCAGAGGAACTCGACAAGCCCAGTGTGCATGGAGGCTATCTCCATTTAAATCTTCCGTCACATTCTTACGGCGAAAGGATACAACTATTTGAATTCTCCGGAATGCGTAAGGTATTACGCCGCATTCGAAGGCGTTTTCAAAACAGCCAAGTTCCGATACCCGGATTATCGTTTTGCATAGTTCAAATTCTTTTGTTATATTCCGTACCACTCGTTTATTTTTTATCCTTGTAGAAAAACCACCCATTTGCCAAATACAATTCTAGCTGGAGCGCACTTCAGCTATGCATTCACCACTGCAAAAATGTCAAAGGAAATCGACACGCCCAGCGTGCATGGAGACTATTTCAATTGTAATTTTCCGTCACATTCTTACGGCGCAATGATACAACTATTAGAACTCTCTGGAATGGCGTGAGGTATCACACCGCATTTGGGTCGCGTGGGGATTCGGCCGGTCGGATTTTTCATGGGGATTCGGCCGGTTTCCGATTTATTATCCAGAGTGCGGAAAGTTTGGCAACAATGTACTAATGCGAAGCAGAGGAATACTCTTATCATGTTGGTGACATCTCGAGATTGAAATCACGCTTACCGGGGTCGTGAACTGACAGTCGGACGGATCAAATTTTTTAATTTGTGACGACGGTCAAAAAGACCGAATTTTAGTGTTTGGATGGACAAAATTAATCCAAGAAGTACTATTAAACAAGACTTTTTTATTGACGGGACATTTTTTGCATGTCCAAAACAATTTACTCAACTGTATACAATTCATGCAAAGTACAGAAGCACCCACCATTCTGTTTGCTGCATTCCTATTTTTTACGCTTTACTTCCGAACAAGCAGAAACGTACTTATCAACGCTTATTTCATTTGTTAAACGAAAAAATTTCCAACGTGGAAGCCAGAAAGTTTCTGTTTAGATTTTGAGATTGCTGTCATATCCGTTTTGTCAAAATATCCTGACGCAAAATTGCACGGGTGTAACTTTCATTTTAACCAGTCAATTTGTAGGAAAGTTCAGGAATTGGGTCTCAGCGTTGAGTATAAAGTAAGTACACCACGTTTTATTCATGTTTCTTCTGTGCATTGTTGCCAAACTTTCCATACTCTGAATAATAAATCAGAAACCGGCCGAATCCCCACGAAAAATCCGACCGGCCGAATCCCCACCTAATCCGCATTTGAAGGCGTTTTCAAAACAGCCAAGTTCCGTTATCGAAATAATCGTTTTGCATAGTTCATATTATTTTGTTTCCATTTCTAACCACTTGTTTAATTATAATCCTCCTATGAAAACCACCCATTTTTCCCTCGGACCCCCCCCCCCCTCCGTGCTAGGGGCTCGGACCTTAAAACTGGTACCAGGGCCCGAGGTGGGATGTGGCGAGCCTGCTTCAGGCGCTTGCTTGAAAAAGGCGACTATTCAGGCAACAAGCTTAACATGAATCTGGTACAATTTTATTTCAAACTCCCCCTCTGTAATCGCAATTATCGTCACACCGAAAATTGGAATTATGTTCCAACTATTCGCGCAATTTAATTGCAATATTTCTCGTGTGGTATAAATTTACAGCTTTCAACAATCTAATATATTGCAAAGTTCTTGCAAGACGCGTTTCTTAGAAATTGCCAAAAGTATACAATACATAAAAGTCATGACAAGATGCGGAACTAAATACTGAAGATCCACCGTAAGATGTAACCCATAAAGTTTTCTGGTTAAAGGATCAAGTATTTCTATTGAATTTGGTCCATACTGCCGTGCTGGGGAAAAACGCCGTATGAACCTTCTGGCGTTGCCAAATTTCCTTTGATAAAACGCTAATTTCCCGGTAAATTAATGAGTATTTACCTTTCGATTTTTCAGAATATTTTGCATGTAATTTCACCTAAAATTCCTGAAAATTCCAAGGGAAACTATTCATAACTTTCCTCAAAAATAAACATTTAATAGAAAGAAAATGTGGCAACTCTTGAATGTTCATACGGCGTTCTTCCTCAGCATGGCAGCATAGCGTCGCGTATTGTGGTGCCGAACATAATCGCCGAACTCCTCATAAATGCGATCAAGCCTTCTCATCTTCTGCGGCTCACTGGTATCTATTTAAGCCACATTTTTATGGAACTTGTTGTTGCTGTTGTTGTTGTTGTTATAATTTTTGTTGTTTATTTTGATGCTGTTGCCTTTGTTTTTTTTTTATTTTTATGAAGTTCAAATACTCACCGTGAAAATCAACCTTCGCGAGTAGAGGACCACTGGAAGCTACAGCAGCGTATACCAAGTGAGGATACCTATATCTGAGCCAAGCAGCCAAGGATCCAGCGTAGGACCCTCCGAAGACGATCCATTTTGGATTTTTGAAACCATGTTTGATGTTCATCTGAGTGATAAAATGCGCCAGATCAGCCAGTGCTTGTTCACTGCTCAAATACCTCAATGATTCTATTGATAAGTCCCTAAACAAAAGTAAAAGACGGTCAGATTCGTGGACAAAATCATTATGAAAAGTCAGACGTTTCAATACTTAAAAAATCAATTTTTTCGTGAAATTATCTGTCTTCATCGTTGTTATGTACACTTCTCACGGGACAATAAATAATTGAAGGCTTCACCTAGCTGTACTTTAGGACACTACTCAATGAGTTATTGCATGTAAGAATGTTGCAGCTATTGAAGAGCCCTTATTAATTGCACGTAGACTTGCATGTTCACGTTGAAAGAGTACGGCAGAAATTTCTAAAATCCATCCCTTTACGCAATACTTGCTCATGGCATCCTACTCGCAATTCTTGCAAGTAGTTTTTTTTCTTTATAATTCTAAAGGAAGTGCTTTAATAACAAGTGCTACAAAAATTGCAAATTGATTAAGTTACGATACCGTGGTATACTTTTTCCGTAGAATCTATGTTCAGTTGTAAAAGTTGCAGCTTTAAATTTCTCAGCTTGCTTAGACATGAAACTTCGCCGCAACCAGTCAGTGCTGATTGAACTTTCTCCTCCTATCATTAAAAAAATTAAATTGTTGCCACCATAATGCTCAAAATTTTCTGCATAAAGCTGGAAAAAATAACGAAAAATATACTTTAAAATAACGGTAAATAACTTTAAATAGTGAGGAAGTTAATTAATTTATGTTTAAATAGGTATAAATTTTAACTATTTTGCCAGGGCCTTTATTGTATTGAATAATTTCTCATTGCATTGTTTAATCAATACACCATTGTTTTCAGCAGAAACATCAACCACGATAGCAGTAGAATTCCAGTTTCTGGTATGTAATTGAGAATCATCTTGTCATTTTATAGTTAACACTTTTGCACATTATTATTGCAAATGGTAAACATGGTACTAAGTTCATTCGTAAAACCAACTGAACACAATTGTTGCCATTCATAGTAAACAGATCTTTGCTTCCAACTAAAATTAGACAAAAAATATGATATTTGCACAGTTGGTTGTTCGATAAATTGTGATGATGTCTTGCTGTCTTGGATAAAAGCCCTACTTGACACTTAATCCTCAGATTTTGTTGGCCAGAAATTTGTGACACAGTGATGTGCATACGTTTTGACTGGATACATTTTTTGGACTCGTTGAAAAAACATTTCCATTTTATGAGACCAAACGTGAATCGGAAACATCTGTCGTAATAAGGGTGATTAATGTGAGTGTTTATTTTATTAATATTAAGGTAAGATTATTTTTATTCTAAAATCTCGCAGAGGCCTAAGGAGTCCACATATTTATAAGTTTTCTCTTTTTGCATCTTCAAAATGTATTCCAGCATTTCGCGCATTAATCGCTTACCTGCTTCCAAGTATCCGTAACGGAGGGCGTGAAGTGGTCTAGTCTCTGCGTCAGATACTTCAGATCTATATCTTTGTATCGCTCTTCAAGCGATAGTTTTTCGGCATAATTTTCTAGTCTCCTCTTGACTCCCTCATAACCACTCAAAAGTCCAAGTTGTAAAGCTGAGTCCTGTGCAGAGACGCTTGCCAGTAGAGCAGCACATGTTACCAGTGGGAGCATCAGCATCTAAAACCAAAGGACGTTTAAGGCATGCTGGATCAACTTAATCTCTTTTTTTTTTATATGTACTCGCACTAAAATATTAAACTGAGTGATTGCCGTTAATTTGCGTAATATTTTAGAAAATATACCTCTAGTGTGTGTTGGGCATAAGTATAAGTGCCACTCTTTTTCCTGAGAGTGTACGAACCGAATTTGGAGATCTTAACAATTTTTAACGAAAATTTATCATTTCTGAATCACAATGACAAATTCCTGAGAATATCGTGTTCTAAGAATTTACATCAAATTCATATCTTACATTGATGGCTTAAGTGTGACGCTGCGTATCTTCATTGCGGTGTCCTATTTTCACTCCTGTCTTATTGCTTTAAAGAGGTACAAACCAACTTAAAAAAATATTGAATCATTCAAAATATTCCGCTTAGAAAAAAGAGAAATAAAAAAAAAAATGATTTAAAAAAATTACGATGACTAGTTATCCGACGTAAAAATGGATCGCGTTTAACAGGAAGGAATCAAGTCACATCAGCTATTGGCAAATTTAATCGAGCAATTAAATTTTATACACGAAAAATGTTCTGCGGATTTTCCTGCAAATTTTAGTGAATTTTCTCCATAAGGCGAAGCAAATTCCCTAACATTTTCAAAGAAATCCGTACAGACGTTCTCACATGAAATGTTAAATTGCCCTGTTAACTTTTGCAATAGCTGCTGTGGCTTGGTTCGTCTCTGTTAAAAGCGGTCCAAATAAGGTGTAGCAGGAGTCCGCAGCATCTCAAATGAAGAAACGTGATTTTACAGTTTGCTAATGACGTGCGTTTTAAAAGCACATATTTGGATCAATTGTTTTACGCGATTTGTGTTTCATTACTTACTATATCCTTTCATGCCATTCAAAATTCAGACAAAAAAGCTGGCGTGAACTCATGAGCAAAGACATTAATACCTACAAGCTAAAACAAGTTGATAATCAGTGGCGTGGCGTGAATTGCGATATATCGATTGTCATGCCATTTAAACCTATGGTAATGAATCGATTATTAAGGTGTTCGCTGCAAACACCCTGTTTATCGATCCTTTTCCATAGGTTTAAATGCCATACCAATCGATATATCGCAATTCACGCCACGCCACTGTTGATAATTTAGCAAAAGAGGATTAACCGGTTTCATCCGCCCACCATCACAATTACTGGATCGATGAACAGACCCCCGAGAGTACCGTGACTCTCTCCTGCGGGTCGATTGTTGAAATCGTTATCGAATGAGCCTGATCGATACATTCCTATCGCAGCAATGATTTCTATCGATTCAGGTCATTCGATAACGAGTCAAAAATCGATTGGGGTCTGCGGATCGATTGTTGAAATCGTTATCGAATGAGCCTGATCGATATATTTCTATATCGCAGCAATGATTTTTATCGATTCAGGTCCTTCGATAACGAGTCAAAAATCGACTGGGGTCTGCGGATCGATCGTTGAAATCGTTATTGAATGAGCCCGATCGATATTTCCCTATCTTAGCAACGCTGTCTATCGATTTAGGCCATTCACTAACGATTTAAAAATCAACGTGCAGATCCAGGGGCCCGGGCCCCTACCCAAACGGAAGAAGTGGTAGTCTGGTAGTGACTGGTGCGCGAGAGAGAGAGAGAGCGGACTCGTTTTCAGCAACAACGGAAGTTCGGCCCCCTTCATGGTTGTTACCTACATATGTTGAGCTTTTCGACTGCAGCAGACATCTTATCTCACTGATATTCAAGTACTGGTTGAACTTGTCGCATCCGCCTCCGAAAACTCTTCTCTCTTTTTAAAGCAGTGGAACTCTCTTTTTATCACCCACGTGATCGCGCGATGATTAAGGTTTACGTTACTCGAGTGTCTACATCGCGTGTTTGAAAGTGAAGTGTCTCTTCCTTCTTTTTCGTCTCTTTTTTTGGAAAAAAAACTAGTCAACTCAATCGAGCATCATTACAAACTGTAGTGTAATTTCTTCAGCCGTGTTAAAAATATGTATTTTACATATTATCCTATATGAAATTCTGAAATTCATAAATTTTCCGAGTGCATAAATGGCCTAAACTTGATGTTCCGCAACGACGTTCAGTGATATCTTAAATTAATCGGAATATTCGATATCGATGTATTCGATATCGATATAATCGATAAGTTTACTACACGCCAATACATATCAGTTTTCATTGATTTTCACACAGCGTTCTCCGACTTTTAGCTTTCAACGAGCAGTGATGTCAATATCGAGCTCAGTAGCCGTACTAAACGTAGTTCCAGTTTCTCCACCGACCGCCCCGGTAAACAACGCCTTTCAAGATCGCATCGGTCTCACTCATTTCGACTTATTGGCCCTACGCGCTCCTCCCAATCAGCGTCTCTTCTTTTACGAGACGCATCTTCCTATCTCTGCTTTTGCAGAGACAGTTATTCCAAAACTCCGTGATTCCCTTTCTCTCACCCTTCAAAACTTTCGACCTTTGGCGGGGACTTTGATCTGGTCGCTGCACTCTGACGAGCCCCACATCCGTATTAAGGACAACGATTCAGTCCCTCTTACGATAGCCGAAACGGATGCCGACCCCCAAAAATTATTCGACGATCCCTTCCAACAAGAAACAGACCTCCAGCAATTGCTGCCTCCACTGCGAGTTTCAGAAGCGGAAGCATCACTGTTGGCGCTACAGATCACACTGTTCCCGAGTGGTGATATCTGTCTTGGCATCACCTTCCACCACGCTGCGCAAGATGGGGCATCATTGGCTCTTTTCCTCAAATCGTGGGCTCACATCTGCAGACATGGAGACGACCCACCGTTACCTCAAAATTTGATACCGATCTTTGACCGTGCCTTTATCGACGATCCGAAAAATATCAAACAACTTTTTTTGGATCACTTATCAACACCCCTGACACCAGGCGGACCTAGGAATAGGAGCGTCAAACCTATGGAAAAGCCATTTAATGATAGGATGCACGGATCATTTAGATTAACAGTCGACGACATCGAAAACCTCAGGAGGCGAATAACCTCTTTGCAGGTTCAAAATACCTCACAAGAGCCGCCAGTCAGGATGTCTACAGTTGTAGTTACTTGTGCATACGTGTTGACATGCTTCGTTAAGGCCGGGTTGACAAACAAGCACGTTCGGTTTATTTTGCCTGCTGATCTTAGGAAGCGATTACAGCCCCCCGTGCCTGACAATTACTACGGGAACTGCGTGTTCGGCTGTACTGTTGATATGTCTAGTGATGATATAGCTGGACAAGATGGTCTAATAGTAGCAGCCAAAGCTATCAGCTCCGTAGTGAGCGAATTGGATGCAAATGATCATCGGAAATTTTTTGAGAATTTTCTGTTGAATAACACGATATCTCAGGAGGAAACAAAAGTGGGTGTGGGAGGGTCAATGTATTTCAGTCTTGATGAAAAGGATTTCGGCTGGGGTGGCCCAAAACATTTGAAGAATATCCCTCCGTGGCCCAACCACATTTATTTAGCGGAGAGGCGGGATGGTGATAAAGGTGTGGACTTTTGCTTGATGCTAGCGAAACAGGAAATGGCAGCATTCGAGTCAAAGTTCCTTGATGATCTTAAGTTATTGGAAAAGTGGAGCTGCTGACAGCTCTGGGTGAGACTTTAAATCTTTTCGATCGCGTATTCCGAGTCTCCAAAAACAATATTTTCCTTTTGGCAAAGAGGAAAAAAGGAGTCACTAGTTTAAGGGATGGAGATTAATCAATTAATTATTGGTTTCGTGAATTTCACGTATAGTATAGAGAATATTAATTCCGGCACACAATTTTAAGGCAAAATGTTGCTTGGTTTTATTGTAAGAAACAAAAGCCGAGAGAAAATCAGGCAACGCTTGATGTGGATAGGCTGATGGTAATCGATATTCACACTACATATCGACGGTAAAACTCAGAAACCACGTATCTCGTTTGGGGTGTGTTCAAATTTCCGCTCCAATTATATTTTTTAAAAGAAGCGAAAATCAACTTCATTCATTGAAGTTTTCAGAGGACTTCATTCACACGAAGATGGAAAGTCACTGCAGCCTTTAAAAACGATGTTAAGTATTCAAAAAATACAGTCTATGAGGAAGTCTGTAAAGTCACAAACCTATATACAGGGTTTGGTAGTGCTTCCGTTGATATACTCACTTTTATTAATTTGTAAATGCTTTACATTTCCATGTTTAATCTCAAAAAATAATTATGGTTAAAATTGATTCTTGTTAAAAAATATTATAATTTTCATTTGTGACTTTTAAACTGTTCGGGTATAAATAAAATAATTTTTATCATGATGACGTCTAAAAATTGGAGAAAAATACAAAAAAAATTTTTTTACACATGTCTGTTTTCAACAAATCGTATTCAAAAGTGTGAAATCGGGGCACAATGTGATAAAACGTCCGTCTCCGACTCACACTATTCTTCAGTGGCGTGGCGTGAATTGCGATGTATCGATTGTTATGCCATGTAAACCTATGGTAAAGAATCGATTATTAAGGTGTTCGCTGCAAACACCCTGTTTATCGATCCTTTTCCATAGTTTTAAATGGCATATTAATCGATATATCGCAATTCACGCCACGCCACTGTTATTCTTAAGCGTCTAATAGATAGGCAGAAAATGATGATGAGATTAGTTTGAACAACTTTTTTCATCAACCATCAATGTAAGAGATCTCATCTTTCGTAAAACCTAGTGATTGATATCTTCAATCTCATTAGTGCGCCTGCGCATTCACATCATAGTTTCGTTCACCGCAATCAAATAAAGTAATGACTGCCACTCGCAAATTGTGCGCACACATTGGAGTAAAGACAAAAATGTATTTGTTACTTTGGAGACTTCATAAGTCTCATTCAAAAACTGGCGATTATTCAATTATTGCAACTTGAAAGTACGCTGGAAAAAAGTCTCTACGAGCCAGGGTCCAGACACTTAAAAAAAGTGACATGAAAAAATCCTCTTGATTCAATAGAATTTTTGCTTGAGTCAGTAGGAAACCCGCTTCAATTAACAGATTTACCTCTCGATTCAAGCGAGAATCAAATTAAATAAAGAGATCTTTTTCTTGTCAATTTTTTTAAGAGTCAGAACTTTAAATCCAATAGACTTTTATTCCAGTGTAGCAAGAACGGTAGCAAAAGGATACCATGATGACCAGTATGTAAGAACTATCTTATTTCACATCAAAATTTTGGGCTTTGAATTAAAGTTCCTATACGTACCTTCAAATGCTAGAAATAACCAATAAACTGATTCACAAGAAAATTGTATTGTTTATATCATGAATTGGTCTAATTACTGGGTGAACTAAGCAAGTCTGATCCAGTAACTGTCCGCTGATATCTTCATAAACATATTTATGGAAGTGCTCCTATTTAAATTGCAACGTATCTTGGGCGGAAGTGAATAATCTTGAGAAGAGTGACACATTAAACGACTGATGACATTACGAGCAGAGATTGATTCATGCATGCACGGAGAAAAGAGATTGGTGGCCGCAACCAGGAAAAGGGCTATGTTTACCAACCCGCCTATTTCGTTTTCGTCATAGCTACACTCCTGTTTGATCCGAACAAAGCGGGTTGGTAAGTATGGCTAACGGTGTCACGGGCGGGCGGGTTGCCTTCTCCGACTACGCGGGTTGGTAAATCTTGCCAAGTATTAAAGTTTCACTCCTTACTCGTATTGTTATGTAAGAATAAACGCCTGGTAGGCTTTATTGAATGCCTGGTTTACAGAATGAATCGAGATTGTTCCAGCTCCAATCTGGCGGCACACAAAAACTGGGGCTTGTAACAGAAGGTGTTGGAAAAGAGCCCTTTTCCCCCCAAATAAAACGATTATGCACAATTAAACTCACCGAAACCGTGAAAAATGAAAAAGATTAATCTCTCGGAGGCTAATCCAGTGTATTTTGGCGACATTATTTTTTCACCTTTGTCGGGGTTCGAACCTACAACCTACCTAATACTAGCCGAGAACCCTACGCATTAAGCTAAAACCGAGCGATAATCGTCGCGACGAAAAATCGGCATATAACTTTGATTTTGTTGAAAAACTAGAATTTCTGCAATCAACTTAGATTTTTCCGCCAAGATGTACAATATATTATGAGATCCATACCGACTTACTTGCAATTTTTTGCTAAGGCCTAAATTTCATATAATTTTGTTATTTATTAGGTAGATTTTTTAAATTTATTTTTATTTTACCTAATTAATTAATTTTTTTTTACTTAATACTGTACTGTTTGCTATTTTTAATTCATCTAGCTCATTTACGCAGGTACTTTATTTTCTTTGTTATTTAATTTAATCTTTAAGAACTCAATGGATAGAGCCTGATCGAATTCTGAACTAACACTTGACTTTCACTAGTTTTCACTGGAAACACCTAATTTTTCCATCTGAAGAAACATTTTCAGAAAAGAACAAGTATAACTTCTTAGTTTGTAATTAGTAATTGGAGCATGGAAACAACAAATACACATACTTATCTACATCAGTAAAATTGTTATTAGGATCTTAAGCAAGAAATGCAGAAGTCACTAGAGTGTACATAAATTTACTTACATCAGAATTAATATCTCGAATTTGATTCTCCCACCAATTCTTTTTAGAAATGCAACTTATTTCATAGTACGCATTACCTTCAAATAAGTGTATGTTGAAAGTTCCAGATTGGTCGTAAAATACAACTTAGTGCTGTCTTTGTTTACCATATTTCAAGGTAAGCAAACCTGACGAGGTGGACAATGCAACTATTCCGGGTTGGTAAATTTGAGAGTGAAGGAGTTGGGTTTCTGTGACTAGTCGGTGTGTCAAGTGGTATCACGGTCCCAGTTAGGAGCACTAGATCATCATTTACCAACTCGGGTTAGCATAGGCCGCTAACTCAATGAGTAATAGTTTCTAATTTTTCTGTTGCGTGAAACTAAATCCTGTTTTACCAACCACGAATAGTCACAGCCACTAATCTTTTTTCTCCGTGTGAGTGTATCGGAAGTGGAAATATAGAGATCACGTCGTCTGGATTGCAATCTTTCATAAAACCTTCCGATTTTTCTTCTTTTCTTTCAAGATGATATTTTTACATGCGTTGTTCAACTTTGTTTGAATCTATAGGTATAAATATAAGCAATTTTAAGATGACTAAACTTGGCGGGGTTTACCGCAAGATAAAAATTTTCGGTCGCGAAAATGTTTTTATAATGCTTTTATAATGCTACACAAACTTTTTCTGAAAAGTTTCCGCGAAGTTACCTAAATGATTTTAAATAAAAGGATCGAAAATTTCGACGCAATATTTTTGTTCGTTCTATTTTTTTTTTAATGTAACCAAAAAAAAAAAAAAATTAAATATCATCGAAGTGTCCCAATTGTTACAATGAGGATACATATTCTCCCTTTAATTATGCTAAAATCTGGAGCAGAGAGTCAAGAATGATGATACGCAGTCCTAACAGCATTCCTACGGTCTTGTAGACGCTAATATGCGTTCCACGCCAACTGACCGGCTGCCCTACGTTTGGCGTAATGCGAGAAGTATTCACGCAGTCTCGTAGGCGCCAATATGGGCTGAGCGCTGACCGCACTGTTTGGTGCAATGCCTGAAGTATTCCTAAGGTCTTGGAGGCGCTGATATACGTTTAACGCCGGCCGCACACTGTGTTTGGCGCGATTATTCGAACTCGCGTTAGAATAATCGTGGCATCGAATAACAGAAAAACCTATCTCGTGTTTCGACAACGTACGAGCATTCCAACGTTGCCTCGTTTTTCCCGATTAAATGTTTTCTCCGAGAAAAGTTAGGAAAGTTATTAAACGCCCGACGATTGTTCAATCTTTTCACTTCCTTTTATCATCAGAAGGCAAGACATCGATGACTTGTCAACGAACTAACCCTTAAGTAGCGTTAACATTGAAATACGTTTATTTTCAAACTGTTCCCTGTTTTGCCAAACTTCTATCTTAATTAACTTCAAATAAATTTGAGCATTCCTGTAGCATATGTTAGGGTGTCTATTCGCGCAATCTTTGTGCTTTTTTTGCGCAATCCTCATATATTTTCTTCAACCTTTCGCGCAATCCTGGATTACCAAAAACGGTAGATTTCACCCGCAGATCAGTGATGGAGATTAATAGTAAAATAGCGTTTTCGAACTTTGAAAAACTGCTGTTTCTTCGACGAGGATTCGAAATTTCGTCCCTCAAAACTCCTGCTTACATATTTTTTGGATGGAGGTAAACAATAGTCTTCTTTGAAACTTTTGAACCATAAAAATAAAACAATAATTCGTTCAATGAAAATTATGGCTTGCTTACACCTGAATAAAATTCAATAAATACACTACATATGCTTCGAAATTGAAGTCCACAGCACAAAGTGAGAGTGAAAGTGACAGAATTTAAATCGGAGGTAAGAAACTCAGAGGAGATAAAATCAGAAAGCATAGTAGATCCAGTTGAAAATCTTGTAATTTAGAGTTTAGTATACGTTAGAATGAAACTATAATTTTGTGGGTCAGTTGTTTACAATTTCTAATAATAAAATACGGATTCTTTTTCAGACAAAAACTCTTTTCTTCCATTCACCCAGCGTTTGACGATGCGTGAAATTTTGTCCTTTGCCTTTTTTATCTGTGGCAGATCCTTTCCATTGTCAACAAACATATCCGCGCAATGAGACGTTCCTGAAATTGGGAAGACGTATTTTATTAATATCATGGCTAATGACCTCTTTTAATTCGGCCCTCGGTCAGAGGTTAAGATTTTTAATTCGGACTATTAATTGCAAAATTAGGATTGCGAATCCATCATGAAAGTAATCAAAGTTTGCCTTCAAACATTGTTAGGTGATAATCAGTGGCGTGGCGTGCTTTGCGATATATAGATTAGTCTGTCATTCAAACCTATGGAAAAGGATCGATTAACAGGGTGTTCGCAACTAACACTTTAATAATCGATTCTTTGCCATAGCTTCAAATGGGGAAATATTGCTTTATATCGAAGCACGCCACGCCACTGGTGATAATCCGTTTCAAGGTCTTTATCAAAAAGGAAAGAAAAAATTGGCATGGAAAGATACACGATTCCGAATGAGCTCCAGAAAGCATAGATTCATACGGAAAACAGGGCTCACGTGAAAATCGAGATACCCCCTTACATCAGAGGGCTGTTCGATTATTCGAGCTTGGAGGATGGGCTTGTTGCATAATCACATAAATGAAGGCTTTGCGGCTTGCCTAGTTCTATCGACACTAATGTACAGGAGGGAGTAGATGGCGCATCGGCAGCGCCCGATGGGTTACCGGCAACATTTCAACTTATTTTATTTTTTCCCCTCTTCCTCATTACCTGTTAGCGAAAATTTATTTTCCAAAAAAAATAATTCAAATTTGTCAATAATATGTTTACTGAAACTTTCAATTTTATTTTTGGCTATAATACAGCATTATGATCTCTCGCATACCTCTGTAAAAAATACAAAGATATTTTTCTGACTGAATTCATCAAAGATCACCAGAGTTTTGTAACTATCACAGTTTTGTAAAAATTTATGTCAACGCCTCTTTTTCATAAATTAAAGACATGAAGTAACTTTCAAGGTGCTCAATCCCCCAAGATTTGTGGTTTGAAAGAGAGCAGTGGAGGTTAGGGGTCGTAGAGCGCGAGGGAGTGCTGTAAAGCGACCTATATGTATGTAGTAACTTTCAAATATAGGATGATAAGATATGTTGGGAACGGAAATACGGCATTAGGTGAAAGCCAGATATTTTCGTGTGTATTGCTGATTTATTAGGAATTTGCCAGCCTTGAAATTAATATGATTGTTTAAATTTCTACTGTCTCGTTAGATGTGAATTAATTTGATATCTTAAAAGTACGAACCTTTAATGAAAATTGCGAAACTTCCCTTTGGGGGCTTCTTCTTGATGCCGAGAGGATTCCAGGGATCGAGGGATCCGTGGACAAAGAGGACTCGGCTGACTGGTATAGAATAACCCTTGTATTTTTTATTCGTGGCTGTGGTGGCTTCGTCTATCGTTGACGCATCAAACCTGAAAATGTCATTCCTTTATAGTGAGACATGTTGGCAAAAAAAGCAAAAAGAAATGCTAACATGAATATTAGCAGCCGCGTATCCCCGTCAATATTATGGATGTATTACAGTACTGCCGTGCTAAGGAAAAACGCCTTAAGAACCTTCAGGCTTGGTCAAATTTCCTTTGATAAAACACAGATTTTCCGGTAAACCTGGGGATCTTCTCCTTCCAATTTTGGCGCGTATACGTAGTATACCGCCTTTGCGATCGTTTCGAACCCTGCTCGATACAATAACCGAGTCCCTTAGTTCCTTACCGAAAAGTGACTACCGCGAACTTTTGAGATTTTCCAAAGCGTGTAAAAAGTTTATTTATCCATCAATAATTATGATTTAAAGTTGTTTCTCATTCTGGGGGTCGCTAGTTTATGTGCAGTGAATACCAAGAGTCTACGTTACTTGGTTTTTTTAAAAAAAGCCTAAGAATGCGACGCGCTGATTTAAAATATGCATATATAAGCAGAATCAAGCGAATTGATTCGAGGATGGCTGAGCAGGTCGGCACTCTCGGAATGAGAATCTAACTCCTCCGTTTTGTTCAAAACGTTGCTTTGACAGATCTGTAACCTCGGTTATACTGTTCAAAAGTTGGTACCCGTGCTCTGAAAAACCCAAATAAGCCAAGTTCGTGTAACTATGGTGTCATTGCCTCGACCGGGCTGTGCTGTGTTGCCAATTGTTGGAGGATAGGTTACTTGCCCGGTGGTGGCTACCGCCACTCATGATAGTGCAATCTGTGTAAGTGCAATCTGTGATGAGCCTCGAGACTCATTAGACCATTAGCTAAACGTGGCTCATACAGGAATCCACTTACCCCTCTCTTCCCCACGCTCCTGATCACTGCGTCGGCGTCTCGACGAACAATACGAAAAACAACAGAAAAAGCAACTAAATTTGAGCTCAACTTAAGTAAGCTAAAATTCAATGGTATCTAAATAATATGGAATAATTCTAAGATAAAATTTGTTAAACTCAATTTATGTTTTAATTTTTGCATCTATATATAATACTCACCTTATATATAAATATCAAAGATTAAAATGCAAAAATGATAATAGACAACCATTTTTTCCATTTAGTAAAATATAGTCCATGACCTCTTTTAATCGCATTAAACTTACAAAGACTTGGCTAATGACGGTCGCCAAGCGAGGCCGGGATCCTCAGCCCCTCGCCCAATTACTTACGCTTCATTAACCATTTCACCGTCACGCTAGGATTCGCCCAATTTTCCAAAAAAAATTGTTTCGCGAGTTTTTAGCAATTTTTTCCTTACTCTCCGTTGAAACACGAATTAAAAGAGGTCTCATTCATAAAAATCGGCCAAATAGAAGAGAAGTTACAGTATTCGAAATCCGAAGAAATCAACAAAACTTCTCCAAACAAAAAATTAAATAAAGGGGGAAAAAAAGAAATGTATAAATTACAATTTAATATGATTGACCTCAGAATGTGACAAGCAATTCAATTATAAGAAGGAGAAAAAATTGAGTGAAATTACAAAAAATTAGCCTCTTGCAAGGGACTTCCTTGTATGAGTTTTGACCTGAAGACAAGTAAATCCCGTTACATTATTAAAACGAAATTGACTCCATAGTTTAATGCCTTAGTTTCTTGAATACGATTATTTTAAGCTCTCGAAAATTTATACCAGCAATTTTACCCATGGGGTGATTTCCTGAGAGCTGATAATATCACGAATTTCTCATAGAGCCCTTCAAAAATGGCTTGCTTTTTGGGCAGCCGATTCGGCCATCAAACCGGGGTTTAAATGGAAGCTGATAATAACACAAAGCTCTGATAAAAATTTTGAGATGAGTATAGGAACGGTTTGTAAATTACGAGGAGAGGCGGGCATTCTGTTCAGCATATCGATACATAAGTATTTTCACACGTAGAATTTAATTTTCACGTCAGGGAGTCGACATATTTTGATTTTTTTTATTTTATACGGAAAATTTATGGTTTTTCGGGATTGAAATTACTTACAATTGTTTCATGAAAAATGAATGCACCCAAAATGACTATAGCATTTTGACTTTCACATACGTGCACTCACTAAATTGATTGGTAAATTCAAAGAGTGGGTACATCGACCTGGTATATCAAGTTTCTGCGATTTTTTACGGCAAATCGGTAGATTTTCGGGATGTGGATTGCTTACTTTCAATTCATGAATGAATAAAGCATGGGCATGGTTGAGCTTCTTTGCATGAAAAGACGTTTAAAATAACAAAATCAAGACATATTTAAGACAATGGACCACTAGACAAGGTACGATTTTAGGCATTCTGATACATGTTTCTTGACCAGAATTTCACGTAAAACACGATTCGCGCAACGAAAATTACCGAAATCAACTCCCAAAATAAGCCCCAAAATACCTTTAAATCGACTTTATCTTCTAGGAGTTCGACAGAATTTTTCCTTTCTTCGCTTAAATTTTTCCGTAGCACTTTTCTTCAAGAATCTGAAAAGATTTTGCTTGAGGCAGATCAAAAAACTTAAATTTGTTCGAATAGCTTTCTAGATTCACAATACACGGTCTCGTGAAGGTGCGTCGTTGACCTTGCAGTGTTGGATCGTGAATTCTCTTGTTGTGCTGCTTGCCTTTTTTGAAATCTCTGTAAATGAAAACTAAAGGGGTTGATATGTGCGAGTTAATGACGCGCCTTATCAACACATTGTGTTGGAGTTCACTGCTTGTTTTTAGATAATTTTGCTCTCAATTCCACCAAAAGTTTCTGAAAATTTGAAGGCAAAATATCCATGGTGTTCCTCAAAAATAAACATTTTATCGGAGGAAATTTGGCAACTCTCGAATGTACATACGGCGTTCTTCCTTTGCACGGCAGAATAGCACTGCATTTTGCAATAAGGATCGTACTATATTTCTGGCTCGCTCATAGAAGTTCATAACTGCAAAAGGAAACTAATAGCATAGACGTTGTTTCTAAAATGAGGCATGGATGATTTTCCTCACTGCAGAATGTTACCTGTTCATGCCTGGTCAACTTTCTCGAGAAGAATCTCAACCTGTTTAAATAAAAGAATTATGATGCAAAGTTTTAGTTCACCTGATCACTCAGTGGTGAACTCAAAAAGTAATAATGTTTAGACTTACATGATGAATTAATTTAAGTCCGTGAAAAAGTGTTTCGGTTTAAGGGGCCATCCATAAACGGCACTACTACGAGTAGTTGGCACACTCACCCATTCTCATAATGCTTCGTTTTCTCGAGTTAAAAACCTCCCTCGCCGGGCCGGATTTAGGAGGTGACCATATGGGCCGCGGCCCATGGCAGCTAATTTAGGGGGCGGCAAATTTTGTAATTTTTTCAAATGTAGGTATCAAGAAAAAAATCGGATTAAAAAAAAAATTCACGAACGAGAAAAGGCGGAAAAATCTCTCATTTCCTGAGAGTCAAAGTATAGTAATTTCTAATTTGTTCGTCTTTTGGTGATACATGTGACAGCGCCTTTCATTCGTCTAGTTGAGAGAGAAACCAAACACGCAGTCTGGCCTGGAGCGGCGCGGTGCAGAGAGCAATGATGACGCCGCGGACCTGAGATGGAAAGGAGAAGCCCTCGGCGCGGTGGAAAAACACATATTATAGCGCCTACAAGACTGAATACTTGAAAGAATGAATACTTCATGCATTGCGTCAAACGTAGTGCGGTCAGTATAGCTGTTGGCGTGAAACTCATAGTGCCTACAAGAATGCATGAATACTTCCCGCATTGCGTCAAACGTAGTGCAGTCAGCAGTGGTCGGTGTGAAACGCATAGCGCCTATAGGACTGTAGAGATACTTCACGCATTGCGCCAAACACAGTGCGGTTGGCGCGGTGGCGGAAATTAAAATCATTCAATTGCATTCATGTTTATTCCTTCATAATTTTTTCGTTCTTTTCTTATAAATGAAAGGCCTCGTCCACACAGTGATAGGTTTACGGAACTTAATTTTCGCGCAAAGTTCCGTGAACTTTTGCTAGTGTTGACAGGGCTTTCACAAAAAATGTGCCCAACACGGTGTAAACGCGTGTTATACGCCCCTCTTCCTCCGGCACGTTCACTTGATGGTTTGTATCGATGTTTCAAAACGAATAAGAAGGGGCGGCAAAATACAGGCGGCCTATGGGTGGCAAGTAGGTAAATCTGGTCTTGCCTCCCGTACACCCTTCACAAACAGCGTGGCCACGGGCCTATAACTAAAACCACTTCTTTTTCCTAAATATGTGACAGAGATCTTGTAGAAGCGATCGGAAAGATCAGTGTCATTTCAGAGATGAAGATTATCAATAATACATATTTGAAACGCATTGAAGGGAGGGAAAATGTGTGATTCCTCCGTTTATTTTTCAGATAGTATACGATATTTTGCAATGCATGTTCTGTCTTAACATTTAACAACCATGTGTTTTTGACCGTTACGTAATTCATGACCAACTCTTAATGGTGGTTAATCTTACTTGGCATTGAAGACGTCCTTGCAGAAGTCTGTGAAATAACTAATGGGAAGTTTGTTCCCGAAGATATCGTTTTTCTTGCTGGAGGTCTGGTACCAACCAAACTCGTTGCATGTTTGATACAAATATTGGCGGTCTGGAAACGATAGAAAAATTATATTGACGTAGAACTTATTTTACGACACGATTAAAAATACCATTATGTTAGAATCTCTTATAATGGGATACTCGTAACTTTACAGAGCAACAATGATTTTAATACTGTGATTGTAATACGTCTTTAGTAATTGGCTTATTGATGAAATTGCATTTATTTTCCTTCAATTTTTGAAGTTGGCTTTAAAAGGGAAATACTTACTAATATAGTAGAAGTAGTTGCTTTGCCAAGTAAAATAATAACTGAAATAATGTTTTGATTTTTCCAGGAAAATTACCTTTGCTATCCTCTCTTTTAACCTCTAGTTGATTTGTCCATATTATTGGATACATTAGTTGGTTACCCTAAATTAGTAATTACGCAAATATTTTGTTTGGTAAAGGTATTTTCACAGTTGGAGCTGTTTTACGTGCCCCTTTTGCTAGTTATTCTTGCACAAATATCGGTCGAGTTAAATGTAATATCCGCCAGGCAAGTAGTGGCGATTCTGCAGGTTTTATTGCTGCTTTTCCTCCATTTATAACCATTAAAAATATCGATTTTTGGGTGAGGCAATCGATTATGTTACATTTATTTAAATGGAAGAAAAACAATGTTGCCAACATTCAAGAGTCGTCATTGCAAAGAAAGATAAACAATCCGCTCAACTGCATAATCAAAACTTCAATAGTACATTATTAAACTGACAAACTTTAGGATTGAATGGGATTAGAACTTATTGCAAAGATCGTCCTACGTCATTTCTGTCGTGCAGATCTACTTACGACCTACCTCCTCCTCTGAAATGTTCCTCATTAACATGATTTACCAAGTATCTAGTAGAAATATATATTTACATCACTCAAACTTCCTGATAATATAGACACATGGGCACATGGGTATAACTTACATGGACAGAAAGAATATTTTGTTGTATTTAAGGCATTGACGAGTGCGGAATAATTAGCATTTAAGCAGTAATCACCGAATATTTCTTTCTTCCACTTGGCATAGCGCTCAACCTGAAAATAAAATGGCATGTTAATGAAAAGGAATTTCACGTGCATTTGGACGTATTTATGCTAAAAGGAACTATGTCGCACACGATCGATCTGCCCATACTTCTTTTTAGCGTATATTCGTCCATTTATGCTTCGCAACGCTGTCAGATCTCTTAGACCACACTGAAAGTTTTGACCCTATGATTCAAAATGAAACATTGTTGCCATCATCAGAAATGCCGATCCTCTAAGTCATATTTTTTCTTGATTTTAATAAATGCTCCAGTTTGCCTCTCGCTGTAAAACGCGTGCAATTTAATATTAAAAGCTCTCGTTGTAATTATGTTGTTTGCCCAATCATAAAGGCTCTACTCTTCGGTTTTATTTGAAAATTGTTACTTCTTTTATTTAATATTACAGTCCTGAGACCTGCAAAAAATCAAAAAAATTTCGTGAATAATACAAAAAATGTAGAGCAAAATACACCGGAAAATTCGTGAAAATAGCCCAAGAGTTGGCAAAGCCTTAAAAAACCCCCAGACCGAGTTGACACGGGTTAAATTATTAAAGCGTTTAATTATAAATGTGCGCTTCACAAAATTTCACCCAAAAAAAGACAAGAACCGCAAAAAGTGGAGACATTCCATTATTAAAGGATAGATGGTTTTGATCTTTTTCCAACAACCATTACATAGAACACTATCATTTGATTAAATTTTCGTCAATCGCATTACATTCTGCCTTCGATAGAAAAGAAATTCCACCAACTTAATCACACCGAAAAAACTGATGATGACGACTTACAGGACTTTCGATGGATTCGTCAGTCATGATCCTGCATAGTCCAACTGCATTGGCAGACACACCATGTGTCTTTGCTTCCGGTCGATAAAACGTTACCACTCCAGAGACTGTATTAGCGAGTGTTGCAAAGAAAATGGAAATATCTTTCTCATTGTTTTCCAACGGTTTGCATATACTGTGGGCAGAGAACATATTTATGTCAGGCCCATTTATTCACATGAAAAATGTGTAAGTAACTATAATTCAAATAGATTCAAATGACTGAGAAAGAAAGGCAAAGAAATAGAAAATTTAGGGTAGATACAGAAAGGAAAAGTAGTTTGATGTTAAACACACGAAAGTGAGTGAAATATCTCGATTCCGAATGGTTTTCACTACGCTGAGCGTGATTATAATTAAATTTTAAATGTCAATTTTTTGTGCATTTTCAAGTACAAAACTTTTCGTCTATCAAATTTCAAAAATTGTGTGGTCGGAAAACCCAATACATACTATAATTTTTTTTTATTCAAATTTATTTTTAATCATCAGAGGTTTGAAACTGATTATTTGCGACAGACAAGCATCAAAAATATTACTCTAATGCACGCTTAGAAGATGTTTTTTGTTCTTTCTTTTTTTTAAGAAAGGAACTTACTCGAAAAGATTCCGATATGTCTTTCTCTTCTCTGGATCATGGATGTTCTCGCTTATTTCCCGGTTGGCATTCCTGATGGCTTCCGAACATTTAGGACTGGAAATTTTTCCCAACGAGTGTGAAACTGTGTTGAAATATTCTGAAAACGAAACGTTTAGAGTTTCCTGGAATTAATAGTTGTTTTTCAGTCTTCTCGAATAGTTTCATCTCATTTTTCTTGGTGATGATATGCATTTATGCTCTTATAGAGCTGTAATTTAATTGGCCTGGTAATGTCGGAGTGAGAAAAGGCTTCCTAAAAACACGTTCTCCACGGGTCGGATGGGGCTGATACATAAAGGCTTTAGATTTGGGTCTATAAATACATCTTTAAAAAAATATCTGACAATAAATTGAAAAAATAAAAAAAAATCCATCGTAAACACAGCCGAAGATAGGAGAGACTATTGGGACCTCGTGTTTTAACTTTTCCCCCAACTCTAAACAACACCTCATTGACAGTATAAAACAAAGCATCGCGAATTCACGCTTCGCGCCATTCCGCCTTCAATTTTGCAGATGCAATACAGGCATCCATTAAGCACGAATAGTTGTATCTCTATAACGTCAACATCGCGTTGAGGTGTCTCTGTTTTGCATTTGAGACAGTGTAGGGTTGAGTTTGCTCAAGACTATGCTATGATGTGTCCAAATCAATAATTATTTTGAAAATATATAGACTTGTCTCTCAAATGCCCTCAAGGTGGAACGTCTAAATATTGGTGTATTTGGTGAGAGAGTGCTTTCGCGTCAAATTGAATTGGAATATTGGTTTAGCGACTATCCCTAGAATTCACAAGCCAAGACGAATTGACCCGATTGTCTCGGGGGGTGGGGGGTACACGTGGTGGCGGATGAAAAGAGGAGGGTATGAGAAAGTGCTAATATGTCACCCAAGAAATTAATATTTCAAAAAAAGTGCATCTCACCTTCAAAAATAAATAAATAACTTACAATATACATTAAACTTTGAAAACTATCAAAATAAACATATTTAAACATATGTGTCAATCTGACTTAACTTATGGGATTATGCGCACAAAAGAAGTCTTAGGTATCAAAGTTTCAATAAGAATTTTTTTTCTTTTCCAAACAAATGCTTGAGGAAAACAGTTTATTTTGGGTTAAATTGATCAAACACCTATTGCAATTACTTTCTCGACATGTGTTACTTCCAGTAATGAAGCAAATGAAAGAAGATCCATGGGTAACCAACAAGAGGTAACCAAAACTCCGTATTGAGTTTAAAAAATCAAAGTATCGGCGATAATGCAAAATGTTTTGATTTCAATGTAGTCCAAGAGTAGATTAGATGAATTCCTCATCAAAATCGATTTATATATACACTAGCTAAGCAGCTTACCGGGAAAATTGACTTGCGCTTGGAGGGGTGCGCTTGAGGCGACAGCAGCGTAAACCAAGTCTGGATATTTATACCTCATCCAAGTAGCCAACGATCCCGCATAAAATCCACCAAAAACAATCCATTTTGCCTTCCTAAACTTGTGTTTCTTATTCATTTCTTGGATGAAATGTGCATAGTCAGCCAGGGCTTGGTCACTGCTCAAATATTTCAATGAATCTACACTTATGTTGCTGGGGGAAAAAAATAAATAAAAATTAAACAGATTTTGATTATAGGACCATCATAATTAGTTCTTTTGGATGTTGCAATACGAATAAATGTAACGGATAAATGTAAAAAAAATTCAATTTAAGAAGAGCATTTGGCTCCAAATTGTCAAAACCACATATTTTACGAGGCTAATTGTAAGTTCAATACTTATGGACGGTCATGCTATCCTAATGTGGCACATGTATACCAAAAATTGCCTCTCAGTGCACGCGCTGATGTAGGAAAATATGAATTAAAAAATTCGGCAAATATAATTTTTTGCTACGGTATAAAAACGATTATATACGTCTTTTCTGGGTTTATGGGGGCGGAAGTAACTATAATTTTCAAAAACATTTTTTAAAGCAGCAAATTTGCTTGTTTTTCCCCTTTTAGAAACAAGTTGGCCATTCTAAGCTCATGAAAGTATGATTTGTCTGAAAACTATCTCCGCACGACAAGTTTGAATGCCAAAAATGTTGCTATACAGTCAATAATATGATAATTTTAGGGGTTGCATGGTTTAGTAACCTTGAAAGTAAACAATCCCTTGATCGAAATATCTGTTTTAAAATAACAAACGACGCACTGTGTTTTTGCCTAAAATTTCATGCATGACGTTCAAATTTTACGCCTAAACTGATATTTGAACTTACATACCTACATACGACTCCTCCTCTTATTATATTTTTAAATTTCTTCGAACATTTCTAGACGTGCGTTACATGATCTGTTTCGTATGTGTAATCTATGTACTGAAATTGTCAACATGAAACAAAATCATAATGTTGTCCTCTATAGATAATTTGTTACGGACATACTCTATTGGTTGACTAGCTCCATAGAATCGGTGTTCAATGATGAACATGTAGGCATTGTATTTCTCAGCTAGTTGAGACATAAAGCTGTGCTGGAACCAGCCTTCGCTCATTCTAGCTTGACCATCAATCATCAGAAAGGCCAGGTTGTTATCTTTGTAGAATTGGTTTCTCTCTGCAAAGCGCTGAAAAATATTTGGGAAACACGACTATTATTCATTGTTTTTGTTTTCATATTCTCCTGGTATCTATTTTGGCGTTCGACCCATTAGGTGGGAAGCAAGACACTTCACCCTATTTTTTTACCTGGTATCTAGTTTGACCAACAAATGCAATTCAAGTTAAACTTTGACTGTGTTGCTCACATAGCCTTTTAAGCACCGCTATAAATAAGACAAACGAAGCCAAAACAACATGGAGATCGAGTGAGAGAAAGGACTCACTTTGATGACGGCGTAGAGATACAACTATTCGTGCTTGATGGATGTCCGTGTTGCATCTGCAAAATTGAAAGCGCGATGGCGCGAGTTGTGAACTCGCAATGGTCCGCTTTATTCTAACAATGAGGTGTCGCTCAGATTTGGGAGAATTTTTTTAAAAAAAAGCCCAATTACATCTCTCCTATCTTCGGCTGTTTTGCTAACGTAGCCCTTGAAGCACTACTACAAATAAGACAGACAGAACCAGCACAACGTGGAAATAGAGGAAGGGAAAGGTCACGCAGGGATACAACTATTCGTACTTGATGGATGTCCGTGTTGTATCTGCAACATTGAAGGCGCTAGGGCGTGATATGTGAGCTCGCGATGAGCCGCTCTAGGCTGCCAATGAACTGTCACTCTGGTTCGAGAGAAAAGTTTTAAAAGAACCAGACCCAAAACGTATGTACGACGTATCTTTGGCTGTGTTGATACTTATGTGATTTTTTTCAATTTGATATCTTGTTCTTTTTTCAAGCAGTATTTGTAGACTTACATCTCAAGTTCGGATGCACCCGCCCTATAAAACCTGCGGGGCATGCGTGTTGTCAGCGATCTTTGGGTCAGTTTGACCCGGTCTGGGCATCTAAGGGTTAAATTTCATTATTTGGCGAAATGTAGCACCTATGTCGTTGCTTGTAACTGGACTAAGTAAACTCATTTTAATAAATTACCAAGTCCTAAATAAACTATTAGTTCAAATAACATTGCACAAAAAACTATCGGACAAACTTAAAAATGGACCACAAAAACTTTGGACCAAACGAAATTGGGTAGAGTCTGGCCATTACTAGCTTTGGAAGAGTGGCGATTGGGAAAATAAAATAAAAAAAACTTTCAAATTTGCAAGGTAGCTATTTCGCAACATTTTACTACTTTTATTAATATGACCGATCATTGTAGTCGTGCGGAATTTTTTATGATTTCGTTTTTCTTTTTAAAGATATTTTCAGAGATTATCATGCAAAAGTATATCAGATAATCTTTCCAACGAAAAACAAACTGCGGAGGGAAATTTTGAAACACTGCCTTAAAGTACGTGTTTTTATTCCACCAATTTATTTTCATTAAACGATTTCTTTAGGCGGCAGTGCAAGGAAACACAAATTGTATTAAATTTTGCAGCAAGTAGGATACTACGATTAAAACATCCATTCTATTTCACTCCACTGTAATAAGAATCGAGGAACTCCCTCTGATCACCAGATTGTTTTTTCAAAATGTATTATTTATTTTTCTTGCTATTTGCTTCGTCACCTTGCAAAAATATTTTATTTTTAATACGTAGCTTTCAAATGAAGCGTACTCATTTAATTTTTTATTTGTAATACAAAGTATTTGCGTGTTTTTCTTCCATATGTGTACGACCGATTTTATGAATGTTCATGTTGAAACCTACCTGTCTCCAAGTTTTGTTGTTCGAGGAATCAAAATTATCCAGTTTTTGCACAATCCACTGTTTCTCGTCGTCATCTTCGAGGACCGCGTCTTGGGCAAATTGTTTTGCTGTGTATGTGTCCAATCGTCTTTTAACTCCTTCAAATCCATTAAAGAAGTCCACTTGCTGATGAAAGTCATTTGCAAAGACCCTCACCAGCGTAAGAGCGCAAACCACTAAGTGAAGGTGAATCATCTAAAAACATGATTCAAGCCGAAGTCGCGATTTTTGTAAAACATTACCAGTAGAGAGGAAATGGGGATCCGAGCATCATTGTTTCTTATGGACGGGGATCCGAGAATACTTAATTGGTTCTTATGGATGGAGATCCGAGCACTAAAATGAAACATTACATTGGTTCTTATGGATGGGGATTCGAGCAATAAAATGAAACATAGATGGGGATCCGAGCTTCATTTAGTGCTCGGATCCCCATCCATAAGAACCAATGTAATAATTCTCGGATCCCCATCCATAGGAACCAATGTAATTATTCTCGGATCCCTCGTATGAATAAATAATGAATTATTTTTTGTAAAAACAATACTTAATAGATGATCAAAGTTGTACATTAAAGTAAAGGTGAAAACTTTTAGATTAAAAACTGGCAAAACTTTCACGCAAATTATCGGTCATTGTGCCTTTGATGTGATCAAATGTTTGTCATATTGTGTCGGATGACCAAAGAGCATGTCTTAAATTTTCCCGCTAAAAGTAAAGGTCTGCATTGCAGTTCCACGGAAAACATTTTGAAATCTTCATTTGAGCCATTGAGAATCAAAGCAAAACGACGGTGTAAGTCGGCAATCACCTAACTCACGCCTCTGTGTTATTTTTTTCAAGAAGAACAAATTTACATCATTTCTTGAAGTTTTTGCAGAATGGACCACTAGACAAGGTACGAATTTCAGCACTCTGATATATGTTCCGAAACCAAAATTTCACGTAGAGCACGATGTGCACAATGAAAATAATTGAAATCACTCGAAATCCTCACAACGATATTTAATGATTCTTGATGCGTGAATTCAAACCACCCGCTCATGAAAACTCAATGCTCTACGTGATTCACATCGCGCGCTAAACGTTATCATGACAGTCTCTGCGCGATGTAAAAATCTGGCAACCTCAATCTTGACGCTTTGGCCCAGCTATAGCAAATTGCCTATAGTTCGGACAACACATGGTGGGAAATGAATATTGCGCGATTATAAGAAACTTGCTGAGACCGTTGTCGTGCGCGATTTGACTCACGTAGAGCTTTGAGTTTCTTGTGAGTGGGCAGTTCAAATTCCTCGTAACCAATATGAAATGAAAAGGTTAATATCCTCGTTAGGAGTTGGTTTCAGTAGTTTTCGTTGCGCGAATCGTGTTCTACGTGAAATTTTGGTTAAGAAACATGTACCAGAATGCTTAAATTCGTACCTTGTCTAGTGATCCATTGTCTTCGCATAGAGAAGAAAAATCACGACAGTTTTAAAGAATTGCCATTGAGTAGTTTTCCGTTAAAAAAAATGAAGTATGACAGGAAGTCTGCGACGTCGTAAACCGAGTTATGTGATTGCCGACTTACACCGTCGAAAAGTAGTTTCCTTGACGGAAATCTGTCGAAAGTATGTAAGAAAATCGCGAGCTAATTTAATGCAAGGATTATTTAAAGAAAGTTGGTTTTTTGATTTTTCAAAACTGAAAAAACAGGCTTACCTTCAAAATGTATCCTTAGATTCAGATGAGATGCATGTCGCTCAAAGTGAATGGCGAATTTGCATACGTTTTGAGAGGGAACAGACAAGTGCTCCGGGGCGTTCTTTTTCTGCACTCGGTGGCGAATATTGCGGATATTTGTCAGGAAGTTCACTCAACGTGTCTTAACTGATACGTTTAGTTATTTTCCTATCCGCTTTGTTTTAAACAATATAAGTGGTCAACATTAAGGACCCCGTTAAAATGTTACAACATCGATAATATTAGTAAAGTATGTCCTCGAGATGGAAATTCTGTTAAGTGCAGATGGCTACGTGGCAATTGACTATACGTGGCAAGTTTTAAAAACTGATATCATTAGAATAAAGTGACAATATTGCCATATTAGGGTATGATTAGGATTACAGCATACAATACAAAGGGGGCTCGCTTTTTGATCCATTTAATTTTTAATGCCCGAATATGAAGTTCTGTACTCTCCAAAAACGCGAGGTTGAAACCTCCCAATTTCATCAAATTGGTAAATATGCTATGGTTAATATGCATGGTGGGAATTCAAGGATGAGTAGTCTCGAAAAATTTCACTTATATGTCTGCCCGGTAAATACACTAAAATTATAATTTTCTTCGCGTTATCAAATGATAAAATCCTAAAATAATGAGTCAGTTGTACTTGTCACTGCATCTTGTTTTGATGGAAAAAAATCCCATTAGTATGAATCAGAAGTAAGACTTAAGAGCTGTCCATTCGTCGACTTTCTGCGTCAAAAATTGAAGGTTACGTTTCAAATTGGACCCTCCTCAACCCCAGGAAATAAACGGTAATCTGTGAAATGGGATACTAGAAATAAGTTGATGAAGTTCACTATTGTCACTGTTTCTTCCGCTAATGGACCTTTAGACAAAATAGACGAAGTCAAGCATTCTGATACATGTTTCCTGACCAAAATTTTACGTAAAACACGATCTTTGCAACGAAAATTACTGAAATCAACTCCTAACTAAGATATTCAATGTTTCTTGGCGCGTGAATTCAAACTTCCCGCTCATGAAAACACAATAGTCTACGTGAGTCAAATCGCACACTAACTTTACTTTGACGATCTCTGCTATATAAAAATCTGGCAACCTCAATCTTGCCGCTTCGGCTCAGCTACAGCAAATTGTTTACTTTTTGACCGATTAAGGGTGGACAAATATTCACCGCAATACTCGATTGAGAAGCGTGCCAAAACTTTTGTGAGACGCGATGTGACTCGCGTAGAAAATAGCGTTTCTCGTGACCGGGCAATTCAAAACTCCTGGCATAACCAGTGTAAAATAACAACGTTAATATATTAATTAGGAGTTGATTTCAGTAATTACCAATGCAGGAATCGTGTTTTACGGGAAATTCTGAATATAAAACATTTATCAGAATGCTTAAATTCGTACTTCCTCTGCTGGTCCGTGTGGTGTATAGATTAGCTCAGGAAAATCTGTGACCTCTTGAAAGAAGGTCATTATGCCAATTAAGACGGTAAAGGACCATCACTGCAGTAAATTTCACAGCCAGCATTAGTTACATTATCAATGCCGCAACGGGTGCATTAACTTTCCTTTGGATCGTATTTGATAGTGATTCGATACATCGTTTGGTTCAAAATAATAGAATATAATCTCAAACAAACATTTTAGGATATCAGTTGAAAAAGCTGATAATGAGAATATTCCTAACAATTTCACTTTTCATTACTATTTTGCACTCATAAAAATAAAAAAATCGATCACAAAAAACCCGTTCTCTCTGATTACCCAATTAACTTTTGAGGCTATTTTAACATCTTTAACCAATCGACATCGATACAACCTCACCTGTTTGATGTATCGATTACGATCTTTTAGCACCTCGGTGCCTAGAGCTTGCATTCACAGCTGTAGATATTGCAACCTTGGCACCCTATTTGACACTATTTCAATAACTCGCTGACTGTGGTTTTTCGCACGTACTCTCACTTTCATTATGATACTTGAAAGATATGGTAACAACGCAAATCAAGTTAATGTATTGATTAACTCTTAATATCCACGCATTTCGAGGATATTGTGAGTGGCTGAATTTTTTTGAGCATTGCCTCTCTTTAGAATCAGCCGTCGAATAAACGGTCTTTGATAAGTGCATTGCTTATTTGTTTGTATCATTGAATGCCACTATTAAAAATTGCCTCTCTTCAGAATCAATAGCCGTCGAATAGAGTGCCTTTATTGTGTGCATTGCTTATTTGTTTGTATCATTGAGTGACACTTTTACAAATGAATAGGTATTTTGACAGGAGTCAACTGTGTGACACTTCTCAAGTACAAATTATGTATGCCAATCTTGCAATTAGTACACTTAATTTCATTTCAACGTTTCATCCGAGTGAATTTTCCCCCTCCGGATTAGCAGTTTTTCAATTCTGTTTTTAGAATTTTGTAGAATAGTATCAACGTCTCTAAAGAGACAATGTAATAATTTCATAATCAAATTGAACCAGTTTGATAAATCGGTCAAATCGATGTAATATTGCGGATGGGACAAAAAAAAAAAACTTAAAACATGAGACAAGAAATTTCGGTCCTCTCCAACCTCTATTTACTTACATTAAAATTTGAAACATCATGAGGCAATAAAATATGAAGACAACAGAGTACAACAAAGTTGATCAATATTTGAATGCGTGTCATGACTATTTTTTTTTTTTTTTAAATGTGTATTGTTTTGATTGTCTAATTTTAATTGCTTGATTTATGTAAAGCGTTTCCCTCGTCATGTATCATTAAGTTCAGAACATAATGTAGATAGATTAAAAAATAAGGTAAATTAGTGAATGACACGTAAAAAATGTTTATTCTAGTATAGAAACACACATATTTTTTAATCAATTGAGACAACACGGCTTTGATTTCATTGGATAAAGAAGGGTACCTCTGTGAATCTTGTAACTCACAATAGTTACTTGATCCTAACAAATATATTAACGTTCGCTATAAAAAACGACATTTTATATTGATTGCATTTATCGGAAGCTACATTTTTGAATGATCAGTCTCTTATTTCGGGTGGTCACTGAAAGTGGAAAACAGATTCTGCTTCGGACTCCATTTTCTTTCCGCTCGTCCATCGTCCTAAAATTCGTGAAATTTTTGCTTTTGCCTTCTTCAATTGTGGTATATCCGAAGCGTTTTCTGTGAACATATCTGCACAATGTGCTACTCCTGAAAAATTGGAAAATAATGACCGGATTACACTCAGAACGTTCATAATCTCTCACAAAAAATGGAAGAGGAGGTAGAAGGTTTCAAGGTTACGACCTTTCTTAGGCTCTCTATTTTGAAATGTGCCTCCTGTTAGAAGTTAGCTTTTTTCAAAAACCAATGTTAGTCATTAGGGTCTACACACAGTTTTATATTTTCAACTCGAATGCTGTCACCTCCCAGGCAAAGTATCACAAGCGCCATACTACGTTCAAAAAATTCCGCAGCCATTTATTAGAGAAACTGTTCAACGAATTAAGCTGTCCGAAAATTTCACTGAATTTTCTTTCTGCTGCCGATAAAATTTGGTGAAATTTTCAAACAGATTAAACCAACAATTTATTTGAAAAAAATAAAATGGCGGTGAAAATTTGTAAACGTTGCATGGCGCTTGTGATACTTCGGTCGGGAGGTGACGATATCTCTATGACTGTTAAATAATTTGCCGTCTCTTATATTATTTCAGTACCGATACATCAAGGGCGAATGAAAAGGTTGACATTTTCCCCAAAAGATCGATGTTTTACAAGTAAGTGTTCTACTAACCATCCGTTTTATGAACATTGTTGTTACAAACCTATTTTTTGTTTATCAAGTTTTATTCCTCTTCACGTTATATTGGCGGATCCAGCAAATTGGCGATATTTTTTTCTCCACCTAAACCTATGGAAATGTATCGATTCTTAGAGGGACAGGGTACTCCGACAAGAATCGATTATTTAACTCAGGGTTAAATGGAGGAAACCCGGCGTTGCCAAATTACTGGATCCGCTCCTGATCCGTTACTATTTACAAAAATTATGATTATTTTACCCCATACCTTTTACAAAGATAGAAACGCTTCCTTTGGGAGGCTTTTTCGTGATACCAATAGATGACCATGGATCGATGGTTCCATGAACAAAGATCACCCTGCTGACGTCCAAGGAAATGCCTCCGTAATTCAAGTTTGTCTCTTGAATAGACGATTCTAAGAATGAAGCATCAAATCTGTAATAAAAGAATCAAGTTAGAATAAATAATGTATTTTAAAGGTCACAATCAATATAATTATTCGTTAAATAAAATTAACTAACTAACTAATTATTTTATTTCATAAAACTTTTTAATTACATTTGTGTGGAATTGACATCACAGTTCAGAACGGTTTGATTTCTGCCATTTTCATATTAACTGGCAGGTCTCACCTTATGTAGGTCTCAATGATTGAAACTTAAGTTCATGGCATCAGCCGCGAAGAAACTCCGCAGAAGTTTATTTTTCCGCGCTTAAAATTCATTCTCATCAATGTCTATAGCCGTCTTCGGGAAAATAGACCTTTGTACACATAGTAAGAACATTTCAATGGAATTACAGTTGTCACGTGTGGTTGAAAAACCGGATTTTGAGATTCCCATCGGAAACTCTCATGCTACGAGAGGTTTAGTTCGTTTTGTCGCGGCTCTGAATTGCACGTATTACTGTCAAACGGAACTATGTGCATCAAGACATGAGCCCTGAGACCCATAAGAATATACGCGTAACAGGGCTCAGGTCATAATGCACATAGTTGCGTGTGACAGAAATGCGTCCAATTATGTACGTATCTCTGACGTGAGCTGCGGAAATGATATCTCGTGGAAATGATATGCACCATGCACCAATACGTCGGAAAGATGACGTTTAATTTAAACGTAACTTGACAAACAGATTGTCATGTTGTCATATAATTCGGGTTGCAAATCAAATTCTATAATATTAAATCACAACAGGAACGGATATGCATAACGCCTAAGAGGCCTGAAGGGCGGGGGGGGGGGGGGGGGGGGGGGGGTTGGATAGCGAATCTGTTAGGGGACGTGGCGGCGTGGAATTTCGTGCCCCCTATTCGCGTAAAAAGTTTCGGTCCTGGATTAATTTTTTTGAGTTGAAGCAGATAAAAATAAATCTAAAAGTATAACAAAATAAACCTTTTGTCGTAAACGTCTCTGCAAAGGTCGACGTAGTAATCAATACGGAGTTGATCGCCGAATGTTTCGCCCTTCTTACTAGACGTCTGATACCAGCCAAACTCGGTGCATGTCTGGTACAACCATTGCCGCACTGGAAGAAAAGTTTCATTTATTTTTAAGGATTCCGTACAAACGCACGAAGTTTGGTAGTCTTTTGCACCTTGCCAGCTTTAAGTTGCAAACTAAGATGAATTACCCGTAAGTATATGAAACACAGGTGGCAAGTGATTTTTCTTAGAATGTTTTTTCCTACCACGAGCTTACACCAAATACTTTTCTCCCACTCGTTTTTTATCCTATTACAGTTAATCCTACGAGTGGGATGAAAAAAAAAAAAAAAAAAAAAAAAAAAAAAAAAAAACCCATAAATGACGAATTAACCCCCTATGGCATGATTTTATTTCCAGGGTCGGATTGTAAGGGACACGCATCCTTGCTGTAGCTTTCGTAAAAACATAGAGTCCCAAATGTTTTCCACAGAACTTGAATATCTTGGCAATACATTTTTCAAATAAGAAAATTTACCACAGAGAGGTGACATAGAGCGTTAAATATACATATGAGTTATAATAGTGGGGCTGTCGCTTAGAGACCAATATACGCTTCGAGCTCCTAGGTCGATGACTTTTCTTTCTGTTCTATTCATGTTCAAGTTAGGACACATTAGGTTCACAATTAGGACAAATAACCTTGGGGAAAAGGCCGGTAGGTCATCTTATTCGTCGGTTTTACTGCAAATAGACAAAAAACGAAGGGAACAAAGTACTAGGAAAACTTGTGGCAGAAAAACAAACTTTAGGACAAATATGACCTGACCTAGCACCGAATCACAGCGTATAAGCTAAGAGCAGAAAATAGTTATTTTTTACGTCTCGTAACGAATTGTAACCATTGAACATTGACTTACTGGCCAAAACGTGAAACGTAAAGGTAGTTCATTACATAAATTTATGTGCGTTATCTGGGACGCAAGAACAGCAAATAGGCTAAATATGTTGAACTGTCATTGCTGCATTATTATGCGGGTTATTGACCACTCATGGTTTGTTTACCTTGGCTATCATTGAACTGGAAATGCTGGAAGCTTGCCCTTTGGTTATTCGAGAGAAATCACAGCACATATCTTCAAAGAATAAGAGCGTTAGGTCATAATATACTTACAAATCATGTGTTCGTGAGGTTTAGTTATCTTCAGCTCTTCAACTACTTTAGAGTATCTGTGCTCCCAGCATGTGTTTCCAAAAATTTCTTTCACCCAAGCCGCATGTCGATGCACCTGTAAGAAAGGGATATCATTCATCTCTATTGCATCCTTTATGACCACTCCTAGAGTTTGTTAAGTGAATGAATTAAATATTGTCTTGGTTCCAACATCTTCAATTATGAGTTATTATAATTTAAGATGGAGCATAATGAGAAACATGTACCTTAAAAATAAGAAAGGAGCCAAAAAATGCAAGCTTTATTTAGGAACTGTATCCAGGGCCGGATTTACTTACTTGCCGCTCATATGGGCCGCCCGTATTTTGTCACCCCCTTTCTCATTCGTTTTGAAACATCAATAAAAACCATCATGTGAACGTGCTGGAGGAGATGGGGGGCATAAGACGCGTTTACTCGTGTTGGACACATTTTTTGTGAAAGCCCTGTCAACACTACTAGCAAAAGTTCACGGAATTTTGCGCGAAAGTAAAGTTCCGTAAACCTATCTCTGTGTGAACAAGGCCGTGGTTTATAAGAAATAAACAAAAAAAAGTATGTAAGAACAAACATAAATGTGGTTTATCATTTTAACTTTCGCCGCCGGCGCCGCGCCGCGCCAAGCTGACTGCACTGTGTTTGACGCAATGCGTGAAGTATTCATGCAGTTTTGTAGGCACTAATGTGTGTTGCATGCCTACCGCCACGCATTACTCTCTGCGCCGCGCCGCTCCAGGTCAAAGTGCGTGTTTGTTTTCCCTCTTAACTCAAGTGATTGGAGGTTCTGTCTCTTGTATCACCGCAGGACGACAAAATTACAAATTACTATACTCTCATCTTAGGAAATGAGAGATTTTGTCGCCTTTTCTTGTTTGTAATTTTTTTCCTGAATCCGATTTTTTATTATACCTACAGCTAAAAAAAATCGCAAAGTTTGCCGCCCTCTAAATTTGCCGCCATGAGCCGCGGCCCATGTGGCCACTTCCTAAATAAGGCTCTCACTGTATCTAAAACTTGCTACCAGATAAAATGTAGACTTTGGGTCCCACCAATTATTTGATTTTTAGGTATTGTATTTACTTAATATAATAATTAATCTCCTTAACATGAGAATTGCAGTCTACGATTACAAATGGCGAATGGAAATACGATGAGTTTACCGTGCTTCAAAATGATCATAACACATATGAAAACATATTAATGTAACGGTTCCGTAGAGTGCAGCTAGGAGCATATATCAGCGTTAATATCTGACGCTATTTAATTATTTGATGAGTAAGAATTTCTGGAAAAATGACCTTACTCCATCAGTTTAATTGCATTTCTGCCGTGCCGCAATTAGGTCAGAGATGTCAAACATGAGTACAAGTTTGAAGTTGTTGTCACGTTTTCTTAGAGATTATAGTTTACATGTACATGGTATATTCTGGACGTTTTGTCGAACGAAGCTATGTCTAATATCTGCAAGATACAAAAACTTACTGGGCATTTATTTGTTTTATCATCCAGCATGATATCACAAGCACCCTTCATGTCGATGGACTTCAATCCATTTTTGGATCCACTTAGTGATGGTTGATGGTACTGAACGACGTACGCAAAAGAAGTCATGATACCCTCAAAAAATGTGTAGATGTCATTCTTATCATCCTTCAGGGGCTCACAGAGACTGAAAATGAAAGAGGGGAGATATTTACAAGATTTTCTAATATCAAGGCGCTACCTTCATTACATGTAATTAGTTAGTTAGTTATAATTAATTTATTTACATACATTCAGCATTTTAGGTTATTAACGTCTTCACAAAGAATTTGATAGATGGGTGTATACACAACAATTTAGATTTTTAAATTAAGGCAGGCAAAGAGTTTCAAAAGTTTGGTAGTGGCATTGGGTTCATCGCATGTAGTGCGTTTGTATTCATTTTGACTGTAGGTGAGTAAATCTGTGATTGGAGATCCCTGAGGGCAGAACAGTCCATAATCACGTGTTTAACGGTTAGAGGTGATTAATTGCAGAAGTTACAGATGAGTTTATCTTCTTTGCAGATGATATGATTGTGACTGAAAAAAGTGTGACCAATCCTGAGACGCGCAATTTGAACTTCACATGATCTTGTTTTGTGAACAAAACATTGACCACTAACAGTACGTATACAACGAAATCGACGTACACACTAAACTACATGTTTACATTTAAGGAAACAAAAACTAAACAATTGGGAAATTAAGGCTAAAAACAAACAAAATGCCATGGGTGTCTCGAGGTGGTTCCAACTCCCTCTTCAGTTGGGAAAAAAAAATACAAAAATCAATGAATCCCTAGGCTCAGTCCTCCAATCGTGATAATAAAAAGAGAGGGCCTCTCTTTTTCTCATCACAAATGGGAGTCTGAGACGTTCTTTGATTTTTGTATTTTTGTATTTTTTTTCTGGTCGAGGAGGAGGTTGAAATCATTCCAAAATGTCCCGGGCATTTTGTTTGCTTTTAGCCTTGATTTCCTTTTCTCTCATATTTTGTTTTGTTGAATTATTTATGGGTTATTTTCTTGCATCATTTTTATAACTAAATTGTCTTAGTTGTGCTGCAAATGTATCTAAGACTATGAAGCATCAAAATGCGGTGGGTGGTATAGTAGGTGGTATTATGGGTTCAAAAATTGCTCAGGTGGCCTTTAGACACATAAAAGTTGTCTATACCTTGGAGTGAAGCGGTATGCATGAAACATCAACAATTCGAATCTTTATACTTTCAAAATTTTAAATCAATGTTTTAAACTCATGCTCTCGTAATTTTTGTCACACAACTTAGAAATATTTGCGGTTTTTGATGATTCGATTTGAATTAAGTACATAAATTGGATTCTAATTCATTCTGGTCCAAAATATTATCTCCTAAGTTTAGAGTCCACCATGTGGAATAAATTATTTTTGGAAGAGATACTGTGGATCTTGAGAGGCATTAAAAGCCATGTCATATGCATATTGAGTAACAAGTAACCGAAACATCGTAGAAAGTAATACATTTGGCATCAAAAATAAAAACGACGGAATCAGACGGAAGCTTGCGAACACAGGGCTGAGACACTCAGGAAAATCTTGTATCTAGCGCTTAGTAAAAGAGAAATGTGTGATCTTTACAAAACGCAACTGAGGAGTTCGCCAGGAGATTAAATAACGAGTGCTCTTTGAAAAGTATGAGAGGTACTCAACATGATTTTTACGAACCATGAGTTGGCACAAATACTAAAGAACTCACTTGAAAAGTTGCCGGTAGTGTTCCCGTTTCGTTGAATTTTTAATTCCGTCGCCCATAATGCGATAGGCATCTCTAATAGCATCCACACATTTTGTGCTCACAGTCGACAGGGATTTTGACACAGTTTGGTAGTACTCTGAAGCAAAAGAAAAAACGAACAATGTATTGGAACGATTTTCCAATGAATTGAATATCCCTATTCGCGGGAAAAACCTCAGTTTTCCGATCTAATGTTACCCTGACGTGAGTTAATCACTTTAGAGCAGTTAAGATTTAAAAGAACCGAACGCTATATTTTTTGCTTTTAAATTTCACACGAAATACGTTAGACGTATTGAAATGTTCTAAAATGGATAGCTTAAAATAAAAGTCAGTGTTTATTTTTTTACATTAGAAGGTAAAACGTGGTTCCGTTTTTTGGTCATCGATGAGAATAAAATCGTGTCCTCGCTGCAGTATAATTTTTGAAGCGGGAATCTCAAAAATGTGCCCATCATGCACGCAAGCGTGTGGACTTTGTCGATACATCAATCAATCATATCAATTTTTAGTTACAAACCCATTTGATTTTTGCCCTATGGCACGGAAAAACGTGTCAGGTACTGTACCCTACAATTTTGGTACAGCCCTGATTTGTAGAATGATATGGACATGCTACTGATGAGACAGGTTGCCGAAGAAGGTCCTTGATTGGGTTCCTCCTGGGAGAAGACGCAGAGGGCGCCCAATAAAAGGTTGGAGGGAAGGGATTGAAGCGGAAATGTTAAGGTGCTCAGTCCCCCAAGATTTGTGGTTTGAAAGAGAGCAGTGGAGGTTAGGAGTCGTAGAGCGCGAGGGAGTGCTGTAAAGCGACTTATATGTATGTATATGGACATGCTCTACCTCTTTTTCCGTGCTGACTTATGCAGCAGGCGCATTTGTTTTAAACTAAAAAAAAATAGAAATCTTACGCACCAGGGAAATCGACTTCTGCGAAAAGAGGACCACTCGAAGACACAGCTGCATGGACCAAGTGAGGGTATCTGTATCTCATCCAGGCTGCCAAAGATCCAGCGTAGGATCCGCCAAAAACGACCCATTTTGGATTTTTAAAACCATGATCGATGTTCATCTGCATTATGAAATGTGCGGCATCAGCCAGTGCCTGCTCACTGCTCAAATATTTCAAATTCTCTATTCCAAGGTCTCTGAAAAACAGAATTGCTACTAGAGTGCAAACAGTGCAAACAGTGCATTACAGTACTAGCAATCAATATTGATCATCTTACATAATACTTGAAATTTTCCTTCTATTCATTCTTCTACTAGAAAATTAACCAGGACCAAGAGGAGAAGATAAATAGGGAAGCGGCAAAGCTTATTTGAAAAAATAGTTATGTTTTGCATTTCAGCATACTGAAGAATCCTCAAGGAGACACTATTGCAGACAGTAGCGATTCTTGAGAGTTGGCAAAACTGTATTTCCTTAATTCAAATGTATGTAAACCAATCGATTCTTGGTGAGGCACTTTGCCTCGTCCAAAATCGATATTTTTAATGGGATTAAATGGAGGCAAAACATCTGCTGATAGATCAGGTAAAATCGAAAACACCTCGTGGCATTTTTTAACTTCAAAATGTATATAAAAAATGATCGTCACAACGGAGCGTTTATAAATCAATTTCTTAAGAAGATTTAAGCACGTGTAAGTAAAAGTATAGTTCAAAGACAAAAATGAGAATCCGTCAACTGTTTTGTATCATTCATATTCCCTCTGATCAAAGTTAAATGTACGTAATAATATTTCACCTATAACTATCAACTTCCGAATTTATCGCTTCTTGAATCGTATCCCACGTAAAATATGAGAGAAAAAAGGACAAACTCACCACGAGGTGCTTTAATGTATATAAGTACATTATTTATTGACTCCTTGTACGAATTTATATGTATACAGGTAGGGGGTGGCCAATTTCGTTTTAGCGTTTTAAATTCATCCAATTATACAGAGACGGATCATGAGTCATGACGTTTGAAATCAGCTTTCATTCAAAAGATCGTGATGAAGAACTTGACGGCAAATCGACCACTAATAACGACTTTTCTTTTTTCTTCTTTTTTTTTGTAACTCGGAAGAGGGAACACCGGAACACTTCCGGTACAAGTATTACTGACGGGCCACAGGCCAAAGTCAGTAACACATACTATCTTGCTTGAATAAAAAGTAAATGTTATTTTAAAGTAAAATTAAAAAATTTAAAAAAAAAAAAAAATTTTAAGTGAAATCAAAAAATTACTCGATATTAAGAAACGACCTAACAATACTTGACGTGCTTTGACGACGGACCTCTGCAAATCTTCTTTAGCAATATCCGTATTATTCACGGAAGTATAGTAATGGAGCGTGTTATAGTGTGAACACGGGACACGGGACACCGGACCCATGTTGGGCGTTGTGCTACATACCATTATTCTAACTCGGAGGATGTCTATATTGCCTACCTTGTGAAATGAAGGCGAATCTGTTTTTAACGCATTTCGCAAGACTCGGGTATCCTGTACACATCGCAGACCACGGTAATGCAATTCATTTGTTTTGTTAGTTTTGTGGTGGTTATCCCGACAACGTGCTGATTTGATAATATTCAACATCATTACTAAACATTTCCTGATTCCTTGTCTCAACAGAGGAATATGTCATTTTCAAATGGTTCATTGATTTCCTCTTCATTTTAAGCGCATTTCACCGAAAGAAAGGTCATTTGACGTTATTTTTTCGGTAATATCACTTTAATTATGGTGACACATCAAACAATGGTGTCACTGATAAACAACTCACCCTTTTGGCATGCTTTTGCCGTAGAATCGATGCTCAAGTACAAAGGCTGCGGCTTTTAGTTTTTTAGCTTGTTCCGACATAAAGCTGTATTGTAGCCATCCCGCGCTCATGGGACTCTCACCCTCGAGCATTAGAAAAACAAGATCGCTATTACTCCGAACGTAATATTCCTTGCTCATGGCATACCTCTGTAATAATTCAAATAAACAGTCATAGTTTAAATCTATACTGCGGGGTTAGTTACACCGCTACGCCGGAAAATGTAATGACACCCAAGCATCTGGTATAAAAAATGTGTCTGGTGATTTGTACATTTCAGCAAGTATAGTGAACACAATGCCATAAATGTGGTCTAATTTTTGTGTGAGCTAAACATTTCACACTGATCTTCTCATTTGATTATTTTTGAGAAAATTGAACTAAGGAGAGGAATCTTTGATTGGTTCAAAGATCAAGTACGGGTAGAGTCACCAGCCATCGCACAGCACGAGGTAGTGATCATATGATCCTAGCCAAGGTGACGTCATTACGGTGCATCATACAATGCAATCTCACTATTAATGGAGTATGCATGTATCGTGTGAGTATAATTTTTCCTCTTGGAGTTATGCTCCTTGGCGCTACACTAGTACGTTATACCCATACAAATGTTTTTCCCTGAAAAGTGAGAATGCACTGCGTAATGCAGTGTAATTACGTCACCTTGGATTGGTTCATATGATAACTACCTTGTGCTGTTATTTTGGTTCAGTTTTTGTAGCGAGATGATTTCTTTTATCCAATTGATGAAAGGTAAAAAATAAAGAATAGGCGGGAATAGAGTGACGATTTTTTTTTATTTTTTTATTTTTTTTTATTTTTTTTTTGATGGGGGAAAAATTCAATGCACGGAGAAAAGCCCAGTGCACATTAATGATAATCGGTTTTCAACAGTTTTTCTCACCAACTGATCAGCAGATCGCTTGTTTCGTCCCAGAAGCTTGGACATTTTCGTCGCATGCAGTCCATTTATTATAGGTACATATTCTGTCAAGGACCACAGATTGCTTATACGTATATACTTATTTAAGCAATGTGTGGTCCTCAACATGCTTCGATCTTGCTGTTTTGTACAAAACGCACGTTTAGATTCAACAATCTCGCTCGATTGGATAGAACTAATACAGTCTTTATGGGTTATTCTATTAAAATGAATTGACAGTTGAAAGTTAAAAATCTGTTTTGAATAAAAACCATTGGATATTTTTGAAAATTCGTTCATAGTCATATTCACAATTATTAATTTACTTTTAAGACCTGCATCACAGCTAACTTCGAGAAAAAATTATAAAAGAGGTCTTTAAGTTCAAAGAGTGCCTCCAGTATATATTCTTAGAAACCTAAAGAATATATCGACGACAATCACATAACTCGGTTTGCGACGTCGCAGACTTCCTGTCACACTTGTTTTTTCAAACGGAAAACTACTTAACGGCAAATCTTTAAAACTGCCGTGATTTTTCCTCTCTATGTGCGAAGAAAATTCTCCATAAATACAAGGAATGATGTCGATTTGTTCTCCTATAAAAAATAACACAGAGGCGGAGATTTTCAGACACCGCAAACGAGATAAGTGATTGCGGACTTACGCCGTCGATATTGTGAGGTGATTATATGGATTAAAATAGATATTAAGCGCTCAGCCGACAGGCAGCGCTTTTTGATTTCGACTTGCCTCTAAAGTACTAGTATACTAGTGCTAATTCGTTTAAATGGCGCACCAGCTCATCGATGTGTAGGCTTTTGGGGGGGGGGGGTCGGGGTCCAGTTTTAAAATAAATAAAGCTGTGAAAACCGTATTTTACGCTTTTAACGTAATGCGCAGGTAGTTTCGATCGTTTTTCTATAAGAAAATTTCGTAGCGGTAGAGTAATTCTTATCGAAATTGATCGTTGAAAATAAATGAAGCCTAAAAAAAACGCGCTTGATGAGCTCAACGATGACTATCATTTTCGGGAAACGAAAAAACGCGTTTACGGTTTCCTTGGTAACCTTTGTTTGCTATCAGCTGATGTTTTATTTCCATTACCCAGCCAAGTCGACGGAGTTTATACTTCCTTTCTTCACTAAATACATTGACTAACACCTGAGCGCTTTTCTAATACGACAGTATTAGAACTTTCCCGCTTGTTTTACTCTGTTTTCAATGTTTGAAACTTTACGCTTTATCACCTGTTGGTAAACTTCCGTGCTGGAGGGCGAGAAGTGATCCAGCTTTTGCTTAATCCAGAGGTCACCTCTTACTGACGGTGACAAGCCATGCTTGTGCGCGTAAGAATCAATCCGTTTTGAAATCTCTCCATATCTGTTGAGAAAACCAAGCTGCCGTAAAACGCCTCTTGCGCTGACGTTGGCTGCGAGCAAGGCGCATGTTATCAAATTTAAAACGAGCATCTGAAATTAAAAAAAAAAATTAAATTAAAAATTGTTTTACAAACACGCAAACTAGGAAACAACGTTGACACGGGATTAGAACTTCGTCTATAAACGAAAGAAACCCCATTGCTATTTTCCAATGATTATTAAACCCAAGAGAATGTCCGTTTCTGAAGCTTTGGAAAAGCTAGGTGCAGATGATTAGAAAATTCTGTAGCGTTTGGATGGAGGTAGTTTACAAATTTTTCAAGACAATTGAGGCGGAAGAGACATCACCCCAATCGACCAGAGATCAAGATATCAATTGAGGGGCTTGGAGGACAAAGCGTATAAGTGCAGTTTTCGAAAAAATTGAGATATTCACGAACGCAACTAAAGCTACTTTGAAAATATATTCCGTGAAAAATTCACTACAAAAATCCAACTTTAAAGCATCAAAAAGTGAGTTTGAAGTTCCTTTCTGTCATACGGCTCCATGTAATTTTGAAACTTTGCAAAAGTATTTCTTGAAATAGTAAAAATTGCACTTATGTGCCTCGTCCTTCAAGCCCCTCAATTACTCTACACCTTGCATAAGGGTCCCAATCACATTATTTTTTGTACTCGTAATTTAATTAATTGTTATGAAAAAAATCACAGAGATTGGTATGCATTTCATATCATGTTTTTCACGTTTTAAACCGCGGAAATGAAAATAAGGGGGGGGGGGGGTTCTGCGAGCATAGTATTTGAGGAGTTTCTCCCATTAAACTGCAATGGTGCCTTAAAAGTGGAGAGAGGATCTAAAAATCGAAGACAGAGCGCTACATGATTTTTGGATGGCCTCTTTAAATGTCCTTTAAATTGATCTTGACCTTCGCAATACAAATTCGACAACCTTCAATCATAAGTAGTCATGCTGGTTCATATGTTGAAAAAACATTTCTCATATATTTCATTTTCTCATTTGAAAAACCAAGCAACCTGTCTCTGAATGCAGCGAGTGTGCTTTTTATACGCTAAGAAAAATAAATCAACATTTTTAGGGCAGTATCTTATATTCTTGGTTGGAACATCTATACACAATATAAACTTGGACAACAGACTATGCAGTGAAGCCAATTTAATTAAAGTCCTCCGAATATGGCTACTTTTTTTTTTCTTTAAAAAATTTTCAAATATTGCAAATAAACACTGACTTTGAAACGCCCGCTTCAAAACGGATTGCAGGCATCTAAATAGACTATAAATACTCTTCCATCTTTTAAATAATTTTAGGTGAAGATACTGATTTGTCCTAATTAAAATTTTTTTGTTAGTTTATCAACAAAAAATGATGTACAAACGAGTAATATTCTAACTGAAGTACTGTAGGAAACGTACCTTAATGATCACGGAAAAACCTATTCCACGGATTGCACTGTCGGCGATTGTCGTGCAAAGGAAGGGGGGCACAGGTAAATGTGCTCCCTTGCACAGTGAAGCAAACTTTCATTCTTGATTTCGAAATATATACTTGGATCAAGTGCTTTTCTGCTGTTCCACTTCACAATTTCTAAGAGAATCCATTCTTGAGTCACTCCCAGGAAATAGCAATTCACGACTCAAAAACATTTACACGGAAGAAGTTTATCGGCACAGATGACAACTCGGACCAACATTTGCCGACAAAATTCGGAAAAGTGTGATTAATTTCAAAGTTCCGGAATTCTCACTGGAAAATGGAACTGAACAAAGGTGACGCGCTAGCATCTAAAAGCGCAAGGGAAAATGAGGCCACGTTATGCCATGCCGTTGCGTCTGCATGCGTACGTTAACAAGCTCGATGACAAGTGGAAATCTCGATTTGAAGTGGTTTGGTTCAGTTTATCCAAATAAGACGGAAGAAAAAGTTTTTTTTTTTTTTTTTAGGAGGGGGGGCGATGGAGCCAGACAAAATATGACTAGGGTGGAAATTGAAACTGTTCAGAAGAAAACTGGTTGGAAGTAAAAAATATAGATTTCCCATTTTTGATACCCATCGCCTCTCAATACTGTAAAAAAATATTTACTCAAATTTTTAAGTCATAATTCATACCTTAAATGATGTTATGAGCGTTTAAACTGGTCCATCTCGGAATGGGTAGAAGTAGCGTGGGGCATGGCGCTGGCAAACTTCAAGTGCGTTTTTCTTGAAATCCCGATTTTCCGTTCTCAAAATTTGAAGTACACTCTGAAGGTCAATTTTGGTAATTTTTGGTATGTTTGGTGCCGAATCAACCCTTTTCATTTGAGTTATAGTTGCCTCGTTTTATTTTCTTCCCAGGCCCAGCTCTTAAAATCTCTATTTTTAGTTGAAATTTCGCCAAAATTCCCCCATTTTTTGAGTGGGCAGCTATTTGTCTCTCTATATATCACTTCAGAGTGACAACTCTCGGGTTCTGAGAATTGATAAAAAAGAAAGAAAAATAGACGAACTTTCGCATTCTCTACGTCGAAAGAGGAATGATAGAAAACAAGATAGATGTTGCACTGGTAAAAAATGGCAGTAGAATCTGTGTTCCAGAATACCATAAACCCACACAGCCGGCTGTGAGATTTCCAATCGCTTCTATAGCCGGCAACACAATTTCTTATAGCCATTTATAGCCGATGGCGATTAAGCAACAGCCTGACGATAAAGTGTATGCTAAACGTTACTAATTACGGATGCTAGGACTTGGTGAGTTTTTGGACTACCGCTCTCTTTTTGGGCCGCAGTATCTTGATTTAATGTGCGAGGAAAGCTCCGTACTTTCGAAGGATGCCTACCATTCCTGATATGTTCGAGCGCCTTCAATTTCGTATGATACTGTGCAATACCTCTGGTGTAAAATAGTTGCTTCAAGCGCCGTGGTACGCTGCGGCGCGGCGCGGCGGGCGGGCAGGCAGTTCAAAACGCGCATTGGCGCTTACAAACCTAACAGGGATACTTCACGCATTGCGCAATGCTTGAAGTATCCCTGTTAGGTTTGTAGGCGCCAGTGCGCCGGCCGCTCCGCTTTGTGTTAGGCTCTAATATTTCATCTCGTGGAGTCAGCGTTTTTCAACTCATGACTTTGAAATGTTTGCACATTCTGTATGGATTATCCTCATTTTAATTGATGAAAAAAAATATGTAGTAAAGGAAAATATAATGTGCATTTTGTAAATATTAAGGTGATTCCGTGCAAACTTAAGGATTTACAAAGCACACGGATTTCTACACAATTTCTCATAGCCTTTTATAGCCAATGGCGAAAAAGCAACAGCCAGGCGATAAAGTGTAAAGCAAAGGCGATAGGAACTATAGCCCGGCTGTATAATTTTTTATCGCTTCGTGTAGCCCGGCCGTATGATTTTTTCCACTTCCTACAGCCAGCTGTATAATTTTCTATCGCCTTCTTCAGTCGGCTATAAGAATTCCTATGGTATTTTGAAACGCAGCTCCTATCGCCAATTTTCACCAGCAGAGTGATGTTTAAGAAATAATTATTTTAAAACATTGTGCAAAAGAGATGGGGAATTTTGAGTCCATATAACTTCAAATCTAAAATGTTTACAAAGTCTGGATAAGGTTTTGACACATTGTAATCTGATAACATTGATAAACATATTTTCCACCCATAATCTATATTTAAGGACCTATGTTTTCAACTCGTGTGTTCGATACTTTCTAAAATATGTCTGCGCATGAGAGAGCGTCTGAAAAAATAACGATATAATTATTGCTTCATGAAGCTGAAACTCTATCGTTTGGAAGGTTGCACTTTTACTTATTGCATTCAAAAATAATCCTGAATAATATCTCACCGGTCACATCTTCAAATATGCTTCATGGTGCTAAACTCCATGAATGTATCATGCTTGCCCCATTAATACTCCAGTAGTATTGATACGACAGAAGGTGGATTTGATCACAGTTTACTACAAAGAGATGGATGTCCACATTAAAATGCCAGTGACAATTTAAGTGTCAATTTTTTATTAAGAATTTACGAATTTCAACGACTTTTTATCTTTCCAGTTTTTTTAGGATTATGGTCAACCTCAGTGGTGTAGTGGTCAAGGCAGTTCGCTGCCAACACTGAGGTCCCGGGTTCAATCCCCGGAGGTGACTGATATTTGAGGACACTCAAATATCAGTCATCGTGACTGTGGATGACTATGCCACTCCAATACCCTGACCCTTCGAGGTTACAGGGTGCGAGAGGGATACAGTCACCCAGTAAGTAATCCGTCTGCACTGTTCGACTGGGTTGTGAAAAATCGGTAATCACTCATAGTGTGCGCGACTGCCAGCGCTACCTATCAGTGTAGATTGCAACAACACAGTCCAACTCGGTGGAGGCATGGCCGTGCTCCGAAAGTCCGTGCTCTGCAGCGTCTGCCACAGTCTTTGATAAGACCTTCCGTTGGCTATCAGACGGCCGCTGAGCCTTGCGGGAATATAGATGATACTCAATGTGTCAATAGTACGAAGATATGTTAAGGAATACGGTCCAACTTCGGGGTGCACGACGGCAGTTGCCAGTTGCCTTGGCCCCTTGAGGGCGCCTCGCCGGCCAGCCCGGCCTTACTTACTTAGGTACTTACTTACTTATTTTAGGATTATGAATGGAAAACCCGTATTTTACACTGAAGAATGTGAGATTTATTTTTTGAGTATTGAGAAAATACAACTTAACAATGCTCGATTCTTCATCCTACATTTGATGGTTTTCAGAAGTGGTAAATTGACTGCATCTCAGGCTCCTGTTTTTTTCCAGTTGTCCACCTTTGAAGAATTCGCGACATTCTCTCGTGTACTTTCTTTATTTGCGGAGAATCCTCCACGTGTGTTGGAAATACATCCGCACAGTTGCCTAACCCTGAAAAAGTAAAACATAACAAATATAGGTGAGTTTTCAGATGTTCTTCTTTCTCCCTAGAGTAAAATATACACACTACAATAGTGGAAAAGACAAAATCAATCTTTTTCATTTTTTTTTACCAGCTGAGAAATTTAAATGCAGAAGGGCCACATATGAATTCTTTATGCATGTAATGTCTCGAATTATGAGGTACTTTTAATTTCCTTTTAATATATTTATCTTGTATTAGTAGACAATGGCTTCCTCTAAGGAAAAATGTCAGGTCATAAAGGTGAGGTCAGATCGCATTCTTTCTGACCTGTGGTCCATCATCGACAGACCAAAAGACGCGCGACAAGAAGAGTAATTATAGTGTGTTCTATGCAAAAGTGGCAAAACTACTACACGCAACAATACTTGCTCTCAAGCAGCGAAAATTGCCACCATGAACATTGTAGGCGAAATCGACAGATTGAGAGACACATAATATAGAAAGTGATAACAAACTATGTTCCTTGCCGGGACTGAGCGAAAGTGACAATAACACTGTACGCGTGCATAACTATTCTGCCGTGCTAAGGAAGAACGTCGTATGAGCCATTAGGCGTTGCCAAATTTCCTTCAACAAATAACGAATTTTCAGGAAAATCTGTGGATATTTTTCTATTAATTTTTCACAAGATTTCGTTCGCAGTTTGATCTAAAAAGTCCGAAAATTTCATGGTAAAATATTCGTAACAATCTTCAAAAATGAATATTTACAAAGAGGAAATTTGACAACTCTCGAATGTTCATGCGGCGTTCTTCCTTAGCACGGCAGTATTCGCGCTCCGAAGATGCTCATGAATGACCCTTACGGTAATGGCCATAGCCCAATACCGGGGAGGGGGGGGGGGGTGTACCTTATTTTTGAGTTTTGCAAAAATCAAGTTGGTCAACCCCTAAAAAGTTTCTATGTAGTCTCTAAATGAATCCCTTAAAAGGAAAAAATGTTTAAAAAATTTTAACCCGTGCCTCAAAGGGCCTAAAGAGCTTAAATTCAAAATTCAAACATTTTGGCAAGCTACATATCAATTCTGAAGGAAAATTGCAAGTTACAGGCCTTTGGCAGAAATTCCGTTCCGCTTTGGCGTATCTTGAAGTGTAAGGTCACAAACGGCCCAATGACGACGTGAGGCTATGGGCCGGCGCCGCTGCGCCGTGCTGCCAGAATGAATCGCGCACAAGCGCCTACAAACCTAAAGGGATACTTCAAGCATTGCGCAATGCGTGAGGTATCCCTTTAGGTTTGTAGGCACCAGTGCGCGTCTCGTGGTGGTTTTTCTCCAGTGTGCTAGTGTATTCTGGGGCTAATTGGCTTCCTCGTTGAGCTAGTTTTTCGCTCATAATGCGTAAATCGACGGTGTAAGTCGGCAATCACATAAATCGATCTGTGACGTCGCAGACTTCCTATCATACTTTATTTTTTAAACGAAAAACTGCTCAACGACTATTATTTAAAACTCCAGTGATTTTTCTTCTCTATGCGAAGAAAATTCTTCAAAAACTTCAAGGAATCATGTCAATTTGTTCTCTTTTAAAAAAATAACAATAGAGGCGGAGATTTTCAGACACCGCAAACGAGTTATGTGATTGCCGACTTACACCGTTGAATTAATATAACTGTTGCTCATACAGGTTTCTTTGGAATCGACACATTTTGATGAATGAACTTTGATACCTTTGATGTAGACAGCAATACTCCCTCTTGGCGGTTCCTTGGTGATGCCAATTGATGACCAGGGATCCATTGATCCATGGACGAACAACTCTCTGCTAACATCCAATGAAAGACCTCCGTAGATCATATTTGTATCTCGGGCCGCATCCTCCAAGAATGATGTATTGAACCTGAAAGCGAGAATCACAAAAAATTGAATAGGCTGTACAAAAAGGAGAGAAGAGTCAATTAAATTCATCCGCGGTCTGTTTTAAGTGCTCAACAAATAAGGGGTGCTTTTTTATTTCGACCTGCTTTTAGAATTCAAGTACTAGTGGAGATGTATTCAAATAACGAACCGGCTCAAAAATAAGATGCCGAATAGGGCCCTCATGCTTTTGGAATAAATTTATCTGTTATTACATCAAAGAGCGGAGGACGATATTTCGTTTTTCGACGTTTTTCTATATTTTTTCCATCTTTGGGGAACTTAAAATCGCGCCTACATAGCAAACAGCTAAACGCTTCTCTGATACGAACGTACTAGAGCTCTTCCGCTTATATCTGTTTGCAACCTTAACTTAAAACGCTGTAATCAGCAAACTTTGATTCTCAAACCGCGTTTACTGTAACCTTGAGAACGTAAAAAATCTCATAACCCTCCGAAATTCTTAATCGGAATTCCTGAGTGTTTCACATAACTTACAAAAACAACTTCATTCAGTCTTTCACTTTCCTGAAAATATTCTCCTTATGATACCTATTGACTGATTTCTTCCTTCCATCATTGTGTATTCTTTTGCCGCAAATGATTTCTTTGTCACGTGCTTCAGAGACTTTTGACTGGTTGAGATGATACAAATGTTTTCCGAAAAATTAGAAAGTAGACCTTACCATTATACTCTCAGGATGAGGGTTTTGCGTGTACTTTAAATCAGTCAAAATTGATTGAATTTTAATCTAGAATTAAATAGTCTCAAAGTTACATCTTGGTTCTTATTTACTGACTCATTTTGGTTCTGACCCCTTCACAATGATTATCTGGTGAACATTGTTATGAAAAATGTATGTCTGGTGAACAATGGTTAACACTGTTAATCTGGTGAAAATAATAGATGAGTACCTGGAGTCGAAAGCATCCTTGCACATGGTCGCAAAGAAATCCAAAGTTAATCTATCTCCAAACGTGTCATCTCTTTTGCTGGACGTATGGTGCCACCAGCCAAATTCTGTGCATGACTGAAAAGCCATCTGCCTGGCTGTAGTAGAAATGCACACAAGCTTGAATAAATTATGAGTTCTTAAAAACGGCTTGGAAAATAAGTAATTTCATATTAGACCAGCCGTCTTTTAAAAGTAGAAAAGGAACCTCAATTGAAAAATTCTCAAAATTTCATTTTGCAGATAAACAGCTAGTGCACAAACAATATTTTCTTTTTTTTACAATCCAGAAAATGAGTTAAAAGCTACTGTTGTAACTTTTGAACGGCTAACTTAATTGAATTAATCTTTTGCGATATGTCAGCTTGTAATTGCAAAAAGAAGTGAGTACGCATGCTTACCAACTGGGGAAAAGGTAAGTTGAGTCACAAACGCGATCTTTTAAGGGTAAGTTGAGTCCCGTCAATTATTCCCCTATAGGTAAGTTGAGTCCCGTCAACTTTTCTTCAATAGGTAAATTGAGTCCCACTGTATTTGCGTTGGTGAACAGGGAATAATGGTGGAAATAAATAAAAATATGAAAAGTTACCTGATAAATTTTCTAGAGTGCAAGCGCTGCGTCATTGAAGTGAAAGTATCAAGTCATTGGTAAAAACTTGTGGGAGACCGTTTTTAGGAACGCGAACCGTGTAATTTTCTTGGCAGTATACAAATACATCTGGAGGCGCAAAAAGTTTTCTTTGTTTCGTGTGATTTTAGATTTAATTTGAGGCGGACTTCTGGTGGCAATGTAACTTTCGGCTTGAAAATATTCTAAATAATTGCTGAGTTCAGATTGACAGTCTTTATGCACGGTCGCTAAGCCGCACCAACCAATGGAACAAATCGGCCTTTGTAGTAACCGTGAATCGTGAATACTTGCAGATAAAATGTAGGACAGCTTTTAAAAGTTCCATCTACATAAATTTGTTCAACGTCACACAGTCTCCCAACCTCACACATACACTGATAATGCTACCGGGACTCAATTTACGTACCGCCGAATAGGAGTCAGGACTCAACTTACCTTCTCCCGTAATGACCTAAATTTTCTGTGGGTCTCAACTTACATTCGTCCACCAACTGCACTTTATTCGCAATTCTGATGATGACATTTTGCAGTTGAGGACATTTTGTAGAGCGAACTGCTCCTCATAGTCATGAGCTTGCGAAAATGCAGAATAAATAAGCCTCAGGTCTCAGCTCGACACGACCATGTTCATGATATCCCAGTTAACTTGACGGTTGAATTCCGTAACGTTGAAGAAACCAAGTACTAAGCGTCAAACACGCTTTAAAAAAATGGGAGATACTAATGTTACATTCTGCCAACTGGTAGAATGTAGAATAAGTTCAGAAATTACTCCAAATTATGATTAAAATTCGAATGATGAAATATTCAATTCTAATGCTGAAACATAAACGCGTTTTGAGATTAAATAACATAATTCTGACATAAAATTAAGATTCAACTCTGGACGGGAGCCTCAAGATTTGACCTCTTTTTCTTAGAGAAAGAATTCTCTGAAAAAAGATTAACGAAATGTTGAGATAGGATCCAATTAAAAGACTTACAGTTGCCGTAATCTCTGGCTGTCGTGTTCTTCAGAATCTCAATCATAGCTGAATATCTGTGCTCCCAGCAACGCGAGGAGTAGTATAACTTATTAAACCAAACTGCGAGCCGATGAACCTACGAGACAGCGAACGTTCCTTACATAAACTTATTGTATGGTGGTTTCTACACCAGAGAGTTTGAATATGAATACAAGTTAAGGATATGAATTCTAAAAAATGGAGAAATAAACAAAACATATGAGGACGAAGAGGATAAATTCCTACATGTGAACTATAACGATCTCACAAAATCCTTGGTGTCGCCTTGTGCATGTACATGCTTTCAGTCCATTTCTAGCGTTTCATTACAAAACCCAATGCAATTCCATCTATGTGGAGGTGGCTCAGCTGTGACTAAAATAATACCAAGAAAACCTCATTTGTTTCTGTCCTCCATTTTTTAACAATAACATGAAAGGTCCTGAGCAAAAATTATCGTATAATAACTTTGCTTCTAGGTCGCATTATCGGTGGAGTAATCAGAATTGCGGTATATCTTTGCATTGTAAGAGATTTTTACCTAGAGTACGGTGAATCGCACTATAAATTTTAAGTTACTTGAAACGTGTCCCGAGCTCAAAGATTGATAAAACCGTAGTACGATTTACTAAAGATTTTCCGCGGGAGAGTGAGATATTTGTCGTTGATATTTTTTACTCAAGTCATGTGTTACGAGAGTAAGCTTCCCTGATCATAATTAAAAAATTGATAGACAGCTGGTTCACCTAGACGACCTGTTGGTAACTGCAAAAAGTATAAATACTGGCCTCGAAGATCTCCATCACGAACCATGGTCAAAAATGAATATTCACATCGTTCGCATAATGGGGCAATTCACAAATCCAAATCGAATATTCTGGTCCCATGGTATTTAACGAAATCTTTCCAAAAATGCCGGAAAACTTACCGGACATTTGTGTATCGTTTCATCAGTCATTATCTGACAAGCACTTTCCATACTGATGTCTTTAAACCATATTGAACCACGGTATTCGACGATGAAAGCGAAAGAGTAAGTGATCGTTCGAAAAAATAACGCAATATCATTTTTGTTATCCTCGAGAGGCTCACATGGACTGTAAAGGTAAGAGGAAAATATTAACAAATTTTATCTCCCTTTGTATTTCTGAGCACACACATGTGCTGAATAGGGGCGTATTATACTAAATAATAAATTACATAAAGCCCGTAAAGTTATTCTACCGATTTGTTTGATTTTTTATCATTTCCCGCGGATATGATACACCCTAACACGGGGCCGGAATTCTCAAAATGAACTGCGGTATTTATGTCCCAGGTCTATCCTCCCCATTGTTAAATAGAGAGCTGAAAAAGAATTTAATCTATCGTGCTGCATCTAAAATAGTCTATTCGATAGTTAAAAATATAACGTCTAATCGGCTGTTAATTAGAGTAATCTATAAAATGAACTATAGTGTTACTAGGTAATCAAGTGCCAGCAGTTGCTGTTAAACTTGAGGTACTTTAATTTTGTTGAAATAATGCTAGCTCAATGCTAGACATTTGTGAAGTCAGTTCTTAGAATTATTAGGAGACAAATTTGACAATAAAAATGTTTGCATTCCTGAGATCGATACCTTTTCATTTACCAATTGGTAGCAAACTCAATTTCTTTCTGGAATTTTGAGCTAAAAACTCCAATGGTAGTAGGAAGAAAACTCGATGAGAATGTTGCACAGTTTTCAGGATTTTTTGGACCTACGTTACAGGTGCCCCCCTAGTCTAGTAGGAATTAAATGACTGATGGGGAAGAACGTTACTAAATAAATAAATAACTCTTATGAAACTAACTGAAAGAGTTCGCGGTAGTGTTCCCGTTTCGTTGAATTCTTCATTCCGTCGCTCATTTTACGGTAGGCTTCTCGTATAGCATCCACGCACTTTGTACTAACAGTGGACAGAGACTTTGATACAGATTGGAAATAATCTGAAACATCGTCAATGAAATCAATTAACAATCAATGAGTACAATCAAATTCTAAATTTGAAGAAAAGAAACTCGTTATTAAAGAGTAAATTCTTGCGTGGCATGTTAAAATAGCGCGAGGAATGGAGATGTTGCATGTGCGAGGGATTTGTGATTTGACCGTTGTTTCTTACGTAAAAGTTTGCGAGAAACACGATGGTGCCACTGGTTTTCTCTGAAATCATCTCCCTAGCTCAGAAAAAGCTCTCAAAGTGAGGCCAAAATGGAGGGAATATCCCACCCTACCCTGAGAGTCCACCTCTACATCAAAACAAACTCTCCATGCAAAGATAGGGAGCAAAGACAGTAGCAGGGTTGCCACTTTATTTGGGGACTCCAAAACTGAAAACACGGCAACCCTACTAATGTATTTGCTCCCTATCTTTGCATGGAGAGTTTGTTTTGATGTAGAGGTGGACTCTCAGGGGAGGGTGGGATATCTTCTCCATTTTGGCCTCACTTTGAGAGCTTTTTTGAGCTTGGGAGATGATTTCAAAGAAAACCAGTGGCACCATCGTGTTTCTCACGAACTTTTACATAAGAATCAATGGTCAAATCGCAAATCCCTCACACATGCAACATCTCCATTAGAACATCATGCACAGAGCATCATGCATTCCTACTTTTTCCGTTATGTCGTTTACCAACTTAACAAATGTTTGTGCTCACCAGAGAAATTGGCTTTTGCAATGAGAGGCGCACTTGAAGACACGGCCGCATAGACCAAGTGGGGATATCTGTACCTCATCCAGGCTGCTAAGGATCCGGCGTAATTCCATCCAAAAACTATCCATTTTGGATTTTGAAATCCATGTTTAGTGTTCATTTGCGTTATAAAATTTGCAATATCTGCCAGGGCCTGCTCACTGCTTAAATATTTCAATGCGTCCATCTTAAGGTGACTAGAAAAAATTGAAGTTGCATTAGTCTGTAATATTAAGTACATCTACAAGCACCATTACGGTCCTATGTGGTCATTCAAAAAGCTTATTCTGTGGCATTCTTCTTCTTTCGAACTATGATAAGGAGCAGTGGCGAGGCGTGAATTGCGATGTATCGATTGTTATGCCATTTAAACCTATGGTAAAGAATCGATTATTAAGGTGTTCGTTGCGAACACCCTGATTATCGATCCTTTTAATGCAATGGCAGATCAATCGATTTGTCGCACAGCACGCCACTCCACCGATAAGGATCCTAAAAAAACATTAAAATGAAATTCTGTGAAGCAAATCCGTCCGCATATTTATTAAATCTACATTTCAGTTCGTAAAATTTTGAACAATTATGCTTTCTCACTGATGAAAATGAGGCTTTTCCATCTTGGACACGGATTCTGTCAATGAGGGTTTTTCATCCAATTAGAGCTCATCGCTTTGCAAGAATAAACCATTGACTGATGGATGTGTAAGTTTATTAGACTTAAAATAATACCTATGACGTAAAAGGTGAAACCTATGTCGTTGATAATGATCTCAATACATCATATAGTTAATCAATCACAGTTTTTTTGCAACCTCATATTTTTTTAAATTAAATAAAAATCACTACATCATTCAATCTCAAACTCAGAAAGTATTAAGTTTGTCAAATAAGCCATTCCTAGACCCGATGCTTGTTAGATCATAAACTGAATTTTCAGCTGATTTGATAAAATTCGGTGAACGCTTCTTGTTTCGAAATGAACGTATGCTCCATTATTCGTCAACTCGTGCATGTGACATTCAATTATTGAGTTTCATAAAAACTTAGCACACTCAATAACATACGTACATTTTAAGGTCTTCGTAGATTCTCACGTCTGATTTATCTTTAGCATGAATCTATAGTCTGCATAGATTGAGAAACGACTCACCCTTTTGGTACGCTTTTTCCGTAAAATCGGTGCTCAAGCATGAAGGTTGCAGCTCTCCATTTTTTAGCCTCATCTCCCATGAAGCTGTATCCAAGAAAAGAGTCTATCATAATTACATCTCCGGAGATCAATAAAAACGCTACACTGTTATTGCCATAATACTGTTTGTTCATCGCATACCTCTGTAATATATTTTAATACACAATTATAGTTTTAGGTAACGTTTGATTTACGCTAGAAAAATACCAAAGGTCATCACTTCAAGCGAAGGGGGTTAAATTATTGACTTCCGAACTTTGCACAGCAGACCCTTTTCAGGTTCTTAAACTACATATAGACGGTCCGAGTCTACAATTTTTCTGCAGTTGGACCACTTTTCATAATATGTGGGTGCATGTTAATAAATATTTGGCGCGTTCGGCTTAAGTGTAAACGTGCCTAGCCAGTGGCGTGGCGTGCTTTGCGATATATTGATTGATATGTCATTTAAATCTATTGAAAAAGATCGATATACAAGGCGTTCTCAACAAACACCTTGATAATCGATTTGTTATACTAAAGCTTCAAATGTAGGAATATCGATAATCGATCTTTCACGCCAAGCCACTGGTGCCTACTAGTTACACATTCTAGCATATCGATGACCGAAGTGCATGCATAAGCACGTACCTCCATTGCGATGTTCCAAAATTTCCGCTCCAATTTTATTTTTTCGAATAGAAACAAACCGTATTCATGGGTTGAAACTCACACAGCATATTCTACTAACAGAGAATAATAATTAAGAGAGTTTTCAAGAAATTACTTTGACTAATTCTCCAAGGAAAAAATAAAGTATGGCAGGAAGTCTGCAACATCGCAAACGGAGATACGTGGTTTCACTTTTGGCCATCAATATTTGGACCGCGTTTAGCAGGAAGGAACCAAGCCACATTAGCTTTTCCAAATTTAACCGGTCAATTTAATTTATTACAAACGAACGTTAGTGGGGACTCCTTTAAAAATTGTCAGGAATTTTCTTCGTACTTTTTCGAAAATTCACTAAAAGCAGAAAAATCCGCAGAATCGCTTTCATGTAAAAAATTAAACTGCCTAATTGAATCTGACAATATAGTTGATGTGGCTTTGGCTCCTCTCTGCTTAACGCGGTCCATTTGAACAAAGTATAAAGAGAAATTTATTACGTAACTCACAGGGTACACGGACTTTATGTCCACTTTTTTTACGTCCACAGACTTTTCGTCCATAATTTTTACGTCCACAGTTCTAAAGCCCACACTATTGTTAAGTCCGTTACTTATACGTCCACTAAGTTAAGTCCACAAATGAATCTCAATGAGCCGTAGTTGTGATGAAAGAAACTTTACAAAAATTAATAAAAGAGGAAAAAAACTAAGAAGCACGCATTTTTTTGTTTTTAACTTATTTGTGAATCGACCTCCTTTAGTCAAATACGTCCAATTTTGAGCGTTTAGTTGCGCTTACACCACGCTGCAGCACAGTAAAAGCCCAAAACATAAAAGAATAAATTTGAATGCTTTGGAAATCATTAAATTTGACACGCAACCACTATTATATTTACAAAAAACACATTATATTTTCCAGTAGTACATATTTCTTTTTCATCAGTTTAAAAGGGAATAATCAATGCTAGAGTGCAAACATTTCAAAATCATGAGTTGAAAAACGCTGACTCCGCGAGTTTAAGTATTAGAGCCGAACACAGAGCGGAGCGGCGTGTTAGCGTAGAACGCGTACTCAGCGTACTGGCGCCTACAAACATACCGGGATACTTCACGCATTGCGCAACGCGTGAAGTATCCCGTTAGGTTTGTAGGCGCTTATGCGCGTGTCACGCTGGTTGCCTGCCGTGCCGGAACGCTTTAAGCAACTATTTCGCGTCAGAGGCGTTGCACAGTATCCTACAAGATTGAAGGCGCACGAAATAACTAGTTAAAGAGGACTTTCAATTTTGACTGCATCTATTACTGAAAAATGTTTAATTTGGCATTGGAGCGTTTCCTAGGCTCCCGCTTTGATTTTTATCTTATCATATCCATACAGTGTACACATGAACATATGTTTTTATCTGCTCTTAGAGTCTGTTCTCTTTCATGACTTGATTCATGAATGAAATGTTTTTAAGATGCATTTATTTTTGAGGTAGTTCCTGTCATTTAAATGAGAAGAAAAAAAATGTGGACATAACATGTCCACAATTTGGACAGTTTTGGACATATTCATCGTTGGACATTAAATCATGTGGACTTAATAAAGACTGGACTTAACGTTTAGTGGACATTAATAGCGGTGGACATTTATTTAATGGGCCAAAGGTAGGTGGACATAAAGTCCTGGAAGCACTCAAATATCTTTTTGAAACAGCCGTAATTTTTTTCGCATATTTGGATATCGATTTCATTTAAATCTTACTCAAATATTCGAATGTAGTTCGTAACTGCGCATCCAAAAACTTCTAATATTTGAGAGTGCCAGGTTTATTTAAATATAAACTCCCACGATTTAAATTTGATTTATAATGATCTGCGTGATCCACGATTTGTATCATCTCACTTATTTTGCATTAGTATAGTCTAAACAACAATGCATAATGATTGCACTTGTTCTCTTTTCCCTAGTTTAAGAGTTTTCGCTTTGGTGAGTGGGAAAAACTTTCTCGCAGCATAATACTCCTGAATAAAAGATTTAAATAATACGAGAACGAAGGTCAAGCCGAACAGAGAGCATTTGAGTATTGAAATCTGGATTTCGATTAAGACCAACCGAGTGATTGAATAACGGATACAATTTTCTTTCTTTGCTTCTGATTGTAATTAATTTTACCTGAGAAAAAACCTCCGTGTCGGAGGGTGTGAAATGATCAAGTTTTTGCTCCAACCACAGTTCCTCCAATCCTTCTGGAGGTCCATGCTTTTCAACGTAAGATTCCAATCGTTTATTGATTTCTCTATTTGGGTCGAAGAAATCAAACTGCGGCAAAATACCTTTTGTGCTGACCGTTGCCACAAGGAGGGCGCATGTTATTAAATTAAATGATAGCATCTGAAATCAAAATGTGGTTTTATGAACAGACCTTCGCTTCGTGCAAATTCTGAGTCGAAAAATCTATATACAGGGACCAATTTTATCGTCGCTTGAATTTGTGGCTTATATAATTTGGGATTTTAGTAACAACTGCGTAGTTCTACAGTGTGCTGACTCTTTGAGTAGAATTTTGAAACAACACATAACTCATGACTGTGCCAGGGTACATACTTTTTTTCTTCCTTTTTTCAAAAATATTTCCTAGTGAAAATTTTTTTTCTGCTTTTTGACACCCAAAATTTGTGGTGTATCATGGGTGACGGTAGCCACCTCCGGACACAGTAAATATTACAACTAATTTATTTTGTTTGCATGCTGACGGATCCTTATAGAACAAGGCGATTACGATAATTCGAGCCAAAATAATCCGAACTGGGCGTTGGTCGTATTTTATTTTGAAAGACGTAAATGAACCAAAAGACAAGGTGAGGATGAGACCTTTGAGACGTAAGTCTTCATCGAAATTTCATGCAAAACATATTGAATGTAAGGAAAACTTCATAAGTTAACTCCTTAGTTAGCAATTGATGTTTGTATTTATTACTAAAATATTTCTCGCCCTCAAAACCCTTAATATTGAACGCTGCAGCTGTATGCAAAAAGGGCAATCCTTGGTGTCTCATGATCTAAACTGACGTTTCATCCATTATGACACTGGCAAATACATAGAATTCGTTGAAAATGTTACTGAATTTTCTTTATGATTTTACAATGCTAAATTTCAAAAGAATCACCCAATTTTTTAAATTTCTCTTTAGAATATAAGTTAGCAGTGAAGGTCCTAAATTTTCTCAACCAAGAAATTCCCTTTTTGCACTCAACGCCTCCATTTACGAAGGCCATATTAGTTATTCATGAGCAATCCTCAAGTCAGGCAAATACCGTTTAAAAGCTAACAGGTAAATAATTTTTAGATTTATCATTCCTAACTAAATATCACGCTGAGCATGAACATCAAATTCTTGATTCCAGTTTCCGTACATTGATTGAGCCAAGAAATTACTTTCCATATTAGCAACCTACATAATGGTTTATTGTGAGGGAAAGCAGCCTTGATTGGTGATTTAAATAAAGGCTTCAGCAGCTACTAATAAGTTTCTCAATTGTAGCTGTAGAATGCCAACTCTTCGATAAATTATTGAATCCATTTATTTTATTCAGATAATTTTTGAGCCTGATATAATCGGACTCTTTATCTTTAGCTCTAAGATTCATGTGTTAGTTAAATAACGTGGCAACTACTATAACAGGACGGCTGTTGAAAGACATTCACTTTCAGGTAGTTTCTATTATTGAAGGGAACTCAAAATACTCTTTTATATTTCTGTTTTGTTGTTGTTGTTTTTTTTCAAAGAGCGATGTGTAGGTTTTTAATTTTCATAAGTTTTATCCTCTTGTTTGGTGTTCATAGTAATTTAGGACAGTATTATTTTACTAGCACTTGAGTAGGACGCAAAAAGAGAAGAAAACAACGTACCTTGATAAACCGCAGGAAATCTGGTTCATGAATGTAGATTCTTAACGGTCTACAATATGACAGTGGCTACTTTGAAGTGTGATCCCTCATGAGTTGAAGTAGTTCCCTTTTCCTATTCCTGTTTCCGAAAATCACTTAAGTTGCGGATTAATTGTTATCCATTCTCTCCACTTCAGAGTTTCTGCAAGACTCCTCTCCAGCCATTTTAAGGAAAATCACCATGCAAAATTTAAATTTTATCTTTAATAAAAGCGTTGTCAATAAAAATCAATGAATTACTTTCCTCCTCATTATATTCGCGTTAACTAGGTATTTGTGTACATGTTTACTTCATATTACAAATATTACAACATTCGTAACGCTGCTCACTTGACGACTGGAATAATGTTGGGATATCGTAACAAACTTGCATTTTGGTTACTTCCTCTGGCATAAAGTCATTGTCTTTTACTGTAGGTTTACCTACAACAAAGGCGGATCTAGCAATTTGGAAACACCGGATTGCCTCCATTTAAACCTATGCAAATAATCGATTTTTGTCCGAGCACTTGGCTCCTCCAAGAATCGATACATTTCGATAGTTTAAATGGAGAAGTGACGATGTTGCCAATTTGCTGGATCCACCCCTGCCTACAAATGAAACGCATACCCACTTATTTCAAGGAATTCCACACATTACGCTCCATTGAAAATCTACATTGCAGGTTTGTTACGCATTTGAGGAGTTGCATCGAATTTCTTAGACCAAAAAGTAATATCCCTCCGGACGAAAAGTTACTAGGTTCAACATAGTAAAAGCATTAAAATATTTTAAAAAACATTAATCGATAATTTCATCTCCGACTTTGAGTGAACATATTCCACCAAGCCTCTATGTCAAACAAAAACATATTAACAAGGCAACCCTGTGACTTGACGGACAACTGAAACATGCGCATTAAGTGCTCAGTGGCAAAGTCAAACAAATCGTCGCTTGGCTAACATGAAGGTGTAACTGCACATTGAGATGAGCCCGGAAAAGCATTGAATTGTATGGAAGACAGGGTTCATTGCAAAAAGTAGTTACCCCCTTAAGTCGGGTAGGCGACGAAACAATGTATTGTTCCTTTGGAAAACTCGAGTGGGCGAGTCTTAAGATATCAATGAATTCATGAAATGTTAATCGAGACGAAACAATAATATGACGTCAGATGCGTCTAGAGATAAAAGTTGCAGTAGTTATTTCTAGAAATCTTTGAAGACCTTTCTGTCAATAATTGTCGAATTATTAAAATTTAATTAGTAGTCGGAAACGCGTAATTTAATCTGCTTAAAACTTATCGTTAAGGAGACCTCAGCATTATAAAAATGTTTATGTCCATTTCATAGAATAATGAGACGAAAACAAAGAATGTTCGAAGAGTGATCTCTTAAAGAATGTTGGGGTGACTCGATGAATATTTGAAATGGGTCAATTAGTGGGTTAATCTGATTATTTTAAGGCGGCATGACATAATATTAGCCATTAACATCTTCCAAATTTACAGGGATGGAAATAAGTACCAAGGAGGAAAAATGAGAGGGAGGGAAATGAAGAGGGAATGAGAGCGAGAGAGAGTTTTAACTGCAAGTAAGGCAAAAATGGGAGGAGATAAAGACAAAGATATGGGGGGGGGGAGGAATTAAATCAAGGTATTGGCCACCTTTAAAAAAGAAAACATTTGGTGATAATGTTTTCTACGTTCATATCCAATGAGTTGCATGCGTGGGCCTTTACAGTGGTAGAATTATTATACTTTGTGTGAAAATGAAATGGACTACATTTTGCAATTTGGACCTATAAATTCAGGCCCAGTTTTAAAACAACGTAGGTATGTGCCATTAGTTTCCCTATGCACATAAGTGTTTTTTCAGATGAGCCAGAATTTATAGGTCCAAATTGCAAAATGCAGTCCAAATAGAGTGAGCACTCCGTGAGCATTATTGAATTTTAAATCGAATGTTTCTCCTCGGCATTTACCACTCATGCTCTACTCTATGCTGCTAATGAGGCTTCGCTCAAATTCGGGAGAAGAGTAAATACCTAAGCGAGGACAGATTACGTCTCTCCTACCTTCAGCTATATTGCTCCCGCAGCCATTGAAGCACCAATACGAATAAGACACAAGTATTCAAATGGAAATAGATCGAGGGGAATGAGGCACGTTGATGACGGCGCAGAGATACAACTATTCGTACTTAATGGATGTCCGTGTTGCATTCACAAAATTGAAGGCGCGATGGCGCGAGGCGAGAACTCGCAATGCCGCATGCCGCTCTTTACTCTCCGCTCTTTGCTTGATGCGCTCTATACTATGATTTGGAAGAAAAGTTAACAAGCGAAACCCGAATACGTCTCTTTTATATTTTGCTGTGTTAACACTCACTTTGTTTCTTTGTTCTCAATTTGGTGTCCGATTCTTTTTTTATAGATGTTTTTGCAAAGGCTCGTATGTACCGGTCCCATAATAATTTCAACATTTTTCATAAAAAAATGTTGATGTCAAGATTCATCATCATCGATAAGCTTCCTTGTCAAAACTTTTGGCATCAAAACAATTACCTAAGATTTCTTAAAAATTTTAATATTTCCCTTCGTCACAATTACTTAAAGATAAGTACGCTAAAACTATACTCAAACTTTCAAGAGCTTGAGGTAATCTATCCAAGTTTATTGTTGGTATCTTTGACATTGATTTCCCTTCAGAATAGTGTGAACCCAACAATATTCTAACATCTTATCATTCATCATCTATATATTTAATATCCTAAGGCCTTTTTTGGCCTCCAACAGTTTGTGCTAATTCGATCTCGGAAACTACTGGACCGATTTTCCTCGGATTTGTCTTAAATGAAAGCTCTTAGGCTGTAGACGTGCCAACATTCCTTGGTTTTTCGATTTGCGCGACCGACGTTGCAATATTTACCTTGATTTGATAACGACATATTTGCATTTTTGACGCTGGACAGTTTGTGCTAATTCGATCTCGGAAACTACTGGACCGATTTTCCTCGGATTTGTTTTAAATGAAAGCTCTTAGGCTGTAGACGTGCCAACATTCCTTGGTTTTTCGATTTGCGCGACCGACGTTGCAATATTTACCTTGATTTGATAACGACATATTTGCATTTTTGACGCTGGACAGTTTGTGCTAATTCGATCTCGGAAACTACTGGACCGATTTTCCTCGGATTTGTCTTAAATGAAAGCTCTTAGGCTGTAGACGTGCCAACATTCCTTGGTTTTTCGATTTGCGCGACCGACGTTGCAATATTTACCTTGATTTGATAACGACATATTTGCATTTTTGACGCTGGACAGTTTGTGCTAATTCGATCTCGGAAACTACTGGACCGATTTTCCTCGGATTTGTTTTAAATGAAAGCTCATAGGGTCTAGATGTGCCAAGACCCCTTCGTTTTTCGATTTGCGCGACCGAAGTTGCAAAATTTACCTCGATTTGATAACGACATATTTGCGTTTTTGACGCTGGACGAGTCATATGGTTGGGGGACCTCCCACCCTCTGATTTTCCGTTTCCCTCTCCACGTAAACCCATCCCTACCTGCTCACAACACGTGTCACCCGTCTACCCTAGCATTGGTTCTTCGGCAGTTTCACTCATGTCGGGGGTCGGCTCATGTCTTCTTCCAAGATTGGTGATTTATCTTCACCCTTTCGCACCGTTACATTTTCAAAAAGTGTTCTGATTTTCTTTTCCAGGAGTGTTATTTATTTTTCAAGGTTGTTTCTTTTTCTAAAAGTAGGTAATTTTTAGTTTCCTATTCTTTGTTTTTGAATTTTTCATTTTGCCTCCAGGAAGTCCTCTAAGCACTGGTAGTAGCAAAATTTGGCTCGCGGAGCGAGTAACTGGGGGTCCAGGGGGCTTGCCCCCGGCTAGCGGCGCAAGCGAGCGTAGCGAGCTGAAGCAGCTAGTTTACTTTACTTCTATAATCACCGTTTGATTCTTACTTACAAACACTCCACAGTTTAACCGTATGGTAAATCAAGGTTGATATAATTTATTCACAACTGTTGCTACTTGATTTGATAACAACTTTTTCCCAAAAGCGTGAATAGCTCCAGTACTACATTTTTGAATATTTTAAACACTATATTATAAGTGAATCAAAGTAGGAAAAATAAAGAACATAGAAATTTGAAGAAAAGGAACAGATTTTAATGAGGGCCGATATATTTCAAGAAGACGTTCACCATCATACAGATATTTCTTAGTATATAGAATGAAGAAACGAGGTAAATATTTCCAATCAACTCATGCAATGCTGTGAGTTGTTCAGGTACTTTAAATCCAGGAATTTTATAAAATAACACGCGAGCGAAAATACCAAAGTTCTGTTTTAATACGATACTTATGAACATAGCGTGGTGTTTATCTATGTATGTCAAATTATCTACACTGTTAATTTAAGGCGACTTTTGTTCCTAAGAGAAACGTATCGACCAAGGAAGTTGATCTCACGCAGCAAGTAGTCCAAATTGGAAGCACTCATCTTAGTTTTTCATAAATGGTGACATTTTATGTGATAGAGCAGTTTCCGATTGAGTTGTCCTATCCCAAGGGACGTCATTTATTTATAATTTTAGGGGAAAAAATAGGAAACGCTCCCGAAAATAACGAGGCAATATATTGCGATGGATGACCGTTGAAAAGGTATGAATACAAATACTTGGTAGTCGCAATACTTTAGAAATATGTGTTAATAAAGTTCAAAAGAATCAGCCTCTAAAGAATCATAAAGAGAAATATTTATGTGTCGGTTTATGGGATTTATTTTTTGGTCGTTGTATCAGTAAGAACGCCTCTAAATTGAACTTCATTTTTCAATTTGGTGTCAATTAGGTATTGAAAATTCTTGCTTAGTTTAAAGACGACTCTCGTACTAATACTTTTTCGTCACACATACGTGTTTTTTTTTTGTTTTTTTTTTTGGATGGGCCAGAAATTATAGTAGCTTTAATTGCAAAATGATGTCCAATTAATAATAACTAGCGTAAATTTCATTTTTTGCAATTCTTTCTTATCGCTATCCAAATCCAACAGAATTTATACCTATAGTCAGGAAAAATCAAAATAAATACATCACAACATCGTAAAATCGATCGTTTATTACATAAGAATCCACATTCACGAAATCAGAGCAAATGCGTACTTTGCACGGTGTATTTTTACGCAAGTCACTAAGTTGAAAGAGTATGAATTAGTGTTTAAAAAAAGCAGGAGAGAAACCAAATTAAAGCGAGCACGATGTGAACAGACCGCCACGGCAAGGTCACATCAAATAATCCGTCGTTCGATTAAAAGTTTCAAGTGCGCAAGTTTTGTGATAGCAGCGTGTTACAGAACTTTTGGTATTCAAAATAAACCACGTGTTTTCGTCACCCACGTGTCTTGCACAGAAAGTGATAACAACCGTAGTCACTTGCTGCAGGATCGTCTAGACGCCATAATTTTGCTTGAGGCAGTATATAAGTGCACTTCTGCATCATCTCCGCTCACAGATGTCTTTGTAATTTGACATTTTTGCAAATGCTCAAAAGCAACTCTTTAAAACTCGTTTGGTATATACTAAATCTGGTATTTGACGTATTATTACATTCCAGAGTTTTCTGAAAGATCGAAAAGATCCCATTCTATCTTACGAGTGAAATCTGCCGGAAGATTTAGGTATGCAGTATGCAGTGATGACTGGTTAGAGGAGTTGAAAATGCCATTGTTCAACAAGAACCGGTTCCTTCGCTTGTCCGATAGCACACATTTCTCCATTCTCCGTCTTAGCATCACGCATTTGGTTCTGAACGGCATCGCATCATTCTGGTCATTCCCGTACATCGCGTACAAATGTAAGCCTATATACAAAAGTAAGTTTATGATGGTGATCAAAAATATCTAAATACATAAGGAAGAAGTCAATTAATAAGTATTAAAAAGGAACCTTCAAAGTAGATGAACTAGTAGTGTTAATGGGAGCACCACTATATTTTCGATCTTATCTCGCTGGAAAAAAAGTCGCTAGGATTTAAAGTCCCGACTCTTAAAAACATTGGCAAGAAAAAATACTCTTGATTCAATAGGGTTTTTACATACATACATTAAGCCGCTTTTATAGCGCCGCCTCGCGCTCTGCGACGCCCAAACGCCATTGCCCCCTATTCTCCCAGAGATCATCAGGCAATTGGCATATTCTGATCTCCTCCTCCACCCCTTGTCGCCAACCTTTCACAGGACGTCCACGCCGTCGCCTTCCGGGAGGAACCCAATCGAAGACCTGCTTGGGCAACCGATCATCTGCCATCCTTCGCACATATTCATACCAGACCAACTGCTTGGACCTGATATCGTGCACAATGTCCTTCTCCACACCCATTATCTCGCGTACCTTTTCATTGCGGATACGCTCTCTTCTCGATATCCCAGCAGACCTTCGCCAAAAGTCCATCTCAGTTGCCCTAAGCATGTCTTCAGTTCTTTTCTTGAGTTGCCAGACCTCACTCCCGTAAGTTACGATACTTTTCACGATGACGTTGTAATTTTTTTTTTGGTCTCCTCGGAGATACTCTGGTCCCAGTGAACCCCATTTAACATCGCCATCGCTTTCCTGTCTTGCACATTCCGATCTTTAATGGCAATAGGGTTTTTGCTTGAATAAAAAGAAAGTCCGCTAAAATAAAGAGTGATTTTTCACTAAAATGAATATTCAGCCGGGTTAAACATTTAAATTTTTCCTAACCATGCAAGGAAATGCTGTGATTTGAAACATTTACCTATGAGTATTTTCTGGTCCAGGTCTTGAAATCTTGGGATCAACCCGCCAAACTCCGGCCGTTTAAAAATCGCCGGTATTTTGTATTCGGTGCTGTAACTGTTGTACCTAGGGGTGGTTGTAGGCGATCTTCTCTTGTAGTATGAGTTGTAACTGTCTGTTGTAGTGTAACCGAAAGGATCATAAGTGCTTCCTCCATTCATATTCAAACTAATTTCGGACGGAGCCGCCAGAGGCTTTTGACCAAAGTTGAGGTAATGAGGAAACATGAGATTAAGTCTGGTTGCTGTAACGGAATCTGAACTAGCGCATTCTGAGCTTACGTTGTATTTCTTTTCCAGACGTTTCAGCTCGTTCTTCCAGCCCTCAGTCACACGCTTGAAGAGCGTGTCACTAACCCCTAATGGAAGCTAAAGTAAAAAGAAACAAAGGAAGATGCGTAAACAAGGCGGATAAACCAACTCGCAAGAGTTTAACAACGCATTTTGAACAGAATTCGTAAGAAAATGTCACGGATGAAAAAGCTGTTCAGAGCCGTATAAAATTCAACTGAAAATTTAGTATTCTCCTTTCTATTATTAGGGCCCTGTTTGTCCAGGGATCACCGCACTAGGCACGTATGAAAGTGAATAAAATATAATACAAATTTGTTAAAAGTAGAAGATTAATTTGAAATTCAAAAAAACAAAAAAGTGAGCGGAGGAATATTTTTGAAACTTGAAGCTACAGCTCTGAGTCTTCTTAATAAATTATTTAGTGGGTGCCAATTTTTTCCTCCCATATTTACACAAAATCATGAACCTTTTAAGAATCGGCTTTTTCCCTCAGGAACTTAAAAATTCCTAAATATTCGTGAGGTTTATAAATATGGTTTTTATGATAGTTAGTTAGTTAATTTTATTTAACGACGATCAGCATCTAGGCTATTTACGTCGGGGACTAGGCAATTTTAAATTTTTAAATTTAGTTTCTTGAAGAGTTTTAAAATTTCTGTTACTACTATTGGACTATCTGAACACAAAGGGTGCATATTAAGAGGGAGGGAACTTCGAATTTTGATACGTGTGGCATAGGTTTTAGGGCAAGAAAGTAAAATATGGTCGATTGTAAGGGGGGAGTGTTGACAAAGAGAGCATAAAGGAACTGGAGATTTTGAAATTAAATGAGAATGAGAGAAAAAAGTATGGCCGATTCGCAGTCTTGCAGATAATTTCAAATCACTCTCTTTCAAAATTTATATGCATCATTTTTGTTATTTGTCGGAATATTAGAAGCCTTAACTTGTCGTTAGAATCAGTTACATTTTCCGAGACCTCACATAAAGAAATTAGTCGTTACCCTCGGTGTAATACCTGTACCAGTGGCTTGGCGTGCTTTGCGATATATCGATCGATACGCCACTCAAACCGATGAAAAAAGATCGATCATTAGGGTGTTCGCAGCGAACACCTTAGTAATCGATTCATTACCATAGCTTCAAATGGCGAGATGACGATAATCGATCATTCACGCCACGCCACTGACCTATACCGTTTAGCCATAGGTACAATGTCATTTTTGCGGTAAAAATTATTTCGGTCTCGGTAACAATGCTTACCGGGCGCACATGGTCATTAGGACCGGAATTACAGTTACCACCAAACTAAAATTGTAACCGCGAGTAGGGCCTGGAATCCATTATGACCTGACAAAAGTAACAATTCTTTTGTCTCCGTACTGACTTGAATACATATAATAATACCTCGTCACGAGCGGTGTTCTCATCCGGTTCGTTGCTAGATCGATTCTGTAAACTGATCAGATCATGGATTTCCTCCATAAATTGGTTTGGGGGTGTATCGTGTGCCATTGCAGAGTCAGCGAGTTTTTTTACAATTTCTGTACTATCAAAGTCATACTCCTTCATTTGAGCCTTTTCACTGTAATAGTCCAGAGAATATTCCAAATCGGAGTCTTCCAATGGACTTGTCATGCCTAGAGTTGAATTCAGAAAATAATCAACATAATAATGAGCCTGGAGCGAAGTAGGACTTTTTCTCAGATGCAGCTTACATTTTTGGATATTAACGATACATTTCGTCATAGAGCTGACTTTTAGTGGGTGATACTCATTCATTCTGAAATTACCAAATGACAGCAAAACCGCAAATCAATGGAGATCACACTAACTACACGTGATCGCTAACATGATAGGTACATCATTTATTGGACACATTATTTTAATTTACTGGAAATTTACTGGAATTTGGAAATACTTAGATCAAAATGGAACTATGATGATCGTGGCCGGAGCCACGGACTCATAATACATGCATAATAGGGCCCATTTGAAAACAGAGATAGTTCATTTTTATTTTAAACACGTCCAATATGTCAGTGTCAGTGCATAAATGAAGCTATGTTCTTTTGAAAAGGTAGGAAGGGAGAAAGGCTCAGTTTGAAAACGTCAAGCAGATGGAGTAGAGTTTTAAGATCGCTGACTGAGCTATTTCTTTTTCAAGTATTAAGATCTGTAGGAGTCTTCGAAAGGAAGAAAAATCACGGCTCAAAAATAATTTTGCTGCGCCCTTTTGAAAGTTAAACCATTGTATTTTTCAAGAGCCCTTCACCCTCTCTCTAAAAAATTTTCGCAAGAGTCATGGGTTACATTTCCTGGAGTATCCGAAATTATAAGAACTGCGAAAAGGCGCTTCTTATACCTATATAGTAAGGCTCATAGCGGTCTTGGCTTTTTGTGTGAGGGATGAGAACACCATCCTTTATTGTGTCCGTTGAGGCATTCAATGAGATAATTGATCCACCCTTGACTTCTCCTGTAACACGAATAGATCAAAAGCGTTACCTACATTAAAAATTTCATTTTGATGTACACAAATATTATGATGCAGGTGCAGTTAACTGCACTGATATTTGTTGGTTAGTACTGTCATAAAAATCATCGGATTACAACAATTTTATCTCGAAAATCGTGAATCGACTATCCTTGGTCAAAATTGGCGATAGGAGCTGTGTTTCAAAATACCATAGGAGTTCTTATAGCCGACTAAAGAAGGCTATTGAAAATCTTACGCTGGTTGTAGAAAGCGGAGCAAATCATATATCCGAGCTATACGAAGCTATAAAAAAGTATACAGTCGGGCTATATTTCCTATCGTCGGGCTTTACACTTTATCACCATTGGCTATAAAAGGCTATAAGATATTGTGCAGAAATTTGTGTGCTTTGGAAATCATTAAGTTTGATCCGGAACTACCTTAATATTTACAAAACACACATAATATTTTCATTTGAAACATATTTTTTTTTTCATCAATTAAAATGAGAATAGTCCATACAGAGTGTGCAAACATTTCAAAATCATGAGTTGAAAAACGCTGACTCTGCGAGATTAAATATTAGAGCCTAACACAAAGCGGAGCGGCGACGCACTGGCGCCTACAAACCTAACAGGGATACTTCACGCATTGCGCAACGCGTGAAGTATCCCTGTCAGGTTTGTAGGCGCCAATGCGCGTTTCGCGCTCTCTGCCCGCCCGCCGCGCCGCGCCGCAGCGTGCCACGGCGTCTGAAGCAACTATTTCACACCGGAGGTATTGCACAGCATCATAAGAAATTGAAGGCGCTCCAACATATTAAGAAAGACAGGCATCGTTCAAAAGTACGGAGCTTTCCTCGCAAAATAAATCAAGATACTACGGCACAAAAAGAGAGCGGTAGTCCAAAAACTAACTGAGTTCAAGTATCCGTAGTAACGTTTAGCATAAACTTTATCGTCTGGCTGTTGCTTAATCGCCATCGGCTATAAAAGGCTATAAGAAATTGTACAGCCGGCTACAGAAGCTATTGGAAATCTTACAGCCGGCTTTAGGTCTATAGTATTTTGGAACACACATTCTACTGCCAATTTTTACCAGGGATTCCATTGAGTTATTGATGTTACTTATCAAATGTCTGTGATAGAATTAAATTTTGGTTACTCACGAGTATTCAAGGTAGCCAAAACGAGAAAAGTAGCGAACAGATGATAAGGAGCATGATAGGAGAACCGATACCCCTCGGTAAATCTAGCTGCAGCTCGCGCCATCTGAAAAGAAGGTCACATCCGCATTCATAATCATGTGAAGCAAATAAAAACATATGGTTATTTGAATACCTTAGAAGAGGAGGGGAAACTCCTTCTAGTGAAAATTACCTGCATTACTCTTACTCTTATCTCTTGTCAGGGAGAAATGAAAATTTCCTGAATCTTTGAGGAACTGATAATATGATTAAAGGAAAAAAGTATGATACTTTCATCTATATTCCTGGTTGCTTTTAGCACCAGCCAGGAAGTGATATATCCAAGCATTACAACGCATGTTTTCTCAAAAGTGTATTGCGTAAAACACGGCAAACACATTAACAATTTCCAATTCAATTCACAAAAAAAGAAAAAGCTCATTTTGAATTTCGTAATCCATACCTCTCGCTCATAGACAAACCAAAGCCTCTGAAATTGAATTGGACGCTGAAACTACTCTTAGTGTACTTTACGATGAAATCCTTTCTCAAAATTAGCGATCTGATTTTTTTTTTTTTTTACAAACAATGCTTTGCATTGAAGCAAGAGGTAACTTTTGTTGAAACACAACATCGCACACAACATGCCTAACGACGAATCTACTCTCAATGGCCAATTTGACGAACGTTTACGGGAGGTTTTCCGGGGGGAGGGGGGGGGGGGGTAGTTTGAAATGACTTTTAATGTGAAAGACAAACGCTAACTTAAGTATCACTTTCAAGTTTACCTCAATAACTGCCAATACATTCATCAAATTAAGACAAACTTCAGGTGGAAAAGCATGCCTTGCAAAAGTTTTAATTCTCTTGTTGATGGTCCATTAGGAAGAAATCTACTAACGTTTTGAGCAATGTTTATCCAAAATCCATCTCCCGGTCCGTTTTAGGTTTGAAATTGTTGAGGAGAGAGATGTTTATTTTGAAACTCACCTGATGATGTTATTTTCTGCACGACTTTCTCGTTCTTTATTTTGTTTCTTTCACTCAACCTCTACCGCAAACTCTGAAATATTTTTTACATGAACTAATGTTGGAACATGACTAAGGTCTATGTAGCAAATGATGGGGCAGCGTTTGATTCTGTTTTCATTTAAATGCCAGTTCGATCTTTTGACCTGTGATTATACACATGGTCACGTGCATTGATAATATTGTAGGCCTGCTATGATAAGAGTATCCTCCTCGTTGTCTGCAGCTTCGAAAATGCTACCGTTTGCAAACATTCTTAGCAAATTATTACCTTGTAAGTTGGTTCTGTGAATTACCCGACTATTGGTGTATATATAGCTAGATATAGATCCACCCCCCCCCCCCCGAAAAATGATCTCCAACCATAAGTCTACTTAGGATGAGGGTTTGGAGGATACAGAATGCCGCCATTGCCGCCCACCCTGAAAAAAGGGGGTGCGGGAGGCCTCTCTAGGAAAGTTTTGACAAATTAGCTCTTTTTTAGATGCACTTTCAGGCACATTCCAAACACAAAGTTTCATTAAAGTTTGTGGATTTTGTGGTTTTATAGAGGGTTTCTATTCTTTCCTTCTCATTTTTCATTTAGCAAATGAATTTTTCCTAAACGATTGTACGAATTATGGCTATATCATAATTAAAAAAGTCTCTCATTTCTTTCAAAGAAACAAAAAGACCATTTGCTGCAGACAATGGTTTGAGGCCAATGATGCCGTATATTGTAAAAATGAATAATACATTCTAAAAGATCAAAATTTAATGTATTGGTACTGATTGAAATTATAAAATTATAAAAACTCTCTACCCTCGCAGCTCCTCGTAAAAGGAGCCCCATCAGCCGGGCTAGAATTTACGACACTATTAGAGGACAGGGACAGAATCGGACCGTTTGATTACAAATTTTCATCACATTTTAGTGCTGAGAAAACTAGATCCATTTTTCGGAACCTTAGTGTCGTCTGAATTGCATGGATTTACGTACAGACATAAGATAACATAACTTCAGACAAGACACGAATTTTTTTGAAGTGCTCGAGGATTTAGGAGAGAGTGATCATTAAATACGGTTTGAAATATCGAAGTTGGACAGTTGTGATTTTTTGTTCTTAATGTAAAATTTTGCAGTATACAGTGCGTTTGTGTCTGATTAGTTAAAATATCTTTAAACCTGCTTTGGTTATGAAGAAGATATGTTAATCTTACTGAAAATGGTGAGTAAACAGTTGCGTTTCTCTAACCTTTTTTTTAATTCAGCATCTGAATTGGTTCGTTGCAGAAAACGGAAGAAGAGCAAGGTAAAATATGAGACTAGACTATTCAAATCTGATTACTCTATAAGCACACGTTTGAACGTTTCAAGGGTAAACCAAAGACCATCAGAAGGGTCCCAACTTTATGCAGATCTAATTTTCAAATTTGTATACGTATTTGGAAAAATAAAATGTTCGTTCATACTTATACTTACACACGAATTGGCACCACGTTGTGGGTTCCTTCTGCATTTCTAAAATTTCCTCAAACAGGAATTTAAAAAGGCTAGAAAATTCCATTTTTAATGGTTTAAATAGGTTATCTCCTATTTACAGCAGTCTGCGTTACACATTTCTCTACAGAGTACTACTAAAAAATTTGAGATAATGGCAAGCAGCTATTCATTTGAGGAAAAGGAAAATAAAGTTGCAACAAGTATTTTAATTGAATTTTGTCGGGGTTCCACTGAAGGACCTTAATGACTTTATAAATTGACGGCGAAACTATCAGAGCACGTATCTTGTTTGGGGTATTTAAAAATCTCCAGGAAAACAAATCCGTATCATTCTTAGAATTTTAAATACAATATTCCTCGCCCTGAGAAGACATATCTCGGAAGTTTTCACTAATTGACGTTGAGTGGTGTTCAAGTTAAACAATAAAATATGACAGGAAATCTGCAACGTCGCAAACCAAGATACGCGGTCTGGTTGTTTCAATGTCGATATGCATATATTCCAGAACTCCGCTTCAGAGCCCGATGAAAAATGTAAAAATATGGTCTATTTTGGAGAGCTCTACGTAGTTATGAAACTTGGCAAAACCCTACGGTGTCTCTAAACTTTATAGTTTTCACACCAATCAATCCACGAGCTGTTCTAGGATCTTATTTTGTTTGCAGACACTACCTATCCACCTTACAGCGTATACATTGCTCCTAATTTCTGCAGCATCAGCTTCTACTTGGCGACCAGGATTCGCCTCTGAGGAAATGCTGAGACAGCTTGACTTCCATGATTCCGTTCCAAATGTCGAGGATGGACTGGAATGGTTCGAGCAGAAGCTTGATCATTTCAATCCAGCTTGCACGGAAACTTGGCTTCAGGTACAATAAATTTTTACTCCGTACAACCTTTAATATAATGGAGAGAAACACCACAACTTATAATGGATCAAAGATGTGAATTATACCAATTAAACATTAAAGTGTAAAACTTTTGTCACAGTTTGCTCTGAAGATCTGATCCGACCATCATGATTTTTGCAGCTATCGATAGAAAATAGTCTCTGGGTGGAGTGGTGATCCCGCACTATTTAGATTACATTACGAGATTTCGCGAAGCTATAGCCTCAGACGGTGGTGTGGGGGGGGGGGGGCTAGAGTTCCTTTATACTGAGAGTAAAGACAATGTGAATCTATTTCTGATTGGTTCCCGCATTTTAGGCTTTCACAGCGTCACAAACGGGAATAAACATTACATTTCCACCAATTGCAAAGATTATATACCGGAATCAGTGTTCCCGGATGCTCCGTGTACGAGATCCGTACGCTCTACCGCTCTCCGTGCTACTATTGGCTGAGCGTCATTCTGTGACGTCACGCGTACATATATTTTAAGATAGGGAAGCGTTTTTCCCATAAGGTTTTTGTCCGTACGCGGTCCGTGTCGGTATAGGGAATGTCCGCGCGGCACGGATAAATCCGTACGCCTGGCATCACTGACCGGAATGGACCGGGGAATGGGGAGCACGGCAAGGAACAAAAAGAATGAGAGAGGGAACGGAAATAAGAATTCGGAAATGGGTTAATCAAAGATTACAAAAATCGTCCGATTTGTGTAATGTTTATTCCTTTTTGTGACATCCATAAGCCGCGTTGTCTCAACTCTCTCTATAAAGGTACTCTAGAGCAACCATGCGCGTACTCTTAGTTTTATATGAAATTCTAACTTAAGTATGAAAAGTCGGAACCCATCGGATCGTGTAAAATTGTCTAATCTGTACCATTACTCTTGTCTTGCACTATGTACGGTTGTATGTTCTAGCGCTATGCGGTGAGAATGGACAACTACGGCGATAATAATTTGGTGTTTCTCTTCGTCGAAGGCTACGGCGCTGTTCGTACAAAATGGCTTAAGCACGGACATATGAGTAGAATGGCCGAGAAGTTCAGTGCTGCTGAATTCATAGTTGAGCATAGATTCTATGGTGGAAGTAAACCCAAACCGTACGTTTTTTCACCTCTTTCATCTAGTTAAGGAAACAGTTGTCCTGAATGGAATACGCACTTGAATAGTTGTACGTTGACGATTGACTATACTGATTTTATATTTTTATCTAATAAATACAGCGTGAATTTTTTAATCTGAAAATAGCTTTCGATACCTGGCCACCCGGTTACTAACATTTAAAATTGAAACACATGCCTATTAAGCTCTATACCATTAGCTGATGCACTTTAAGAAGATCCAAAGCCTGAATACTCGAAAATTAACGTACCTTATTCACTCATCAAAAACGTTGCATTACAAGCATTGGGTAACTCTTGTGTATATCATTTTACTGACCTAGTTGTCAATCCTGTTTTTTAGAAATATATCCTTAGAATCATTAAAGTTTTTGAGCAGTGAGCAATCATTGGCCGATCTTGCGCATTTCATCAAAGGAATGAACACACTTCACGATTTCAAAAATCCAAAATGGATCGTATTTGGAGGCGCCTATGGAGGATCACTGGCAGCTTGGCTCCGATATAAATACCCTCATTTGGTATTTGCTGCTGTGACCTCCGGCAGTCCTTTACAGGCCAAAGTAGATTTTTCAGGTAAATATGTTTCTATTCCATAAACAGTTATTTTCATGTTTCAGTCTCATGTTCTCCTGTAAATCAATTTTTTTTTCTCTGGAAGAAATATACATTATATACAATATTGAAAATACCTTACTGTGGATTATTTCTCGCTTTGAAAGATCCTTTATAAATCTCTGTAAGAATAAAATTTACTCATCCTACCTGGTCATATTCCATTTTACCTTTGGTATGATTCTCTGTTTTGTTTTTTGCATTGTATCATAGGTAACGCAAACTTAGACCTTGTATTCCTTAATGAAGTACTCAGTTACTTCAATAAGACGATCAGCAACTATGGCTATTTAAGTCAGAGTCTAGGAGGAAACATTAAATTTTGAGTTGTAGTTGCGTTGTTTAAAAAGTTTTAAAATTTCGGCAGAGACATTTGGGTTATCAGAGTTGAAAGGGTGGATGTTTAAGGGGAGATGATTTTGAATTCTGATGCGTGTAGCATGAGTTTTTGGGCAATATAAGATGAGTATTGTTATAATTGAGAATATTTTCTAATGTGCTCAACTTTTTTCACCAGAATATATGCAAAAAGTTAGCGATTCACTGGCTTTGGTGAATCCACAATGTGTTGACGCCATAAAAGCCGCCAATCAGAAACTCATTGATGGTATGAGCAACGCAACAAAAAGAGAACACTACCGTGAACTTTTTAGGTTTGTATATTCTCCGTAACGTAGGTATGCAAAGATAATATGAATATCACAGCGATCTCTGTAAATGCTTATCTCATTCATCACGCTAGAATTGATACAATGAAATCATAAGTTTTCCGAACATTTTAGACAGCAGAATAATACGCAACTGCTGACAGAGAGAAGTATCTTTGTGTTGTTGAAAAAGTCAAGGAGACTGTTTGTGTCTAGACGGATCAAAAGTACGAAATTTAGGTAAAAGTAAAATCCATTTTGCTGAAATTGCGAACGTCTTGATTTGAGTTTTAAAGTACGAAAGTCCCTCTCCTGATGAGCGGCTATTTATATGCATGTTACTCAAAACAATTTACCTTGTGCGTCAAAGATGAGGTCATGAAGGAATGTTTCCGTTTTTTTTATGAGAAAGATTCAATGTGTTGTATTTCATCAGTGCGAAAGGAATAATAGTTGGGGTTTACTTCTTTCTTAGGCTTTGTGAGCCCCTTGAATGGAATGAAAAAGACATTATGACATTTTTCAACAGTCTCAGGATTGATTATACTCACGCCGTCCAGAGCCACCACATCGGCATGAACACGGACTCAGATGCAGCGTATATTGACATGAACACTATGTGCAATGTCATGACCGATGAAAGCATTCATTGTCCTGTAAGTAAATCAATGCTTGGACATATTGAGGCTGATTTTTCGTGCTCCACATAGGAGCTCATAATGCAGTCGTCTTTGCCCTCTCCGTTTAAGTTTTCATCATTAAAGGGACGACCAACAAACAGTTCACGAGGCACGCTGAAGTATATACAGTGTGATCTAAAAGTTCCGCACGCAATTTTTTTGCAAATCAAGTAATGCGATAGAAAATTTAAGAATGTTCCAAAGTCAAAAATGTTGGCCTTCTTAAATATTTATATCTTAAATATTATTAATACTTCTAATAGCCCGAGAAAACGAACATCCCATACGTGCGAAAAAGTTTCGCGCTCTAGCCCTGCTTCCAGAAAAAAATGTTTTCTTCGTGTGCGATAGATCAGCCGTTAAATCCAAAGACTGGTTCTCATCCCCCTTCCAATTTTCCGGGAAACCCATTTTTTTCCGAAAATAAGCATTTCCCGGTCAATTTGCGTCCTTTTAAATGCCCAGGAGGTTTGGTTATATGAAAGGTCATTTCTGGATTTACGGGTTCAGAATACTTGATAGAGAACCATTTAAAGTCGTGGAGAATTTCGTTCGATTATTTTTGTCGAGCTGTGTTATCTGACCCAAAAATATTGATGTGCATTTGAGCCTGAGTTTCATTCCTGTATAAATAACCATAGAGTCTTTCCGTGTACTTCATCAATGGCTATATGATCTGTCTCCGTTCAAATTCCGAAAAAAACAGAACAATTTTCCAAATGAGGATGAAGTTGAATTGTTTTGCTTAGCTATCTAAACTACCACATACATTTACATGATGAGTTATCACTAATTTATACTAAAATATGTTCGAAAGTTACTTTAATGTTTTTCTACAAAGCTTTAATTCATAATCGAATTATCTTGTTATGATCAAATTAAATTAATGAAAAATAGACAATAAATACGCCCTGTGATTCTGAATTAGCAACTGTTCCTTTTGAAACCTACAGGTCCACCGTTACGCCGAAGTGCACAAACTTCTTTTGGCTTCTTATGGTGAGAAATGTACGGATCACAAATACGATGGGATGGTGGAATGGTTAAAGGATACTTCATATGGTCCGGAAACCAATTTCTGTAAGTGACGACACTTGTTGCCCTTGTTTTAATAATAATTGTTTCCTTGCGTACTGTAAGTTTTTGTTTGTCACATTGCTATGTTAAAATCACTCAAAGCCATAAATTTTACTCAATTTCTATAAGAGATTGATCCAGGGACAAGATATATTGAAAATATTGGAAACAAATAGGCTGAAATAACAGTATTGCTCATGAAGTTGTCTTTCCCATTTATTTTAGGGCGACAATTGTATTACCAACATTGCACAGAGTTTGGATGGTTTCAATCGTCGGGTGAAAAAAATGATACATTCGGGGACCAGTTCCCGGCGCAGTTTTTTATTGACTTGTGCACTGATGTGTACGGACCAAGGTAAATTTTAGCAGATTAACCTCAAAAATACTTTAAATATTATTTTGATTACTCTTAAATAAAACGTCACAAGAGGTGGCGACTCTGGGTCATATTTGTACTGAAAATTTACTTATTATAAAGAAAAGAAAAAAAAAGAAGAAAAAAAATGAACTCACTATCGACTAAAACAGCCTAAGTACTTAAAAGAGCTCTCTCTTGCTGCGGTTGATTGAAAAAAAAATGCTCTTGATCCGTAGGTACTGGTCCATGCATAGCAAAACAAAATCTTCAGCTTTGACTTTTTTTCAAGAATAGTATAAAAAGAATCAATGAGTTATTGCAATCAGATTTTAGCATATGGACAATATGAGGAAATCAATTTGTTGGGGGTATTGACACTCAACCTTTGAAATTTCCTTCTCTTTGGCTATGGTTTCAGGACATTTTGTCAGAGATTTTTTGTCCGCGCACCTTTTTTGTCCAGTAGTTTACGCCCACGCGTAAAATAAGCAACAGTGACTTGGTCCAAGCGTTATATTTTAGTCGGTATGTAAAATTATATTGACGATATGGAAATGGGAAATTGAAAGAGAAGGAGGTGTTGTTATGGTTGTTCATTTTCTAAATGAAATGTTATTACTTTCTCCTTTTGAATCATCTTTTTAAATCGTCATTGGTGAATATTTGGTTTTATTTCTATCCTTAAAATGTTCGATGTACAATATACCTCATATAAGTATAGGTACTATTTTATTTTTTTAATTTTTTCTTTACGAAATAATTACTTCATTTTGAAAATATTCATATTTTTAAAACGTGACAAATATTTGTAAAACCTTTTCCAAGCGACATTAAACTCAATGAGCCGCAGTTGTGCCGACAGAATCTACAAAAATGAATAAACGAGGGGAAAAAACCAAGAAACACGCAATCTTTAGTTTAAACCCATTTGTACATCGATCTTTTAGAGTCAAATACGTCAAATTTTGAGCGTTTGGTTGCACGTACACCTCGCTGCAGCACAATAAAAGCACAAAATGTAAAAAAAAAAAATGAAAGTGCTTAAGGAATCATTTTTGACACGGAACAACCAATATTTAAAAAATACACATTATATTATTATTCCCCTTTGATAAATTGATACATATTTTTTCCCATCAATTTAAATAAGAATACTCAATGCAGAGTGTGCAAACATTTCAAAATCATGAGTTAAAAAACGCTGACTATGCGAGTGTAAATATTAAGGCCTAACAGAGCGGAGCGGCGCGGCGTGCTGCCAGAGCTGAGAGAGGCTCAGGGGCGCCTACAAACCTAAGTGGATACTTCACGCATTACACAATGCTTGAAGTATCCACTTAGGTTTGTAGGCGCCAATGCGCGTTCCGCGCTGGCAGCCCACCTGCCGTGCGGCGCCGCCTGAGCCTCAAGCAACTATTTCACAACAGAGGTGTTGCACAGTATTATACGGAATTGAACGTATTAAGAATGACACGCATCCTTTAAAAGTACAGATCTTTCCTCGCAAAATAAATCAAGATACTTATCGTACACAGGAAAAATCTAAGATCCTTTAACTGAGGCAAATATAGAGGTTTATCCGGTTCAGGTATAACAAGATGGGAATTTCTTGAAAGGTAATTAAGTCCTATTACACCAAAGAGGTGTAGAGAGTTTTAGTGAATTTTGTCTCATGGAATTGACGCTCCCCCATTTTTACCAAAACTCTCAACTATATATTATTCTCCGTTGGACCAAACAGACAAAACAAAAAAACAAGCAAACCCTCATTCTTCCAAGACATTATTTATTTTCATCCAAAAACGTCGTGAGCAATTATCGTTTGTATTTACATGTGGGCCAATTAACTTTGGGTCTCAACTGGCACGTGGACCAAAACTCCCGAGCTGGAAAAACGCGTGGACGTAAATTACTGGAAAAAACAGGGGCGCGGACAAAAAAATCGTTGACGAAATGTCCTATAACCTTGGGTATTAATAAATGTTTCAAGATATTTGTTGAGAAAAAAGTTGTGTTTTTGGCAATCTTATAGGGTACAACACTCATAAATTGTAGCTCATCAGTCTATAATAGAGGAATCTACACTTCGCTGCACGAATAAAAAAGCTGATTCTACGCTTATGAAATCAGTTTTTTCAGGATACTGATAAAAAATCTTTGAAAGGATTTGCCTATTGACTAGATGCATGCTCACTGAAGAGTTGGAGCTTACCCGTTTGTAAGAGGATGTAGTTCTTATTGAATTGTTCCAAAAAGCAATCACTCGGAGTTATATGCACATCGTGCTTCAATACAAAATCAGATATGAGGGATTATAGGGGACAGAGAGACAAAATGACAGAAAGTATCCTCACTTAGAATACTTACAGCTCGCAGCATATAGGGGAGCTTGCTTACTAAAACTTAAAAAATCATCATGACGACTCGATTTTACTAAAAATGTGTTTTGGATCTACGTAACAGTGTAAAATTTTGCTATAGCTTTGATAGTGAGCACCTGAATAAATCCGCGGAGGAGACTAATACCAACTACGGAGGTCTTTCACTGCCTGTATCAAGAGTAGTGTTTATTCATGGATCAATAGATCCCTGGTCTCCCCTTGGCATCACGACAAACCCGCCGGAGGGGAGTTATGCGATCCTCATTAATGGTAAGCTCTAATCTTAACCGTAGAATAATTTGTCCACACTATAATGACAATTTTTGAGACTTTCATTTTCCAAAAAACTTCAATAAAAGTCATAGGCGTAGCTAGGTCATTTTGCTGGGGGCGGAGGCCTGGCCACCCACCACCGGGGGGTCGGGGGAGGGCATGGAATACCCCCTAGCTTATCGGGGGGTCCGGGGGTCCTCCCCCGAAAAAGTTTTTGAAAATTTAACTCTATTTGAGCGCATCTCGAGGCACTTGTGGCGCTAACCTTCCTTCAATTTCTACCTAAAAATCACCCAGTTGTATGCATTTCAAGGTTAAAATACTTTGAAATTGTTGCATCCAACAGGTTATTCTATTTATAGGCATCCTCTTACGGGCCACGGCGACAGAGACTTGCCGTTAGCGGAAGAAGGTGTTTTTGCATCATCCAGAATCTCTGGGAGGGGGCATACTATTGCCAATTCTGGGGGGCAGGCCCCCCTGCCCCCCCCTCCTACGCCTCTATTAAAAGTTATGAGATGAAATTGTGTCATTAGTGATGCACAGCTCGCTGGAGTACATACGAGTAAATGGGTACTTAAAAATGGATCCCGTTTCGCAGAAAGGAACCAAACCACATCAGCTATTGCCAAATTTAACTGGTCAATTTAATTTCTTACAAGAGAACAATTGTGCGGACTCCTTTGAAAATTTTAGGGAATTGGCTTTGTACTGTGCGGAAAATTCACTGAAATTCGCGCAAAAATCCGCACAACAGTTTTCTTGTATAAAATGAAATTGCGCGATCAAACTTGGCAATACCTGATGTGGTTTGGTTCCTTTCTGCTTAACGGGGTGTAAATAATGTAGCCGGGAATATGAATTTGCAAAAATAACGAGAAAATAGGACAATTTTGGTGAAAATAAAGTGAGAAAAACTGCGGTTACTGCATACTTTATCATCTTCAAATCGAGCTCGGTATTTCATGTTCCACGGAAAACATGCCATGAATATTTGTACTTCAAATCACATTCAACAAATTTTCAGCTTTAAGCAATATCAAAGGTTTTAAACAATTTCTTCTATAAGAGACAATTCATAATTTAAAATGCCCCAGATGCGCCTAAATTTATACACAAAATAGTCAACTAATGAATTGAAACACTATTAGTTATATTCAGAGTGGGTTTGGACTATTGTTTTAAACAATGAGATTATCTCGGAAATATGTGTACACCTGGAGACTTAGTATCCTCCAATTAGCTCACCGTCATCTTTCTTTGAAACTTATTTTGATGTTGTTTCAATTGAATCTTTCTTTCTGGGTTTCAGGAGTGGCCCACTGTGCAAGCATGTTGCCCGAGACGCGAGATGATCCGCCTCAACTAATTGAAGCCCGGAAGAAAACCGAACAAATCGTTGGAGATTGGATTACGGGGAAGAAACATCGGTTGGCAAAACGGACGTTTGTTTTTTAAGACTATTGTATGAATAAACAAGAATGCTGATCCTACTTACCAAAAACTTTGTTCTGAATTTGATCTTAATTAACGAGTATGCTAATCTTACTTCTTACAACAGCTACCGTCCCATTTCTTTTCTTTCGTGTAAGCATTATGGCAAATCATAAACGTGCGATGGTATCGAAACAAATGTTGAGAAGATCACGATTGGTTGTCATTGATGCCGTTGTCAACCGCTGATGAGGCAGAGGCCGGTTAGTGTCTGAAGTCAAAGTGCCTTCACTTTCGTGGGTATGCAACACGGATATCAATGGGGCCCGAATAGTCGCACTCGGGCGTTTTAATCACATTTTTTTAGTATCCGTCGCATTTCACCTTAACTGAAGCTTCAATTTTTTTCTCATACCTTAATCTAATTTCAGCGTTGTCAGTGTCGATGAAATAATCTGATTTTAATCGCGTATGACTTACATGATTTTAATCGTAATTTTCCGATAAATGGATAATTATAATGTATCACCACGTTGCCGGCCTCCGTTTAATGAGTTTCCATTGTTTGAAACTCTGTTATTTTTCCCTTTGGGAAAGCTAATTTTAACGTTTCAGTGCTAAATTTTCAAAGAACAATAAATTGCACTGATCCTGGGGGGGGGGGGGGGGGGGGGGGGACGGCGACCATTCGTCCCTGGAAAAAATGAGCAACGACAGGAAATTATGGCACATTACAAGCCTAAATACACGGCATTTCTTCCGACACGTGGGCTGCGTCTAGTCTTTCCTTATGTATTTAAGGTACCTATCCACCGCGAAAAATTGTTGCATTCTTTTCTCCGAGGAATGTTCATGTATGGCATTTATCATTGAAGATAAAAATCATTATTGCTTAAAGTCCCACTTGACCTTTGTGACCCTTCTCAATTTAATGAAAAATACGTAATGCCGCAATCACACGCTGAATATAGCAGCTGAATGTGGAAGTCACCAGTCATCGCCCAACGGCTGAAATTTCGCAGATTCGAGTTATTTTCATCCAGATGCGTGTGTCAAATCTATTCGAATAGCTCAGACAAATTCAACATTAGTCCGATGGTTGCTGAGAATCGTTGCTAAATTTTGCACGTCACGCGCAAAATTCAGGCATCGGGCCGGTGACTTCCACATTCAAGCCACATTCAGCTCCCACATTCAGCGTGTGATTGCGATATAAGACTATTTTTTTTTTCATTAAATTCAAAAGGGTCACAAAGGTCGTCGTATACGACCGAACGGGAATAAACAGAGACTCTGATACATTATAAATTGATATGAACACTGTTAGCCAAATCATGACCGACGAGAGCATTCATTGTCCTGTAAGTCCAATTGAGGGTTTGACAACTGAAGGCGATTTTAAGCTCTGCAGGCAGATGCTTAACAAAGTTATTGGTACTCCTTTCAGCGATCTCATCAGAAGAGAAAAAACGGAATATTGAGAAGTGCTGGATGGCAAAACAACATTTTTTAGGTAAAATCGAGGGTATACACTGAGGAATAAACCCTGATTATATGAATCAATGGAGTTCAGCAACCACGTTCGATGGAACTGCCTTACATATAATTTCTTTCTCTGTTTTTGACGGCATTTTATCAACAGAATCCATTTTTTCGACTGGAGTCATCAAACTAAGCGTCAAATTGCGACTGTGCGTCGGTATAAGTTTGAAGAAGTAAAACAGAAAATATTCGGTTCGAAGCTCGAAATAATAAGCAAAATCAAATCTCTTATCTGGATTACTAAAACTTAGAAACAGTTGACGGATTCAAGATAACGTTAAAGTTCGATCTGTACCCAGAGAGGGTGCGCACGTCTGTGTCTTTCTGTCGCATTCGCGATTTTTTCAACTTTGGCAATGTGTATTATTTTTGACGCATGACAGCTCTACTGAAGACCATACACGATTTTGTCACGTCTCATGTTTCAAGTACTTTTGAAGTGCTATGAATGAGAGGAACCGTCGTGACTGACAAGGAGTGTTAATAATTCCGCATCGGGTAAAGATGAGAGTGTGTGTCCGTGGTGTGGTGTTCGTAGTGCTGCAATGTTTGAGCGTTGATTACAGTTGACAAGTTAAACTCAACTCGGTAGCCAAGAGGATTTTTTAACATTATTTATGATGGTAGGTAAAATTAGTTTCATCTTGTTAACAGCACTACTAGTTTTCACTTATCTACCAACGCTTACAGTAAAATCTAAAAATTGCTGTCACCAAGCATTCAAAATTTAATGGCTCCGCATTTATCACAAAATACCTATTCTTTGTTCATTTTCCAATGCCGAATTCTTCTTATTTTTCTCCTTGTGAAACCTACAACTGCTTCCTCCTTCCCCCCCCCCCCCTAAAAATTCCCTTAAACCTTAAAGCTCATTTGAAAAAGTGGTGGAGCGTGGGGCCTAAAACTCCGCTCAGTTTTGGAATTTTGCAACACTAGTACTGTCATGCTAAGAAAAAACGTTATAAAGGCATTATTCGGAAAATATCAAACTTCTCCTGACATAATATTTATATTTAAGACGAGATGATTATATGTATTTCTCCAAAATTTGTAGATGCCTGGTTTGTAATTGCTAATTAAAGTCTCTGAAAAAATCAAAGGAAAATATATGCACTATATTTTCTCAAAAAACCTGAATGTTACCATGAAAGATTTGGAAACGTCTGAATGTTCTTAATGCACACAATGGATCGAGCCAATTAGAGAGGTCAGACTTAAAATGTTTGATCAAAACCGCAAATTTTAATGTTCATCCCATCATTTAAAATGTTGAGAGGTGCTTCATGAAGAAAATCCCCCGAGAAAACCAATGAAACCACTCCCAGAACCTCGAAGTCTTGCATTTGTAAACGGAGTTACAAGCGTATAAAGTTTTAAAACTATATCCGACCTCTTCTATTGACTCAATCCACTGTAAGGCGTTTATCCTTAGCATGGTAGAGTCGGTATTTGGAAAATAAGTTGTTAAACATTTTTAACCGATACGTAACCATCCACCTGCTGCATCTATGAACTAATTTTGTTGGCAGGCACGTAGTTCCTACTTTGCAGCACTTGCAGTGTTCTCGATTTTGGCACCATCAGTCTCTGCCCGACGACTGGGATTCTTGCACAGATACAAGGACGTGCAAGAACAACTGGACTTTTACGGGACAGAACACGATCTCGAGGATGGTCTCGACGCAAGGCTTCAATGGTTCGAACAGAAGCTCGATCATTTTAATCCAGCTTGCACAGCTACTTGGCTTCAGGTACAAATATATACTGCCCTCACTTTTCAGACACAAACTATTGAAGGAATGGGGAATATGCAGGTGTCAATTTCGTGTTTAAGTGGACACTACTGAGTGAATTGAAAGCGAGGACAACCTTGGTTCATGAATTGAACAATTATTGGAGAAGATACGGCAAAACGATTTAATCTGCTAAAATATGTGTGTTAAATGGGAATTGCCACCAGATGACTTCACAAGGCGGTGCATTTTCTCACTTTCCAATCTATTTTTATAATCTTTCCCATATCAGAAATACATCATAAAAAATACTCTGAGATCAGCTCTTTAAGCACTTTCAGACGAAGCAATAAAAAATGGACATGCAAATTCTCCATTGTAGGGTCAGAGATATTAAAACATAGGAAAAGAGAGGGCGTTATATCAAAGCCATACTTGGCAAAGTGGTAATTTCGTCATCCCTTTGACGTGAGGGTGCATTTCAGTTTCCACGTGAGCCCTGTTTCACATATAAATCCATGTTTTCTGGGGCTCGTACGACAATCGAGATAAATTCTCACGTCAGGAGAACGACGATTTGTATGCTACAGGTATGACCACTTGAGTAGACTAGTTACAGGTGAAATCGCACAAAAATCATAGTCAGTACATTAGGATTGTCTAAAATTTACCCTCGATGCACAAGTTGCATTCTAAAACACATTCGTATACACATTTCTACTGCAAATTTGTCGCTGACTATCAGGTCAAACCAACTGTCTCGCAAACTGGAGTAAACGCATGTTATTAACTAACGAAAAGTCCGTGACTGAAGTCAATGCAGTGGTCTGGATGCTCTCCCATAAATTGTAATTTTAATGATTGATCACTTCATTAAAGCGGTGGTCTACGAAAAATTACCCGATAGGGACCGTCCATCATTCTTGGAATAAGTCGACTTTAAACAAGTACTGCAACTTCGTTGGTAGGATGTCTCTTCAGCAACCTGTATCTCTTAATCTGCAAAAAAAAAAAAACTCAAAAAAAGCCTCATCTATGTGAGTATTTTTTATCATTTTTTAATACGTGACTGCTAAAATTTTTGTGAAATAGCTACAATTTTCATAATATTCATCTCAGCAGTTTACTGTAACAAGGGAAAAATGACAAAATCCTGAAGTATTCCATGAGTGAAAAAGTATAGTGTTTTATGTATTTAAAGTTAAACTGCCCGTTCGCCAAAAAATTACATTATTTAAAAAAAAAGTCAAAGTGCGGCCACAACACCATAACTTCCACCATTAGAGGACGTGATTTTGTCAGTTTAATGATCTTTTTGGATATGCTCGTGATGTTTTACTCGGCAAACTCACATCGGCTAACTTTACGAATAAGTGTTGAGGTCCAGTTACACGATCAAATTGAGCCATCAAATTGATCGTGTATCTGGACCTTTGCTATTATGCTTCAGCGCTACGCAGTGAGAACAAAATACTACGATGACAACAATCTGGTATTCCTGTTCATTGAAGGCGAGGGCGTCATACGCAAACAATGGCTCAAGCACGGTCACATGGGTAGGATGGCTGATAAATTCAGTGCTGCCGAGTTTATCATTGAACACAGATTCTACGGAGGAAGTAAACCCAAACCGTAAGTCTCCTCTTTTTTCCTGCTAGAGAATCAATGCGATCGGAATAACACTAGAAAACGTTCAAAGCAAAATGCAAAGCGTCATTCTTTAAAAATTTTCAAATTTGTCAAATTTTTACTAATATCGCACTGAGAAAAAAAAAAAAAAACACAGTTATTCTACCGTTACAACGGCAGTAATGTCACACGGGATTCCACGGTAATAGAACCGTGGATTTTGATTCTTGTAACGATGAGCACGGTGATATTATCGTATTCACCGTAATATTACTGTGGGCACAGACATACTATTCTGAGCATGGTTATGCTACTGTGCTTATCAATAATATTATCAAAATCCACGGTTCCACTACCGTAGAATCCCGTGTGACATTATTATCGTGGTAACCGTGTTTTTTTTCTCCGTGCATGTAGATGAGTATGTGTGTGATGTTTCTTCTTTTTTTTAAAAAAAAATAATTAGAGGTTTCTTGCAAGAACCGGTTTTTCTATTCAAAAGAAATAAACATGTGTGCTTCTTTTGAAACATGGTAGGACAAACTCACCACATCGGTGATGCATTGGAACCATATGGTTCCTACCTCAGTCTTATTATCAGTATGTTATGAATAGAACAAGCAGTAGCTACCTGTTACACCAACAACACCATTAATGAGGTCATAATTGAAGAAACAACAACATCGACCAACTTTGTGGATTTTTTAGTGTTCTTTAAATGGTCATCTCTACACCCATGGGCGTAGAAACTTGCGTTTTTGTCAAAACCATATTTTAGCTAATCTAGAAAATGCCGATATAAAAATAAAATTCCATCTCAAACGTTAAAGACCCATGGATTAAACAAAGAGAGTTCCAAATCTGTAAATACAGTGGATATCGGATATAACGACATATCGGCATATGTACTGACTAAATGTTACTCTTTTTATCATTTTTCCTAGTTTTTTTTTCAATCCTAAACAAATATAGGTATCCAGTCCTTTTAATCAGTGTAACCATCTCAGTTTTTTAATCACTCCCATTTTTCAGTGACCTATCTTTAGATTCGTTAAAGTATTTGAGCAGTGAGCAAGCACTAGCCGATCTTGCGCACTTCATCAGAAAGATGAACGTTATGCACGGTTTCAATAATCCAAAATGGATCGTTTTTGGAGGTTCTTATGCAGGATCCTTAGCGGCTTGGCTCCGATACAAATATCCTCATTTGGTATTTGCTGCAGTATCCTCCAGCGGCCCTTTACATGCCAAAGCAGATTTTCCAGGTAATTGTGCGTCTACAATAGGTATATAAGATACATGCCTGAATTTGAGTGAGAGGCTTGAGGTATCGTGCATTCGTAAATATTGCTTCCAGAGATAGATTATTTAAAGGAGTACTGATTTTTCCTTTTTTCAAGAGGATAAATTGGAAAATTTCTTCCGCGGTACCTATGCTATGATTAAAAAATACGCAATTTTCAAACTGCAGGGAGTTTCTATTACTGATTCTAAGCTAATTTAATTACTTGCTTAAAAGCTGAGAGAAAATGGTCTGAGAGGAGGCAAAAAATTGCACGGTGAGCTATTTGAAACTGAAAAATAATTTGTTAGCGTGGATCGAACTTTTGGTGTTCCTTATCATCTTAATTATTGGGTTTGTCAAATTGAATGTTCGATTCATGTTACCGAACGCAAACCTTGTTCATTAGTTTACTTTACCGACGAAGTTCGGTTACATGACGGCCAGACCAAAAGTTCGGATTGACAGACTTAATATTTGAAATGATATGGAATATCGATCGCTCGGTTCATATGACCGAATTTTACATCAGTGTAGTTCGATAATACGATCCGTTCGGTATCTCGACACGAGTGAATGATAACATGATGCTGCAAGCAACCATATCTGCTCCTACGCCGATGACATTGCCTGCTTCGGTCAGCGAAGGCGAACTGGTCAAAATGAGCAGCAACTAAAAAAGAGAAGCAATATTAGTCTTTCTCGGTTTACAGTAAATTAATGTGATAAATCTGCTGACATTATCCTCACGAGTAAGATGTTGACGAGCATGTATTATTTAATATCTCTTATTTAACCGTGCATTCAAGGTATTTATAACTTCGTTTTTAACCCTCATCCTGATAAAGACTAGCGCTGAATCCCAGAAATAATAGTTTTTTTCACTTTTCTAAATTTTGTATTAAACCATTATTTATATAATTTGTGCCTTTTTTGATATTTTATTTGAGCAACAAAAATTGGCTCTACTACGAGAATCAATACGGTGCTTAAAAATATCGCTAACTTTTAAACTTTCAAAACAAGTCTATGTTACAAATCTATATTTGCATGAGGAAACAGTTCATAGTAAATACCTTTTTGTGTCCTCAAGTGTACATTTATTCATTGTCGGCTTCCAATTTTGTTTGCAGAATATTTGCAGACAGTTACCAACTCCCTAGTCTCAGTGACCCCAAAGTGTGTTGATGCCATTAAAACCGCCAATCAGAAACTCAGTGCCGGGATGAGAAACGACACAAAAAGAGAACATTATCGAGAGCTTTTCAGGTTTGTCAACTTGTAGAATAGGATCAAGCAAACGGGACCAGTGGCGTTGAGTGCTTTGCGATATATCGATTGATCTGTCATTTAAACCTACGGAGAAGAATCGATGAACAGGATGTTTGCAACAAACGTCTTAATAATCGATTCTTCTCCATAGCTTCAAATGGGAAAATATCGATAGTCGATCATTCACGCCTCACCACTGAACGGGACGCCTAAAATAACTACACGTGGGTTTCTCAGGGTTTATTTAATAATGTTGATAGGTACACTTTACTTATTTATGTCAATTCATGTTTTTTATACTGGGAATATGATCTTATCGACCTCCAAAATGGTCAAAATTAATTTGCACTTATACTTACAGTTTGTGCGGAAATAAGTCTCAAAAGATTGACGTTCAAAATATATTTCTTCCTTCGATGAAATAATGATCTTGTTGGGGAAATGTTTTCAGTGCTGGAAAAATCATTGCCATGCGCGGAACTATATAGGAACGTTTCGTCGGGGACCAGATGGCACCTGGAAGTCTGGGAGAACAGAAAACAAGCAGAAAAATCCAACATGAATATGTTGGAAAAGCGTGCCGAATAACTAAAATGTTGGACACATACCTACTATTTTCACGTCTTTGTTATTTGCATCAATTGGTACTTTTTGCTAAATTTGGGAGAAAATATTGATTCATGAACGTTGAATGTAAATTGATTTTAAAGATTCCGTCCAATTATCTTGATTCTAAGCTGATATGCGGCATTTCGCACGACCGTGATTTGGGCGAACTGCCGTGCATCGAAATCGCGTTGAGTTAATCTCTTTGGATTTCGAACTGTAACTTCTCTCCTATTCGGCCGATTTTTACAAATGAGGTCTCTTTTTATTTGTACTTTAACGGAAAGTAAGGAAAAACTCGCTAAATAGACGGAAAACAATGGGCCTGTTGCATGCATGAGATACAGCCGCGAGAATAGACTTTATAGAGGTTAAATGACACGAAAATTACGATGGTCACATTAAAAAAGTCTGAAATACACTCCTTACTGCGCAATTTGCGTTGTTAGGAACGCGCTTTTTCAAATTTCCCGCGTCTGGGGGCAGTTTTCTAATCACCGGAAACGAGCAAACGGCGGGCTTGGTGATTTCCGGAAGATGTCGAGTCGTTGTTGTTGTTGTTGTTGTTATTTTTTCCTTCAGTTTGTTTACAAACCCAACGTGATCTCTTATAGTGGTCCATATACGCTTTATGCAGTAACCAAATCGATCAACTTTTAAATATCCAACGCAATCCTTCTACATTTCATTTCACGATATCACGAGCTCCGATTTTTAGGTTATGTTGTCAGTTTTAGTTGACCGGAAATAGCCGCGAGTTGCCGTTAGAAAACTGCCCCCAGACGCGGGAAATTTGAAAAAGCGCGTTCCTAACAACGCAAATTGCGCAGTAAGGAGTGTATTTCAGACTTTTTTAATGTGACCATCGTAATTTTCGTGTCATTTCACCTCTAAGAAGTCTATTCGCACGGCTGTATCTCTTGCATGCAACAGGCCCATGTTTGTGAAAATTTGGTGGATCCTGGCGTCACGGTGAATGGTTAATCGGGCGTGGAAGATAATAGGTTCGACGAGGCGACCCTCTCCTCGCCGTCTTTTATTGCCTTGCTCGAAACCTGACACCCAAAGCTATATTGGGATTTAACTGCAGTGGTTTGAGTGGATTTCTGCAGGGGCCACGGTTAGTACATGGTATAAAGAGTCACGAGGCTCATCACAGATTGCACTTGCAGTGCAAGACGCTCATTGGCTAAACAGTTTTGGCGGGAAAGAAGGTTCTAGAGTTGAGTCCTCCGAGCGTAAGAAAGCTTCTATGAGGTTTTTGTCAAATGAAATAATACGGTTTTGACAGGAAAATGTTTCAATAGGGTTCCCAATTAGCAGTTCATTCGATTTTTTGGTAAGAGACCATCAGGGCTTGACAGTATAATGGTTCAAAGACAAGAAAACGGGTCCGAGGAAAAAAATATTTGGACGGCCCGTTGAATAGCATTGGTTGATCGGTGTGCTGTACTATGGTACATCCGAGTGATTTCAAAAAGCGAGCCCTACTGGCACGCTTAAAAACACACAACTAAGGGGAGCCCGCCTGCGCCTGCGGGACTTTCCTAACTTTATGGAGAGTTCGGGGGGTCTCCTCCGGAATATTTTGAAAAACTGAGTTGTCCCAGAAGCAATTTTGAGCTGCTCTCCAAATTGGTCCAATACCGATTTCCAAGATGAGATCCATGCACTCGCTCAGCAAAGTGACTCACATTTCTTTGGAAGGGCCAAGTAGATTTCTGAGGGGCCAAACCCGCTGCCCCCAACTCTTTTGCGCCAATTCAGCCGTTTTTCTGCTACTATATATAGTGCATAAGAAAAGAACAGATTGTTATCTTTTGAATCTTTTACAGGCTTTGTGATCCGATTGAATATGATGATAAAGATATTGCAACATTCTTTGAATTACTCACCGATAACATCGCTTACGTTGTTCAGTACAACCGAAACCGAATGAATACAGACAGTGACAGAGCATACATTGACATGGATGCTGTTTGTAAAATCATGACCGATGAAAGCATTCATTGCCCTGTAAGTCAACTTGAATTTTTGGCAATTAGTTTAATTAATTACATACGCATTTTAAGTGTGTAAAACTTCGCAAATAATTAATTTTAATCACTTATATCAAAGATCTGTGTGGTTCTGACAATATATTGCCAATGTTTTAGTTTTTAGTGATTTTTAAAAATAACGAATCCGCAAACTAAGAAGAAATCTTAAAGAAATTATGCCTCATCTTGGTCAAACTTGAAGCAAACTCGTTATTTTACAAAATATAAGTTATGCGTTGGTGCCTAAGTTACATGCATGAAGCTAGACTTTTATCATTGAGCACAATATATGAAAAGCACACGTTTTTCAAGAAACATCAATAATTTTTATTGTTTGTGATGTTGTGACTCAATATTACGTTGTAAGAATCAGCTGATCATTTGCGATTGAACAGGTCCATCGTTATGCGGAAGTCAACAAACTGCTCCTGACTCACTTCGGACAGCAATGTGCGGATCACAAGTACAATTCAATGGTTGATTATTTGAGAAGCACCGCGTATGGCTTGGAAACCAACAATTGTAAGTTATCGTACTGTTAATAAAATAATTTCAAGAAGGGGTACGGCCTCTAGATACTAAAAGTAACCCCATGACAATAGAAGTATTTTCTTGAAAGAGACGAAACTAAGTACATCCCCATGAATTCTTGGAATAAAATTCGGGGAAAAAATAAGTGAGATATTTTTTGCACTTGCGGATTAATTTAAGTGAGTTTTGCATTAAAATACTTTGATTAGCAAATTTATACCTCGGAATTTTCAGCTATTACTTAAGATTGAGAATTGTAAACACTCGCCGAAAATACAAAGGCTCCGCTGACCAAGGTAGTTTTTCAATTTTTAAGCACCACAGTGATGATTCTACGCAATTATAGATAGAAAAAACATAGTCTCCTAATAAATTGAATCAGATTATGATTTATTTATTTTTTCATTCCATGTCATATATTTTCAAATAATGTTTATAAAGAGTTCATCCAAGAGGGTGACTTTGAAGAACTCAAGAAGAGCAGGACAAAATAATAATAGCATTGTTCATTACGTATTATGTTGTTGATCATTTGTCCGGTATTTCAGTTCGGCAGTGGTTCTACCAAACATGCACAGAGTTTGGATGGTATCAAACGTCTAACAATAAAGACGATGTTTTTGGTGACAAAATTCCGGTGCAATATTTCATTGACCTCTGCACTGACGTATACGGACCAAGGTAAATTTTGACGCATCAGTCTCATGTTTTCATGTTGATTTGCTTCAGGTATGCATGAGTAGTAAACAGCGTTTGAACTTCTTTGTTATACATACAGATCCGCATGATACTTTTGTTGTTGAAAGTTCATCGAACCTTTGGGAAGAATCCGTCTCAATCCAATTATTTCACCTGCAGGATTTACAGGACTAAGACAGATATCTCTCTTGAAATCAAATATTTTGCTTGCTATGATACTATACTCATTACATGTAACAAGGTGGAGATATGGTGCTAGGTCCACACCATTTCAGGGAGAAATCAAAGCCAAGAAGTTCCAAAAATTATAATTAGAGTTAAAAATAAATATTTTTAACTCCAATGAGTAGGTACCAGTACAAAACCGAGGTGGGAGGAGTGTTCATTAGAGGTACTCACTAGAGTTAAAAAGATTTATTTTTGACTCTAATTATAATTTTTTGAACTTCTTGGCTTTGATTTCCCCGCGAAACGGTGTGGACCCAGCACCATTTCTCCACCTTATTACGTAAAGTATTCGGGCCATTTCTTCTAAGTCTTTTTTTCCTCATTATATGTAGACATACATATATGTATATGTATGTGTAGTGATAATCTTTTTCTATGTGTGAGCTGAAAAACTTGGCATTGTTCATTATACTTTCAACAGTATGGAATTGGATCTTTTGATGATCATTGCAGTTTAATTTGTGTTGTTTTCAGCTTTAACAATCAGCACGTGAATGCATCCACGGAAGAGACGAACACAAACTACGGAGGGTACACGTTGCCCGTGTCTAGAGTGATATTCGTGCATGGATCAGTAGATCCATGGTCACCACTTGGTATTACCTCAAATCCACCAGACGGAAGTTATGCTATCTTTATCAAAGGTGAGTTGAAGGAATCCCTAAAGGTAAATTGTATCTAGTGATGTTGCTTGAGATGCCATCATCGTGCTACATGGGTAAAATCTGATTGATTTGCAATTTAACATGATGGTATCAATTTGCATTAAGTTGAAAACATACTCATGTAGTTTTATTCAAAAGCTGTCTGAAGAGCAGACGATGATATTACTCTGCGAACAAAAAATGAAACTGCATTCAAAAATTTTATTTTTTTAAATGTACTTGGATTTCTTACAACGTGCAGAATCCAGGGCCGGATCTACCTACTTGTCGCCCATGGGCCGCCTATATTTTGCCACCCAATTCTCATTCGTATTGAAACATCAATAAAAACCATCAAGTGAGTGTGCCGAAGGGGGAGGGGTGTATAAGACGCGTTTACTCCTGTTGGACACATTTTTTTGCGAAAGCCCTGTCAACACTATTAGCAAAAGTTCACGGAACTTTGCGCGAAAGTTAAGTTCCGTAATCCTATCTCTGCGTGGACAAGAAATGAACGAAACGATCATGAAAGAACAAATATAAAGGTGGTTTAATAATTTTAACTTCCACCGCCGCGCGCCGCGCCACGCTGACCGCACCGTATTTGGCGCAATGCGTGAAGTATTCCTACAGTCTCGTAGGCGCTAGGCGTTTGGCGCCAACCGCTGCTATCCGCATTGTGTTTGACGCAATGCGTGAAGTATTCACGCAGTCTTGTAGGCGCTAATATGTGTTACATGCCGACCGCCGCGCTGAAGGCTTCTCCTTTTCATCTCAAGTCCTCGTTGTCATTGCTCTCTACGCCGCGCCGCTCCAGGTCAAATTGTGTGTTTGGTTTCTCTCTTAACTTGACTAATTAAAGGTGCTGTCTCTTGTGTCAGCAAAAGACAAATTGATCAAAATTGAAAATTACCATACTCTCAGGAAATGAGAAATTTTGTTGCCTTTCTAGTTTGTAATTTTGTTTTATATCCGTTTTTTATACGTACATTTGCAAAAATTGCAAAATTTTCCGCCCCCTAAATTTGCCGCTATGGGCCGCGGCGTATGTGGCTATGCCCTATAGAGCCAGCCCTGATAGACTCTCTTTCGTGTGCTTGAAGTTGCATAGTTCCAACTGAAGCAAAAAAGCACCTAACATGATTTTTCGTTTTATTTCCATAAAAGTGACCCACCTACATTTGCAGTACTGCAAATCAACTTTCGAAGGTAGCATAGTGCACCCTTGATTACCTACTTCCAATCTACAATGTTAATGTAAGAAATTTTTAATTTCGTGAATAATTTAACCCCTATTATGGGAGTTTCAGGGGTGGCGCACTGTGCAAGCATGTTACCTGAGACTCGAGACGACCCACCTCAACTGACTGAAGCCCGGGAAAAAATAGAGAAAATTGTCGGAGATTTGATCATAAAGAAGAACCATTCGTCGAGAAAGCGAACTTTTGTCTTCGGAGAATGAAATCTATCAACTACTTTTACGATAAGAACCACCAAGAACGTTTTATATAACCCGACATAATATTCACCGCAAGCCCGCCGCCGAATAATGGTATCCATAGAAAAAAGAGAGAGAAGACTACTTTCTAGTATACCTCAGTGTAACTATTCACTGAAAACCCGTTTAAAAACGCCAAAAAATATTAATTCTTGAATCAAGAATGATATTGCTTAGTTTAATAGACTTCTTGTCAACACTTTCTATAAAAGCGTGTTCTGCCGATTATTCTTGGTTCGTTCCACCCAGACCCGTGTGTACACACGTACCGCCGCATCTCAACCACTTACGCATTTTTCATTTAGTGTGACTATTCTTCTGTAAATCGTGTCATATTCAAAATTTAAATATAATCTTTTCAGCCCTTCAAAATTCTCTTTTTCATTTCATTTGCTCTCCTATTTTATTATATGACACTCCTTTTTGCTTATCCCAATCAATTTTTTTCTCGTTCCAAGAAAAATTTAGATTAAATCAGGATGAAAAAAAACTCTCGGCGGCAAATTCAAGACTCATCATCTTCAGCCAACCATTTTTCTCTGTGAACGGGAAAACTTCTGTCTTGTTTGAACTTGGCTTTAAACAAGGACAGAATGGCTTGAACGTAACTCACATCAGAAAGGAAATGCTATCACTTTTGACGAAACGAAGTGGATCGGAATGATTTACAAACCGTCCCTTTCTGATTAATTGTTTTTTCTAGTTTCGTTTTTTTTTTTTTTTTTTTTTTTTTTTTTACTACTTCAAATAGCCCTCAAGGGCTGATCCCACGCTTTAAGTCCCATCCCCCCTCCGTCCCTACTGAACCAGTCCCAGGCAACCATTGTTTGAGACCATCAAACTCGGGTCGCCTGGCCGGGAATCGAACCCGGGACCTCCCGATCATAGAGCAAGCGCTACAACCACTACACCATAAGAGGCCATTTGTGCCTGGTTTTCACTCGTTATCTATTAAGTTTACAACATTTAAATGTAATTTATGAAATTCTCGTGTAGCTCTTGTCAGAAAATATCATTATTTATTAATTAATACTTTTCTGAAGTGGAGTGATTTCTCTCCTCCTTGTCTAAACTGAATTCGGTTTTATTTTGTATGTTTCTGTATATTTTTTATGGATAAAAAAGAATTGAATTTATATATTTAGCTCTCTCTGCTTGGAGATCGCAGTATCATAGTCGTTGAATTTCATTAAGAGACGCAATTTTCAAAAATTGCAATAAAAGTATGGTTGTTTCAGTAAAGAGTTGAGTACTAAAATAACAAAACATGCCGCTCGAGTGTCCAAACGGAAAATGGGAAACAACTTGCCTCATTTTTCTAAACTGTACTTTCATTAATCTGCTGCAGTGGACGCCTCTTATCGTGACTTATATGGACTGAATTTTGACAATATTCTAATAATTGATATTTGAAGCAAGTATACCTGAAGTTTCACCACAGTAATCATGACCCAGCCACTTAAATCCAAGCTCAATTTTATTATACTGATTTGCCTTCATTTGATGGAGTAGGCAAAATGAGCTTCCAAGAGCATCTATGGTAAAATCAATCGTTCAACTATCTTAATTACGGCTCTTCAACGGTTTCTCTTATCCCAAACCCGTCTCCGAATGTTAATTAAGAGGGTTTCAAACTGATTCATTATTTGATTAATTTGAAAATAATCGGCAAAATATTTTTTAATTGCATAATTTTTTACACACTGATGATTCATTCATTCTGGCCCTTCAATTATTAATCTCTTCACAGCACACCCATTGAATTTGTGAAGGTTTGTTGATTGATGCTGACCAAACGCTCACCTCTTGGCAGACATTCTGCTACGGTTGCGAATTCACATCACGTTAAAAGACGAGTCAGTTTCTAGAGCGGAGATCAGGAACTGCATCTGAGCTTGCCCAGACCGTGTGACGTCCGTGATCTGTTAGTGACGACGAACAAATCGAAATGTCATCGACGAGACAGCCGAATTTTTGGCAGGTGCGGCTAGCCGTCGGCACATTGCTAAGTAGCACTCATATTCGGAAATTCAGTTCAAATTTTAAACGATGGCCGTCCGGATGAACTTTTACCAAGCATTTGACAACCAGGCCTTTCAGCAGACTTCCTTACCTTGTATCGCTTTTGATCATGGCGGAATGCGATCTAATCAAATAATCTCTCCCGCGTGTTGTTACATTGAGCAATGCACAAATTCACAATGTTCCGATGCGATTTTCCATCGGTCCAATGTTCACGATATTGATTTTCCACCAGGTCACAGTATGAAGATTGTTGTTTTTTTTTGTGTGTAGACAATGCAAAGTTATGGAATTTCACTTGAACATTTCTAGTCCTTCAGAGCTGAAACGAAAACCGTCGATGGACCAAATAAAACACAATTTACTGAGGAAGCACATGAGTCTTTGGAATACTGATCGGTTGAATACTATCTCGTTTATTTACGGACAGGATTTGCACAACACTATTTATATTAAGAAAAAAAGAGAGAGAAAAAAGAAATACTAGCACAAGTACATAAATAAAGCTTTATTTTGACCTCAGATCCCTAAAACACAGAAATTTGAATGCCTTTCGGCGCGGTCGGCTTACGCCAACGACCCCCCCCCCCTCCCCCTAAAAACCCTTGCTTAACAACTGATAATATTCCTAAGGGGGAAAAAATCGACAAAAAGGATAGCGATATAGATAGGACGCGAAGGTGCACATGTGAAACCCTTATTGCGTGCATCTTGGTTCGGTACGAGGGCGGTGGCGAAGCGTGAATGATCGATTATCGATGTTTCCCCATTTGAAGCTATGGTAAAGAATCGATTATTAAGGATCTCCTTGCAAACACCCTGTTTATCGATCCTTTTCCATAGGTTTAAATGACAGATCAATCGATACATCGCAAAGCACGCCACGCCGCTTGATTTAGGGGACGTCAAAGAGCCACGATAAAGCTAACGAACTAATCGATACCACTATAGACGCTCTGGGGAGCTCATCTTGCCTACTCAATCAATTGAAGGCAAATCAGTCTGATTGACTTTCGTTGTAACTTTCCCCAAACACCAAGAATTAAAAATTGCTTTGATGAGTAGCTATTTTATTATTCTTTTGTAAAAGTTGTATTCATGACGGAGACGAACTTACTTAAAATTACATTTAATTAATGAATGATGTCGACATTAAATCTGTAAATATAACGCTGAAAGGTTTGATTTAAGTACGCTACGCAACATAGATTTAAACTATCATTCATGAATTATCTCACTATCTATTACTGATTGTAGTCACGATCAATTTTATTGCTTATGTCAATATAATCCACACTAAAAAATTACAATTCGGTATTATCGACACTACAGTTTTAAAACAGTCATGAAAAATTAATTCAGATTTACACTTAAGTGTAACAAAAATTTGGTGTGAAAAAAAGAGAGAAAAAGAATTCTTGATTCCCCCTTCCTTGAAAAGTTCATGAGCCTTGAAATCTCTATTTTTATTTATGATCGTGCATTTTTTTCGGCATGTACTATGATATATCGATGGTTAAACTACCAGACTACGTATCTTGTTTGCGGTGTTTAACAATCTCTCCTCCCATTTTATTATTTTTTTTTAAAGAGAACAAATAAATATTATTCCTGGAATTCACAGAGTTTTCTCGGTGCAGAGAAAAAAAAATCACGGAATATTTCAAGAGCTCTCATTAATTAGTTTTCCACTTAAAAAAAGAAATATGACAGGAAGTTTACAACGTCGCAAACCGAGATACGTGGTCTGGTAGTTTCACCGTCGATATACAATGTATGGATATGACATTACGAATGAGATGGTTCCAAAGAGTTTCCCAAATTTTTACTTCACGGTGCGACCAGTAGATCACATTCGCCAAATCTGGAATCATACATACAGCATCATACTTGCTTTCCTTCCAGTCCACATAATGCTAGTAATTAAGAGGCAATTTCTCCGGCTTACGGAGCTACCACTTGCCCCGGTATAAATATCCCAGCCCTGATTCCGCGAAGCTAGTCCCACTACTGCTATTACGTACTAGCATACTGATTGTAAGTGCCGCGCGTGCTGAGGCTTCGGACGGTCGGATTATGTTATCGTTCTACGTAAGTACAAACAACGAGTGCTGATTGATATATTTTCTTCGTCTCTAAAATTTAATTCTAAAAATGCAGTGTTTTAGTGTTTTGGGACAGTTTTAATAATTCAATGTCTCTGTTGAGCAGTGTCCAGTGAGTGTTAGTTCTCCTTAGTAGGTGGCTACCTCCATCTTTTACCCCGATTTGTGCCTCCTGGATGCTGCAAGATAGAGAAAATAACTAATGTAAGAATTAGTTTTACATATACACTATAATCAGTTAAATAGGGGAGTCCTAGGATGCACCAGCTAATTTACCTACTTTTACTTCCTACATTCACCAAAAAAAAGGGGTTCAAAAAATGTGCAACTACTCTTGAATGTTACTAAAGCACCTTTTTTCGGTGTTTAACTGTAAAGCGATACTGTTAAACAATTAATTTCGTGTAGTCTTATAATCAATAAAAGTTTAAAAAAAAAAAAATCAAAGTGCACTTGCTCCGAAAAAATACATTGAAATTTTTGCCGGCCCTGTGGAAGGCCAAATGGGGTTTACCTATATCTATAATCACATGAAAAAATCTCATTGTAATTTATACGATGTTACTTAAATAATACAATCTAAATAACTTTTTCTTCTTCTTCTTTTCTTTTCTACTTTGATTCCTTGTATATTCAGAGAGAAAGATAATTTGCATAAGCAACAAAGTTGAATAAAAGGAATTATAAGAAGACTCCTGATTAAAAGTAAACGAAGCAAAAAAAAAAAAAAAATTCCTGGTACAAAAGAGAGATTCAATCAAAATGCTACTGATGCTTAAACCGCCCAATTTAAACCCTACAAACCGAAGAAGTAATACAGATTCTAAAACAATAAATAAAAAAGAATAACAGAAATGATACATAAAATTCTTCATAAAATTCAGGGTCTAGAATCTGAGAGAGAAAAAGAAGAAGAGTCTCCGATATTACAGTTCTGTATACCATCGGCTTAAGGGGAGGGGGGGGCAGTGGGGGAAAAAGCAGAAAGCGAGGGCTGTTCAGAAATAATTTCAGGTATTTAATTACAATGAAAATACGTCTTACGTAAGTTATATTTGGACCATGTTTAGCAGAAAGGAACCAAGCCACATCAGCTACTGCCAAATTTAACCGGACAATTTAAATTACAAGCGAACGTCTGTGAGGATTCCTTTGAAAATTTTAAGGAACTTTCTTCGCTTAGAAAATTCACAGAAATTTGCACAAAAATCCGCACAACCATTTTCAAGAAAAAAATTAAATTACCCAACTAAATTTGGCGATAGCAGATGTGACTTGGTTCCTTTCTGCTCAATGCGGTCCCTTTTTCATCGGGTGAGACTCAAATGTTTTTTGACGAATTACGGGTCGGCTGTACAAAAATGTATTTGTGTTCAAGTAAATTATAGGAAAAAAATAATAATACATAATAATAAACTAATTCGCACCTGCTTTTTTCCAAATTCTGTTGCAAATTTTTAACCCAATGATTTGATCGGTGCAACCTAGAAAAATGTAACCGCACAATCAGGTTACTTTCAGTTCTACTTCCCATATTAAGACCAAAAGTGGTTTAATTTGTCCTACTATGTAGCTACCTGGTCCATTCTAATTCATATATTTCCTATCAATGATAGTGTAATCTTCCCGAGAACCACAACAAAGCCTTTAAAACTTAGAGCTAATCTGATTTTTCTCAACTTAGAGTATAAACTTAAAGTCCACATGGCGAAACGCTCCCGTAAAGGGACCTAACTTCATCCCGAAAGCAGAAGTTTCCACTTCTCACCAAATGGGTGGTAGAAAGTCTCTATTTCTCTTTGCCTATAATGCTTCCCTCCCTCATAGATTACAATCTTTAAATTCAGAGCCGGATTTAGAGGGTGGCCACATAGGCCGAGGCCCATGGCGGCAAATTTTGAAATAAGTTCAAATGTAGGTATAAAAAAATCGGATTCAGAAATAAAATTACAAACGAGAAGAGGCCACAAAATCTCTCATTTCCTGACAGTAAAGGTATGGTAATTTATAATTTTGTCGTCTTTCGGTGATACAAGAAATAGCACCTTTAATTAGTTGATTTAAGAAAGAAACCAAACACGCAATTTGGCCCGGAATGGCGCGGTGCAGAGAGCAAATTATGACAAGGACTTGAGATGAAAATGAGAAGCCTTCAGCGCGGCGGTCGGCATGTAACACATATTAGCACATACTATAAGACTGCATGAATACTTCACGCATTGCGTCGAACACAGTGCGTTTAGCATTGATCGGCATAAAACGCATAGTGCCTACAAGGCTGCATGAATACTTCACGCATTGCGCCAAACACAGTTCGGTCAGCGCGGCGCGGCAAGGCGATGGCTGAAGATAAGATTATTAAATCAGATTTACGTTTATTCTTTCACAATGTTCTCATTCATATCTTATAAATGGAGGGCCTTGTCCACACAGAGATAGTTTATGGAACTTAACGTTCGCGCAAAGACATAAAGACGGAGTGCTCGTTTCTGAAAGCACGGGGAAAAATTGAAGCCTGGTTTTGTGCTGGGTGCTTGTGTGAGTGTGTAAATGAGCGCGGGAATTCATGGCGGCAAATGTAAAGATTTGAACTTGTCCTCTTGATTCTTCCACATTTCTTCTTCTGAACGTATTTTAAATGCCTACAACGAATATAAGAAAGTTGGGACATTGAATTTTTATAATACACCTACTTTTGCTCGGTAACAGGCAGTAATCTCACATAAAGTTAGTTCTCCTTGTGCTCATGGTGGTCCTGCCGGTTCAAACAGGCCGTTACAGTCCTGGGTGACCGTTACTCCCAAATGAAATTAATTGGTCTGTGACGGACCAAAAATAACCTAAAGCTAACAAAATATATGTGGGTAAGTGAATCTGGGCAAAAATCAACCTAGAATACTTTGTTTACGCAATTTTATTCAGTTCCCGCCCTCCATTTGAATTTCAAACTTGTCCCGATTTCGCCGCCAATCCTCTAGCCAATAGTAGAGGTGGTTGAAAAGAAGCTTCATTTTTTGCTTTTAGCCCTCCGTCTTTATGTCTTTGGTACTCTGGATCCAGGTTCCTAACCTGATGTTGTTTCGTTTCAGCTGCTGGCGGCGTGCCTGGCGGCGCTGGGCCTGGCGTGGGGCTACGAGCACGAGCACTACCCACCCCCGCACTACAAGTTCGGCTACTCGGTGTCCGACCACCACACAGGCGACTTCAAGGCGCAACACGAATTCCGCGAGGGCGACGTCGTCCACGGTTCCTACTCCCTCGTCGAGCCAGACGGACATCTCCGGACGGTCAAGTACTCGGCCGACCACAAGCACGGCTTCAACGCCGAGGTCCACAGGAAGTACCTCGGCCACCACCACCACCCCCCACCCCGCAAACACAAGGCCCACCACCATTACCATGGTTGATACTCGAGGCCGTTCCAGGGACTCGCTTTAAGAGCTAAGGTGGGCATTGGCGGATCCAGCAAATGGCAAGGTTGTTTTTCTTCATTTGAACCTATGGAAATGTATCGATTCTTAGAAGGGCCACGTGCTCCGACAAGAATCGATTATTTAACATAGGTTTAAATGGAGGAAATCCCGTGTTGCCAAATTGCTGGATCCGCCTATGAAGGTGGGACTCCAAACCGGAAAAAAGTGAGGTTGATATAACTTTCTGGATGTAAAAGAAGTGTGCGAGAACTCACAAAATGCTGAATTACCCGCTACGATAGTTAGTTTTGCACCTTGACATCGCTAAAGTAACTGCTGTAGCAGTTAACTCAGCATTTTGTGAGTTCTCGCACACTTTTTTTTTACATCCAATGTTAAATCAACTTTATTTTTTTTTTCGGTGCACTGAGAAACAAAATGAGGGGCTCGGAGGCACGGCGCACAAGTGCAGTTTAAGAAAAAATTGAGGTATTAATGATTTCAATTAAAACTACGGTTTTAAAATATATCGCTTATGAAACTGCAGAAATGCGTATCTCGGTTCGCGGTGTTGCAGACTTCCTGTCATGCCATATTTTAATTATAGAAAACTGCTGAACGTCATGTTTTGAAAATGTCAGTGATTCTTCTTCCGTTTATGAAAAATATCGTGTGGAAACTTCAAGTCATAATGTTGGACGGTCTCCCTTTAGAAATTAAATTAGGAGCGGAGAATTCGAAACACCGCGACCGAGATACGCATGTTCGCAGTCTCGCCGTCGATATTTCGTGAAAAATTCACAACTAAAATCCGATTTGTATGCATCGAAAAGTAAATTTGAACTTTCTCTCTGCCATAAGGCTCCATGTAATTTTGCAGCTTTAAACACATATTTCTTGCAATTGCAAAAAACTGAACTATGTGCATTGTCAGACCTCTTAAAATGAGACATCGGTTAATATGGAATGTTGAACAAAGTGACCTAAGCCATCGGTCGATTCTGGGGTTTCCTGAATTTTCCATTGAACGATAGATCTAGTTTGGTGACAAATAAGCTAACTTTAAAATGTTTCTATTAATCTAGTCACTCCGATTGTTTTTACTTTTATTACCAAATAAAATTCAAGTTCTGGGGGGCGATTTAAATTTTTTAAAAGGTAAATTTTTGAAAAATCAATTTCTGCCAATTTGATGAAATGTTTAGCCTTTAAGATTACCCAATCGAAAAGTTCAAAGCTCTGTCAATGCGGACATGATATTCATACCACTTTTTTTCAAGTACGAACTAAATATGAAAACTCATGTGGCTAAAAGAGTTCATAATTTTTGGATCAAGAGTTATATCAAAAAACTAACGTTACTTAAAATGTTTGAAAATATATATTTGTGTCATGAAAACACCAATATGTTTGGTAAAAACTTGATGTAATTTTAATCCTTTGTTTTTGTTATTATTGATTAAATAAAACAACAAGTTACCAGAGTTTATTTATGATCATTTTCACTCAATCTCTGTCCTACTTTAGTAAAAAATATACGTTAAGAAGTACTAAACCAATATACAGCAACACTTCTGCAATGATGACACGCAGGCAAAGCGATTTAGACATAAGGACATAAGGAGAATGGGGCGGTCCTATTGGTGGAAACGCGTGATTGTCATGGACAAAACCGCCGTGCTAAGGAAGACCGACGTATGGACATACGAGAGTTCCCAAATTTCCCTTGATAAAACATGTACTTTTGACAACATTTTTGCATATTTTTCCTTGGGATTTTCAGATATTTTAGATTAAACTACGTAAACAATTGCCTGAAAATGTTGGAAAATAACATTCATATAACTTTCCCAGTACATTCGGTCTTTATCGGAGGAAACTTGGCAACGTCGGAAGGTTCATACGACGTTATTCCTAAGCACGGCAGAAAGGAGGTAAATAATAGACTAATCAATGGCAACCGACAAGGAACCCTACAGCAAGTCCACCGTTTCCACCCATAGTCAATAGGAGCCACCCGTTTCAACCAACAGGATCGCTCCATACTACCTATGTCTGCTTTGTCTATGGCCTTGTCTATCGATATTAATAATCAGCTCGCAGGTAGGACTTCGTCTTGTCTTACTATCTTGCTGACGAAGCGAGAAATAATTTCAACGGTCGGCCCGCTGGTCATCCATTGCTGAAAAAGCTCCATTGAAGTCACCGAAAAAAAAGTGAAGTTGATTTAACATTCTGGATGTAAGAAAAGTGTGCGAGAACTTATAAAATGTTAAATTACCTGTCGCAGCAGTTAGTTTTACATCTTGGCTTTGCTAAGATAATTGCTGTGGCGAGCTTTTTAGCATCGTAAAACTTCTCGCACACATTTTTTACATCCAGAATGTTAAATCAACTTCACTTTTTTTCGGTTTTTTTTGCTACGAAAATATTATCGAAGGGAAATACGGCCGTGCTAAGAAAAAACGCAATATGAACATTCGAGAGTTGTCAAATTTCATCAGATAACGCACGCATTTTGGAGAAACTGTATGCATATTCTTCCTCGAATTTCCAGGTATTTTCGATTGAATTGCGAAATAAATTGACTGAAAAATTTGAAAGAAAATCTTCCCAATTTTTCTAGTAAATTCATTTTTTATCGAAAGAAATATGCCAACGTCTGAAGATTCATCCAGCGTTCTTCCTCAGCACGGCAGAATAATAGATTTTTACGGTGCAATACGGCATCCATGATTACATCATAAAGACAAAGACAAACCCGGGACGACAGCGATGACGCTACTACGAGCGGTATAATGCCGTAGCCTACGGCCCGTAGGGACGCGCTGCCCTACGTAAGCCGTAAGTGAATTTCCCAACGGGTCACGATTATAGCACATGCTGGTGCGTGTCTCGAAGCTCATCTCAGACTGCACTTACGGCTGTTATCCGTAACGCGGGAGCAGGGCTCTGGGATGGGCCCAAAATAACTCCCATCCATACCGCCCTGTCGAACGGGCCCGCGGATGTCCCCTGGTCCTCGCGACTGCATCCCAGTTTCCCGCGCTTCGCACCGCAAACAGGTACCGCACCCACCCGCGCGCTTCAGCCCTTGTTTCCAATCGCTCATGTCACGTGCTGTCAATACTCTCTTGAAAAATGAGACGCAATGCTGTGTTAACACGGGAAGTGAATTAGGGGCCAGCTTCAGGCGACTCGCATTTACGCGCATTTTGAATTTAGATCAGATAATTCCCCGGAAAGTGGAGCGTATATTGTCTTTAAATGAGGGGTGCATTAAAGCTATGAGAGCAATGGACCACTAGACAAGGTACGAATTTCAGCATTCTGATGCATGTTTCGTAAATAAAATTTCACGTAGAACACGATGCGCACAACAAAAAATACCGGAATTAAGTCCTTACGAAGATATTTAATATGATTCTTGATGCGTGAATTCAAACCATCCGCTCATGAAAACCCAATGCTCTACGTCATTCACACCGTGCGCTAAACATTATCATGACAGTCTCTGAGGTATAAAAATTTGGCAACCTCAATCTTGACGCTTTGGCTCAGCTATAGCAAATTTATAGTTTGAACAACACATGGTGGGAAATGAACATTGCTCGATTGAGAAGCTTGCTGAAACCGTTGTAGTGCGCGATTTTGACTCACGTAGAGCTTTGAGTTTCTTGTGAGCGGGCAGTTCAAATTCCTCGTAACCAATGTGAAATAAAAAGGTTAATATCTTCGTTAAGAGTTGGTTTCAGTGATTGTTGTTGCGCGAATCGTGTTCTATGTGAAATTCCGGTTAAGAAACATGTATTAGAATGGTTAATTTCGTACCCTGTCTAGTGGTCCATTCCCCGGAAAGTGGCATGCATATTGCCTTTAAATAAGGGGTGCATTAAAGCTAAGAGAGCGATTATTGAACTTTTTTGCCACGATTTTAGTTCTTTAGTAAAAATACTTGATGAGCTGCGTTCATAACATTTCATAAAAATTTTCTGACGAAAAACGAATTCAAATTCGAGGAATACCATAGTGATGTCTATTGCCCGTAGTGATGTCAATTTAAACCCTCTTGTATTCGATCGAATTTTCCTTCACAGTCGAGGTTTTTAAAGTCGAGGACATACCGATAATTGACCTAATCAGTGATTTTCTCTCATAAATTATTTGTATCAATTCTTAGGCGTTTGCAAATCCCCAATGAGGATGAATCTCCATTTTTTTTGTGGGATGAAAAAAGGGGCAGGTAGAAGTGTAGAGAATCAAGTCTATCAATTGACTTCCACGAAAGACATCAATCCCTCTAGTTCAATTTTCTCAGATTTTATAAATGCAAAGTGCCTCGATGTGATCAAAGAATAGAGAATTTTGCAATCAGAGAATATGCACGTGAATGATATTGCGGCTTTGATATTTCAATTTATGGGGGGAATATTTTTCGTAAGCTGGATTTATTATCAAGACGCTTTTAAAAAGAGGCTAATGATTTAGTATTTATATTTGGCTGATTTGTGTTATACATTGTGCTTAGCATGGCAATCGGAACGTGAAAATTAGTGTGGCATAAATGAATGGGATTGTAAGACCCACCGATTTCAAAAAGGTAGCTTGTTAAGGAAGACTCGAGGGTCTGTTTAAGAACAACTAACCCTGGCATTTGCTAGAAAAGCTTTAAATTATAAACTCATATGTCCAAAATAACGATCCTAATCTTACATCATTAGCCTGAGATAGAGTTATCCGCTCATTTCGTTAGTTTGCGCCAATTCGTCATGGAACCCAATTATACTTTTCCAATAGGCCACAAAAATGGGTTTACGTGACAGGGAACTAATTTGTAGAGGCTGTTAAAGTCCGCCCCCCATGGACTCATAGTCACTCAAAAATACATTTAAAATCTTGTAGGAACTCCTTTCCTTTTGTCAGAAATAAGAGTTTCGTTCAAAAGTTGGCTGCAATGTAATCTAATAAAGGATCTTTTTCATTATTCTTTTGGAATATTGCAGTTTTGAGTACTACGGTTAGCTGAATATTAAGACGTGCGCCTTGTTTTTGCGTCACTGACATGAGACATAAGTAATTGGGGGTATTTAGACGGCTAATTCAGTTTCAATGGATAATAAGTGACTACCAAAAAAATGAATTTTTTTTTTATTTTAAAAAAAGAACAAATATTAAAACAGATAAAAAACTAATAATACACGAATTTACAGTTAATTACAACTTGCCTAAGAGGAGATTGTAAATTAGGGGAACCTAATCAAATGTGTAATTTGACTCAATATTTTGATTAGGATGACGAAAAATAATTTATCCGTCCTAATTCTTCATCTTCTGATGATTTCTCGGTCATTCACTACAAATTACAAGAAAAAGTGTCTCTTTTCCATATGCTTCTCTATAATTACCTTAAAAATTAAAAATTATTGACAGTTTTCGATCCGTTAGTCGGAAATTTAAACCCTAAAATAATTGCTGTCCGAGAGGGAATAGTTCTTCGGAGCAAGTATTGTTGGACTCATTTTTAGAAGAACTCATTCGAATAGTAATTGATCGCTTGCTTTTCAGCATTGAGCTTCTGTTTAGCTTAAAATGTTGACGATGGTACAGTTCAAAAAAAAAAAAAAAAAAATGTAACGGCTTTATTCACTGGAGGGAAGATAAGCTAATACGAACTGTCGGCAACGCTTTAAAAATCATCCACCCCAAACCCCAAATCTTTGCCGAGGCAGAACGATTGAAAAGGACACAATTGCTCCAAAACTCATCCGATAGTCGAAGGAACGTAGCCTCTATCAGAAACTCTATGCAAAGAGTGGTTTTTCCTCAACACAACAGTAAACTTGCATCATTTTATGTGAGATGTAGCACGCGGCCCATGACAATGGGCTCGTTCTAATGCGACCCAGAAGTTGCCAATCTATACCATATTGCTTTGGTCCATCATTTCTCTCTAAACATATTCATGAAGATAAATACATACTTTTCCGATGATTTGACAACACAGATCGTGACTCTATCCCTCTCTCTCACCGAGTTGCCGTTTTGTGGAAAATTTTACAGATTTGAGTGATATATTCACAGGGTGATCCTTAAGTCCCACACCATCTATGTAGCCCCTAGAGTTTTTGTTCCTTTCGAGGATAATCCTTTCAAAATTTTGGGGATTTCCTAAAGTCATTTATTCGGACCTTGAAACACTTAAAAGACTGGGAAAAAATCACATTGGATCTAGAGTCCAGACTCTTAAAAACATCAACAAGAAAAAATACTCTTGATTCAATCGGATTTTTGCTTAAATCAAGAACCAAGCCTCTTAATTTGACCGGATTTCCTTTTGATTTAAGCAAAAATCTGACTGAATCAAGAGTATTTTTTCTTGTCAATGTTTTCAAGAGTCAGGACTCTAGATCCAATCTGGTTTTTTTTCCAGTGAACATTTCAAGGCTCTATAACGATTTGTACAAAAGTTGATGTCTGTTGCTGGTAGTGGGAGACTTCGGGATCACCCTGTATAGTGGAATAAGGAGAAATCTGGCTACGCTATCTCCTCGCGCCATGCGCGATGACGTTGCCATTTAACGTTTAATTACGAGAACTTTTCAAAGAAAAAAATACCAGGTGGGTGAATTTTGACGGGGAGATTTGGCAAGGCTGAGGCGCGGCGGGTCTTTTTTTGGCCGGTGCGACTCATCCCGTAACAATCGTGTCACTCGGGGAGTCGAACGCTCAGTATATCAATCACTGGGCCGAGGCATTAGCACGGTTCATAAAAAAAAACAAAAATAAAATCAAAGGCGCCTTTGTTTTGCAGTTTCGCTTGTGTGCCGTCGCGGATTGCAAGTGACAGGTTTCGCGGTGGACCGAGGGTCCGTTTCCGGGAGTGAAGTTCGGGTCGCCGGAAGTGCAGTCGCCGGAAGTGAAGCCACCGGAAGTGCGCCCGAAGATGCGTGAACGAAGTTGAGGTTGAAGTTGGTGCGTTCGAACTGGACTTGTGCTCCGGCGCGAAAATGTGCATGTGCTGCAGTTCCTGTTGCGGCAAGTGCTGCCATTCGGAGCCCATGAAAATCCCTATTGACCTCAAGAACCAGTCGGATATTCTCAAGGTGAGGTCCTCCGTTTCATCCTCCTCGGTAGCACTCCAAAAACGCAAATCTCTGTTTGCGATGCTCCTTCACTGAAAAAAAATTCTCGGCGTTTTTACCAAGGTCCGTTGGTACCTTTACCATCTCACTTTTTTTACCAATTATTGGTAATTATACCAAGACAGACTGGTAAGCTTACCTAAAAACCGGTATTTTTACTGTTTTTTTCAGGTAAGAATACCACTTTTATTGGTAATCAATTCCCGGTAACTTTACCATTTTATCTCGGTAATTCTACCACACTCGATAGAAAATATTGGCGTTTTTACCAAGGTCCAGTAAAATTACCGCGAAAGTTCAATAATTTTACCGAGATTTCTCGGTAAAATTGCCAATTCCATAAATGGTAATTTTATCAAGAAAAAACTGGGATCAAATAGAATTCTGAATTCTTGGTAGTTTAACCATTTCCTTAGTAAATACACCGAGATTTTTTTTTCAGTGTTAGACTTCCTACACGGAGAAAAATGGATTGCTAATTTAACAATTGAATCGTTATGTCCGACATGTTTCAAATGTACAATTTACAATAATGGATAGCTAATTTAACCACTGAGGTGGTTAAATTAGCATTTTATCATCGTAAAACCTACATTGAAACATGTCGGACACTTCTCTTCACTACAAACTTGTTAAATCAGCAATATCATGTTTTTCTGTGCGTCAGAATTGATTCTTTGAACGCAGAGTGGCGCAATCCAAAACTTTTTTAAGCGCCATCAGACGTTGTTAAGATTGGACAACGGTTGCTCTCATTCATTGCAGGAATCCAAAGGTTTGAGAATACCAATTCTTCCTATAAAAATGAGACCAAAATTTACAGGAAATTTCCTCATACAAGATCGATTAAGCGAACATATTTGGGCTCATTTATAATGAGGAAAAACATTCACAATCTATATGGCACTTATAAGTTTTTCAATTTCCATTCTTTAAATGGAAAAAATACTTAACGTCATCTCTTGAGAACTTCAAGGGTTTTTCCTCTTCGTGTGAAGGGAAATCTATGCAAATATTACATGCCAAACTATTAATTCGTCCTTCTTTGATATAATAAAATGAGAGAAAAAAGCACAGTTTCGAAACACTGCAGATGAGATTCTCGTTTTTGCAAATTCCACCGTGGATGTATCGAAAGTGACTTTCAATAGAATAGCGCTGTAATTTTTTGCTTATAAAGCAATGAAAACAAAGGGCGACTAGAATTTTCCGTCCACGAGGTACCTCTTCTGCATCTCATAGCATTTCATAATCATGAGTCAAAAAACGCCGACTTCATAAGTTTAAATATTAGAGTCTAACACAGAGCGAAGATGCGTGCTGCCGGCGCGTAACGTGCACTGGCTCCTACAAACCTAAGGAGATACTTCACGCATTGCGCAATGCTTGAAGTATCCCCTTAGGTTTGTAGGCGCCAATGGTTTAACCGAATAGTTAATGTGAAACAAGACACAAGTCCTGGGAAGATTACCATCATTGCAAGGAGGATGTTTTTGACCTACCTCAAAAATCGAAGGCGAAACTTTTGTGCATACGCCAGCCCCCCCCCCCCCCAAAAAAAAAAGTTAATGTTGCTTTCTTTAAATTCTCAGTCATAATACGCCCCTGAATTTCAACAAAAACCTGTATTTTTATGGTCTATGTGTATGAAACAGTAGAATATAATAATACCTGTCCCAAAAGCTAGTCGGGCGGGTCTTATGATCTCTTGGTGGTATTTAGGATAAAGTTATACGAAAAAACTTCCTGCTCTGACGCGACCTACTCGGTGTTAAAACATACACTTTTCAAACTTTTTGTTTGTTTCTTTGGAGGGAAAATGAAATTGAGGTCACATTACGTTTAAATACCTAGGAATATGTGGATTACATTTTGCAATAAGGAACCACTATCTATGGCTCTTCCATAAAAGCACCTTTCTCCATAGGGAAACCAATGGCATATACGCTGTTTCTAAAATAAGCCAGAAATGGTGGTTCCTTATTGCAAAATGTGGTCCATGTGAGGTTTTGGTAGTGCTCCGTGATTTCGGGTGCATTGTAAGGAGGAGGGGAGGCCAGAATAAGGGAAATTACCTTACGTAATATTCCACTCAACAATGTAAATGTAAAACAATGTTGTGAAAAGTAAATTTACATTCCTTTATTATTCGATATTTCGCGTGCAATTTGCAACGCCGCAGGCTAAAATAAATGTAATTGGCTTTACACTGTCGCAGGCTGACACAAGTGTCATTTGATTTGCATCATCAATATTGTGTAGGCGGTGCAAGAGTATGTTGATCTCGATTGTTTTTATTTAGATGAGGATTGTCTCTTTGCTGGCAATCGTCATTATAAACGAATTTTCCTTACACAGTTCGTAAAGCAAGGTCATTAGACAGCGGATATATGCATACATTCCAGTCGCTTTACAGCGGACAGCGGATACATATTTATCATAAATCAAGAAAATATTTGATTTTTTTTGGAGGCTGGCATCATTCCCCCGAGCTGATAGGGAAAAATGAAGAATTTGTCGGCACCGTCAATAAATCAAATTTCAAGTCTTCGCAAAAAATACGCCCTCGGTCTAGGAACAGAGGTTTAGGGGGTCCCAACGTTCAAATTGCAAGGAAGCAGACATTTTCTTCAACGAGCCATGGGACCAAATCGCAGAACAGACTGACATACAGTGGTATCTGGAGGAAATTTATGAGACAAATTGGATTTTGTTTAACAATAAGGAACTATCTGACTCCTCCGTCAAATCAGTTATCTACATAGGGAAACAAATTTCAATGCGTCAGTTGAAAAATGAGCTAGAATTAGTAGTTCCTGATGTCGAACTTTAGTCAAATTCTACCCAAATGCAGATATTTTTTACATATTTGAGTCAGTGAAGCAAAGAATCGAGGAATTTTGAGGCAACTCCTTGATTTATTCAACATCTAAATTTATTTAAAAATTCCATAAACGTTTTAGGAATTACAATGGATAAAAAGAGCAGTTCCGGCCCTCAAAATCGCGGAAACACGGGGGCCCACCTAATTTCGCCTTTTAGCACTCACGATGTGACCACGCAATTAACCTGACCATAACACCATAAAATTCAAAAGGAGATAACAAAATAAGAATAGGAATGATCAGAATATAAATTTAACGACATTCTCACGGCCAAAACAAAGATGTATTTTGAAGTTGCAACGAGAGGTAAATTTGTTTCTGAAATATCCTAATAAAATTTGGATTTTAGTAGCAACCGTTAATTGAGGATTCCACGTGGCACATGCATAGTGCATTTTCTTCTCAAATTTCGAGTATCATGTCACGTGTTTAAGCAGAAACCTTTCTTTAAGGTATGGGTCATTGAGTACGTAAGAAAAGGAGAGTTAAAATGCCAGAAGAACGTTGCGTAATGGTTGCAAGTGTCTAACTAAACATGATGTAACTGCAGCAGAAGTTTTAGTAGACGCACACGTAAAAAAAAGGGAGCAGCTAAGATGCATATTGAATATATTACCATACTAAACTTGTCACACGATTTGAATTCAATTTTAACTGATTGTCACAGAAATGCCCAATGGTCTCACTTTGCGACGACTCTTAGAGAAAAATATATAACGACACTAAGTTTCTCTATCGTCAGGTCAGCGATCGCGTTGTCTTGAAACATCAGTTCGCGAGGAAGCTGGGAATCTTATTTATGGGTTAGTAGCTCAGACAGAAACAAGCATCTTGGTATTTCTAAGACAATATTATGTGCCATTTTTTCAAAATTAGCTATTTCCACCATGAACCAACAGTGCAAATTTTAAGTTCGTCTCATAAGAATGCTGCATGTGTGAAGAAATAATCGTGCGGACTGTGTGGTAAACTATGCAAATAATTCCAATGAAAGTAAATTTTTCCACAATATTCAGGGTAAATGTAGCAGCTTTTCGTTCAAGAATGGTTGATGATTGGAGCCAACGAATGCAAGCATTTTGATACATAAAACTTCCACAATACTTACATGAGTAATAGTTGGTTGCAATTTTTTTAAATTTTTAATTAAATACATAGAGAACTACAATAATTCGTATTAGCCTTATTAGTTTTATAAAGTAACGGTTTCAGTAATCATGAGTATTTGCAATCAGCACAAAACTTAAAATTCAGTCATAATTTTACTTTAAATGAAATTTCACGAAACTCGTAATTTTTCATTCATATATGGCTAAATAAATATTATATGGTATTGCTTTCATTTTATCAAATCAAGCGCCACTAGGAATATATAAATGATGAAAACGCATCATAATAATTCATTTCTTAATATTCTAAATTGACTCTAAAGCATCAAGATTATATGGTCGATCGATCGATACATGATTTTTTTTTTTTTTTTTCAAATTTTAAGGTGGTTGTTTTTTGTAAAAATTCCAGCGAGTAGACGATTCCAAAAAAGCAATGTATCAAAACCATTTGTTTCAATTATAACCATTATATGATAAGCTCCCAGGGTCGGATTCATGATCGTTCTTTAAAAATTAAAACCTCCTAAAGCCATAAATATTGCACCGGTCAAGGAAGCCCTGATATTTCAAAAATAATGACTATGAAATATGAATTTGGACCTCATCTCTTTATAAAGGAACCTAATAACTGGAGCAAAAACTTCCAGGGGCTGAGAATTGGGTTACCTTTTATTGGCTGAGCGATGTCAAAGTTCTTTGGAGTACTTACAGGTGGTTTTTTTCTGTCTTTCTTTCCTTTTTATTACTTTCAGAAGATAATAATATTATTATTTAAATGCTTGAAGTACTATCAATACTGTCAAAAAGGTTGCTAAAGATAAAGTGATGTTTTGCGGCGTACATTTCCTCTTGACAAATTATGCATAGAACAATGGCACAAGATTTTGGATTGCTGGATTTTAGCTGTACTATTTATACCTAATTGCCCATCAACCTATAATGACATTGTCATACAAAATCGTTATTTCAACTCCCATTTTCATATCTTTAGAGGGAGTCCCTCCTCCAAGAAAATACAGAATTGGCTCAGAAAAGAATGGGAGTGTAGAGACAAGCAAAGAATTCGTTTTTTCACTCATTAAGTGACCATTAAATCATTTTATTTGATGTTAAACTAATGGTAAAATATTCTCTGAAACGGAGGAAAATGCTCGATTTTGAATCTAACAGGTTCACCAACGTGTTCCTTAAAATATCTCATTCTTCAGCCATTGTTGAAAGATTGCCCGGTAATCTTTGAAATTACAGACATCTCACGCTTTAAAAAATAAGTATCAAAATAAGCTAACTCATGAGCCTTGGGCATACAACAAGAACGTTGTGGACAGGGCTCATGAGTTAGAGACTCACAACCTCGTTGTCGTCGCTCCTGTTGTCAATACTGACGTCATCAATGCTTTATAATTCCCATTCATTCTTAGGGCTGTTAACTAACAAGCACAACCTTTCTTTCCCACCCGACTGTAGTTCCTTTCAGCATAAATACGTCGTCCAATTGCGCTTAAATCCTTCCAAATAAATGTAGGCGACGTTGTTAAACATTTTTCCCCGGTTTTACCTCCAAAATTTCTACAAGTGTAAATATATGTATCCATACTTGTTTTCAACGCCACACTCCAACTTCAGCAATTTACAATTGTGAATTTGGTGATAAGTAATAATGAGGCGACAACCGCGCCAAAATCCCGCCTCCGATTGTTGTGAGGTCGTTTTCGGTTAATTTTACACTTTACATTAATCCCAGTTTTACGAGTGTATTTTAATCTGTTTCCACGTTTGTCAACCTCCGAGCCTCCACGAATCCTCTCCTGCCCTGCACTCTATTAATATTCTTATTCATATATTTCGGCATTTATAATGAATCAGCGCCAGCGTCTAGAGCCCGGAGCCGAGCTTTAATGAATTGCTTTTCGGGCCGGTGTCGCGCCGCCGTCTAACGAAACGGTTCCGCTCGGCGATGCCAAATTCAAAATGAGAATTTACGGTGTCAAGTTTTCGGTCCTGCAAAGCCGTGCCAAGGAAGAACGCCGTATGAACATTCGAGAGTTGCCAAATTTCCTTCACTAAAATGTTCATTTTTGAGAAAATCTATGAATATTTTTCATTGAAAATTGCAGGAACTTTAGCTGAAATTGCGAACAAAATTATCTGAAAAATTGGAAGAAAAATATTCATAAGTTTTCCGGGAAATTTGTGTTTTATCAAAGGAAATATGGCAACGCCTGAAGGCTCATACGGCGTCCTTCCTTAGCACGGCAGTGTACTAGCATGAATCAACGTGAGAAAGTGGGTGTACCGAGTGCGAACAGCGTTAGCCAAGTTTTTCGGAGCAATGCAGGAGCACCATAGAAAAAAAATAAATAAAAAAAAAACCTCGTATCTAGTTTTTACTTTCTCGCTCCCCTAGAGGAAGTATTGTCATCCTCCAAGAAAATTTTTTTTTTTGAAATTTCATCATTTCTAGACGTTCTAAGGTCCCTGGAGTCAAAATAATCATACTTGAAAAAATGTGTGTCCGTCCGTCCGGCGTCCCCCAAATCTCGGTACAGCGATATCTCAGAATCTATCTGTTCGATTCCATTCAAAATTTGCAGAGAACCATATCTATGGTCTCCTTATGCACGTCAAACGATTTTGGGGTACGCTAATTTTTTTATTTTTTTTTGGGGGGGGGGGGATAGGGGCCAAGGTCGATTCTCAGCAAAATCACACGGAAAGCTTATTTTTTTATTTTGTTGCCTTTTTTGACCGTAAGTATTTATTTCATAGTAGGATCTACAACGCGATTGTCAAGAGCATAGTAGCCTACGGGTGTGAAGTATGGCCGATGAAACAGCGGACCCGGGAGGTTTTAGAGGCAACAGAGATGGACTTCTGGCGTAGATCCGCTGGTATTTCCAGAGAGGATCGCGTCAGGGATGAGACGGTACGGGAGATCATGGATGCCAAACAAACCATCGTGCATGACATTAAGACGAAACAACGTATTTGGTATGGTCATGTCCAGAGAATGGCAGGAGACCGGTTGCCGAAGAAGGTCCTTGATTGGGTTCCTCCTGGGAGAAGGCGTAGAGGGCGCCTAATGAGAGGTTGGAGGCAGGGGATTGAAGCAGAAATGTTAAGGTGCTCAATGCCCCAAGGTTTGTGGTTCGACAGAGAGCGGTGGAGGTTAGGAGTCGTAGAGCGCGAGGGAGTGCTATAAAGCGACCTATATGTATGTATTTATTTCATAGCATTTATTTTTGGCCTGCATAAACCATGACAGGGCCGGAATCAGGGGGTGGAATGCCACATGGGTCGCGGCCCATGGTGGCAAATTTAGGAGGCGGCAAATGTTGCAATTTGTTCAAATGAAGGTATCAAAAATAAAATCAGATCCAGGAAAAAAAATTACAAGCGAGAAAGGGAAATAAATATCCCATTTCCTGAGAGTTAAAGTATAGTAATTACTAATTTTTTCGTCTTACAAGAGACAGAGCCTTCTATTAGTCTAGTTGAGAGAGAAACTAAACACGCAGTTTGGCCTGGAGCGGCGCGGCGGTGAGAGCAATGATGACGAGGACTTGAGATGTAAAGGAGAGGAGAAGCCTGCGCGGCGCGCTGGTCAGCATGAAACACATATTAGCGCCTACAAGACTCCTCGAATACTTCGCGCATTGCATCAAACGTAGTGCGGTCAGTAGCGGTTGGCGTGAAACTCATAGTGCCTACGAGACTGCATGAATACTTCACGCATTGCGTCAAAAACAGTGCGGTCGGCATGAAACGCATAGCGCCTACAAGGCTAAAGGGATACTTCACGCACTGCGCCAAACACGATGCGGTTGGCGTGAAGGCGGAAATTAAAAATTTTAAACCACATTCATGCTCTTTCTTTCATAATTTTTTCGTTCATTTCTTATAAATGAAAGGCCTTGTCCACACAGAGGTAGGTTTATGGAACTTAACTTTCGCTCAAAGTTCCGTGAACTTTTTCTAGTGTTGACAGAGCATTCATAAGAAATGTGCCCAGCACGAGTAAACGCATATTATGTACCTCTCCTCCTCCGGTACGTTCACTTTGTTATTTGTATCGATGTGTCAAAACGGATCAGAAGGGGGCGTCAAAATACAGGCGGCACATGGGCCGCAAGAAAAGTACAAGACCGGCGAGACCAAGCAACGAGCACTTCAAAAATATGATGTTATGATTCATTACGAATGATCCTGAAAAAAAGCTTAAAAATTCAATCCTCATCCCATTTGGACGTACTTATGGACTATAGCCGTCATAGGAACTAGAGATGTGCGGGATAGATGGGGTGTGCTTATTTGATCTGCATAAGATACAATGTAAAACTGGGCGTAGTTCATTTTCTCACTTTTGAATCTATTTTTCTCTAATTTCCCATGTCAGAACAAAATAATGAAAAATACTGCAAAATCAGCTCATTAACCACTCTCAGGTGAACAATACAATTTTTGTGTGCAAATTCTCCACTCCTTAGCATTTTTTAAATGACAAAATTTGGGCCAGTTAAGGCCTCGAAAACGTGTAGTTTTCAAAGGGACTCAAAGACTTGCGTGCTGGTTCGCAAGGTGCGGAGCGAGCGAAGAAAGTGGTACGTGAGAGAAACAACGACCTATTTTGTTTCGTATTTTTTGTCTCGTCTGTCTAATATGCATGAATGCCATTTGACGCGGGTCTTTGCCAAAAGTCTCTCGGCAAGATGAAACAGCGCACCAACACGCCGCTTTACTTTTCCACGTTGCATTCCCTCGTTCAAGACGAACACATACTCTCACAGTGGTTTCCAAGGAGATGCCGTTCTCTGCGTTTCGCAGCGGTAAAGGCAGTTTGTCCACTTACTGCCCTGAGCATGTCCCAAGGTCTCAGGATCAAATGGGCCTGATGCAAACTTCAGCTAGAGCAAAAAAGATCGTTACTTACGATAGAAAATGGCTCAAAAATCACGATGAACGCATCGAGGAAGTCTAAAATACACTCTTAACTTCACAATCTGCGCAAGGAATATCGACGGTGAAACTCCCAAACCACGTATCTCGTTTGCGGTGTTTAAAATCTCCGCTCCTATTAATACTTTTTTTCTGAAAGCGAATCAATATTATTTCGTGAAGTTTTCACAGAATTTTCTTCGCACAGAGCAGAAAAATCACAGATATCTTAGAGAATGTACGTTGAGTGGTTTTTCTTTCAAAGAATAAAGTATGACAGTGAGTCTGCAATGTTGCAAACCGAAATACGTAGTTTGGGAATTTCACCGTCGATCAGGGCCGGATTTACCTACTTGCCGCCCATGGGCCGCCTGTATTTTGCCGCCCCCTTCTCATTCGTTTTGAAACATCGATAAAAACCATCAAGTGAGCGTGCAGCGGGGAGGGGTACATGAGACGCGTTTTCTCGTATTGGACACATTTTTTGCGAAGCCCTGTCAACATTACCAGCAAAAGTTCACGGAACTTTGCGCAAAAGTTAAGTTCGGTGAACCTATCTTTGTGTGAACAAGGCCTTCCATTTATAAGAAATGAAAGAAAACATTATGAAAGAACAAACTGATCGCACTGTGTTTGACGCAATGCGAGAAGTATTCATGCAGTCTTGTAGGCGCTATGCGTTTCACGGCGACCGCGCTGCTGACCGCACTGTGTTTGACGCAATGCATGAAGTATTCATGGAGTCTTGTAGGCGCTGTGTGTTTCATGCCAACCACCGTGCCACTCCGTTCCAGGTCAAATTGCGAGTTGGGTTTCCCTCTTAACTCGACTATTTAAAGGTGTTGTATCTTGTATCACCGAAAGACGATAAAATTAGAAATTACTATACTTTTACTCTCAGGAAATGAGAGATTTTGTCGCCTTTTCTCGTTTGTAATTTATATTCTGAATCCGATTTTTTTCTCTCTTTTTTTGATACCTACATTTAAAAAATTGCAAAATTTGCCGCCCCCTGAATTTGCCGCCATGGGCCGTGGCCCATCATGTGGCCATTCCCTAAAGCCGGCCCATGACGTCGATATGAATTATTTTAAGCTTCCCGCTTCGAAAAGTATACTACGGCACAGATGAACATTTTGTAAGAGGATTCGTTCCTTTCAACCCTTGCGCACTAATTTGCCACACAATATTCAACATGGCTGACGCCTCCGCGCGCATATCGAGAGGGAGCACCACGTTCTTTATCAACGCAAGGAAAATGTCATCGCAAAACACGGCGGTTGATGAATTCCCGTGTCGTTACTTGTGTTTTGGCGGGTTGTCGTCGACCATGTTGAATATTGCGTAGCATCACAGGGCGGAAGGATTGGGTGGATCGACTCCTCTTACGAAATTTTCATCTTTGCCGTTGTATCTTTTTTGAAGCGGGAGCACACAAAAAAACGAATATTTTTTGCGCAGATTGTGAAGTTAGGAGCGTATTACGGACTCTAATGATACGCTCATCGTGATTTTTGAGCCTTTTAATTTCTATAACAAAGAACTCGTCTTTTTGCTCTAGCTGAAGTTTGCAACAGGCCCATTTCAAGACAACCAACAAGATTAGGTATTGAAAAAGAAACCAGTGCAAAAACCACCTGCAATCCTCCACTTAGTGACTTCAGGTGAGAAGAGAGGAAATAGAGAGGTGAGAAGATGGATGAATTTAGCAGTCGTGACATGAATGTGACTGATGCCAATGAGAAACATGATCATGATTAATTGATGCCGCCCTCTCAGGAAGAGCGAATGTTATTTTGATGTATTTGCTCGCAAAGACGAATGTCATGGCTAGGAATGTGACATCAGCGGGTCGGTAGCTTCACACTTCGTCAACCATCTTGACGAGGCACTTCATCATATTTATGATAGCAACTTGTCAGAATGCTCAGAGCTTCCCCTATGAGTTTGCTTGGAAATGTTTTCACCCTCCTTTTTGTCTCCAATGAATTTACGGTCACATCAATGGACGTGCATGGTGCTCACTTAGGCACCTAGAGCATCAGTAATCATATAACTTAATCAACTGGTAAATCCACCAATAAGAGGATCTATTGGATATTTACCGAAAATATTAAACAAATATAACCCTCTAGTACAAGAATAAAAGCTGTTAATGGCCGTTCAAGTATTACGTAATGCACTTAGGGTGGTGGTGGGGGGGGGGGGGGGGGTTGAGGTAGCTTTACTGTGTGGTACAAGGGGGGCGAGGGGGGAGGTCAAGCCCAGCGTTGCATAGCGAATCCGAGCCGGGGGAAAATAGCTTTGAAAAAAACGTGCAAAAAACTGAAAATCCTACCCTTCACAAATACTTGAGTCTTTTCGGCGCGTGACCCAGCAAAATATCTCCCAAAAATAAAACCCGATTTTTTTTTAAAATCTGTTTTCTCAGAGTTTTGTTGATTTTTTTTTTTTAAATGGAGGGGGAGGTCAGGCCAGCGTTACGTGATGCAGAAGGGGGGCGTAAGGCTGCGTTACGGGTGCGTTGCAAGGAAAGCGAGGGTAAAAAAATCGAAAATTGAGAGAAGTTTTTAAGAACTTCTACTCATTTTCCAAAGAAAAAATAATGCATGACAGGTAGTCTGCAATATCTCAAACGAAAATGCGTAGGTTTGCGGTTTGGTAATCGATATATTGGACGTATTTATGTCAAAAGGAACTATGTGCATAGGGATTTCGTGTAACATACTTCGTTTTAGCATAAATACGTCCTATTTAGCCTTGTAAAGAATATGCATAGTAAAAATAATTGAGTGTGCTAATGTAAGTATATTGACAGGCCACAGCTCTAGTCTGAACCATCGACATGACGTTCTTAAAATTGTGTGAAAACCACGCCAATTTTCAGGTTTACCTCTCGCAGAAAACTTCTTTCTGTCGCAAGTGAATTATCCCCGCCTTAAAATAATTCCTCCTAAAACATACTTTTTCTCTTTTCTCTCAGGGGCCAGATACAGTTCGTGTGTCAAAGTTCTACAAAGATGCCAAAGACGGAAAAGTCTTGGGGTATCTAACTGAGGACACCAGGACGCTTTACGACAGTTTCAGAAAAGGAGCAAAAGAATCAAGTGAGTTTACCTTAATTTTGTCATTTTTTCTTTCTTTTCTTTCTCTTTTTGTATGGATAAAATAAGATTAATTCAGTCAAAAATGTTTCGGATGTAACCTGGAGAATGATTCAAACGAAGTTTATAAAGTCAAGGAAATGCAACAAGTTGAGAAAAAAATGGTCTACGGAATGCGTCGGTGACGCTTGTCCGAGAGTACTATTTTGAAATGTTTTTTAAGCTTACAGCTAGCATCGCAAAAAATAATCAGATCCGTCTAAACGCTAAGTTAACGTCCGGTCATTACCTGCAATTGTCACCCAGAGAAATCGAAATGAATGAATTTACCTTTTTTCCGCGCCACATTGCTCATGTAGTCTCATTACAGTAATAACTTGGCAGCATTGATATCAAGGGCCGTGGACCTTGCACTATTTTGGAAAGGGTCCAGAAACGAATCATCTCGACAAAACGGGGGAAAAACACGGAAATGCGAAGCGCTATATGCAAGCGTTACTTATTGCAGCGTTGTTTGTTTTATCGGGAAAGCTGAAGCGTTGAAACTTTATGAACAGGAAAATGCACTTGATTTTTTTCTCTGTGATTGGCTGCTTTACACTGCCTCAAACGGAGGTGGAGATGATATCTCTCTTCCCCTATTTTTGAAGTTTAGACGGGATGTTGGAGTTTTTTAGATTTTAGACGAGTGTTGGTTTTGTGAAGTTTAGACTTCACACAAACCAAACTCTATAATACAATATCATAATGTTTTATCCTTAGCGCGTAATCTGCGTATGAATGCGCGTCTTCAAATTTTCAGCGTCTGCGGGCAGTTTTCCATAGTAGCCGACAGTCAGATTTTTTTTCGGAGAGAGACCTAACCAAAGTAAACGAATAATCTCGCGAATTGTAGGTAATAAATTCTCCTCGCGTAAGATTTCAATTGGTTCAAAGCTTTTGCTTATGTAAAATTAAGAGAGAAAAAGGAAGCAGACGCTTGAAAACGATTGGAATCATGCAATAGAAAAAGTTGGTGTAATCGTTTGTTTACTCAGGTTAGTTTTTCTTGCTGCTCAGCATGAGCAAACCTGATCGGCGCACAGTGGATCGAGACAATTAAGGAGGTCGGACATGAAATTTTTGACTACAACTGCACATTTTTATGTTTATTTCATCGCATTTTAAATTTTGAGGGGTGCTTCTGGGAGAAAATTTCACGAGGAAACCAATGGAACCGCTGTTAAAATCTGAAATTTTTGTAGGAACGGAGTTTTAAGCTTTTAAAGTTTCCAAATTTCATTCGACCTCTCGTATTGATTCGATCCACTGTGCGGCGGGGCCTGAGAGAAACTGCCCGAGTGCCCTTAGACGCGGGAAACTTGAAAAAGCGTGTTACATACTACGCAGATTGCTCGCTAAGGAAATGGATCTCAGACTTTTTTGACGTGACCAACGCAATTTTCGTGCAATTTTACCTATTTAGAGTATATTTATTTGTCTAGTATCTCTTGCGAGCAGCTGACTCATTTAATTTAAAGCGGCGCAGGTACGATCTAAAAGCGTCATGGTCGGTGAAAAATTGAGTACAAAAAAGTCACTCTGTCCAATTTATCACGTAGAATGAATAATCTCTCGCCAAGTCCGGCACCAACGCTTATGATGTTTTACTTTCTTGATGATTTAAGCTCGAGTCCACTCAACCTAAACATTTTCTGGCGATTAGTAACGCACACATTTTTTCACGAGCGTCGAGGAGAGGGAGAGTTAGTTCAGTTGACTTTAGACCAGTATCAATAAACATGGAAAGTGGTGAGCACAATATGGGACACCAGATGCAAAGATCTATACTTTAATTTTAAGTCTTCGATCCTCGTTACTTTTATGAGCAGTAAATTTCCGTATTTTATCACGCAATTCATTAACTGCTCATTCGGGCCGTCCTTAAAAATGCACTCCTCTCAATTTTTCACTCTATTTTTAGAAAAGCTATACTCGTGTTTAATGCGCGTAAACCATAAAAGTTCAAGACTTGGAACTCGTCAGTGACTTTTTTAAAATCATATCGTGCCATTGCAAAGTAAAACTGTATTTAGAGTTTCGATAAGGTTTTATTCTTTTTACTTGAATATTTCGAGATTTCTAGGGCTTAGATATTTTTAACGAGGCATATCAAGTGGAGGAGATTCTAGGAGAAATTTTAAAAAATCGATCATTTAATATTTTTGGACACTTCCTACATTCGCCATGCGGGCTCTACCGCCCATGGAGCTTTTGGTCCCTGGAACCGAAATTTTCGTTCGCACCCGGAAGGACCGACAAAATTCGGTTCCAAAGGTAGCAGAAATGAGCCCTACACTAGGCAGATTTGTTTTTAAAGAAGGGCCACTAGACAAGGTACGAATTTAAGCAATCTGATACAAGTTTCTTAACCAGAATTTCACGTAAAACACGATTCGCACAACGAAAATTACTGAAACCAACTCCTAACGAAGATATTAACGTTCTTATTTCACATTGGTTACGAGAAATTTGAACTGCCCGCTCACAAGAAACTCAAAGCTCTACGTGAGTCAAATCGCGCACTACAAAGGTTTCAGCAAGCTTCTCAATCGAGCAATGTTCATTTCCCAACCGTGTGTTGTTCATACTATAAGCAATTTGCTACAGCTGAGCCAAAACGTTAAGATCGAGGTTGCCGGATTTTTATATCGCAGAGACTGTCATGATAACGTTTAGCGCGCGATGTGAATCACGTAGAGCATTGAGTTTTCATGAGCGGGTGGTTTGAATTCACGCATCAAGAAACATTAAATATCTCCGTAAGGAGTTAATTTCGGTCATTTTCGTTGTGCGCTTCGTGCTCTACGTGAAATTTTAGTTACAAGACATGTATCAGAATGTTGAAATTCGTACCTTGTCTAGTGGTCCATTGAGCATTCCTCGCGAGAGAAAAAGAATGTGAGTAGAATTTCAGGCCGATGCAAATGATATGGGTTGCTTCCGGGCAACTGCTCGCGTCAATTACGCGCGCTAATAGATGACATGACCAAGAACGGGACTGGTGCAGGTATTACCGCACAACGAAACGGAAGAACACTTAGCAATGAACTTGTAGCGGAAATCGTGCCGGCTTCGGCGGGCACCTCGTATTTTCTCCGAGTAAACTGGTTGAAGTCTAGGCGCCACTTCTTGTACGGGAGCGTCCTGTCTGTCACGCGTTGACTCCAAACTTGTTATGGTCTTCCAGTAATTGGACTCTATTGAGATTAGAACATCGGAACGGCCGGATAGAGATCTTCAAACCGGATCCTGACGGAAACACGTGTAAGTAAACCTCCGATGAGATGCCGTTCAATGGCTCATTGTTCGCGAGGTTTTTGCGCGGTGGATTCCAGGCTACAGCGGATTTAAATCTCCTTTGCTAAACGATGTTTACACCCCAGGAGGTTTTCTGCCATCCAAAGTAAAAATGCCATAAGGTGCGGTCTATAAATTTACTTCACCTATTATTTCAATTTTTCAATTCCCCCTGCCCTCCCTTGCCATATCCAACCGTCATCCACTGCTAGGCTCCCCCTAAAAATTACGTCATCCTCAGCGTACCCCTCCCTCATTTTTGGGAAGAAAACGCAGCAAATCTTAGCAAAAATTAGCGTCTCTCACTCTGTACGTCATTTTGTTTACTATATCTTCTGCTAACTGTATCAGCTATTCCCACTGGTTTTTTAAACACCTTTTAACATTTTTTTTCATTTTTTGACCAGTTCCCAATTGTTTTAGTTCTCTTTGCCTCTCGCTATTCCTCTCCATCATGCATTGTGACAATTCATCACTGTAATTAACTTGTTTCTGTGTTTAGTTTTAACTGCTTGCTGAGGATGGGCTAAGCCCGAAATGCATCCACGCCAATAAACTTATTCAACAATATGCGTGTTTCGGTATACTTTTTCATCTTTTTTTTCCTTGATATGAAAATTCACAAACTCCTGACGGGACAATTTTTCAGATTCGCCGCTACACGAGAGCGTACACCGCAGTATGCGACCATGCGAGCCATTGAAAAATATGCGTGGGTGGTGATTGAGACGAGTCGGACTCGGGAACAAGCTGCGAACATACATTCTGACGGCGCGACCCGTGCCCCTGCTTCCCCGCCCCCGCCTGACATCCCTGCCAAATCCAGAAAATCGATTAGTTCATCACGCTGCGCTATCAATAAAATAAAACTAATGGAATAAGAGCTACCGTGTGCTTATGATCTCCACGTGGTGCTGTGCCGTATTCCGGGAGCTTCGGGAATAGATGTAAGCCACCGTGTTGTCAGCTTGGAACCCTATAATCATCGAACATAAATATAGCCTGTAATTACGGAGGGTATGGATTCGATCGACACGAATCGATCGAAAAAATGAAAACGCGAATCGATTGTCGTGATTCGGTCGATTCGCGGAGTTTCCGATCTATTCACAGATTTTTCGATCTATTCACAGATTTTTCGATCTATTCACAGATTTTTCGAACGATTCACGGATGTTTCGATCGATTCATGGAGTTGTTGATCAACTCACAGAGTTGTCGATCGATTCACGGAGTTGTCGATCGATTCACGGAGTTGTCGATCGATTCTCGGATCTGTCAGTCGATTGGCGCTTGTCGATCAAATCGTTGTCGAATGAATCACGTCGATCAGTTCACGTATTTATTTTTCGAACGATGCATGCCGATCGGATCGCCGAGTCAAATGCCGGTTGGATTTAACAGAAATGAAAAAAAAAAAAAAAAAAAAAAAAAAAAAAACACTGAGAAGTATCCAAACTGTGTGTAGAAAGGTGGAGACATGGCAAATTCCTGACACATGCAAGAGCTCTATGACACTCTGGGTGTCCGGACGCATTTCGCACGGAATTGTGGAACCTCACGTTCGCAATTAAATCGGGTGATTCTGGCAACAATTGGCGGAACAACGTGCATACAATGTCGTACATCTGTCCGTCTAAAACTCCTTAACGCCGAAAAAGAGTTAGCGAGCACCTAGAAAAACATCACTTAGGCTGATGGCTCTTCCGCCGCCCCGCCGGTGTTCATCATTTTAACTGCGAGGGGATAACTTTATCGTCCGGGACCGCATCCAAAGAGGTTATAACGGAAATAAGACGGGTTCACAGTAAAGTTCAGGTTACGCAACTGTGCGTATTTATTGTGCCGCACAGCCACCGTCTCACAAGATGAAACGTCCGTTTTATCGCGCGGCCAAATTGAATGCTCAGGAAGAACGCCGTATGACCCTTCAAACGTTGCCGAATGTCCTGTAATGAAGAGAAAATACCTCGGGAAACCTGCGAAAATATATCCTCTAATTTCACAGTGAAATTCACCGGCGATTTGATCTGAATTTTTTGAAACTTTCAGGGAAAAATATTCATGACTATCCGGAAAATACACATTTTATCGGGGGAGATTTGACAACACTCGGATGTTCCTACGTCATTTTTCCACAGTACGGCAGTATAGTAATTATTCCTGGATGCAAACCGCTCTTTTTGTAATTTGGCCCTCGTATATCATACCGAGTGACTTTTGTTTAATCATTTCTTTCGAGACACGCTGTAAGTTGAGCACTTGCTTCTTAAGCGGAGCGTAAATTACGCTGTAGAAAATTTTGGCGTTTGTTGCCATAGCAACGATCATTAAAACGGTTGAAGGCACCTAAATTAGTCCGCAGAATCGCGTGTATTTGCGATTGACTGTTACAGATCAAACTCATCAGTTTTGTTACTTCATGGTAGGCACCAAAAATTTTTTGCGAATGCTGAGGGAAAATTTCATTCAAAAATTATGCGCATTAGTGCTGTAGAAGGTATCTTCAACCGCGCTCGTAGGAGTCGGACCAAAAAACTACAAAAGGAATAACAAATTTCACCAGGCTTTACGACCCCGTAAGATTTAACCGTCTAATTATAAGATTTTCTGACCTAATAGCTTCCATATCACCTACAGAGATACATATCCCAAACTTCGTAATTAAACAAGTTAAACCGGAGGGGTATGCAAAACTTACTTTCGGGAACTCAATTTTTGCTCAGAAGTAGCATCACTTAAATTCTTGCCGAGTAATGACAAATGAATGTTGGAGTGAAAAATTTGCTCAAAGAGTTTGAGGAACTCGATGCTATTTGCCAAAAAAATGTTGTTGAACATGTCAATCATCGGTTTTAATGGGGTAAATTTACTTTTGATTGTTGCCAATAATTTCAGAATTATGTGGAACCACTTATTCGAGGTCTCTGATACTTAAGTCTAATATGAGAAATCAAGTGGTCAATAAGGCGTAAGTTCCATCCCTAGCCCCAGCCTTCAGTTTACTCCGGAGTTTCCCAGTCTCTTCGTTGGTATTACCGCTAAATTCACCGCAAACTGTACCAAAATCAACGCGAAATTTTGGTTCCTTTGTGTTTTACTTCCTATATAAACCAAAAGCAACCCAAGAGCACCAATATTTTGATCAGTGTAAGAGCTACAACTTTTTCGTTCTTGTGGGCTTTCTTCCCTTTACGCAAGGCACAAAGAGATGCTACTGAAATATGCATTCGTCTCTCCTCATAAATTGAAACTGGTTCAAAAATTTTGAAATGTCAGAAAAAACCAATTTTGACGGGGTGGTTGCTTTCTCCTAACACATTCCTATGTCCCTATACGCTTTGCAGGGTAATAGAGTGTGTGTGCTTCCTAACACATTCCTATGTCCCTATACGCTTTGCAGGGTAATAGAGTGTGTGTGCTGAGTTCCAAGCTATTTTACCTGAAATAGATAAATTTATCAAAGGAAATTTCATTCTGAGTGAAATAGCGCAAATATGCGCAGAAATGAACCACAGGGAAAATATATTTTGATGCATTCGCATCAACATCAAAGCGATTTCCTTTGGAGACGCATTTATGAGTGAGAATGATTTTAGCAAAATAAGCAAGACCCGTTTGTTTACTTTGACTGCAATCATTGCATGTCACCTTCTGGAAGTTTAAGAGGCATCTTCTGCTTCTGTTATGACAGAGGACAGAGGTATTTGTTTCACTAGTATGTTTGCAGAGAGATTTAAAGTAGTGTAGTTATGAGCGCGCAGTGGGTACAGCGGTTTTCTTCAAACCCAGTTTTCGAGTAAGGAATAGAAAGTAAAAACAAGTTTGATTAGCCTTAGAGATCAACCGTAGTCCTAATAATCACCGATTTGACCTAAATTGAATCCCTTTCCATCTGGCAAAAAGCTACAAATGTTTGCTCCGATTGTCTGAACTTATGTCTGACTATTGTATAGGGATTATCAACAATAGTAACTTGAATGGAAATACATCGCTACCATCAAAATCCTCGTTTGAAGCTATAAAATCATTGATTAAAAAACTAGATTTTTAAACATCGAAAGCCGAAAATCCTAGAATAAATCGCTATTACCGACCGCATGGATGATGTTTCTTGGCCTACCTCGAAAATTGAAGGCAAACCAGTGAGTGTGCAACCTTCTCCTTCCTTCCGTGTCGCAATTCCGCCTCCTCTAAACATTTCCATTGCTGAATCGGCAGTTTTCAAAGCTAAAAATTCAATTATTCGATTTCACACGATACATGCTAAGATTTCTGTGTCTCTGCCCACTGTGCGCCTCACGGATTGATTCTCGGTGTTTGGAAAGCCACGGCCGTGAAATTGAGTCACAAGCATGATCAAATCCGATAGAAACGCCGCTGAATTTATTTTGGCAGCGACTGTAGGGGAGTTTATGAATGGAATTTTTCAAGAATCACCTCAGTCCCGCCCGATGACGCAGACATATTTTCACCGGAACCTTGGCCAACAATTCTACCTTCTCCACAACGCACACATGTTGTTCCGTCTTAAAAGTGATCGGAAATTGCTCCTCAGAAATCACCCTGAAAATTATCGCTATTTTGGCGGCGATAGTAAAATGAACCGTATTCAATAAGAAGGAGCCTTATCATTCTGAAGGAGGGATCGCTCTGCTAAAAGCGGTTGGCAGACGTTCATACATTACGTATGCTTGACCTTAGAAGCATCGAACTATTTCTATCTTGTTAACACGGAGGGAGTGCATATTTGTACTTTTATTAGGATTGGATCTAGCTATTCAAATTATTCACACATCTATTTTTAGACTGAATACAGTCCATTCTATCTCTTCTATACAAATGGTTTTACTATCAACTTAAAATTCATAATATAATTTTTTTATAGGTAGCCCTGCTAAAGGCATCCACTTCCCAAATACATAAAATTGTTCCTCTAACTTGCCTCATCATAATTTAATTGAATTTATTTATGTTTTGAGAAAAAAGAACAGTAAATGTAGACTTAGAATCCAAGTTTTCCTGGAAAACTATGAGCCCGAGACAAAATCAAGAATTCTAAAAAAGCGAAAATCAAATATACGGATATTGGGCCGCGGAAATAATTAGACTTTTTTTTATTAAATTATTTATCGTGCACTTCTTATCGACGCGACTAAGAAGAGCAATAATGGGTCAGTTGCGCTGGTTACAGACTTGCGTTTTGATGCTTGATTCTTGTAGATAAGCTGAAAAAATCAGATCCGGCCTGACAGCGACTTTCTACGTTCAATATTAACAGAGATATCGCGCTTTGAAAAATTAAAGTATACAAAATAGTATAGTTTTATGAAATAGTAAAGTATAATAGTAAAATTATAGTATATGACGTCATCCAACGCGAGAGTGACTGACACCCCTGGTTTCTTCCACCTTGCTTCCATCCGAGTTTCACGTCGAGTAACCAGTGCAAATGTGCGTTACACTGACTGTTAAAAACAAGGTATAAGAGAAACCAAGGGTGTCACTACCGTGGTGGATGACGTCAAAGATCCTGATTTCAAAGCGCGATATCTCGGTTAATACTCCAAGTAGAAATTTGCTGTTCGGACAGATCTTATTATTTTTAAGGTGATCTTCAAGAATTAAGTATTACAACACGATTCTGTTGTGACCAGCACAACTGACCCATTATCAAATTCAGTGGCGTGGCGTGTTTTGCGATATATCGATTGTTATGAATTTTGAACCTATGGAAAAGGATCGACAAACAGGGTTCTCGCAGCGAACACCTTAATAACCGATTCTTAACCATAGGTTTAAATGGCATAACAATCGATGTATAGCAATTCACGCCACGCCACTGATCAAATTTAACCGTTTTATTCTTGCCATCGATCTAATTACATTCGATGCGTATGTTTCAGATAATGGTAGATGTTTAGGATGGAGAGACCCCAACAGGGGGCACTTTCAGTGGATTCACTACAACGAGGCCCTACTAAAAGCCCGAAATTTCGGCTCGGGGCTTGTAGCACTAGGCTTACAGCCAAATTCTCAAACATTCTTAGGTTTATATTGCACCAACTGCCCTGAGTGGATCTTAACCGAGCAAGGTGCCTATAGTTACTCAATGGTCATCGTGCCTCTCTACGACACGTTGGGACCAGATGCCTGTGCATACATCATTAATCAGGTTGGTACGCTTTAAAAGTATCGCTATGCGTCCAAAGGATTCATCGGTGAGGAGTATCTCTAATGGTAATTTTATCACTGCATAACGGCAATGAGTTGGCGTGCATTTCGATTTGTATGTCGCAGGTAATTAGCAATCGCCGGCACTTTACATGCCAGCGGTGAATAAATATCGAAAATCATGAAAATCTAAAATTAAAGAACAAGATTAGAGTGCTGATTATGTTGACTATGATGTGAACATACAATTTTCCATCTTTAAAATCATGACAGGAATATGCACACTCAGAAAATCGTGCGTAGTGAACTCCGTGACATTAGTTGGGTTGCGATCGGACAGGCAACTAGACTAACATCGTGACAAAGCGTAGAATATCACAAAAAATGAAGGCGTTTCAAGCCGAGCTCATACTTTTGAAGATCACAACCCTTAAAACTTTCATTATGCTGATGCGCATTATTGCGATTCATTGAGACAACGTGTGAACCGCTTGCAAATTGCCGGCGATTGCTAATTGCCTGCGATATATAGATTGATCTGCCACTTAAACCTATGGAAAAGGTTCTATAAACAGGATGTTCGCAACAAACACCTTGATTCTTAATCATAGTTCCAAATGGGGAAATATCGATAATCGAGCATTCACAGCTCGCTGCTGTCTAACTAGAGAATCAAAGATGACTCCTGGCTAAAAAAGACCGATCTGGTGTCAATATACCGTCAATATAGTATCAACTTGGTTAAAAATACCACTATGAAACAAGTATGTTACCGTAATAATCCCAGCGTGGTAATATTCCGATCTCAGTTAGATACCGCATTGGTAATCACTTGTTACGATGTTGGTTTTTATCATTACCATGCTTCATTCGTTACACTGGAAAAAAAACACATTGAATCTAGAGTCCAGGCTCTTAAAAACATCGACAAGAAAAAGTACTCTTGATTCAATCAGAATCTAGCTTAAATCAAGAACCAAGCCTCTCAATTTAAGCGGGTTTCGTTCTGATTCAAGCAAAAATCCGATTGAATCAAGAGTATTTTTTCTTGTCAATGTTTTCAAGAGTCTGGACTCTGGATCCAATGTGGTTTTTTTCCAGTGTAACAATGTAATTTTTAACAGGAATGTATTGGACTGCATTTTGCAATTTGGACCTATAAATTCTGGCTCATCTGAAAAAACACGTATGTGCATAGGGAAACTAATGGCACATACATCGTTTTTAAACTGGGCCGGAATTTATAGTTCCAAATTGCAAAATGTAGTCCATTTGACATCTCACATTATGGAAACCATAATCATTGAGCGATTATAATTGGACTGCATTTTGCAATTTGGAACTATAAATTCTGGCTCTTCTGGAAAAACATTTTTGTGCATAGGGAAACTAATGGTACATACGTAGCTTTTAAACTGGGCTAGAAATTATAGTTCCAAATTGCAAAAGGTAGTCCAATTAATGTAAGCTCGGGTTGTCAAGCGACTTGGTTTTGACTATGTCTTCCACTTCTTCAAAACCAGATTTTACTTACAGCTACTGCTAGAATCCTTCTGGAGATTTTACTGAATCCAGTGCGTTAAAGTTTCCCTCTTTTAACATAAAATCTCAGAATTGTTCATCCATACAAAAAACGTATACTGCCTTCGGCAATGTTGAATTATTGCAATGGGTTCCTTGATATAACATTGATTTTATACAATTATTCAGGATAGTTTCTGGTTTTTTGCCCTTATACAATTTTCGCTATTTCGTTGTTCATTATGTTGCCATATTTTATGGTTGTGTGTAATTGTTTTTGGTGTATTTGACAGGCAGACATGAGTGTAGTAGTAGTGGAAGACGATTCCAAGTGTAACCAACTATTAGATAGGGCGCCGCGGTGTTTAAGGAGACTGATAGTGATCAAAGACACGAGACCGGCCACAAACCAGCGAGCCAAGAATCGAGGAATCGAAGTCCTCAGGTTCGAGGATGTCGAGAGACTAGGAGCTTCCAAATCCTATGCAGAAGTGGTAAGTGTCCAATCGACTATAGACAATACGAGCTCAACACGTTTCATTCCAGAACATAAGATATCCGTCCAGGGGCAGATCCAGCAATTTGACAACACAGGATTTCCTCCATTTAAACCTACGTTAAATAATCGATTATTGTCGGAGCACCTGGTCCCTCCAAGAATCGATACATTTATACAGGTTTAAATGGAGTAAAAACAATGTTGTCAATTTGCTGGATTCGCAAATGTATCCGTCGATTGATCGCGTCAGACTCGAAGCATTAAGGGATAATTATGTACTACGATGAGGTCGCTTCGAGTTGATTTGCCTTCATTTACAAGGTAGGCAAAACAAGCATCAACGAGTACTTAGCAATAACTTGATTTTGGTATTCTGACATCACTTCCCGACGTATTCTTCACACTGGGTCTTTTTAGAAGTCATAAAATCGATATTGTTAAATTTGAACGAGAAAAACTCCCGTCATCCAATCTTGATATCGTATCAACTTCAAAACAACGGTCCCAAACAACAATTATCATACATTTTGCAAGGTATGCCCGTCTCTCGAACATGAATAAAATAGGAGTGGGCTTTATAAATTAATTTTAATGGTCCTTAGAGCCCATCTCACGTCCCAAAGAATGAAATCTTGGTAAACACCTTAGACCGAAACCATCACCAGTTTTGATTTTTTTTTTTTTTTTTTTTTTTTTTTTTTTAATAATATGTCTCTTCCCGTAAACATTAGCAAAGTCTATTAAAAGAATCAGAATTCTAATCATCGTGTACCATAATCTCCTTAATGTTCGTCGAACATCCGAAGGGTCGAAGAAACATGCGGAAGAACATGCGAGAATCCCTCGCCGGGAGTCGTGACAATGGGAAGCAAGGTACAGACGAAGAGAAGTCTCGAGATCCCACTACGACATGTTTTCACTTAAGTACAAGGCCACTCATCTTCCGCACCGAAGATAGTCTTTGATCGGTTATTTATCGCTTCTCTTCGTGCAGTTAGAGATTTATGGACCAGTGGCGTGGCGTGCTTTGCGATGTATCGATTGTTATGCCATTTGAACCTATGATAAATAATCAATTATTAAGGCGTTCACTGCGAACACCCTGTTCATCGATCCTTTACCATAAGTTTAAATGACATAACAATCGATATATCGCAAAGCACGCCACGCCACTGTCATGGAGTCCGCCTTGTCCGGCCAGTGACGATTCCACCAGGTTGGCAACACTTTTAATACTCCATTTAAATCCATTGAATATATCGATCCTCAATAAGGCAAACTGCCTCACCTAGAATCGATTGTTCAACATAGATTTAAATTGAAATGAAAAGGATGAATGGAAACTGTGTCCGGCAACGGTGAATGGACGACATATCTGCTCCCAGAGCGCGCCGCACACGGGAGCGAGTCAAGAGGAGAAGTCGAACAAGATCTGGAAACGTTGGAAGGTTATATTTTCGAAAATATCAACAACAAAAAAGTTTAAGAGTGGTTTCATTGATTTTTTCGTGAGATTTCCTTTCGCCAGCACCCTTTGAAATTGAATTTTTGACGGAAGGGACATGAATATTTGAAATTTTAGTAACGAATTTCATGTGCGACCTCTTCTACTAGTTCGTTCGGCTGTGCGCCGGGGTGGCGCGCGGCGTGTCGGCGTGCGAACCGAATAAAGGGCGGATGTAAAACCGTAAACCAATTAAAGGATCATATTTTTAGATGAATAAAATCGTGCGCCCTCTGCCGCACAGTTGAAATAAGTCGCATTTTAGCGGGAAAACTTTCAACCAGTTCATATTTCCCCTGTCGAAAGAACGTAACTCCATGCCAACAATTCCAAATTCCCACTCAGAATATTTATTTTTACTCGGAGTCTATGAGACATTTTTTACTGAATACTTTACCGATTTTTTGATGGATTGGTTTGGAAATCAGCGAAATTTTCGGCAGCCATTGCTCTGTCATTTTTGTGTAAAAAAATTACTTTTCAAGTAGATTTTCCAACCTTGGAATCGAGTTAAGTGCCCTAGTCTGGAAAACGGCCGCTTACCCGCGCTTAAAATCCGCGCCTGCCTACATAATCAAAGTTGCCAAAAATATAGTTTCAAACAGGTCCCTGACACCCTGACACTTTCGAATCTGAGAAAATTCCTGAAAGCTTACTTCCCTCCCTACTTTTGGAAAAAAATTAGGAGGAATGGGTGCCATTGACACATGTTTACACTAGTCCTGGGCTGTGGTATAAGCATTGGCGGATCCGACAAATTGACAACACCGGATTTTCTCCATTTAAACCTATGGAAATGTATCGATTCTTGGAGGGAACAGCCCAGATAAGACAGGAATATTTAGCCAATATTTAAACAATATTGTTTTGGTATTTATGCAAACATTGGGCAATATTGGTTAAATATTGAGTCAATGTTAAAAATCGTACACCATCTTTCCTTTTGGCATAAATACTGTGCCAATACTTTGGCTGAGAATACTGTGCCAGTACTTCAAAGGGAAAGTATTTGGATATCAATATTGAGACAATACTATACCAATATTGAATCGATTTAGGGGTTCGCAGCTAGGGGATGGTGGAAAAGGGTTAATTGTGGAAATATTTTAGAAACCATGAAAAGTAAAAATAATGAAACCACTGGGATGTTATTGAATCGATTTTGCAGATTAGAAATTTTTCATCCACCTTGGGGATTGAACCCGGGACCTACCTAACACTAACCGACGACCCTACCGATTGAGCTTCACTAGACGATGTATTATAATGACTTAAAACGGTATTTAACGTCGAGTTGGACGGGCAACTAGGATATTTTCCATCTGCTGGATTTGTCCGTGTATTTATTTTACTTTTTACTTTACTATATTTTTAAATTTATTTTATCGTTTTACTTTGTTTTATTTCCTTGCTGACTCTATTTTTTTCTTCACTCTATTTTTTTTTTTTTTTCAAGCACTTCATTTTTTTTCTTTAATTATTTACTTCTTATTCCTTTACTTTGTTTTGTTTTACTGTAATTTATTTTAATACTTCATCATAATTTTTTGACTTCAGTTAATTCTTTAAATTCATTCTATTCTTTAACCTCATTAGTTTTTTCCCTTATACTTTATTTTTTTCTTCATCTCAGTTTTTTTACTTCATCTCCTTGCTCCTCTAATGTTTTACTTCAGTTTAGTCTTTGACTTCATTTTATCATTAATTTGATTTACTTAATTTTATTTCTCTTCTTTTGTCTCTGTTATTCTATTATTTCCACCATTCTATTATTTTATTTATTTTTTTCTCTTAAATTTTTCATCGACATTCTGAGATGCATTTTGCATTTGATTGCAGTTTGATGTCTTCTCATAAAGACTATGCAGGTGCGATTGCCATAATCTCACAGCTGTACAGCTACTAAGTGCAAGTTCTACAGGAGACCAATAAGCACACGAGATCAAGAATTTCTTCTTCAGTTGAATTTAAATGTTTCATTTGAAATTTGAAAAATAAAAATAAACAACCAGATGTGAATGAATGATAACATTTTCATTCAATGATAATATTCACAACAGTACATGAACTACAAACGAAACAAAAAAGAAATAAACTGAGATCACGCGCAAATACATTGAAAATGACCTCAAGGAGGTGGAAATTCAACAATTTCTTGGGAGGCAAAAAAATATATATTATATTATATTATATTAAATTTGACAACAACTGCAATAACCTTTATGAATAATAAGGTTGAAAATAATGGATAATTGTTCAGAAAGAACACATTTGAGCTACGTCTTAAATCTAAGCCTTATTATGTTTAATACTTTTCGTTATGGGCAGGCATTTAGTATGATGACTTATACCGATTAGGATATCGAAAATACTTTAAAAATATTTTGAATAGCAGTATTATTGTTTAAAATATTTTCAAAATATTTTGAAAATACTTACCAATGCATTACTGTCTTTTAAAATGTTTTTAAAATATATAATAAATATTTTGAATATAAATATTATATGTACTGATATTTTAAAAATACTCTCACGATATAAATTTTTACAGTATTGAAATACAAATATTTTGAAATATTTTTATGATGTTTTGGGTAAACATATTATTTTTAAAAATACTAAATGATGATTCTCTAAATATTTTCTAAAAAAATAATTTTGATTATAATATTATCAAAATATTGTCAGTATTGTGTAAATATTGCGACAGTACTGACAATATTTGCCCAATATTGTAAAAATATTATGTCTTATCTGGGAGGTGCTCCGACAAGAATCGGTTATTTAGGTTTATATGGAGGAAATCCGGTGTTGCCAAATGGATAATTTGCAGGTGTCTGAAATTTTGTGAATTTCATCTTTAAAATGATACCTATTGCTAGGAAAACTGAGCACGAGGATATCCTTGATTTCTAAGTTGAACAATTATTGGAGAAAATTTGATAGAATAACCTAATCTGCTGAAATACACGTGTTTAAATGGAAAATGCCGCTAGATGACTTCACAAGGCGGCACATTTTCTCACTTTTAAATATATTTTTTTCCAATTCCCCACGTCAGAAAAAATTAATGAAAAATACTGCGATTTCAGCTCGTTAGGCACTCTCTGATGAAGCAATACAATTTTTCCGTGCAAAGTCTCCATTGCTGGATCCACCTCTGGGTATAAGCTATAGTGAAAAAAATTCACGGCCTTTTGTGGTTCTCTTGAAGTTTGAAAAGGGACCTTATGCTCTTCAGATCACATCTGCCTCAACCACGGACTCAGAGATGATCATTGGCTGAATTCGTGTACGAATTTAACCAGTGTGCGCTGGAGAGATGTCGCGTGCCAAAAGTTGGAAATTTTGTGTGTCACCGCGAATTACGGTCCGACGCGTCTCGTGTTTGTTGCCCTTCGACCTGTCTGCGCCATTGTCTAATAGAGCAGAATTTGTTCGAGGCTTTGCACCAAAATTTAAAAAACTTCGATGCATCAAAACAATAACAACCGGTAAATCGGAGCGAGAACACCCGTAGGTATACTTTTGCCGACCCCTTTAGCCCACACATGAAAAAAATGGATTGATAATTTATCAATTAAATCGATACAAGTACGTCCGATATAATGCAAATGTACATTTTACAATCGCGGAAAGCTAATTTAACCACGGGGGTGGTTACAGCATTTTATTATTGTAAAATCTACGTTGAAACTGTCGGACACTTTTTTTAACGATGTTAAATTAGCAATATCATGTTTTCCCGTGTACCACATGATCATGATCAGAGTGAAGCTCTCTTAGTGGCACTATATTTATTAAATTTCTCAGCCAGTTCTCACGAAATTCCTAGGAAATTTCAAGATGTGATCCATGGGTATGTGTCCGTAACATATCGACCACCTTCAAATATTGTCGGCCCAAAGATCTTTCAGCGGCGAACAGTCACCAATGCCATCGATGAGCCTTTTTGATGGCTCTACTTTCATTGTGAGATACGGGCATGAGACCGAAATGCAGCTTTTTATTCCCGCCACCAAAATTGTGGCGTCGGGTTTGAATTTTAAAGACTTGGCGGTCTTCACGGAAAAAAAAATACTATCCCTGATTTAAAAATTTTGTAGTTAAATTAAGTGTCCGACATGTCGTAATGTAGCTTTTGCAATAAAAAAATACTGATTTAACCACCCCCTTAGTTGAATTAGCTTTCCACTGTCGTAAAATATGTTCACTTGAAAAAATAAGTTGGACATATTTGCGGTTATAGGACATTTCGTCAACGATTTTTTGTCCGCGCACCTGTTTTTTCCGGTGATTTACGTCCACGCGTTTTTTCGGCACGGAGGTTTTGGTCCACGTGCCAGTTGAGACCCAAAGATATTTGGTCCACATGTAAATACAAACGACAATTGCTCACGACGTTTTTGGATGAAAATGTAAAATGTCTTGGAAGAATGAGGGTTTGCTTGTTTTTTTGTTTTTTTGTTTTTTTTTTTGGTTGTTTGATCCAACGGAGAATAATATATAATTGCGATTTTTGGTAAAAATGAAGGAGCATCAATTCCATTAGACAAAATTCACCAAAACTGTCTACACCTCTTTGGTGCAACAGGACTTAATTATCTTTCAAGAAATTCCCACCTTGTTATACCTGAACCGGACGAACCTCTTGATTTGCCTCAGCTAAAGGCTCTTAGATTTTTCCTATGTACAATAAGTATCTTGATTTATTTTGCGAGGAAACATCTGTACTTTTGAAGGATTCCTGTCATTCTTAATACGTTCAATTTCGTATAATACTGTGCAACACCTCTGTTGTGAAATAGTTGCTTCAGGCGCCGCCGCACGGCGGGCGGACGGTCAGCGCGGAACGCGCATTGGCGCCTACAAACCTAAGTGGATACTTCAAGCATTGTGCAATGCGTGAAGTATCCACTTAGGTTTGTAGGCGCCAGTGAGCCTCTCACGCTGGCAGCACGCCGCTCCCCTCTGTTAGGCTCTAATATATATTTATACTCGCATAGTCAGCGTTTTTTAACTGATGATTTTGAAATATTTGCACACTCTGCATTGATTATTCTCATTTAAATTGATGGGGGAAAAATATGTATCAATTTATCAAAGGAGAGTAATAATATAATGTGTTTTTTTAAATATTGGTGGTTCCGTGTCAAATTTAATGATTTCCAAGGCTCTTTAATATTTTTTTTTTTATTTTACATTTTGTGCTTTTACTGTGCTGCAGCGAGATGTACGCGCAACCAAACGCTCAAAATTTGACGTATTTGACTCTAAAAGGTCAATGTACAAATGGGTTAAAAGTAAACATTGCGTGCTTCTTGGTTTTTTTTCCTCTATTATTCATTTTTGCAGTTTCTTTCGGCACAACTGCAGCTCGTTGAGATTAATATCGATGCCATCGCTTGGAAAAGGTTTTATAAATAATTGTCACGTTTTAAAAATATGAATGTTTTCAAAATGAAGTAATAATTTTGTAAAAAAAAAAAATTAAAATAATAAAAAAAAATACTTATACATATGTAAGGTATATTGTACATCGAATATTTTAAGGATGGAAATAAAACCATATATTCACCAATGACCATTTAAAAAGATGAATCAAAAGGAGAAAGTAACATTTCATGTAGAAAATTAGCAACCATAACAACACCTCCTTCTCTCTCAATTTCTTATTGTCAATAAAATTTTACATGCCGACTAAAATACAATGATTGGACCAAGTTACTGTTGCTAATTGTACGTGTGGGCGTAAACTACTGGACAAAACAGGTGCGCGGACAAAAAATTGTTGACAAAATGTCCTGAAACCCATATTTTTTAACAATTTAATTGTTAAATCAGCAATGCATTTTTTCCAGGTTAGTCGAAAACAAACGTGGTTTTCTTCCGTTGATAAAATTAATATCTTTGTTAAGAGCGAATATTTATATGCTCTTAGTGAAGTAGCTGGTTGTTCGTTTTTATCAATAGTAAACGGTAATTTTTGTTTTCGGCCAAGACGACAAAGTTGTCAAAATTCAAATCTTGCGCCAGGGCTCTGGTGCGGGAGCAAAAAGCGGGGTTTTGCCCAGTGGCGTGGCGTGCTTTGCGATATATCGATTGATCTTCCATTTAAACCTATGAAAAAGGATCGATCAACAGGTTGTTCGCAGCGGACACCTTAATAATCGATTCTTTACCACGGATTCGAATGGGGAAATATCGATAATCGATCATTCACGCCGCGCCTCTGGTTTTGCCATAGGGATCGGCAAGAACACCCACTTTGGGGGAGACCAACCTTAGGTGATTCGTCTCGGGCTCTAAACTGGTCAAACAGTGGTGTGGCGTGAATTGCGATGTATCGATTGTTCTGCCATTTAAACCTATGGAAAAGAATCGATGAACAGGGCGTTTGCAGGGAACACCTTAATAATCGATTCTTTACCATAGGTTTAAGTGGCAGAACAATCGATACATCGCAATTCACGCCACACCACTGTGATCAAACCGGTTAGGTACGTAGCATCTATATGTGTGATACATCTATAACACAGAAATTATGTTCCGTACCCTAAAATTGCTGCATTTTGAGGAGTTTAAAAATGCAGACCATATTTTAAAACTCCTAGGCATATAACATCCGAGAATAAAACGAAACGGGTTAGATGAATAAGAACATGAAATGAGTAACGTCTTGACTATTCACCCCAGGGAATTTAATATTTACTGGTCTAATCTTTTAAGCCTGTCAAGCTTATAATGTAACAATTACATGCTAGACCTGCCGCACAAATGCAAACTTGGCAGAGCCCAGCGCGTAAATTAATTTATGTTCCATCAAAATTGTCGAATTGACACTTTCGAGATTACTGCCAGAGTCGAGCACAGTAGTGAACTCATTCAAAAATGAGTGCGATATATTTAAACGAAAAGAAACTATCTGTATATTACGATATGCACCCTGTTTTTCATGCATTCTCATTGGTTTTAGGGCCGCCCATATCCAAATAAAGGTGGTGTATTTTGATTTAAATATGTTCAGTTGTGAATGTATTTTACCTCATTCATGATAAAAAGGTAGAGCGGAGTTATCTTCGAAAAAGAAAACGTACCACTCACTTTCATCCACTTATCTCTTTTTGGCGTGAAAATAACTTATGTTACACATAAAAATTCGCTTATGATCCATTTTACCGACCTTCCCAGTGTGGCGAACATTGGGATACTTTGTAAGGCATGATATTAGCAAGGAGGTGTCAACGAGTTGAAAGCGAATTTTTGCGTCCATTCGATCCGATCGCTTCGGATCCGATGAATTGCTAACATCGGTGCCATAGGTAGGGCAGCAGATCCATCCACCAGTTTAGACCAATCACAGATCTTCACGTCAGATTCACCGTTCAAAGTTCATTTCACCAGGAAAATCCTCGAGATTCTTAACTGATTTTTTCACTGATTTTTCCTCCGACCTAATCAAAAATCGGAAAATTTTCGGACTGAATGCACATGTAAATTCTTATAAAAAATTTAATTATTTGAGTAAATTTGTCAACCTTGGAATGGAGTTACGTTCCGGCAGATACGGGCCCTCCGAAAACGACGATACGTGAATTATTAAATGGACGTACTTCTGTCAAAAAGATTTATGTGCAAGTGATAAATATAGGGTGTGCTCGTCAGTTCTCCGGCCGTAAGAGAAAATGAGAATAATAAAGTGCCAGTGACGTCAACGGAAATGGATGCGGCTCCTCAAAGAGCGTTTTAACTCATGAGCCCTGTCCACGACGCTCGCGTGCCATGCCCGCGGCTCATATATCCCGCATTCAGTTGGTACATATATGCAGTTCTATTTGCTGAATTTAAAATCCCGCTTTTTCAATTCTTCAAAAGGAATCACGCCCACTGACCACATTGTTTTTTATGCAGCTTTCTAGAGCACACTCCATATTTCTCACCTGCACATATAGTTCTGTTTGATAGAAATACGTCCAAATATGTCACTCAAATCATTCCGATAAATTCAGTTTTTATGATGTTGTTTCGTTTGCTTGCAGCCGCCAAAGCCAAACGACCTATGTACGGTTTGTTACACATCAGGTACAACGGGCAATCCGAAAGGAGTGATGCTAAGCCACGGTAATATTGTTGCCGCCATCAGTGCCGTGCTGCTCCAGCTAGGTGAACACAGGCCACGATACAATGACGTCATGATCTCTTTCTTACCTTTGGCTCACATGCTCGAGAGGACTTGTGAGGTATGAAATATCATAAAAAGCCACTCATTCAATAATGTTTTAAGCACATTGCAATTCGCTGTCCTGCGGGCCGATTATTGAAATTGATCGACAAAGCAATGGACAAAAAAGACATGAGAGATATGGAGGTATCCTATTGGTGGATGCGTATGGTTGCAATGGAAAAACAAGTTGGTTTTTGCAATCGCTAGCGATAGCAATATTCGTCATGGGAACTTTAGCTTCTGGGATATGAAAATTTTAAGGTACAGTTCGTTTGCAGTATCTTCAGAATTGAAGGGGCTATGTAATTTTGTGTCAACATCTCTTTTTTAACATTTTTAATTTTTTTTCTTTGCATACAAGAAAGCTGTTATTTACCAATTATTCATTTTCGTTGGATTATACATGGTTTTCGGAAGTTAACGCATTTAACTTTCAGTTTCGCTTTTTCGGCGTAAAGTATGATATTTTTACTCTACACATATGCCCGAATACGCATCTTAAGTGACCTATGTGCCTCCTAAGTTGCCGTTTTTTCATTCAAATAGATGTAACTAAAATGTTCGATGTGCACTATACTACTTTCATGTCATTGCTTTATTTATTTTTGAAAAAAGAAAATACCATCATTAATTTGGGCAAACAGAGAAAATATACATCAATATTTGGGTCAACATCTCCCTGATTATATAACGGATGAATATATTAGTATTTCTGTATCAAAAAACTTAGCTTTTGTCTTCAGAGATACACTGATTCTAGTCCAAGTCAATTTGTTTTATTGAAAAGACAAAAAAACAAAAAATAAAAAAAAAAAAAAAAAAAAAAAACAACTGAAATGTTAGACATACTATTTTCATGTCTTTCTATTTGTATCAATAGGTACATCTTGCTTAACTTACGAACGTTGAATGCAAATAAACTTTATTGAAAAAAAAGAAAATAACGTCATTATTTTGGGGAAACATGTGGCTGATTATATGAAGGAGGTATATTCCAGTATTTTTGTTTAACATATTAACTCACGAGAAAATGTTCGTACATTTATCATCTAGTATTAATTATTTTTTGATGATTGGTCTAAAACATTCAATACAACCATTAAAAATTAACTTCCATCGCCGGGTATCGAACTCCGATCACCTATTGCCCGCACCTTAACAAAAAAATGGGGCGCCTCAGTCAACTAGGCTACCACAGATCCACGGCTAACCGAAAAAAATAGCATTTAAAAGACTCGGACGATGGGCGGGACTTATCACAAAAGTTGTCCTTGAGCGATTCGCGTCTTCGATATGAGAGAAACGAGCTAAGCGCCTTTCTCTGTGAGACATTGTTTACCTATGCTATCATGTGTCTCAAGGTTCATCTGAGCATGCATTTACTATCGCGGCAGTAAGCTGAGGCAATATTTCTGTATTCATGGATTAAATCAATCAATCGAGTTCTGATTTTGGCTCATATATCCGTAACGAGTCCTCCAGAACAATTTTCCACCTTGTACGATGGTTATTATGTCTTTATTTCTATTTGTAAAATTTGAGGTGGGATAATGGCGGCTTCTCAAGAGCAACGAGGTAGGCGATCTTTTGCACCAACGAACAGAAAACTGATGGCGAAAAGTAACCAATCGGAACCTCCCAAAAAAAAGAATTTGCCTAAAAACGGAACTTCGTGGTTCTGCGCAGATTTACCAGTCAGACACGACATCTTAAGGTGGAAAAAAACTCGCTGAAAGCGAATTTTAGCAATCAACACAACTTGACGTAGAGACATGATTGGCTAAAAAATACAACGGTTTTTGATACATCGGAAAATCAACCAAAAATCGGAGACTGGGCGAAACGCTCAAGGTCGCAGAGGTATAGGGAATCCCATAGCGAAAGCAACGGAACGATTCTAATATCATGGGGAACTCCGTTCCCATGACAATAAGGTAGTTAATAGACTAACTAACGGCGACCCACGAGAGACCCTATAGTGAGTCCATCATTTTATCCCTTTGTCTATATGAACCACCCATTTTCAAGCAATAGGATCGCTCCATACTCCCTATGTCTTCTTTGTTTATTACTTTGTCTCTCAATTTCTATAATCAGCCCGCTGGATCCTCGTTGATTATACCACTGCCTTAATTTTAAGGTTTACTGGAAAAATGACTCTCCGCCTTGTGGATGGTCACAGATATTTAAATTACTTTAGGTGTCAATTTTAAACAAATGAATATTTTACTGTCAAAATGTATGTTATCATATGATGTTGTTGTTGGGCCGAAAAAATTCCCTTTCAGTGACGATTCTTTAAAAATGGCAACCCTGGTTTTCTTTCAGTAAAATAATCGATTCTTTGCGAAGCAGTTTGCCTTACCTAACATCGATATTTTCGATGGCTTTAAATCGAAGAGAAACAGTGTTGCCAACATGCAAAATTGCCACCGCTCTTTCTGCTTATCAAAATGGGTGCACCTCAGGATAGGATACGATACTGGATCGATCATTCAAATAAAACTTAGTCTTTATTGTAAATACTTCAATATTATTGATTCGAAAGATCGTGAATTTAACTTCGGTAAAGTGCATGATGACTGGCGTCAAATTTTGGAATGACATAACTATGACTGAACTACAATTGAAAGCTTCATGCATTTTTTAACTATTAGAACTTTGAAACATTTGATCGGATTTTTTTGGTGCTGAACACACTGAAAAAAAATTCTCGGCGTTTTTACCAAGGTCCGTTGGTACCTTGACCATCTCACTTTTTTACCAATTATTGGTAATTTTACCAAGACAGACGGGTAAGCTTACCTAAAAACCGGTATTTTTACTGTTTTTTCAGGTAAGAATACCTTTTTTATTGGTAATCAATTCCCGGTAACTTTGCCATTTTATCTCGGTAATTCTACCGCAGTCAATAAAAAATATTGGCGGTTTTACCAAGGTCCAGTAAAATTACCAAGAAAGTTCAAAAATTTTACCGAGATTTCTCAGTAAAATTACTAATTCCATAAATGGTAATTTTACCAAGAAAAAGCTGGGATCAAATAGAACCCTGAATTCTTGGTAATTTTACCCTTTTCTTAGTAAATACACCGAGATTTTTTATTCAGTGCGAGCCTTCTTTTTATTCTTGAAGTATGAAGTTTTACAACTCTGCTCGGTGGAGACATTGTTCTCTGTAATGTCGTGACGCGATGCGCCCCAACGCCAAAAAACAGAGGGAAAACTTAAGAAAAGAATTTGCTATCGAATTCGATACATTTCGAGCATGAGGAAGACAGTAGGTAATTCCTTGTCTGGCACTCAGACAGAGGCTATGTCCCTCGTTTTCCCAAGAAATGTATCATTTTTGGGGGAGACTGTTTTGGCAAGCGATCCCAATGCCACTGTCCTGTTGCTCGCCTGTTGCCCACTGCGATACATGTGTCGACCGCACGGTGAGATCCGCTTCCCGGGTATTTATCAAATGATTAATTTCTCAATAACACTACCTTCTTTTCTCCCGGCTCGGAAGTTTGATTTACAACATTGTTTCGAATTGATCACCAATACGGATCTAGGAGCAAAGTGGGTATAGCCGTGGACTAGTCGCACGTAGCGGGAATTCAAATCGCCATGTATTCTTATGGGGAAATCCCGTTTTTCTACGCGCAAGTTCTCTTCGTGATTGTAGAAGTGGAGAGTTTTTATGGATGAAATGTATTAACAGCGTGATGAAGTATGTGTTCTAAAACTTTCTAAAAAAAATTAACCTGCGACGTCAAAAACAAATCTCCTAGGTCTAAACAATACGTAAATTAAAATATATTTGTTTGTATTATGGAAGAAGTTTACTCGACCTTATTTTTTACGATGTTTTTCTATCACAGAACGCCATGTATATGGTGGGAGGAGCAGTTGGCTTTTACTCAGGTGACATTCGAAGCTTGACTGATGACATGAAACTCCTCCAGCCCACGGTAATCCCTGCAGTACCGCGACTTTTGAATAGACTCTACGATAAAGAGATGGCTGAAATCACCCCCTACTTCTTTAAAAGATTCCTCTTCAATATGGCAATGAGCTCTAAAGAAAACGAACTCAAAAAGTAAGTCATCCTTTTTTGTTAGGATTATAGTAGAACTATCCAAAATTCAATATCTTTCAGCCAGCTTAGTAGTAAAATCTCCAGATGTTCTAGAATATATACATAATAACCGATCTGAATCGATTATTCTAAAAAATACTCAAGCACTAGATATTATAACACGAGAAAAACAGTAAAAAAGTTTTGATCAACCCGCTTTAAATTTTAGAGTACGGAAAAATTAAAGCGATGAATTAATTAATGACAATATGATTTAATCTACGATTTAAAATAGATCAAATATTACAGTTTCTGATGTCTTTCCCGTGTTTTCATTTCTGGCGATCAAGTCTATTTCAAGTCTAAGGAAAGACCGATTCAATTATGGGCCTTGGATACTATAGCCTCGTGTCACTAACGAATGGCATTCTCCTTATGCATGGGTGCTCTGTTATTACAGTGTTACAACCAACGAGTCCCATACATGTCCGAAGAAGTGAGAAAAGTGAAAGTTCCTTCAATTTTGAACATGCAACACGCATATCCTTGGAACACGAATAGTTGCATCAAGGCTCTTTAAAGAAGTCAACTATGTCTTATCTGTGTAAAGCGGAAGCGCCTTCAATTTTTGAATACGCAACACGCATATGTTAGATTTTGAAAATAAAAGCAAAATTTTAAAAAAAATATGACTTTTTAATAAAAACTTTTGAGTTTATTCATGCGCACTTACTGTATCTTGTGTGTAACAAACCTAATGTAGAAGAGAAATCTTTGAAGCTGTAATTCAAATCATCTTAATACCACATGTATTTGTTTGGCGAGTGTGTACTTATGTGTTTTTTTGTTTGTTTTCTATAACAGAGGTATAATTCGAAGAAACAGCATATGGGACAGACTGGTTTTCAGGAAAGTTCAAGAAAACATGGGCGGTAGACTGAGGCTTATGCTTGTCGGGTCCGCTCCGCTGAAAGGTTCTGTTCTCACCTTTGCCCGATGCGCTCTTGGTTGTATAGTAAGTTCTTTTTTATGTCACTTTATTTTCCAAAGACCGAAAAAAAGTAAATTTTCGATAAACCCTCAGTGACCCCTCGACCTCGCTTCCCCGCATCTCTTCGCTCCGGTCCGTCCTGAGCATCTACCCTAGGAGGTACATAGAAAGAAAAGTAAGAAATTTTTTGTTAATATGGGAAGTAGAACACAAAGTAACCCAAACCTGTGGTTAATATTTTTGGTTAGTTTTTCTATGGGTCACAGTCACCAAACTTTGGGTTACATTGACGGAATCGTTGGTTTGAAAAGCAATCTCGTTGAAGTTAAGGCTCGAGCCGCCAGAGTAGAACCTGTATCACGTTGATGATAGTTTAATGCGCTAGCCACTCGCAAGTCGCAACCAGTGGCGTGGCGTGAATTGCGATATATCAATTGATCTGCTATTTAAACCTATGGAAAAGGATCGATAAACAGGGTGTTCGCAGCGAACACCTTAATAATCGATTCTTTACCATAGGTTTAAATTACATATCAATCGATATATCGCAATTCACGCCACGCCACAACAGGGTGTTCGCAGCGAACACCTTAATAATCGATTCTTTACCATAGGTTTAAATTACATATCAATCGATATATCGCAATTCACGCCACGCCACTGGTCGCAACCTTCGATGTTAGTGTCCTCAAGAGAAACAAGAGAATATTACTTTAGCAGGCTTCCCTCATCCCCAGCAGATTTCGTAGGGTAATCTACGATTTCAGTCGACTCAAACAAAAATTTAGTCAATCAACCGAGTTTTCTTGGTCGATCTGACCGAAAAATGTAACTGACAGTAACCGAAAGTAACTGTAGTGTTAACTGTACAGTTAGAACAATATAAATTGGCTCTAATTAATTATTGCGATCGAAATGTATTGATTCTATACAGATGAAGATAAGCGTGAGTGACTCGTTTTGATATATTGTGAAGGGGTAAAGAATTAACTTTGAAGGGGATAACCTTGAGGGGGTAACTTTAGATAAAACCAATATCTGGCTGATATCACATCAAAAACATTTTTTTGAGGAATTTGATCCGAAAAAATGTATCGCAGGGGGAGTCACTCAAGGCCGAGATTTCGATGGTTAGAAGTTGACACACTGAACACTAATTCTTCGTGAGAGCACGCCTCAAAGTTTTGCGATGGACTTGTGTCCACTCCCTTGCTTATTGCAACGACATCTGGCAAAAAACTTCCAACGCCAGCCTAACATTATATACCGTGCGGGCACGCAAATTTAGAACGCCTTCAATTATTTGATTATGCAACACGGTCGACCATTAGACACGAATAGTTGAATCTGGACGTTACAATCAAATTCGTGTGGCTTAGGGGCTACCCAAAGTAAACCAAAGCACCATACACACATGGAAATTTAACATATTTTATGTGACATGCTTACACGTTTTATGTCACATTATGGGGCAGATTGTGAAGGATTTCTCTCTCTACGTGTCACTGAAATCTCAAGTCTGCTATTAGTCCTATGCAGTTAAATAGGAGACACCTGGACCTGGCTCCTCCGTGTCGTTATCAACATTGAAACTTGTGAGCCACAGACTGCTTGTCTCCAGACATGGGACATTAGTGACGTCATTGGTTGAGTGACGCAGAATAATCGCACTCCCGGTTAGTTGACCGGTGTCGATCGCTACGTGCCGCGTCGCTACCAGTTGATCGACGGGGCAAGTAAGCCGACAAATTGCAAGTTTCAGATGAAAGTGAGTTACAGAGCAGATAACCGTATGCATATTCTTTTAATTGCGCTCTTGAACCAGCGGAAGCAGTCTTACAATCTGTTAGGCCGTGTTGCCATCAACAGAGGAATGGAGCGTCTTTATATACTGTGATTAAGATAATTCAAACAATGAATACAACTTTATTCCGGTGCTATACTAATTTTAAAACAATTTATTTATACCACTCTTTTAGAAGAGTGCCTACTTTCTCGGAAAAAATGATTATTCAGGGAAGTTTTAGTGCGAATAAAACTCAAAAACACAGTCTGAAATAATGATGGATTTTACTATACATATTTCTTCCATATGGTTTGCTTGTTACATTACGCAAAGATCATTATTCTCAAAATTCTTAAAAATTAAAAGTGTATAAAATGAAAATTACAGCAGACGAAGAATGAGATTCTCTTAAGGTTTTCTCAAGAATTAATATAACAGATAATCAATGATTTTGCTATTAATAAATGTCATATTCAAACGTTTTTCTGTAGGTACTTCAGGCATTTATTTTGTACGTATTCATTGATCCTGTATGTGATCTGTAAAAATTGTGTATAATCTGAGTATTCTAGTTACATCTGTGTTTAAAATTTGTAATTAAGGTAACTAGAGTTTAAAATTGAAATGCACCGAGAGGAGGTTTGGAAGAGAATTTTAGTTCGCTATTTTCTTAAACGATCGTTTAAGTCTTTTAAATGTTCATTAATATTACATTTTGTATCACGTTTGCAAGAATGATCAAGGTGCCTGCATTGAAAAATGTTACAGAGGAAATACATTCCTTTTAAAGGGCCTGAATTCAGATATGTTTTAGCGCACGTTTTGTACTAATTTCGTTGGTTGGTTATATCTTGGACATATATTTGCATTTTTCGTGGGCACGGTCTTAGACATTATCCCTTTTACTTTGAAGAAAAAATTCTCTATTTTTGGAATCCACTTGCAAAATTTTGTTGATTCTTAACTTGAAAATACCCGATGAAGAATCGGTGTCATATATATAAATAAAGGGCCCTGAATGGTTGAAAAATTTCGAGCTTGAAAATTTCCCCCGGGTCTGTTACATTGTTAAATGTGCAAAATTCTTTGGGAAGAGGAAGCGTTTTAATAAAAATTCTACCATTTAAAAATACTTGCTCAGGCTCAAGATCTCTTTCGTTAATTTTTCTTTCGTCTTCTGTTTACGAGTTATTCCTGCGGGCCTCTTCGCAGAGGCACGAACCTTAGTCACGCGTGACCGTATTGCTGCGCTCGCGCACAACTTGCTTCCGGAAGCTCCACTTGTCTGTCGCCAAGTTAACAATCATCTCGTAGTTCTCGAACCCGTTCTAACTTTCCCATAGGCCGTGTCGCACAGTCGCCAGGTGGTGGAAGTAACTCCCTTTTCTCGCTTTGTAAGGGGTTCTACGTCATTCGAAGGAAAAATATTGAATTTTTTGAGAAGTTGAATAATAATAAAAAAAAAGTATGATCAGGAAAATATTGATTCATCGTAAAACTAAATAATGAGCTACTCGAAAAAAACATTTGCGGAAGACTTAGACGAGCTATATAAACTTTGCCGATTTATGTCACGCACCACCTTGCACATTTCGGTGGCTAAAAAACAATACCGCCTATCTGCAAACTGACAATTTTGCAGAACGAAGAGAAAACTTGTTCATTTTTGTTATTTTAAGGTTAGATGTGCATTTTTTCCCATACGTCACAGCGACATTGAAGCGCTCCCCTACAGAATTGGCAAAAACTAAAATCATCGGTTTGCGTATTTTATACAATTAGCAGCAAAGTTGCAAGCCGTTGCCACTGGAAGCCGTACTTACGGGATATAGACATATCTTCCGCGCTCCGGGCTCTGAGGCCGAAAGTTCCGGGCGTGGCACCCAGAGCGATCGAAGCTGCGGCTCCAGCACCCGGAACTATCGGCTTCTGAGCTCGGAACGCAAACGGTATGTCCATATAGCCCGTAACTTTCATTTCAAGGAGTGCATAACTTTGCATCCACCTGCGATGCATCCACCCTTATGTAACTTCCCTGACCTAACCTAACCTAACCTAACCTACTTAACCTAACCTAACCTAACCTAACCTACTTAACCTAACCTAACCTAACTTAACCTAACCTAACGGCTGGGTGGATGTATCGCAGGTGGATGCAACGTCCTAATCCCCTTTCCGAGCACCTTCACTTACTCATTTGGTCATTTTTCTTTTTCGTTTTTAGATCGTAGAAGGTTACGGGCAGACAGAGTGCGTGGCGCCGATCACATTGACGGTGCAGGGTGACTGGACGCCGGATCATGTGGGGCCGCCCCTGGCGTGCTGCTGCGTGAAGCTGGCAGATGTGCCAGAGATGGAGTACTACGCGTCGATGAACCAGGGCGAGGTTTGCGTCAAGGGTACCAACGTCTTCCTCGGCTACTTCAAGGAGACCGACCTCTACAACTCCAGCATCGATGAGCATGGATGGCACCACACGGGGGACATCGGCATGTGGCTCCCGGTGAGTACACTGAAAAGCTAGGGGAGCGAGAAAGTAAAAATCCGGTTCCGGAGGCCGAAAGTTCCGGGCGTGGTACACGGAGCAATCGCAGCCACGGCTCCAGCACCCGGAAGTTTCGGCCTCTGAGCCCGGAACGGTATGTGTATGCAGCCCGTAACTTCTTTTTCAGTGTATGGAAAAATAACAAATTTAGTAAAGTAAAAATCCGGGTCCAGAGGCCGAAAGTTCCGGGCGTAGTACACGGAGCAATCGAAGCCACGGCTCCAGCACCCGGAAGTTTCGGGCTCTGAGCCCGGAACGTTATGTGTATGCAGCCCGTTACTTTTTTTCAGCGTATTGAAAAGTAACAAATTTCATGAAAATTGAAGGAGGGTTGATTCAAAACTACGAAATCATTAAAAATTTACACTTTCAGAGACTTTTCTCCTTTAGTAATATTCAAAAAGTACGAAAAAAAATGCGGATCGACGCAAGAGTCGTTTCTAGACGGAAGAGTTGGTGATTTTTGCCAGCGTGCGATAAAGTTCAGTAAGAAACTGAAATTTTCTCATCACATTACAGGGGTAAAAGCTCACTTGAGCACGATCTTCCCTTGAGGAGAAGTGCTGTTTGGTGCAACACTTGTTTCACTTTTCAAAAAGTCCTAAAAACGTCTGGAACTTATTTTGAGGGAAATAATTTTTGGTCATTTTTTAAGTATGATATATGTATTTATAGCATAAACAGACATCTCACTGGCTGCGAACAGTAATAAAACATTAAGTTCTCTTCTTTTTTCCCCCCTGCTAAATCTCTCTGTTTTCGGCTCTATTGTGGCGTTTTAAGCACTCTCTTCCAGTGTTGTGTAATGATTCACTTGTGCTACCAATCCTAAATTGTACAAAATCTTGCTCCGAAAGCTCTCATGCAGATACACCCAAGTTGTTTAGTTCCATCTCAAATTTCTGTACTTGAAAGTTTGTATTTTACGGTTTCTTCTTGAAACCAAAATTCATTAAATTTAATTTTTTTTCCTCTCGCAGAGCGGTACTTTGAAAATTATCGACAGGAAACGTCACATATTCAAATTAGCTCAAGGAGAGTATATCGTTCCCGATAAAATAGAAAACGTCTACATACGCAGCCAATACGTTCATCAGGTTTTCGTGTATGGTGAATCTCTCAAGGTGAGTTATGAACAAACAAAGCAGCAAATATTTTTGTTGTAGTTTCAGTAGAGAGCAAATTAGCACTACAGAAAATCTAAATGGGCAAATACATTCACAACAGACACTCCCACAGTTCTCATTGACGCTGTGCAACGCTGAACCGCCTTCTCCTTTCCTCCACAAGCCCTTTCGAGAGCTGACAATGAGTCATTTCTGATTCTATTCCCCGTTGCCACCCTTTCGAAAGAGCATCCCCTTTGTCTCCCCCCAGGAAGAACCCAATTGTCAGATTTTCTTCCATAGTCCTGTTATCGTGGCCATCTTAGACTAGCTGTTTGGTCAAAGAGCTCGAATACAATGTGATTTCCTATCTACATGATATCATTCGCCTATTATTGCAGACCCCATCCTTTGTAGAATTTTCGTTTTAGTTTCTCCAAAGATCCAACTTCATTGCCCTTAGTGTATCTTGTGTACGTTGCCTGTGCTACCAAACCTCACATCCTGATTATATACATTATACTCATTTAAAAAAAAAAATATTCTGTATGAACATGTATTGTTTTTTTTTTTTTGTTTTTTTTTTGTTTTTTTTTTGTTTTTTTTTTTAATCGAGATCACTTCATCACCTTTGTTTAAGTATACTCTCTGCGCGAACTATGATTGTATCCTACCAAACTTTAATGAGTAGCGTGATTGTTCACATCAAAACAAACTAACTAGACAATGATAAGTTAATTTTGTAAGGGCCGTTTGTAAGATCTCTTGTCAACCTCTGGTCACCAAACCGGTGGTTAGACTCTGACCAGCAGTCAATCTGCTAATCAGCCTAACCACTGGTTTGCGAGAGAGAACAAAGGCTGACCGGTACTTGACCTGAAGAAAACCAGGAGTCATACACACCTGTGCCTCTGGTTAGTTCAAACCACCAGTTTGACAAGCACCTGACCAGAGGTATTACAATCGGCATTAAGTCTAGACAAATGAAATATCTATGATGCAAGTAAAACACATGAATTAAAATCCTATTTATTTTCAATTAGTATCTCGACTTGACAGTAACTGAATTCTGAGAGAAATATGTTACTTGAAAATGTTTACGCACTCGGTTTTTTGGGAAGTTTCGTACATTTTTAACACTCTTTTTCTTGTTCTTAGTCTTGCATCATTGCAATTGTCGTGCCAGAAGTTGACGTGGTCAAGTGCTGGGCTCTGGAGAACAAAATTGATGGAACTCTATCAGTATTATGTAATCATCCTGAAATAAAGAAACTCATCATGGATGACATGATAACTTGGGGCCGAGAGAATGGCTTGAAGTCGTTTGAACTGGTGAGTTTATTGAATATGATTCACATTATTTAAAGGAATAAATATATGCATCACATGCAGTGCTACAGGGCCGGATTTAGGGGGTGGCCAGGTGGGCCGCGGCCCGTGGCGGCATATTTAGGGGCGGCAAATTATGAATTTTTTATAAATGTAGGTATATATAAAAAAAAAACTATAAACGAGAAAAGGTGACTAAATCTCTTATTTCCTGAGAGTGTAGTAATTGCTAATTTTGCTGTCTTTCGGTGATACAAAGAGATAGCACCTTTAATTATATAGTCGAGTTTTAAGAGAAACCAAACACGCAATTTGGCCTGGAGCGGCGCGGCGCAGGGACAATGATGACGAGGACTTGAGATTAAAAGGAGAGGCCTCGGCGCGGCGGCGCGCGGCGGTCGGCGTGAAACGCATAGCGCCTACAAGACTGTGGGAATACTTCACGCATTGCATCAAACACAGTGCAGTCAGCGCGGCGCGGCAGAAAAAGTTAAAATTATTATTCCGCATTTATGTTTGTTCTTTCACAAATTTTTTAGTTCATTTCGTATAAATGGAAGGAATTGTCCACACACAGATAGGTTCACGGAACTTAATTTTTGCGCACAGTTCCGTGAACTTTTGCTATTAGTGTTGACAGGGCTTTCGCAAAAAAATAAGTCCAAGACGAGTAAACGCGTCTCATGCACCCCTTCCTCTTGGGCATGTTGAATTGATAGTTTTTATTGATGTCTCAAATCGAATGAGAAGGGAGCGGCAAAATACAGGCGGCCCATGGGCGGCAAGCAGGTAAATCCGGCCCTGCAGTGCTATCCAGGTTCCTGATTTGTCTTTGACACACACGGACCGGAAAAAACGAAGCTGTCTCTAACGAGACCAAACTTACAGATCTCTTTCCCGAAAACTTAGTCGTCAAACTTTCCTGAAGATCCTTCTTCTGTGATATGAGAAATGAGGAATTCCCTTTTTCAAAGCAGATTTTTACAGATTACAAGTGTTGGCAATCATTGTTAGGAGGCCTTATTATACTTTTAAAATGTAGCCCCTCTGCCCAAGTAGCAAAAATTGCAATAAGTAGCAATTACATTGTAAAGATATTGCAATTCCACCGAGTGTTATGTATATGTTGCCTTGCTCCTATTTGAAGGGGCATCGTTTATCAAAACTTATTATGATAAAATTGAAATAAGTTCCAATTTTTCATTGCACTGCATATTGCCTATCTTTCTGACACATGGAGCTCATTTTTTCACTGTTTAAAATGGGCATAAATCGACTGTAAAAATATTGCAATTTAATTGTAAAAAATTACGATTGTATTGAAATCAAATAGCAATTGTATTTCAATATTTTCGTTGGCACTGTGCTACTTCGGTGTGTGAGCTCTACTTGTATGTACATCAAATTTGACTAATGTAAGTCGGGAGGTGAATTCTTCTCATGCTATACACCAAAATCAAGATTTCCACTCAAAGATCTTTTAACGAGCAATAAAGCGTCAACAAAACAAAGTCGTGTTTCTATCAAAATTTTACAATGGAGTGAAGAATACTCACCGCTCTTGTAAATATGAAACTCGAATAATTCAAACCTCCGGCTTTGCAATCGCAACTTAACTGTACGCGTGTTGGAGGTCTGCACAAAAATCGCCTTCAAACCGAGAAATATGCAACCCTAACAGTCGCCATTCAAGCTCCTGCCTGGAGCCTGCCTATCGTCGTCTGAGCTTAGAAAATCCTACCTCCGATCGTGACGTTGCGAATTTCCGCTCGTTCCGCATGAAATTTTGTAGAAATATTTAACATACCTACATAATTTTCTTTGTATAAAGATTAAGAGATCATAATCGGAGATCTTTTAACGTTGCAATGAAGTTACGCATTTTCGGACTTTTGCCATAGATCGGCAACTGTTGAGAAAACACTCTGAATCAGTGTACCATTCTTGTGCTAGATATATTTAAATGGACGTATTTCTATGATTCGGAACTAAGCGCCAATTTGAGTTCCTTTTGAGGAATTTAGAATCCCGGATAGCGCGTTCTGTCAAACGGACCTAAGCGCCATGGAAAAGCATTGCGAGTATAGGACGGAATCAGCCGGACGCCCGATTCCGCCGCCAATCCAAGCCCCCCTCTACCTTTCTCACCCTATGGCGCTTAGCAGGTCCGTTTGATAGAAATACGTCCAAATAATCAGTAACGTAATTGAAAAAGCTGGATAGGCCTCCTCCAAAACGGTACCCATAAGTTTGCAGTGTTGCAAATCCTTTCGTTCCTTAATTCTATCTTAGAAAGAAGTGGGTGGGAAGGGTGCACCATGTTCAAATGTGGACTGCATTTTGCAATAAGGAACCACTATTTCTGCCTCATTTTGGAAAGAACATTTACGTCATTGGTTTCCCTGAGCAGATACGTGATTTTATGAAAGAGCCAGAGATAGTGGTTCCTTATTGCAAAATGTAATCCATGTATAAGTGAGTACTTTAATAATTTCTTAACATGATCTTTCTTTGTCTCAGGTGAAAGATATCTACCTCCACCCGGATCCTTTCTCTGTGCAGAACGGACTCCTAACACCAACGTTCAAGTTAAAGCGCCCACAACTTAGATCTTATTTCAAGCCCCAAATCGAGGATATGTACTCGAAACTAGTTTGAACACGGTCGTTCCCGAAATCCTGATGCTGCCTCCCACCGAAGATTTCCTTTGTAATTAAATGTAATTTAAATCCCCAATCGTGACGTCACATTTGTAAACATATAATTCACAGCGTTGTATTTTATTTATTCTCATTTAAGTGCCTTATGTGTTGCTTGTTTTTGCTGTTGACTATAAACACCTATTTTGGAATATCGCCTTTCTTCTTGTTCTCGCTGACGTTGTAATGGGAACTTAAGAATACTCTCTTCCTGGTGTATATATCTGGGTGCTAAAACATATTCACTTTCAAGAATCGCCCCTAAGTTTCAAATGATTACAAATTTACCACTGAGTATATGTGATGTAAAAGTTTCAGAATTAGCCTTAAAGTCAGACTCTGATGAAAAATGTAACCTCTCTTTCACTCAAAAAAGGTATGACCCTGAGACCCATAAAAAATGGCTCGGAGATCCGTAATTTCTAACCGAAGTGACTTACCGTCTACAGTATGGCTTTCTGAGCGATACTTTATTGGTCGTGAACCTATAAGCATGGCTCCATGAACTATATTTTATGGCTCCATGATCCATAACTCGACCGGTAAGTCACTCTTCCCATAGGTACTTGTTTTTTGAGTGTTTGAAAAAAGTTTTCAACATTTGAGAAAAAGGAAACCTTTTCAGTATTTTTGTAGTACACGTTACGGTAAAAGTATTTAAAATAATAAATACCAGGTAGGCACTATTATTAGCTTTTTAATACCCTTAAAGTTTATTTTCTCTTGTTTTCTTCTTAAAGAAAAAATTAAGTATTAAAAATGTTTCAAAAACTATGCAAAGATCTCTGAACCATTTTGACATAAATTTTACAACTCGTAAATGTAACCGAAGAAAAAAATACAAAAAGGAATTTATAAGAGTTACCTTTTTAAAATGCGCGCGTCGTTAAGGAATCTTTCAGACAGTCGTTGCTGTTAGCTTTTTGTTATACAGAGTGCTGACAATCATGTCTTAGAGACCCTCTAAAATTTTAGAGGTAGGGGAGACCGGGGTTATGTTGGCCACGGGGCTATGATAACCATCGTGAGAATTTTGTAGAGGAAAACGTAAATTTGATGTTTTGATGAGAAAAAAGGTTGGCAGAGATGTAGACTAACAATTTAAAATATCAACATCGATGGTGTCCCCCTATGTTATGCTGTGTGCTGTAACATTCTTGTTTACCTTCGAAAATAGCCCGAAAACGCGATTTTTTCAATTTTGAATTTTGTTTGCTGTGGCGAGTATTTATTTTGTATCTTATTAATCTTTGTTTCTATTTGAAGTAGACCCCTTTCCTTTGATTTTAGTGTATGGATTTATGGCTTTTGACTCCTCGTTTCTTAGTTGGATGACTTTGATTTGAGGTAATCTCAATCGGGGCTATGTGGACCATTTTTCTGGGGCTATGTTGGCCTACTAAGAAAACATACATTTTATATTTTTTTTTGCGTAAAGTTTCAAATCCATTTTCTTTGAGTTTAAAACGGTCCTATTTAGTGGAGAAGTAGATCTTCTTATTGTTTTTTAAGTTGCTTTTCACGCCAACTCACTTATTAAATTTAATACTGTTCTTTATTTTTTATTTTTTTTTTTTTTTAAATTTTCAGCTCCAAAGGTAGTGAGTTTTACTAACATTACGAAAGATAAGTGTAAGGGCATAATACTAAGCTTTTTAAGTGCAATTACAATCAACTGAACAAGGTTAACACAGTTTCCTTACAGGTGGCTCACTTAGCCCCGGGGGTGGCCAATATAGCCCCAAGCAGGGGCTATGTTGACCAAAATGGATTTTCTTTTAAAAACGCATGAAACTCACAAAATTAAAGAATTTTGTACAATGTTTTCAGTTGATTTTAATTTTACACTGTATGCTCAAGGATTAGAGCATTAAAGAAATGGCATTCTATTCTTCTGTTTCTTCAGACACAAGTTTTCAAAAAATCTGGTCAACATAGCCCCGGTCTCCTTTGTCCTGTTTTTCTTTCGCGCAGAAGTACCATGCATTCTGTTTGTTTCTTGACCAGCGACCTTTTCTCCTCACTTAAAAGAAATCAAAGGCTTGAGGCTCATTTTATTGTACGGTCATTGCTTCGGAAAAAGGAGAGAGATTACAGTATATTGCCCCTACAGATTAAAAATCAAAGAAGAGGCGACGGCAACAATAATACCTCGATGCAACTAAAACTACTCCGTGGATGTCCGTGTTGCATACACAAAACTATGAAGGCGCTTTGGAATTCTTGCCGATTACAGTGCACAGCATAGGGTGCGGCTTATACGAGAAATTAAAAAGGTTGAATTTTGAAATTGACAAGGGACCCCACCAAAACGTTCCTAATAGTGTAAAAACAAACGTTGTAGAACAGTTTTGCATTTGGTCAACATTTAGAGGTTGCGACGGGCCTTTAAAGTTGCCAAATTTGGCTAATTTTCGCATTTTTTCGTCAATTTTGGCAAATTTTCTCAGGCCTTAGTGAGAGTTCTAATCGGTCAATTTATTCATAAATAGGCAGTACATAACCTAAAATGTACCCCATCCTCCCCCTGAAGCCCCCCAGCCCCCCGAACCCCCCTCCCTCACCGATCCAATATAAATACACTCATTATAAACTACGCTATTTTGGTAGTGACCAGAGATCTAAAGTAACACTGGTCAACACGGGTTCAAATGTGATTGTACTAAGGGTAGTTTTTAGCGCTGAGTCCGAAAATGACCTCCGTCATGCTGGGTCAGGTCGATTTTCCTCGGAAAAATCAGGTTTTCCTTAAAAATCGAGCTTTTCCGGTGAAAAATCAATTTTCACCATCAATTCCAGCTCCATGGATGTCCGTGTTGCATACGCACGATAGTGAAGGCGTTTTGACTTCAGGCACTGACTACCTCACTCACTAGCAGCGCTTATTGTTAGTGAAGCGAGTTAATGAGAGGAGTCGGACAAAATGAGGAGACAGTGAAAGCTCAAATAGATGTTAATTCAGAACGCAGTGGCTTTAGCAGTGATGTCGATGATTTTCTCGTAAAATGATTTTCTTCAGTAAGCATCCCATAAAGTTTCTAATGAGAAGAAATTAACATAAAAATTTGCAGTTTAAGTCGAAAATCCCATGTATTGATTTTTATCGCAGCATTGTCAATTTTCGAATAATGCTTTGATTGTTTCGATATTTTTAGTGGGCCCCTACCTAAAAGTTTTCTTTTTTTTTAAAAAAAAAAATTATTCGTTTTAAATTGTTATTACAGACTACAACAATATTACAGGAAATTTGGGGTCAAGAGAGATATTTATATTCGGTTTATCCATTTCTGGTGACAGGAGAAGGTAGAAATAGAAAACATGGCAGATCTCTATGAGATTCAATTAGAATGTCGGTACTTTAAATGGTTTTCTTGATTCTAATAGTATGGAAATATTTCAATTAAAATTTAGGTGAGTATACTAGGCATTAGGGTATCAATTGAACTGTGAACATCAAACTTTTGCATGGTAAAAATTTGCGCAGCAAAATTGTATGAGTAAATTGACTTATCCACTCTTAAGCAGAACATTAGTGTCGGTATGATGTGTGCACCGACCACTCATCAAATGGTACATAAAATGGTGAATGCACATCACACTTTGATTGTTGTCAACTAACTAATGCTCATATAAAAACTTACATCTCATTCATAAAAATGAATTATCAAATTTCTTTTTGCATCGTGATACATCATTTTTTACGAGAAATTTTATAAGAAAATGTGTAATGTAGGATTTTGATCTATTCCCTCTGTACTGGTTGCTTAGCTCTCTTGCAAAAAAGTAATTAATTATTCATACAGTTACAAGAGAAAGAGCGTAGCAATCAAGGGATCAAACTATTAGCCTCATTTTCTACGTTAAAAAAAGAAGACAATATCCATTTCATTTTATTTCTTTCCACATTTATTATTTTATTTGTGTTCAAGAAATTTAATACCAAGTAAAAATGTATATACATGGATTAAAAGATAAATTTATCAGTTCAATAACAACAAAAATCTATTTACAAAGTACAATAATTAATAGATAGGTGAATATGAACATCACTACCTATAAATAGGAAATCTAATTACAGTGTGATAGATAATAATGTGCATTAATTAGTGGGTATTGCTGCTTCACTGAATGAGGGAGTTTCACGAAATACTTTCAAGTAGCCTGCAGTGACCTAGCAACAATACCTACGCAGATAATTATCAATCTAACATGGTAAGACCAAGCATGGCAATTTCATTTGAAATAATGCTGGAAAACTAACTTAATCAAGAGGGCCATGATTGGAAAGGCTTGTCAATGGTGTGCTGGACTCAAAAAAGATTTACTGGTTTGAGCATGAGTGGCAAAAATTAGAGAGCACAAAATTGGAGAAAAACACTTGGAATTCAGGAGGGCTTAAAACACTCTGCATGATTCAGAGGATTAATTATTTCAATCATCCTGATTTCTCACCCTTATTTCTCAAAAACCACATGATTAATGGTCTTTCATTGTAGCATTTTTTGACTGATAATTAGGTTTTGGTGATAAAAAAATAAAAATTAAAACTCAAGTAATAAAAAATTTTGAGTTGATTGGATCAAAGAGCATAAAACTGATGCAAAATTCTGCGTAAACATTCAGATCTTGATGATGCTTCTGATGGGTAATCGGCTTGAATGTAATCATATAACCAGCCAGCAGAAAAAGTTGATGCTCTTAAAATGGTAGTAATTTTCAGGACTCTACAACAGACTTCTTGAGCTCTTGAAGCAGAGGCGAAATTTGTTCTTTTAGGGCCATTACGTGGCCTGTATTGCAATCTTGGCTTCCAATGAATGTGATTACAAGAGGAAGGTCATTAATTTGCACGACCTGCAACCAAGGAGTTTTGAAAAAAAATTACAGCAAGGTTTTCTACTCTGACTGAAAGAAAGTAGAAATTCTAAAATATAACCATCTACGGGAAAAGGGATCTCGATTCACAAAAATTCAAAATTGAGCTATCGAAACTGGAGCAAAGCCAAGTGTTCTATGCAAACATTTTGAAGAAAATACATTCCAAAACAAGTCAAACTGAACCAAGGCTATGACTCTGCAACAATCGAACAAAAGAGTTTTGGAACACAGCTGCTTAAAATTCTTTTGGTAATGTTCAGGGCATGACATTGATATATTATGATGTAAACATTGCCTCTTATGGAAACAGAAACGAAAACCCACCCATAATACTCTGATTTCAGGATGCTGGAGAGTCGAAATTTCTAAATCCATTTTTTGATCCAACTCAACAAAAATCACTGTACTGGAAATTTCTACTTCATATGGATTAAATATTTGTTGGAAGTTTGTGAAACTCTATCATAGGCTCTCACTTTCAAAATCTGCAACTGCTGGTAAATTACATTAGAACTACCTGCCTCAAACTTCTCCCTCGCAATGAGCAACGAAACCGAAGCAAGGTCAGATTAGCCAATAGATATCAACTATTAAATTCAGAAATAATTTAGGCTTGATTTTTTTTTCTTTTTTTTGGAGAAAAATATAAAAATCATTCAATTTTTAATTGATACAGGATGCTCATATGTTCAAGATAAATTAATTCACCAGAGAAAATCGGTCCATTGTAAGGGCTACGTTTTATGGCTAAAAAAACAAAATCTGCTGAGTTCTTCTGCTTCAGCAAATATAAATTACATAATGCATGCCAGTTCAACCAAGCAAAGCACCTGGTAGTCTCTGAACAAATTTCAAAAAAAAAAAAATTGAGATCATACCAGAATTTTTCCCTCAGTCTAATAGTCCATAACATTTTTATACATATGAACTATAAATAATTAAGGGTACAAACCTGATAATTTCCATACATGCAAATAATCGATTTATTCTTGCCCAGGCCAAATTTGCTTCCTTGATCAGTTGCCATTGAGAAAGCAGACAAAAATGGTTGCCGCATTGCCATCTCAGGTGTTTTTTCAGTTGCAACTAAAGCAAAAAGAAGAACACAGATGAGTGAGAGCCTTAATAGACGGTAGAAAGTAGTCATGCTCAGAACCCTGGGCCCAAGAGCAACGAAGGGGAACAGTGTTTGTTTCAAACCATTCTGGATGCCTTAGAGGGCTTGCACAAAAATTAGCAACCTTAATCAACTTAAAAACTATAACCACACTTCACTTTAGGAGCTAATTAACTTCATTTAAAAATTATCAGTTTTGGGTCCATGAATTTCTTTTTTCAATGATAGTGAAAAGAAGAGGTTTGGAAAGCAAATTTAAGGATGGTCGGAATTTTAACAGTTTTATTAGTAAAAATCGGACGAATTTGTATTGATGCTAAATGAAACTAGATGCAAATGAATGAGGTATCTCAAGAGGAACTATGTGCACAGGGTCTGCTTGCTACGTAGCTCCTTTAGATTTAATCAATTTGCATATTGTTCCTCTCAGTATAAATCACATCAGGTTGATCAAATTCAATCTTTTACTTAATCACATTTGGATTTTGTACAAAATGCATAACTACATTAGTTGTTTGTAAGTACTCTTTTTTCATGAAAAAGGAGAGTTTGACAGGAGTCAAGAACAAATTGCCTCGGCTCTTGATGTTTTAAGATCAAAATTAACTGATTGCAAGAAGTGGCACATTAATTGTTTCCCTGCCTCTTCTCCCTAAACTGACATTTGTATATGTTATAGGTACTCCTTGTGGTGAAAAAGAAGTAAAGAAACCAGAAGGGGATCGAATGCAAACCTTTGATCACGGCTACTCCATCTCTGTCGGTAATTAGAATGCAGTATAGACCATCTACCCTGGAAAACAGGAGAAAAGAAAATAAGTCATTTTATTTAAAAATAGATACTATAACTGATTGAGTTCTACATATTTATCGTAATTTGAAAAAGTCAGTTTTATATTTTGAGACAGTTCGCTGAAGCTTTGTCGGATTACATGAGGAGAGATTCCGATAATTGTTGGCCAATCACTTGAAAAATAATTAAAAAGAGAGTTACCGCTTTGGAATATCAGTCAAACTTTCTCTCCGAATCTGGTTGATAAGGAAATAATTATAAGTCTACAGCAAGTTTAGTGATGTGAATCATAACGGCTGAAGGTTTTCTGACCAGCAGGGAAGCAAAAATATGGATAATTCTATGTAGGTAAGTCCCTCCTAGGTTCTTAACACTAGTTCTGCTAATTATATAGCAATATTGATGACCATCTAGATTTTGATTCATATTTTTCTTTTTTCTTTTTCTTTTTTTGGTGCATGAGGTGAGACTTAACCCTTTCCAGTCCGCGGCAGTTTTCCACGGCCGCCGTGGCAGATCCGCGTCTTTTTCCTGAATTTCGGCCGATTCTCAGTTACTCCAGAGGCCGCCACTCGCTGGAGCAGTCGAATATACCCGACATCGGGCCTGCGCAGAAGTTCAAACTTTTGGGCGACTATATTCGACATCGGATCTAAACTTGTTATTTTTCACGGCGAATATATCCGACATTGGACCGGAAAGGGTTAAAATTAAATGATTAAGCATAGTAAGTGGCTTAAAGCAAGGTGGGAAACTTACTTGAAGAGAAGATCAAATAGGTACTTCCTCACTTCCTGAAAAATTGGAAAAGCCATTAGTAGGAGATATATGGGTAAGTATGGACTTTGTAAACAGCATGAAGAAAAAAATAAATAATTAGATTTGGCTAAAACGTATGTAAAATCTGGTGAAAAATACCACAATTTGCCTACAAAGAAAGCTACCATTTAATACTGCCCTCAAACGTAATGATAAACACCACAGATACGTTGTTAAAGTAAACTTGTCCGATTCCGTTAGGTTCTTCTATTTGCAAACGCCTTCTAAGATTGTTGAGCGTTTGGTAGAAACGTTAGGCTTTCATATGTAAACACACAAGTCATCGGGTAATTCTGACAAAATCCAACAACGCGGACCGAATGGAAGTGGGCAAATCCGTTTCCAAACGGTCCCAAGCAGTTTACTTTGACAACAAATCTCACGTTAGTCTTACATCCAAATACTATTTTCATTCTTCTCAATTTTACAGTTTTGTTTTTTGTAGGAGAATGATACTTAGGAGTTGTGCGCACAGACTATTGCTGTTTTTGAGGGTAAGAAATTAAGTACAATCAGCCAGAATTTTTTATTTCATTGTTACGGTGCCTTTCTACATAATCCGCTACTTATGTAGGTACCTAGTTTGAACACGCCAAGACCCCAGACAACCAAACTTGAAGGTAGGAATTATAAGGAAGTAAAATGTGTTCTGACTTAAACTTACTTCAGCCATTGTTGAATTCACTGGTACAGAAGATAAACGGCCAAGAAACTTGTAAACGGCAGAAAAACTTGCCGAATGCTGAGATCATTCAATGATGTAGTGATAAGGATTTGAAGATCTGAACCAGATGAGCAAACAGCAAACTGAAATACCTGTTACTGAAATACTGTTTGTGAATCTGATAAGAGAATAAGCTTCATGTGAACCCGCACAAAGCTTTCGAAAGTCCTGCGAGTCGAATTAAAAGCACTACTGACAGCTACTGATACTGATAAGGATTGAAAGGAGCAGAGTGACAACAATAAACAATTAGGTTATGTTTATGTAAACATAACCTACCTAGCTCACGGTTGTGTTGATACTGACATGTGTTTTTAGCAAATTTTAGTCGGTTTTTAGACAAGATAGAAACAGCATTTACACTCGGAATCAAGTCTAGTGAGTGGATTTTCCTCGTAGGAATTCACAATGTTTCCTCTCAGAAAGTAAAATGCAGGTATCAATGAATTTTTCTGGACTGTCCTCTTGTGCTTGCAGATTGGAAGAGGTGAAAACAGTGGTGCGTTACGATTCCTGTTAAAGTGTTACTACATGCTTTCGATCTTTTCCTGTCTATCATGGACCGATCCAACTTTTGTGGCTGTAAAGGCGTCAGGACTTGCTTTAAATGTGAAGCGGAATATGGACTGAAAAATACCTGTGTGGCCGCCTCTGATGAGGTCGACAATTCATTCGTTTACTGCGCAGACTGTGATCTATGTTGGCAAGGGTGGAGTCCTGACAGTGTCCTATCTCATCCAAATCATGGTGAAAAGAATTTTCGAATTGAAGGTGTCTATGTGAAGAATAATTTCATCTCTCAAGCAGAAGGAGAAAGCCTGATTCAGTTTTTGGATTCTATGCCCTGGGATTTGTCCCAGAGTGGTCGAAGGAAACAGAATTTTGGTCCTAAGTGTAATTTTAAGCATCGAAAAATGAAACTAGGTAATTTCAATGGGTTCCCTAAAGGTACAGAGTTCATTCAAAAGCGATTCAAGGAAGTTGATATAATGAAAGATTATCAAACAATTGAACAATGCTCTCTTGAATATGACCCGGCTCGAGGAGCTTTAATAGATCCCCACATTGATGATTGTTGGGTTTGGGGCGAAAGGATTGTAACTGTTAATTTGTTGAGTGATTCGGTTCTTACGCTTCGTAAATATCATGGAGATAATAGCAAATACAACCTATTTTATTCGGATCATGAACCAAAAGTTGAGACTCTTAGGGATAGTTATCCAACTGTAAGAATTCCTATGCCAAAAAATTCATTATTAGTTCTATATGGTGAGGCCAGGTATGAATGGGAACATCTAATTTTTAGGGAAGACATTACCAGTCGCCGTGTCTGTATTGCATATCGTGAATTTACTCCAGCATTCTTGGAAAATGGTGAATTTGAAACAGAAGGTAAAAAAGTCATTAGTCAAGCAAAGAACTTTTTCCTCACTTGAAAAAACACCTTAATGATAACACTGTTTTCCTTCATCTTTTAAAAGTCAAAAACTTCCTTGTAAAAGTGCAATGCACCTTTGCTTAGGATGTATCAGTGTCGTATCAACCAATAACTGAACATGAGCTTGATGTACTAAACTTATAAGCTCAAATTCTTTATTAATTATTTATGCAACATCATGTAAAAGTAATGGTCTGAAATGAGCTGATCAAATTATTTTAAGAAATTCAATGCAAATAGAGTAAGTAATGAATTTCAATGTGATTCTTTTGAATGTGTAATTACAAATTGATAATAATGTCCTCTTGAACGTCATCTGTTGTTTGAAAATGAGATTTGACTTTTTTTATTTGTGTGCCAACTTCAGTGGTAACATCTTATTAAAAATTGTGGCTTCTAACACCTCAGTCAATAGTTCTATCTGCCAGAATTGGAAATATTTTTTTATTTTTGATATCATGTATGAAGTTTTATTCCTTCTTTACAAAAAATTGATAAATATTAAAAGTACATGCACCAAAAATTTTACAACAGTTTTTTTTTGTATGTTTTTCAACTCAAATATCACGTACAGGGTAAACTAGCACCTTCAATTAAGTAGAGCCCTGCTGCCTCAGATAACTGTTGTTTGAGACCATCAAACTTGGGTTGTAGAGCTAGGAATTGATCCGAGTCCCTTGGTCATGTAGCTAGCCCTTCAACCACTACACCATAGGAAGCATGTAAAGTGCCACATCACTGTGCTATTTAATAATCACAATTTTACCATTTTAATAGAAACTTTATTAAAGAGTACCTAGAAATGCATCAAAATCCTAGATTAGAGTAGATTATGTTTAACATTTAGAAAAATGTCTGCCAAAAGAGATGCCATATTAAATCTCTGCATCTCCATATCGACGGTGTAAGTCAGCAATCACATAACTCGGTTTGCGACGTCGCAGACTTCCTGTCATACTTTATTTTTTAAACGGAAAACTAATCAACGAAAATTCTTTAAAACTGCCGTGATTTTTCTTTACTGTGCAAAGAAAATTCTGCAAAAATTTTAAGGAGAGACGTCAATTTGTTCTTCTCTAAAAAAATATCATAGATGCGGAGATTTTCAGACACTGCAAACGAGTTATGTGATTGCCGACTTACACCGTCGATATGTCATTTAATGTTTCAATATTTATCTATTCCAATGAAACATCAACATTCCTATTTTAGTCAAAGCTCCGTTCTCATCAGGAGGACAGCCTGGGTGGTAAGAGTCTATCGACAATCATAAAGAACTCGGCTTGATAATTTAAATAAAGAACTTGACACAGTAATTCCGAAAATCTTCACAAAGCGTAATTAATAATAGAAAAAAAAATGAAATAAATATATTTACAGGAAAAAAAAGTAGAAAATAAAAATATAAGAAATAAAAACTATTCTTTTCTCCTGTGGCACACTACGTATCGACAACGTAAGTCCACAATCACATACCTCGTTTGTGGTGTCTGAAAATCTCCACCTCTACGTTATTTTTTAAAGGAGAACGAATTGACATCATTCCTTGAAGTTTATGCAGAATTTTCTTGGCACAGAAAAAATCATGGCAGTTTTGAAGAATTGCTATTTAGTAGTTTTCTGTTAAAAAAATAAAGTATGACAGGAAGTCTGCAACTCTGCAAACTGAATTATTTGATTGCCGATCACCTACACCGTCAAATATAATATCTCTAAAATGCTCTCTACGTGCTACATGAAGTGCAAGGATTAACAAATTTAAAATCAGAGCTAAAGAATGATGGGAAACCCTCTTATCCCCTTGATTTTTTAAAAATTTAGAGTTGGAAAAGCTGTAGAAAATTCTCAAAGAAAGAAGAACAAAACATTATTAAACGCAATGAAAAGAAAGTTTTGAAATTACACAGTAATTAGAGAGTGAATACTTCGTCCATTATTCGATTGGTAGATCGCCTCAAGAAAACTCGCAAACTCAAGAAAAAGAGCGTCATTTTGAATTTTACCGCCATTTTTACCCAACGTTGATGGCCGCAGCGCAGAGCCCCAAGCGCCAAAAGATTTCGGCTGTGTTATCACGATTTTTACTTTCTATAATCGTCAATTTGTGTCACTTGTCGTCATTTTCATGCTTTTGTTCGCAATTCGTCTGTCAGTTAGCAGTTAGCCAGTTATTTCTTCGTTTACTCATCACGAACTTTAAATACATTTCACCCCAATTCAATGGAAAGCCAAACTCTTAGTTTCCCGGTCTTGTAAGTAAACTTCTGAACTAGTGGGAAAAGTGGATGCAAACAAGTACCTAAGTTTCAGACTGGAGCTGGATATTAAAGCCACATTTATGCAAAATTCTAGCAAATTAAGCTTTAAAAACTGTAGTTGATGACATCTGTAGACAATGATCAAAGTCATGAATAGAACATGATTCCATAAAGTTGTGTATGTAATCATCTGGGCGATGCGAATTGTTGAATCTATTCATTGCACTAAAAGAGTGATCCTGATTAGTTGTGCTGCGTTGTCTCAAGAATCATCCAGCTCACCTGCAGAATGAGCAACATTAAGGACGAATTGAACGATTATTTGCTCCAGAATGGCTCTGGACAGAAAAGCTCCTTCAATACATCTTTTTCAATGCCTCAAATTGGACCATGGTTTAAAAAGTCTGAAGTGATCGAGGATTCAGAAGGATGGTTTGCTACATACAGGAGGAATGACTGCTGTCCTACTTTAGTAAGTAGTTACTCATCATATTTGCCTAATTAGGTTTTCAACCATCTTAATTAAGTTTACGCACTTTGAGACTGTAACGGAAGACCATCTGACGTCACTTTTACATGTCAAGTAAATGGCAAAATCAAGATGACAGATCCTCTGTCGCAGTGTAAGAGCGCGTAACCTTATTTGACACTAACTCAAGTAACAAAAAAATGTCTACCTGCTAGGCTAGACAATTTAGCTGTAAAGCAGCAATGCAGATTTTGATGCCTAGTAGAATAATGTTCACGAAGCAAGAATGTCAGGAAGCAATGGTAGATGTAACAAAGATTTTGCAGTGTTAGATTGTGAATGGCACAGGAATTGGGAATCGAGTACGCGGGCACACTCGGTGCAGGAGCGATCTCTCGTCAGAGAGTCTGGGTGCCTACCCTCTGGTTTGAGTCTACCCCTCGTGTGAGACTGACAACGCAAACTCAGAAGGAAAGGACCGTTTGGCCAGTTGATTTGGCTGCATGCTCACGGGATATTCTTGGAAGGATATTCCAAAGGGAAGTATGTTCCAGATGTTTATTTTTAGAAGGGAGCAAATTGGCACTCATCATTGGTAAAATCCTCTACTTGTTATTTTTACCAGCCAATTATGTATTTATTGTCATCCTTTCATTTCTTTTTGTAATGATTTCAGAGTCGATTGCAGCGACTCATTGGATTCTTCGTCTGTCTTTGTATCGGTGGAATTTGCTTCTTTGTAGCTCTGATGCTTATTCCAGTCCTACTGCTCAAAGCTCGCAAATTTGCTCTACTGTTCAGTCTAGGAAGTCTATTTTTCTTATTTAGGTATGTAAGCATATCTAGTCCTAATATAGATAGACTTTTCTCCGTGCAATCAATATCAGTGTTGTTTAACTTAGGGATTGGAGAAAAGTTTATTGCTACTTTCATTTACTAAATTATTCTTTATCTGTAGAGGAAGTACCAGTCTAATGGTATCAAGTTTGATACTCCTGTCAATTTAAATCTGAAAGATCTCCTAATTTTTAAGTACTTAGTTTATTTCTAATTAGAGAAACATTAAAAATTTGGCCCGATTATCGTATGTATAAGAATGGCAGAATAGTGCTGGGCTCGTGCTGTTCTGCAGAGAAATCAAATCCAGAAGAAACCAAAAATTAGATTGAGAGCCACAAAATGAACTCTACTTATCGAGTTTTAATTTTTTAGTCTAAGACTAAAATCCTGGTGATAGCCTTTTGAAGAGCCATACAAATAGCCTGCTTACCCAAAGCAAATTTACCTCTTATTTAGTCAGAGAGGAGAAAAATAGCACTGACCATAAAAATATAATTTTCAAGAGGATAAAGAATAGCTTTTTAGTTTAAATTCTCACACTATCATCGTACCAAACATATCAACGGTGTAAGTCGGCAATCACATTACTCGATTGCGGTGTCTGAAAATCTCCGCCTCTGTGTTATTTTTTTAAAAGAGAACAAATTGCCATCATTCCTTGAAGTTTTTGCAGAATTTTCTTTGCACAGAGAAGAAAAATCACTGCAGTTTTAAAGGCCGTCGAGTAGTTTTCCGTTTAAAAAATAAAGTATGATAGGAATTCTGCAACGTCACCAGCCAAGTTATGTGATTGCCGACCTACACCGTCGATATGTTGAAATGTCATTTACATCTATCACTAGATACATACTTCAACCAGTTCTAATCTGTTCATTTTTCCTTCCAGTTTTTCATTTCTGTGGGGTCCACTGGCCCATCTGCAAGGTCTGTGTGCTAGAGACAGACTACCATTCTCCGCAGCCTATGTGAGTACACTGTTGGCTACTCTCTACGGGGCTCTCTGGCTGCAAAGTGCTGCTTTCACAGTGTTAATGGCTGTTCTCCAATTAATTGCCTTAGTTTGGTTCCTATTCACCGCTATTCCTGGCGGTCAGTCAGGATTGTCCTTCATGACAAGATTTTTTTCATCTGCTGTCACGCGGAGTGTCTCAAGAACTTTACCTGTGTGACCTGCTCAGAAGAAAACGAAGAAATGTGATCATGTACATAAAATTTTCTTCCATGAGCTGGTGGGTGCAATTTTTTTTTAATGTTCCTATTTTTTGCCCTTTGATTTTCTTCCTAAACCCATAGGTTTATGGATTTATATTTTTTAAAAGTTTGAAAATACCTAGAAAGACCTAAAACAAATTTGTCTCTCAAAATTTGAATAAGAGACTCATCAATGTTTGTTATTTGAATACATGTATTACTTTTAAGTGAGGCTATCAAATGGTGCTGATTTGGAATAAATCGGAATTATTTCCGTCCCAGCATGTGATGAGCGAATTAAACTTGTGTTTCTTACCAGTAATTTTCGTTGATATTCCAAGAAGAAATCTAGATACAAATGAGGATACTTCCAATTTTAGTAAAATAATGTTGACATTTGAATGAGATTTTACGTGCGCCATAATTTCCAACACCACTGTAAATTCAGATAGCCAGAGGATGGAAAAGAAAAGGAAGGGAAAATTAAAATAAGAGCAGACAATGTGCATCTATGTTTGAGGTACATCACCAGTAGAAGTAACACAGAAAAAAGTAAAAAAATTTTCCAAGTGCTTGATGTTGACTTTGAAAAATCCTGAGCCCTCTTCTTCAAAATAGCTAGGATTCGAGCCAAGTATGTTAGGACATTTTTATAGTGAGATAAAAGGTCTGCCATCTGGAATCTTGTATTTCCAGTGCATGATCTTGTGTTTTCAGTAAGTACCAAAATGTGAATAGCTGATCCTGTAGCGCACTCTGAAAGTGCACCAGCTCTCTTTTGCAAGGCCTCTAATTCTGAGTATTAATGCAGACTTGTCGTTAAAATCCAAGGTACACTCTACCACAGGTATGGACTAAGGGGGTGCCGAAGTGGCAGCGCTGTGAATCTAGGCCATCGAGTGACGTTGCAAGTCGTACCGTCTTTAGTGAGGTTCTGGCAGATCCTGGTACTTAGTTTCAATAAGCTATCAGATGAATTTAAAAAATTGATAAGACTCCAAATAACGAAAAACTTAACTAACAACACGAGAAAATAACACGAAATTGATGAGACCCACTCTCAGAATAGAAAATAAACAAGTTTTCAATATGGCATCGCAGTCGTACCATTGGACGCTGTCAAATCCAAGTGTTTCGATGATTTTCTGAAATTCCATCTGTCTATACCTGTAGTAGAGTGTACCTTGGTTAATCAGGTGACAAAATTCTTGGACATCAATGCAGCAATTCTTCTGGTCTAACAAATGTAGACCACTCTCAAGACAAATATTGATATGACAAAAGGAGTTTTGTAGTTTCTATTCTCTCTAAATGAAATACCTGACTGATGATTAAATGTTCAGCTGCTCATTGTCTATGATGCACTAGCATTACTGAAAGTAGAAGAAGAACAAATACTTACTAGGTATTACTGATCTCTCAGACAAAGTATTGTCGGACTCCAGCCTTTTAGCTCAAGTCACAAATATTGCAAAAATGTGTGGAAGCATTCAAGTCCCCTTGTCTCCCAAAAATGTCTGTGCTTACATTGGGTTGCAGTCTCATTGTTGCATTTTTGGACTTTTTAAAGTGAATTTGAGTATTTTTTCAATTCGTATTGGTATTGGATTCATTTCTATTTATACATTTTTTGAGTTTACATTAACTGCTTTGACAAAGGTGACCTATAAGTGGTTACTTGTCTGAAAAGTCTGTGATTAAATATTTGGTAGTGAGAAAATACCGGAACATATGAGGAAAAGCTAGGCATTGAAAATGTTAATCCAGCAGCAGAGGTTTTGTCCGTTGCCATAGTCCTGTATTTGCATATGTATGCAGGACCATTTAGAGAAAGGTCCCGAATGGATGGCCAAAGTGCGAAACCATGTATTTCCGTTTGCGACATTGCAGTTTCTTTTCGCTTTTAATTTTTTTCGGGAAAAATAAACAACAAAATTTCTTGAAAGCTTCCTTGGTTTTTCTTCCCTGCTAGCAGAATAATTAATATGAGTTTCAAGCCGTCAAGGCTTGTTTCTCCTTTAAGATATGAAGTAGGAGTTGAAATTTTGAAGCACCGCAATGGAGATACATGGTTTTGCACTTAAATATGCTGAGATTTTGCAGATTTCAATGTTTCTTTGTCAATTAGAGGCTTTTAATTTTATTTGTTTGTTCTCTAAAAAATTCTAATTTTATGAGGTAATTTTTTCAAATATTCTGTGCATGGTGAAGCAAAATTTAATTGGAGTAAAAGACTAGGAAAGTTGCACAAGCTTCGCAACTTTAGATGAACATGCTCCCTTTTTCCAAAAGATCCTTCATATACTGAAAACTTGAAAGACTGACACATTTTTCTGGAGAATCCAATTTAAATAAAATAACTTGCATAAAACTCGTGATTAGTAGTGTGTCAAAATTATGGCTGCAAACGAATCTACACATACCTATAACACTTGCATTCATTATAATAATGGCTCGATTTTTTTTTCTTCTTTTTTAATGGAACTAAAAATATCAGAATTTGAATTTCCATAGAAGGATAGCAAATAGAAGCTCATCAAAATAACATATCAGTTTTTAGTAAATTTTTCATCACTTGCTCTTGTTGATTTATGCTTGAGCTTGGCAGGAGGTGAGTCACCGTCTACCTGCGAAATTAACTTGTAAGCTTTGTGATATGTTTATTATCGGCATATTTTGTAGTTATTTATTTGGGTAATTATTTTGTAACTTATTTAAATTTATTAATAAACACTAGAAAGTAAAAAAAAAAAAACAAATCACAAGTTTCATTTTCTTTTCACTAATTTTTAGCTATTATGCAAATAACTGTTGGAAATAATTTACCACAAACAAATATTTATCTAGCTATTTCAATGATTCTTTAAAAACTTGATTGATTATGAAAAAAAAACCCTCTTCAAAAACCTGTAATCCTGAAATTAATCCTCCTTTGCATGTGTGTTTCAAAATATGTTCTAATACACCATGTTAGTTCTCAGAGATCCTAAGGTGTGATCATCTCAGAGGTTTGGGCTTCGGAATCCCCCCCCCCCCCCACTCCGCAACCGTGGTAATGTTTTGAGAATATCAGGAATTGTATCACCCTCTCTTTTAGGAGTCTAGTTCCTCCTCTTTTTCCTTCTGTAGAACACATCTGTTTCTGAAGACTCACCTGGTTACTAACCTGAGGTTAATTTCGTTTCTACCTTTAGCAGGGCCATAGCTGAAGTGGGTCCAGAAGAGCGCCCCCCCCCCCCCCCCCCGAAAAATGCATCACACTCCCTGATCCACCAAATTCCTATTCACTTTCGCTTGGCCTCGTTTCAAACTGTTTCACCATGTACCCCTTCTCTCGTATTCCACCCCTCCTCTCAATTTTAGTACTCAGTGCAGTATGACAATTAAAGTACGACTTTAGATTTACAAGATAGAATAATTTTGAGTCATGAGTCGGTCATGCTAAGTATTATTTCGTGGGTAGTTGCGATTAGTCCACGAACTCGAAGGTTAACGTGACTAAATGAACTCCCTTAAATGCATGAATCCAAAAATATGATGTTTAAAAATGTGTTACCTACTCTGTTTATAGGGCGAGTGAATATGACTGTAGGATAACATGTATGGCTCATGGTTCTATGCGAGTGAAAAAGATCACCTCAAAGCGCCGTGCCGCGCCATCCCAAGCCAGTGATATGAGTACTGCATGATAGCAAGGGCACATGTCATCGAAGGGTCGAAGTTCAGAAGATAGTCAAATCCCAATCATCGTGGTGAGTCCTACCTCTGAAGCTTTTTCTCGCACTGACGTCCTAAGGAAGAACGCCGTGTGAGCCTTTAGGCGTGGCCAAAATTCCTTCAAGAAATCACCAATTTTCGGGAGAATTTATAAATAATTTTCCTCTGATTTTTCAGAAAATTTTGCTCGTAATTTGGGCTAAATAAGTTTCTGAAAATTTCAATGAAAAATATGCTTAAGTTTCCTCCAAAATGATTATTTTCCTAGAGGCAGTTTGGCAACATTCGAATGCCCATACGGCGTGTTTTCTTAGCACGGCAGTGTACCTACTTCCCGAGTCTTGGCAAATTCCAGTGCACCTAGCTTAAGATTCTACTAGATCCTTTAAACAAACATGCAAAAAAAACATAGTAAAAAGAACCGGTAGGCAAAGCTAATTTTATTTCTGAATTTCTTCTTCAAGACGTATCATCTCAAAAGAAAGAAAAAAAAATGAAATGACGTGCAAAATGCAGAATTTTTAAGGCACCGAGTATAATCTACTTGCTTAAGTACTTTATCAACCTTTTGTAGATTACCTAACACTGCCGAATATCTGGCCTGCTACCTTTTTTCAGTCCTGTCATGGAAGTTTTGAGTATTCTTAAGCCCACCGAAATATTCTCGTGGAGGACAAGGGGTAATAAAGTTTACTTCAGTCCATCAGTAGTAGTTTACCTCATCGGTATTATAGGCAACGCTGAAATTCAGTTACGGCGTAGGGGAAACAAAAATTCGAATACTAATAATGCGATGAATACTACAATTTTCATTTCAACTCCCTGGATGCAACTATTCGGGCTCCATGGATGTCCGTGTTGCATACGCACGGGATTGAAGGCGTTTTGACTGCCCAGGCTCTGTCCACTTCACCCACGGTTTGGCGCTAACGGGGGGCTTTACTGCGAGGATCCAAATAGCAGTGCTGTCAATGCCTCGTTATCATACTTCAAAAATATCTTCTAACAATAAGCACGAAAATTTGCCAACAGGCATAGGTTCTTTTATGCTCCAGTTTTGACATCGCGATGTGCTGAGCATGATTAGTAGAGCAACTACTCATGCCCAAGAGATGTCCTCGAAGAAGAATACGTAAATAGAAAAACCCTGTCATTTTAGATCTTCGCAGTAAAATCCGTCGCACAATGAAGCAAGCCTTCCAGTGAGGCAATGCCTGAAATTTTCGACTAAAACTGCAAATTTTGATGTTAATTTCTCATTGTAATTGTATTGGACATTCCTTGAAGGAAATTTTACGAAATACTCATTAAAACCACTTCTAAAACCTCTCCCTTCCGAATTAACATCAATATGAGATCAATGTTCCCTTATTTTGTTCCAATCCTCTCATTAAATCGTTCCACCAAAGGCTGCGGCGGTCAAAACGTCAGAAGTCAAAACGCCTTAATTATCGTGTGTATGCAACATGGACATCCATGGAGCTCGATTACTTGCATCCAGGCGTTATAATAAAATTCGTCGCATGCTGTTCTAACCAAAGCTTTGATTGTTTCTCAAACATCTTAGTTTATGCCAGCGTTGCCTATTGTATCGATTATAAGTAAACCATTACTGATTTTTATCGCGACATCGTCAATTTTACGAGGAATGCATTATTTAAATGTATTACTACGCTGCCGGCCCTCGAAATTGCAAAAATTAGGTAGCTGATCATGATTTTTAGAGTTATGATCAACCATGTTCAATGAGTCGTCCCTCGTTTGGACTTGTAATTTTTTTCCCCCCCTTTTGGGGAAACTTACTTTGACGTTAAATGTGAAGTTTTGAAAGAACAATCCTTATGAACTGAGTTTGGCGCAATGCGTGAAGTATTCGTGCAGTCTTGTAGGCGCTAGGCGTTTCACGTCGACTGCTGCTGACCGCGCTGTTATTGACGCAATGCGTGAAGTATTCCTACAGTCTTGTAGGCGCTTTGCGTTTCACGTCGAGCGGTGCTGAACGCACTGTGTTTGACGCAATGCGAAATTACCGTACTCTCAGGAAATGAGAGATTTTGTCGCCTTTTCTCGTTCGTATTTTTTTCTGAATCCGATTTGCTTTATACCTTCACTTAAAAAAATCGCAAAATTTGCCGCCCCCTAAATTTGCCGCCATGGGCCGCGGCCCATGTGGCCACCCCCTTAATCCGGCCCTACTTGAAGTTTTATCATGAGTTGATTTAAGCAAAAAATGGGACATTGTGGTCCGCTTTTCATACTTCGAATTCCGGATTCCGCTGGCCAGGTCGCACCGACCTACGTCACAGGGTAAACGAACCTCAAGATGCAAACACCTCCCTTTTTTTCACTATGGGGCCACCCTCTAGTTTGGCCCCATGGCCCCCGAAAAGTTGACAGCGAGGCCGGTCCTGGCATAACACCTGCTATTCCCGTGTGAGGTTTGGGCCAGTCGGGAGCAGCGCCACAGAGCGGTTCGAGCGCCAGGCGTGGAGCTCGTGTCTCCAATTTAACGGCTATCTCGTTGCCTTGCGTCGAGAATGCGCGGGAGATGCTCAGTCACATCCACGTCTGAGATCCACAATCAGGCCCCCGGTCCCGACTTGGACGCTCAGTCTGGTTCCGACGCGACGCGCGACGCCTAGATTGATACGTCTCGGCCGGGAGTTAAGTGCCGCGTCCCCCGCCAGCCCCCGCCCCCACCCCTCCGGAAACGTGTGATTAGTCCGTGCCGGTCCCCCAAGTCCCCCGGCCCCGAGATGGGCGCTCACTGGATATTCTGCCTCCTCTTCGTCTTCACCAAATTCGGTGAGTCTCGCCGTCAGCCCCGAAACTTCTAGTTCACCGGCTTCGCGCTCTGAGATTCAATGCTTGGATGGAGCGTGTAGTGTAATTTGCCTCAGCTCTGGTTGAAGGTGATTCTACACCGGAAAAACGTATAGCGCGAGGTTTCGAGCAAATTTTGCCGGATTCGCGGTTGCAGGGAGTACCCGGAAAATCGGGAAATGTCAGGGAATTTTAAAAAGTCAGGGAAAATTGGGAAATGTCAGGAATGATGGGGCCCCGAAACGCGTCCCAACTAATTGAATATAGCGCAAGTGAGTTCGCGAGTTTTATCACCTTTTTTATAAAATTTTCTTGTGACTGTCCTCTACAAAAGTTTCTATAAAATGTCAGGGAAAACCGGGAAATGTCAGGGAAAATGACGAAAATATTGGGAAAATTTGTCAAATCACCTTTATTTGCTCTCTAGAATGGGTTCAAGGGTTTGAACATTTTGCCCAAAAACTATTTTCAATTATGTCTTCTAAACCACTTATCATATCTTCACTTGTCAGGGAATTTCACCAAAATGTGTCAAGGAAATGTCAGGGAATTTCATTTTCTAAATTCTTTGGCAGCCCTGTGATCACTAGTCTTCTCTTGAGAATAACAACTCGTGGTTGCCCGGGCGAGGAAACGTAACTCCATTCCAAGGGTGCAAAATTGCGATTGAGAAAATTTAATTTTTACAAGAATTTACCCGTGAAATTGTTGTCAAAAATTTTTCTGATTCTTGCATGGGATCAGAAAATAAATTGGTGCGATTTTCACTGAGAAATGTTCAAGATCCTCCTAGTAAAGTTGCAATTTTCTAGAGGAAATTTGGCAACACGTTTCTTCATGAGGGGAACGACAAACTGTTCCATTTTGAAGTGAAATTTAGGGGTACCAGATCAGTGAAAAAGTATTTTGAACGTTTTGAACCAAAACTCAAGCCCCCCACACCGGAAAACCCCCACACCGGAAGTAAACAAATGTCCAGATTTTGCACATTTGGCCGAAAGACTGGTTCCACCTTAAATGTTTCGTGAAAAACTGATTTATCATGCCAAAAACTTTTTTCGAGATTAGCTTTGCGGCGTGATTGATCAGCTCTCTGCCGAAAAAATAATGGAAAACCAGTATTTTAGCAAGATTTATTTCGGATTCTCGATATTTGTATCGAGATTTGAAAAAATGTTTCTAATCATGACCAAGATTCAACAAACGATATTTTCTGCTTACAGAACGGCCAAGCCGCGGTCAACGTTCCCATGCGCTCTAAACAAAATGTCTCACTCGTTCACAGATGACCCTTGTGTGAGGTTATCTCATTTTTCTATACAGATTTCAAGGGCAATACTCGATTGAACGTGTTTTATGTCTTCGTTTAAATATTTTTTAAATGTCATGGTATGATCCGTAACGAGGGTGTTGGTAACTGATAACGCCGTGAAAAACTGTCAGGCTTTAAATTTCTAAGAAGGGTTTCGATCCGTGCTTCCCCAATTTTGAGCTCTTCTACAGACGGTGCACGCTGCAGACGTGTATTTCAGAAACGACTTTTGTTCCATCAGCATTCCTACAGAAGCGAGTGCTTTTACAAATGGCCCACAATTGTTCTGCCGTGCTAAGGAAAAACGCTGTAAGAACATTCCGACGGTGAAACTACCAAACCACGTATCTCGGTTTGCGACGTCGCAGACTTCCTGTCACACTTTATTTTTTAAATGAAAAACTACTTAACGTCCAGTCTTGAAAATTTCTGTGATTTTTCCTCTTCGTGCGGAGAAAATTCTGTGAAAATTTCAAGGAATGATATTGATTTGGTCTACTTCAAAAAAATAAAATGTGAGCGTAGATTTTTAAACACCGCAAACGAGATACGTGGTTTGGTAGTTTCACCGTCGATTCGTGAGTTTCCAAATTCCTCCGAATAAAACCTGTATTTTTGAGGCAAGTTCCGCATGTTTTCCCTTGAAATTTTCAGATATTTTACATTAAATCATGAGCAAAATTGACTGAAAAATTCGAAAAAAAAATTCACAATTTTCTCAGTCCATGCGGTTTTTCTTGAAGGAAATATGGCAACGTCTAAAGGCTCATACGGCGTTCCTCCTTAGCACGGCATAGTATTCGTGCCTTACTGCAAGATACAATCCAGTTTTTCCGTGGACATCTGACGACCCAAAACTATACAGCTCTCGGTATTTACATGTCGGGGAACAGTCAAACTTTTATCGACGATTTTAAATCGAGAAGTTGCGTTTGTACTTGCAATGAACTCGCCAGTTGAATGTTTGCATTATCTGGTTTCTCGTGGGAACGAGAGGGGCGATCTCTCGGGAACATCAACATTAGTAACCCGGGAAATGTTAAATGATGCGAGAGTGCATAGCGCACCACGTCCGGAATTTTCCCGCTCATGAGGAAATTAGCGCAAGATCTCATCAAGAGACAGCCACGTAGAAACTGGGATGAGAGTGAACGTAATAAATGGCAGAGCGGAGGTTCGGAATTCTGGAAATAGGACTCTTTCGCGTGTCACGGAATCGTGTTTTGATGGTCACAGCTCGCAGGCAATTAGCAATCACCTCGTAAGCCACTATTTATATGAGGGAAATTACAATATAAAAATAAATACATTTTATCGCCAAATTTGGCTAGCCAAGCTGTATAAAACATGGTAATTTATTAAAACAAATAGAGCTACAAGCCAAAATAAACAAGTAATATTTAAAACTACATATAGATGAGAATAAAAATGAAGTAAACAAATGAGATTACTACTAAGATGCCTTCATCTGGAATGGGCAATTTCGCCCTGTAAAACATGGTAGTAACTGGTACACTCTGGAAACCGTGTGGCGAAATCTGTGTTCGAACAGGCAGCTAAACTAACTACGCGACAAAGCGTAGAGTATCACATAAACATGAAGGCACTCCGGGTTGAGATCGTGCTTTCAAAGCTCATCACCAATGAAACATTCATTATGCCTGACGATTGATCGAACAACACAAACATCAACAATCAAAACAGCATGTAAGCCTACGAATTTCCGACGATTGTTAGCACTGCCTGCGACACACATAAAAAAAAACACTGCGAATGACCAGGCCATCTATTGGTCAGGAAGCTTAGGAGGTCCAGAGAAAACGCGTACCCTGGTAAAAATTGGCAGTAGAATCTGTGTTTCAAAATACCATAGACCTACAGCCGGCTGTAAGATTTCCAATAGCTTCTATAGCCGGCTACACCATTTCTTTTAGCCTTTTATAGCCGATGGCGATTAAGCAACAGCCAGGCGACATAGTGTATGCTAAACGTTACTAATTACGGATGCTAGGACTTGGTGAGTTTTTGGAATACTGCTCTCTTTTTGGGCCGTAGTATCTTGATTTATTTTGCGAGGAAAGCTCCGTACTTTTGATGGATGCCTGCCATTACTAATATATTAGAGCGCCTTCAGTTTCGTATGATACTGTGCAATACCTCTGGTGTGAAATAGTTGCTTCAAGCGCCGTGGCAGGCGGGCAGCCAGCGCGAAACACGCATTGGCGCCTACAAACCTAACAGGGATACTTCACGCGTTGCGCAATGCGTGAAGTATCCCTGTTAGGTTTGTAGGCGCCAGTGCGTCGCCGCTCCACTTTGTGTTAGGCTCTAATATTTAATCTGGCGGAGTCAGCGTTATTCAACTCATGATTTTGAAATGTTTGCACATCCTGTATGGATTATTCTTATTTTAATTGATGAAAAAAAATATGTAAATATTAAGGTAGTTCCGTATCAAACTTATATAGCCCGGCTGCATAATTTTTCATCGCTTCCTATAGCCCGGCCGTATGATTTTCTCCGCATTCTACAGCCAGCTATATGATTTTCTGTAGGCTTCCTTAGCCGGCAACAAGAATTCCTATGGTATTTTGAAACGCAGCTCTTATCGCCAATTTTTACCAGGGTAATTTTTTGTGAGATCCGATTGAACGGAAAAAGTGTATCGCCAAACATGCACGTGATCCGCAATTTTTCGGATTCTATGTGGTTTTTCAAGCAAAATTTATGAGTGCTTCATTTTAGGCTGTGAAAATGATAACAATCCGTCCTCTTGTTTGATCGATGAATTATCCATTATCATTGAGCCTCAGTAAACCACTTGAAAACTCCTCAATTTTTCCTTGAGATGCGAGGTACTTAATTTTTTTTCTTTTCTTTTCTTTTCCAAAGTTTGGATAAAGCGCGCAACCTTTTCGGGAAGAAATAGCGGCATTTTTAAGGGCAGACCTCCCTTACTTCGTTTCTTTGAGGTCGTTTTATAGAACTTTAGTCTACCTCAATGGCTGCAAATTCTCGCACGCCTATGATTAAAGACTAGACACCGCCACACCGCTGATTAACCCTTAATTGAATTGAATACAGTCAAGTCCAACTAAAGGGCCAATTACGAAACTATCATATGGTTTTATTTAGATGCGCCTTTGCACATAGGGGGAGGGAGATCAGCGGCTGCTCCCTCCGGAAGGAATGACGGGAAATTCCAAGAAACGTGTGATAAGAAGGTTTTAAATATTTTATTCTCTAAAATGGAAATTCAAATCTGAAGTTAGCGGACTACCTACGCAGCTGATTTGAAGTCTGACTGTTTCTCTCGAACCTCACAACAAATCCGTTGTTTAGTAAGCCTTAAAATGTCATTAGTAAATTATGAAATTTTGCAACGACTGCAAAGTTAGATTATATTATTATTATGATGTATAAATTTCAATGGCCATTGGCTTTTTCACTCGACCCGCGTTTATTTTTTTTTTTTTTTTCGGAAGTAGACAATTACCCATAACTGTCAGGAATAAACAAGAAATATCGCCATTCTCTTCGAATCTTTAAATTCTCAATCAACTGTGCGCCTATCCTACTCCCGCGTCCCAACTTTTATGCTAATCTTTCCAAGCTCTTGTTGCGCCGCTGTCGAATTTGTCAGAAATGTTTAATTCAATGTCATGCGTTTGTTGCTTACACTCCATTGATTTTTCAACTTAACAGGAAGTAAAATTTTAATCACTGACAAATCACTGACGTTATGGTTGTTGACAAATTGAGCGTTACGTACCTTCATGGCATGAAAGAAGCTTTTTCAGCTTCCAATCAGATCCAAAACGGCTAGTATTTTCAGAAACACCCTAAATTAGAGAACGTCTGCGCATATGATGCGATAATTTGGCGTAATATTTTTTCGCTGTATCAGTGACCCTACCAACACTGCCGTGCTAAGGAAAAACCCCGTATAAACCTTCATGCGTTGCCAAATTTCCATTCATAAAATAGGAATTTTCTGGTAAACTTATGAGTATTTTGCTTCCAATTTTTTCAGATAATGTTTGCAATTTTACCGTAAGTTTTAGAAAAGTTCAAGGAAAATTATTCATAACTACCCTCAAAAATAAGCATTTTATTGAGAGAAATTTGGCAACTCTCGAATGTTCATACGGCGCTCTTCCTTAGCACGGCTGAGTAGTGTGGAATGAACGGAGTCACGCCGCGGAAAAAGCTGTACATTTACTGAAATTCCGCTGATGTAACTTTCGTTATCGCTGGCGTTTACCTTATCAAGCAAAACGGTATGATGTAATGTTCCAAAGTTTTACCATGACAATAAAATCAGTTCAACCGAAGAATCTACGTGTCGCAGGCAAATAGTAAAATCCGGCATTTTGTCAAATGCCTAGGCAAATAGTAAAATATTCTAACGTAGATTGAAATTCTGATTTTTTTCCTAATTTTAGATAAAATAATTAATTGCTCTTGTAAGAAAAAATTCTCGGTAAAAATGTGCATCACACAATTGTATTCTAAACGATTTTTAGCTCCTGAACAGACACTCATCTCGAAATTTTTAGCATGTCATAAAATATAGAATTTTGAGAATGAGAATATTTAAAAATATGAGAAGGAATTGAAAAGGTAGGGACAAAAGAGTTCGTAGGTTTGATGAGTTATTTTTCCAAAAATATTGAAAACTCTAGAGGTCTTTGCCATAAATTCACAAAATTGTGTAAACCGTCAAAATTTAACTATCTGCCTCGGCATTTGACAAAATGCCTAATTTTACTATTTGCCTCCGACATATGCACCGAGTTCTTTTTAGTGAAAATCGACTGACCTACGCTGCTGTGTTGACCAAGAACGCCGTATGAGCCATCTCACGTTGACAAATTTCCTTCGAAAAATCACGGATTTTTAGAAGAATTTATGAATATTTCTTCTCCGATTTTTAGAGGAAGTTTTTCCTGATTGTATCTAAAAAGTATGAATGAAAAGTAATGTAAAGTGTAAAGTTTGAATTGGAAGAAAAATATTTACGCACTTTCCGAAAATTCGTGATTTACCAAAAGAAATTTGGCAACGCCTGAAGGTTCATACGGCGTTTTTCTTTAGTACGGCAGAGGTATAGGCTGTCGTGTTACGGAGGAAATCTGTAAGTGCATTTCTGTATAAGACATAGGTAGCGCATGCTCTTATGTGTCGGGAGGCTCATCTCAGACTCCTCCTATGGCTTTTTTCTGTAACGTGGCAGGAGGTAGGTGTGACGTCACGGCAGTGAATGAACCGTGGTTACTTCTAGGCACGTGCTGCAAGGGTGCGATGCCCTGCGCATGCTCGTTTTTGTACATTACTTTCCTAATTAATGAGTGATTTCAAGCGAGGAGAAGTAAATTGTAGCGACGAAAAAATAATGTTTCCAACAGTTCGTATAATGCTCCAAAAATTAGACTTTCTTCCTCAATTTGTCGTTTCTCTAACGAAGCAACGTAACTCCATTTCAATGTTGCTGACTTTCCCCTCACACATTGCTCTTTTACGAGGAAAATCTTGGGCATTTCTTACTGAAAATTTCACTGATCCCTGGTGATCTCATGCAAAAATCAAGACAATTTTGGCAACAATTGCCCAGGTACATCCTTTTGAAAAATCGTATCGTTTGCGTCAATGTTGCAACCTTGGAATTGAGTCACATTCCCTCGTACGGTAAACGACAAAATATGGCTTTTTGAAAGTATGGGAGCTCCGAAAGTCTATAGTGGGAGAAATCGAGTTTTCAGAAAGTTATTTACCTCAGGCTTATACATTTATTGTGACTGCTGTCATACATCAGCATGCTAATACATTTTTATTTATTTTTCGAGTGGTTTTATATTTGAAATAGTCGGTTTTTTATCCACAATATTTATTAAAAAAACATAATCATTAAACCTTTTAGATAAAAGCAGGAGATAGTTCAAGAACCTGTGAACAAACCCCAAAATAGAAGGTACCGTTTCACTAAACTATATAATTCTTGAAGATATTCTGACGTATAGTTATTACATGCAAATCTAATTTTATCTTTTTTCTTTCTTCCAGGATTTTATTGTCAGATGGCGCCTGGTGAGTACGCATTTCATTTTGTTATTGTATCTTTATATTCTACACCTGATTTTTACTTCGTGTATATTTTACCCCCAGCCTCGATTATTCATGGGAAAATTGTATTGATTCATATTTCGGATCGACATTAAATGGGATGAAACATCGGTTTAATATGAAATATAAATAATGGCTGATCATTTTGTATTTAGCCAATGCAAAAGGCAAACATTCTTCTGATTTTACTGAGGAGTAATTTTTCTAACCATGCTTTGTGCATCATGAAATTTTGACAATGTATCCTGACCCTCTTCACCGGCCTATTGTTTTGTCGCGTGACAAAAGTCATGTAGACCTCTCTCATTTTCGCATCAGGGAAAGCATCCTAGGAGAGCCGCCAAATATCATTGCAACCAACAAGGTCGAGAGAATCTAGATTCTGATGAAAATCAACGCAGTTCCCTCGCTCATTTATGATTTTTCATAGCCTCGATCCTTTTAAAGACTGCACTGTTGAAAATTAATACGTCTAGTTGAACAGCTAGGACGTCTTGCTAACAGTTGGGAACGTGAATCCAAAGGCCTTGTTTCATCTAAGTTTACGGAACAATATGCAAGTTCGAATAGATAACTACTCGCTTTCCATGATAAGTGTATTGCCTATGCTGTTAAATTGAAGGCGAATCTCACGTGGACGACATCTGTCTATAGGTGTTTGCACTATCCAATGGTTCCACCCAAGAATTTATAGAGCAAGATAGGTAGACGGCTTGTATGGGCACTGAACTTGCAGATGAAATTTTGATTTAATCTGTAATTTGAATATTGAAGCATATGAATTCCTCGGCACCAGGATGATAATTTATAAATTGCTTGAATTGTACACATTTTCATAGAACCGTTTTTTGGTGAATTGCGGAATTTCCCTGCGGATGTATTTACTTGCTTTCCGCGGGACAAGAAAACTCTTTGAATTAGTAGTACAGTGATCGTAGTTTGGCACATACGACGTGCCTATTTGAATCGTTCGTCAGTATGACCGTAACTGATGACGTATTTTCTTACCTAAGAGTTGTCTAGCCACGCCTGTGACATATTTTATGGCAATTCTTTGTCTCTGCAGACGGTAGACTGTTTATTACAGTCGGTTTTTTATGTTGAGGCTGATTGAATTGAGACGCGGACTGCGTAAAAGGACCATCTTTTGCGTTGGCTTGTTTGCGAAAGCATCGTATTTCTCCTCGTCACTTGTCATCGTTAAGCAAATATTCCAGAAGTACACCGTCAAAGAATTTTCACCCACCTATCAAAAAATATGTCAATAGCTTACAATTACATCGTTGTTGCATTCGATTTACCCAACAAATCGATAACCGTATAGTGCGAAATCACGTATCTCCATCGTGGTGTTTCCTAATTTCTGCTTTTATAATTTATTTTTCGAAGAGAAACGAGTCAATCGCATAGCTTGAAATTTTAACAGTATTTTCTATTCACAGAGAAGGGAAATCAAGAAATGTTTCAAGAAATTCCGTCGACTTGTTTCTCAAAGGAGAAATAAGGTAGTTATGATGATGACCCTGGTAAAAATTGGCGATAAGAGCTGCGTTTTAAAATACCACAGGAATTCTTACAGCCGGCTACAGAAGGCTACAGAAAATTATATAGCTGGCCGTAGAATGCGGAGAAAATCATACGACCGGGCTATATGAAGCGATAAAAAATTATGCAGCCAGGCTACAGTTCCTATCACCGGGCTTTACACATTATCGCCTGGCTGTTGCTTTTTCGCCATCGATTATAAAAGGCTATGAGAAATTGTGTAGAAATTCGTGTGCTTTGGAAATCATTAAGGTTAATACGGAACCACCTTAATATTTACAAAACACACATTATATTTTCCTTTAATACCTATTTTTTTTTCATCAATTAAAATGAGAACAATCCATACAGGATGTGCAAACATTTCAAAATCATGAGTTGAATAACGCTGACTCCGCCAGATTAAGTATTAGAGCCTAACACAAAGCGGAGCGGCGACGCACTGGCGCCTACAAACCTATCAGGGATACTTCACGCATTGCGCAACGCGTGAAGTATCCCTGTTAGGTTTGTAGGCGCCAAAGCGAGCATCGCGCTAGCTGCCCGCCTGCCGCGCCGCAGCGTGCCACGGCGCTTGAAGCAACTGTTTCACACCAGAGGTATTGCACAGTATCATACGAAACTAAAGGCGCTCTAATATATTAGGAATGGCAGGCATCCATCAAAAGTACGGAGCTTTCCTCGCAAAATAAATCAAGATACTACGGCCCAAAAAGCCCAAAAACTCACGAAGTCCTAGCATCCGTAATTAGTAACGTACTTACCATAGGTACACTTTATCGCCTGGCTGTGAGTTGCTTAATCGCCATCGGCTATAAAAGGCTATGAGAAATTGTGTTGCCAGCTATAGAAGCTATTGGAAATCTTACAGCCGGTTGTAGGTCCATGGTATTTTGGAACACAGATTCTACTGCCAATTTTTACCAGGGGAGAATTCTGCAACGTCGCAAATGGAGATACGTGGTATCGCATACCGTAGGCTCTAAAATCTAGGTGCCGTTTATTCGTACGTAACTCTTGAAATCGAATTTTCAAGGATTAACAGCGGATTAAAATACGTTTACGGAAAAGGTAACCTAATAATTCATCAGTAGTTCAGTTCCTGGGTAGTAGGATGTGAAAATTATTTATTAAGTAGGAAATGAATAATTTCGAATTATGTCCCAGATTTTTGTATTTTAATTGATAAAGTTATGAATTTTCTCATTTGGACGTATTTATGCTAAATGGAACTATGTGCAAGTGGAAAGATGGGGTATGCTCGTTAGTAATCATGCGATAAGATTGATCACTGGTAAAAAAAACCTCTTGGTTCAAGAGTGCAGTTTCTTGTCGCCGGATTTAAGAGTCTGGACTCTTGTTTCAAGCGGATTTTGAATTGGATCAATACAAAATCCGCTTGAAACAAGAGTTCAAGACTCTTAAATCCGGCGACAAGAAACTGCACTCTTAAGTCAATGCACCGCGGCATTGGTCCAAGAGGTTTTTTTTTACTAGTGAATGGGAAATATAAAGCGCCAGTGACGTCAGCGGCAACGACGAGAGAAACGACGATCGGGAAGGCGGTCTTTATAAATATGTCCATTTAAACAAAGCAAATGTTCATTTGTCGTTAGAATTCATTCGCAAGATCTACTGGGCCGATCGTCATGATTTTTGCAACTATCGATAGGGAAGTCCCCAGATGAGCTCGTTCTATTTAGAGTAACTCCCGGGGGCCTGGAAAGGCGGCCTTAGAGGCGGCGTGGAGCGCCCTCTGGGGTACGTATAAGCGACCAGGGTGTGTTTTGATAATGTTAATCTATTGTGTGAATTGCAGAACGCTGATTTATCAAGAGCGCGAAGAAAGATAAACCATTTCGACCCCCTCGTGGCTTCATCGGGACATCCCTTCGCCCTTCGTAGCCATCGCGTATTGTCCCCACCGGGTCTCTTACCCTTCTTGATTACGTCATACCTCTGCGCTGTCGGATTTATACCGAAAAAAAAAAGATAGAAAAAAAATACTACGAAGCAAAATACCTTTTTCCCCGTTTTATGCGGAGAAAAACTTCGATTTCCACTGTCCCATTGGAAAACGCTGCATATACTTTCGGACGTTGCCAAATATTTCTAAATAAATAAACACATCCTTGTGAAAAGGCACTTATCTTTCTCCTTGAATTTCCGGTACACTAGATTAATTTTGACAGAACCTCTCTGGAAAGGCCAAAGAAATAATATTCACAAGTCATCTACACATCTGTAACGTAATATATCAGATGCAATACGGCAACTTTAAAATGTTGGTGCGGCGTCTTCCTAGTAGAACTCTTCTAATTAATTTCTATAATTTTCCTCAGGATTTAACCTGAAATTACTACCAGACAACACTGAAATAAGGCAAAAACTATACATGAAAAACGTCTTTCAGAGGGAGAAATTGAAATACTGCATAATATCAACCACTTTTATCTATACTGAAGACAGCAGTCGCACTATCATTAAAATTGTGTAGCGAACAGACTGATTAGTGAAGCAATTATTAGCAGTTCAAATCGCGATCGGTGAGGCTCTGCTAATCTCCCAAGATTAGATTGTTCCATCGCTTTGAATTTGAACCGTATTTTAAGAAGTATACTGGAAGTTGATCAGTTGGAGGAATAGTGGACCTTCACTCCGCAACCAGTCAGTGGATTTTCATATTTACCCACGATAATTGATTACACCGAGAGAGATCAAAGATTCCTGAATCTTAAACAACCGACCTAGGTCTATAAACAACCCTCGGATGAGAGATTCTTGGCCGGAATTCCGCGGAGCTGGCAACAGTGCGGCCTTGAGGTATCGGCCGTGGCCTCCGTTACTTCTTCACCTGAGCGCACAATGGGCCCGATCGGCGCAGTTTCCGTACAACATGGGTTTATTTGCTCGTGATTTGAGTCTGCGTTGGGAGTCTAGGGCTCAAGTTTGTGAACCGCTAATAGGGTGTCTAGCATCAGTAAAAACCGTAAAATATCAGGAATTTTGGTCGATCAGGAACAAATCAGGAAAATCGGAAAAATCGGACGTTTTATCAGGAATTTTTCTTACGCGAATCTCCTCAGCGGAGAAAGTCTTACTGCTTTTTGCCTACCGTGCCAGGAGTCGAGAAAAATCAGGAAAATTTCAGGAATTTTCGAAATGAAAAAATCAGGATTTTTTTATAAAATATCAGGAAAAATCCGTAAAATGTCAGGATTTTTCAAAATTAAAAAATACTAGACACCCTGGCTAAGCTAAAATTTGATTTATTTATTTTAATTTTTGAGCTATCGAACTAGTAGTAGTATTATTCAGTAGATGTCCGTTCATCAGTCACCAGTTCGGTAAACAATTTTTTTTCCCTCCAATTCATCCGAATTGACATAACCAGGTATATTTCTGGCGATTTTCCCGGTTTTTACCCGCTCCGCAACGAAAAATGAGGGGGGCAGCGGGGGTGTTTTGGATGTTTCCGCACTTCAAGGGGGTGGCAGTCCTTGTATTTCAATGCTCCGACTGATCGCAACGTTTCAAGGGTCCTCCTCAAGTTGGACATTAGTTTCGGGCATTATTTGTAGTGAATTTCCCGGTTTTTACCCGCTCTGCAACCAAAAATGAGGGGGGCAGGGGTCTAAGAGTTTTGAAAACTCACTTTAAAGTCGCAGGCTGCGTTTGCGTTAACATCGGCAAGAAGTTCCACTCGGATTTGATGCTAAGTTTGAAGCTCTTCTGTGACTTTTCGCATTTTAATGCAATGTTTCATTGTAACAGGCCCATCCCCCCCTACGGGGGGGCTGTGGTGGCCCGGGGGCAATATGAAGACTTCGGTATCAGACTTGGAGTATTCGAGGACTCTTTGAAAAGAGAAACGGTATGTCCAAGAGCCGCCGAAGCTACTCTAAAAAATGAAGGTACGGACCCCCTAAATAACCTTTGGACCCCCCTAACTTTTGACAGGGGGGTCAGATCGACTTCCGGTTTGCGCCAAAAATTTTCTTTTTTCATGCTCTTTCTAACGATGTATCACATGATGGGGGTTGCCATTTGAAATTTTTGAGTTGCCCCCCGCCCCCCCTCCCCATGGGGGGGGTGAAGAACTGAAAAGTACCTCAAAAAGTTTCCCCCTCGATATGAGGAAGGACGCCACAAACCGCAAATCGATATCATAATTGGACAGAGTTAAACAGAAAGGAACCAAGCCACGTCGGGATCGAACCGAGAAAAAGAGGTTTAAAGTTTGGCACTTGCATACACTGAAAAAAATGAGTTAGCGTCAGATGACTAAAAATGGTTTCTATACACTAACTCAAATTGTGTGATTTGGACACACATGATTTTTGGTTTCTGTACACTAACCACTATTAGTGCTGGAAACTAATTCCGCTACTCTAATTCGCATTCGGTAGGGTTGGGTCAACCTAACCTCAAAACTGAGAGAGGAGAAAACGGCTTAGCGAATGATAACTGGACAATACTTTCAGGAAAAGAAGATTTCTTAAAAGATGAGAGGTAAAAATCAACTGACCGGTTCCAAATGAACGACAGAGGAAAGGAATATCCCATAGGTATGTGCAAGTAGACAGAATTATCCTTTAGAGAGACACACACTCACACATGAAACGGTAGCGAATGTTCACACTGAATAAACATATCTCGTCCGAACACTTGAGATATTCTTTTGAAATTACGGGAGAACACGAACTATAGAAGTAAGCAGTAAGTTCACAGATTTTCGTAAAATATAAACTGAACGCGGAACGCTTTAATCGCAATTTAATATAGAAGATTGACGACTCCAACGAATATCATGCTTGTTTACGTTTTGAATCGAACAGACGATTTCTAACCTTAACAGGTTTATTTATGTTGCTTTCGAACGTTTTCAAGAAAGAGAGGACACTATAAATCATACCGGGAGTATTTACATTGTCAAACGAGCCCGAAATTTCACATTTTAATTGATTTTCACGAGCTGACGCGATTGAGGCTGTTGTACCGACGCCACTTTTTCGAAACTAAATAAATGTAACGGACAATGTGGCAGTTAGTGTTGAGGGCGAATTAGTTTGACCCGAAGGTGAATTTGTCTTACCACAGCGCTAATTTTACAGCTAGTGCTGTTTTCCAATTCTGGTTCGCGCTCTAGTAAAGTCAAGTCAGCGTATGAAGCGAATTGATTGGTGCTTCAGTACAATAAATTAGTTCTGAAGCCTAATTTTGATTCTACTTGGCGAGAACTTACCAAATTAGTTCTCAACGCTAACTACTTTTTTTTCAGTGTAAGACTCAATGTAACAGATAAACTTCAAGTTCAATTTCTGCAAAAATTGCTCCAACAAAAACTTTGAATTTTTGGCGATAGATAGTAGAGCAGTGGTTGAGTTTGAAACCACGCATAACTCAATTTTTTCCAAAATGTGGGTTGGTTCCTTTCTGCTTAACTCAGTCCAATTAGAACTAAAGTTATGGCCAGTGGTGCGTAACTTTTGAATAACCCTGTATATATACATTAAGCCGCTTTTATAGCGCAGCTTCGCGCTCTGCGACGCCCAATCGCCTTTGCCCCCTATCCGCCCAGAGATCATCATGCAGTTGGCACCTTCTGATCTCCTCCTTTACTCCTTGTCGCCAACCTTTCACAGGACGTCCACCCCGTCGCCTTCCGGGAGGAACCCAATCGAAAACCTGCTTGGGCAACCGATCGTCTGCCATCCTTCGCACATGTCCATACCAGACCAACTGCTTGAACCTGATATCTTGTACGATGTCCTTCTCCACACCCATAATCTCGCGCACCTTTTCATTGCGCGGATACGCTCTCTTCTTGATATCCCAGCAGACCTCCGCCAAAAGTCAACCTCAGTTGCCCTAAGCATGCCTTCAGTCATTTTCCTCAGTTGCCAAACCTCACTCCCGTAAGTTAAGATACTCTTCACGATGACGTTGTAAATTTTTCGTTTTGTCTCCTTAGAGATACTCTGATCCCAGAGAACCCTTAGCCTCGTGACAGCCTTCCTACCTTGCACATTCCGATCTTTGATAGCCCGATCCAAATTACCGTCCTTAGGTAACCAAACTCCTAGATATTTATACTCATCACAGTCCTGAATTCTCCGGTCATCCTCCAGTTCGATGCTTTGCTGGTCACGACCGATAACCAACTTTTCCGCCTTTACCACATTAGTTTCCTACATACTCGTATATAAGCCTCTATGTTGATATACGGGACACCTGCCCACAAATCTCAACCCCAGTAGACGGCGCACGTGTGTCGCCGTGTCGCCCGCTACGACGTGGACTCTTTTCGGCTGTCTCGGAGACTTTAACGCAGAGGAAAAAAGTTGGATGGGGCAAAACGCGCGATACAATTATTTTGACTTTCAAGAAGATGAAATTGCCGTCTCCCTCTTCCCTCCTCGTCACCCATCTTCGTCCACCGCTAGACATCCTCCCCACCCCCCTTCCCTCAGACGTCAGAGGGGCGACAACATAAGTTATCTAGAGTCCCTTTATACTAAGAGTTAAGACAATATGAATCCATTTCTGATTGGTTACCGTATTTTAGGCCTCCACAGTGTCACAAACGGGAATGAAGATTACATTTTCACCAATTGCAAATATTATAATCTGGAATGGACCAGGGAATTACGGGTTCGGCAAGGAACAAACGGAATGAGAGAAGGAACGGAGAAAGGAACTTGAGAATGGGCCGATCAAATATTACGAAAAACGTTCAATTTGTGTAATATTTATTCCCGTTTGTGATTCCATGAGGGGGTGTTGTCTTAACTCTCAGTATAAAGGGACTCCAGAGGTATCCACCTGTTGATTCGAGGCAAGTCGGGGATGAGGACCACTGTGCGACGGCCTAAGTGGTAGTGGCAAGGTACTCATTTCGAAGTGGTTACGGGCTGGCCGCTCGGCGGTGCAGGTTAGTATTGGTTAGTATTCGCCGGGCTCCTGACGCTCGGCCGCTCTTCCTCAAGTCAAAGACCTCTCTCTACGTGCTTGCCTCCGCCGAGCCCCCCGCCCTCCTCCGATCTTACCCGCCGCTAATTCCACGTCCCAGCCCCGCTGCCCTCGCCCAAGCCCCCGAATATTCTCAAAATTCCCCGGCCCCCGTCCGTCCCGAGAAAAATTTACACACCGAATTTTTCGTCCTCCGCTACGTTCCTCGAGGCAATTCGTCTCGCGCCTCCGCGCAAATTCTTTTCACGTGACTTTCGTTTTATCGGGATAAATTCTCGCGGATCTACTTCTCCGGGGGACAAATTTCGGAAGTGGTTCCAGCGCATTTTTTTGTTATTCTCGCAAAGTCTGTCGGTAAATTTTGTACTCGCTCGACGTTTTTCTGGTTCCCGAGGAAACTTAACCACCTTCGAAACGTGCCTGTGCTTTAGCAACTTTAAACTTTGTGTGCTTCGTAAGAAACCAAAATACAAAAAAACAACCATTTTGTACTGATCCGTCTTTTTGCTGTCAACTTTTCCCGGTGGTTTTGTGTTATGTCATCGACTCTCATCACACTTAGTGCTGCGTTTTCAAGAAAATTATTGGCCCGAGAAAAATTACCTCTGTAAAAATTGTGCCGCACAACTTTACTCCAAAAATACAGTCCGATCGCTATCACTTCCATGCCGTAACCGCTGTAGTACCATATCTAAGTGACTGTGCGATCCGTTACGTGTCCCTCGTAGAAATTTCAATTGTTGCAATCTTACGGCAGCTCTCAACTTTATTTCGTATTGAATTTTGTCGCACCATCAACGAAAAAATACGGAAGATACCTGATTTCCGATCGTTTCTCCGCGTATATTATCAAAGTGATAAAGTAACACCGAGAATGAGTTAAAGTGGTCGTAGTTGGTAGATTTACTCCTAGGAGAAGTGTCATTCGCATAAAACGCACACGTCCTGTTTTTTTACTCCTCATGCGTGACCTCTACTCGCGGTGGTGAATGACCAAGATTCCGTTGGCAGATCCTGTGCCATGACCGGCAGTGCGGTGAACGCGCGATTGTTTACAAGCCAGGAGGTGACTCACCGCATACCACGCTGATCGCGTGCTGCACCAGGAGACGATCTGATTCAACTTTGACCCACTTTCCGAATCGCGTTGAAAAAGATTTCGAAAAGAATTCTCTCCGAAACTTGAACCGAAGTCCTAAAACACGAATTCGTCATCTTTTCTGCCTTTGGATTCCTCCCTTCATAGTTTTACGTGGTCCCAGATAAGTTCTTTCTCCCCGGAAGTGGAACCGTAGTCGAGGAGCGCTGCGTTCTTGTGCCGTTTTTATACTGAATTTCGGTTTCGGATTTTCGTCGACTTAGAGAGCTTGTGCGGTAATAATCTTTCTCGTAAACAATCTCATGCGTGCGGACTGCGGATGATCTTTTTGCGCAACTTTTTAAAGATAATATAGTATGACCAGTTGAATTTCGGAGTTTAGCTCCTCGAATTTTTTTAGTTTCTTCATTCATTTTTTTAAAAGTTCCGGGTTCCTCGATTTTTAGACTGTACCGAATCGTAGATCTGCCGTTTCGTTAAAAAATGATCAACATAAAATCGCATCAAAAGTTTGCGTTCGAACAGCAATGCTCCCAGTTTAAGTTCGGGAGCTTCCAGTTTTAAAGTTGTTGCCAGAACAGCCAAACATACCGCCTTGATTCTTGCAAATGTGCAGGGTGCAACTCGATACCAAGATTGTATTCGATCGTTCATCAGCGTATTAATTGAATACAGCAAAATGAGATAAAAACAACATCGAAAGATGTCCCACGTTTAGCACAATCATCATTTCCAGTTTACAGTGACGTCTCCAGCTCCACGCAGCCCACTGGACTTTGATTTTTGCACCGTATCAGGAACGAGATTAGCGCGTTGTGCGGATTGAATCTGTGACTCGACAGTCCGAGTTCAGTGGAATTAGAGGCCTTTTTGCGGGTGTTCGGAGATAGATTCGCGATGTACCTTGCAACGTTGTTGGTGGCGCTTTGTTATGAAGGGTTGTTTTTGGTCTCGGTTGCAGCGGCTGCGGGCTCAGAGCTGAAGCAATGGACTCCCGGGGTCGGTAGCTCCTTCCGGATGGAATCGACGCTGCTCCTCAACGAGAAGGACGCCCGGACGGGAAAAGACGTCGGGTACCAGGTCCAAGGAGCCGTCACCGTCGCCTGCGTCTGGCAGAACCCCGACCCCTACGCCACCCCTGACAAGCTCCTCAAAATCGAGGTGAGTCCCATTTTCCTTTCCAACGAGTCCTGTCGGGGAAAAAAAGTTAATCGATGTTAGTGCCAAGAGCCTCCAGCAGCTTGGGAAGAGCCATTGAATGAAGTCAGGATCCTAGAAGGGAGGGGGAGGCTATAAAACTACTTGACATGCCCCTGAGAAGGGAAGCGTGCCACAGAAAAAAATAGATGATGCTGACTACAGAACCTTCTATTCACAGGGCTCATGCAGTTTCGTTGTTACACTTACAGAATTGTTCTGTTGTGAGAACAGAACTTCGATCGTGGGAACAGAGTACTCTGTCCTCATAACGGAAGCTTCTGTGACTGTTACAAAAGAAGTGCAGGAGCCCTGTGAACAGGAGTATTTTTTTCAGTGTGGTCAGCGAGCTGATTATTGAAATTGATAGACACAGCTGTAGACAAAAAATACAGAAGGGATACAGAGGGGTCCTAATCTGCCGCACTAAGGAAAACGCCATATCAGGCGTTCCAAATTTTCCTAGACAAGTCACTAATTATCAACAGCATTTGTGAACATATTTCTTCGAATTTCTCAGGTAATTTTGTTTGTAATTTGATTCAAAAAGTCTAGCATCAGAATTTCCTCGATTTTCCAGATTCTATTAATATTTGAGGTCAATCAGGATTTAATCCCGATTTTATCTGGATTTGAGGAAAAATCGGTCGTAAAGTCAGGATTTGAGAAAAGTCGGCCGTCCGATCAGATTTTTTTTATCGATTTATTAATTTTTGAGTTCTGCTTTCGCATACGCTTATGCAGAAATTTTAATTTTTCTCCGCTAAAAATCAGGATTTGGAAAAATTATGAAATCGGGATTTAGCAGCCAGAAATCAAGAAAAAACAGGTTCTATCAGGATTTCCCAAAATTAAAAAAAATAGACACCCTGTTGGTGGAAGATGGTGGTTGCAATGGACAGAAGATGGTAGATAATAGACTAACTAACGGCAACCCACGAAAGACCCTATATTTAACCCATTATTTTCTCCCTTAGTCATTTAGGAACCACCTATTTCAGCCAATAAGTTCGCTTCATATTCCCTTTGTATTTTTTGTCGATAGCTTTGTCTATCAATTTCAATAATCAGCCCCAAGGCTGAACTTTATGTCAGGCTAAAATCGGCGCAAAAATAACAATTTTTAAAGAAAATTCTCATTAAAAATGGAACAGAACGCTAATTTTTTGCGAGTGAAGTGGGGCAAATCTGAAGCAATTTTTAAGAGGGAAGGGGGTTAACGCTGGCCTTACATGTACCTGACATGAGAAAGGATCAAAAAAAGTGTGACGTCATTTACGGACATCCCGTTGATTTATTAGATAATACCCAATCAGTGCTTTTTGCAGTAGAAGGCGCAGTCTCCATATTAAAATAAGTGTCATCGTAATTTAGACGGATTTAATTCAAATTAATTAACTCAACTTCATTTCATGTTGCCCAATTCCTTCTCAATTTATATTTTTCCAACAGAAAATCGTAAAAATACCTCCCTGAAACTCTCCGTGAATGTCTCCGAGGTTATGGACAACACCCTTACTCACACAATTTCAGTCAAAAAGCTTCTATGTTGTCTGTTAAAAAGAATGAGGCAAACATTAATTTGATGTAGTCGCATCGCAATGTTTCTAACAATAAGCCTGCCCTAGTTAACCAGTATTAAGAATGACTTTATTCTGGCGTTTTAAAGCTTATAGTTATACCATAACCGTGAAAAGTCCTGTAATTTATGTTTTGATTTAAATAATGTTTTACTTGCTGCCTTCAAACATTTTTAAATTCTCAATCGAAGAAAGCAGAGGGACTGAGTTGATCTTTTTTGTTTTAATTTACCCATCAACTTTGGTCAAAACAAAACGCTTTGAATATTCCTAGTTCCGTGTCTTGATAGTTGACATGAGATGCGCATCTTCGGTGTTATGACGTTTTGATACAACTATTACTGCTCTGGGGTTGTCCGTATTGCATATTCAAATTGATGAAGGCGACTTGGCTTCTCTGCCTTCGCAAAGATCTTTATGGCAGTGCACTGTGAGTGAAGGTCGTTGCGGCATTTTACTTCGAGGAGCAGGGAACGCGAAACCAAGGGTCAAAGGGCATCAAAGGATCACCAATCACCGTGGTATTGAGTTTTTTCGAAAAGTTTGATGTGTAGTGATGGAATTTCAGATATGCGAGTTTGAGATGCTCAAGTGTATAGAAGCGTATTCCGAGCGCCCAGTATACATGTTTTCCGTATTGTTAGTATGCTTTTGCGATTTATCAACTCTTCTGGTCCGTTTAATTCAAGGGCTACTCTATTTTGGATCCGTTATTGTTCGAGTAAAGGTTTTTGCTCATTCTTCTTTTCCCCTTTTTTGTGAGGAATAAAGCATGAATGAAATATTTACAAAAAAAAAATAAATCGAAAAAATGACGGGATTTTAATATGTGCCCATATTCGTTCACCCGCACAAAATAGGCAATGAAAATTTGCAACGCCGCAAATTGAGGTATGAATGCTTTTTACCCCACCGTCGCGTCGGTGATGGGGAAATGGGTTATTGCGCACGCGCTAGAGTGCAATATCAGCGGTAATCCTGATCTTATGCCATCAGAACGAAACGACACTGTAGAAGGCGCCCTGAGCAACTATTCCACCACAGAAGTATTGCACAGTATCAGACGAAAATGAAGGCGCTAACGTTTGTAGATCGACTGGTATCGATTACCACTCTGTAGAGTCCCACTGTTCGCGCGATATGTGACTCCTGATTGATTGATTTCTGTGAAACTTTGTGCCAAGGGGTATTATTTGAAAGTCGAATTCGCAGTAAAATTTTCAAAATTAAAAATTCCCAAATGGCGGAAGTGGCACAGAATGCTTTTTTGACGCCTTCGAAATTAGCCGATTTTGCAATCGAGATATCATTCTATTGTTTTTCTCTTCAGTTTTTTTCAAAATCGATGTCCTCTCAGCTAACTGCTAACTTTGACCTCGATATCGGCGTGCTCTTTAACTTTTTTTGCGTCGGAACTGCTTGTTTATTCATTCATGTATTTATAGTTTTATTTCTTTCTCTGAGGAATAATACAATCAAAGTTTATCATCTTTAGGTACACCATAGATACAAACGTGCAAAAGCGAGCTGATAGGTACACAAATTGTCACTTATAATCAGTGCCATTACTACTTACCATGTACATGCTGTTATCCAGGCGCTGATTTTTAACGGAAGTCTTAGTGTGTACTTACCCATATCCGAATTTTCTAACTAAAATTGATTACCGGCTATTGATTATTGTAGCCTTTCGGCTCCAACTCACGTTTGTCCCGACCTAGTTTGTTTGTTTCTTTTTTTGTTTTTTATTACTTCCTTTTTTTTTCTTGTATTGCTAACATATATCAGAGACAATTTTTTCATGTTTTATCTACAGCTCCAATACCCACAGCTGCTCATCAAATCGCGAAAAGCCCCCGCGCCAGAAGGATTTGTAACACACGGCTCGAAATTAGATTCCCTGAAAAATGGGCCGATATTCGTTCACTGGGTCAATGGCAAAATCAAGAATGTGTACACAGTTTCAGGGGAAGACCCTGCTATTGTCAATTTGAAAATTGCTGTCGCCTCTCTCTTTCAGGTAAAGTCTTACTTTGGTATAATGAATTTCACAAAAGCTTGCCTTGCAAAGAAAGTAACTTTTTTCCCTCTTGAAAATAGAGATCAATTTTTCTCTGTCAATTTTCATTCTTATTCATTCTATGATACAATTTTTGCAAAGGTTGAAAAAGCTTTGCCTAGAATCAAAGAAAAGAAATACAAAGAAGATACCTACATTGCTGCCGTTATCGCATCGCTTTCATGTTTACCTTTCCCATGTTATGTGAGAAGAGATATTTATCTTCGTAACTTTTGTAAATTAAAACTAATTTTAGAGACTAATTCGCAAATTATTTAAGAGGGTAGCCGAATTTGACAAGATTTTCAATAATACATTCTACCGTCACTCATGATAATCTGTTTTCGTTTCAGTATCAAACTGGTGACAGTGAAGGACCAAAGGAAGAAATGGATGCATCTGGAGTATGCAAAACTTCTTACGTGTCTATTGATTCCCATACTCTCCTCAAACGGAAAAGCAATTGCAAATTACTTCCACCCTTACCATTCGTTCAGCATCCAGAGAAGGTACGTTTTCGTGTCCTAGGATTTACTAGGATTTACCTCAGGTTATTTTTAGTGTATCCATTCGACAACCAATAATAGTATACGCGCTGTCAGGATCTCTCGACCTTTTTTTTTTTCTTTTCTTTCCTTTTTGTACTAAAGTTCATAAAAAAATTGCTGCACCCATTAATTCCTTTCCAAGTTTTATTTAAAACAATTTCCCATTGATAGGTGCTTATGCATAAGTACAAAGAATTATGGTTTTGCAAATGTTTATACCTGTCTTGGAGAGATCGTGCGAGGTTTTCAAAATTAAAATCTCTCCAGTTCAATATTTTAAGAAAATACAATAATTTTTTGTTTTAGGTCTGGAGTGCGGATGTTGACTCAAAACGAGAAGTTTTCTATGAGTTCAACAAGGACCTTAGCCAGATAAAAAGAATTGCCTCTGAGGAGAGTCATGTCTTTCATGTCGCAGCCCGTGAAGATGTTGGAAGTACAATCACCGCCAGACTTCAACTTTTGAATTCAGGTAATAGAAAATTCCTAATTTTCAGCAAATTTCCTCTCACTGAATTCACACCACGTTTTAGAATGTCCACAGGTAATTCCTGCAATATTTAGGAATTAAATTTTCTCAGATATCTGTATAATGTGAACAATATGGACCACTAGAAAAGTTATGAATTTTAGCATTCTGATTCATGTTTCCTCCTCAGACTTTCATGTACCCAGAGTATGATTTTACCAAGATCATCTTCTAACCAAAATATTAATGTTTTTATACGACACTAGTTACAAAAAAGTCTACAGGAACCTAATTGCGCACTACAGCGGTTTGGGAGGCCACTTAATTGATCAGAGTTCCTTCCCTGCCTTGTGTTGTTCAAAGTCCAAACAATGCACAACAGCCTAGCTGAAGATACCATAGCACCATGGTATATTTTCATCATGCAGAGTCTCTTACAGAGGCCTTCACTGTGTGATAAAATTCAAGCAGTTATGGTTTTTTTCTCCATCTCTTTTAATTTGCGGAAAATTTAGACCTATGCACCGAAAAACGTTAATATCTTGTTCAGAAGTTACTTTTAATCATTTTCTTTGCACATATTGTGTTCTACATGAAATTTTAATGAGGATATATACATATGTGGTACCTATAGTTTGACTCCATGGAACAAACCACATAGAATTGTGTTTACAGGACAGTCTTGTGTTAAGACAACATACATAGCCCACTTATTGAGTTTAAGAGAACAAACACGTTTGGTTTTAGCTTATTATGTTATATATTTTCCTATCATCTTATCATTAGTCTGTATAGCTTAGGTAAGATTTTTATACCTCACCGATATTTCAGTTTCGTTTCAAAATCGTTGACCTCATTTATTACTCCAAATGAATAAGGAAAATTCTTTGAATTAAAGAAAATGTATTGAAAAAAACGTAAACAAATAGGAAAGAACGGAGCCAATATGTGTAAGAAATTTGAAAGTAAAAAACTAATTTAAAATTAGTTTTCCATCTGTGTCATTGGTCTAAAATCATGTTTATTTTAATGAATCTTTGATATTTGGCTTGTGTAATATGCCCTTGGAATTTGCAGGTATTCCGTTCGAGGCCTCTGTTGCTGATGCTCCAAGCGTAGATCAAGCTGTACAAGTTCTCAGCAAAGAGTTGAAACTTTTGCTATCAGGACAATACTTAACGCTGCAGAGAGAAGTTCTGTCGTGTCAAGACGATGCTGACTCCTGTCCCAATGTAAGTTACCTGCAGTACAGTATATTTTGTAGAACAATTGGAATTAATTTTCCAATTAGGAACCATAATTTCTGACTCATTTGAAGAAGCACTTATTTGCGCATGGAAACTAAAGGCACACACGTTGTCCCTAAGATGAGCTGGAAATCGTAGTTCCTAAGGAATTGCAAATTGTAGCCCAATTGCAACTGGTTGTAAAATAATGCAATCCAAGTCTGAATTAATGGACCATATTTTAAGCCTGTAGCACCTCAAACAAGTTACAGATTATTTTACACATAAAGTCTGACGGAGAGATAATTATTCTACTAACTTGGTGACTTTGTGCCACTATTATGATCAAACTATTAAGATTTGTAAAAGTCTGCGTCCTTTTCAGAAGTTTATTTTCAAACTTACTCTTGCAAACAGGCTGCACTGCTAAATTTTGAGAAGAAAATACATTGAAGCATCCATTACCATTATAGCTAATCTAAGAGGTGGCTTGGATACCAAAATCCATGAATAATGCAGGTAGACCCAGGAGTTGCCACATAAACACAATTTTTTCTCACTTTTTTCATCCAGTGCATTTTGATGTAAAAAAACAAGACCTGTGCTGTATGAACATAAGCACAAATCCCTTGTTAAACCAGAACGAGAAAGACTGGAACTCCTTTGTAGTATTTGAAACTATTTCCATAAATTTTAAAAAAAAATTAACAAATTTAAAATGTTCAAACTTTTCTCTTCAAAAGTCACTGTTTTTTCCAACCTATACTAAAATAAAATCTACACAAGCTCGCTTAGGAGCCAGCCTGGATTCGACAGGCCTCATTCAAAAACTTTAAAAAATTAAAAACTCGAGGGGCTAAAAGCTTTCAATCCAAGAAGTTTTAAGAAACTAGTCTCAGACTCATTACTTATCCTCCTCAATCTTGGGTCTTAGTTGAGAGCCATATCTAGGACAAAAATTGACCGGCGAGTACCTAGAGATTGCTTTGCAGGCTTAAAATGACGGGATTCTAATTGTCAGCGTAGCTATCAAAAAGTTTTTTTAATCACTTTCAACCATTCAAAGTGGCATATTACATAGCTTTAAATGAATGCTTGAAAACAAACAGAAAATTAGCTAGTCTAAAGAAATCATTTGAACTACTTTTCAATTGACTATTGAGGAAAACTAATTTTTTGTTTTCATCTCTCTGCTCGCCCCTGTGGCCAAGCGTATTTTTATTACAATAACTCTGTTTTTTTTCCTTTTCTAACTGTTCTTCTCTTATTTTTTTATTATTTTTCAGTTAGCAAAGCTTATCAAAGAGAATCGGGAGGCACTGCATGGCAAGAATTTTGGAACAACGAGATCAGCTTCACTTTTCATCAAACTCATCAAAGCAGTGAGGAATGGGAAGAAGGAGGAAATCATTAAAGTCATGAAACACTCCAAAAATGCCAATCTTCTGTAAGTTCCAATAATTTTCCTTTATCTTCCTAGTCTCTCCATAAGAAGCTATTTTCTGTAAGCGAGTCCTGATGGTGTACTCATAGGGCATAAATTTCCGCCATGCAAGTCGCTGCACATGTACAAATTAATGTCTATGACTCAGTAACTTTGATTTTATCAAAAATACCTGAAGAAATCACATATTTTTCGGGAAAAGTAGTGGCCTCAACTTATCAGTAAGGAGCTGGTTTGAAAATTTTAACCTTGGTTAAGTGTCATAGAAAGTTTTTACTTCGAGAGGCTATGGTAAATATTCAGCTGATTTTCCAAATTTACCTACTCTTGCTCTACATACATTCCTGGAATTGTGTCTCTAAGATGAATTCTTCAAGAAATTTTTTATTTGATCATCTTATTCTAACCTAGTTCTATTGGAGCTCTAGAAATGTTGTCTGTGATTTATCATTCAAGATCCCACAATTTTACTAAATATATCTAACACCATGAATCTATTTCAGTTATTCAATTGAAAATGTGATCCTTGTAATATCATGTTTGTTAAAAATCAAATTTATTTAAATTTTACCTAGTGATGTTTTGTTGAAGCTTTAATTTCCAATCCCTAATTCATTTTTGCAGGCCTCAGTTGTACGATGTGTTGGGAACAGCTCAGACAATTACCGCTCACGAAGCTGCGATGAAGCTACTCAACTTGAACAGTGAGGCAGATGTTGACAAGGCTGAAAGGTATTTTTGGGCACTTGCTCTGGGTTCACAACCGCTGCAGGCTGTGATTCAAGGTGACTATTTTTTCTAATCACTTGTAGTTATATCCTTTTAAACAGATGAACTAAAAAAGTTAACTCACCAAATGGCATTAAAAGGTCTAAACGTTTTTCATTTATGTTTTCAAACTTCAAATAAAAAATTTACCTCACAGTCGCTTGTTTTAATAATCAGTGCAAGGGCTCCAAAATAGCCAAATTGCGAATAATCACTGATTGGAAGATACATAAAATCTGGATATTAAACAGATACTCGTAGCTGTAAATAGTTTAAAAAAGTGCGTTCTTTCTTTTTACTGAAAATGTCAGCTCATTTTCGAAATAATTATGTACAAAGCTGATTTTAAGTTAATAAAATAAAATAGTTTTATGTTTCAGATTTGTCAGCATTAATTGAGAAACCAATCAAAAGTGACAAGTTACGAGAAACAATGACGCTGACTTTGGCAGCTATGGCAAACCGATTTCTGCAATTGAAAGAGTCGGATACCACACTCAATAAACAGTTGAAGGAACGAGAAGTATGACAAAGTCACATTATTAAATACTTCTTTCATTTTTACCTTTTGACGAAGGATAAGGCACCTTTCAATTACAAGCCTAGTATGAATTATTCTTTAGTGTCCGCTTGGTGAAAAATGTACATAAACCAATTAAGCAGGCGTGAAATCTCAATATTCAGATCTGCTTTTCTCAAAACTGGCACCTTATAAGTTGATTTTCCAAGCTAATGAAGCTCAGCAGGTCGTATAGAAAATCACTTATAAAAATAACCAAATTTTCTAGCGCTTGATTTTTTTGTATTTCTCTCCATGTCCCTTTAGACAGTCTTACTTAGCACTAAATATCTAATCCAAAAAAATGGTTGTATGGAAGTTCGATCTCCTGCCTGTGATTGAACTAGCTGTTGATTAATTCAGATTTCTAAATTCTTTGCACCTACTTAAAAGGTATTAAGTGCACACTTGATGATATTTCTCCTTATGGTTTTAATAAAATTGAGTCGAGAGGTGAACATAAGCATTGTATAGTATTAAAAAATTACAAAGTGAGGAACTGTTCTATGTCTTGAAAAAAAAAAAAAAACTTTCCTCTTATGATGATATGAAGTCATTAACTTCAATTTAATTTTTTAGGAGGTGGTAGCAGTTCAAAAATTATTGTCTAAAAAATTATCCGCATGCAAAGACACAGATGAATTTTGCCAACTGATGTACCTTCGAGCTATGAAAAATCTCGGCAATGAAACCTCAATCCCTCAAGTACTTGAGTTTGCTTTCAAAGGATCACGAAAGTAAGATTCTTCTGTCATTTATTCCTATTTCTCCCATATTCGTTAATCAAGCATGAACCAAGGCCATTTGGCAGAATAAAATAAAGCATGTAGAAATTCATCTGGCTGCGCCATTCTCATTGAATCACTGAACTTTTTGTGTTTGTAACATCATACTGTAAATCATAGTAAGGTGTAACACTGGTTTTTTCACTGAAATTTGCAATCGTTTCAATGTTTCAGTGCATTATTATCATTATATTTTAAATCTAAATGATTTTAGATGAACTGTAAATTTTCTATCCCATTATCAAAGAAAGTCTCTTGTCAAAACTCACATTACCTACGCTTTTTTTCACAAAGTAATTTAGTATTGTCGTATAGCATCCAAATTTCATAAGAATCATGACTAAATTTACTATGTACTTCTCTTTGTTTTCAGAGTGAGTGTTGCAGCAATGAAAACGCTGAAGTCCTTTCCCTCCAAGTTCTGGGATGCAAATGTTTTGAGGTCAGCAGAGAAAATCTACTTCCAGCTGAGCAAGCTTTTTGATAGCAGTGCTCGAACACTGGCCATTGACATTTTGTTAGAGTCTAATCCATCTGATGCGACTCTTAAACACCTACTTTTCTCACTAACATCAAGTGATCCTGTTTATGAGGTCAAACAGTATTTGCTTCAGCGATTGAGACAATTTGCAGACAAGTAAGTGTTAACTCAATTGTACTGTGATATTGTTAGTTAGTTTGTTAGTATATTTTAAGACATTCAGCGTCACAGGCTATTAACGTCTTTATAAAGAATTTTGAAAATGGGAGTATATACGAAAATTTAGATTTTTAAATTAAGAGAAGTGAAGAGTTTCAGAATTTTGGTAGTAACATTGGGTTCATCGCATGTAAGTGGGTTTGTATTTCTGTTGATTGTAGGGGAGTAGATCTGTGATTGGAGATATCTGAGGGCAGAGCAGTCCATAATTAATATTTTAATTTAAGGGAAGAGGTGTACATAATTTTATTCCGGATATTATTTAATTTTTTTCAGACTTACGGTTCATTCTAAAAAAAAGTAATGGAATTTTATAGTTGCTAGCACTAGTGCCCTTTGAACCCCCATCACTCACTCTTCAAGTTCATAATGATAGAAACGGAATAATTTTTGTAAAAATCCTACCAGTTACATCTAGCTTCTGTCTGTTTCTCAAGTAACCATAACTGTATGGGAGTGGGAAAGTTGGGAGCAGAAACCCACTTAGAATGAGATTTTAATTATTCCAGAATGTATCCATTTAGGCCTTAAAATCTAATACACTTTAGATTAGGTAGTGACAAAAACTCTACCAATCATAACTTACCATTTTCTGTCCATATTTTCCAATTTTGCACTCCATTTTTATCTTTGCAACACATTTTCTCATTCAAGTGGTATTCTTTTTAGTGATGCTGAGTTTGCAGCAAGGATAAAGAGGATCGTAAACTCAGCTGGACTTAACCACTATGGAGCATTGGCGCAACGTGGAATGACAACTGCTTTTACAAGACCCTTTATGAGTCACCCTAGTGCCAATGGCTCATTACTCACAATTCAAGAAGTCTCTGGAGGAATACTCAAGAGAGGGATTGTGGATGTTGTGATTGATAGCAAAGAAAAATCTCACACTATTTTCAGTGTAAGTTTATTAACGATGGGTCAGTTGTGCTGGTCACAGAAATCATAGAATCGTGGTTTGATGCGTGATTCTCGTAGATTAGCTAAAAATACTTAGATATGTCCAAACCGCAACTTTCTGTGTTTAATATTAACCAAGATATCTCCCTTTGAAAAGTCGGGTTTTTGACATCATCCACCAAAAAATGTGAGCAAATGTGTGTTTCCCTAATTGATGAAAGCAAGGTGGAAGAAATCAAGGGTATCACTACCACGGTGGATGACGTCAAGAACCCGACTTTTCAAATGGAGATATCTTGGTTAATATTGAATGTATGTATAGATGCTTGGACAGATCTTATTATTCTTAGCTAATCTACAATAATCAAGCATCAAAACACGATTCTGTGACCAGCGCCCATTATTGTTAGTCTTTTCAAAGTTTTTTTTAGTTTAGAAACTTGAAAAAACTTTATCATTTGTGCATACTGTTTCTTTTTTAAGTATCAGTTCTCATCTTTCTAGTTTAATTTCTTTTTGTGATTCCAAATATAAAAAAGAATGCCAAGAACGCTGTGAATTCTGAGAAAATGTTCCAGGCTTTAAGCGAAAAACAATTAGTTATCAAGGATTCGCAAAACAGATGAGAGTTTTGGCTGGTTTTTCAAAATTTGGCCACTGCATACTGTCAGTGTAACAAAAATTTACTAAAAACCTTTGGAATTCTGGGAATTTCCCCAACTCTGAAAAGTCAGGGAAATGTTATGGGATTTTGCAGTGGAACCTTGGAATTCTTTCTTCAGGACGATATGTTTTACTATTTTCGATATTGGGAGACTGTGCTTAGGATTTTTTGTGAAACGTAAGTACTTAGTCCTACAAAATTGTGCCAATTAAAAAAAATATATTGATAAGTCATGTAAAATTCGGGCAATTTTGTAGTCAAAAACATTGGAAAGTCATGGAAAAGTCAGGAAATTATTGAAGTCAAGAAAGCTTTTCATCCTGTAGCTGTGTTAAAGTGATGAAAATTCTGGAATAATTAATATTTATCCATTCATTTTGAATTTGTTTGCAGTTGGGATTATTTGCTGGAGGTCTGAGTTCGTTTGTCTCCTCAGATGACTCGACAAATTCACCTGAGGAAGGTGAGGAAGCAGCAACGGCAGGCATGGAGCTGACAGTCATGGGAGTTCAAATTCGGCCTTTTGTCTTTTTCAATGGTCAGGGAGAGCTTATGGGCCACGTCTGGTCCGGAACTGGATCAGAGAAAACACCTGCTTATCAGGTATTAATTTCTCTTCTCTTATTTAAGAAATAAAAATAGCCTTTGGATCAACCAAATATTTAACTTGAAACAACTATAAACTCGGAATAACTCGCATGTCCTTATCTCAAAATTCCTGCAGAGGTGTGTAAGACATTGTCCCACCTTCAGTGTGACCTCTTCATTTCAGTCGCACTGAAGATGGGACACTTGTAATGTCTCTGTGGAAATTTTAAAGTATTGACATCCAAGTCCGGAAGAGAGGCTGCAAAGAAGATGCTTGATTGGGTTCCTCCTGGGAGGAGACGAAGGAGACGCTCAGTGACAGGGTGGCAACAGGGGGTGTTAAATGAGATGAGGGAGTGTCAACTCCCTGATAGATTGTGGGAAGACCGAGTTTCGTGGCAAGTAGGCGGCGCAAAAAGCTCGAGGGCGCTATAAAAGTGATTCATGTAAGCACATCCAAGTCAGTTTGGTTTTATTATATCTCTTTTAAGTACTTACTTAATTTTTGTATGGTTTGTTTCTCTGATAAGGTCATCACCTTGCTGATCCTTTATTATATTTATTGCTGAAAAAAGGGGATGTAAACAAAAATTAAGATTTGTGGGAAGCAGGTTTAAAATTTTAGTCAGTTCCAACAGATACCTTAGGTATTTAATTGTGTAAACAAAGGTAAATTTCAATATTAAATGTGTTAAATTTTGAAAAACACAGTAACAAATCTTAATTGTTAATACAGTCATTTGTTCTCAAAGAGTGCAAACAGCCAGGTTAAGTTATGTCTCTTATCCTGGCAGACCAATGATAGGATCTAAAAGTTACAAATTTTTGGGTTTGAAATATATGAAATACATAAGTATATTCTTTCAACATCGTTAAATCTCTCTCTCTCCCCGTTATGAGTTCAGCTAGTAGACTATTTTCAGTTTTATCTTATTTTTTAGGTTCCCTTTAGCCCTTATTCTAATTCTAATTAATTTTTTTTCAGGCTTTAGGATTATTGCAAGATTCGCTTCTGTACATTCCTCTGGGCACTGGTACGGTTGCCCAAATTACCTTGCTGGGAGGTATCTCATTTGATCTCTCTGGGCAGATTCAATTTAGTCTTTGGAATCGAAATGCTCACTCACTAGTAGAAAAAAAGTAAGTTTTGCTCTTGTAAAATGTTGATTTTGAAATAACTTAGAATAAGTCTAGATTTCCTATTGTAACTTGAAAAAATTGATTTCAAATACATTTTTGGTCAAATATCAAGGATTTGATGCCAAGAGTATGAATGTGTTGAACATGTGTGTGCCCTCTCATTTCAAAATTTCAGGTTATAATTTTTTGGATCCTCTTAAATTCTCTGAATCGCATCAAAGAAATAGATTATTTAGAAATTTCACGCATAGAGAAGTGATATTTTAAAAAACCAATGATTTTGCAAGTCAGACACTCCTTATTACCAATCTTTTTTGTAACTAATCCTACAATGCAAGTTTTTAGATCTCGCTCGTTAATTTTAACAAGGTAGGTTCCATTAAGGCTGAATGTGAGATATTCTCAAATTTTTAACTGAAGTTGAAAATTTAACTTTGTTTATGAGTGTACTGTTTATTTTCTCCCAGAAACAGTATCTAACAAAGCATATTTGTAGAAACTGCAAAAACTGAGAACAATTGATAGCAAATATAAGAATTAACAGAAAAACATTGTAAGAAGCTTTATTTTGTCAAATCAAAGTTAACAGAAACAAATTAGACATAAAGAATATGGTTGTCAAGTTGAAACAGTTGAAATTTGACCCTTGTTGGATTTTGGAGCTTCAAATAACTAAACTCTGTAATTCTTACATTTTTTCTTAAGACGGAGCTCTTTATTTCCATTTTTCCCAGTTTTTCTAAACGCTCCAAAAATTTTAAAATCCAGATTGTCAATTGGATACGATGTACACTTCCACTCATACCAGAGTCAAAATTAAACATTTTAATTCTGTTTTTATGTATTGCAGTGCTGGTGTATCATTACAAGGACTCGTGAAAGTTGATTCTGCTTATGTCAGGAGTCAAATAGAATTTCAAGTAGGAACAGAAGTCAAGCTGAATTTAGTTTCTGACATAGACTTCTATAGCAAAGTTGCTCTCTGTATGCAGCTGAAACAATTAGATTCATTAATTAGGTAAGTTATCATCAGGTTTAAAAAATTCCTTTGACAATTTTCATATTTAATGCAGAGCTAACAAGTTTTGAATCAAGTCGAAGTTCAAATAGATTTATCATGGAGAATTTGCTCTACTAATAATTAATCTAGGAGTTCTCATATTCCAGGATAGAAAGATGGACCAAGATTGAAACCTGCAGGGAAGGAAAGCATATTGCTAAGTTAAATTAGATTCTTTGGGATCAAAGTATTCCCAAAGAAAAATAGATATTGATCCATAACACCATAATCAAAAGCATTCTGACCTGCGGCAGTGAAATATAGCTCATGAAAGATTGCACCCTAAGGATTCCTAGGGAATCTGAAATGGATTTCTGGCAAAGATCAGCTGAATCTCGAGAAGGGATCATGTAAGGAACGAAAGAGTGCTTGAGATAATGAATGCCGAGCAGAACATCGTGCATGAAATTATGACCGAACAGCTGGTGTGGTATGGTCATATTCAACGAATGGCAGATGACAGATTGCCTAAGAAGGTACCAGATTGGGTTCCTCCTGGGAAGAGATGTAGGAAATGCTCAGCAAAATCGGGGATATAGGTGGCGATTAGGTGTCACTGAGCACCCGGGGGCGCAGGAAAAGTGACTTTTATGCATGCATGTATGTATGTATGCACAGAGCCTTTCATTCCGAAGCTTATGAAATTCATCACAAAGTATTTGAGCAATTCAATTTTCATTATGATAACCAGCAGTTTTCAATTTAATTTTTCTCTTATGTAGTTTATCGGGCTGTTTCGCTCATGCAGTAGCTTTTCATTTATGGATTTGATCATATACCATTTTGATGATTCTAAATTTTCCATCCTGTTGTCAGAATTTCAAAATGACTGTCTTAGTTTTACTTTGAATCGTCCACTTTTTTCATTACATTGCTGTATACTACGAAGAAAAAAATCCTGTCGGATTTTTGGCCACATGAGGTTCTGGAAGAATGTATGCTTCGTTTTGTACTATGATTTTGTTGGGTAAGGAATAAATGTCTCAAGGCCCTCACACACACTTATTAATTATTAATGATAAATGTTTTGTCATTTTGCAGGCATAATATCTTCAAAGTTGAGAGAATCCCTGGAAGCAAGCACAGGCTACGGAAGTCAACATATCGATTTGTCAAAGTTCCTGGACGATGTTATTATCTCAACCAGAAAAATAATGATATGTGTCGTGTCATATTTAAAAATACGTAGCAAGTCGTTGAGTAACAAACAACATTAGGAACAAATTTTTAATTTATGCTCAGTCATTTTCTGACTCAGGGTTGCCTAGTTCCTAAAAGGCATGTCTTAAAAGGAATTCCAAGGTCATTTTTTTCCTTCCTTTTTTTGTAAATGAGTAACAGAAAAGTCTTTTGCTCACATTTTAGCATTTTTGTCGGAAGAAGTGAAGAATTTCATGCTCTCTCTAGTTTATATACCAATTGTAATTCTGACATCTTTAAAGAATCTCATTAATTTTTACTGTAGGTATCCAGATCTTATGATTATATTTACTGTGATGAATTTGAAAAAGAAATTACATAGTTATTTTTGATTATGTCAGTTTTTCCCTAACTATCTCATTAGTTTGGGCCTTTCCTCTGCAGCTAAAGTAAAAAATATTCCACCTTGAATGCACCACCTTTTGCGCATTATACATTTGATGACTGAAGTAAAAAAAATGTATCTCAGGTTTTGAAGTTGTAAGTCTCTGCCCTTTTTTTTCTTTTTTTTTTCTATATTAATATATAATAAAGGAAAATAACCAACAGTTTCTATCGAGACTTTCTAAGAATTCTCCCCATTTATTCCAAAGAAAAAAAAAATTAAGGAAACAACTCAACGAAAATAAAATATAGGTAATCAGAGATTGGTAGATCCTGCAATTAAAGTGTTTGCCTGTAGAAGGACGTCCTCAAAAAATATGAGTTTTGAACGTAACTTATTTAAAGGGTTGGAAAAGTGGCTTTGTACATTGTGGCCATTAATTTCGCATTGGAGCGTTGGATCAACATAAAAACATGACAGTTCATTTCCAAAGATGTGCTGATGCTGTATAATTGATTTTCATAACAAACACCTATTTTACAGTATGCCCTTTCACAAGCAAACTCTTCAATTGAGATTCGCATTTAGCCATTGATATATTTAATTATGATGATTCGTCCCATCATTGGATGAAATTGTTAAACCCTTTTATTCTTGAAGATAAGCTTTAAATTTCATAGAATATGTATTTTTTTGTAATGTTAAAATTACTTATGCTCTTATTGTGAGATGTAAGTAAGTATATTCTGTTTATGGATTCCACCATTTGTGCCTTTAACTGTGAAGTCCTGAAATTTTAAATTTTTTGTGGATTCTGAAGAGAATATTTGGAGAATTTTTCTCCCTCTTCTTATTTTTTACTTCTCATTTTATATGATCATTGAACAAAGTCTCAATCAGCAGATCAGTGTATGTAAAGATTGTTACTTTAGTTTTATGTTTTGTTTACTCATCATTCAAAATACTTTTTGTTTGTTATTGTTTCTCTCTTGTTGGCCCAGGTTTAACATAGGTTCTAAAAGTACCTGCCAAGTTTGATGTTTCCCTAAGAGCTCCCAATAATATTTCCCTTTAAAATGAAATATTTTGTTGTTATTGTGATTGTGCCTCTCTTAGTTCCAAAATTCAATTAAATCAAATATTTTTAAATATTATTTTAAATGAACAGGCTATAATATTCAGGCAAAATTTCCATTTATCAAATACATGTTATTTTCTGTAGTCTGAAAAATTGTTTAGTTTTAATATTTTCCATGTAAATTATTACGATTTCTTTCCTTGTCATATTTTGTGTCAATCAGTTTGAAGAGGCAACTAAATAGGAATTCATACTTTTCTGTAAAATTTCCAAGATCTCCTCAATTCTTTTGAGGATATTGAAAATTATGTCTCATACACCTCAGCTCCAGGAGAGATTCTCATTTTGTATAGGAAATTGCAGGTACTCTTGGCACTGTATTTTATACTGTCAATTTTTTCCTCCTAGTTATTCATTCACGTTCCCTATTTTTTAATCTTTAATGTACGTATGATCAAAAGTTGATTATTTGCTTTGCATAATATGAAATTCAAACACAGTTAATTGGACGTATTTCTGTCAAATGGAACTAAGCGCCATCGGGGTAGGAAGGTAGAGGGGGGCTTCGATTGGCGGCGGAACTGGGCGTTGGGCTCATTCGTTCCTATACTCGCAATGCTTTTCCATGACGCTTAGTTCCGTTTGACAGAACGCGCTATCCGTATTCTGAATTCCTTAAAAGGAACTCAGATTGGCGTTTAGTTCCGTTTGGCGGAAATACGTCCAATTGATGAACATAATTTAGGTCATCATGAATTTTAATGAACTCTTTCAGAATTCACTACTTTCTTAATCTAATTTTATTTTAAAAGCAGCCCATCATAGAAAATGGTTTAAAAAAGAATATGTAAACTAACCAAACCAAGCAAAAATAGCACTATGGCACATTTTTGAATAAAAAGAGCTTAAAGAAGTTAGTTTTGAACTTAACTAGTCATACATTCTGTCCTGTCCAAGATTCAAAATTTTACTTTGAATGTGTAAGTGGTGTAAAACTCTATACGCATTCAAAAGTAAGTCTTGGGAAGGAATAAAAGTTCCAATCTATCTGTCTTTGTTCCAACTTGACTTAGGTAGCTTAGTTTACCTCTGCTTAGCACACTTCAAATGACCATTAAATTCCTATTATGATGAGGAAAGAGAGCTGCAACAGAAATTATTGCACGTTTGCCATCCTTATCATCTTTGAGTTTGCAATTTGTTTTGGTTAATGGTAACTTACTCATTGTTTTTCCTCTTTTTTATGTAATTTTTATAATATGTTAAAGTAGTGTTAGTCAATTTGCATTTATTATTTTTTGTTATATGAAATGTTAAGTATTAAGTAGGTATGTAAAAAATTGTTCCTGCGATACATTAGTCAAACAATGTAAAACAGGGAAACCTTCAATATTTGACATTTTGTAAAATTATCCCTATGGAGACTTCAATACCTGACGTTCGAAAACTATTTTTACCATTTATTCAATGATTTATAATGTTAATTGATGTTTTGTACAGAGGTATTTGTTGTGTCTGGATGTCCAAGTTATTTTGAACAAAATGAACTCCATTTTATTTCTCATATTCCCGTTTTCTTCATCTACCTATCACAAGTTTCATTTCATTACCTATGTATGAAATCCTGTGCATTGGACCCATTCATTACTCTTAACTCTTAGATGCCCAAGCTGGGTCAAAAGCAACCTGAAGCTCGCTAAAAGCACCTGCCCTGGGAGTTGTATCATTTTATGGAGCCGATACTTACAATCTTCAGGTAGAGGTCTAGAAATACTACTACTAACAAGTCACTCTTATAGCATAAGGTCTAGAAATACATTGTAAAAAAAGAATCAATCATCAAATTGAAAAAAAGAAAAAAATCTAGTGTCGGGAAGTTTTTTGACAACTATCCTTAGAAATCCCAAGCCAGGTCAAATTGGTCTGACAATCTCTTTCTGGGCGAGTTGTAGGGTCATTACATACAAACGAGCTTTGGATATGTCGCAGGCAAGTAGTCAAATCAGGCATCTCATCAAATGCCTAGGCAGTTAGTAAAATTTTGACATTTTACGAAATTTTGTAAGATTATGGTGATGAGTGCACGATTTTTCAATTATTTGGGGGAAAAAAAAACATCAAATCTACAAACTCTTCTTGTTCCTTCCTTTTCAAATACCTCTTATGTATTTAAATGTTGAAATTGTAAACAATTTGTATTTGATAACAAGCCAAAATTCCTAAGATTAATGTTCGTTCGGGAGCTAAAAATTGTTTAAAATACTATTATATCATGCAAATTTTTACAGAGAATTCTTTTCTTACGAGAGCAATGAATTATTTTTTACTATTTGCCCAGGCATTTGACAAAACGCCTGATTTGACTATTTATCTGCGACATAAAAATGTCTAAAAATATATCCTAAAAAAAGAATCTGACATTAAATTGGATAAATAAGAAAAACCCGACTCCTAACTTAGACAAAATAGGAGAAACGCAATCGGGCCTCGTTATTCAACTTTTCTGAGCGATACCTACCTCTCTGGCAGCATAGATCAGAGCATTACGAGTTAACGCTTTATGCCATCGCGCCTTCAATTTTCTAGATACAATACGGACATCCGTCTAGTACAAATAGTCGTATCCCTGCGCCGTCATCAACGCACGTCCTCCCTTTGCACTTATTCTTCCAATTGATGACAACTCCTTGATGCAACTACTCGGCTCGACGTTTATCTGTGTTGCATATGTAGAAAATTGAAGGGGCGCTCACTTGCCTCACGCAAGTTGCATTCGCTGACAAGCAGGGTAGCACGGGTGAAATGAAAAATATGAAACATCGAAATTTTCCGAGAAATATTTCATGAAATTTCACAAAATTGTACAAAATGTGAAAAATATGAAACATTAAACATTTCCGTGAAATCTTTTATAAAATTTCACAAAATTGTGAAAAATATAAAAGAATACGAAATATATTTTCAGGGGCTGGGTATGCAACCTGCACTAAAAGACACCATAAAGGAAAAACCCGTCGCCTTTCATTTAATTTTGCACTGAATTTCGAAAATTATTTTTCAATATTTTTCTGAAATTTCAATATTTTATTTTTCATGAAAAATTGCAACCCTGCTGGCAAGGCGGTGCGATGTTTCGATGAGAAAGGCTCGCGTGAGAAAGGCGCCTGCGGCAATACTTGTGCGGTCGTACGGTTCGCCGCACTCGTTCTACCCCGAAATCTCGGGCGTAGGAAAAGTGTTCATTTCATGTTTTCCTGAATCCTGAGGATATGGAAGCATGAGGGTGAGGGTGGATTTCCCGAGAGGCCCTACGCACAATATTGCCGTTCGTGGTTTGACATTGAATACTGCCGTGATAGCGAATAGAACGCCTAAAGTGCGAAAATTAAGTTTTGAGAAAATGAGCCCAGTTCTGCTGGGGAAACCCCAGGGCCTCATCGGGGCGGGAAGCGCATCTCTGTGTTTTTTAAGGGTAATTTCAACGCTTCGGTTCAGCCGACGACGCTAGTGCAAGTTTCCTCGCTTTAAAGAAATTTTTTGAGTCTGAAAAGAAGATAGGGTTTTATGCAATTTTTGCGTTGAGGGGGAGTGCTCCTTCCCTTTTTTACCAGAATTGTAAAACTTAGGTATAATAACATTAACATATAACTATACTTTTTCCTTCACTCATGCGATTCCTGCAAATCCTCACATTCTTAGTGTTTTCATTACTGAAGAAGAATTCAAAATATTAAAAAAAAAAGTTAAAAATATTAATTGATTACAGGAAAATTGGAAGAATGCTCTTTTATCGTTACAATTAATGAATTCAGTGTTTATAGTTGAGGAAATTAGCTTAAAATTACCTACACCATACATAATACTTATGGATTCTCAAAATTTTCCGGGGGAGGGGCTCAGAAAAACAGTTATCATCCCTAGAACCTCGAGCTAGGCCGACACTCCCCCGGACAACTCGGAATATGTGTGCCTCACTTTCAGAGTTTTGAGATGCTCCTATAATTAAAGTCAGTCTGAGCTGCAGTCGAACATTATTATCCTTTGGACTCGTTGAAAATTTATGAGGAGGCTGAATTTGACCGTATACCGATTCAAGATTGGAATTAGGATTTACCTACCAGAATGCTGCCATGCGAAACAGAGGAAAGCCTAATGAGGTTTTAGACGTTATCAAATTTCCCTTGATTAAATACGAATTTTCGGGGAAATCTGTGAATATTTCTCCTCTCGTTTTTCAAAGAATTTTTTTCGCAATCGGATCTTAATTATCTAAAAATTTCAAACAAAATAATGAAAAAATTCTCATGATGCACCCTACTGACATAGGCGTAGCTAGGGGGGTCCTGGGGGGGGGGGCTGCCCCCCCCCAGAAAAACGAGATCCTCCATTCTTCACCCCCCCCCCCGCTCTCTTCACCACGAGAGGTGGTCCCATGCCCCCCCCCCCCCAGAGAAATTTCCTAGCTACGCCCCTGACTACTAATTATGTACCTATCGAGGAGATTTTGATTCCTTCCAACAAGGAAAACTATTTTATTGGCGGTTCTTCGTAACTGAGGGAAAAAAAAATCGTTGCGTCAAGGAAACGACTTACAGCCACAAGTAGAGTTCTTTATTTGTGACGAAACCCCCAACAACGATAAAACTTTGTGTACACATCTTAGATCTAATTCAATTATTCGGAATGAAATGTGAATGTGAAAAAACAGTGTGACATTTAATGAGCGAGGGAAGAGAGGTAAACACATTTTGATTTGGAGTAGGTAGTTAACAGGAGTAACTTAAAAGGAAGACTTGAACGGCAGGAGAGACATTTTAATATAATTAAGGATTTGTGTTTGTATAAAGCACATAAGTCGTTTACTGCGAGAGAGACCCCACGAGATTATTCGAAAAATCTGGCATCAGTGTAACGTGTGATCACAGAACAGATAAGGTGCGAGCAAATCGTCAAAATTCGGAAGCCGGCCGGAGGCTAGCTCGCGAGCCCCTCTGGTGGCGGGAAAAGCTACCCTCTGCGAAACTGATCACTGTCACGGACGCCCGAGGCTGAGAACGAGTCTGTCCTTGAAAAGATTCGGCCAGCGTCACTCACTTGAGTCGCATTCGGTGAACGTCTCGGTCGCGCACGCGTCGGCCGCCTTGGCTCCCCAACGTCCCTTCAAAATTATTAGAGTTTCCTTTGAGTTTTCTTCTCATTTGTCGGTAATTAAGTCTCGTGTGTTTCTTTATGAAGTGTGTCGATAATCTGTGCCGTGTTTAACGCTTCTGTTTCTTGAATTCACTCACCGTGAGGTCTCGAGGTTTTGTCGGTACACGCGTTCGGAAGTTCGGAACTGCATCGCGCGATTCGCCTTCCGTCTCGTCATGTTTTTCATTTTGATCGCATCGTTTTGTATTTCGTATGCGTTGTTTTGTATTTCGTCGTGCAATTAAATCGTGCGGAAATTCGGTTTGTCGTGGTGTGATTTCGTTTGGAGATGTGGACATTTCGCGTCGGTTTCTCCGGTCAAAGCGAAGCTTTTCAACTTCACGCAGAACTGAATCTTGTAATGGGCTCTCTCGATGGGAAATTTTGGCTACTACTGCTTCTGTTTATCACGGTTTGGTCTGTGATCGAGGTTTGAGATAATTTACTTACTTCTGATTTAAATTCTGCCCAACTAAGGTGTAAATATGTATTACTTGTCATGTGATCTACCTTTGTGATTTTCCTGTTTCTTTCTCTCTTCATTCATTCCTCTTCTTTCATACCACAACCCACTGGAAGGAAATTTTGCCAAGTTTTTAAATGGAGAGGCTTGGAGGACAAAGCGCACAGAAATTTTTTGAATTTTTTCTATTCCAAGAAATATGTGTTTCTAGTAGTTTCAAAATTTCGTGGGGCCTAATGGCGGAAAGGAAGTTCAAACTCACTTTTTGATGCTTTAAAGTTGGATTTTAGTTTTGAGTTTTCTAAGAACATGCCTACTCTCAAATTAGATTTAGATGAGTTTATGAATATCTCAATTTTTTCAAAACCTGTACCTACTGAATGAGCCTTGTCCCCAAGCCCCTCCATGAATATTTTTGAACCCTCTCATTTCAGGTTACCAATATAGACTCGCCACGCTACCTTTCCATCATCTGAGAATTCCTAGGTTGTTCAATGAAAATAATATGAATTTTTCATTTACATTGTGTCTTTCATTTGTACCTTCAGATGGTAATTTCGCGCAAGTTTTGTCTGCTTTGAAAAGAGTAGGAAAGTATGTTGATTGGAGAGAAATCGACGACTCCTTTTTTGTTTTTTTTCCCCAGTAGAAAATGAAATTGTTATTTTTTCAAAACGTCTCGGTTTTTTTATTTTATTGCAGCCTCTCCTTATGTTACTTCATTGGTTGATTAAATCGTTCATTATTACTTGAAGGCTCCACGTATGATCAATGTGAGCTATAAGTCCATCGAGGAAGGTTGAGTCGTTGAATTGAATTGGGATTTGTATGTTTCTGTCATCTCGAGCTTTCCTTTTATTCCTCATCTTTCTTTTTGCATTTTGAAGTGTCTAACTGGAACTTATCATTTCAACCCAATCGTACAAGCTCTTGCTTGCCCCCCCCCCCCCCCCCCTCAACTTTCCTTTTCGCAGATTTTCAAGGGATTAATTTTCCAACGTGAGAAAATCCCGTGTAAAATTTGAGCAATTTCATTGAAACAGAGAAGTTTCGATACATTTTTAGTAATTAAAAAATGCTGCTCAGTGTGAGAATACAGTTCTGTGAAATGTTTCCACGTCGTTAGTTGAAAATTGAGACTAAATCTTGTACTTAATAAGTATCCTCTAAATGATCCTAATTTAGTATTTTCGAAAGTTGGAAGACCTTTCAACCCATCTTGCCAAAGTTTCAAAGGCTGCTGCAGTGTTGTTTTGATTTTTCTGTCGTATTGCACTTGGGGCGCGATTTCCGGTTTTCCTGAAGTCGAGCAAAATGTGTCGATTGTTGTTTTTTTCAATCTCTCAATTGAACTACATTTTGCCATTCGGAACTATCATTTCTAGCAATGTCTAAGAACAACGTATGTGCCATTACTTTCCCTATGCACTTACGTGTTTTTACAGATGAGCCTGAAATTGTATATCCTAATTTCATAAAGAAGTCCAATTCGTCGGTCTTTTGACCAAAAAGTGTAACTGAATTTCCACGTGAGCCCTGTTTTACATGAAAATCCATACTCTCCAGGGCTCACTCGAAAATCTCGGATCGTCCCTACGTCAAAGGAGCGGCGAGTTCTCCCGCCTTTTTTCCCTCTCGCTTATCTTGTGCTTGTCGGGCGATTTTCTCCCGCCCGATTCCAACACGCTGGGCGGTCTCTCCCCTTCCCCCTGTGGTTTGCCTGAAGTGAATGAGTGAAGCAAAACGGGCAAGATAAGAAATCGGCGACGAAAACTGACGCCTTGGGACCGGATGCGGGCCCTCACAGCTTGTGTCTCCTGTCTGGGTTTTCGGGCAGAGAACCCTTTTTCTCAGAATTCTGAAACCGGACGGAACGATTCCGTCCGTTTCAGTCCGTGGATTCTGATTTTCGGCATTATCACTTGAGTTTTCTTCATCGCAGGTGTTCTGTTCGATTGCGGCTTCTTCAGTCAAACTCTCGCTTTCTCTCTCTTCCTCCCGTCTCCTGTGACTATCTCGGAAACTTGGAGAAGAACGCAAGGAGCGTCCCCCCTCCCCTTCTGATGGATTGTCATGACCGGCGCGTTACTCTGACGATCAACACCCCCCCCCCCTCCTCCTCCTCCTCAATGATGGTAGGTTGCTTCAAGTCCATCCGTTAGAAAAAGAAGAACTGTTTAATGAGGATTTTCGTTTTGTTAATACTCGCCATGGTGAATGCCCTGATAGAAGGAAGGATGTCAAATAGCTGATTTTTCAAATGATGCCTCTTTCTTCTTTGAACATTTGCGAACATTTTGGTTCAGTCGTTTCTTCCTTCTTGTAGTTCCCGATGTACAGTTACGTACATTCTTTTAAAAACAAATGTTCTCCATAATTTGTGTACGTTACTCTGTTTTGAACATTTTCGTTCACCAGACCAGACTGTCGGTGCCGATCTGGTTCGTCCCAATTATTTTCAACGAGTAGGTAGTAGGCCTTTAGTGACGTTCAAAAATTCGCAGGTATCCAGTACTGAAGTCTAAAATATGGTCAGTAGTCCCTAGACTGTACTTCAGCCCGAATTTTAAAACAATTACCTATTGAAGCCGAAAAAATAAGGCCGAAACGAAGAAAAAAAAATTAGCATTTCACTGGAACCACTTCCCTCACTCGGGTCTCAGACGTGAAAGAGGTGTAAAAAATCCAAATTCCTCAAGGCACTGTTGGCCGATCTTCTGTCCCGCACTTGTAATTTGCGGCCTCAACTTTTCCTCTAATGCATGTCTAGCGTTTGCCTCATTATTTTCACCTTCCTCTAATCAGCACCTGATTCCTCCCTGTAGCCCTTCTCTTATCAATTAACTTTTTCTCTCATTGCATTCACAGTTTGACCTTATCCTTTTCCGATTCTATTCTTTTGCGTGATCTTTTACTCTCAAGCTCCTCACAGTTCAGTGTCATTTATCCACGCTATTCCTTCCTGTCTTCCTCTTTTTTCCGCTCCCTCATTTTCGCAAGGTGATTCGTCGAGCTCAAGTCACGTGGTCGAACTGGTCTGCGATATATCGCATTGATTCGGTCAAAAAGCTCTGCAGATTTTGAATTTTTAGCTATAAAGGGACGATAGCCCCAGCGCATTAGCCTAAAGTATCATTCTAAACCCAAAATTTGGCAAAATTCAGAGAAATGAAAGCAGAATTGTGCACGGGAAAAAATCTCACATTTGATACAGAAATCGATAGCTGAATCAAATGCGAGGTTTTTTTCCTGACACTATTCTGATTTTATTTCTCTGAATTGTGCCAATTTTGGGGTTTAAAATGATTCTTTAGGCTCTTGCGCAGGGGCTATCATCCTTTTTTTGCTGAAAATTCAAAATCTGCTGAGATTTTTGACCCAATTGTTGCGATTTATCGCATGCTAGTTCGACAACGTCACTTGAGTTTGACGAATCACCTTAAACTATCAAGAGAGGACCAGTCACTTGGCTTAGGGGAATCCAGTACCATTCGAATCTTTCGACCATATTACGGGCATTGATTCGAATGGTACTGGATTCCCTCGAGCATCCGTGCCTGGTCATCTTAAATTTGTCATTTTTTGTAGTTTGCTGCATACCCCATTTGATACTACAAAAATGTTCATTATTTAGTTGTGTTCAAAATGCCAAAGTTTTTTATGTTTTATTCATGTCTCTTTTGTTGACTTAAACTTGTAAGTGGATGTTCTCCCAATTTCAAAGAGAATACAAGAGCCGCAATATGAATTTCGGGCTGAGTGGCACCCCCTACTTTTGAGAGTCTCCTCTGATTGGCTGACCGCCTGGTGCTCACTTCCTACGGCTCTTATGGAAAATAACCCGGGGTTCATTTTTCATCGTAGATATCTCGAAAACAAGGTAATATTTTTGCGACGGAGATTTTAAAAATCAATTCTCAAGATTTTTCTGAAGGGATTGATGGGTGGGTAATACGTGACACTTTTTTCTCAGTCACACCGAACAATTTGAACTGGAATTTTGTTTTTTCAACTTGAAATTTTGACACTTGTTGTCGTGAAGAAACCAAATTCCAGGTCCAAGTGTTCGGTGTGCTTGAGAGAAAAGGCCCATGCATAACCCATCAATCTCTTCCAAAAAATCTGAAGAATCGGTTTCTGAAATCTCCGACGCATTAATTTTTCCAAGTTTTCGAGATATTTTTGATGATAAATAAATCCCGTGTTATTTTTCATTAGGGCCCCAGAAAGAGGGCACTAGACGGATCAGCCAATCAGAGACGACTCGCAGAAGTAGGGGGCGCTACTCAGACCGCGATTCATATTGCCGCTCTTGTTTTCTCCCAGCCGAAGATTCTCTCTCGGATCTGACTCCTTCCCAGTGGATTAATTGTAAGTGTATCAGACAAATGGCAACATTGCAGCGATGAAAACATTTAAAACTTAAAATACAAGAAAAAAATGAAGTCCTCAAGATGTTGACTTGTTCAACAGTTTTTCAAAATTATTGTTTATAGATGATACTTAAATCTGATTTTTCCTTAAAATAAAGAGAAAACCGGAGAGAAACATAGAGATGCAGAGAGATGAAGTGAGATGAAGTGAATGAAGTGAGATACAGAGAGATACAGAGAGATACAGAGAGATACAGAGAAATACAGAGAGATACAGAGAGATACAGAGAGATACAGAGAGATAAGAGATGAGAAACCGAGAGTGTAAAAAGAGAGTAAAAGAGAGAGAAAGGAAAAAAGGTTGATTTGGCGGGCGAAAAGGACCTGACCAGCCTGACATTGATTTGAAACAGCGGAAAAATGCACTGAACGGGGTTTTCGATAATCAAACTAGCCCACAGCGTGTCACAATGATGCAGTCCTTTTACCCCCGTTTTGAATCAATGACAGACTGTGGTTAGGCCCTTCACGCCCGCCGAATCAACTTTTTTTAAGAAAAATCAGATTTAAGTCCCATCCATCAACAATAATTACGAAATACTGCTGCACAACTCAACACCTTGGTGCGTTTATATTTTTCTTAGGTTTTGACTGTTTTCATTGCTGCGACGTTGCCATTTCTCTTTTACACTTGCAATTAATCCACTAGGAGAGGATCGGATCCGAGAGAGAACCTTCGGAGGGAATCGGGCGACGACCATGCTCTCATGTTGTGTTGTGTTCGCGTGCATTTGTGAGTGTGTGTATGTGTATGGAGGGTGCATGTTGTGTTACATGAGGGTGCTGTGATTTTGTGAATGGTTAGGGTGCGTGTGATTGTGTGAATGGTCGATTTGTGGTGCGTTTGTGTGTGGAGGGAGCCTGGGAGCGTAGGAACTGACGAAGGTGCGTCCACACGGTTTATCTGACTGTTGGATAGCCGGTCCGTCGCGTAATCCGCCAGTTGCTCTGATCTTGGAGCGATCGGGGGGCTATTCGACGTACCGTCTATTCAACGATCGGACGAACCGTGTGGACGCTCCTTTGACGCAAAGGCTCTCGTGACGCGTACACATCACGGTCGAATTTCCATTCTGGTGGGGGCCATCAATGCTCGTTGACGGACTTTGATGACCTCCATCTGAGCGGAAAGACCGTCATATGTTCGTGTCACGGGAGCCTTGGGTAACCCGTGTACTTGTGGCATGTTTTTTTGGGTCAGGTCCAGATCCACACAAGGGTGGTTGGGCCGGTCTGGGAGGGTCTGCGGATGATCTCCTCGCCGGGCCTGACGAGTGGCGGGTTGCGTTGCACTCCCTGGCCGTGAGATGCAAGTAGCGGCGAAAATACCCGGATCCCAAACGGATCCGGGATCAGCGGAACTATATTCTGGGGCCTAAGTTATTATCAGTGGCGTGGCGTACTTTGCGATATATCGATTGTTATGTCATTTAAACCTATGGAAAAGGATCGATAATCAGGGTGTTCGCAGCGAACACCTTGGTAATCGATTCTTTACCCTAGGTTTAAATGGCAGAACAGCGATATATCGCAAAGCACGCCACGCCACTGATTATTATCAGTGGCGTGGCGTGCTTTGCGATGTATCGATTGTTATGTCATTTAAACCTATGGAAAAGGATCGATAATCAGGGTGTTCGCAGCGAACACCTTGGTAATCGATTCTTTACCCTAGGTTTAAATGGCAGAACAGCGATATATCGCAAAGCACGCCACGTCACTGATTATTATTATCAGTGGCGTGGCGTGCTTTGCGATGTATCGATTGTTATGTCATTTAAACCTATGGAAAAGGATCGATAATCAGGGTGTTCGCAGCGAACACCTTGGTCATCGATTCTTTACCCTTGGTTTAAATGGCAGAACAGCGATATATCGCAAAGCATGCCACGCCACTGATTATTTATTATCAGTGGCGTGGCGTGCTTTGCGATGTATCGATTGTTATGTCATTTAAACCTATGGAAAAGGATCGATAATCAGGGTGTTCGCAGCGAACACCTTGGTAATCGATTCTTTACCCTAGGTTTAAATGGCAGAACAGCGATATATCGCAGAGCACGCCACGCCACTGATTATTATATGGACTACATTTTGCAATTTGGAGCTATAAATTCTGGCACATCTGAAAAAAACACGTATGTGCTTAGGGAAACTAATGGCACATACGTTGTTTTTAAACCGGGCCGGAATGTATAGTTCCGAATTGCAAAATGCAGTCCATATGAACTTCACCTCTAGCCCCTGAACCAAGGCACCAAAGACATTGAATCCCGTAGACCGTGCGTCCGAAGCAAGTCTCTCGGAGCCCCATGATGGGCGAGCGGGGAAGGGGAGAGAGCGTATGTCCCAAGCACTCGAAGAGACTAGAGAGAGGCAATGGAGAATTCATGCCCGCGCTCGGTTTTTCACGAATATCTCGTTTAGAGTCCATTTTCAGACAAAATTCCTAAGAAGAATTGTTTTAGAACACATAATTTTACACCCGAATAGCATTGTTTCATTTTTCCGAACTAATTATTAACCGAGGAAAAAAGCCTCACAATCCGACAAAAATTCACTGGAGCCGCTACTGCGCATGCGCATATGTGCGCAACTGGGACACACGAACTCATCGATGCGGGTCGGTGCCACCACTCATCACATGCGAATTTTTAAAAGATGCTTCGCCTTCCGTAACGCAGGATGCACCAGGTATGGACAAGTTGGAAATTTCCCATTAGCCTCAGTACGTGTCACATGACTTCGTGACGTAGGTTAAGGGGCTAGTTTGACCGCGCTATTCTCAACTTTATTGAATAATTGCTCCATTTAAACATCAAAACACTATCACGCATTAATAATGGTAGGTAATAAGATCTTCGGGAACAATTAAATTATCTCCAAAACTGAAATAACGAATTATTACCAAATTGGAGAAACATAACTAATAAATCACCAACTAATCACAATAATGAAAGCATAAAAATGGCGGTCGTTAAGGGGCCACTTGAGAGCCAATCACAGGCCGGATTTTCAACTTGTCCATTCCAGTGTTAATCTACCTTGGGATGCACGGTCTGCGTGATTCAATGTCTTTGCAAGGCACCCATCATGATGACCTTTGACACACTCCACGATTCATAGTCGTATCTTTATCAGCAGGCACGTGGCACAGGGGGTTTAAGTCAGAGTGTTTACTGATCCGGAAAAAAATACTCCTTTGAGAGCGGTCCAGAAGTTCTGAGATTGAACGGGAATCCTGCAAGAAGGACCGACTGGAAAGAATGCAATCCCTCGCGCATTTTTTCTCCTTAGTGCAATTTTACTTACTAGTAGTTCGCAAGTGTAAGCCACATTATTTCCAGGCCACCTCTAAGTTTCAAAAGTCGTGTCTTCTTCATCGCAATGCGCCCGTGAATTTAGTATTTCAATTAATGGCACCTTCAAATGTACTGAAAAAGCACTTAATTTTTCTGATGAGATGCTGTACTTCTTGTTAGCCAGTTATTTTTGCACACTCTACTTAATCCCCCCCCCCCCCCCCCGAATGCTAAATGAAGGGTCTATTGCAAAAATATTTCGGGGGAGGACCCGCGGGCCACCCTTATTCTGAGAAGGCCACCCACCATTATCCGCTCAAGACTTCCTCCCCCAAAACAAGATCCACAAAACAACAAAAATGAATGATAAAAAAATTACCGCAGAACGAGCAACTAAAACAATATCAACAAAAATCTACGTGCCACGTGCCTGCTTAACGGCTTCTTACCACGAGGAGGCCTCTTACGAGGCATCTTGAAAAGAATGGATCAGTCAAGGGTTCATCAGCAAAATGGACATTGCTTCCTTTACCCCACATTATGGTTTTCGGTCCCATCGATTCAGTCATATTAATTCATATTTTTAACTCGGAGTATGGCTTAAGGAAAATACATGTCTGGTCAGAGTTACATAATTTTGATTCACAAGCCGAGTGTGGTTAAACTTATTCGTGACGTAATTTTCGCTGCAATGTGATCGAGTCTTACACCCAAAACGTTGAGTCATTCCGGTATACCGGTATAGTCGAATCCATCTATTATTAATCTATCTTAATTTAAGCTCATAAATTTTACTTTGGTTTCATAAAAATTGCCATTTTCATGATTCTACGCTAACGACCTCCTTGCGAATCTCCCTTTAACCCTTCATTGCGTGAATCAGGCACCAATTTTAGAGATAAAAACTACTTTTTTCAGTACTTCTAGGATTATAGGAATAGGTGGAGTCCCAATTTAGGTATACATCCCCCCCCCCCTTTTTGTGGAGATTAGACTTTTTATCCTCCCTAAGAACCATTTTCGCTAAATGCAATTTAATGTCAGAGAAGACTGAAGGCAAAAAAACATTGGTTACTGTCATGCAACGCTATGCAATGAAAAGGTTTAATCACATTGTAAACTATAGGGGCCTCCCTAACAGAACGACTCTGAATATGACCCTTTTACCAGTATTTAGCCAAATGCTTTTTCTCCTCAGTGTCTAACCCTTGGGAAACTCTACATCATGGCGATTATTTTTCACCGGCTACATTCGTTCATACACTTGTTCAAATTTATCATAGTGTCTTAAAAGTAATTAATAATGATCGCGAAATGAAGACTATGAATCTTATTGTTTTCTTCCTCTTAAATCTTCAAGTTATTTTCAAATGATCGAGCTTTTTCAATATTAACTTTTAATGAATGTATCAAAAAGTTTCGTATATAAAGCTTCACTAACAGTAACAGAAGTCATGCATGTTGTTTGGAAACATGATTTTTTAAAGAAAATGTTGAAGTGCTATATAATTCTGGGTCTGTCGAGGGAGACTGTATTTCCCTGTTGATTTTGGAAGAACAGAAGAGAGAAAAGAAAAGAAAGGAAAAGAGAAGAAACAACTTGAGCTATGATATCTATTAGATGCCCACCCAAAAGTCACTACCAAAATTTTAAAACTTTTGAAGCATCTAAATCTCAAAATTTAATGTGGTCTCCTGGACCCCGGCGTGAATAGCCATACTTTCTCAGCGTCGTAATAAATTAACGAATTAAACCATTCGTAGATTGCCCTGGCTACCTACAAGTCTGATAATGTGTTTTAGAACGATTTATTAAGCATAGTCTACATTTTATCACAAAAAGTCAATTTCTCCAATCCAAGTCGATTTCTTCTCAAAATCTAAAAAGGCCCATGTTCTTCGATCGTGCGCCGACAGGGGCACAATTTTTTCGCATTGTAAGCCCTTGCATTTTTCTAGAAAGGTGTGCCATTGGATAGATCTTAATCATTGTTTAAGTCCCAGGATTGGGACCGACCATAAAAATTATTGCTAGAGCCATTTTTTCTCGATAGCAATTAGGTTAGGAAGTTCTAAGGTCATACATACGAACGTTGACATGTAAGTTTCTATGCGGTTGCTTCTTTGCATCGTGCGCGCGTTACATTTCAATGTTAAGGGTTGAGAATAAGCAATTTTTGGAGCTTTAAATCTGTATTTGAATAATACTGCTATCCTGCTGACTGTCTTCAAAAAAACCGTCACACATATAATTTGGGTACCAACCAAGATGAATTTGAGTCTTATTATGCCGAAGTTTTAAGACTTCGCTTGATACGATCTTAATTCGCGGTCCTCGTGAAATCATCCACCTCAAGTCTGAACAAAATTTACTAGGTTTCAAGCCTAAATATAGTTCCGAAGAGCATTTTACAATCCCGGCCTTCCACCGTCATTCAATGAAAGCTCATACAGATGTTCGTTTAGATTCACTCGTGAGTAGCTTCGCTTTCAAATTAAATTATTCTCATAATTGACTCACTATTTTGAAAACTCATTTTGCAAGATCACAATTTAAATATTCATTATTCTATCAGGAACGGACTCAAATGTGCATATTAATTTACAATATGTTCAGAATGTTATGCCAGTCTATCAGGACCAACAATGACTCATTATCGAAGATTCTTCGTTTTCCTCGCCAGTTTTTCCTCTCAGTTTAGTGTGAGGATATGTCTGTACACGCATTTACGGTTGTTGAAATATTTCGAATGGTAGGAGGACCAAATTAAAAATGAAACACCATTAATCATTAGAATTAGACAAAACGTTGTCAACCCTCCGCACATCGCACATTGTGCAGCCACTGGTACTTATTAGGTTGCCTAACCGCCAGGGGCTGTCGGCGGAACTTTATTTAAGGTTTTATTGTGGGCCATTATCGTGCACTGCTTTCGACGCAGTTGAATCCATGCATTCAGAAGAGCTCCATCTCCCATAGATTTTGGCTGCGAACGATCATAAAAGTCATCAACAATATGTCGCTTTTTAAAAGATTCAAACACTTTATAATAAGGTTTATATTGCTCTCATTGCTGGGCCGAAATCGCCGCACTGTGTGCGGGCAGAGACGAAACAGGCTGTGAGAGCAATTAGGGATCCATTAATTAGTCCATAAATTACGTGACGCTTTTTTTCGGAATTTTGGACCCCCTCCCTTCCCATCCCCTTTTGTAAAGCTTTTGTATGACGTAAGTCCCTATTCTTTAATATGTTTAAAAAAATCGCGTAACGCATTCCTCGACCTCCCCCTTCCCCCCTCCCTTAGAACTTCACGTAATTTATGAACGACCCCATAGTAAGTAGATATCATAAGGATTGAATGTCCGAGATACGCGTTCGAAGTGATTCTGCCGTGTCAAGAAAAAAACGCCGTATCAACATTTGAGAGTTAACTAATTTCATCGAATAGAACATGTAATTGTGAGGAAAGGTCTGCACAGTTCTCCTTGAAATTTTCAGATATTTTAGATTAAATCGCGGACACATTTCTTTGAAAAATTTGTAAAAAAAGAATATTCAGAATTTTCCCGATTAAAATTTTACTCTTATTGAAGGAAATGTGGCCAAGTGGCCACATCTAAAGGCTCGTACGACTTTTTTCCTTAACACGGCAGTATTGTTCTCATTGCCGGGCCGAAATCGCCGCACTGCGTGCGGGCAGAGACGAAACCGGCGGTGAGAGCAATTAGTAGGTAAATGTCATAAGGATGAAGGTCATTAAATGAACTAATTGCGATTTGCCATTAAAAATTGCCTGCATTGCATTGCTATTGCGAGATTACACAACTTCTTTCATACTGCAATGGTAGTGTGTGACCTGGGAGTTTCTAATAGTTTCTATTATTACATTTAAACTAATGAATTAAATGAGATACTTGCACTTTTAATGTCACGTTTTGACCTGTTTCTTATAAGTTATTGTGAACTTAGAAGTTGTGAATCGAAGCAAAATTGCATTTGCTTTTAAGCAGTTCCAAATTGCAAAAAGTGATCCAAAGTTTTTAAGTCGCAAAAAAAAAGTAATACAAAATATCCCAATAGTTTTTAATCGAAGAAACCTAGACTGGTTGTTGGGCCCCGCAGTGTATTTTACGATGAATGATGTTTCATTTCATGCTAACGATCACAATTCCCATGGACTGTAAAGAGAACGAATTATTACTCTCATACTGTATCATTATTTATTATTTATTTATTTTTTAATTTTTAAAGAAAATCAATACGCGTGAAACGTATTAAAGTGTAAATTCTTTTAATTCATCAGTTGCCGGATCTGCGAAGAAGAACCTTATTTTCCAAATATTCAAATTTTACTTAAATGGTAACACTGAATTTTGGCGCAAGTTTGACAGTAAAGCTCAAATATTGATGCGCTTGACACGTGACATATGAGCACGTGGTTTAAATTTTTGCAAGAAGTAAAGGACAAGTTTCCCCTCCAACGATAAGTTCCTTTTTCATAGATCTGGTCGTTTTGAAATCAAAAACTAAGAATAACAATTTGAAATAGAAAAATTCTAATTTCCGTTTCCAACATTTTGCCTCCTAGTCGGAAAAGATTCATTTTCAGGGGGCCATGCACCCTGGCTGCTATGCTGCAAATTAATAGCCATATAACACTCATGATAGAAAACGTATTAATTCACTTTATCTTTTTAATGTATCCATGATTATTTTGAATCTCAGTCTCTTTCAAAGGAAATTGAAAGAAATTTTAATTTTATTAACATGAGAATATATTTCTTTTAAACCGTAAAAACGAACCCCGCAGCACTCATTATCACATCGAGGACTTCTTCGGTAAAAGGACGTTTACGGTTTGCGCAGTGCTGCTAAGATTGTGCAATTTTCCATTGCATTCACTGAAAATGCAATTCATTCAGAATGGTTGCGTGTAATTAAATACCCACGTTGCCATTCTTAGCAGCATCAGAAGCCTCTTACGCCTTTTTACCGAGGAAGTGCAAAATTCACTTCTTTTGAAAGTATTCTCTCCAAACCTCACAAGGTTTGTCTTCAATGTGCCACAAATGACAATATTCTAGCTGCCTTTTCTGGCCTTCTCTTTGATCATCATTAATGATAGTATCTGATCGCGATATATTTTATCCTATACTTCTATCAACGAGGTTATTAGAGCAGCCATCTCAATTTTTGTATTAACTTGCTCGAAGGATGACTCATGACTCGCATTTTTTAAATTAAAATTTTCCAAAACAGCTCCGAACCAGGAAAGCTCTCTCTGCGTTACACGTAGTCCGGTAACGTCACGTGCATGACCCCCCCCCCCCCCCCCAAAAAAAAAAAAAAAAACTTGGTCGCTGATTTTGCTGCGAGGTAGAAGTGGGTTTTTTTATCATCAATGTAGTTCGATTTCAAGCTGAATAACCTCGTTGATCTTTGCACTGATCTTTCAAACTTATATCTTAGCGTCATTTTTATGTGACTGCCTATTGCCCTGCCTGTTGGCCTTTTTATTGCTCTGCCATTGCAAATTCCATTTTTTGCCGGTTTGGACTTGACTTTTGTATTGAGTTGCTGGATTCGATATCAACAAACCCAGCCGACGTGAAGCCGAACTAGTTTATGTCCAGCATATATCAAGCATTGTTTTGACCTGACGCAGATCTTACTTGATGAAACAGTCAAATTCCTACTTCAGTGACACACTTGGATCATCATACATCATCGGCTGAAACCGAACCTCTGCTACGAACCCTGAAACGGGTGGTTCGTTTCAACCAGTTTCCTCCAGCAAAATGCATTATCCACCGAATAATTTATGCGGAATGCAGTTTTGTTTTCGTTCATCCCTACTGACTCACGAAGATGATCGTGTTTTGGCTACTTCAGCTTATCCGTTAACTCTTCGGATTTTAACAGCAGAAGCCTTTTTTCTTTTCATGTCCTTGTAATTTTTGATGAATTATTTGGAACTAATCGAGATTAAATCCGGTAATCAAGATACACCACATCGTCAGCATTTCAGATCAACCTTTTTCTCCTTTTTGCTAACAGTATCGATTGAATTTTCAACATCGACCATATCATCAATATTTTCCAGCAGAATGGTTCTCTCAATGCTGCAACAGTTTCGGCCGAGTGCTTCACACTATCTTATCATCAGATGAAAACAATTTCTTTTGGTTTCACAGTGCTAACAGTCTCAACATAAAGCTGAAAGTGAACCACATCATTGCTATTCTCGACAAATATTTGCATCATGGAAGAGATCTTCCGGAAGCTGGCATTTATCCATCTCTCTTTAGATGCCATCTATGTACCTCTTACCTGAGCTCCCTCTCCGATGCCTACCTGGAGGAACCAACTCCAAAACCTTTTCCGGCAAGCTGGTATTGTAACTCCAGAAGACGTATATCGCTCATTGTTTTCAAGCCGCCACAAAAAGTACAGATCTTCAGACGGAGTTGTGTCGAATTACGCCCAAGTAATATGCAGCTTAACGTCATTTTGCAGATTTATGATGAATCAATGCAAGGTATCGCAGAATGTCCACATGCAAGAACATAAACGCCTGCAGTTGATTAAAGTCCACGCAAATGCGCATCCTGTCTCGGGCGCTGCACTTTACACGCATGAGCGCGCAAGTTATCTCCCGGAGTAGATACGCGTGAAGTATATCTGCAATATTGCAGGCGCCGCAAACCATGGACGTCAAATTCACTATGTGGGGTTCTCCAGCGAAGACATGCACAATTTAACGACATCCTTTCTTTTTTTACTTTTTTTATTGTTTTTTGCCAAGTGGTCAGCGTGTCTGACCGTCAAGTGGCGTCAAATTTTCACGGAACTGACGAGTAAATCTGCAGAAACAGATTCTACTCGGCCTTAATCCGTGAATTATTTTTTTATTTTTTTTTTTTTGCCCAGTGGTGTCAAATTTTCACGGAACTGACGAGTAAATCTGCAGAAACAGATTCTACTCGGCCTTAATCCCTGAATTATTTTTATTTTTTTTTTTTTTTTTGCCCAGTGGTGTCAAATTTTCACGGAACTGACGAGTAAATCTGCAGAAACAGATTCTACTCGGCCTTAATCCCTGAATTATTTTTTTTTTTTTTTTTTTTGCCCAGTGGTGTCAAATTTTCACGGAACTGACGAGTAAATCTGCAGAAACAGATTCTACTCGGCCTTAATCCCTGAATTATTTATTTTTTTTTTTTTTTTTTTTGGCCCAGTGGTGTCAAATCTTTCACGGAACTGACGAGTAAATCTGCAGAAACAGATTCTACTCGGCCTTAATCCCTGAAAATTTCAAAAGCTTGAAGAATGGATGTGCCGAAATCCCCATGATGTCTACGGACATAATACAAGTATATACAATCACATAAGTATGTCTTCTGCTGGAGAATTTAGAACGCTAAGTTCCTCCCCACCCGTGATTTGATATGCCAGTGATCATAATTGTGAGGCGTCTCAAAAAAAAAAAAAAAAATGCGCTGGGGTCGAAGATGAAGGCCCGCATACCACGAGGAAAAATGATTCGGTCAATCTGTTGCGTAGCGAAGCAAAATTCTCAGGCAGTCGACGCGAAATCTCAAGAAACTTTACTCTGCTCTAATGCGTCAATACTCTACGCAATCAAATCAATATAATGAAAAAATGTTCATTGCCTGTATGCAAGCTCCTTGTTGCACAGTTAACTCGGTTGCCGTTTGAGAATTTGAATTTTTCACATCATCCAGATATTTTACCAGCATTCGCCTGCCTTCATGCCTTGCTTTATCGTGCAAGAGAGTCCAGCGCCATCGGCCCAATACATCCACATGTAGTCTCTCTCAGAGCCACCAACCCGTTGATCGCACTCTATTCTGTTTCTACAATCGACATATCTTGAAATCCGTTCCGAAAGCTGGAGTGAAGAACGTTTGCTTGGTCAGAAGTCTCATTTCTGTTTGTACTCAAATTCTTGCGAAGCAATGAGTAATAATTGCTGAACGATGATACCGTCAAACCGGACAAATTCACTGCGATACAGATATTGTGATACGGAGCCGAGACTGTGGCTTTTCTTGGTCAAGACAAGGAAAAAATCATCGAACAAGTTTATTTCAGAATTTGTCAGAAATGTTTATTACCAACTAGGAAGGAGAATAAGAAGACCAACGATACGAAGGAATGTACATTTTGATCAAAATTCGGACAGGAAACATTGTTACGACTCATAAATCAAAGCTTCCAACGGCGAAGACTTCGGGATGTAATGGCAGAGTATTTTTCCCCAATATAAGGTTTTAGGGCTTAATGAAATAAACAAATTTGTAAAAAGCTTGCGCACCGTATATTTGCACGGAAGTCATTTTCTAAAGCCGCGGCGGCAATTGCTTATCTATCAAATGGCTTTCCGAGCCAACTTACGATACGCAAGCTTTATTTTGTAAAATTGTACTGTAGTTGAAATAAAAAAGAAAAACAGAAAAAAATGAAAAAACAGAAAAAACAGAAAAACCAAAAAACAGAAAAAAAAAAAAAACAGAAAAAAAAAAAACAGAAAAAAACAAAAAAAAAAAAAAACAAAAAAAAAAAAAACAAAAAAAAACAAAAAAAAAAAAACAGAAAAAAAAAAAACAAAAAAAAAAAAAAAAACAAAAAAAACAAAAAAAAAACAAAAAAAAAAAAACAAAAAAAAAAAACAGAAAAAACAGAAAAAACAGAAAAAACAGAAAAAAACAGAAAAAACAGAAAAAACAGAAAAAACAGAAAAAAACAGAAAAAACAGAAAAATAGAAAAACAAACAGGACACATCGTGTTCATTTATGTTAAGCCGGAATCCCACTCTGAATTTGGGAGCTGAGCATTGGGGTCGTCAGTCATTGCTCAACAGCTGCATTGTCGTAAAGAGTGTTTTTTTTCCAAAATTGCATCAACTTGATTCGAATAGTGCAGACAAACTGATAACCGATTGATAACCGATCCTCATCGGTTGCTGAATTTTTAATTTTTCGCGTTACGCGCAAAAATTCAGGACACCACTCAACAACGGACCGATGACACCCACATTCAGCTTCCCTGTATTCAGCGTGTGATTTCAGCATTTGTAAAATTAAGTGCCTAGCTTACAGTCCATGGATCATTTCTATCAATGATTATTATTTAAAGATTTTTCATCATTTTATGTCACTGATGAAATTGATCGTTGTTCCTCCTTGCCCCACAAGCAATACTGCAGAATTTTCAACAACCGCACTTGCGTGAAAAGAAAAAGAAAGAATGAGTTCTATCTTTCATTAATTTTCAGTCATATTTACCCATCCATCTGTTTATCGCTTTTAATTTTTACCTTATTTACACCTGCAAAGGAAGATTAAGCATTTTTTTCTGTTCTAAACAATTTTTTAAAGAATCTTTGTCACTTTAGAAGTCAGTTGGACCACATTGTGCTAAAGAAATTCACTATTTCCGTTTCAAACAACTTGCGTGCCATTAGTTTCCGTATTCAGATACGCGTTTTTATGGATGAGAAAGAAATAATAACTCTGCTATATTGGATATTGAAGTTGAACTTTGCGTTCTCAACGAAGTTTGAATCTTTACGAACATCACTGAATTCAGCAGTTTTGTTGAATCGCACTTACAGTGTCATATTCTATTCTAGGAGGATAAAGAGACTTTAGTGTACAAAACTTCAACACTCAAAAATTTTTTTTCCTCCCATGTTGTTTCCCCTGTAGGTACAATAAAATTAGTTAACAACGGTACGTCGTGTGTATTAAAGACACTATATCAAGTCGTCCAATAAGTTTCTTTAGCTTATCTCTGGTGTGATCGGAAATGGATTTGAATTAAGTGACGTATCGTAACTATTGTCGGCAGAAAAAAAGAAATGGTACCTAACTTTTCAGTTAAAGATTTCATCAACTATTTGTCCCTCTCGTGAATTAAAAGTAATCAAGTTCATAGTCTCCTTTTGACGATTTTACTTTGAAGACAAAGCAGTTTTTCAGATTAAAAATTTACTCAACACATTATTTGTGTTCTGAAATAAGATTTGCGAAAGCATGACAATTACTAATGAAACGGTCAAGCAGAGATATCACCAATCAATTCATACAGAGTTCTAAATGCTTCAAAAATTCATTAATCAGGTTTAGCAGTATCCTTTCTGGGGAGGGGGGGGGGGGGTTTGGCGACAATTTCAGATTTTCATAATATTTATTGCCAAATCTTCTGGTATTAAGTAAATTTTCAGTATTTTAGGACTATTCATTTTATTAATTTAAAGTTTTTCATCGTGTTTCGCAATGAATTATTACACTGAGAAAGTAGTTAAATTTTTCCGTATGCCCTACTTGCCAAAATTCGAAGTCTACGTTGGCAACTGTTCTCTCGGTGCACAAAGCATTTTGCCTGAATGAAGTTGAATAATTTCTTTTCTTTTCTCTCTCTCGTCAAACGATTTCAAGCCCTTGCGTAATAAATTACGTGTAAAAGTTGAAGTTAAATCCACACTCTGTGTTGTATCGCACTTGCAGATTTTTAAATAATTAAGCAGTTTTTACATTAAAATCAAATCGAATGCTCAAAAGCTGTAAGGGTCTCCCAAGGGAATTAGTCGAAGATTTTTAAATAATTGTGCAGGTTTTACATTAAAATCAAATCGAATGCTCAAATGCTGTAAGAGTTTCCCAAGGGAATTTATCGACACTTACTGGATGTGTTGTTTTTCTTTAATGCGTGAGTTTCGCTTAACAGTCGTGAGGTCACCGAGTGACATACACAGCCTTAGGATTAAATAGAAATGAACGCTCCGATAAGACTCGGTTTATACCAGGATAGAACAATTAAATCAACGAACGAATGTAACAACTTACTCTGACCAAACTCTCCCATTTTACCCGTGTACTTACTTCATGCGTTACTACCATTTCCTTCTCGGTAGACCTTTCTCCCCTATCTTTCGTTTTCCCTTTTATTTTCCAATCGTGTCATAGACTCCCGTAGATTTTAATTGGTGGGTGCCAATGAAAAAGGGCGGAGGTGAAGTTCAAGGTTGTTTTCCTTGAATATATAAAGTTAAAATATACCATAAATCAATATCAACTAGTCAATGCAAGTCATTGTCTCAAATTGAATTGTATTAACCTTTTTCGTGACAAAATTTATAAATTCATCAGCTGACATTAAAATTGTCAGATGAACAAGGTGATTCTAAGTGATCTGGGGACGAGATCAGCAGCGCAACCTTGTGGCAAATCTCGTCCAAAGATCACTCAGAACCACCTTTGGGTACGGCACTTAAGGCGCGCAAGTCTTACACTGGTAAAAAAAACCTCTTGGTTCAAGAGTGCAGTTTCTTGTCGCCGGATTCAAGAGTCTTGAACTCTTGTTTCAAGCGGATTTTGCATTGATTCAATTCAAAATCCGCTTGAAACAAGAGTCCAGACTCTTAAATCCGGCGACAAGAAATCGCACTCTTGAACCAAGAGGTTTTTTTTACCAGTGTCTGCGCAATTTGGCGACCTTTCGATCATCAAAGGAATCATTTGATAGATGGTTACACCATCTTTGGTCGCCAACTTACGCAGACACTGTTAAAAAAAACCTCTTGGTTCAAGAGTGCAGTTTCTTGTCGCCGGATTTAAGAGTCTTGAACTCTTGTTTCAAGCGGATTTTGCATTGATTCAATTCAAAATCCGCTTGAAACAAGAGTCCAGACTCTTAAATCCGGCGACAAGAAATTGCACTCTTGAACCAAGAGGTTTTTTTTACCAGTGTCTGCGTAAGTTGGCGACCAAAGATGGTGTAACCATCTATCAAAAGATTCCTTTGATGATCGAAAGGTCGCCAAATTGCGCGTCTCAAGTGCCGTACCTTTATGGGGGCCCCGGAAGTTCCGCTGCAACAGCTACTTGCATCTCTGTGCCGTGGGGGTGCAACTACGACCAGTCACCGTCTGTTCCGGTTAAAGTGCGGGCCATGCGGTCCGTTCGCCGGTTGGGAGGACGGACGTCCTTCGACCACTCTGTCAGACGGCATTCTAGCAGTGGCGTACCACTGAAATAAAAAGTTCGGTAAATATGGAACCACGATTTTGTTCGGTACACACGACCGAATTATTCGGTCTGCTCAGCCGAACTGTTCGGTCGCACTAAACCGAACAATTCGGTTGCACAGACCGAATAATTCGGTTGTGTGTACCGAACAAAATCGTGGTTCCATATTTACCGAACTTTTTTTTTCAGTGGGCGTGAATTGCGATGTATCGATTGTTCTGCCATTAAAACCTATGGTAAAGAATCGATTATTAGGGTGTTCGCTGCGAACACCCTGTTTATCGATCCTTTTCCATAGGTTTAAATGGCATAACAATCGATATATCGCAAAGCACGCCACGCCACTGCATTCTACCGATCTAGCTAGGATGGAGTGCTCGAGGGAACGTCATGCGGGTCGTCTCCCCAACCCCGGTCGGACCGCGTGGCACGCGCTAGAAGGAGACGTCTGCGGACCCGCCCGACCGCCAACAACCCTGCCGTGGACGGTGGTCCTGCACCTGCAGCAACCCTTGGTCGATGACCTTGGGTTAGCTTTCAATGCTTGTAAAAGCCGTGCCATCATTTTTACTCGAGGGTGGTTAATGTGCCACGGGAAAAACGAGTTCGGGTTCGCGACGCAAGAGGATAGGCATAGGCGTTACGTTAGCACTCCTGCGTCTCGTAACTGCCGTTAAGGCAGTTACGGAGCGCAAGAGAGGTAACGTAATGCTTTCTTACCCCCATCTTGTGTTTCGGATCCGAATTTTTTTCCCCGTGGCCGACTGACTTGTGACTTGACGGGGGTTGGTTAGCTTAGGGTAGGTTAGGGTGGGCAACGTAGGGGGCTGGGGGTTTGGTGGGTATGGGGTGTAGGGTGGGATTAGGGGGGAGGTTAGGAGGGATAAGGGGTGGGCACGGGTGGGCTCAGTTTTTTTTTACAGGATTTAGTCTTAGTTAACTCTGGGTGGGGAATAGTCTGGGCAAATAAGTTGGACATAAAAAAAATTCGGACATTTTCGGGCGAACCGAGAATTGCAACTACGGATCCCAATAGCTCATCAGGATTCTGTTCCCATTGTGTCCACACTGAGTCTTTACCTATAGCGGCCGGACCTTTGTCATCGTGGCCTACTGGTAGACATAAAATGCCAACCAATTATTTTATCCTTTGTAATTTTTTCCTTTATTTAAAAGGATTAGGATTCAGCTTGCAATTCTGATGAAACATGTAAATAGTTGTAGGTAGGTTTAATGGTAAGTTATTGTATCACAAAATTTGCGAATTCCTTCAGCGCGTTTTGTGATATGATAACTTGCTATTATACTTACCTACAATTATTTACATTTTTCATCAGGATTGCAAGCTGAATCCTAATCCGTTGAAATGAAGGAAAAATTCACAAACGATAAAGAAAATTGGTTGGGCAATTTTTGTCTACCAGTAGGCCACGATGGCAAAGGTCCGACCGATAGGTAAAGGCTCTTTGTAGACACAATGGGAACAATATCCCGGTGAGCTTTTGGGATCCGAAGTTGCAATGCTCGGTTCGCCCGAAAATGTCCGAATTATCACTATGTCCAACTTGTTTGCCCACAGGAGGGCGGGCTGTAATTGAGCCTTTGCATATGTAGGGGATTTGCGATTTAAGTACATTATCCTACATAAAATTTTGCGAGAAATACGATGATGCCACTGGTTTTCTCCAAAACAAACTCCAAAACTCAGTAAAAGCTCTTAGAGTTCAGGCCGTAAAGAGGGGGATAACAACCCACGCTACGCTGAGAGTCCACCTCTATACCTAATCAACCTCTCCATCAAAGATAGGGAGCAAATACATTAGCAGGGTTGCCACTTTGTGTGGGGACTCCAAAACTGAGAACACAGCAACCCTGTTAATGTATTTGCTCTTATCTTTGCATGGAGAGTTTCACTAGGTATAGATGTAGACTCTCAGCGTAGCGTGGGATATCCCCTTCTTTACGGCCTCAACTTTAAGAGCTTTTACTGAGTTTCAGAGTTTGTTTTAGAGGAAACCAGTAGCATCATCGTGCTTCTCGCAAAATTTTACATAGGAATCAGTTCTTCAATCGCAAATTCTTGACACACGCAAGAGCTCCATTATTTCGGGCCGGGCTTGAGGTCATGGGAAATAGAATGGGAGTGGGTGGGTGGGTTTAGTTTAGGTTAGGCTTAGGTTTAGGTTAAGCTTAGGGTTAGGCAGAGAGAAAATAAGAGCTGCTCGAAGGATGACTCATGACTCGCATTTTTTAAATTAAAATTTTCCAAAACAGCTCCGAACCAGGAAAGCTCTCTCTGCGTTACACGTAGTCCGGTAACGTCACGTGCATGACCCCCCCCCCCCCCCCAAAAAAAAAAAAAAAAACTTGGTCGCTGATTTTGCTGCGAGGTAGAAGTGGGTTTTTTTATCATCAATGTAGTTCGATTTCAAGCTGAATAACCTCGTTGATCTTTGCACTGATCTTTCAAACTTATATCTTAGCGTCATTTTTATGTGACTGCCTATTGCCCTGCCTGTTGGCCTTTTTATTGCTCTGCCATTGCAAATTCCATTTTTTGCCGATTTGGACTTGACTTTTGTATTGAGTTGCTGGATTCGATATCAACAAACCCAGCCGACGTGAAGCCGAACTAGTTTATGTCCAGCATATATCAAGCATTGTTTTGACCTGACGCAGATCTTACTTGATGAAACTGTCAAAGTCCTACTTCAGTGACACACTTGGATCATCATACATCATCGGCTGAAACCGAACCTCTGCTACGAACCCTGAAACGGGTGGTTCGTTCCAACCAGTTTCCTCCAGCAAAATGCATTATCCACCATATAATTTATGCGGAATGCAGTTTTGTTTTCGTTCATCCCTGCTGACTCACGAAGATGATCGTGTTTGGCTACTTCAGCTTATCCGTTAACTCTTCGGATTTTAACAGCAGAAGCCTTTTTTCTTTTCATGTCCTTGTAATTTTTGATGAATTATTTGGAACTAATCGAGATTAAATCCGGTAATCAAGATACACCACATCGTCAGCATTTCAGATCAACCTTTTTCTCCTTTTTGCTAACAGTATCGATTGAATTTTCAACATCGACCATATCATCAATATTTTCCAGCAGAATGGTTCTCTCAATGCTGCAACAGTTTCGGCCGAGTGCTTCACACTATCTTATCATCAGATGAAAACAATTTCTTTTGGTTTCACAGTGCTAACAGTCTCAACATTAAGCTGAAAGTGAACCACATCATTGCCATTCTCGACAAATATTTGCATCATGGAAGAGATCTTCCGGAAGCTGGCATTTATCCATCTCTCTTCAGATGCCATCTATGTACCTCTTACCTGAACTCCCTCTCCGATGCCTACCTGGAGGAACCAACTCCAAAACATTTTCCGGCAAGCTGGTATTGTAACTCCAGAAGACGTATATCGCTCATTGTTTTCAAGCCGCCACAAAAAGTACAGATCTTCAGACGGAGTTGTGTCGAATTACGCCCAAGTAATATGCAGCTTAAGTCATTTTGCAGATTTATGATGAATCAATGCAAGGTATCGCAGAATTTCCACATGCAAGAACATAAACGCCTGCAGTTGATTAAAGTCCACGCAAATGCGCATCCTGTCTCGGGCGCTGCACTTTACACGCATGAGCGCGCAAGTTACCTCCCGGAGTAGATACGCGTGAAGTATATCTGCAATATTGCAGGCGCCGCAAACCATGATCAACATGTCAAATTCACTATGTGGGGTTCTCCAGCGAAGACATGAACAATTTAACGACATCCTTTCTTTTTTCACTTTATTTATTGTTTTTTGCCAAGTGGTCAGCATGTCTGACCGTCAAGTGGCGTCAAATTTTCACGGAACTGACGAGTAAATCTGCAGAAACAGATTCTACTCGGCCTTAATCCGTGAATTATTTTTTTATTTTTTTTTTTTTTTTTTGCCCAGTGGTGTCAAATTTTCACGGAACTGACGAGTAAATCTGCAGAAACAGATTCTACTCGGCCTTAATCCCTGAATTATTTTATTTTTATTTTTATTTTTTTTGGCCCAGTGGTGTCAAATTTTCACGGAACTGACGAGTAAATCTGCAGAAACAGATTCTACTCGGCCTTAATCCGTGAATTATTTATTTTTTTTTTTTTTTTTGCCCAGTGGTGTCAAATTTTCATGGAACTGACGAGTAAATCTGCAGAAACAGATTCTACTCGGCCTTAATCCCTGAATTATTTTATTTTTTTATTATTTATTTATTTTTTTTTGGCCCAGTGGTCAGTGTGTCTGACCGTCAAGTGGCGTCGAACTTTCACGGAACTGACGAGTAAATCTGCAGAAACAGATTCTACTCGGCCTTAATCCCTGAAAATTTCAAAAGCTTGAAGAATGGATGTGCCAAAATCCCCATGATGTCTACGGACATAATACATAGTATATACAATCACATAAGTATGTCTTCTGCTGGAGAATTTAGAACGCTAAGTTCCTCCCCACCCGTGATTTGATATGCCATTGATCGTAATTGTGAGGCGTCTCAAAAAAAAAAAAAAAAATCGAAGATGAAGGCCCGCATACCACGAGGAAAAATGATTCGGTCAATCTGTTGCGTAGCGAAGCAAAATTCTCAGGCAGTCGACGCGAAATCTCAAGAAACTTTACTCTGCTCTAATGCGTCAATACTCTACGCAATCAAATCAATATAATGAAAAAATGTTCATTGCCTTTATGCAAGCTCCTTGTTGCACAGTTAACTCGGTTGCCGTTTGAGAATTTGAATTTTTCACATCATCCAGATATTTTACCAGCATACGCCTGCCTTCATGCCTTGCTTTATCGTGCAAGAGAGTCCAGCGCCATCGGCCCAATACATCCACATGTACATCCGTCTCTCTCAGAGCCACCAACCCGTTGATCGCACTCTATTCTGTTTCTACAATCGACATATCTTGAAATCTGTTCTGAAAGCTGGAGTGAAGAACGTTTGCTTGGTCGGAAGTCTCATGTCTGTTTGTACTCAAATTCTTGCGAAGCAATGAGTAATAATTGCTGAACGATGATACCGTCAAACCGGACAAATTCACTGCGATACAGATATTGTGATACGGAGCCGAGACTGTGGCTTTTCTTGGTCAAGACAAGGAAAAAATCATCGAACAAGTTTATTTCAGAATTTGTCAGAAATGTTTATTACCAACTAGGAAGGAGAATAAGAAGACCAACGATACGAAGGAATGTACATTTTGATCAAAATTCGGACAGGAAACATTGTTACGACTCATAAATCAAAGCTTCCAACGGCGAAGACTTGGGATGTAATGGCAGAGTATTTTTTCCCAATATAAGGTTTTAGGGCTTAATGAAATAAACAAATTTGTAAAAAGCTTGCGCACCGTATATTTGCACGGAAGTCATTTTCTAAAGCCGCGGCGGCAATTGCTTATCTATCAAATGGCTTTCCGAGCCAACTTACGATACGCAAGCTTTATTTTGTGAAATTGTACTGTAGTTGAAGAAAGAAAGAAAGAAAAAACAGAAAGAAAGAAAAAACAGAAAGAAAGAAAAAACAGAAAGAAAGAAAAAACAGAAAGAAAGAAAAAACAGAAAGAAAGAAAAAACAGAAAGAAAGAAAAAACAGAAAGAAAGAAAAAACAGAAAGAAAGAAAAAACAGAAAGAAAGAAAAAACAGAAAGAAAGAAAAAAACAGAAAGAAAGAAAAAAAACAGAAAGAAAGAAAAAAACAGAAAGAAAGAAAAAACAGAAAGAAAGAAAAAAACAGAAAGAAAGAAAAAACAGAAAGAAAGAAAAAACAGAAAGAAAGAAAAAACAGAAAAAAAGAAAAACAAACAGGACACATCGTGTTCATTTATGTTAAGCCGGAATCCCACTCTGAATTTGGGAGCTGAGCATTGGGGTCGTCAGTCATTGCTCAACAGCTGCATTGTCGTTAAGAGTGTTTTTTTTCCAAAATTGCATCAACTTGATTCGAATAGTGCAGACAAACTGATAACCGATCCTCATCGGTTGCTGAATTTTTAATTTTTCGCGTTACGCGCAAAATTCAGGACACCACTCAACAACGGACCGATGACACCCACATTCAGCTTCCCTGTATTCAGCGTGTGATTTCAGCATTTGTAAAATTAAGTGCCTAGCTTACAGTCCATGGATAATTTCTATCAATGATTATTATTTAAAGATTTTTCATCATTTTATGTCACTGATGAAATTGATCGTTGTTTCTCCTTGCCCCACAAGCAATACTGCAGAATTTTCAACAACCGCACTTGCGTGAAAAGAAAAAGAAAGAATGAGTTCTATCTTTCATTATTTTCAGTCATATTTTCCCATCCATCTGTTTATCGCTTTTAATTTTTACCTTATTTACACCTGCAAAGGAAGATTAAGCATTTTTTTCTGTTCTAAACAGTTGGACCACATTGTGCTAAAGAAATTCACTATTTCCGTTTCAAACAACTTGCGTTCCATTAGTTTCCGTATTCAGATACGCGTTTTTATGGATGAGAAAGAAATAATAACTCTGCTTTATTGGCTATTGAAGTTGAACTTTGCGTTCTCAACGAAGTTTGAATCTTTACGAACATCATTGAATTCAGCAGTTTTGTTGAATCGCACCTACAGTGTCATATTCTATTCTAGGAGGATAAAGAGACTTTAGTGTACAAAACTTCAACACTCAAAAATTTGTTTTCCTCCCATGTTGTTTCCCCTGTAGGTACAATAAAATTAGTTAACAACGGTACGTCGTGTGTATTAAAGACACTATATCAAGTCGTCCAATAAGTTTCTTTAGCTTATCTCTGGTGTGATCGGAAATGGATTTGAATTAAGTGACGTATCGTAAAACTATTGTTGGCAGAAATAAAGAAATGGTACCTAACTTTTCAGTTGAAGATTTCATCAACTATTTGTCCCTCTCGTGAATTAAAAGTAATCAAGTTCATAGTCTCCTTTTGACGATTTTACTTTGAAGACAAAGCAGTTTTCAGATTAAAAATGTACTCAACACATTATTTGTGTTCTGAAATAAGATTTGCGAAAGCATGACAATTACCAATGAAACGGTCAAGCAGAGATATCACCAATCAATTTTTACAGAGTTCTAAATGCTTCAAAAATTCATTAATCAGGTTTAACAGTATTCTCTCTTGGGGGGGGGGGGGGGGGGTTTGGCGACAATTTCAGATTTTCATAATATTTATCGCCAAATCTTCTGGTATTAAGTAAATTTTCAGTATTTTAGGACTATTCACTTTATTAATTTAAAGTTTTTCATCGTGTTTCGCAATGAATTATTACACTGAAAAAGTAGTCAAATTTTTCCGTATGCCCTACTTGCCAAAATTCGAAGTCTACGTTGGCAACTGTTCTCTCGGTGCATAAAGCATTTTGCCTGAATGAAGTTGAATAATTTCTTTTCTTTCCTTTCTCTCGTCAAACGATTTCAAGCCCTTGCGTAATAAATTACGTGTAAAAGTTGAAGTTAAATCCACACTCTGTGTTGTATCTCACTTGCAGATTTTTAAATAATTAAGCAGTTTTTACATTAAAATCAAATCAAATGCTCAAAAGCTGTAAGGGTTTCCCAAGGGAATTAGTCGAAGATTTTTAAATAATTGTGCAGGTTTTACATTAAAATCAAATCGAATGCTCAAATGCTGTAAGAGTTTCCCAAGGGAATTTATCGACACTTACTGGATGTGTTGTTTTTCTTTAATGCGTGAGTTTCGCTTAACAGCCGTGAGGTCACCGAGTGACATACACAGCCTTAGGATTAAATAGAAATGAACGCTCCGATAAGACTCGGTTTATACCAGGATAGAACAATTAAATCAACGAACGAATGTAACAACTTACTCTGACCAAACTCTCCCATTTTACCCGTGTACTTACTTCATGCGTTACTACCATTTCCTTCTCGGTAGACCTTTCTCCCCTATCTTTCGTTTTCCCTTTTATTTTCCAATCGTATCATAGACTCCCGTAGATTTTAATTGGTGGGTGCCAATGAAAAAGGGCGGAGGTGAAGTTCAAGGTTGTTTTCCTTGAATATATAAAGTTAAAATATACCATAAATCAATATCAACTAGTCAATGCAAGTCATTGTCTCAAATTGAATTGTATTAACCTTTTTCGTGACAAAATTTATAAATTCATCAGCTGACATTAAAATTGTCCGATGAACAAGGTGATTCTAAGTGATCTGGGGACGAGATCAGCAGCGCAACCTTGTGGCAAATCTCGTCCAAAGATCACTCAGAACCACCTTTGGGTACGGCACTTAAGGCGCGCAAGCCTTACACTGGTAAAAAAAACTTCTTGGTTCAAGAGTGCAGTTTCTTGTCGCCGGATTTAAGAGTCTTGAACTCTTGTTTCAAGCGGATTTTGCATTGATTCAATTCAAAATCCGCTTGAAACAAGAGCCCAGACTCTTAAATCCGGCGACAAGAAATTGCACTCTTGAACCAAGAGGTTTTTTTTACCAGTGTCTGCGCAATTTGGCGACCTTTCGATCATCAAAGGAATCTTTTGATAGATGGTTACACCATCTTTGGTCGCCAACCTACGCAGACACTGGTAAAAAAAACTCTTGGTTCAAGAGTGCAGTTTCTTGTCGCCGGATTTAAGAGTCTTGAACTCTTGTTTCAAGCGGATTTTGCATTGATTCAATTCAAAATCCGCTTGAAACAAGAGTCCAGACTCTTAAATCCGGCGACAAGAAATTGCACTCTTGAACCAAGAGGTTTTTTTTACCAGTGTCTGCGTAAGTTGGCGACCAAAGATGGTGTAACCATCTATCAAAAGATTCCTTTGATGATCGAAAGGTCGCCAAATTGCGCGTCTCAAGTGCCGTACCTTTATGGGGGCCCCGGAAGTTCCGCTGCAACAGCTACTTGCATCTCTGTGCCGTGGGGGTGCAACTACGACCAGTCACCGTCTGTTCCGGTTAAAGTGCGGGCCATGCGGTCTGTTCGCCGGTTGGGAGGACGGACGTCCTTCGACCACTCTGTCAGACGGCATTCTAGCAGTGGCGTACCACTGAAATAAAAAGTTCGGTAAATATGGAACCACGATTTTGTTCGGTACACACGACCGAATCATTCGGTCTGCTCAGCCGAACTGTTCGGTCCACTGAACCGAACTTAACCGAATAATTCGGTTGCACAGACCGAATAATTCGGTTGTGTGTACCGAACAAAATCGTGGTTCCATATTTACCGAACTTTTTTTTCAGTGGGCGTGAATTGCGATGTATCGATTGTTCTGCCATTAAAACCTATGGTAAAGAATCGATTATCAGGGTGTTCGCTGCGAACACCCTGTTTATCGATCCTTTTCCATAGGTTTAAATGGCATAACAATCGATATATCGCAAAGCACGCCACGCCACTGCATTCTACCGATCTAGCTAGGATGGAGTGCTCGAGGGAACGTCATGCGGGTCGTCTCCCCAACCCCGGTCGGACCGCGTGGCACGCGCTAGAAGGAGACGTCTGCGGACCCGCCCGACCGCCAACAACCCTGCCGTGGACGGTGGTCCTGCACCTGCAGCAACCCTTGGTCGATGACCTTGGGTTAGCTTTCAATGCCTGTAAAAGCCGTGCCATCATTTTTACTCGAGGGTGGTTAATGTGCCACGGGTTATCCGCCACGGGAAAAACGAGTTCGGGTTCGCGACGCAAGAGGGTAGGTAGAGGTGTTACGTTAGCACTCCTGCGTTTCGTAACTGCCGTTAAGGCAGTTACGGAGCGTTAGAGAGGTAACGTAATGCTATCTTACCCCCACCTTGTGTTTTGGATCCGAATTTTTTTCCCCCGTGGCCGACTGACTTGACGGGGGATGGTTAGCTTAGGGTAAGTTAGGGTGGGCAAAGCAGGGGGCTGGGGGATTTGGTGGGTGTGGGGCGTAGGGTGGGATGAGGGGGGAGGTTAGGAGGGTTAGGGGGTGGGCACGGGTGGGCTCAGTTGTTTCTTTTACAGGATTTAGTTTTAGTTAACTCTGGGTAGGGAATAGTCTGGGCAAATAAGTTGGACATAAAAAAAAATCGGACATATTCGGGCGAACTGAGAATTGCAACTACGGATCCCAATAGCTCATCGGGATTCTGTTCCCATTGTGTCCACACTGAGTCTTTACCTAGCGGCCGGACCTTTGTCATCGTGGCCTACTGTTAGACATAAAATGCCAACCAATTATTTTATCCTTTGTAATTTTTTCCTTTATTTAAAAGGATCAAGAGTCAGCTTGCAATTCTGACGAAACATGTAAATAGGTGTAGGTAGGTTTAATGGTAAGTCATTGTATCACAAAGTTTTCGAATTCCTTCAACGCGTTTTGTGATATGATAACTTGCTATTATACTTACCTACAATTATTTACATTTTCCACCAGGATGCAAGCTGAATCCTAATCCGTTGAAATGAAGGAAACATTCACAAACGATAAAGAAAATTGGTTGGCAATTTTTGTCTACCAGTAGGCCACGATGGCAAAGGTCCGACCGATAGGTAAAGGCTCTTTGTAGACACAATGGGAACAATATCCCGGTGAGCTTTTGGGATCCGAAGTTGCAATGCTCGGTTCGCCCGAAAATGTCCGAATTATCACTATGTCCAACTTGTTTTCCCGCAGGAGGGCGGGCTGTAATTGAGCCTTTGCATATGTAGGGGATTTGCGATTTAAGTACATTATCCTACATTAAATTTTGTGAGAAATACGATGATGCCACTGGTTTTCTCCAAAAGAAACTCCAAAACTCAGTAAAAGCTCTTAGAGTTCAAGCCGTAAAGAGGGGGATAACAACCCATGCTACGCTGAGAGTCCACCTCTACACCTAATCAACCTCTCAATCAAAGATAGGGAGCAAATACATTAGCAGGGTTGCCACTTTGTGTGGGGACTCGAAAACTGAGAACACAGCAACCCTGTTAATGTATTTGCTCTTATCTTTGCATGGAGAGTTTCACTAGGTATAGATGTAGACTCTCAGCGTAGCGTGGGATATCCCCTTCTTTGCGGCCTCAACTTTAAGAGCTTTTACTGAGTTTCAGAGTTTGTTTTAGAAGAAACCAGTAGCATCATCGTGCTTCTCGCGAAATTTTACATGGGAATCAGTTCTTCAATCGCAAATTCTTGACACACGCAAGAGCTCCATTATTTCGGGCCGGGCTTGAGGTCATGGGAAATAGAATGGGAGTGGGTGGGTGGGTTTAGTTTAGGTTAGGCTTAGGTTTAGGTTAAGCTTAGGGTTAGGCAAAGAGAAAATAAGAGCCCGCATTGAATGGGAAAGTTCGTGATCGCCTGGTCTTCCCGCGTTTGTTTTTCAGCCAATCAGACTCCCGACCACCAATTTTGGATTCCTTATGGAAAATAACATGGGGAATCAAAACCATACATTTTCCCCGGAATTCAGCCGATTTTTCGAGAAAAAGATGTCCATGACTGACTTCTGGGGATTCGGCGTTTCTATTGATGTATCACACATTCCACTTTCTCCTATAAACACCAAAGATCTTGATTTTTGCTGTTTTTAGGAAAAAGTTGAATGTATCATACATCAATAGAAACGCCGAATCCTCGAGAAGTCAGTCATGGACATCTTCTTCTCGAAAAATCGGCTGAATTCGGGGTAAAATGTTTGGTTTCAATTCCTCTTGTTATTTTCCATGAGGAATCCAAAATTGGTCGTCGGGAGTCTGATTGGCTGAAAACAAACGCGGGAAGACCAGGCGATCACGAACTTTCCCCATTCAACGCGGGCTCTTATTTTCTCTTTGGGGTTAGGGTTCTCTTAGATTTAGTTGTGAGTTGTGCGAGTAGTGTGCGAGGTGTGCGGGTGAGTGTGCGAGCGTGTGATTGTGTGAGGGTGAGTTCGTGTGCGTGTGATTGTTTGAATGGCTGGTTAGGAAGCGTGTGAATGTTGAATGGTGGAGAGCAACAATAGAGTTCTTGCACGTGTGGGGGATTTGCGATTTAAGTACATTTTTGCGTACAATTTTTGGGTGTTAATAATATCGTTCCTTTCCTCCTCTTGTTTCTTATATTTTCTATTTATTTCAAATTCGTCTTTGTCTTAAGTAGAGGCAACCTTAAATTAACTTCTTCGTCTCTATCTTGTCGTGCCCATTTGTGTTCTTTTTATTCCCTAGTTTTCCCCCCTCACCTACAATCAATTTTTTTTTTCATTTCAAGCACCTCTTTCACTTCGGAAACCTCGAGTGAATAGTAGTGGTCCCTCCGCCAATTTGTCGAATAGACCAAATATTCGGAGGGAACATCTAACGTTTCTAACGTTTGGGCGTCTCCAAGTTTGGTACAGGTTGAATCCTCATGCTTACTTCTCACGGAGGATAATTTGCCTGGAATTGTTAATTTTCAATCTGGAGCCTACCAGGATATTCCGTTAGGTCTGACAACTACTTCGAATTATGTTTTTCGAAAACAATTTTTAATGTGAGTGAAGACGGAAGTAAACATAATGCGTTTTTTCGTATGTTATCATTTATTAATTTTTTGTTTTATTCAAGAGACACGAGAGGAGAATGTAAACTCATTCGACAGAAACTGCAGCAACTAGTGACAAAAGTGTGTAATATTCATAATTAAAACACTTTAAAATTCAGATTAATTAGTCAAGTCGATTGTAGTTCCTAATTTTCATTTTGCAAATGAGCAAAATGGGAAAAGAATTCACAAGGCTTCTGAAGTAAAAACTGGACTGTTCAGCAACGGGCCTTTACTCTGTTTACATTCTAAACCCGATCATGAGCATGTAGTTTTATGAGTTGAGACGACTGCACTTGGTAATGAGACGAAATCAATTATTAGTTGATGATCCAAGAATTAAGCCAATAGTGAGGACCTTTCGTTTTTTAATTTTTCTTTGACGAGAGGAATCGGAGACGAACATACGCACAGTGAGTAAATTTCTCGCTACTCCTTATCGAAAGATACTAGCATTCAGGTTTATGAGTTGAGTCTGAAATAATTCTTTAAATTTTATTTTGCTTGTAAGAACAATTTGAGAAGGTCAGATGTTCCTCAAAAAATGGGAATTTTAACGTTCAATGACTAAAGAATACGCTATACGTTATCAAAACCCGATTTTATCAGTATGCAGATGAATGAGTTGAGCTGATAGCACTTACAATCAGTAGACTTTTGAGTTGAGTCAAGAGAACTTAGTTTTATGAGTGGAACAGAGAGTATCTTTAGTTTTTCTGTGATGAGAACAAGTGGAGGAGTTTATTTTAATCCGAAAGAGGAGCTATGCCATGGGTTTCAAGAATTTTCGTCCGATTATTTTCGTCCAATACATTTCCTCCATGCTGTGCATATAGTGATTGAATTGCTTGCGACTCTTAATAGAAACACACGAGCATTCAAATCTATAAATTGAGTGGAAAATATGTTCATATTTACTTCACTAATGGTGATAGAAATTAGAGAATAGTCCAAGTTTTTCAAATGAAATTAGTTCCGTTCAGTGATGAAATTTCACGCTATTCATGGTCTTTACCCGATATTATCGGCATGTAAATAAATAAGTTGAGCCGACAGCACTTACAATTCTAGTACTTTTTTGAGTTGAGACATGAGTACTGCGGAGATCTATGAGTCAAGCCGAGAGTACCTTTTGCTTTTTTTGTGATGAGAGAAATTGGAGAAGAAAAATTGTTAATGCGTTTCTAAATCTAGACCCACTTTTATCCGAACGTAGATGAATTAGTTGAAACGACACACTTACACCTTGAGCTGAGACAATATAACTTCGGAGATCTATGAGTTGAGTTGAGAGTACCTTTTGTTGTTGTTTTTTTTTTTTTTTTTTTTTTTTTTTTTTTTTTTGTGATGAGAGACATTGGAGAAGAATAAAATTAGAAGTTAAAAGCTTTGCTTAGCATTTAGTGATTGAATTGTTCCGCTACTCCTCATGGAAATCCTAGCATTTAGATCTATAAATAATTGAGCCGAAAACATTTTTGAAATATTATTTTACTGGCGAGAGAAATTGAAAAAATGTCTCATTATTCAAATAAAAATCGGACCAGTGACAAAATTATACGTATTCCAAAATATTTTATCCAAATGTAGATGAATTAGTTAAAACGACAGCGCTCAAATTTGACAATGGAAACATTCATTTAAATTTTTTGACGTCAAGCGTCTAGAAATATGTAGCATTAAGTTGAAAACAATGTATCTACGTTAAGACTGTTGAACCACGTGACGAATAGTAGTCTCACGAAACATTTTTCGGGAAGTAATCAATATTACTATCGCTGCATTTGTGCCCACCGACATAAGCAAGGATTTGAAAGAAGTCTCTATGAAGTGTCTTGCGTGTATTCTTTGAGTGAATTGGTCGTTTATACAAAATCATCGATCATTTTCTCTTTTATTTTATTTTATTTTTTTGCTTTGTGTAACTACATAAATTGTACACACCTAACATGGGCAGAATTTAAATCAGAACAGTAAATTCGCACATTTTGTGCACCTCACAGTAAACTTGTACACATTCCCATACTATTTATCTTTAATATCTCAAATCTAATCATGGCCAAGTTTTTTAGTTCAGGCTTCGTGACAGTGTTGTGAGTGCTTTCAGCGTGGCGTCGGGCAATTGGATAATCCTCTCCTGGTACGTACTTAAAATTATATTTTCAATTTGTTGTTTTTTGATTCGATCAATATTCACTTTTCTCAATCGAATTTCACAGCCTATAGCTGAAATTTAATTCGAATTCCGCAAGTTAGCGTTGCGTTAGTATCAAGAAATCTGTTTAGATAAATATATTTTAATTTCGCCTCTGAGTACTTACCTAATGCTGAGATTTATTCCAAAATTCATATTACTTTTAGAATAGAGCTCAATATTAGGTCAGCGCTACAAAGGCAAAATTAACAAATACTTAATCAAATATCGGAGAGAGCAAAATTCAAATTCTAAGTTATCAAGAAATTATCGTGAATTGATTTTATTTTCCGTAATATTGATAGTGCGTAGTTGCCGCAATAATGCGGTGATTAACGCGTAATTTCTCTTTTCCCTCTAAACAAATTCTGGAAAAGTCGTGCATTTCCCACTATACCGAGATGAAAAGCGCGTAATTGTCCAGGATTTAACGAGTCCGCTGGGAATATTGCGTACTTTTCGGGATGGTGAGATGGAATTTGCGTTACTCCTCACTTTTTAAAAGGCGGAAATGAATTGAGTAACTATTCAGACGCTGGAGTGTATATACACTAAAAATAAAAACGCATTGGATCTAGAGTCCAGACTCTTGTAAACATTGACAAGAAAAAATACTCTTGATTCAGTCAGACTTAATCTTAAATCAAAAGGAAATTCGCTCAAATTAAGAGGCTTGGTTCTTGATTTAAGCTTAAATCTGATTGAATCAAGAGTATTTTTTCTTGTCGATGTTTTTAAGAGTCTGGACTCTAGATCCAATGTGTTTTTTTTCCAGTGTAAGGGTAATAAGGACGAAAGATGTACGCAATTATAGAAAACAACTCTCACAGCTTAAGAAATCTGTGTAGAACTTTATGGGTAAAATTCCAAAAGCACAAATTTGACGTAAATACATTTTTTTGAGAATCTCATGTTTTTGCGTATCTCATATTCCTGACATTAAGCTCGCGTATCTAAAAATCGTGTATCTTCCGCAATATCGAGGTGAAAACTGTGTTTGAAACACACGCCGGCCAAACAGCGATTTGCCGGTAAGAAATCGCCTTTGGCCGCTAAAAAATTTAACCGCTAAGAAAATCGTCGTTAAACTCCGTTTTGGGGATTTTTCGGCGCATTCTGCAAGGTGTTGTCTGTCGTGTTATCAATACTTCCCCTCCGTCCGCGTCAAGTATCGTGACATATCGGGTCTTGTCCTAACATTACTATTCAATAGGGTATTTCTGACTCGATGCATTTCGAAAGGACAATTTCTCATTTTGGCCCCTAAGAAAAAAAGTTGCAGGCCAGATGACTGCTAAGACTTCATGCCGAGTTTCAAGCACTACTGGGTGAAAATTGTGCGATTTGTGTATTTTTCATCAACCGCTGAGGATTCGCGTGTATGCCACGAAAAGTAGGAGAACTAGCGTAATTTTCAATGTTCTTACGGAACTGCTGGAAAATCGCGTGGTTGCCGCCAAATAATATCGAATATTAATGTGTAATTGAGGAGCATTCCGGAAAAAGGGCACATAGCAAAAAATTGCGTTTGAGAGAAATGCATTTAAAATTTTGATCATTACTCTATGGCCACTGACAGTGACTCTCGTTCGAAATCGGGAGTCCAAGCTGCGATAAAAGGTACCATCAGTGGCCAGAAATTATGATGGAAACTTAAAATGCATTTTGCTCAAACGCTATTTTTTGCTATGTGCCCTTTTTCCGGAAAGCTCCTCAATTTCTCATTTTCTCAAGAAAATCTTTGGAAAAATCGCAAAAATGTCAGTAACAACAACATATCTAGGTGAGCTTTCTTTCTGCTGAAAAATTCCAAATTTTCCGATCAACGTTAGGTGGTGTAACACAGGAAAACTTACTGTTTGAACCGAAGCCAGTATCGAAATTAATTGACGAGACACGAAATAGCTATCTTGCTGACTGATAAAGAGGGACACTCTCTGAAGACTCGCCCTTGATTTAAAAAAGATTGAACGGATCTGAAGGGAAGAGATTTCAAGGCTACGGTTTTTAACTCGTTATTTTGCTGCAACCCCAACCTCATTTTGTCATTGATCTGATCTTTTTCTGCCCTATTTTATCCTTGAATGTTATTTTTTCTGTTTCAGGAGTGCATGTCGCCAGCTGCTAATCGGTATGTACAGCCATAATATTTATGCTTGCATTTTCGAAATGATGAGTAAATCCCTCACAGCTGTCTGTTCATTTAAAAGAAAAATTGTGGTCCTGCAGTTATATGTGGGAACTGCGCTTGCAACTATTTGAACTCTGGAGTAGGTATGTGGTATCACGCGAAAATGAAGGCAGATCTTGGCTTTTGCCTGTCTCAGATTACTGACGCTTATGAATGCCGTGATGCTCAGATTATGAACACGTACTCTTTTGTGTTTTTATCAAACCGCTAGGCAAAACTGCGTATTTGCCGCGATGTTAAGATGAGAATTGCTTTTATGATTTTACAAAACGGCTGGAACAAGTATGTATTTTGCGCGATATTCAGATGAAAAACGCGTAGCTCTTCGCTCCTATTAAACTACCGTTGGTTAAATCGCGTATTTGCCGCTACCTAGAGGAGGGACGCGTAATTTTTCACGTAATCCAAAATTGCTGGAAAAATGTCTTATTTTTCGCGATGTCGAGATGAAAAACGCGTAACCTCTCACCGTTTTAAAAAATCGAGCAACTTTTCAACTGTTAAGGATAACTTGAGTTGAAATTTTTTATGAACAACACTGGTCAAAACAGACACCAAGCGCCAATATTCAAAATCCGGAGTACACTGAAAAGGATTGCTAATTCACCGATTTAGGGTGGAGCAAAATTTGCTTCACTTCGTAAAGCTTTCTTATCCGTGCACGGTATTGAATCAAGTGAACGACTAGCACGAATTGCTACACCGATTTGCTACATCTGCGCGCCTTCATGCAGTTAATCTTGCATCGAGTGGCTTGGAAGTGTAACTGCATTTTTTGGTATTGGTACTTTGCGAACAGTATAAAAATAGCTCAATAGTTAGGCTGGAATAGCGGAATTTACGGAAAAAGAGCGAAATTTACGGAAGAATAACTAAAAAGGTAACAGACGTAGCTTTTCAGAGAGCAAAATCACCCACACGCGTGTGTGTAAGTTAGCTGAAATTTGTGTAGCGATTTTACCTGCATGGTTTGCACGTTCGTTTTTTAGCTACACCATGCCATGAAATACCCGCGTGCAAGGCAAATTCAGCAATATTTTTTTTTTAGTGTAGGATTGCTTTATCGCGCGGAAATGAAGGAAAACCACAGTTTTTCTTTTGTCTCAATTTACTGACGTTCGTGAATGCCGCTATATTCAAGTGAAAAGCGCGTAACTTCTCGCTTCTTTTCATAAACCGCTGAACAGACGCGTATTTGCCGCAAAATTATGGTGATACACACGATGCAACGTATTTTGCGTTTTTACTAAATCGCCGTACGATTTCCGCATCTGTGTGGAAATATGCATAGGAAAATAACTCAGAAATTCCACCCTGTGACTTGTCATCCGAGACACGTTGCTAGAGATCACGACATGATTTTCCATGTTTTTCATGATTTTCCGACTACTTGCATCGACTACATTATTTATTGCCAGTGTTTAACATTCTTGGAGCGATTTTTCTAAAAATTGTCATACGCGCGAAAATATGCTTGAAAAAGAACTCGAAGAGCCATGGCACGGTGTCTACCAGTCCGTAAAGTCCGGGAAAAGTACGCATTTTTTAAGGTCGGTCCTTAAATACCTAAAAAGTACGTAAATCTCGCGGAAGGTCCGTAATTTTTCGCATTTTGCGCTGCGCGTTCAGTTCGATCGCCTCATAGTTACGCAACCCTCTGTGCGTTGGCCGTCAGGCGTATTAGTCCAATGTCAGCCCGTAAGAGCGCGGTTGCTGTAGAGGAGCGGAACAAGGCATTTCCCTCGATTTGACGGAAGCAGCCGAAAAGGCCACGGGAAAAGCCGAAGTGAAGCACGCGGCAGTGCCAAAATCGAAGATTTGCGATCAGTCATTTAAGGATAATAATGGCCGCTATGCGATTTTAAGAGCGGAACTTTTTTCCTCACCTGATTTCTCATCCATAGAGGGTCCTTAATGAGCATCTAAATTTGCGACATCGGCACTGTATGGGAACCTCCCCAAAATCGAAAAAAACGGCCAAAAATCGGCGATTTTCTCTCGTTTTTCGGCTAATATCGCAAAAACCGCTCATTTTTCGAGTAAGTGTGTAAGAACTTGCCTTAAAGTAGATAAAATTACGGACATTTTCCACCCGTTCCGAAATTTTTCTGATAAATAATATGCCCACTACAAGGTTGCCAAAAAAAATCCCAAAATGTTCAAAATTTCATTTTTTTAAAGGTTTTTTGCTTGTAACTTTTTTTCCAGGAATTTTAGAAGGTAAGTGTATTGCCGAAATGAAATTAGATTTAAAATGCTACAATTTCGTGTATCAGACTTGTCCATAGGGCGTAACGAGACGGCTTCGCGGCGTTGCCAAAGTTCGGTATCCGCGGCGGTGCATTTCACGCAACCGCTCCACTCAATTTTACCTGAAAAATTTTGCGAAAAACTTTCTGGAATATGTTTCTTATGTATTTCTAAGCGCTGAAACCGAATTTGAAGTTTTCTGCCTTCGATTTTTGCCGCTAAAGCGGCCATCTTGAGAAAACGTTGCCAAATCTCATTTTTTGACTAAAAATTGTTAATAACTCGTTCCTTGTGCGTCGGGCGGCAAAAAGAGTTATTTGCAGAATGAAAGTACATAAAATTATGGTTTAGAATCATCTATCAAAGTTATGATAACATGCGTATGCAATCTGCTAGAGCGCGCTGTAAATAGCGGGAAGTTTGAAAAAAATCGAAATTTTTTGCGGTTCTCTCAAATATCTTTTTTCCTAGCGGGTTTTCGGCAAAATTGGTAGCACAAAAATTAAAGTAGACAAAAATGCTACTAGAATCACTCTTAGTTTTTGGACTAGTGATTATTTCAGCGGAAGTTAGGAGCGCTTGAAATCGGAGACTCGCACGGCCGAAATCGGCTGCAAAGCTGTATCATAGTTCTACATCATGAGGAACGTTTTATGGTCTCCATAAAGTTTCATTTTGCTTTAATGCATTAAATCTCCTCTATAATTAATAAAATTAGAGATTTCACTCCTTTTGGCATCCCTTCCCCCAACCCCCATTCCACCCCCTCCCCAATCAGATAACGGCGCAAAACCATTTTCACTGCATTTTTATCTCGAAAAACGCTATTTTGCAATTTCAGTAGTTGATGACTGAAACTGCAAAATAGCGTTTTACTGGATAGAAAATACATAGAAAACATATTCCAGAAAGTTTTTCGCAAAATTTTTCAGGTAAAATTGAGTGGAGCGGTTGCGTGAAATGCACCGCCGCGGATAATGCCCTTGGAGACCGAACTTTGGCAACGCCGCGAAGCCGTCTCGTTACGCCCCATGGACGAGTCTGATACACGAAATTGTAGTATATTGAATCTAATTTCATTTCGGCAATACACTTACCTTCTAAAATTGCTGGAAAAAAAGTTACAAGCAAAAAACCTTAAAAAATAATGAAATTTTGAACATTTTGGGATTTATTTTGGCAACCTTGTAGTGGGCATATTATTTATCAGAAAAATTTCGGAACGGGTGGAAAATGTCCGTAATTTTATCCACTTTAAAGCAAGTTCTTACATACTTACTCGAAAAATGAGCAGTTTTTGCGATATTAGCCGAGAAACGAGAGAAAATCGCCGATTTTTGGCCGTTTTTTTGGATCTCAGGTCCTCGTCATCGTTGCTCTCAGCGCCGCGCCGCTGCGCTCTAGGGCGAATTGCGTGTTAGGTTTCTCTCTCAATTAGACTAATGAAAGGTGCTGTCTCTTGTATCGCAACAACGACGAACAAATTGGAAATTACTATACTTTAATTCTCAGGAAATGAGAGATTTTGTCGCCTTTTCTCGTTTGTATTTTTTTTCCGAATCCGATTTTTTCTTCATACCTACATTCGAAAAAATTGCAAAATTTGCCGCCATGGGCTGCGGCCCATGTGGCCACCGCCTAAATCCGACCCTGAATAAAACAAACTTAGCTGTTTTAGCTTTTGATTTCATCCAAAACAGATCAGACGAATTTTGAGGGAAACTCGATTTCGAAGATTTGACAGTTACGGCTCTCTTCGCTAACACGGCAGGATAGGGATACCTGTTGACGAGGGAAGATTGTTCCGACGCACAGTAGATCGATTCCATTATAGAGGTCGGACTTGAAATTTTTGGCAAAAACTGCGAATTTTGGTGTTTATTCCATCACATTTTACATTTCAAGGGGTGCTTTAAGTAGAAAATTTTACGAGGAAACCATTGGAGACACTTTTAGAACCTTGAAGTTTTGTATAAACGAAGTTATAAGCGTTTAAAAATTCCAAATTCTGTCCGGCCTCCCCCATTGACTCGATCCACCGTGCGACGTCGCATTAGTCTGACGTCAGAGGCATCCACGCATTTGGTAATAGTCTTAAACATTAATTGGGGGGCTCGAAGGACAAGGCGCATAAACGCAGTTTTTACTATTTCGAGAAATACGTGTTTGAAGTTTCGAAACCATATGGATCATTACGGCGGAGAGAAAGTATAATCTGACTTTTTCATGCTTAAAAACTGAAATTTGAGAGCGTATTTTTCACAGAGTATGCACGAAGACCAGTTTCACTTGAAATCATTAACATCTCGTTTTTTTAGAATCATAGATACCAATTTTTTAGAGCAGCCCAAGACAATGATAAAGTGGAAAAACAAGGATGAAAAAACGGGAAACAAGGCTAAAAATACACAATTAATGAAACCCGAGACTCTTTTTAGAATCTGCATTTTAAGCGCCTTGTCCTCCAAGCTCCTCACTGAAAAAAAAATCTCGGTGTATTTACTAAGAAAAGGATAAAATTACCAAGAACTCAGGGTTCTATTTGATCCCAGTTTTTTCTTAGTAAAATTACCATTTATGGAATTGGTAATTTTACCGAGAAATCTCGGTAAAATTATTGAACTTTCTCGGTAATTTTACTGGACCTTGGTAAAAACGCCAATATTTTTTATCGACTGTGGTAGAATTACCGAGATAAAATGGCAAAGTTACCGGGAATTGATTACCAATAAAAGTGGTATTCTTACCTGGAAAAAACAGTAAAAATACCGGCTTTTAGGTAAACTTACAAGTCTGTCTTGGTAAAATTACCAATAATTGGTAAAAAAAGTGAGATTGTAAAGGTACCAACGGACCTTGGTAAAAACGCCGAGAATTTTTTTTCAGTGCTCAATTGCTCTGCGGCAATAAAGGAGGCATTGCTATTTTTATTTTTCTTCATTATATTTTTTTTTAAGCGTGCAAACTTAAAATCTGTAAAAGTAAATGAACTTCGTTTGCTCGCTCAACTTTAATTCGCAAATAGATGCCTCTTTAGGAATGTCTTGCGAGGAATGATTCTCGTTAAAGTTTTACGCATGGATGTTCTCATGAAAAAAGAAAAATCAATACCTACCCACATCTCAGCGTTCATTCATGAAATCTTTAAGTGTTTTGATGCTCAGGAGCCGCAGGGAAATTATTACTACCTACCTAATACGATTATCAACAAATCATCAGCTCTATGTCCTTCGAGTAATCGCCTCTCTCTAGAGCAAAGACATAAAGACGGAGGGCTAAAAGCAAAAAATGAAGCTTCTTTTCAACCACCTCTACGATTGGCTAGAGGATTGGCGGCGAAATCGGGACAAGTTTGAAATTCAAATGTAGGGCGGGAACTAAATAAAATTGCGGAAACAAAGTATTTTAGGTTGATTTTTGCCCAAATTCAGGTACAAACTCATATTTTTTTAACTCTAGGTTAGTTTCCGTCCGTCGTCGACCGATTAATTTCATTTGGGAGTAACGTTGATCTAGAACTGTAACGGCCTGTTTGAACCTGCAGAACCACCATGAGCAGAAGAAAAACTAACTTTATCTGAGATTACTGCCTGTTACCGAGCAAAAGTAGGTGTATTATGTTAGGACGCAGACCGAACTTTCTTAGTATATTCGTTTTAGGAATTTAAAATACGTTTCGAAGAAGAAATGTGCAAAAATCAAGAGGACAAGTTCAAATCAAATTTCCGTTTGCCGCCATGGATTCCCGCGCTCATTTACACACTCACACAAGCGCGCAGCGCCGAACCTAGCTTCACTTTTTCCCCGTGCTTTTAGATACGAGCGCTCCGTCTTTATGTCTTTGCTCTAGAGGCTGAAATTCCAGGCCATTCAGGTCAAGTTATGACGAGTTTCGTGATGACGTCATGAGCTCAGCAGAGAGCGGGGGAATTCGAGTGGCTGATAAATTATAAAGCAAATCGAGTGTTTTCAGCTGTAAAGCCATCAATTTTTGTTTCAGCTTTATTTGATCACTATTCGGGGGAGGTAGGGTGGGGGGGGGGGTGGGGGGGCTTACCATGTAACAAACAAAAAGACGCGGCCTAGCATTGTTGCCGATGAGCGAGAAAAGTCGTGAGAGAGTTGAATTCCACCTTCTAATGGGCCTTTGTGCTCCGTGTGTAACGGAACCGATTTTGTGGATCCAAATCCAAATCACACCTTTGTTGATATCTGGAGAAGAACAAGCCTAGCTGCTGTACTCACTAAAATATGAAGCGAGCCGGTTTATACATTGACAGAATCTGAAGTTTTTATTTAACTGTTGAACAATACTTCATGGCCGCTAAAATATACGGTAAAATTTTATGAGTGTTTAAGAGAGAAGAACTGAAATTATATGTTGCCTTACTGACATCTAAATTCATTAAACACAATTAACTCATTTAAAATTTCTTAGCATCCATATATGACAATCTACAAGACCTTGCATGAGTGTTATCTTTCATTAATGAGTCAGGAAACGTACAGCCATCAGGTAAAAGGTACAACAATATATTGCGAGTACAAAAACATAAAATATTTTTAGTAAAGGTCAAGGAAACACAATACTTATTAATTACTTTTAATTTAGAAAGGTTTAATAAATTACATGAATTTTATCAAAGGTATTCAATAGACTTGCACTTCCGTCCCAACGCAAAATGGATTTTTTATCTCCCCTTATGTACTTGGCAACGGCATATGAGCTTGTCACATTAATGTGATTAGTTTCTGTTCAGCATGGAGCCATCTCGTCACTAATTTGTGCCGTCATGGCTGTTATGCAGAATAATTTTTCACTCAGTATAGCGCTTGATTCCTGACTCATTAGCTTGTGGAAAACTTCAAACTCTGGCAATTGTCAATTTTCTCTTTTTCATTAAGTATTGGCGCCGCGTCGTTAGTATCGTTTTAAGCAAAGATCATCCGATAATCATGAACAGACGTAAGAAATTATCTTCGAGTCAGGGTGGCAATGTTTACGACATATGGAGAACTAATCCATTACGACGATTTAATTCCTTGTTAAGGTCCTCATTAGCGTTTTATCCCGGGCTCCTTTTCTTCAAATGTTGCTATTAAAAGACGAACCCTCGAATTTTCCGGCTCATTGGTCTGCTTATTCTTGGCCGAAGTGCGGAGCCGCGTACCTGCAGGGCCGGATTCAGGGGATGGCCACATGGGCCGCGGTCCATGGCGGAAAATCTAGGGGGCGGCTTTTCCAATATTTTTAGATGTAGGCATAAAAAAATCTAATTTAGAAAAAAAATTACAAATATGAAAAGGCGACAAAATCTCTCATTTCCTGAGAGTATAGTAATTTCTAATTTTGCCGTCTTTCGAAGGTACAAGAGACAGCACCTTCAAGTGGTCGAGTTAAGAGAGAGACCGAACACGCAATTTGGCCTGGCTTACAGAGAAATGATAACGAGGACTCGAGATGAAAAGGAGAAGCCCTCGGCGCGGCCGGTGGTCGGTATGTAACACATATTAGCGCCTACAAGACTGCATGAATGCTTCACGCATTGCGTCAAACAGGTATCCCTATCCTGCCGTGATAGCGAAGAGAGCCGTAACTGTCAAATTTTCGAAATCGAGTTTCCCTCAAAATTCGTCTGATCTGCTTTGGATGAAATCAAAAGCTAAAACAGCAAAACTTGTTTATTCAGGGCCGGAATTAGGCGGTGGCCACATGGGCCGCAGCCCATGGCGGTAAATTTTGCAATTATTTCAAATGTAGGTATCAAGAAAAAATCGGATTCAGAAAAAAAAAATGCAAACGAGAAAAGGCGACAAAATCTCTCATTTCCTGAGAATTAAAGTATAGTAATTTCCAATTTGTCCGTCTTCTGGTTATACAAGAGACAGCACCTTCAAGTGGTCGAATTAAGAGAGAAACCGAACACGCAATTTGGCCCGGAACGGCGCGGCATACAGAGAAATGACGACGAGGACTCGAGATGAAAAGGGGAAGCCCTCGGCGCGGCCGGTGGTCGGCCTCGGTATGTAACACATATTAGCGCCTACAAGACTGCGTGAATGCTTCACGCATTGCATCTAACGCAGTGCGGTCACTACGGTCAGCATGAAACTCATAGAGCCTACAAGACTGCATGAATACTTCACGCATTGCATCAAACACAGTGCGGTCACTACTGTCAGCATGAAACGCAAAGCGCCTTCAAGACTGTAAGAATACTTCACGCATTGAGCCAAACACGGCGCGGCGGCGAAAGTTATTTGAATTTTTAAACCACATTTATGTTTGTTCTTTCATAATTTTTCCGTTCATTTATTATAAAGGGGGGGGGGGCCTTATCCGCGCAGAGGTAGGTTTGCAGAACTTAATTTTTGCCTAAAGTTCCGTGAACTTTTGCTAGTAGTGTTGACGGGACTTTCCGAAAAAATGTGTCCAACGCGAGTAAACGCGTCTTATGCACCCCTTCCCCTCCGGCACGTTCTTTTGATGGTATTTATTGATGTTTCAAAACGAATGAGAAGGGGGCGGCAAAATACAGGCGGCTCGTGAGCGGCACGGTGGTAAGTCCGGCCCTGCGTACCTCCGTACCTGCATCGCAGTGTTTCAAAATTTGCGCTCCTATTGTCATGGGAACGGAGTTCCCCATGATATTACAATCGTTCCGTTGCTATCGCTATGGGATTCCCTATGCCTCTGCGACCTTGAGCGTTTCGCCCAGTCTTCGATTTTTGGTTGATTTTCCGATGTATCAAAAACCGTTGTATTTTTTAGCCAATCATGTCTCTACGTCAAGTTGTGTTGATTTCTAAAATTCGCTTTCAGCGAGTTTTTTTCCACCTTGAGATGTCGTGTCTGACTGGTAAATCTGCGCAGAACCACGAAGTTCCGATTTTGGGCAAATTCTTTTTTTTGGGAGGTTCCGATTGGTTATTTTTCGCCATCAGTTTTCTGTTCGTTGGTGCAAAAGATCGCCTACCTCGTTGCTCTTGAGAAGCCGCCATTATCCCACCTCAAATTTTAAACATAGATATAAAGAAGTAATAACCATCGTACAAGGTGGAAAATTGCTCTGGAGGACCCGTTACGGATATATGAGCCAAAATCAGAACTCGATTGATGGATTTAATCCATGAATACAGAAATATTGCCTCAGTTTACTGCCGCGATAGCAAATGCATGCTGAGATGAACCTTGTGACACATGAAAGCATAGGCAAACAATGTCTCACAGAGAAATGCGCTTCATTCGTTGTCTCATATCACCGCACCGCCGAAACCTCAAGGTCTTCTTTTGTGAAGCCCCGCTCAGCGTCCGAGATCACTTAACTGTTCTTTTTTCTCTGACGGGCCACGTGATCGGAGATAGCTCAGTTGGCAACGACACCATATTGGCGTTTTGATGACGTCCCTTTTTGTGCGAGCGGGGGTTCGAATCTCGTAGGAGACAGTTAATTTTTACTGGTTGTATTGAATGTTTTAGACCAATCATCTAACAATAATTAATACTTGGCAACTTAGGAAGCACATAAGTCCCTTATGATGCGTATTCGGGCATATGTGTAGAGTAAAAATATCATACGTAGGGTGTCCCAAAAGTACCGGGACTGGTTCTGTAACTTCAAAAGTAAGATAGATACAGACATGATTTTGGTTTCATTTTAAAGATCAACTCAATACCTATCGATTAAAACCAAGATCAGCTCAATCGAATAAAAATTGACCGAGTTATGACAATTTGAAATTAGTGAGGAAAGTTTACCCCTACGGTTTTTAGGAAGATTTTTCGCTTACCAGCATTCAAAAAGTTAATATTCGTATCCACTTTCCTCCGAATCTTCCATAACTTCCTTTTGCTTTTCAAAGTACCGTCCATCAAACCGGATGCACATTTTCATGCGCTCTTGCCACTTATCCAACATTGTTTTCCTGAATTCTTCCTCTGGGATGGCGTTGAAAAAGTTTTGAATTGCATTCTGGATTTCGGTCTTCGATTCGAATCTTCGTCCACGAAGCTCCTTTTTAAGTGTAGGAAACATCCAAAAATCACATGGAGCCAAGTCAGGGCTGTAAGGGGGATGAGGGATTGTTTCAACTCCATTTTTACTCATAAATTCACGTGTTAAGCTCGATGTGTGAGGCCGCGCTTGTCTTGATGGAGTATCCACGAAGCTTTCAAGTCCGACCGTTTCCGGGAAATGTGCATTCTCAACTCCTTTAGCACTTTGCAATAATACGCACTGTCAACTGTTGTGTTTGGTGGTACAAAATGTTGATAAATGACACCTCGAAAATGAAAAAAACACAATAAGCATCACTTTATCGGCCGACTTTTCGATTTACGGCGATGAAGAATCTTCCTTAAAAACCGTAGGCGTAAACTTTCCTCGCTGATTTCAAATTGCCATAACTCGGTCAATTTTTATCCGATTGAGCTGATCTTGGTTTCAATCGATAGGTATTGAGTTGATCTTTAAAATGAAATCAAGATCATGTCTGTATCTATCTTACTTTCGAAGGTACAGAACAAGTCCCGGTGCTTTTGGGACACCTTATGTATACTTTACGCCGAAAAAGCGAACCTGAAACTTAAATGCGTTAACTTCCGAAAACCATATATGGACTACATTTTGCAATTTGGAACTATAAATTCTAGCCCGGTTTAAAAACAACGTATGTGCCATTAGTTTTCCTATGCACATACGTGTTTTTTCAAATGAGCCACACTGAGAAAAAACTATGGCTTATAAACCTATTAGAGGTAAATATGGAACACCACTAATAGTAGTACCCCTACATATAATAATAGCACATATACCTTAGTTATGGTACGGGGTACCTTAATTAGGTACAGAGACCTTAGTATGGTTCACAGACCGAGAATCATTAGTTTATTTACGACTATTATAGGTGTTCCATATTTACCTCTAATAGGTTTATAAACCATAGTTTTTTCTCAGTGCAGAATGTATAAGTCCAAATTGCAGAATTCAGTCCATATAATCCAACGAAAATAAATAATTGGTACATAACAGCTTTCTTGTATGCAAAGAAAATAATTAAAAATGTTAAAAAAGAGATGTCAACACAAAATTACATAGCCCCTTCAATTCAGAAGATACTACAAACGAACTGTACCTTAACATTTTCATATCCCAGAAGCTAACGTTCCCATGACGAATATTGCTATCGCTAGCGATTGCAAAATCCAACTTATTTTATTTTTCAAAGGGAAACCAAATCAATTTCGTAGCTTGAAATTCATTACATTACTAGGGGGCTACGCCCCCTGGCCGCTACGCGGCCCAACCCCCTGAAGGCGCTCCGCGCCATCAATGGGCCGCTTCGCGGCCCTATTTTTACCCTCCTATCAGTGTTAGTTTTACTTTTCCCCTAAACAATTACGATATGAGGTATACTTTAATTTTAAACTTTACTTAATATTACTTTAAAATTAAAAGGACGCGTTTCGGAATGACTGCTTGATGAAATATTGCAGTAAAGCAATGAACAATGATAGTCAGGTAATAATTAAGATTTCATAAGTCGGGGATCGAACGTACACCGAGTTCCAAGTCGACGCATTCGACTTCTTAGACGACTCGGCCACCGCTCGACGTTAGGTCGCTAATGCGAATCTTGTGTAGATAAGTGTAGAGCTGATGCACAGGCTACACAGCTACTGCGCAACCTCCTCGACCACTGCGCATCCTCCCGCGCATAGCGGTAGCAGTACCGGAGCATTCTATAAACTCACTCACTTTTATAACGTGATTTTAAAAAAACCTGGGTCCTTTTTCCAAAATCTGATCACAGCGGGCTCATCTAGGGCCTATTACCTGTCGATTTACGCAAAAATCATGGAAATCGGCCCGGTAAAACGCTCAAACGAACTATGACAAAAAGTATAAATTTACATTGTTTAAATGGGAGAATTTGCAACTTTACCACGTAATATAAAAAAATCTGGGCCATATTTTGAAAATCTGAAAAGAGTTGGCTTATCTAGAGACAATTGCCCGTCGATAACCGCAAAAATCATGAAAATCGGCCCGGTAGAACGCTGGAACTAAGCGTCACCAGTTTCGCAAAATTAGGAGGTCTTGGAGCTTATAGTATAGATATTCTGTTATTAGATAAGAGAAATCAAGAAAGTTTTCAAGTAAATACGTTGACTAGTTTTCCAAGGAAAAAATAAAATATGACCGGAAGTCGGAAGTCTGCAACGTCGAAAATGGAGATACGTGGTTTTGCACTTTAGCCATCGATATATGGGTTCTATGACCGAAATATAAGGTTTCGGAACTCAGCACTGAGACATGGTCTTATATTAGGAATGGGGGGAGGGAGTTGAAAGAAGGAGAGAAAATTTGCTTTAGAGATACAAAAATCGGCACACAGTGGATCGAGTCAATACGAGAGATTGGACAAAATTCAGAAACTTTAAAAGCTTATAACTCCGTTCTTACATAACTTTGAGGTTTTAAAAGTGGGTTCATCGGTTTTCTCGTAACATTTTCTCTCTGAAGCACCTCTTTAAATATGAAATGTGATGAATTACACATAAAAATTTGCAGTTTTAGTTGAAAATTTCATGTCCGACCTCTCGGATTAATTCGAGCTACTGTGTGGCGCTCCTGCCTTCGGCCACTGAACTTGCGCCGCGGACAGACATTTACAGAAGCTCATGAACACGGTTTTCAGACCCGGAGTATTTTTCTAGTGATCTTCATCTCTCACTTTGACTTTTAAAAGAGCGATCCGGAACGCACCGAAGCGCACTGAGCGTGATTTCAATCACATCTGCGGGCACGTTCTACACGATGTTTAGTGTAAGTGAACCTCGAGAGACGGCGCGCAGTGGATCGAGTCTATAGGTGAGGTCGGACAAAATTTGGAAATTTTAAACGCTTATACTGCCTTGCTAAGGAAAAACGCCGTATAAGCCTTTAGGCGTTGCCACATTTACTTCTATAAATTTCGAATTTTCGAGAACATTTCACTTCCGATTTTCAGAGAATTTCGATCGTAATTTCATTCGAACGCTGTAAACATTTCAAGGAAAAATGTGGATAGCTTCCCTCAAAAATGACCATGTTATCGGGGGAAATTTGGCAACTCTCGAATTTTCATACGGCGTTCTTTCTTAGCACGGCAGTATAACTCCATTTATACGAAACTTTGAGGTTCTAAAAGTGGTTCCATTGGGTTTCTCGTAAAATTCGCTGCTACAAGCACTCCCTGAGATTCCAAATGTGACGAAACAAACATCAAAATTTGCAGTTATAGTAAAAAATTTCATGTCTAGCCTCTCCAAGTGACGCGATCCACTGTGCGACGGAATCCAGAGACGAGCACAGACCCGAAACCAAAACCGCTCCCGGAACTTGTAGAGGAGCTACCTAACAGTGGCGTGGCGCGAATTGCGATGTATCGATTGTTCTTCCATTTAAACCTATGGCGAGAATCGATTAAGGCGTTCGCTGCGAACACCCTGTTTATCGATCCTTTTTCATAGGCTTAAATGGCATAACAATCAATGAATTGCAAAGCACGCCACGCCACTGTACCTAACGTGCTCCTTCCTCGGCCCCACGCTGCTCAAGTTTCTATACGAGGAAAACCGGGAAAATAAACACAATTCCTCAAAATTAGGTTACGAGAAAGTGAGCTCATTCCGTACGCGCATTTAACAAGAAGATTGGACCGGGTCTCACGCCGCGCTGGCATCCTTCATTTCCTAATCAACCTGTTGCTCTATCGGATATTTTCCCCCGAATCCTGGCATAATTCGTCGTGGCCCGGACAAAGGCACCTAACTTTATTCCAAGGTTGCAAAATATCCACTCGCAAACTATGCTTTTACTCGGAAATTATCGAGCGCTTCCAACGGGAGATCCCACTAATTTTTTCGTTGGATCTCACGCAATAATCTGCAAAATTTTGGACCGGAATTGCGCTGTCGTGTCCTTGCAAATAATCTGTTTGTCCGAGTCGATTTGCAGTCTTGGAAAGGAGTTACGCTCATTTGAGATGCCTCATTTCCTTAAAAAAACGACGATGATCCGTTCTGCCGTGCTAAGGAAGAACGCCGTATGAACATTCGAGAGTTGCCCAATTTTCTTCGATAAAATGTTTACTTTCTAGGAGAGTTGTGAATGTTTTTCCTTTGAATTTTCAGAATCTCTTGGTAAAATTGCGAACTAAATTATCTGAAAAATGGGGAGGAAATTAATCATAAATTTACCAGAAAATTCGCGCTTTATCAAAGGAAATTTGGCAACGCCTGAAGGATCATACGGCGTTCTTCCTTAGCACGGCAGCGTTGGTTTCCGTGTGGAGGAGCGTAACTTCACTCCACGAATGCCAAATAATTGGGGCCGTTTGATTGTTTAAAAAGAATACGACTGTGCTAATCCTGTTTCGAGTTTTGCTGATTTTTGCGCTTTATCAGAGGAAAAATCGGTGAAATTTTCGATGGAAGAAGCTCAACGGTCTCGCGGTAAAAACACGATTTGCGAATGTGTGTTTTTCTTCGTTGAAATGCAGTTACGTTTTTTCGTTTGAGAAACGACGGATTCTTCTGCCCCTTCTCGATTCCCGGGACGCTCTCGCTCACATCCTCCCCCGCAAATCACCCGAGTTTCCTTCCTCGTTCAATTATTCAACCAGGTGACTTCCTTCCTCCATTCGAGTTTTTTGTTCCGCTTCATCACGTAATGGGACCTCATATTTTCGGGACTCCAAAGGCGGGAATGGGAGAGAGCTTTACGGCCTCGATAAAAATGAGCATCTCTCAGAACATAATCACGCGCGCATTTACATCTCTCTTACGATGACAGTCTTACCGTGAGGGATTTTTTTTCCTTTTCAATTCCTGAAATCTGTACTCGTTTCTTCAAATTAGCTCGGGAACGTTCGTCAAATTTAGTCAAGGTTTTTGAGAGTTTTATGGGCTGAAGTCCTCTAATTGCGCTTGAAAAATCGTTATTTTGAACTCGTAGGTTGAGCGTTTGAGGTGATTCGATGGACGCCGTATTTTGTGTCAGAGCGGCATGCAATATATCGCATCAATTGGTTCCATTTTTTCAGCTACTCGTCATTTTTCTCCAATTTTGAGATCGCAATTCTGTTGTCAGGAGACTAAAGCACTCACTTACCAATCTGTTTTAACAAAGAAATTCAACGCAATAAAGGCGTGGTTTTTTCAGAGAGAAAACATAGCATTCGATACTGAAATCGAAACTGCATTCGATTGCGATATTTTCTCTCTAAAAAAACCTTGCCTTTATTACGTTGTATTTCTTTGTTAAAATTTGTAAGTGAGTGCTTTAGTCTCCTGACAACAGAATTGCAATCTCAAAATTGGAGAAAAATGACGAGTAGCTGAAAAAATGGAACCAATTGATGCGATATATCGCACGCCGTTCTGACACGAAATACGGCGTCCATCGAATCACCTTAACTTATTACCGCACTTGAACTCTCACTGTTTAAATTGTAGGAAGCTATTGGCTGGATTGATACAAGACTCGGAGTTGATATACCACTATAATTAGCATACTACCTAGCTACTTACTCTAGAAAAATCTCCATGAAATTTACACATATTAAATCAGGATAATACTGATCCGAATACTATGTTTTTTTGTTGCAATATGGGAAATGGAAAAGATGCAGCTAACGTTTCCTGATTGGAAATAGTGAACGACTAATGGGTACAAAAGGTATACCTATGATTGAAAGTAACATAATGAATGTACTATTGGTTGCATAACTGGTGCTCTGGAGGAGATCTAAGACGGCTTTTTGACAAAATTCAATGTGACAAATGCGATTTTATATTATACAGTGACATATCATTTTGAAGAGACGATTACTGCGTTCATCTTTTAGTATTCATAAATAGGGTGGGTCAAAAGTAACTGAAAAGTGTTTTTAACTTTTCCGTGACTTTAGGCCCATTCTGGGTGTACTTTCCTTATCAATGGTTTTTTTTTTTCGATTTAGAAAAGATAAGATTTTTGCAGATTTTTGGGGGGCTTCATTGTGAATGACGCGGAGGTTGTAAAAGCCATCGATGGAGAACTGCAAACCAAAATAACCAGCATCGAGTCCATTGGATCCAAGTGCACTTATGCGCCTTGTCCTCCTAGCCCCTCATTTGGACGTCATCTTGCAATGAAGAGAGGCAAAACGTAGTGTTTTACTAAATCCCGACGTTATCGTAGAATGCAGTGGCGTGGCGTGAATTGCGATGTATCGATTGTTATGCCATTTAAACCTATGGTAAAGAATCGACTATGAAGGTGTTCGCTGCGAACACCCTGTCTATCGATCTTTTTCCATGTGTTTAAATGGCATAACAATCGATAAATCGCAAAGCACGCCACACCACTGGTAGAATAACGAAAACGTACTCGAGATGAATGTGCCAAAATGTGTTTGCAGCTTCATTGTTGAAACTTTACTTGCCTTTTTCAGCAAGATAAGACAAGACATAGCCCTATCTGGGCTGTGTAATTTATCGATTTTCGATTCTCGTCGTGCCGACATAAATTTCAACAATCAGCCTGCTGGATACCGCAATGTTTACATAAAATGAACATTATGAGTGAAATTTTCGGATTATCGAACACTACTTTACTGATCTTACGCCTGCTATACCTCTTAACTGCTTTGAAATCTAGGTTTATTTCCATCGAAAAAAGATAAATGTGCCCATTTAAATTTGTATTCTAGAGCCCTCAATAATATTCACTCTGCTCTTCTATTTTTCTGCATCGACTTATTCGTGTTTTTCGTTATTTCTCTGTTGCAGGTAAGTTGACACACAATTGTTATGTACAGCAGCGCATCACCGTAATCGTTAAGGCCTGACTTTGAAAGTAAGTTCAGTTTTTACAGAAAAGCAAGGAACATTCTATAACTTTAAATTCCGTGAGTGTATTTTGCAGATTTTTACAGGAAATTAGCGTCTTTTTTCAGCGTTTTTTTTTCAGTTATCCGTTCACATATGAGGACTTATCTGTAACAATAGCGGATGTGAAAAATTACCTTTGCGAAACACATTCAAAAAACTGTTTTGGCATCGAGAAAATTTTGAGAAAATACTTGAGATGTGATCTTCGAGATCTGTGCATTATGCCCGAGCCAAACATATCATATTTCTGTGTGAACAAAACAGTTTTTTAAGCGTGTTTCGAAAAGGTAATTTTTCGCATCCGCTATCGTTACAGATCTTGACCTTTTTTCCAGCACGCACTGCTCTATTACAAGAAATTTCCAGTGCCATAAGGCTTCATTTTTTTCATTTTTAATTCCTAACGGTGTGGCGGAGTTGCATTGAAAGATGAAAGATGAATATTTGTTGGGCCTGCTGTGAAACAGCATTTTGTCAGAAAAAAATTGAAAAACTGTTGAATGGAGACACGGCGTTTTTACTTTGGACGGCAGCGGTATCCTGAAACCTGAAATTGATGAACAAAGCTATAGACAAAGAAGACATAAGGAGTATAGAGCGATCCTATTGGTTGAAGTGGGTGATTCTTATAGACTAAAGGGGTAAATGATGGACTAGCTGTCGGGTCTCTTGTGGGTTGCCGTTACTTAGTCTATTTATGAAATAGGTACTAGAGCTAAACGAAAACTGACAGTGTTAATTATCCTAATTTTAGCGGTCTTTTCAATGACGTAAAAAGGTTTGGTAAACGGGAAGAAGGAAAATAGTGTGCGAAATGCCCGGGGGTAGTAGAAGAGAGAGGAGGAGCTGTCATCCGCGAGGTAGATAACGGTGGAAAAGAATGAAAAATTGATCACAGTCTTCTGTTTTTTCCTCCTCTAAACGCTTCGAAGGGAATCTTATTAAAATGATAAAATGTTTTGAATTTTGGTACCTTAAAATGAATTTGACTCCATACTTGCCGAGTTTTTAAGGAATGATTCTATGCATTCCATAACAGAGATAGTATGACTGAGTGTGTCATTTGTGTCAAAACAATAACAGCTTTATAATGAGTGTGGTGCAATTTGTTTAGCAAAGAAGAATTATTATCTTTTCTCAAATCTTAGTAACTTTAGAACTGAGATAGATTTCTCTCCACCAATTCGCGCTCATATGGAATGACCAATAATTGTCTATTTTTTGTCAGTTCTTTTCTAGTTTGTTTGCTCAAACCATCACCAACTTGTGGTGAAAGGAGAAGGAAAACCACGAGTTCACTTTCCTTTCGAATTGGTCGCATTATTGAGTAAAATCTGTCAAATTAAGCTTTGCTGAATGATCAGTTTTAACAGTCATTTATGAAGTGGCATCAACCAGAATGAGCCTAACTGTTTTATAACTTGCCTACATTTCTGCCGTGCTAGGTAAAAACGCCGTAAACGCCATTTCACATTTTTTGGAAATAATGTATCATGCAGAAAAACTTTTGTACTTTGTGACAATGTTTTTACAGAATTCTTTTGCAAATACCATCAAAAACTTAACCTGAAAATTTGAGGTGTATGGGTAAAACAGCTCTTATTTTATAAATTTTTAAGTTCCAAAAAACGAGGGAAAATCTTGATGGATTTACGGCGTTCTTGCTTAGCACGATAGATTTGTCCCCTGCTGTATTAGTATTCTTTAAAATCTAAGGAAAATGCACAAGAAGCTTTAAGGCACGGTTTTATTCTCGCTTGAAGATGTACACCGTGAGAAAGGAAACGAATGATACAGTGTCAAAACATTTTTTTATTCTTAATTTTTTTTAATGGACCACTAGACACGGTACGAATTTAAGCATTCTGATACATGTATCTTAACCAGAATTTCACGTAGAAAACGATTCGCGCAACGAAAATCACTGAAACCATCTCCTAATAGAGATATTAAAATTTTTATTTTACATTGGTTAAGAGGAATTTGAACTGCCCGCTCACAAGAAACTCAAAGCTCTACTTGAGTCAAATCGCGCGCTACAACGGTTTCAGCAAGCTTCTTAATCGAGCAATGTTCATTTCCCACCATGTGTTTTTTAAACTATAAGTAATTTGCTATAGCTGAGCTAAAGTGTCAAGATTGAGGTTGCCAGTTTTTTTTATCGCAGAGACGTTCATGATAACGTTTAGCGCTTGATGTGAATCACGTAGAGCATTGAGTTTTCATGAGCGGGTGGTTTGAATTCACGCATCAAGAATCATTAAATATCTTCGTAAGGAGTTGATTTCGGTAATTTTCGTTGTACGTATCGTTCTCTGCGTGAAATTTTGGTTAAGAAACTTGTATCAGAATGCTGAAATTCGTACCTTGTCTAGTGGTCCATTCTAGTTAAACCTGTTCATTTGGCACGAACAGAAAGTTCGCCGCTACCTAAGTCCATAGCTTTAATCAAGTAGTTTTTCGGAGACGTTTAGAGTCTGTCAAATTCTAGGCTTTAAAGAGCAGTATATGTCAAGGGGTCTACTCTGTTAGTGTATCAATGTGATGTTGATCATATTGATGAGTTGGCTTTGAATTGACCCCAAAACTACCCTAGTTTTGAAAGATTAAGATGTTCAGCTGTTTAATTAACGAACTTTAATGTCTTTGTCGCTTATCAGAGCGCCTAGAGTATCAGACCAAGCGATTAACTTTTTTGACCCCTGCGTGACTAAAATTGCATAACCACTAAATTGAAGGATAACTAAGTTTTTTAACTTGTTCGTTACGATGATGTTGCGATGGGAATTTTAACACTGATGTAAATATTTCAACCTCTTGGTGACTTGAATTGCACGACCGTGACAATGAAGAAAAACTGAACTTTTCTCAGGGATTCTGTTCAATTTTTTCACTCTGCTTTTTACGAGAAAAGCATGCTCTGTAAAAAAACGAGGAGACTGTTTCAAGTTGAAGCCCGGAAAGGCATTAATCCAATTCTGCGCGCGCTTAAGAGAGAGAGCGATGACAAGTTTAAAGTTATGAGACTTTTTGTACACTCCGAGTTTTACTCGGGATAGATTTTTTATTTTGTGAGTCGTCTCCTTTCTTGTACGTAAGTGGGTGGTTTCACGATAACTGGAATTTTGTCGCCGTAATAGACAACACATTTTTCGGCCATATTTTATTAGAAATGATAATCACTTAAATTTTTTCGCATTAATCTTGAAAGGGTTGCGTATTATAACGCTTTCTAATGATTTGTTGCTCTGCTTCTCAATTAATATTATGTAAATTCCGAAAATGTGCTGTCTGTTACGCGGTAAAAAGTCAGCGTAACAGACAGCACATTTTCGGCCATTTATATATATTGAAATTGAAAAGTAGAGCGATAAATCTTTGAAAATTGTTGTAACACGTAACCTTGTGTAGATTAATGCAAAAAAATTCGAGTGATTATCATTACCTATAAAAATATGACCGAAAAATGTGTTGTCCGTTACGGCGACAAAGCTATTCCACTTATCGTGAAACCACCCAAGTAAAGATAACTATAAAATGTTTTGGTGTATTTTAACAAACAATTCCCTTCTCAACGTTTAAGCTAATGCTCACTCCGCTAAAAACGATCATGTTGGTACCATGTAATGATAAAATACCGCCCGCAACATGCACCGTGCCAATACCGTGTGGCGCCATGTTACGCCGCACATTAAATTGATTTAAATTCTTTGCAAAAAAAAAAAAATAATAATAAAGATAAAAATAAATGGATGGATTTTAACAACAGAATCCAAGAGAGAAACTCAGTTTTTCTTCGTTGTCACAGCTATGCAATTTAAGTCACCAAGAGTTCGAAATTAGCATGTCAGTGTCAAGTTTCCCAGCGCAAATATCATCGTAACCAACATTTTGAAAAACTCAGTCATCCTTCAATTCAGTGGGTATGCAATTTTAGTCACCCAGGAGTTAAATAATCGTATCACTCGGTCTTATAATCTCGACGCTCTGTTCAGCGCCACAAATATTCAAGTATGCGAATTAAACAGCTTAAACCCGTAATTTACTAGATATGACAAAGAAGATATCAATTTGACATGCCTAATGATGCGTATTTTTTTTCTAAAATGATTGATGAAAAATAGTTTCTTTTTGCGGTTTATTTAATCTCCATATAGTTTGCCTTCTTAAATACGAGGCAGTAGTAATACCTCAATTAATTTTCACAAACTGAAGGGTCGTTACGAGTGTTGCACCAAACAGCGTATCTCTTTGACGGAAGATTGTGCTTATATGAGCTTTTTCCCTCTGTTTTGAGAATTTCAGCTCCATGCTGATTTTTAACGCACGTTGGCTAAAAAAATCCAACTTACCAATTAATTTTGGTAGTACCCCAATAAGTTAGGCTACTAACCCAAATACTGCCCTACTCAAGATGGGGTACCAACTTGGATTACTGTACCACCACAATTAACTGTGGAAATATCCATATCATCTAACACATGGGGGCACCACGATTTAGGGGGTAACCCCCATATTTTTTCCGTGGTATTAATATGCAGGGCAAATAGATGGAGAGCGAATAAGGTTGATAGAGTCTCGGCTTCTGCTCCCAGGAGCACAAAATCGCGCTTGCTCGCCGCAGTTGCCTGCAGTGTGCACATACATAAACTTTCATGGGCCGTCGCACAATGGAACGGTTGGACATTAAATTTTTGACCAAAACTGCAAATGTTGATGTTAATTCGTTCACATTTTTTGATTTAACGGGTGCCTCTGGAAGAAAATTTCACGAGGAAACCAATAGAACCATCTGTACAACATCAAGGTTTTCTATAAATAGAGCTATAAGCGTATGAGGTTTCCAAATTTTGTCCGACCTCTCCTATCGACCCGATCCACTGTGCGTCGTGGGCGGTGAAAGACGCGAGCTACTGATGAAATGTCGGCTCGCAGCAAAACTGCTGACCTTCCCCAATCCGACTTCCACCGACACTGACAGAACTGACTATAGACGTAAATAGAGCTCAGCAGCATATCTTCCCCAGATCGGTAGAGTTCAAAGTGGACTCTCGATTTTTAGTGCGTCGCTTTGTATTTGGCTACTCGAAAAAGAATGAGCTTCATTTTTATCTCCTCACTCGTGAGTGATTTTGTGTGATTAACGGGGTGTCAGGAACGCGTTTCTTTTTTGTTTTTTTCTTGAGGTAATAACTGACTAAAACTTATAACTGTCATCTTCTTACTTCGACAATAAATCAAAAAATAAACTCTCGTTTTTTTCTCATAAAAGAAAGAAAGAACGCAGAATCTAGAATCGCACTATTTGAAGGTTTTTTTTTTAAAATCACGAATAAGTTACTGTCAAGGATACTCCATCTAAAAAAAATCAAGACTTCATCCTTGTAAAGTCCTTTTAGGCATGTTAAAATAGTCGATATTCTAACGTCATGGGTCCTACATAGTCAAAAAATTCAATATAAAACACATTTGAACATCTCCCGGCGATGAAAGCCAGCTTTGTGCCTATTTTTTGAGCGGTCGCCTAGGCATTCTCCTCTCTTGATTTTCATGAAGAGCTTCAAGTGGATTGGTTTAGTTTTAACCTGTAGCCCTTTACATGAAAATTTCCAAAATTTTTGGGAAACTTAAACCTAGTCCCCTCCTCCTGACTCCTAAAATTTGAATTGTACCAATTATTTTTTAATTATTTTGATTCGGTTGAAAACGCATTGTATATCGACGTCCGGAGTGCGGTTTGGAACGTTGCAGACTTCTAGCCATAATTGACTTTTTCTTTGGAAAACTAGTCAACGTAATTCCTTCGAGTAATTTGTCTTCGACAAAATGAGACTTTAGTTGCCGTTTTGAACGCCGTGCTGGAAATGTATGAAATGCGCACATGTTGTGGACGGATTAGTGGACACACTTGAGTCCCTTCATACTGAGATTCAAGACAATTTGAATCCATTTCTGATCGGTTCCCGTATTTTAGGCCTTCACAGTGTCACAAACGGGAATAAAGATTACATTTTCACCAATTGCAAATATTATAATCTGGAATGGACCAGGGAATTACGGGTTCGGCAAGGAACAAACGGAATCAGAGAGGGAACGGAGAAAGGTATTTGAGAATGGGCCGATCAAAGATTCCGAAAAACGATCAATTTGTGTAATCTTTTTCCCCGTTTGTGACTGCATGAAGGGGTGTTGTCTTGACTCTCAGTATAAAGGGACTCTATACACACCCAGCCTTAGGTAGCGTCATGCGTTTTGCGAAACTCTTGTCATTTAAAGATGAGTCAAAAAGTGGGTGCGTGCCCTTTTGACCTCATATACTTGTATCGTGAGTTCGTTCCCGTTCGGCGTCAACCCCGAAGCGCGTCCCTACGAACTGTGTTGAACTGGAGATCCACGTAACAATTAGACCGGAAATGGGGTCCTTATCTGGGAGAATGCCTCCTCGGAGATGTAGGCGCCGCGACGCTCGAGACGAGGACGATTCCTCACGACCGTTGAATAAATCTGAGGAGAAGATCTTGACAGGACTCTCGAAAGTTCTCAAACAAAGCGGAGGGATCAAACATACGATTAGAAAGACCCGGAGACCGGCACAGGGGCGTCCGAACCTGATTTCGGCGCCAAGAATTTGAGACACAACTCGAACACGATGAAAACCCATGTTGCTGTTCTCTATGGCATAGCGTTACGCATTCGGGTAAACGTATTTTTGGGGTTTTTAAAAATTGAACCAGTGGCGTGGCGTGCTTTGCGATATATCGATTGGTTTGCCATTTAAACCTTTGGAAAAGGATCGATAAACAGGGTGTTCGCAGCGAACACCTTAATAATCGATTCTTTACCATAGGTTTAAACTACATATCAATCGATATATCGCAATTCACGCCACGCCACTGAATTGAACCTATCCGCTTTGGCATGATTTTGCAAATTTTCATTACTTTTTTCTTTTTTCGAATAACCGGTACCCTAAAATTTTGTAAACAAATTTGGTACTCTATGTTTTTTATGCAAGCTACAAAAAAGAATAGTGTCGCCAAGAATCCGGGATCTAAAATTAATTCATGTCATAGAGGGTTAAGAAAACGCCGTTTAAACGTCGCAGGGAACCAGTCAAATCAGGCTTTTTTTATCAAATGCCTAGGCACATAGTCAAATTTTCAGAGTATACAAGGTTTTGTATAGGTTTTTACAAAGACCTCTCAAATGTTCAGTATTCAGAGAGTAAAAATCCATCAAAGTATAAACTGTCATTTTATCAACCATTCAAACACACTCCTCACATTCCTTGAATGCGGTTAAATTGTGAAACTCTTCATTTCATATAATGTGCTGCGTATTTTGAGGTTAATGCGCATTTCTAGCCCAGAAACAACTTATTTACAATTAGGTGAAGCAAATTCTTACAGAGAATTCTGTCTCACGTGATCAGATAATTATTTTTTCCACTGTCTGCAAAATAATCAGAGTCTCAGTCTAAATAAGAATATTTGACTATTTGCCCAGGTATACTTTAATAAAATACCTGACCTGAGTATTTGCCTGTGGCGAAAACATTTGAAAATACTTTTTTCCTCGACAAAATGTATATTTTTCGGTAAGTTTATGCTTATCCTGAAATTTTAGGAACGTAAGATTGAATTTCGGACAAAATTCTCTGAAAAATTGGGGGGAAAATATTCAAAAGTTTTCTAGACAAGTTGTGCTTTATAAAAATAAATTTGGCCAAGTCCGAAGGCTCATACAGCTTTCTTCCTCATCACGGAAGAATAGTGAAAAGTTATTCTCCCTCGTTTCAGCCCCCTCAACCATAATCTCTCTTGCATCTAATTTTTCTTTCTATGTCAGGAATTACGGAGGAAATTAATTTTGATTCTAATGTTATCAAAACACACAAATATTTTTTTAATCTGAGTTCTACGCAAATCATGACAAAAATTTCATCGTTTGTATTCCAGCACTGCATCCTTTAATGCAACAGTTTCTTATTGATGTTAACTTGGCATGGCTGAACGCATGTAAATGCCAGTCAGCCAAAACGCCTTCAATTTTGCGTGTAGGCAACACAGACATCCATCGAACACGAATAGTTGCATCCAGGAGCTAAGATCAACACTGTCCTCGCATGTTGCATCTTTTGACCGTATCACCGATTGAATCCGCCCATTTTATCAATGAACCTACATTTTATCAATTTATTTTATCCATGAGTAAGAACGTTTTAGGGTAAAATTAAGGGAATGCCACAGATTCTTTTATAGGTAGAACAGTTTCTGACACAAGAATCCAGTGCATAACTATTTATTTCAAATTTAATATTTCATCAGGTTAATATCTGTCTTTGGCCCAAACGTAACTTTTGTCATAAGAGACATAGTATGCATGCAGTGCTTAACATTTTACATATTTTTAATCGAAAAGAGAAGAAACTCAACGCAAAACTAGACGCACCTTGAATATTTTCAGGCGTATGCTGAGCTTGTTCCCGTTAAATAAAAAAAAATTAACAATTAGTGCAAAATAATTTTTCTTTAAAAACTATTGTTTTTTGTTTGTCTTTGTTTGTTTTTTTGTTTGTTTGTTTTTTTTTTTTTTTAAAAAAAACAACCATTGCCATATTCATAATAGGCTTAAAACTGACAGGGTTTTGGACCCCCCCCCCCCCTCAAAAAAAAAAAAAAAATAGCTTCGATCGTATGTAGTCGCTCAATACCAGTAAACTTCTGTTATGGGTAAATGGGCCTTTCGCACCTTTTAATTTTTTTTCCAGCTACACTCCTGGCTATATCCTGAAAACTGAAAATCCTGGTAGCTCCTACCGACTGACTTCTGTTTGTCATACTTTCATCGGTGTATCCTGTATTTTAAGAATGAGGGTTGATATTTGCATACGCTATCGAGTGAGAAACTTATGAGCCTCTTTTCAAGTCTCCGCCATTTGTCGGGATTTTTATATTTATTGCCAGATCATAGCACTCATCCAAGTTTCTAGGGTTATTCCGTAAATAAATCTCAAATTTTCGTAAAAAGTGCACAAAAATGGAAATATATGGGAATAAGTCTCGGGAGTGGAGTACGCTCCGAAGAGACACGTAATACGAGAGTTGATTAAAACCTCATTTTCATGCGAATTTGAATTTTAGAGTTCCAAGTATCTTAAAAACTTTCTCACCTCTTTGAGGGGAATGTCGGAGCTCGCTTTTGCAACACCGCGGTGATTTGAGTGCGCGGAGTGGGGCAAGATGAATGGGAACCATTCATTTTGCATTCTGCATAAACAAGCGAGTCATGGCGGGGTAGGGTGGGTGGGAGCAAAATGAGTCCATTTCCTCGGCCTCAGTGGGGCAAACTTGCCACGCTTGTCAACTAATTCCTCCACTCCGTTGAAATATGCTTATCTTTAGCTCTACACGGCACATTAGAGCACGGTAGCGCGGGAATTCATCACCTTCGTTGCGAGTTGAAAGTTAAAATTGCTGTCCGGAATTCTTGAAATTATTTTGTTTTGCAAGTCGGCGACCCGAACTATCAACAGGTGAATTTCATTTGTAGATCGTGAATATTTTCTCATTGACTTTCAAGACTCACAGATGAAAAAATACCAGTGAGTGCAATGCTGTTTTCGGCTGGATATTGCTCACCAGGCTATCGACGGTGTAAGTCGACAATCACGTAACTCGGTTTGCGACGTCGTAGACTTCCTGTCATACTTTATTTTTTAAACGGAAAACTACTCAACGCGCAATTCTTTAGAACTGCCGTGATTTTTCCTCTCCGTGCGAAGAAAATACTGCATAAACTTCAAGGAATGATGTCAATTTGTTCTTCTTTAAAAAAATAAAATAGAGGCGGAGATTTTCAGACACCTGATATGTGATTGCGAACTTACGCCGTCGATATGTAGTAGGTATAGTGCTAACATGTCGGTAATGGTAGCCCCACTCGACAACTAGACTAATGGTTATCACTGTCAGGAATTTTGTGTTGGATACTATATTTCCTACAGGACATAGCGATGGTCAAAGTTCAAAACCTTGTATCTCTAATGTGATGTGTCAAAACGTTCACTCATACTTCATTTTTTCCCACGAAGAGCTGGTCAATGTTTTTCTTTAAATTTATTCAGAATGTTCCTCTAACGGAGAAGAAAAATCAATAAAACTTTCAAGAAACTACGTTGGCTAGTTTTCTGAGGAAATAATAAAGTATGACGGGGGGTCTGCAACGTCGCAAAATAAGGTATGTGGTTTCGTGCTTTAGCCATCGATATGCAGTGGGCGACAGTCTACTACTTCCATTTCACTTACTTTTATCATAGAAGTATATTTTTATATTCATGATACATTAATTACTAATTTCTTTACTTAAGGGTAGACTCGGAACTAAATCCAACAATACCTATTCGTCTCCGAAGTTGGAGCTAAGGTTCTTAATTGCCAATTGACGAACATCTTTTTTTTTTTTTATTAACAAGTTCTCATTATTACATTTACACTATCATTTCTCGTACTTAAAAAGATTTCATCAATAAAGAAGAGAGACACATTAAAATCATAAGGAACACAATATCATAATATTACTAGTACGTTGAAAAATAAAAAATAAAGTCTTATCTGAAATTGACTACGCACTGGAAGAGTAGGTCGGGAACTTGTTGTCAGCCTTTTGCTGACACACCGGAACCGCCCTCTGGTATTCCATCGGTGGAAGTGGGTTTGGGTCGGTTGAATTCTGAACTTTTGATCTTTAAAATTAAAGCAATCATTTTTTCTATTATTATCCACTTTTCTTTGCAATCTAATATGGTCTCGACTATATTTTCTCTTGTTAATTTTTGTTTCAGGTAAGTTTCTTCATCGCTTCTATCTTTCTTAAATCTGGGGCAGACAAAGAAAGTGTGCTCCGGTGTGTCAGCCGCCCCGCAGAGCGGACAGTCCGATTGACGAATGACTCTTGAAGAATTGTGTATCGGCAGGTCAGAACTTCGGGATGTTTTCTTTTGTCTAATTGCCAGAGACTAACATTCATTTCAAAGAATTGATTGAAAATGCATTTTGAATGACTTTAAAAGACTCTACCAACTTTTATCCCCTTGATACGAGACTTCATTCAGATGAATAAGTCGTTCAATGAAAACTTAATATGCCATTCTGTGAATATTAGTGTATGGTGCATGGCAGTGTACCTGCCTATAGATTCCTCAAATTCCGCTCATTGAATAGTAAAATTACATCAAAGGCTTGTCAAGTGTTCATGGAGCGTTTTGAAAACGTTCAACACACCCCTCGTGACTTTTGAGGAGCCGAGTAAATATTAAAAAGGTTCCCGGTTCACCACGATCAATCACTGCTACAAAATTAGGACTCATATTTACGAAGAGTGCAAAGCAGGAAGGACCCTCGAAATTCGATTTCAGGCAATTTGACCGCCGTCAAATCACTATTGATGTGGCCGCATGTTGTGGGTCAGAAGGTCAATGATGTCCCGACTTGTTTGAAGCGCGGGAAAACCCGTGTGCTCCCTCCGTACTATGCCGTGCTAAGGAAAAACGTCGTATGAACATTCGGAAGTTGCCAAATTTCCTCTAAAAATGTTTATTTTTTGGGAAAGCTACGAATATTTTTCCTTGAAATTTTCAGAAACCCTCGGTGAAATTGCAAACAAAATTATCTGCAAAAGTGGAGGAAATTAAGATTTACAAATTTTCCCGCGAGAATTTGTGACTAGCCAATGGGAATTTGACAACGCTTGATGGCTCATACGACGTTTTTCCCTAGCACGGCAGTGTAGCGCCACAATGTAAGTGAATCGTTGAATTTCTTCGAGTACCTATATGAAATTGGAAAGTTAGCTGATTTACCTGCCATAATGGCATCGTATCAAAAAGTTCGCTCATGCCGCATGATCTGGGAACTTTTTCGAAACATGATTTCAAGACTACTTTATCGATGTAACCCGATGTAAATATTGGTGGAGATGTAATAGCTTCCTTCTTAAAAGTTTGCAAGGAGTGCTTCATCTTCATGCATACTCTTGCACATTTTCACAATGGCTGTGGTTGTTCATTAGTGACTTTCGTGTGATACGTATCGAAAGAGTTAGTTGGTTAGTATATTTTAAGACGTTCAGCGTCACAGGCTATTAACGTCTTTACAGAGAATTTTGAAAATAGGAGTATATACGAAAATTTAGATTTTTAAATTAAGAGAGGTGAAGAGATTCAGAATTTTGGTAGTAATATTGGGTTAATCGCATGTAATTGGGTTTGTATTTCTGTCGATTGTAGACGAGTGGATTTGGAGATGATATCTGAGGGCAGAGCAGTCCATAAGTACATGTTTGATGGTTAGAGGTGATAAGTTACAGAAGTGACAGATGGGTTGATTTTCTTTGGAGATGATATGAGAAACTTAATCAAACTCACGTCGATACATAAATATTTCCTTACTCATATTTCTCCATCAAGTTATTCAAAAACATCACCCTTTCATGTTTGTGAACCTAATGGTTTATTTTTCATCAATTACATTTCTTGAAAAATCTACCTACCAGCTAAGTAAGTTAAACAATGTTTCGTTTCATTAACTTTATTTGCGAGCAAAAAAACTGCTATCGGCACGAGACTTTTAACTTGATCGATTTAACGGTAGGATTTACTCATGGTTTATTAACTGTATAGGCTGTCCTTAAACCCATCTGAGATAATGCATTAGCTATAACGCTCGTGATGGCAGTCCTTCCAGGCCTTGAAGATTGAACAAGAAAGACTTACTCGTAAAAATTTCATTTGAGTTCTCGTGAGTGATTTTGCTTGGTCGTCTGTTTTGATATTTACCATCTGCTGGGCCTGAAATGCTTTATTTTTATGATCTAGCCTGTAGAAGTAATCCTTCCTTTTTATAACTAAATGCGAGGCCTAACACATCATAATATCGGTCATCATATTTTCATGCGCCATTCGTCCACATCGTCCGGGTTCCGCAGCGGTGTTAACTTGGTATGGCTGAGAGCAGGTGAATGCCAGTCTGCTAAAACGCCTTCAATTTTGCGTGAAGGCAACACAGACATCCATCGAACACGAATATTTGCATCCATAGGAGTTAAGATCAACGTTGTCCTCGCATATTGCATCTGTTGACTTTAGAGGCAATTAAATCCATCATTTTCGTAGTTTACTGGACGAAGGACGTAACTGCAATTCAACGTTGCCAAATTTTATTTCTTAAATTATGTTTTTACTTCGACACTTTTTGTTGAAAATTGCGCAGATTTGGCAACGGGTTGTCATAAAAAATCAGCGACATTTGAACAGAAATTGCGCTGTTATTCTTAATGTGAAATAGAGAATTGTGTTAGTAGATTTTGAATCCATGAAATGAAGAAAAGTTCTTCCATCTGATGAACGGCGTTCTATCGGCTTTAATACGTTAGAAAATTGTCGAGTAAATTAAAAGGAATGTCATGGATTCTTTGCTGGGTAGAACAGTTTTTCAATACAAATGCAGCAAGCAGGTAGATATTTTGAATTAGACAATTCACTAGACAAATTTTCGATTTTGGCCCTGTTATTTTATAGCAGTGTTATTTTTAGTACAAGTAAAATACATAGATGAAAGTAAGATGGACAAAGCGCTGCAGTAAGGTGTCACTGGAGACCAAGTTTCTGAGTTATGACTTGTTCTTCACCAAGACGTCACCAGAGCTTATAGATGCAAACTCTGTGTACAAGTCTTTTAAAGGCACCAGAATAAAAGGAACCGACTTTATTCAGCCGCCAATCAGAGGAGACCCTGATAGCTGCTCTCATTGTACCGTGGTTTAAATCGATCCTTAGGAGGCGTGCATCGTAGGGGCAGGGACAGCGAAGGAGCGTCCGTGCACAATAAAGACAGGCTAAGGAAGAACCTCGTATGTCCACTCGGACGTTGTCAAATTTATCTCGACGAAATAGGAATTTCCTCAGTTAACTTGTGAGTATTAATATTCAATTTTTCCAAGAATTTCGTCCGCACAGCAATCTAAAGTATTCGAAAATCACAAAGCAAACCACTCATAATTCGTCTCGAAAACGATCATTTAATGAAGGGAAATTCGACAACGTCCGAACGTCGATACGGCGTTTCTCCTCGGCGCGGCGGCGGAATAACCTCCAGGAGACACTAACTTGTTGACGCACACGTTTGAGCGGCGCTACAAATTAAAAACTAATCCTCACTGGCTTGTGACAGCTCTGACCGGACGAGGGGGGGGGGGGAGGGGGATGTGCGAATTACCGCTTTTTCCAGCGACCCCCCCCCCCCCCCCGTGCGCATCTCCCCTCCGGGGGAGGGGCGCGAGGCCGGGACCGCAATAGGCCGGGCCGGGGTCCTAAATGCTTTCAATTTCACCTAGCGGAGCTCAAAAATAGAGGGAGGTTTGCTATTGATTAGCCGCGGCCGGGTCGGGGGCTGGGGGCCGGGGGTGGCCGGGAGCCGGGGAAGCGAACAGGTGTTCCGGGGGTGCGCACGCGCGGCGGCGACCGCGGACGCGGCGGCCCGAGTCCCGCGACTCCCGCGGCACCAGTCAACGCTCTTCCCGCCCGATCCGCGCACCGAGAACGAGATCGCGCCCAGGCCGCCGAGCCGTGTCCTGTCCAACAGGTAGGTGCCCGTGCCTCTCGCTCTACTCGCCCCCTCCCACCCTCGCCCTCCGCCCCTCCGGCCCGAGACTCCATTCACTCCCGTGCTTCGGCCCCGACCCCCTCTCCCTACCTGACGTATTCCGTTCCATGCTCGAATCCCTACTTTTCTTCGATACATAAGGATTTTTCCCCTCGAAATATTGAGAAATAGATCTAGGGTGATAGACTTCTTACCTCTATCTCTAGAGTATGTCTAAGGTGCGAAGTCAAATGTAATTCTCCGTCAATCACTTCAGCCAAGGGTACACATTTTCGCAGTCCCTTCCTCTTCTCTAGCTACCGTATTTCGTTCCATGCTCGGATCCCCACTTGAGTTCAATGGATGAGAATTTTTCCCCCGAAATATTGAGAAATAGATCTAGGGTGAGGAGTCTAATGTATTACTCTGTCATCCCTCCACTCAAGGGTGCACAATTTCGCAGCCCCTTCCCCCTCTCTACCTACCGTATTTCGTTCCATGCTCGAATCCCTACTTTGCTTCAATAGATCAGAATTTTTTTCGGAGTATACAGGAGTATGTCTAAGGTGAGAAGTCTAATGATTTTCTCTGTCTATCCCTCCACTCAAAGGTGCGAATTTTCGGAACCCCTTCCTCCTCTTTACCTACCATATTCCGTTCCACATTATGTTCGAATAGGTACTTGAGTTTCATAGATCAGAATTTTCTTTTCCAAAGTATCAAGGAGTATGTCCAAGGTGAGAAGTAGAATGAAATTCTGTGTCCATCCCTTCACTCAAGGGTGCACATTTTCAGAGCCTCTTTCCCCCTCTCTACCTGCCATATTTGGTTCGACGTTCGAATCCCTACTTTGGTTCAATGGATCAGAATGTTTTCCCCTAGAGTATCAATACATAAGTCTAAGGTGAAAAGTCAAATAAAATTTTCTGTTCATCCCTTCACTCGAGGATGCACTTTGTCGTCGCCCCTTCCCCCTTCTCCGTACATACCGTATTCTACCCCATGCTTGAATCCCTACTTTGGTTCAATAGATCCAAATTTTTCCCTCCAAAATATTAAGAAATTTGTTTTAGGTGAGAAGGCAAATAAAATTCTCTGTCCATTCATCTGCTCGAAGCTTCTCTGAGCCTCAGCTCCCCGCCCCCTCTTCCTACCTACCGCATTACGAGTTGACAGAAGTCGAATAAAAATTCTGTCTATCCATCTTCCTACCTACCGCATTACGAGTTGACAGAAGTCGAATAAAAATTCTGTCTATCCATTCACTCGAGAATGCACATTACCGCAGTCCCTCCCCCCTCTCTGTGCATACCGGATATCGTTCTATGCTGGAATCCTTACTTTGGTTTAATAGATCAGAATTTTTCCCCTTGAAATATCCAGAAATATGTCTAAGGTGGTAATTTCTGTCTATCCATTCACTCTCGTGCTCAAGCCCCCTCTTTCTCTCCCTACCTATCGTATTTCGTTCCATTCTCGATTATTACTTTAGTTTAATAGATCAGACTTTTTTTTTTCAAATGATCGAGAAATCTGTCTAAGGTGAGAATTCTCTGTCTATCCATTCACTGGAAGGTGTACCTTGCCGCAACCCCTTACTTCCTGTCAAAAAAATACTTTGTTCCATGCTGGAATCATTCATTTTCTTAACGGATCCGCAGTATTTCAAAGTATCTAAGGCCGAAGGTCAAATTCAGGTTTTATGTATAGAATAGTAAAAATAGTCTAAATTTTTTGAAAGACCAACTTGCTACGCATACTCGACAAAATGCCTTACTCTACTTTTTGCCTCCAACAATTAACTTAAGATGGGACTGAAATGTGCTAAATCAACATTTATCCTCTTTCATCGGCTAATAAAATCCGCAGAGTGTTGCAATCGATCCGGAAACCCCTTGAGAAATTAGCATGTTAAAAGTTGACTCCTCTGCGTTGATTGGTAAATTTATTGCGCTGGCCCCAAGGTCGTGTTCTGATGATTGAACTTTACCCTCAGAGAAAAATAATCAAATATGCCGAATGTGTATTGGATTATTGATTTTGTTACGACCCCTCAAAAATTTAGGTGAATTGCGCATATTTTATGTATACCGCGGTCACTTCCTCAATCTCATCGTTGATGCTTTTATAGCGACCATGCATGATGCCAATTTTTCCATCAATGATTGATAACACCATGGCTAGGGGAAATATGTTACGCATGCACTTTTAAAAACACATTGAATGGCGTATTTGCGGTTGACCGCAATTATGATACCATCAACGTATTTTTAAAAGTGCGACACTCTTTAGAGTTACTTCGGAGCATACGTGGATATCTACAGTTCCAGTATATTATCTACTATTCACTATTCTATCATATTTTGCTCGTTTTGTGAGATTCGTGCCCAATAACTTCTTTCATGAGATACTGCATAGTCTTGTAATTTAAGTCCCGATAGGAATATGGGTGAAATAAGCGTCTTGAGTTGAAAGTTTTTTACTTGCAATTTTGACAAAAGTCATGAAAATCGTCGAAATTGATCGAGAGACCTCTTGAACCTAAAAGAAACGCACGGTCTCTTTTTATAATTGATTTTAATCTCGCGCGCATCAATGAAAAATAATCAGATTTGCCAAATGTGTCTCCTATAATTTTGTTGAAAGGGCTCATACTGCATTCAAGATGTATAGTTTTACGCAAGAAATGATCTGCGTAGAGTTGTTTTGATTTCTCGATATTGAAATTTAACAACTTGGTGTAAAATGTATCTAACAATGTCATTGAAATTCATCTACTTCGTTCCACATCCTGCCGAAAAAAATGGCATCGTAAGCATAAGATAGCCCTCTCGACATATAGGATTCTCGTATATTTTTAAAATTTATTTTTAGACGAGTGCTTTGCTTTTAATTAAAATTCTGAGCCAAAATTTCTGTTGCTCCGGAGTTGATGCGCATGAGCTTTGTCTATAGTATTGTGTAATGCACAAATTTCTGAAAAGACCTTTGAATTTCCAGTGATATTTTGAACATTTTCAACTGGCTTAGACATAGGTAAGCGTATGTCGTCGTCTCATTAAAGACGCAATTTTGTGTGAGGAGAACTACGCATATTATCAAAGCTTACAAAGTTCGTCAGGGAGAGAGAGAGAGAAAAAAAAAAAGGTTACATGTTGATACGTGTTAGATCGACTCTGAATTTTATTTTCATAGCTTTTTCCATGCGTACAAAGACATTGAATTAATACACGATTGCAAAAAGTATGAAGTCGGATATTCTATGAATCGGACAAAATTTAATTGGAATTTGACACTTATATGCTTGCACAAAGTTTGATTTGAAAATTCACGGTCATTTCATGATATTACCGATTGGGAAACGATTCCCGCCTGAACTTTTACTAACAATTCAACTTCTCTAATTGGCTCGTAGCTCAATGAATGATGTTAGGCGCTGTGCTCCCAATTTTTAATGAGGAGGGCTACTCTTTAGAATCCGCGGTAAGAAGTTGTCGCTCGTGCAGCCGTCAATATGGCCCAAGTCATAACTTTCTTTATTTAAATATAAATATAAGTAGAAGAAGAAAAGAATGTATTAGGCTGCTTTGAAAAATTGATTTTTTTAATAAAGAAAAATGAAAATTGATGAAAATTGACTGTATACCCTTGAGTTTTCATAATTTAGAGAGCTAGTTTGTCTTTTATGTCTTCCGCGTAGTGTCCTTATTCATTAATATTTGAGGGGAAAAAAAAAAAAAAAAAAAAAAAAAAAACATTTCTTCATCCATTTTCCGGCTCTCAGAAGATTATTGTAAAACACTCCAAAGATGTTCATTTAGTATAGATTGCAATTAATGTGAACATTCATAACAAACAACTGAAAAGGTTCCATTTTTTAGGATGGATGGGGGAGAAGACTCAGTGAAAATTTAAAAAATACCAAAGTACCTATAATTACCATTCCGCTATATTCGAGAAGTAGCAGTTGATCCCGACAAAAATCCCGGATAATTTGCTTGCCTCTGCTAGTGCTTCGCGGAATTATCTGCCGAAGCTCTCTTTTTTTTTGTCATAACGAAAAACTATCCCCACGAATGACGTCATACAAATTGACGGCGGCCTCTTTTTTAGATACAAGACGAGATGCAAATAGGATTAGAACCAACATGAAGTACACATCTTCATCTTTCTCAATTATGATCTTTCTACTTGCAGCTAGTGCAGTCGAAGTTTAAAATGGCATCGTTCAATAGTGTAGAGATTTGCTTGAAACAAGAGGTGGTCGCACGTAAGGGCAAAGATCCCATTCTCACGTATCTCTCCCTGTGGGAGGGTCAAGCGTAAACATTAACGTCGGGGGAGATCGGTAAATAAAGGCAGCTGACAGCTATTGGAAACTACCTGTTGGACAAGAGCAAGGATCTTTCAAGTATATCTTGTCGCGCTCTATTTTCTTCCGTGAAGAAAGCGTGCGAGATTAGATTTCCTCAAGTCCAATACCATTACGCCTCAAAATCTAGTATTAAGAGGTCATTTTGAAAACATCCTAACAATTGAAGGGTATCACGGATAAAAGACTCCTGTGATCATTTTGTGGTTTCGGAAAAAATACGTCTGCAGGTGAAAAATTAAATGGAACGCGGAAAAAATTAGTTTAGGGCTGGTGCCTGCGCTGAAGGTCCCAGCCTTAACCGAGTAGGTAAAATTGCTTTACCTACCACCTACGCGTGGCGTGGCGAACGCTCAACAAAATTTAAAATTTCCAACAGAATAATTTCAAGGGTTATGAAGAGAGGAGCTATCTTTTAAATGTATAAATATTACATACTACTACATATGCAATGTTGATGGGAAGTAAAACATGAACAAGAAGTTTAAACTGGACGTAGACGTTCAGATCTGCACGTTTTTTTTTCCATATCTGGGCCAAAAGTATCATAACAGGTCTCGAGAAACTCTACTCATTTCTTACACTTTCCACTGAAGTATGTGGAGTGGGTTTATCATACAGCTCGTAGGATGTTCACCAGGTAGAATCTCAAGCAAGACCACAAGTTTCCAGAAAGCGTTTCAGACCGAATATTTCAGATGACAAAATACCGCTGAGAATAAATGCAATCGATGCAAAATTGTCGAGCCGCATACTTCGCGTGTCGTCCATCGCTCACTTTTCAAGGTACGTTACCTGCGGTTCCAGTTTTCGTGGAAGCTGCCAATTCAGGAATTTGGAGCGGGAAGTGAATTCTCATGGTCCTCGTCTTCCGTATCGGTCGAGGTCTGCATATTTATCGGGAATAATGTGGTTTGGCACAGAATAACCTTTCGCGTTTCCCGGCCTGTTTATTTTTAAGATTAAAGGGGGAGAGAAGTTCATACTTCGCACACATTATGGTCCGTCTGAATTTCATTCTCTCCTCTATAACTCCTCTCTATCCCTCCTCTCACTCTCTCCCCTCGTGGATTCGGACTTCAATCATCAGAATATCGTGAACAATGGAGTGATACAACTATTCAAGCTCCCGTGTGTTGCGCAGTATCATTCTCAATTGAAGGCGTTTTTTATTTCTTTAAGTAGCGCTTCCCATTTGACTTACTCCTCATTCTTCTCTCCTTCTCTCTCCTCCTCCCGTGCCCCCTTCTCTCGTAAAGCTTAATGTTTCATTATAATTATCTATCAATTATAATGATTCATTAGTAAGACGGAAAATGACTTTCTAATAAATAAAAGTTGAAAATGACAACAACTACGGACATACTTACTGATCAATTTTTGACTGTCCATCGTTTTCTCCTGAAATATTAAGCATAATCATATCGCATCTGTATTGAGCGCTTTTACAGCGCACTAGGGCGCTGCAACGCGTGCCACAGGAATCTATCATGGTTAGGAATCTCCCGTAAAAATATACATAAATATGTAATGTGTTTTGACCAATTTTCCGATTGCCATCCTATTTTACTTAAGCAATTATTGATAGTTCTTTGCCCAAGTTCGTCGCTTCCACATCTAAAGGACTTTCTTTTTTGAAAAGCGTCACATAGAAAAACTAAGAAAATATTTCACGCACTGTGGCAGCACGCAGTTGAAAGAATACCCGCAGACCCTTCTCTAAGGTAAACAGTATGCGGACGCTGCGTGGGCATTGGTGGATATTCTCTTGCCGGGTGGTGGAATTCCTCCTCGATTCAGGAATCAACGGCGCTTTTCATAAGTAAACATGAGTCCTAGATGTACAGCTTTCCTATGAGAAATCCTAATACGATATTCCCACCAAAGCTCAGTCCCAATAAAACCACCGCTATTTCTGTGGGATGTGAGAGCATACACAATATTTCAAGGGGAACCAAGTTTTAAGGGAGCAAAATAAAGGCGTAGCAAAAACATTTCGCGGAGCTTCTTGGATGGTTTCACTATTCTGACATGCTAAGGAAAAACGCCGTATGAGCCTTCAGACGTCGCCAAGCTTCTTCTGATAAAATAAAAATTTCCAGGGAAACTTGTGGACATTTTTCTCGCAAATTTTCAGAGAATTTATCTCGCAATTTAATCTATAGAGTACCTGAAAATGTCAATGAAAAATATTCATAAATCTCCTCGAAAATTAATGTCTTATGAACGAAAATTTGGGAACATTCGGATGTTCATACAGCGTTTTCTTTCGGCCCCGGTACTCAAAGAAGATGGCTGCAACCCTTAAACTTTTTGAGGCTCTATCCACCCTTGGCCCCGAAAATTTCCAAAATTCTTGCCAAAGTAAAGTTTCCTGGTGTCCATGAAAGGAACTCTGAATGAACCTCACTTGCTGATTCTGATATTGCTGTGGTTGAGTCAATGCAATTTTAAGAGAAACTCATTAGTTAAAGAAGAAAGATATTTTGATACAGAGGGCTAAAAATGTGACATCCGAGAGTTTTCGCTGAAAATGTGTCGATGATTGCGTGCTTATTGGCTTAGGATTTCATGCTAACGGCGCACTGTAAACCAACCCCCGCGGCTTATTTTGACGAGATTAGAAATAACACGGCTCCTACGGTAGGAGGGTAGAGGTAATGTGGAGGGTAGCTCGAAGGATGAATGTCACCTTGTTTACTTTAAGAGGAAGAAGGTGAAGGATACCGAGTAGGTTCATTCGTCACCAGTTAGAATTAACCTCTGTGTAAGGATGGGAGGGAGGGGGACATAATCCCTCGCAGTGGTGGGGTAGTTGATGAAGGGGTGGAGGGGATGTACCCTGGCCCTGGTATTTGCCAGTGGCAATTATAAATTACCAGGCGCACGAGCCGTGCAGTGAGTAACTTGTCTTCATTCTAAGGTTGCGATTTTTCTTTCGTCTTATTCGCAGTCTGAGTTTTGGAAGATAGAAAAACCGATATGGTTGAAATGAACCAGGCAATAGGAATGATGTGGCTTATATTATGAAGGTTCTTTTATGCTATAGAAAGGGATTAATTAAACGTGAGTCCTATCAAGATCATTCCAACATCTAGGAGAAGTTAGAATAAGAACAATAGTTCAACTCGAAGGAGTTCAAAATTTTGGACGAATCTTGTACAGCTGATACAATTTTTGCTGATTAGATGAGGCTCTGATCAATTTTGGTGATTTTGTACTAGACGTTGGTAAAATTTGGATTCGTTAGGCTGCTAAGTTGCTCACCTCTCAATGGGCGCATTGCATTTTAAGGAAGATTGAGATTAAATTCAAAAATTCGAAGCCAACGAGCTCACGTAGCATACATATTAATTGTTAATAGACAGTAAATCGTGGGAAATCGGTCCGACAGAACTGTAGATACAATTTATGGCCTAAGTCTCTCGCCCACGGGCAGGGCCAGGCTCTTTTATTCCGAGAGGCCAGAATCTGGTTCCAACATGCATAGCCACTCCTTACCATGAATTGTATCATTAATGGTAAAGAGTGGCTATGAAGAGTAAATGATCCCATTCCCTTTCTTCTCTTTCTCTAGAAAGAAATTGAGGAGTTCTCCGGAAAAAGGGCACATAGCAAAAAATTTCTTCTGAGAGAAATGCATTTGAAGTTTCTATACATTCTCTAGGGCCACTGTCAGTGACTTACGTTCGAAATCGGGAGTTCAAGCTGCGATGACAGGTACCATCAGTGGCCAGAATGTAGTGATGGAAACTTAAAATGCATTTTTCTCAAACGCGATTTTTTCCTATGTGCCCTTTACCGGAAAGCTCCTCGATTGCCATTTTTATAACATGATAAAAATCGACCCAGTTGAACTGGGCCAGTTCAGTCTTTTTTCCGGTCCCGTTATATTTTTAGCCAATTATCACCAAATAGGGCCCATTCATAAAATTCGAAACGCTGAATTTGAGATTTTTTGACGCCCTCCCCCCATTGACGCTTTTGTGTTGTAGGTCTCTATCCTAAAACATGTAAAAAAAAAAAAAAAAAAAAAAAAAAAAAAATGACGCAACGCTTTCCTCAAATCCTCTTCATCCCATCCTCTGGAACGTTGCGCATTTTATGGACAACCCTTAAAAATAACGAACAATGAAATTTTGGAAAGTCTAAATGATTGAAATACGATTGCAGTAGGCATTAATTTATCATATTGTACAGCGGCATATAGATTTAAATTTTTACCATCCATTTCACCGCAAAGGTGGTTTATTGCTCACTAATGCTACTGTCAATATTAAACAGCATTCTCATGACGGATGGAACGACCTATCAAAGCACAGTTTCCCCTCAAAGAGCGAAATAATAATTACGATGTTTAGTGCATCCATAGTTAGAACTAATCAGGAAGGCAACTGTGCTCTGGGACTAATTAGCTCCACATCATCTGTTCACCGCAGTGACTTCCTGGTGGGTCGTAACTAGTGTTGCATCAGACAGTACATCTCTTTGAGGGAAAATTGTGCTCGGGTGAGCTTTTATTCTCTCTATCAAGGGAAAATGCCGTTTTACACCGAATCGAACGTATTGATAGCAAACGAAATGCCTGTGCCGAATTGATTTGCGCATGGAACTGCTCATTGCTCGTAATTTTAACGTAGGGTGATGGAGAAATTATAAAATTTGAACACTTAAAGTGTAATGCCGTAGGGATACGGATTTTTTTTTTTTTTTTAAACAAATCTATCCAAGCCGAATCGAGTTAAATTTGAAGAGAGAATCGTAAAAATCGATTCTATAGAGATGCCAAATTTTATTTTGCTGATAGGTAATATTCCATTTTCCATGAAATTACAACGATTTTAGGGGTAAATCATCACAAAAAGAAAGAGAAGAATGTAGGTTGAATGACTTAAGCATTTGAGAAAAGCTTTGGCCGTCAAAAAAATCGAAAATATCGCAAAATTCCATTCGATTCGAAAAAGTCGATTCGACAGATAAATTGAGGTGAAATAAATCAATTCGATTTAGTCACTTTTTCCGGTGAAAAATCGATTTTTTGGTCGAATCGATTACAGAACCGCATCGCAGAATTGGCGGCAAATTAGTGGGCGCGCTTGCATTCGGGTGAATTTTACATTAATTGAAGGACCTGCAGGAAGAATGAGGTTAAGTTCATAGCCCCAAGCAATACCTTACAAGCAAGTGTTTCGAGAAGATGAATTTGTTCATCGTCTGAGCTCATATGGTTGGAACGCGCCTGGCTCAATGGTTAAAAAGATCAACATAAATTTTACGGAGTGAGACCGAAAAACGACAAGACTTGACAACTCTCAACCACGAAGGTCCTCTCTCCGCGGCGAAGAGAGAGCGCGCTGCGCGGGTTGCCTATTCAAAAATCGTGTATAAATAGCACTGTATTACGCTTTGTTACAAAAAATTGATAAATCTTAAGGGTGATATAGCATTGTGTCCATGATATTATACTCCATGCTCAACCTATAGAATGTTCGGCTGCTCATCAACGTCCATAAGATCTTGGACTCCATGCTCACTTTAATGAGGAATATTTTTTTCTTAAAATCAAAGTGAGCGTAGCATCCAAAATTGTGAGATGCGGATATTCTCTCACATTAAACGATGATAGGGTCCAAAAATGTATCAAGACAATTTTTGTGAAACAAAGACGAAAAAATGAGTTCTCGCAGAAAATTTACGTTAGGTTAGGTTAGTTCGAGTCAGATCATTTAAGAAAAATATAAGATTTTCTGTTATGATGGAGAATGGATGGACATTAAAGCTACGGAAGGTCTCCTAGATATTGGACTCCATGCTCAAGCGAAGAAGTGAAAAGTTCAGCGATGAGTATGAAGTCCAAGATGGACGAGATGAGCAAGCGAGTATATCAAGGGTGAGCATGGAGTCCAATATCTTGGACGCGATGTCACATAATCATCTTAAGTTCCTATTATAACTAGAATGAGTGTTTTTCCAGAAGAGCCAGAATTTATAGCTCCAAATTGCAAAATGCAGTCCACTTGAAATACAGCAGTTAATACGTTTTCATGCTTTATTTGGTGGCGCAATTTACTTAGTTAGGTTCCAACCTAAGAATACAACTATTTCAACTTCGGTGTGTTGCACAGTATCACACGCATTTGAAGGCGTTTTATATTGGCCCGACCGCGACCTGCGGAGAATAGTTTTGATGAGATGACTTTGAGTGCTGTTTGCGCTGCGTAAGTCATCATCTTAAGTTCCTATTGTAACCAGAAAGATGAATTTAAAGGAAGGTCGAAAGGAAGCTTAAGTGGAAGAGCTCAATCTAGAAATCAGTGTTTTTACCTGAAAATTTTGAGGAGGCACAGTAGAATCGGCACGCAGGTGGTTTAAAAATTTAACTTATTCATTTTTTGCTTTCAATTTTTAAGGTAGATCGTGAATTGTACTCTTGTGTTGTCAACATATCATGCCTAGCGGTAAATTTTTTTAAAGTTCAACCTGACGATTTTGATACCAGCGCTATTTGGTTTTTGACAAATAAAATACTGTACACGGTCGGCCATTCACTCCCCGTTTCCTTTGAGAAAACAAAATTCTCTTATGGCACATAGAATGTGAGCGTTGTAAACTTCGTACGTACCTCTTTCTTGAAATCAACGATTGTTTTTTATTTTTCATTATGTTCGATAGGGAACCAACAAAAAAGTCCTTTAGAACTTTGCCAATTTTTTCTTCATCAGTTTTCATCTGCATAGAATTTCCTGAGAAAAATTTGAAAAATCACATTCCTTGATTCATCTGCAGAAGCAAGATAGAAAAAATTGAACTTTTTGTTCATTTTACTCTTGAAGGCACGACTGAGACTTCTCTTCACTTGCAGAGTGTATGCGTATTACTGGTGTCTTCGTGAACACGCACACTGATGCATTTATACTTTTTTGTTAAAGTCTTTTCAATGCCCTGCGCCTAGTTGCTAATCGCGTATCTCTAATTCCAACGTTGCAGATCTCCGCTGATGTTTCAATTTTTCAAAAGATGACAAAATGAACGAATGGGAATGGTTTCCACTCATTCAAAAATATTCTCAGAAATCTTAAAGCAGGTGTTATGATTCATTTTTTTTAAATAAAGCACACTGAAACAAAACTCGGTTTATTTACTAAGAAAGGGTAAAATTACCAAGAATTCAGGGTTCTATTTGATCGCAGTTTTTTCTTGGTAAAATTACCATTTATGGCATTGGTAATTTTACCGAGAAATCTCCGTAAAATTGTTGAACTTTCTCGGTAATTTTACTGGACCTTGGTAAAAACGCCAATATTTTTTATCGACTGTGTTAGAATTACCGAGATAAAATGGCAAAGTTACCGGGAATTGATTACCAATAAAAGTGGTATTCTCACCTGATTAAAACAGTAAAAATACCGGTTTTTAGGTAAGCTTACCAGTCTGTCTTTGTAAAATTACCAATAATTGGTAAAAAAAAAAGTGAGAAGGTAAAGGTACCAACGGACATTGGTAAAAACTCCGAGAATTTTTTTTCGGTGTGCTAAGTGTTTTTTGGCACAGATAATAATTTTCTCGCGGACGGTCTTATTTGATGAACCAATACGTTTCAATGAAAGGAATGAAAAAGGGGAAAGCAAAGAAAACCTAAGCTGACAACGAGGGTCGAGGTGCGAGTGGCAACGCGAAATATAGGACAGAGATAAATTTCCAAAACGCTGAGCCCGCGCGTGGTGATTTATCGGAGTTGAATTACTCCTGCGAAGCCGCCGATGCTTCCCACCAAGCATTACAACCCTCGTTGCCACCTCGCCGAAACTACCCTTGTTACACTCGGGCCGGCAGTGGTTTTATCGGTGAAATCTTGGGCGAGAAATAAATCCGTGTCAAGCAAATTAAAACGTCTCCTTGCAATGCGTATATATGCTGTCTTGATGATTAGATCAAGCATGCACACTTGGGTGTAGACAAAGTTCCGTCAAAGTGTAGCCTGAGGAATGATTTTTGAAATTGGACGTATTTCTATCAAACGGAACTATGTGCATCGTAACGTGAGCTCTGTTATGCACATGTTCTTATGGGTCTCGGGGCTCATGTCTTAATGCACATAGTTCCGTTTGATAGAAATACGTCCAATTGATAGACAAAGCCATAGGCGAAGAAGACGACGGGAAAATGGAGGGATCCTATTGGTGTAGCGAATTGTTTGAATGGACGAAAGAGGAGACAAAGTTCCGTCAAAGTGTTGTCTGAGGAATGGTTTTTGAAATTGTTAGACGAAGCCATAGACGAAGAAGACGACGGGAAAATGGAGGGATCCTATTGGTGGTAGCGAATGGTTGGAATGGGCGAAAGAGGAGACAAAACTCCGTCAAAGTGTTGTCTGAGGAATGATTTTTGAAATTGATAGACAAAGAAGACGACGGGAAAATGGAGGGATCCTATTGGTGGTAGCGAGTGGTTGGAATGGACGAAAGAGGAGACAAAGTTCCGTCAAAGTGTTGTCTGAGGAATGGTTTTTGGAATTGATAGACAAAGCCATAGAAGAGAAAGACGACGGGAAAATGGATCCTATTGGTGGTAGCAAATGGTTGGAATAGACGAAAGGGGAGAGTAATTGACCTCGATGGCCATTCGATCCATTGATGATTTCCGAACTTTTGGAAAGTTTTTCGAGAATCTCCGATATTCGTATCACGTTTTAGGCTGTGGTCAGGTACTTACTAACAAGATTCAATCCGGGGATATCGTTCCAAAATAAATTCCCTGGGAAATATCGCAAATTGGTAGATAAGTCACCGTTCATTCTGTACCAATCTGAACTGCATACTCATCTAACGATCATGATATTAGAATCTTTGACAACCTCATTTCCAATGTCACCGGAAGCTCAGGCAGCCATTTAATTACGATGGTTCCCTTCAAAGATCTTCACCTGATAATGTAATATCCACCTCTTCAATCTCCGACTCTAAATAGCCTCGAAGCTGACCGCCCTTAATTAACAAATTAATTAACGAACTAATTAACCAACTGTGCATTTTTACATTAGACTCCCACGATAGGAGGTTGCGAAAACTCTCATCAAAGCCCAAGCACGGGTTGATCCGTTGCGAATCAAGTTTCCAAGCCACGATCTGGCAACATCGTAAGGGTCTTTGTTTTATTTTTTCGCCCCCACTCGCTGCCAATACTCGCGAGCCCTCGACGAAGAAATTATCCTTATCTCTCCTCCCCGTCGCACAGTGGATCGAGTCAATTAGAGAGGCCAGACCTGGAATTTTTGACTAAACCTGCAAATGTTTATCTTTATTTCGTCACACTTTAAATTTTAAAAAGTGCGCCGAGAAGAGAATTTTACGAGGAAACCAATGGAACCACTTTTAGAACCTCACAGTCTTTGATAAACGGAGTTATAAGCGTTTAAAGTTTCCGAATTTTAATCCGACCTCTCCTATTGACTCAATCCACAGTGCGCCGCTTCTGGCCGAGCGGGCCTGCAGCGCTCCCGTTGTTAACGTTAAACTGTTGCTCCGGAGCCTCGATGTTAAATGAGGCGAGTTCCGCGAGCTTTCCCGTCGCTAGCGGGGATTTTCCGCGGAAATTCGTCAACGTCGCGCGGGCGAATCTGATTACTTTTTAAGCTGTTGACAGAGTCATGCCGGCGCAACGCACCGCGGCGTGGCCTACGCGAAAGCACAACTTTTTGCGGTCTCCGCGGCGCGGCGCTCTCCTTTTTATTCCGCCTCCTTCCTCTCGCCGTGTTTCCTCTCCGCGCGAGGAAAAGGAACTTCTGAGTCGTCACGATTTGTCGTTTTGTTTCCGACGCACAGTGGTTCCAAGTCCACCCTTAGTGGTCACCTACTAGAGTCCCTTTATACCCAGAGTTAAGACAACTCGATTATCAGCTGACTGGCAGCCGGCCTTGGCTGGCCATGGAGGCCGAAACGAGTGCACCCAAACGAACGATATTGAGGGATAAGGATCAGGAATCCTGCGATGTCTGTCACACAAAAACAACAACATCAACAAATTGATCAATTAAAACGAAAATTAGATTGGTTTGTGAATAATTTCTTAATCTATTTTCATTTTAGACCGATGGTGATAACAATTTACTCTTGATAAACCACAATTAGGTAATATTTTCATTATTCTTGTTCACATTCGAGGTACCGCCATCTTGGTGCACTCGTTTCGGCCTCCATGAGCGAGAACCAATCAGAATTGGATTTTTTTTTAGGCCACTTTCAGCCCAACCCTGGCCCAACCAAAAGTGAGTTGTCTTAACTCTGGGTATAAAGGGACTCTAGTCACATACGAGACCATTACATTAGAGTCCCTTTATACTGAGAGTTACAAGACAATGTGAATCCATTTCTGATTGGTTCCCGTATTTTAGGCCTTCACAGTGTCGATCACAAACGGGAGTAAAGATTACATTTTCACAAATTGCAAAGATTATAATTTGGAATGGACTGAGGAATTACAGGTTTGACAAGGAACAAACGGAATGAGAGAAGGAACGGAGAAAGGAATTTGAGAATGAGCCGATCAAAGATTACGAAAAACGTTCAATTTGTGTAATCTTTATTCCCGTTTGTGACACTCCATGAGGGGACGTTGTCTTAACTCTCAGTGTAAAGGGACTCTACATTACATCAACCTGAACAGTATACTGGCATATTTTGGGAAACGCCGTAACTTTAGAGGTAAAGTTTTTTGAAAATGCATCCGGTAGCGTCCGAGCAGAAAATCTAATCCAAAGAATTTCCTCATTCTCGAAAAATACACTGGTTAACAAAAAGAAAAACTTGTTTAAATTTGCCTAGTAACTATTAACAGTCACTGCGTAGAATTTTAGCACTAAGTCCAAAAATGACCTCTGTTTTGCTGGATTAGGTCCATTTCCCTGGAAAATCGGAATTTTCCTTAAAAATCGAGGTTTTCCCTGGAAAATCGGAATTTACCTTAAAAATCGAGCTTTACCGGAGAAAAATCAATTTTCCGGAAAATCTGTGCATGATAGAGAAAATTTAAGGTCATTTTTGGATTCAGCATTTAGATTTCCTGCTGTTCCGGGGAAAATTGACCTGACGACGGGGGTCATTTCCGGACTCAGCGCTAAAAAACTCAGCTTGTAATTTTTTTAATACTTCTTTGATTTTTCATAGCTGTGAGAATAATTCTGTGAGAATAATTTAATGTGTAAGTTTTAAGCTTTAAAGTTGACTTGTTTATCTTCCGAAAAATGATATACAAGCGAGAATTTTGAGACACTGAGATGAAAATACGTACCTTGTTTACCAATACGTAGCTAATGCGTAGCTAAAAGCTTGCGTGGTCATAATTCATGAACTGCGCCGTTCTGACATCATTGATGTATTTTTTAAAAGTTTTTCTTACAAACCTCTTTGTTTCCACTGTATTTTCTAATAACCCGAAACTGGAGGGCTTGTTCCGGGCAGCTCTTTGAAAATTTTAAACTTTAGCACTTCTATCTTTAACCAATGGAAACTGTATTGTTTTCACAACTTGATGAAATGTGCAAGAGAAAGAATGTATTTAATTGAGGGGGTGTAAATTCCTTGCTAAGGAAAGCAACGAGGTAATTATTTATCACCCATCTGACAACCCCGATCGAAAGTTACGCTGCCAACAAGAAACTCAGCATTCCAATGCCATCATGGCACATGAAAAATATAATATTCGCAGCGGGAAAAATTTGATGCAAAGAAAATTCAGAGGGATTTTTTACGTCCTGTTGCTCACTGGAAGCTAGCATTTTGACATAGGTATTATTGGCGTCACTTCAGGGAACCGCACTCCTTCGTATACTTTCCTACAAAGTGGGACGCATTCGCGCAAAAGTTTCATACAGGGTGATTGGGGAAATAGGGAAAGAAACTTCTGATTCAGTTTTTTATCGTTCAGGTTTCAATAAAGGCTTACGAGAAGTTTCTTACTTCCTTCCATTTTAAAAGCGGGTTTTTGGTGCTGCGTTCAGTTAAACGCCGGAAAATAAGATTATGCAAGGCTCTATTGTATTTTTTCTCTTTAATGATGAAAAATTTGAATTAGCAAGTCCTTGGCAGTGTCAAACATTACTTGAACTCGATTTAACTTTTATGGTGTTTGACATTATTCATTGTTGGCTTTACAAGTATTATGAGCAATTATGCTGCGATAAAACAAAAAATTCATTGAAAATCTGGTGTTATATCGATGAGAAATTCTTATGGACATGATTTAAGTTTTAGAATTACTGAAAATTTCGAAAATAAATCTTCTTTTCTTTGTTTTTCTTTAAAACGGGAGGGGGGATGCATTTTCGTTAATGTTTTCAAAAGGACCGTAGACTGTAAGAAATCCAGCTGTGAAAAGAGCGCATTTGGACTTCATTTTGCAATTTAGAAGAATAATTATCCAGAAATTGTCGTCCCTAATTGCAAAATGCAGAGACAAAAGGCTCCAAAAGAAATTTGCTCTATATATTTCACCCCAAGAATTCTAACAATGTATTCACATGACCCTTGTCACACCCTCTTTTGATAATAGTAAAGTTAGTTTTGGGTTGATAATAATAAATTCCTTTGTCCGAGGGTGTATCTTTACTTTCATTTTTCTTTGAAAACCAACGAGAAAATAGTCTCACACCTTTCCGTTCCGTTTCATGTGTAACTCCAGCGAACGAGGAAAAAATCGTGAGGGTTCAATCTCATAACTGTTTCCCAACAAAGGTTTTTGAGACGGATACAGAGGCAGCGATTCCGCCCGTTGGAAATTTAATAAGACCGTAGCAACTGAAGTCGAAATAATGCACGTCCCCCGATTTCAGGAGCCCCTTGTACACTCATAACATCCATCTGCAAATGAAAAAATGCTCGTGAGCGCGAAGGACTATTAGAGAGAAAGGGGGAGGGTCGGAAAAAATAAAATAAAAAAGGTTGGGAACGGATTCACGGAGGAGGAAAAAAGGAGGGAAGGAACTCTGAGCAGCTTTTAAATTAGAAACCTTCGTAAGCTGACGGGAGACGAATGGAGGTAACGAAGGATTTCCATCCTATTCCTTCATATTTTGACCTAATGCTGTTCATTGACTTCGTTCTCGGAATTTTACACCCCGGTCATTATGTTATCATCAAATTCCCATTTTATGGGGGGAAAAAACAAATCGATACTTGGGAGAGATTGGAGCAATCATAAATGAAAGAAAAAAAAGGCAAATAAAAAGTCACTAAGTATTGAGCTTTTAGCCGATTCAGTGGAAGCGAAACTATGTAATTCAGGTCATGCTTGACAATAAAACAATGTGCAAGAGAATGACACGTTCATTTAAAAAGTACCTGTGCTTGGTGAGCATGTAATTTTCTTGCACACCGTTTTATTATCAAGCATGGGCTGACTCTGCAAATCTTCATAGTTTCGCTTCCACTGAATCGGCTAAAAGCTCGATTCTTTGTTTTTTTTTTCATTTATAAGTGGCCAAAAACCTAATAATTTTACAAAGATAGTCACTTGATCTATTGATTCAACTATTACGGTAAAATAAGATTACGAATGATTAGAAGGAATTAAAAGAATCTATCTTTTAACATATTTTTATATGTCGGGCAAATAATGTTGCCCACCTACAATCTCTCAGTCATATCGAACAAGCTCGGTTGTTATGAAACGGGCACTTGTTCAATAGGCACTGCCACACTTTTTAGTTCATCGAACCGGTCTTCTCGGAATGTTGAACTGCGTTTTCTGGTAATTTAAACGAAAAAGTGTACGCTTGCTGAAGCAAACCGAAAAATTGGTTGTGGGCGCTGCACATTTTCTCAGGATAATCTAAACCGAACCATGTTCCTTATCGACCAAACACCTGCAATTTTACATAGAATATTGTTCCTTTATTTGATTTTGATCAGTGTGACGTATTCCTCCGGGGAAAAAAACTTGTTTCAGCTTCAGCATGAAATCATGAACTCCATATCAACAAATGGTACACAGTAAAAGTTAAGAGAATGGCTGAGAGAGTAAGCAAAATATTCCACCGGAGATCCTGATGATCTTCAATACCTGTCTATTAGATCATGGATCATTCGTCTATGGATCAATATGATGACCTAAACTGCGCCTCCCGGCCTACTAAGTGCAGAGCATACGTGTTTTGAGGAGGGACTAATGGTTAAATTATGTTTAAGTCATCGCCCTCCTGGCATAAGGCCGTAACTACAATCAGCAATGAACCCTGTCGCTCATACACTTTAATGCTTTTCCGGGCTCATCTCAATTTGTACTTACGCCCTTGTGTCAGGCGGGCGACGAAGTGATGAAAAGTAGACGCTCGGGGCCGCCGAATGAGGTATTGCGGTTCACTCTGGCTCGTACAGTCCATCCGTCGGGAACTTAAGCGGACAAGGTTGCCACATTGCTGGAGTATGTAAATTCTGCTTCTCAAATTGGAGTTTGCTTTTAATCCGAAGAAATCTTCAAAAGACGCTCCCTTAAATCTTCGCACAGGGGAGGGCAATAAAAATCTTGACTAGGTTGATTTTCGAGAAACTCTTTAAACGTTTACTACATACACTCGAGTCGCTTTACAGCGCGCCCGGGCGCTCTGCGACACCTAATCGCCATCCTTGCCTATCGATCCAGAGGTCATCTGGTAAATAGCATCTTGTGATTTCATCTTGAATGCCACCTATCCACGATTTTGCTGGGCGTCCCCTACGTCTTCTCCCAGGAGGAACCCAATCTAGTACCTTCTTAGGTAACCTATCATCTGCCATTCGTTGAACATGACCATACCAGACAAGCTGTTAGGTCATAATTTCATGCACGATGTTCTGCTCGGCGTTCATGATCTCACGGACTCTTTCGTTCCTTACGTGATCTCTCCTCGAGATTCCGGCTGATCTTCGCCAGAAATCCATCTCAGTAAACGTTTACTTTGTCTTATGAATCAAATTCTTAGCTTTAAATCATAGACTAAAGCCACCCTAAAACTACTTCTCGTATGTGCCAGTAACGGGCGGCCAGTCCCACCCCCGACAGCCGCGATCAGCTGACAGGAGGATCGAGAGGGTCACCCGCACCCAGCATATCTACGGTGAAACTATCCGACCACGTAGCTCGGTTTGCGACGTTGTAGACTTCCTGTCATACTTTATTTTTTTCATGGTATACTATTCAACGTCCATTCTTGAAAACTTCCTTGGCGATTTTCCCTCTTTGTGCGAAGAAAATCCCGTGAAAACTTCCCCCGAATGATGTTGGTTTGTTCCCCTTCAAAAGAATAGAATGAAAGCGTAGATGTTTAACCACCGCTAAAGAGACACCTGGCTCGGGAGTTTAAGCGTCGATGTAGTTTTATAGTTAGTCCAATTGACTAAGTTTTTAGTTTTTTTTAAGCCCGGCTCGAGTTTTTTCAAAACACGACCATTACATACTTACTGGGACAGCTCTCTTGTGATTTAGAGTGTAAATAAATCAACCATAAGGATTTGGATAATCGCTCACTAGATGGCGCAAGTTTACTTGCCGCCGCGTCCGCTTGCCCAAGTCTCGGATTGGTTTTCACGACCTCTCGAGCTTGGTAGCAGTTAATTCCGGAGGCTGCACTGCACTGAGGATTGGTCCAACAAGGCCGAAACGCGTCTGCAATTGTCTTCCTGAACGGACGTAACTAGTGTTGTTCCGAAGAGTATATCTCGCAGAGGGAAAGTTCTGCTTGTGTGTGAGCTTTTTTCCTCTCTAATGAAACTTCAGCTTTAAGCTGAATTTTTTACGCACGTTGGCTAAAAAAAACTTCAACATCCCGTACATCATAAGTATTTGGACGATGATCTATCGTACACATCACGCAACAAACTTGCATCTCCACTGAAAGCACCCTTTTCAATATTTAACGACTCCGCAATGACGTCATTGCTTGGAGAGGAGGATTAGGCGTAAACGAAGCAAGTTTCGGGGAAGCGGCAACTCGGTCGGGATTGAAGCCCGCGGAGAGCTGTTGCGATAAAACTCGCATATTATCAATCAACTTGTAAATTAAAGTTGCCAAGCTCCAGTTGAGCGGTTCCGCGGCACCTGTCAGTAGTCCTTAGATGGACCCTGAATCAATCCGCTCGCCGGGATTTTCGCCCGGGTGTTTTTTGCCGGCTCCGCGCTCAACTCCGACGCCTTCAAACCGCCGATCCGCAACCACCCGAACAAATGAATTTATCCATTAATTTTTATACAGCTACTCATATGTCTGCATCATTACTCCATTAAAACCCGTCGGGTTTATTCTAAAATGACCGACACGAAGTTTTTGTTTTTCCCGCCTCGTATAGCGTTGGCGTATCACTATATCTAAAGCATTACTGCTGGAATAAAAAAAAAATTAATTCGGCGTTTCCTCCGAATCATCCGTTTTGAAGGCTACATAAATGTCTACTGTTTTCAATGTCTAAGATTTATCAAAGAAATGTGACAAATCAAGAGAAAATCTTGAATGAATTCTCGAGAAAAATACTCAACTTTTGAATGTGCAAAAACATGCAAAAAAAACACACCATAGGAAAGTCCATAAAACACAGAAAATGTGTTATCCAATAATTTTCCACTTCAATTTTTTTTTCTTGCGCAGTTCTATGAATGTTGCGCGTTTCAATGGGTTTACTCAGAAATATTAAAACATCTCGTATAAGAGGACAATTTTAAAAAAAACGAATCATGATAACTAATATTAGGAACCAAAAAAAAAAAAAAAAAATAATTCGCAAAATATTGGTGAGGCAACACTGAATTTCACTTTTCACTGCTTGTTTTCGGAGTGCTCTCTATATCTAAAAAGTGAATCGGAGGAGCTTGAGCGTGTTTGATGGGGGCAACTCGGTCTCGTCAAAAATGTTTGACGACTCCTCAAAAAAAACCGCCCGCCTGCCTCTCCGGATGGCTACGAGGCATTCTTACCATGTGAATATTCCTAAACTGTACACGGCGACGTTTTATATTATTTATACCGAAGAAAGCGAGCCGGAGAACTTGAAGCATATTGATAAATTATTCGTTTCTTGAGTTCACCCGAGACGATCTCGCTATTTTTCTTTATAAATTATTCATGCGCCTTCGTATATTTTTCATATAGGTGCTCTCCAGTTGCTCGTCATCATTGACACAAGCTTCGCTCCCCCTATCACCTGAGAAATCACCCCTTAAATCGGGTCCTCAAATATTTCAAGCCAATCATACTAACGGGCGTCGCGATGTTGCCACGGAATTTTAAACAGCTTGCATTTTACACTGAAAGAAAATCTCGGTGTATTTACTAAGAAAAGAGTAAAATTACCAAGAATTCAGGGTTCTATTTGATCCCAGTTTTTTCTTGGTAAAATTACCATTTATGGAATTGGTAATTTTACCGAGAAATAATTATAGAATTTTCTCGGTAATTTTACTGGACCTTGCGGTAAAAACGCCAATATTTGTTATCGACTGTGGTAGAATTACCGAGATAAAATGGCGAAGTTACCGGGAATTGATTACCAAGAAAAGTGGTATTCTTGCCTGAAAAAAACAGTAAAAATACCGGTTTTTAGGTAAGCTTACCAGTCTGTCCTGGTGAAATTACAAATAATTGGTAAAAAAAAGTGAGATGGTAAAGGTACCAACAGACCTTGGTAAAAACGCCGAGAATTTTTTTTCAGTAAAGCTCTTTTTATCGGGATGCATTGTAGTTTTTTCGACAATTTTACCTTTGTTTTTCCCCCGATCACGTTGGTCGTAGATTTTAGATTTTGGCAATAGCTATATTTCGATCGTCAGATCATCATCAGGCGACATGGTAAACACTACTTAAGTCACATGGCGGGTGCACCTACGAATGTTTTTAATAAGTTTTAATGGTTTTAATAAGTTTTAATAAGTGTCTACCATGTGACTTAATTAGTGCTTACCATGTGGTCTGATGATGATCTGATGATTGAAATAGCTATCGCCGAAATCTAAAATCTACGACCAACGTGATCGGGGGAAAACAAAGGTAAAACTGTCAAAAAGTTTGCATCTTGACTTAAACCGGGGAAACTGCACATCGTAGATACAGCGATGCAGATTTATCTTTATATTTGAGATTTTCAGAGCGAACGTTCAAGTGTGCTATTCTCAGAATTTCTGTATTTTTCGAAATATCGATAGTCTGTAATCCACGCCTCGCCACTGAACTACCTAATTCGGTAAGCTAAAACTATGTTTTTGGAGAGTTTGACGAGGAAATTTGGTGGTCAAACATCCTGAGAGTAAAATGAATAAACGTTATTTTCAAAGATCGCAAGTAATTTTATAAGATTCATGTTCGAGGTCACAATTTTCGCTCTAAACTGCCTCGCTGTGTGTTCAAACTTTCAGCCGAGGAATAAAGTGTTATATTAGCACGAGTAATATTCCAAGATTCAAGCAACAGAATGAAGAAGGTAAATGCCGCGAAAAAGGGAAGGTTGCTCTTGAGCGAGAACTTCATAAAGTAAAGGCGTTACCAATGCGGAGCTTATCCATAGCCGACGGGAGAAAAACTTTACCTCTGTTCTCCGAGAGCATATTTTGCCCTTTTTAATGGGCCGCCCTGCTAACGTGTCACCGAGAGTTTGCATGGCGAGGAGAGCATGTTTTTACAAAAGTCGCGCGCGAGTTAAACGCGGCGCAGTTTTGCCGTGCTAAGGAAAAACGCCGTATGAACCTCCAGGCGTTGCCGAATTTCCTCTGATAAAATACGAATTTATTGGGGAAGTTGTAAATAATTGTATTCCAATTTTTAGACTAGTTTGTTCGCAATTTAAGCTAGAATATCTGAAAATGTTAAAGAAAAATATGCATAAATTTCGTCATAAATACATGTTTTATCTGAGGAAATCTGGCAACTCTCGTATGTTCATACGGCGTTTTTCCTTAGCGCGGCAGAGTTGATGAGATTTCAAGAAAACGAGGGAGGAAGGACTTTAAGTAAATTAGACTTCGAGGGGCTGCGAGTCCGTGTAAGCCGGACAATGTTGCCGCTTCTCGGAAAGAAATTGCTCTTTTTTAAGGATACCTTAGGACTCTCGGTACAGTTTAGAAACTCGGTAAATTTTAAGTGATTCTTTATGTCTCAAGTTCTTACCTCTAAGGTGGTCAATCCTGCCTTCTTTCTTCTTTTTATTTTCTGATAGAAGTAAAAGGAGCTCCAGCACGCTTTACGTTTCTAACGAAAAACTGCGAACGAATACACTGAGAGTTTGCCGAATATTTTAAAAAAATTATAATTTAATGGAACCCATGTATTTTGTTTTTTTTTTTTCTCGTTTGAATTGCGTCCCAGTGTTCTAACTGCAGGTCAATAGAGGGTACTCTGGAATCAAAGTGGGTACTTGCATCACCGCACATGGACTATCCGTTCGTCCAGATCGTTCGAAACTGCATGTGTTAAAATGGGCAATGCCGTCGCAGTTGGTCCACGTATTCTTAAATTTTAGTCAGTTTTTAAAGTTTTTTTTTATTTGATCAGCATTTTGATGCTCTGATCTTTGGATTTTCAAAGTTATGGCAATATTATATCGGAAGGTTTTCGATAAATGCACCTTCAAAATCCTTATGGACGCATTTTCGCGCGCTTGACCAATCAGGAAATGGACAACCAGCTTCCAATACTTTTTATACAACGATCCCAGAATGCATTTCGTTGTTAGTCCTTTTCTTGATTGGTCGATCGCTTCTCCGCGTAAGACGGGATCGCGAGTACCCGTTTTGATTCTAGGTTACCCTTGGTTTGGGTTCGGATCCCATAGGACAAATTTTCACGGAATTGGCGCGTGGTTCTGCTGCAAACTGCAACGGATTCCTCTCTGCACTAATCCCTGACATTGGAGATGTTGCATGTGTGAGGAATTTGCGATTTGACTGTGGATTCTTATGTAAAAGTTTGCAAGAAACACGATGGTGCCACTGGTTTTCACTGAAATCAACTCCCAAGCTCAAAAAAAGCTCTCAAGTTGAGGCCAAAATGGAGGGGATATCCCACCCTACCCTGAAAGTCCACCTCTACATCAAAACAAACTCTCCATGCAAAGATAGGGAGCAAATACATTAGCAGTGATGCCGTGTTTTCAGTTTTAGAGTCCCCAAATGAAGTGGCAGCCATGTCGATGTATTTGCTCCCTATCTTTGCATGGAGAGTTTGTTTTGATGGAGAGGTGGACTACCAGGGTAGGGTGGGATATCCCCTCCATTTTGGCCTCACTTTGAGAGCTTTTTTTGAGCTTGGGGGATGATTTCAGAGAAAACCAGTGGCACTATCGTGTTTCGCGCGAACTTTTACTTAAGAATCAATGGTCAAATCGCAAATCCCTCACACATGCAACATCTCCATTGGCGCGTGGTTCTGCTGCAACGGATTCCGCTCTGCACTAATCCCTGACAATTTGCAATGCCTAGAATATGGAAGTGTCCATACTTCTGTTATCCTCTATATCCTGTGATGGCTGGAGGCTCCGAGGCTGTAACGAAATACCAACCAAATAAACAGTAAAAAGAAAAAAAAAATGCATAAAACCTTCAGCACAAAATAAAGTTAGCACTCTTTGTTATTATGTCATTATGTCAGAATGAGGTCATCAGAGGTCATCCATCATGAATGGGCCTTGTTGGATTCCATGGGGCTGAAGCTGGCGGAATGCTCGATCTATCCGGTCGCCATAACTATCTACAGTGCTTATGCATCACGAATTCACGACGGGGCACTACAGCTCTGACGGTTCATCAATCATGGCAGACCTTACATAATTCCGCCAAAGAATTAACGGCCGTGACAAATTACGGGGTTTTGTCCCCCCCCCCCGCCCCCTCCTTTTCCGACCGCCACTAATTTCCCATTTTTCTCCGACTTAGCGCGTCTTAATTGTTTCCTAAAAGATTCCTTGTTTAAAAGCCGCCGCAACTACATCCGTCTTCGTGTTCATTACGCTCCTGCTAAGCGTCGCCATGGCAACCCCAAACGCGAGAATTTTTTCCAAATCCGTGGTTGAAACTCCTCTTCGGTCCTTTCTTGGTTCCAGCTAGAGTCCCTTCATACTGAGAGTCAAGATAATGTGAATCAATTTCTGATAGGTTCCCGTATTTTAGGCCTTCACAGTGTCACAAACGGGAATAAAGATTACATTTTCACCGATTGCAAAAATTATAATCTGGAATGGACCCGGGAATTATGGGTTCGGCAAGGAACAAACGGAATGAGAGAAGGAACAGAGAAAGGAATTTGAGAATGGGTCGATCAAAGATTACAAAAAACGTTCAATTTCTGTAATCTTTATTCCCGTTTGTGACTCCATGAGGAGGTGTTGTCTTGTCTCTCAGTATAAAGGGACTCTGGTCTAGACTGTGCTCAAAACGATTTGAAAGTAACTTCCGCGTTCTAAATCAAAAAGCTGATTCGTCAGAGAGATCTTGTGCAGGTATAATGTCAAGCATCCTTCTTGTTAAGCTCTTAAGTGATGAGGATTTCTTGAAGAGTGGTCCTAAAAAGATCAGGTTAACTTCTAAGCGTAGGTTTACTCTCCCTTTTTAATGAAAATTGCTCAACCTGATGTTTTTTTATTCAGGGTGTCCTCACAGCCTCAGGCTCAAGTGAACAGCTAGCCCGTTTATTAATGCAGTCCCAGCGCCAAAAGCTGTTGAGCTTAGATGTCCGTAACCTGCCATGACCTCTGGCGCTCATGAGTTTATGCCGTAGACCGGTTTTAAAATGGAAAAGTGTGATTGAGATTGAAAAGCCTACTATGAACATGAGGGGGTTTCGAGGAGTGTCTTAATCTGCCTCTCTCTAAAAATAACCACCCGCTTGAATCCGAACGAAAACTCGGGGAAGCCTTCAAGAGGCGAAACTTTTCAAGAGAGAAGACGAGGGACTTGGAATTATCATTGTCAAAGAAAAATAATTCGTCTGAAGTTAAGTGGGTATGTCAGTGGTTCTTAAATAAGCGCACTCGGTAGGTGGTTTTGAAAAATGATGTTTATAGAATTGAGTGGGCAAAGAAGCTGTTGTAGCAGAGCTTTTCAAATCGCAAGACAACCTCGGAGGCCCAGTTGGGCGCTTTCATAATTGCTCGTTTCTTTTTAATTTTCAGTGCCAAGGAGAGGCGAAAGGTTTGGATTTGTTTCTTGACGATTTAAAGTTTAATTATTCTTTTCTCTCCTCACTTGTCAAATGGCTTAGAAAAATGAGGAGAGGCGTTGTTGGTTAATCTTTAACATTAAATTAGATTCAATCATTTTTATGTTTGTTTTAACTTAATAAAATATAACAAATACAAGCCGTGGATCATGCATAGTTATAAAAAGAAACAACGTATGACAGCAAATCGACGGTGCAAGTCGGAAATCACATAACTCGGTTTGCGACGTCGCAGACTTCCTGTCATACTTTATTTCTTAAATGGAAAACTACTCAACGGCAATTCTTTAAAACTGTCATGATTTTTCTTCTCAATGCGAAGAAAATTCTGCAAAAACTTCAAGAAATAATGTCAATTTGCTCTCCTTTAAAAAATGACGTAGAGGCGGAGATTTTCAGACACCGCAAACGAGTTATGTGATTGCCGACTTTCACCGTCGAAATTAAAAAAAAATTACAAAAACTTCATGACCGTTATAAAAATGATATCAGATAGAGAATAAATATAATTTATTCTCCATGTTCCCCCAAATCCATTTTTTTTCGTGAATGTCATCTGATCCACGCCATGGTGTCTAGGACCAGGAAAAACTATAGGAATCATCACTCATCAGGGAATGACAAATTTCAGGGTAAAATCGGGAAATCTCTTCCAGAAACCGGGAACTCTACTCCAAAATTTCTAACATTGTGTTAAAAATTTATCGAAAATTTTAGGAATACTCTCCGCCACGCACAACCTCCAGCCAGTCCAAAGTATTAATGCAAAGGTGAAAGTAAAGATAACGACAACGATGATGATAATGAGCGATCCGTTTAAAGCTCCAACCAGATGGTTCCGGGCGCGAAAAGCCGGGGGAATAGGGAAAAAACCTGACGGAAAATAGGATTCTTGCGGTCATTAGTACGGTACGTGAAATGTAAATTAAGGGCACGGCCGGCCTCTGTCCGGGGCGAATTTGTCTCACTGTGGGGACCCAGAAGGGAGGCCCGCCTCAGTGTAGCCCCGTTAATTACAACCCTTAGCGTTGCCACGTGTTTTTCACCAATTTTGGAGGGGCTTTTGCATTATCATGAAATACATATAATTGAGTCGGTTTCCAAAGTGGTTTTAAATGTAATCCAATCGCATTTTGAGCGTTCACCACATTAGTAGTGTACGCTCTTTCCCGTAGTTTTGCATCGGGTATGTTACTAATGTATCCATTGGTAAAGGCCCGCACTGCTCCATGGGAATCGGCGCCATTTTTCGTGGCGGGAAGCAATACCTATTTTCTCAATTTTTTTGAAGTACCATTTCTACCTTTTTTCTCCTATTTTGTTCACTTTATGTAATGCCTGTAGGCTTATCTTCGAGAAATCAATATATCTTTACGTTTTAAAACTCTGCAACGTACTTTTATTTAATGACTCTTTCAAGGATCGTTCAATTTTCTAGTCGTCGGAGATCTAAAAAAATTGTTGGGTACAAAGTACCCCTTCACTAATGACCCCTATATTTTACTCTATGAGGACAAGTCGTTTCTTATATAGATGTATATTTCCTAGGTTACGCTCCAAGTTTAGTTCAACAGCGTCTTGCGCTCTCTTCCGTCCGTGCAAAACCACTTTTACATATTGACGAGGTGCTATGGTGAACGCTCTCCAACGTCTTAACATTGGAACCGTCGTCTTGTTTTAGTTGCAGGAGTCACAGGATCGCATTCTGATAGTTGAGTTCGATTGATATGTCAAAATGATTAGTGTCAGTTTTACAGCTAATGAGAAAATTGTCATATTAGGTCGCAGTCAACCGATGATGATGGTGTCAGCCACTGGTTCTAAGGGATGATACCTCCGCTTAGATTTGACGTAACACTTGTCATTTGACGAAGCTCGTTCGTATAATTCGTCAGTAGCGTAGCATATTTTGCGATATACAAATTGATCTGCCATTTACAACCATGGAAAAGGATCGATGGACAGGGTGTTCGCAACGGACATTAATGATCGATTCTTTACCACAGCTTCAAATGGGGAAATATCGATAATTGATTATTGACGCCTCGCCACTGTTATTCATTATCACTCTATAGAGGGCTCAAACAGCCAAACTCGACACTATAACTACCACAAATGGAACGCTTTATGCAATAAACAAGGAATCCCTTTTCAGGCTCATTCTAGAGACGGCATGTGTGCCATTAGGGTAAAAGGTGTGCAGGTTGTAATAGGTGCATTTGTAGATCAACTGGAATGAAGTAGTTCTCTATACCACAAATTGATGTTTAAATAGTTGACGTGTTGGAGTTCCTGCGGTCCGATTATTGAAAATATACCAGCCCGACACGACGAGACATAGCCCTATCTCAACCATGCAATATATCGCAATTCGATGTCTTATCGGGCTGGTTTAAATTTAAATAATTGACCCGCAGGCTGAGTTAATAAAAGTATCAAATTAACTCATCTTATCTCCCTATTTACTAATGTATATTATTAAATTAATGTTTATCCCTCTGTACTTCTCTACTCACTCATAGGTGTTCATGTATTCAAGAGCAACATTGTACCATGGTTCCGTTGATATGATTCGGTACTGTTACGTGACTCTGCACATGTTTTTTAACGTCCGATGTAAATGCGTTTAAATAATTATTACATGGCATTGGATTTTTGCCCTTTCTATATTCAGAGGAACTCACATAGGGAACGAAGATTCAGAAAATTTCCGGAGAAAACAAATTGGGGAAAACTGAACGTAAAAGTAATAAGTCAACTCTCTGAGTCGGGAAAATGCGCGAATATATATGGTTGACACTTTTAAAAATATATAACTTTATGGCCCCCATCTCTCTACTGAATGACTTAGCCGCAAGATTTCAAACGGATTCCCAATTTTTAAAATCGTAACAATACTGGGCAACTTTTTTGTGTTTTAACTAACTCTGGAGTTACCCTCCCCTCCCTTGCTCTCTTTTGGAAGTTTCGCGCAGTTTTTTAAAACTGCTTCTATACCACAAGAAGCATTTAATTTGACACCATCAACTTAAGTAATTTACTTTCGCTAAATAGGATCTCCCTCTTTCGAAGTGCCAATTACTGTAAATTGGGCGAGTTTAACTCGAAATCTCGCAACCTTTACGATATCCCATTCATCTGCCGCGGTCCTGTAATTAGTATGAAGAAGTTTCCCCGCTTGAATTCAGACGGGTGTAAAGCAGGGTTGCCGTTTTTCGAAGGGACTCCCGGCAGTTTTTGGTCCATCAAACGAAAATTCGGTGGATTTTGCTCCGCGAGAGACAAACCGGCCACTAAATGGCGCCCCGCTTGGTTCCGGAAAACACGGGTGGGCTCACGAGGCTATATTTTTAAAACCCGGTCAATGGACTCCATCAAGAATGACCCACTTTCTGCCCCGGGTTTCGGGATTACATGAAAGATGGCGTGCAGAGCTTATGCAAACTTTTGTCGGGGCTTTGCAAATCGTCGCGCGCAAAAAAGCCCGACAATGAGCTCGGGTTTAAGTTTTGAGAGTAAAATGAATTTGCATTTTTTCGCGATTATGTTTACACTTCTAGGCGACGAGCTTTCAGTTCACTTGCATGAAGGGCCAAAAGCGTCTTTTTCCTTGACAAGACAAATGAGGAAATATGCGTGCGAATCGTTTCTGTGTAGGAGTGGCCTACGTTGCTGAATTTCTCTAAAAATAATAACTAACTAACTAAATAACTAACTAACTAAAGTTATTCAAAGGACGTTTACAAATTGTCAAGGATGGCTCAGTTTTCCTCGATTAAATTTATGGGAAGGGTCTATCTGGAATTTCTGTTGAATTTTGTCGGTTGCAGGCGAAAAATTGTCTATGTTACCATCAGAAAAATCCCATGATTGGTAATTCATACGAAAGTAATTTTTCTTGGTAATTTTCAAATGTTGTAGCGGACTTACGTCCGTAAAATAATATTTTTTGCCATATCGTGGAAAATGTTACAAATCGATAAGAACGGGTCGATTTTGCAAATATACGGGAAGAATCCATCTGAAATTTCAGTAGAATTTTGTCGGTTGCAGGAAAAAAATCGTTTATGTTGAGATCAGAAAATTGTTTCATTGACTTTTCTTACGAAAGTGAACATTCTTGGTAATTTGCACATGTGGTCCCTGAAATAATATTTTTGGTCATACGGTGGATAAATCACGGCAAATTTTAAAGCCTTCATATTCATCTACCCCAACATAAAAGGCAGTGAAAAACTTGCAACGTTGCAAATTTAGGTATGAATGTTTTTTACCGCGATGAGAAAATGTAAACCGCGCAGACACCAGACAGTAATATCCGCAGCAATCGTAATCTTCTGCCAAGAGGTTGAAGTGATACTCTAGAAGGCGCTTCGAGCAACTATTCCACCACGGATGTATTGCACAGTATCAGACGAAATTGAAGGCGCTTTAATGTTTGTGAATTGACTGGCATAGTCCCACTGTGTAGAATCCCACTGTTCGTACAATGTACAGATGCGGCTCCTGTTCGAAAGTTTCCTGTACTGCCGTGCTAAGGAAAAATGCCGTATGAGCCTTCAGGCGTTGCCAAATTGTGTTTGAGAAAATATACAAATACCCTGGTAAACTCATGAAAATTTTACTTCCAATTTTTCAGAGAGTCTCGTCTGTATTTTGGTCTAAAGTTCCTGAAAATTTCAAGGAAAAATATTCATGATTTTCCTCAAGAATTAACAGTTTCTCAAAGGATCTTTGGAAACCCTCGAATATTTATACGGCGTTTTTTCATAGCACGGCAGTGTACAACTTATAGTACCCGGTGGTATTTTTTCGACGGGAAACTTAAAATTCGGTTCAAATTTTTTAAAATCCATTAAATGGATCAAAATAAATAAGAAAGAGACATCGAGCAGAAAAATTGATTTATTTATGGTGAAGGTGACAGGGAAATTATCTTCTTACAAGTTATTTACCTACATACATAATTGAAACAAAGTTTCGTAAATTTTTAAAATGTTTAATAAAACTCATGATCTACTTTAAGTAATAAATTTAATTTGCAAATAGACGAACGATGCGATATGAGGCAAAGCGAAACTGAGACAACTATCGGAATAAAATATTGAAATGAACAATAGAGGTGCTCGGTAGATTTCGAACAAAGTGAGGTGCAAGAAGCAATGCAATGCAATTATTGCAACTTCTTGGTGGCGCAAACTGCAAGACTAAGAAATGATGGTGAAAATGTCTTGCCCATACCTTCAACAGTTGCTGGTCGTAAGACCTCAGCTGAACGATACGTTAAAGTGTCAAAATCAAAAGTGATGGAGGGGAAAATAAATGAGGGAGTTAACAGTTTCCCAAATGTTTTGCTGGCAGGGCCAAATGCTATGACGCTTGCATTTGCGGACTTATAAAATACACTCTTGAATTCGATTGTATGGACTCCGATCTACGTCATATGCTTCTCTTATCAAATGGTTGTAAATGTAACTGTCAAATGCAAAAGTCAAATCAGAAAACTTGTCGGAAGCCCTTGCAAATATTCCATTTTCCTTTTATAAATTGGAGCCCTGAGCATGTATTGATAACTATCGAGAAAGTGATACACTGAAATAACTTTAAAAAAAAAAAAAATCAGATTTGTATAAGGTCATTGTATGATCGTTTTAGGACTTTTTAACATGCAAATGAAGACTCATTTCAAATCTTCATTCTTTCAACGTTAGGGCTTGTCTTTATTTGAACGTTCATTTTGGAGATCACAAAGTAATTTGCGAGACGTGGTTTTTTTCAAAAAGAATTATGACCTTACGCCAGTGAAGCGAAGAAAAATACCAAGTACTCTGTCAAATTCAAACTCGATAAAAACATTTCGGCGAAAATCGATATGGATTAATTTGAATGGCGATTTTTACCTAACGTAACCAACCAAAAATTCAACATTTCCGTGCGGTGAACGCTCTCCGACGCCCAAACGCTGGAAGCAAACCCTTGTTTAAGTGTCCTATATTTTTTTTTGTTATAGTAATATTTTGTAGATGGGTAAAATGGTATACTATCAACTTTATTAGATTTGGATTACTAAGATTTGTGTTTTTAATAACCTATTTTATTCTATTTATTTTTTATTAAAATTTTAAGTTAAGTTAAACTAGTAATTTTCAAAATTATAATTAAACCTACCAGTTAAAATTTTAAATTCTCGAAGATGAACATTGTTAAGATGAAAGAACTCACTCACCAAAATTTCAACTATCAATTTTGAGAAAACTACACCACCGCTAAAAGAATCAATTATTGTAAAATGATTACCGTCCTCCGTGCTTTGACATAAAGGGCATTAAATAAAGGTATTACAGATTAATCTATTCTAAACATGTTAGTCCCCTCTCCTCCACTTTGTTGAGCCGCATTGCCACTAGTATATTGAAATTTTAGAGACAGGTTGGAATTCTAAAGCGCTTCCTATCGGCTGAGCGCTTGAAATCCGAAACTCTTGGCAACCGCTAGGAAATTAGATTTTTACCGTTCATCCTGTTGTTGACGGCTCTTTGTTTGGCCAAAGCTCTCGCGTTGTTTCAGAGTTAGCTTTGAATCTATTTTCGGCACATCTGAAGCTTGTGGTGGCGGTAGCGATGCAGAATGGAGTGCTCGGCTGTAGCAGTGGTTACGGCGGAGGAGGAGGTGCGGTGGGAGCGAGCTGCAATATGCACTCCTCGATTGAGGTGACGGTTGCATTCGGCATAGTGAAGGGGCTGCCGCGGAAGGGGGGGAGGAGGCGGAAGTACCGATCGCCTTTCCCATCCGTCAGCTGCACAAACTATTCTCTTTTGACAACCCATTGACATTCCTGCCATGCCAAATTGAGTGAAGAATTCTCACAAAATAGAAAAAGTTTCCTCGGAAGATAGGTTTTACTTTTCGCGTATAACCCTAGAGAGTCGACGAACAACGTAGATCTATGGATCGTATCCCATACCAGGGGGCTATGCTCCCTGGCTACTAGGCGGCCCAACCCCCAGAGGGCGCTTCGCCCTCTCTTAGGCCCGCTTCGTCAAAGGAACGACCAAAAAAATGAAAAGATTTTCATACCCGACTCTCATTTGTCGAATCTCCCTTTGGCCGGGAATGATTGGACCAATAAGAATCAAATAAGAAAACCGTCATTTATTTCCAACTTCAGGTCAAGACTGAAACGAAACGGAAAGAATGGTACGGAGCGTTTCGTTTCTTTTGGATAGTCTGTAGTAAAGGAGCACACTTATCTTACCCTACTAACAGACCATGGAAAATGGCGGGAATTTCAAATTTTGCCCCCTTTCTAAGCTCCCAGGTTTACTCAATGATAAAAAAAAATCTGGGTCATATTTACAAAATCTAATTACAGCGGGCTCATCAAGGGACATTATACAAAATACAAAACACCAGGTTCAGTGGCCCTCTAAGCAACATAACGCAAGTATGAGCTTCATTTATTGAAAAGGAGGAAACTGTTATGACAGAAAATGGATGTGCTAGGTGACGGGCAGGATTTCACATACATTTTTATTCACTAACCCATACTTACTTTATTTTCAATTAGTCACAAGGTTGTTGCTTTTTTATTTTTCACACCAAGAGACTTGAATGTAGTAGAAAAGTAACAATAAGTGTTTTAAAATTTGAAGATATTCCTTCTAATTGATAAGGAAAGAGTCGTTTAACTAAGGAATCAACAAGGAGTAAAGGACTCTTGCTTGATGGTTTATTTTGTATTTTTATGAGGATTTTTCCATCATACGTACATACGTACAAGCTCATCGTTCATTTTCCAATAAAACATTGGCTCCTCCCTGTTGAATGCAGACCTATTAGCACAGTAAATGCGTGCATTGTAACGGTGAGGAGGTGTTCCATAATCGGACAAACTTGGCTTCAAGGAAACAGCAAATAAACTTCAGAAGTCACGGCGCAACAAGTGCAGTAAGTTGTTCTTTAAACGTAACATAAGCGGCGGTTGTGGCGTTGTCGAATTCTTTATAAAATTAAAAGTATTTTCGTACCCAAGTAGGGGCTCCAGGAATTAAAATTAGACAACGCACCGAACATTCACCGCATTCAAGAACCCTTGGTCAGGGTCCAGCGATGGAAAATTGACTCGTGGAAATGTGGGTCAAACGGAGCAAACCTCATGTCGGGCAGGCAAGCTCTAGAACTCAAGAGGCGAGTTCTTTCGGGAAGTGGCGCCATCTTGCGAGAGAGTTGCCAAATTTCGCTCGCAACCCATAAAAACCCGTGTTTCGGTATACAGGGAGTCTTTATTCCTGCTCCCTGACATCACTGCGAGAGGGCATCGTGACAGACTGAGGGAATATTGTCGGCTAATTCAATTGCTCGCCCTTTGAGCTGGAAGCGCGGCATACTCAAATTGGGGGTTTTAAGTGGTTGTGCGGCGCTTTTTCTACGGTTTGGGAAATTAATTGCTCGCTTTCTGTTTTAAACGGTCCTGGAAAGCTAGGCAGATTGAATCAACCGGGGCTTTTTGTCGAGTCTGTTATCTAAGTGCGCGCGTATCAGAACCTAATTCTACTAATTTTACGACGGAGGGGAAACTTTAGATTAAGTTAGGCACCCAAGTTGCTCCTCCAGTTTTTCCCCTCGAGAATCGGTTCTTGAAAATTAGCACTGCCGTTTCCGATAACAGGTGTAAAGAGATCGATTTCAAGCTTTTCCTCGAAGTTCCTCTCTAATTGTACAAACGCGCAATTCTCAATTTTAGTTTTTTTTTCTCTCGGAGTTGGAGGAATTATCAATTTATAAAACTTTAACTCGATTTCTCGGAATGTCTCCGGCGAGTAGAGTTCTTGCAACGTCACTGGGAGATATTTAATTATTCATGGCATTTTTTTAGACGGCATGGAATGTACTTTTAGTACGAGCCAAGTTTAATAGAAGAAAAAAAGACGAAAAAATTAATTCCGCGTAATGAGGCATGAAGGTCTCTGCTGGTTATACTCTGCACGTAGATGATGAAACTGCCGAGGTGCGTATCTCGCTTTGCGGCGTTGCAGACTTCCTGTTACATTTTATTTTATACATCGAAAACTGCTCACGGACTATACCAGGAAAGACCGAGTTTGTAGAGTGCTTCAGATCATGGAAATCGTCAATGACATCGTGCTCGACGTCATGACGAGACAGCTTATCTGGTACGGACATGGTAATAGGACGACGGAGGAGTGACTGCCAAAAAATATGCTTGATTGGGTTCCTCCTGGGAGGAGACGAAGGGGCCGCCGCCCAGTGACAGGGTGTCGACAGGGGATTTTAGATGAATTTAGGGAGTGCCAACACCCTGATGGGTTGTAGGAGGACCGAGTTTTGTGGCGGTTAGGCGTCGCAGAGCGCCAGAGAGCGCTGTAAAAGCCACTCTTATGTATGTGTCGCAGGCAATTAGCAATCGTCGGCAATTTGCAAGCAGTTCGCATGTTGTTTCGATAACTCGCAATAGTGCGCATCGACATAATGCAATTTTTAAGGATTATGATAAGGATTAGGATAAGGCGTGGACGTCCTGTGAAAGGTCGGTGACAAGGGGTGGAGGAGGAGATCAGAAGGTGCCAATTGCCTGATGATCTCTGGGAGGATAGGGGGCAATGGCGATTGGGCATCGCAGAACGCGAGGCTGCGCTATAAAAGCGGCTTTATGTATGTATGATCTTCAAAGGCATCAGCTCGCCTTGGAGCGCCTTCTTTTTTTGTGATACTCTACGCTTTGTCACGAAGTTAGTTTAGTTGCCTGTCCGATCTCAACCCACTTAATGTCAAGGATTTCTGTACGCTCTTCTGTGAGTGCCTATTTCTACGATGTTCTCACGGTGGGAAAAGTGCTTATTCAAATTATAGGCAATATAATCAGCACTCTAATCCTATTATTTTGATTTTTAATGTTATGCTTTTCTAAATTTATTTACCATTGTCTTTCAAATTGCCGGCGATTGCTAATTCCCTGCGACACATACATGAAAACTACTCAGCGTCATTCTATGAATATTTCAATGATTTATTTTCCTCTGATGAAGAGTATTTCGTGAAATCTTCAAGCCATGATGTTGGTTTGGAAGAGTGCTGAACTGCTCAGCCATCCTTGAATCAGTTCGTTTGCTTCTGCTTCTATATGCATATTTTAAATTAGCGCGGAGCATTCTCAGGTTTTTTTTTTTTTTTTTTTTTTTTTTTTTTTTTTTTTTTTTTAAAATCAAGTAACGTAGACTCTTGGTATTCATTGCACATAAACTAGAAAGCCCCAGAATGACAAAAAAATTTAAATCATAATTATTGACGGATTAGTAAACTTTTTACACGCTTCGGAAAACCTCAGAAATTCGCGGCAGTCACTTTCCGGTAAGGAACTAAGGAACTCGGTTATTGTATCGAGTAGGGGGTCGAAACGATCGCAAAGGCGCCAAAATTCTTGAAAATTTCGAAAAGACACGGGGTAAAGCGACGACACAATATCCAGTACCGAGAACCTCGCCTGGCCCAGCGACGAGTTTGCGAACACACGATGGCGTTCATCCCCTCGACACCAGTCAACACTCAACACGCACGCCTGTCGGATCTCGCGGGGGAACCAGGGGGGACGGGCGGGAAAGCGGCGGATCTGGCCGCGGCGGATATTTCGCACACACCACCGCGCCACCGCACCGCCAGCCTAAACACAAACATTGCCGAGTGCCAAGTCGAGGCGTCAGGCAACGGTGACAAAAGGTTCTCATGATTAATGGTGACACTTGCTTTTTCGGCTCCTCCCCCCCCCCCTCGGGCATCCCCGCCCATCAGCTCGTCTGGGACGTCTCTATCGCCCGGGGGCTTTTCCAATTGTTATCGGATAATTGGCCCAATTCGAGCGCGACGCATATCTCTCGTCGTGAAGTTGCCATACGCCATGAAATTGATCCCATTTCCGGCCGGAACACCATTAACTTGGAATGCGCTCGTGCCCGAGGATTAGCTCAACAGGAGGGTGCAGAGAGCGAAATCAAAGACATAGACCGTGCATTAGCGACGTCGAATCGGAGTCATTGCGGGTTGCATACGCGAGACTTTGAAGTGTAATTGAGGTCGCATATCCGACGATCGGAAGGGGCATTGTGTATGGCGTGTTGGATATTACGGGAATTTGAGTGGCTCATGCGTTTCCCGGTTTGCACACGGCGGGATTTGCCGCGAGTATGAACCGTCAGAGATTCGTCAGTGATGGTAATCCTAAAAGTCAAGTTATAAATACCCTACTGCGTCGCTCGTTCACTTTTTATTGCAACGATTCCATTCGTTACAAGCGTATAAATAAGTATCGATTTCAATTCCAGCCCATCAACTGGTTAGATGTGCAAAATCAAGTCATCTACATCTTTTAACTGTGTTTTTTTTTTTTTTTTTTTTTTTTTTTTTTTTTTTTTTTTTTTTTACCATTCCACGAAAATTACCTGAATTCGACTTTTAATTGACATCCATCCGAAAAGTTTACGATTACCTACTAGAAGTCAATTAAGTTCTCCTTCATACTGACAGTTGTGCAATTTTAGCCTTAAAGAATTCTAAAATATTTTATCGCTAATTTCGAACTTTCAGCGATTTTTTTACGGAGAACTAGTCAGATTTTACATCGATAAAAATATTTTTCTGACATGCTGTTTTATTATTTTTTTCCGGCTTGTTTTTTTTGAGATCCTTGTGACGAATTGATTCTGTCATTTTCATTTTACGGGGAAAAAAGTCTGTTGGATTTAGAGTCAAGACTCATAAAAACCTTGATAAGAAAAACAAACTCTGATTTAATCGGATTTTTACTTGAATCAAAAGAAAATTCGCTTAAATTAAGACAATTGGCTCTTGATTCAAACAAAAATTCGATTGAATCAATAGTATTTTCCCTTATCAAATTTTTTGAGAGCCTGTACTCTGAATCCAAGAGACTTTTTTCAGTGTTACTTTTTTGAAAACAACCACCAGTTTTCCCTTTTATCACGAATGACACTATCGCATCCGACTTAATTTCTATCGCCGTTATGTTCCGGCATTTTCATTGGTTCCAACCAACTTTCGATGTGAAAGTCCCGAGCTTCCATGGACAATTTGACAACGGCGCTAACTCTTCGAGTCTGTATCTCTATGCTCCAGTTATTTTAAGCTAATCGTCCGCCCATTTTTCAGGTTGCGAATTAAACCGAATCGAGTTTTTGACGGACCCTAACGGTGAACACCCTATTTCGCCCTCCACCACCACCACCACCACCACCCCCCCAACCCCGGGCCGAGGGGAGGGAGCGCTGAAAGCCGGACGCGAACGATTGTTGCGCCTGCCTGTTGCCGCGATGAAAAAGGCAAAACACCTGTCACGAATGACTTAATGACGGCCGGATGATTTATGGATCCCCGATGAAGGCTTCAATTGCGCGGGGAGAAAGTCGGGGTGTAAGGTGACACACCTGAAAAAAATATCAAAGGGGGTGTTTTTTTCATTGGAGCGCTGCAATGTCAACTTGATTGTGACGAATAACATGATGATACGGGATACCGGTTTGCGATGTCGCAAACTTTTTTCAACCCTCTATGGCCTCGTCTCATGGGAATTGTCCCAGGGAAAAATCTCACTTGCGAAGTCGGGCAAAATATTGAGTTAGTCAATACTAATCACAGTACCAACTAAGAGTCCTTGTAGAGTACCAGGAATGACTTCAAAAGAAGAGGAAGACATTTTGTTATGTTTTTCAACGGGTAAAAATCCCTGAAGTTTCATTCCTGCGATTCGAACTTGGGAAAAATCCCATGAAACGTCTCGTGGAGTCAAGGCGTGAGGCATGAATTAATTTTGGATATCAGATTCCGAGAGACAAATATCTATATTTGCATAAAAAACCTAAAGAACCAGATTTTTCCAAAATTTAAAATTTTTGGGAGTCATTCATTTAAAAAGATAAAAAAAACCAATGAACATTTGTAAAACTATGCGAGGCGACGAGGGAAAGATTCAATTTTTGAAAAGCCAAAAATACGTTATTACGAATTTGTAACGCCATGCGATACAGGGATACATTTTTACATTTCAATTCAGACAAATCAACCAACGTCTGTGCATAAAACGTTTAACAGTTTTTTGGCGTTCATTGGTTTCCTGCTGAATAAAAAAAGTATGGGTGGACTGGACATTTTAAAAACCTGCAATCAAATTACAGGATTTTTCAGCACTCAGCTGATAGGGAGCGCTTTCTGTTTTCAACCTGCCTTTAGAATTGTAGTTTACTTATTACGAGTATCTATCTAAAAAAATCGTTAATTTTTGGCAGAGAGAGGTTTTGATTTGCACCCCTACAATCGACGAATTCAGGTGTGATCCGAAAGAAATATAACGTAGTTACACAGGAGAAAAAGTAAAAATGTTGTGCGGAGCGGTGAATAAGGGCACAGGCGAGTTGCGTGCGGGACGTAACGCGCGGAGGGTCGAGGAGCGCTCACGAGAAAATCGGCTTAAAATCGTATCCCGGCTGCAAACCAGAGAAAGCCGTGTTCTGGAAATCACCAAAACGCGGACCCTCGTATTATAAATCGATTATGTCGGAACCGTGGCGGATATTACTTAAGCAGCTTTTTGGATTTTCTCTGCTCCCTGTCTTTGGCCCGTTTTTTTGTAGAGAGCACCGCCTCCCTTCAAACGAAGGCTCATAGAGGACAGAGGGAAGATAACTACGAAACTAAGGCTCCTTCCTCTCGCCCTCTCACAGCTTAGGGGGTGCGATCGAGAGATAGGGGGATCAATAGGGGAAAATGGGCTCGGAGGTGATGGTGAGCTCCCGAGATATTTCCCGATTCCGTGCGATGCGTGACTCCAGCTTTAGCCGACGGAGGTTTTGCGTAACCTGTTTACATCGTAAGCGGTGATCCCAAAAATCGTCGCTCCTTTGGCGTAAGGCCGTATCTCGATCCCCACGAGAGCCCTGATTCCCGTATGAATCCATGTTTTCTGGAGCTCATGCGGGAATCGAGATACGCCCTTACGTCAGAGGAGGGACGAAACGAGAGTCAACCCGCACAGTAATCACAGAGCAAACAAATTCCGCCAGAGAGATCGTGCGGAATAAACACGGTGGATTTCATATTTTATAACGAGGAAACAAGGCAAAAGGTGTATTATTGTGTAGACTTAGCTCCCTCTTGTTTACGTCACCGACAAAATCATGCTTGCGCGCGGGTGTTGTGCAAAGGTATTGACTCTGCAAGCAAACGGATTAGCCGATGCCAAATTGGACTACATTTTGCAATTTGGAACTATAAATTCTAGCCCGGTTTAAAAACAACGTATGTGCCATTAGTTTCATTATGCACATAAGTATGTTTACAGAAGGAAAGTAATCATCGCGCTGGCTTGAAATTTTAAAAGAAAATTTTTTATTGACTTGAAGGAAGTACGCGCCAAGTTTCATGGAATTCTGTTGTTTGGTTCTTTGTTCAATAAAACTCAGGAGAAAAAAAGTGACGCAAACGCTGTTCATAAAATGGGCCGGAAATTGTTGTCCCTTATTGCAAAATGAAGTCCGATTATACTTAAAATTATTATTAGCTACACTTTCAGAGGTACTTTTAAATTCCGCACCATTCAAAAATTTGTTTACTTTTTACAAAATTTTCGATGAGTTCTTCTTTTTTGATCACGCTAAGAAAGAAAAGTAAATACAATTCCAAGACGGCGACGATGAAAAATATTTAAGAATTGTATGTGAGCAACATTGGAAAGAGAATACTCTACGAAGAAAATCGAATAGAAAGGGATAAAGCCGGATCGAAGGTAGTATCAGTTCGATTCCGTGAAAATTGAAAAAAGAGGCTAGCGCCTCGGAATTTCCTTTGCGTCAATATCTTATTAAAAGAGGAATAATACAAAATCGTAGAATGACTAACTTTCGAAGCGTTAACAAAGTTGCTTGCACTGCAATAGCAGTAAAAAAATCCAGATTCTCGGAACTTTGAGGAGCCTCTGTTCTGTTGGAATAAAAGCTTCGCCAGGAATTAGAATTGTGCTCTTTCAAGTATCATGGAAGCGGTGTTTGCATATTTTAATCATGAACAAAATTAAAATAAAATGAAAAAACTAATTCAAAATCACCTAGCTAAAATAGTGGGAGCACAAAGCAACGTGGTAGGACCAACGCTGAGTTGCTCTGTCAATGTAGATAGGAACACAACTGAACACTATCTTATGCATCGGGACCAGGTGTAGTGCGTGTTGCGTCATATGGTGGGTTTGAAGGGGCTAGTTTGATGCTGTAATGTAGATGCATCTCTTCCGTTTGTAACCGTTCTAACATTTAAGTAGAATGTACGGATGATAAACGCTTTTCTGATTACCTTAAAGCTCCCGAATGACGTAAATTATTGCGCTTCAAGCAATCGGATATAAAGATTAAGAAGTTGACAAATCAATGAAACCCTCCGCCTCCCTCTCAAATTATTTCTCCAACAATTTTTCTTCCTCTCCTCCCATTTTTTAGCCTTGCTTCTCCACTTTCTTCTTTTCTGCTCGTTCCTCATATGTTTCATTGTTTTTTCAACCTCTTCCTCCTTTCCATTTCTTTCCTATCTCCTTTTCTTTTTTTATTCCCATGTAGTTATTAGACAGATTCTTACTACCCTGGTAAAAATTGGCAGTAGAATCTGTGCTCCAAAATACCATAGACCTACAGCCGGTTGTAAGATTTCCAATAGCTTCTATAGCCGGCAACACAATTTCTTATAGCCTTTTATAGCCGATGGCAACAGCCTGACGATAAAGTGTATGCTATCCGTTACTAATTACGGATGCTAGGACTTAGTGAGTTTTTGGACTACCGCTCTCTTTTTGGGCCGTGGTATCTTGATTTATTTTGCGAGGGTAGCTCCGTACTTTTGAAGGATGCCTGCCATTCCTAATATGTTGGAGCGCCTTCAATTTCGTACGATACTGTGCAATACCTCTGGTGTGAAATAGTTGCTTCAAGCGGCGTGGTACGCTGCGGCTATTGGCGCCTACAAACCCAACAGGGATACTTCACGCATTGCGCAACGCGTGAAGTATCCCTGTTAGGTTTGTAGGCGCCAGTGCGCCGCCGCTCCGCTTTGTGTTAGGCTCTAATATTTAATCTCGTGGAGTTAGCGTTGTTCAACTCATGACTTTGAAATGTTTGCACACTCTGTATGGATTATTCTCATTGTAATTGATGAAAACAATTATGTAGTAAAGGAAAATATAATGTGCGTTTTGTAAATATTATAGTGATTCTGTACAAACTTGCGGATTTACAAAGCACACGAATTTCTACACAATTTCTTATAGCCTTTTATAGCCGATGGCGGAAAAGCAACAGCCAGGCGATAAAGTATAAAGCCCGGCGACAGGAACTATAGCCCGGCTGTTTAATTTTTTATCGCTTCGTGTAGCCCGGCCGTATGATTTTTTCCACTTTCTACAGCCAGCTATATGATTCTCTATCGCCTTCTTCAGTCGGCTACAAGAACTCCTATGGTATTTTGAAACGCAGCTCCTATCGCCAATTTTTACCAGGGTACTCATATACACATCACTATATTACAAATCTATAAAGCATACTCCACATTGGGTAATTGAGGGTGCATTGCATTATACACAGCACAACATACCTCACTATTTTAGCTTTTTCATCCGGCCGACTTTATTCGACTTAATTTCATTTGTCACGTTTCGACAAGCCACGACTTGGGTGAATTAAAGCTTTGCAATTCATCGAGAGCATCATTAGAGTTCACCCTCTCAGTCTCTCTTTCTTGGGCCTTTATCGGGTCGAAAAGTCGACTCATTGTCGAACAGAAGGCCCCAAAATTGGCAACAATCTGGTTCGATAAAAGCACACGCGAAAAACAGGGTACGCTTTAAGCGATGCAACTGACCTATCGGATACTTCCATTCCACCGAGTCTTTCCTCGGCTGAGCAACAAACAAAATATTCCTCAAATCGGCATGCTGAGTGCAGACTAGGAAAGTGGAGGAAGCGGGTGGACTGCAACCCCTTAAGCCCCACATACGTTCTGCCTATGAATGATACTCCAGACCGTAGGAAACTTCACCGAAGTTGTTGGGATTGAAACTCTTCTCGGTTTCCAATCAGCTCGTTGGGTCGGGAGCATTCCTCTCGTGTAGTATAAACATCATCAAAAAGCCCCTCCCCCCCTCCTTCATCATTAATTTCCTCTCGGCGTTGTTTTAACGCTTGAACTAGTCGAGCCTGTAACGTGGTCAAAAGGCAGGATTGGGAGCTTCAGAAGAGGTCTTTTGAAAACGTTTCCGCGAATTTTGCGATGGCTTTGCCTGAATTCAGCTGGTGAGGACGCGGAAGGAGGGTCGAAGGTATTCGCGGCACAGTCAAAAGGCTATCTTGAAGGAGCGTATACTGAACCGTCAGACTGAGCTTGTTTTTCCTGAACGGTGTGATGTGTTGTGACTCTGCCGAATTGCAACGCAGCGATGCCTTTCCACTGTTGAAAACAAAGGTTTTCTTACATGCCGAATGATTTTAAGATAAAAGCAGTGGCGTGGCGTGAATTGCGATCTATCGATTGTTATGCCATTTAAACATATGGTAAAGAATCGATTATTAACGTGTTCGCTGCGAACACCCTGTTTATCGATCCTTTTCCATAAGTTTAAATGGCATAACAATCGATATATCGCAAAGCACGCAACGCCAGTGGATAAAAGAGGCATCACTCCGCTTAAAGTTTGTTTTCTTCCGTGAGATTTGTCCGAGTGTCAAGTGAATGATTTTATTCACTAATCCTCTATTCTGGTGAGACTGTGACACTTATTTGGTAATAAATGGATGATTAAATTGCTAATTCCTCTTTTCGGATCAGGGCTTAGTTACATTATACATCTTTGCAAAGTTTCATCATAAATTATCATTAATTTACTTAAGGACGGTTACAAATTTTCTCTTAGAATTAGGGAGTTTGCCTTCCGACCACTTCGCGGTCCAGTTCTCCCGAAGCGCTTCGCGCCTCAAGCGTTATGCGTTACGCATTCTGCCGTGGTAAAGAAAAACGGCGTATAAATCCTCATGCGTTGCAAAATTTCCATTCATAAAACACGAATTTCCTGGTAAACTTATGAGTATTTTGCTTCCAATTTTTCAGGTAATGTTGTTTGCAATTTTACCGAAAGTTCCTGAAAATTTCAAGGAAAAATATTCATAAATTCCCTTAAAAATAAGCATTTTATTGAGAGACATTTGGCAATTCTAGAATGTTCATACGGCGTTATTCCTTGGCATGGCAGCATTGCTGTCATGATGTTATATTATAGAGTAAGATTTGTTGTGAATTCCTCTCATCGTGCGATAAGAATTACGTGAAATTTTCTGCGCAGGACATAAGGGTGTCTAGCGTCTGGAAAACCCGACAAATGTTAGGGGCTTTTTTTGTTTAAGGGAAATCAGGGAAAACTTTAGGGAAATCGAAGGACACGGATTTTTTTTTTTTTTTTTTTTTTTTTGAAAATTGTTGATGAATCAAGTTTCAGAAAAAAGGGATCGATACCAAAATTTTCTCGCGAAAAATTAAATGCGATTGAAGCGTTAAATAACGCGGTCCTGAGCCCCTTCTCTCTTTGCGTAACGCACCCGTAACGCAGAGTCAACCCACGCGTCAACCAGAGCGTTAAATATCATTTCATGAACGGCCCTTACAAGCGCAAACCCGCCCAGCCAAACCGCGTGACGGCGTCGCAGTTCCCAAACGAGTGCGAAGGAGAGACGCAATATAAACACGGTGGCCCTCGCGGAAAAGTCAACCTCGTTCGAATTTGAACGACCGAGTTCATTTCGGCGATCGGGCGGTGGTTTTGGTCGGTGGGAAGGCTACTCGTCGTGGCGTTTTCAAGGAAACACCCCGTCACTATTACCTTCCTCGCTCCAAGTGGAACCCCACTCGAACTGCTGATTGATTGGCCCTTGATTACAGGCTACCGGTCGAAAACCGCGATCCCTCAGTCGGCACCGTTGCCAAAGTGTGCCGTGCGAAACGACCGAGGCACTCTGTCGTGCCAAGGAGGAACGCCGCAAGAGACTTCAGACGTTGCCAAGTCCCCTTCGATGAAAACTGAATTTACTGTGGAAATTGTGAATATTTTTCTCCAAAATTTTCAGCCAATTTTGCACGCAATTTAATCTAAAACATCGGAAGATTTCAAAGAAAAATGTGCATAAATGTTGTCAAAAACACATGTTTTATCAAGGGAAATTTGGCAACTCTCGAATGTTCATACGGCGTTGTTCCTTAGCGCGGCAGCATTGAAGGCACACGGATGAAGCAGTGGCGTGGTGTGCATTGCGATGTATCGATTGTTATGCCATTTAAACCTATGGTAAAGAATCGATTATTAAGGTGTTCGCTGCGAACACCCTGTGTATCAATCCTTTTCCATAGGTTTAAATGGCAGAACAATCGATACATCGCAATGGACGCCATGCCACTGGGATGAAGCTCTACCGCGCCTGGAGACGATGCATATTAGCAACCTTACAATGCTGACTTCCTTGAAGTGTAAAAGTTATTTTGAGTGCTGCTGTAATAGCGAAGAGAGCAGTTAGTGCAAAATTGAGAAAACGGGCTCAGAAGCGTCTGACCGGAAAATTTTACTGAGAGAAGCTTCCGTTCATTGTCAAATTGCCACTAATCATCCGAAATCCGCCGCCTACTCTTAGAAATCGTTTGGATGATTAAGAATCGACCGATTTTATTTTAATCACATAAAAAGGGTATTATTAATTTTTATGTTAGGTTATAGTGTTAGGGGAGACAGCCGTAAGTGCTATCTTTGGCATGGTTTCGTGGTTGGGTTTTGGACAACAACCAACACACTTTCAGGTTAGAAATTGGTGGAAGAGGGCGGCACTTTACTTGAAAGCACTGCTTTCATAGGATCTCTGGATGAATAATGCCATTTCCATTTATGAAACGCAAATTCCCTGGTAAACTTAAGAATATTTTTCTTCCAATTTTTCAGATAATATTATTTGCAATTTCACCCGAAGTTCCTGAAAATTTCAAGGAAAAATATTCATAACTTTCCCCAAATATTAAAATTTTATTGAAAGAAATTTTGGCAACTCACGAAAGTTCATACGGCGTTCTTCCTTGGCACGGGAGGGTCATTCGCTTTTTGACATTTCGTTAGTATTTTCTCTTCTTCACTGAAAAAAAAACTCCGGCCGTGGGAGCCGCAATTACGGGCTATATAGACATACCGTCCGTTCCGGGCTCAAAGGCCGCAAATTCCGGCTGCTGGAGGCGTAGCTTCGATTGCTCCGGGTTCAGAGGCCGAAGCTACGGCTCCAGCAGCCGGAATTTTCGGCCTTTGAGCCCGGAACGGACGGTATGTCTATATAGCCTGTAATTGCGGCTCCCACGGCCGGAGTTTTTTGTTCAGGGTTCATAAAGATTGTAGCTTTACTTTCCTCTCTTCCCATCTGCCTTCTTGCTCATATACAAGTCTATCAAACGCAAAGGTGAGAAGAATAGGTTACCAACGGGGCAAACACTGGTGCGAGACGCTTTTAAGACAAATTAAAAGCTATTATTCGGACCATTACTCAGATGGCTTCACGCCCGGCCGCTAATAGCCCCAAGTCGTGGATGGCAATCGTAAACCCGGTTTTTCTCCCCGTGCTAACCTGTCGCTCCACTTTTAAGTGAGAAGTAAACAGCGGAGGATTTTGAAACGGGTTTAACTGCATCAACGTAGCATCCCTTTGCAATTCAATTATACGACTGGGTCTAATGTCTATAGATTAGGTCGTAAATGAGGAAAAATAGTCGTCTCTCCGACTTCCTCGCGGTATCGTCCCGAAGGGACACAGTACTCTGTAAGCAATTTTAACATGACCACATGTACCCTGTGCGTGTGCATCGCACGTGCAATTTTCATACGAAAATATAATTTTGTTTCTCACAGATGTTCTCTTGTTTGTTTCAGAATTGGCATCAACTGTTACGTGTTTCAGAGGATGGTAACGAAAGCTGCTATTTGAGTGAGTATTTTTTTAATTACATTTAAAATATATTCTAGTTCCCTTGCCGCAGGAACTACAGCTGCTAACTACCATAACTCATCTCCTCGCATAACAGCAGGGATAAAATTTCAGCTTCTTAACTTTTAACTTGACTTCAAATAATACGTCGCTGGTGGCGTATCTCGATTGCGGCATTTCAATTTTTTCGCTAGTTTCATTTTTCGAGGAGGTTACCACGTGATCACTGTATTTGGAAGTTTCAAAGAATACTCAACGTAGAATTGAAAAGGTAATTGCTGGTAATTGGCAAGCGACTAGTGAATAAGTAGAAACAAATACAATGCAGATATGAAGGAACAAGATAATAGTATACTGATTAGTTTGCCCGTAATGTGAATGGATAATTTCAGCTCCATAAAAATATGGCAACAACAGGCACACCCAGTAGAGCGTGCAACGCAATACGTGCCTTAAGTTGTGTTTGCATCGAACATGCAACTAAACCAACACCGTGACGAAGCGTGAAGTATCACCAAAAATGAAGGCGTCTTGAGCCGATATCGTGCTTTTGATGACCGGCACCCGTCAAATCTTCATTATGCCAATAGGCAAAAGGATAAAAACCTTGACATCTGCCACAGGAATGCAAGAATTTAAAATGGAGGTAATTTAAGGTAGAAATTTGGCAACTCAGAAAACAGTTGGAAAATAAACGCATTTTAATGTTAACGCTAGTTGAGGGTAGTTTGTTGACAAATCATCGATGTCTTACCTTCTGATGATAAATGTAGTGAAAGAATTGAATAAGGGTCGTGGGTATAAGGAATTTTCCTAACTTTCCTCGGAGAAAATATTCAATCGGGAGAAACGAGGCAACGTGGGAATGCTCCTATAGCGTCGAAACGAGGCAACGTGGGAATGCTCCTACAGCGTCGAAACACAACATATGTAGGCCTCTTTAGCTCTGTCATTTGATGCCGCGATTATTCTAACGCAAGTTCGACTAATCGCGCCAAACACAGTGCGGCCGGCGTTAAACGTATATTAACGCCTACAAGACTTTGAGAATACTTCATGCATTGCGCCAAACAGCGCGGTCGGCGCGAAGCCCATATTAGTGCCTACAAGACTGCATGAATACTTCTCGCATTGCGCCAAACGCAGTCCGGTCGGTTAGTTGGCGTGAAACGCATATTAGCGGCTGTAAAACCGTAGGAATGCTGTAGGATTGCGTGTCATCATTCTTGACTTTCCACTCCAGTTTGTACCATAATTAGAGGGTAAATATGTATCCTCATCGTAGAAATTCATTCAGAAACTCGGGTGAAATTTAATTTTTTTCGGTTACGTTAAAAGAAAATAGAACGAGCGAAAATATCGCGTCGAAATGTTCGATACTTATATTTGAGATCATATGGGTAAATTCGCGGAAACTTTTCAGAAAAACTGCGTGAAGCTTTTCAAAAACATTTAATAAAAATAAAACATAAGAGGTGCATAACGTTACAATCAGAGATAAATACACGCTCTTAGTCGGGTGCACCCGCCGAGTTTTGAGTCCATTCGCCTCTTAAGAAACTTGAACATGGTTTCTCTACGATTTTTTACGTGTAGTTTTTTTAGTGGTTAGCGGCCGCGTACCGGTTACCGGCCTCTAGTTCACTTTGTAAATGTCTATGAAAGCTCTCTGGGCCATTCGTGCTGCGAGGGCTATCCATCGAAGAGAGGCATGCCCGGAAGTGAGGGAATGAACCATTCTTTGACGATGTTGTTATCTACCACAAACTACCAGGGTTGCCAGATTAACACTTCCTCGTTCAATATTGAATATTCGGGCAAAGAAGTGAGTTTTCGCCACCAGAAAAAATTGCGTAATCCTATGCATCTCCAAAAAGGGGGGAAAGGGGGCATTCGAGCAATCGTATCGCAGCCGTAAGCTGCTTTCAAATAGTCCACCACTGCTATAATTGCCTACCGCATTTACAAAATTTGGAGCTATAGTAATCATTAACCATATTCAAAACATGTATGTGAACTTATCAAAGTCGAACCGCGGTAAACAAATTTCAGCACCGGTAAGCATAGATTCTTTATCGAACCATTGAACCATATTTATTAAGTATTTTTCGATTTGTTTTCAATTATTTATCGTTACTCGATGTCAGTCTACATCCTTTTGTCCCTTCGCAAACTGATTCGTAAAGCAACAACGCGCTACCCTCTTCTCAACTGTGTGATGTTATTTATGAGCAACCCTCTATAATTCGTCGTCGTTCCCCACGAAAGCACGTAACTACATTCCAATGTTGCTAAATTCCCCCTAGCGAATCAAACATTTATGAGGAGAATTTTGAAAGTTTCTGACTGAAATTTTCACTGATTTTTCTTCGACTCTCATGCAAAAATCAGAAAAGTTTGGGACAAACATTTTACAGCTATAATCTTGTATAAAAATTGAATTGTTTGCGTCAATTTTGCAACCTTGGAATGGAGTTGCGTTCCTTCGTGCGGGCAACGACGAATTGAAGGAAAAGAGTGAATTTCGAAGGAATCGGCAACGTTGATTAATTACAAAAATTTGCCTTGAGATTAATAAGAAATTCTACGAATTTTTGGAGAGGCCGGCTACACGGTGAGGGTGGCGCGGAGCCCTGCGGGAGGGATGAGCGAGGGCCTGTATCATAAAAAGCGTCACTTTTTTAATAACAAACTGGATTTTATTGAAATCCAAGACCTCCTGATGAGTCTCGTTTTATCTTCGCTGTTTTGTGTCGCATTTCTCCCGATTTGCCTCTGTCTCAGGTGCGTCATGTTTATTGTTGAGCCGCCTCAGCCGAGAGCTCCCGGAGCGAGGAAAACCTTTACAATTTTCCAGAGCGCAAATGAACGAAATGAAATTCACGAAACCCTCTGTTGATCTAAAAAAAATATGCAAACAAATGGACGTATTTCTACCAAACAGAACTATGTGCATTAAGACATGAGCCCTGAGACCCATAAGAATGTATGCATAGCAGGGCTCACGTCATAATGCACATAGTTCCGTTTGACAGAAATACGTCCAAATGTTCATGCTCTCGCTACAAACTGCAGGAAGAAGGAGGTTGAGGGTTCAATTGGACCGCGTTGAGCAGAAAGGAACCAAGCCACATCGGCTATCGCCAAATTTAGCTGGGCGATTTAGCTTTTTACTTGAAAACGGTTTTGCGGATTTTGGTGCTGATTTCAGTGTTTTTTTTTTTTTTTTTTTTTTTGCATAGTACAAATCGAATTCCTTAACATTTTCAAAGGAATCCGCACAAACGTTCATTGTGAAAAATGAAAATGCCCAGTTAAATTTGGCAATCGCTGATGTGGCTTGGTTCTTTTCTGCCGAACGCGGTCCAATTGAAGTAGGGAAATACTTATGTACACCTGATGATCACTGTTCCTGGAATTGAATTCAACGGATTATATCGATCGTATTTGTTTTCTTCAGTGTATATTATCAGAATACTTCGAATTATTCATTTAGGATGAAAACTTCCGAGTAACTGCGCGTCTGACATTTTCTTGTATCCGGTGTAGTTGAATGATACAAGTCCAATTTCTAGGGAAGAAATTTTATTGTTTCATTTGCTCTTCGAAAAACTAGAGGTGAATCCCCAACGCAGGTGCGCACAAACATGAAGATATTAACAAGCAACTGTGAAAATAACTGTTCGTTTTTAATGGTTTTGAGTGAAATAGAATTCATCAATTTAAGATGGACATTTTAACTATATTTTGCAAATAGAAGGAGATGACGTTTAAAATTTCAAGCCTTGAAATAATAGTAAAATTAAAAGAGAAATATTAGATCATAATATCAGTTGGTTAAATTCGGGAAGTTGGTGAAAGTCGGAATCTTGCGTTGCGATACAATTGCTTTAATATTGAGTTTCTGGAAATCTTTTTTGGGAAAATTCCAGTGAAATTCTTCATCTGATGAAATGAAGAACCCGTGCATTTTGTAAATCACTATAAAAATAACATATCGATGGCAAAAGTGCAAAACCACGTATCCGTTTGAGGATTTGCAGACTCTTAAGCTTGGTTTATATTTTCTTTGAAAAGTTCCTCCACAAATCCCCTTGATAACTTCTTTGCTATTTCTTCTCTGTCTGCAGAATGCTCTGTAAAAAATTACAAGCTAGGCAGTTGGCTTGTTTCTCTTTGGGAAAAAAATGAATTAGGGCGGTAATTTTGAAACCCCGCATTGCAGATGCGTGGTTTCTCACTTTTGTTGTCTATATACTGAATATTTCAATATTTGTGTGCGCCTGTTGAGGATTTATCTCGAATCCCCATCAGAAATTATTAAATAATACACTGGTACTAAAATTCCAGTATCGGGTGACTCCTCATTTATACATATGTATAGAGTGCAAATAAGTGCTGGAGAACTCAAAAAAAAAACCTCGATTAAAAATGTGAGCCGACATGATACGCGGAAGTGCGATACCCTGTACACATTTCCCGACACTCTCCACACTCATGATAATAAAAGCACGGGGTTTTTATCACGCAATCTGACAGTGAAGACGATGAGTGCTTGTTCGAAGTGCGTGGAGGAAAAAAGGCGGAAAAAACGACGGAAAGGTTATCTCTAGCGTCGGCACTTTTCCAGCCCGAGTCGGCCTGGGGACGGAACCCGGTTGAGCGGGACTAATCACATGCTTAAATAACTTTTGTCCGCCGTTCAATTAAACTTAATGCGCTTGGCTCCAGTTTACGCCATTCTCGTGTTTTAACAGGCTCCGTGTTGACGCTTTCACGGAAAAATTTTCCATTTTGGATATTTTTCCTCTTCTTCCTCTTTATTTATTTTGAAAACACGTGGGGGGGGGGAGTTTCACCTAGAGTCCCTTTATACTGAGAGTTAAGACAATGTGAGTCCATTTCTGATTGGTTACCGTATTTTAGGCCTTCACAGTGTCACAAACGGGAACAAAGATTACATTTTCACCGATTGCAAAGATTGTAATCTGGAATGGACCAGGGAATTAAGGGTTCGGCAAGGAACAAACGGAATGAGAGAAGGAACGGAGAAAGGAATTTCAGAATGGGCCTATCAAAGATTATAAAAAACGTTCAATTTCTGTAATCTTTATTCCCGTTTGTGAATCCATGAGGGGGTGTTGTCTGGACTCTCAGTATAAAAGGACTCTAGTTTCACCACATATTTCGATGTCAAGTTCCTTCAAAAGTTTCTGATAGAACGCGGAATAACATAAAGAAATGAGTACATTCTGTTCAACATTTTGTCACCTTCCGTCCGAAATATCACAAGCGCCATGCGACATTTAAAAATTTCCGCCGCTATTTTATTGCTTCACAGAGAAATTCCTCAAAAAAGCTGTCCCAAAATTTCAGTAATTTCGGGTGTATTGCCGATCAAATTCAGTGAAATTTTCAAACAGCTTTAACCAAAAATTTCTCTGTAAAAAAATAAAATGGCGGCGGAAATTTGTAAACGTTGCGTCGCATGGCGCTTATGATACTTTGGCCGGAAGGTGGCGATTCCCTGGAGAAATCCTTTAATGTCAGATTCAACGAGGGCATGGAGGATACCAACTACCAACTCCCACATTTCAGCATCCCAGAAACCAAAATCATAGTCTGGGAAACACCAACAACAGTTTGGAAATCCTGCATAAAACCAATGTCAGTAAAAAGATCGACTTATTGAAACGATTGAAATTAGAAAAGCGGCGTTGAACGGACAACCACTGCTCGATGCTCAGGTGGATTTGAATAATGCGTCGTTTAAGTATTTTTTCTCAAAGCTATTTTTGTATGAAGTACTCATCTTATATATAACATTAACCCTAAACATCACTCTATGATATTATTGAAAGAATCAGTATTTTAAGTCGTTGCTAGGGAAAGTTCCTAGCAACGATAGCATTATGAGATACAATAAAGGGATGCTGCATTACTGCAGTAAGTGTTCCAGAACCCTACGTTTACAGAAATATTCGATTTGCTCTCAATTGTAAAATCTTGATTTCCTGAATAAACCATCCATCCAAATGCATTTCCGTAACAAGACGCATTATATCGACTTGAAAGAATTGCATTGCTATGTGAGGTTTTACTTTGATTCGATATTGTGCAAAACTGCGTAACTCTTATGGCCTGGTTACACGATCAAATTCCCGTCAAATTCCGATCAAATGGTGACTGGTGCGCACCATCTACCATCAAATTTCTGCGGCCTGCAAAAATTTGATGGTAGATGATGGAACTTTGGGGCTCATCCTTCATCTGATTTCCACACAACCGTGCTTATTTCATGCTTATTTCAATCAACACGCTGTTTTAATTAATTTTACTCATCAATCTAGATAACTCTCGACCGCCATCTTCGTCATCATTTTGATCGGAATTTGATCGTGTAACCAGGCCAGTTCATTCTTTTTCCATAAACGCATAAAGAATAAGTGCTCCACCTTAGATTCTACATGACAAATAGTGTTATTTCCTCAAAGCTGCAGTTAAATAAGTGCCCACGTTGAAAACGCGTGGTTTTTGGACCTTCCAACATGAAAAGTTAAAGTAAGGGAGTAAACTAAATTAAATTAAGCGTTTCCCCACCAGTTTTTTTCAGTATGCCGCATCCAATTCTCTCTGCTCATAAATAAACAAATGCCGAATCCGAGTGGCCCCCAGGCTTCTTTCTGCCCGATTGCGTGACTTAATTCGACCGAGGACACTTGTTCATGCGACAACAGAAAATCAGCAATTATTTCTTCAATGTTGATGAGGACCCTCTTCACAAATCACAAATTAGCTTCACATCGTTGCTATTGCGTGATCATGATTACTAAATGACTACACACTTTAAAATCAGAAACACACCACCTAATCCGTTTTTCCTCCCTCTAACTTTCGGTTTCCGTAGAGACGTAAGCAGAGAGCAGGAGATTCCTACAGTTTTTTACAGGATGTCAAGCTTGCAAGCCCATGTTTTTCATATTTTTTCAGAAGAGAAAATTTCATTCTTAAAACAAAATATTTAGGATCAGCGGTGATTACTCATCGATATCGCTACAGCTGAACAAAATGAAGGACACTAACTTTTCAACTGAATCAATCGGTTCTTTGAATTTTCTTTAAACAAATAAAAGCAGGAGTAGAATAAGAATAACTTAATGAACTATATCCTTTCAGGTAACTTCTTTGGCTTTATGAGGTTCAGTTTTGGAACGTTTCTGGTATGAGATTATCGTTTTGTGAATACAATAATTGGATTACATTTTGGAATGAGGAACCACTATTTCTGGGCCATTTTAGAAACATCATACATATCATTGGTTTCCCTGTGCAGATATGTGCTTTTATGGGAGAGCTAGAGATAGTGGTTCCTGTGGAAGTGTGGATAGTGGCAAAATCTAATCCAATTAATACACTAAGTATTGCAGTGAGTTTTTTTAAACTAATATTCCCAAGACTGAGGTTTTCTTACCACCCTTTGCTACGAAGTAAATTAAAACCCAGTGTGGTTTCTTTATCTGTGAGGTACACAATGGATAGCATAAAGCTCTCTTAAAATCATCCCGAGTATAATACTTCCTGGCCTATATTCCGCTGTATAAATCACCTTGTGCGCTTTCAGAGACTGACCTGGACTTCGGAATTTTTCCGCGAGCAGGAATTCCTGCATGCTCTATCGCATGAGTGGAAAAACTCGTTTCAAATGTCGAAAGTGAATAAATCATACCGATAAAAAAAAGAACATCTGTCGCTGGGTCTCCAGTTTCCGCGAAGTAAGAGTAAAAAAGGGGACGTGGAATTTCAATATTAAATTTATATATCTTTGTGAACACATTTCAAGCAGCGCCGACTGGATTTATTGACGATGATCCGTTAAATTAGAAAAAAAAAATGTTCATCGGGGTTTGTTGCGAACGGGGAAAAATAATGAAAGTCAGCCATTAAATATGTACTTAGGTCCCTTGGAGTGGAATGCATAAGTGGGCAGAGAGTGGAATTCCGGGAAATTCATCATACGAGTCTCATCAAATACTGTCTGTTGAGCAGTTGCTGTGGTTCATTCATCGAACAGTTTCAGAGGCTCGGATTTCCTTGACAGGTTATCAGATGTACAGTTATTTTTTCTTGTTCACTTGAAATCAATTTTAGAGACACAAAATAAATTTTAAGCGTTTGACAACGGGTTCATTTAAAAATAATTCTCTTCAAGAAGTAAGTTTGGTGTATATTATACAGTGAAAAAAAAAACTCCGGCCGTAAAAGCCGTACTTATGGGATATATTTAATAGTCATGGTGCGAAATTAAAACTAATAATCAATAATTTAAAGTTTTGAATGTATTCCTTACATATGTATAAAGTAACAGCAAAATCATAAAGTTATATACAATACAGGAAAAATGTGAAACAAGATACTTACTCTCTACTTTAGATATCTAAGTCAGTTAAAATGTCATTATCAATGAAACGAGTAAGTCAAAATCAAGTAACAGAGACAAAGCTAATAAAAAAAAGAAGGAAAAAATGGTATCGTGCAGACCTCTGAGATTTTCCTGTTAGTCGATAAACATATTTAAATTTAATGTAATTCCTGCTAAGACTCTAAAATATAGTCTAGTGCTGGACATTCAGTGCTAATTCTGACGGAGAATGAAACACATGAGTGCTTGGAAATCCACCCTCTTCTCCACTCGAGATGAAATATGTAACACTGATATAGCTTGCAAGCTTTTTAATCGACTGAATTTTTCATCCCGAGTTTTCTCGATCGCGATAATGTAGCATTGAAGCGCAGCGTTGCAACATGCAAGTGCAATATTAATTAATTTGTCTAAATTTCTCCTCAACGCACTAACATAGGTAATGTTAAAATTATGTGTCAATGTTAAAACAACTGCAAAACAATCTTTGCATTATGGTAAGGATGCCAGAAGAAACACATTTCATTTTTAGTGAAATACATATAGATAACTATTAAACCCTCTATTCTTTTGAGTAAAGATATTCAAACCGAAATTTCTCAAATATCCAGGACACGCTTGCTTGATACTTAACTACATACTACACTTCTAAAAAGGAGGGAAAAAGGTTTGTGAAAGTTCGGGAACTAGTCCATGCTTTGACGAAGCCATTATTCGCCAGTCAGATCAGGGCAGCACTGATTCGACCAGGTTTCGACTGATTAATGGGCATGCTTGGATAATCAAAAATCGCTAAAAATGCTAAAAATACGTATTTCAATTGCAACACTTCAGAATTTTCGATTATGTTTTATTTTATCAAGAAAAAATGACCAAAATCTGTTTTTGCGGTTTTGTAGAATGTCTTCAGAATTAAGAACGGAAATTATGGGTCCGCCTCCTTTTAAAAATTTAAAAAGAAAAAAAAAAACATGCGAGCAAAGACTTAAAACTTTACATTTGAGATAAGTATTTCTGGATGTATCGGTCATCGATGTGTGTTTGAATTTCTGAGCGCAAAAAATGTGCAGATAACTAAGCTTAGAACTGCTCATAGTTTTCCAAAATGAATTAATCGGTCAGTTACAATAGGGCGCAGGTGCCAAAAATGATAATTTGAGAAAAATGGTTAAACCCGTTTTAATTGCTCCTTATAAATCTCAGAGCTCTAAAATATCAAAGCGATGGATTAATTAATCGTATAATTATAATTAATTAATTAATTAATTAATTGCAGATTAATTGCAATTTAAACGGGTTGGTTCAAGTTCTTACTGTTTTTTTCGTGCGTACTTTTATATCTGGCGCTTGAGCCGTTTTGTAACTGACCGATACAAATGCGATTTGGTTCTTTTCGATCTAATCCAGTTCGTTTTTGTGAGGGATGCATCAAATTAGCAACGCTGCTTTAGGCCACGACGATGACCAAGTCCGGGAAAAATAAACCCATCGTTGCCAGATTACGCTGAAAATTCAGCACATTTCCTCATTTAACCAAACGTAAAATCTCCCGGGTTTCACACAATCTGGCAACTTTGAATAAACGGCACTAAATAAACACGCCATTAAAATAACAGAGTTTCCATCGGGCAGGATATTCAAGGCGGATGAAGTCTAGGCGCGAGAAGGCTACGGGGCGGCGGGAGGGGGTTGAAGTGTGCAACAGGAACAACCCCTTTCCCTCGGCGCGGCGCGGCGCGTCGCGTCGGTGCTGAGCTATAAACAGCAAATAGAGCATGCAGATTAGTGCTACTTGAGCAGCTCGGCTTTTAGCCGGCTCTAGTGGTTTACTTTACAGTTGGCAGACCTGCGGACAAGAGGCTTCCGCGCAATAGCCGAGCCCCCGTGACTCTCGCGTCCGAAAATTACGCGCCGAGTGACCATAATTTCCAGCCTTAATTAATACTCTCATGAATAAGCGGCATCTCTAATTGGAGACTTTTGGATTTCACCTGTCTTGGCAGGCCGAGAAGTCAGTTTGCACGCTGAGCATCTCTTCATGACCAATCCTGTTCAGTCCGATCATACCCTAAACTCATAAGAGTAACGCATTACGCAGTGGCGTGGCGTGTTTTGCGATATATCGATTGTTATGCCATTTAAACGTATGGAAAAGGATCGATTCTTTACCATAGGTTTAAATGGCAGAACAATCGATATATCGCAAAGCATGCCACGCCACGCATTACGTTTGATGCGCGAAGCGCTTCGGGGGTTCGGGTCGCGAAGCGATCCCCGAGCATTAGACGAAAATTGCTGTACTAAAAATGTTGCCTTCGGTTCATTATACGGTTTGCTTACGATTAACATGAATATATTAATAGAAATTAGGGAATCTTCGTATCCTCTATCCAGGTCTCCCAGTGCTGTTCCTTAAAAATTGCGCATTATCCGATCCAGCAACATGGCACAAGTTCAGAATAGGAGATGTACGAAGGTAGCTATTCATAAAATAAGTCGAGAATATTCTCAAAACATTCCAGCCGATATTCTCATGCAGAACATTCTGAAAAAAGTTCCTAATACGTGTAATACTGTAATACGTATTTATCAGCAGTAAATATTCTTGTGCTGATCCACTGCTCAACCATTTTTAAACTTTTGAATTTTAAAAGTGCTAATGAAACCGTCAACTTCTCCCATATGTCCATTCATTTCAAAAAGTGTGATGTGCGCATAGTAATAATTTAGGAGTTTAGGACATTGTTGAGCAGGAAAACATCCACGATACTTATCCAGATACAGTTGGATACTAAGTATTCTGGATGTTTCCCTGTTTAGGCCTTCGACCTTCTGAATCATGAGATTATAATAAAAAAAAAAAAAAAAAAAAAAAAAAAAAAAAAAAAAAACTAGAGACCTATGCTTCTAGCTATGGTAGCTACGGCAATGCGTAGCTACTGCTATTCTGTCTAAGAATGACGTCAATTTTTTCGCACGTACTGCCTAATCATATCTCACGATTTTTTTAAAATTTTTTATAAAAAACTGCCTTTTTAACTGAATCAGTCAATTCATCAAAGTCATATCAATCGAATTCTGAAAGAAACTCGATCTCCGTGGAAAAAAACCGCTTGGATCTAGAGTCCAGACTCTTAAAAACGTCGACAAGAAAAAATAATCTTGATTCGGTCGGATTTTTGCTTAAATAAAGAACCAAGCCTCTTAATTTGAGCGGATTTCCTTTCTATGTAAGCAAAATTCCGATGGAATCAAGAGTATTATTCCTTGTCAATGTTTTCAATAGCCTGGTTACACGCTCAAATTTCCGTCAATTTCCGATCAAATGGTGGCTGGTGCGCACCATCTACCATCAAATTTCTGCGGCCTGCAAAAATTTGATGGTAGATGATGGAACTGTGGGGCTCATCCTTCATCTGATTTCCGCACAACCGTGCTTATTTCATGCTTATTTCAATTAACACGCTGTTTTAATTAATTTCACTCATCGATCTAGATAACTCTCGACCGCCATCTTGGTCATCATTTTGATCGAAATTTGACGGAAATTTGAGCTGGTAACCAGACCACAAGAGTCTGGACTCCAGATCCAAGCGACTTTTTTTTCCAGCGCTCGAGAATGTGGTTATTACTGAGCTGCTTTCTCCTGCAAAATGGGAGTGTGGACGATACAAGGAAGCACCAAGTTACGGTACAACCCTTGGTACGCCGCGTCGCCGCGCCGTGGAAGAGGGACACTCGCGAACTGTGCGTCGCGCTGGTCTCAACAGCCCCCGCCTCGCTCCGCCGTGCACCCTCCGTTACCCGGCCGCCAAACCAACCTGTTGCTGGGGAAAATCTTTATTCGCCGTAATTACATTCTGCATTTTATTTTTGCCTTGCCCGCGTCCTGCGCCACCGCCGCACCGCCGCGGCCGCCACTTGATGAAAAGAGCCGTCCGTGAATATTGGATCTTCCAGCCTCCTGTCGACAGCGTTAAGCCTCGTAATCTAATCAAAGCTGAATGAAGTCCTATTTACTGGTGATGACTCCTTAAGCCCCTTAATTACGGCCGCAGCCCCGTCCTCGTGCTCTCTGTTGTCACCTGGTGCGCTCATGCTCGTTGCCTCCCAACGAAACTTCTTCCTGCGAGCTGATTGTTCACTGAAAAAAAAATCTCGGTGTATTTATTAAGAAAAGGGTAAAATTACCAAGAATTCAGGGTTCGATTTGATCCTAGATTTTTCTTGGTGAAATTACCATTTACGGAATTGGTAATTTTACCGAGAAATCTCAGTAAAATTATTGAACTTTCTCGGTAATTTTACTGGACCTTGGTAAAACGCCAATATTTTTTATCGACTGTGGTATAATTACCGAGATAAAATGGCAAAGTTATCGGGAATTGATTACCAATAAAAGTGGTATTCTTACCTGAAAACAGTAAAAATACCGGTTTTTAGGTAAGCTTACCAGTCTGTCTCGGTAAAATTATCAATAATTGGTAAAAAAAAGTAAGATGGTGAAGGCACCAACGGACCTTGGTAAAAACGCCGAGATTTTTTTTTCAGTGTTGAAATGATACACAAAGAAGACAAAAGGGATATGCAGGGATGTGATTGGACCGCGTTTAACAGAAAGGAACCAAGCCACATCAGCTATTGCCAAATTCAACAGAACAATTTAATTTTTGACGAGAGATCGTTCGTGTGGATCTCTTGGAAAATTTTAAGGAATTCGCTTCGTACTATGGAGAAAATTCACCGAAATTTGCACAAAAATCCACCCAACCGTTTCCATATGGCAATAGCTGATGTGGCTCGGTTCCGTTCTATTTAACGCAGTCAAATTGGTGGTTGCAATGGACAAAGCAAATAGGTAATAGACTAGCTAATAGCAACCCACGAGAGACCCTAAAGTTAGTCCATCATTTTCTCCCTAAGAGTATGAGAACTACGTATTTCAACCAAGAGGATTGCTCCATACTCCATATGTATTCTTCATCTATCACTTTGTCTATCAATTTCTACAATCAGCCCATTGATGATTAAAACTAGACTGATGGCCTACACAGTTAGAGAAAATTTGTTTTGTTAAATTAGGAAGGAGAGGACAAAGTAACTTGATCGTGCGGGTAATATTTTTTGGTTAGTTTTTCTTTGGGCTACATTACCAAATGTTTATTACCAAACCTGTTACATTGGAAATCATTCAATAGGATATGCTAGATATTTTGAAGTTAGAAAGAAAGTTGAGTAAAGGGTCATTCCACGCCTAGGTAGTTCGGGGGGTATTTTTTTCCCCCCCTCCAAATGACCCAACAATATTTATTTTTGGACTCCTTAATACTCCTAGTTTTTGGAACTATATGGGGTTTACATCCGTTTTGTTTTTTTTCTCGCAATTTTCACGTGTTTTGTAACCCCATTGGTTAGCTTCATCCTACTGTAAAAAGAGTGACAGTTTGGTAGCAATATTTTCTGGTGTTCCCGCCAAAACCAAGTTTCAGTTCATGTTTGCAGTTGTCAAGAAACTGATTCAATGTGCTCCTGCAAAGTTTCAATTTTTAAAAGTAATTACTGTGTATTATATGTAACTTTTAAAACTTAGTGTATACTGACTGTCACACCCGTTACGCAAAACATGGGTTTTTTAATGTAACTATTTTAATTCATGTTATTTTGAGATGCTAATTTTTTCCGTACGTCTTCAAGTCAATTACAGCTTTGGAGTATTTTTTCCAAATTTTTATTTCAACAATTGATAGATAAAACTGCATAACGGGTGTGACGCACGTTACGGGTGTGACCAATGAGAAGAGGCTTCAATTATGCAGATGTTGCCTCACTTCTCACCATTTTTTCTATGGTTATCACAAGAAATACACTCATATGCACAATTAGAGGTATGTATACATCTAATAAGAGAGAGATAGCCAACTTTTTTGCCATATTTCAGTATTTAAAGTGAATACACCTATCTCAAAAGGACTTCAAATAGAACTCGTTGAACTCTCTCCGATTGGATTGAAATATTTTCACTTTACTTTAGGCCTAGACCTACCGTACCAGGATTTTTTTTTTGTTAATTTGGATCATGCGAGGTCCAGGACCGCGGGGACGAGAGGGGAATCCTGGGCTACCCGAAGAAAAGCCCTGGGACGGTAGGTCTGGGCCACCCAGTAGAAAAATGTAGTTTTGGCATGTTCTACATTAAAATGCGTCAAATTGCTGATTGATTTACTGCTTAGGATTGCCTGCAATAAGAGTATGAGAAGAAAAGTAAGTTTTTTAACTTTTAAACTCTCTCAGAAAATGATGGACCTCAGAGAGACAATCTGTCACACCCGTTACGCAAACTCTCCCATTTTTCAAGGAAAGAAAAAAAGATAATCGAAAACGGATCATCGGCAGATGAAGCAAAAACCCTTGGCTTCATCATATAATTTAATCAGATTTTTAAATTCATAAAATTCGCTGAGTTTCCACTTTACACTCACTGAGGAAAAACTCACTTCCAAAATCGGTCACGCCCGTTACGCAGCCTTTTAATTTTTTCCTGAGGAATGGAACAAAGTAAAAACAATTTCTGATAAACTAAAATGATCTATAAAAAAAGTTCTTTCTGCTACTGCAGATAATTTTTTAATTAAACCCCGAGAAAGAGTTCAAATTCTTGTTTAAAGTTAAATTGTTGTCACACCCGTTACAATGGAATGACCCTAGGATGAACAAGTCACTCCCTGAGTGACCATTTTATTCTTTTCTTTTTGATTACTTAATTTTATTTTCTCTAAGGAATTTGGCTAATATTTGGATACTATTATATATCTTAGGGTTCGAATTATGTAGGATGTACGTAACAGTTTAGTGGGAGTTCGTTAACCTTAAAATTACAAAATGTCTGGGCTCTCTCTTTGTCCAGCAATATTGTCAAAAGCAGATATTCCATATTTATGTCCTTAGCCGTGGATTTTTGAATTTGAAGGAGGGCAAAAATCCGAAAGGCGGAGAAGAGGGCCTGTCAAGATCCCTCTTTAAAATAAGCGGAGAGCGCACTACGAGACAGGGATAGGGACGAGTAAAACTAAGCCGCGGCATCCCTCCCATTTTCATCTTGGAGCTTTCAAAGTAAATGAACTTTGACTTTGAGCCTACGGCAGGGTCTATGATCAGGTCTCCGCCCGAGATCAAACGTTGAAAACGTTCGCTTCCTGTTAATGTTTCCACGACGCCGCGGAGACCCGAACCGTAGCACTAAGAGCTGCCAAAACCACGCCGCACAACCTCCTGTCGATGGCAAATATGCAATATTCCGGGCCACGTCACGCGGAATGGAAAAAGTGGAAATGAAACGACCCCGCGCCCACGAGTCGGGAACAGAGTAAAGTGAGGGAAACGCGGAAACCGCATTTCCGGTCGCTTCAAATCTCCTTGCCAAGTTTGCCGCGTAAAATATTGTCGTGTCACTTAGCTTTCACTTTGACTAGAGTACCTTTATAGGGAGAGTATGGAAAACTCGAAAATTTGGAGGTTAGGTTTGATCAGGTCATGTAGCTCTTAGGGCCCAAATAGGCAGCCAACCCATGAACTCAAATTATCCCGTGGTACTAATTCGAACTCCGAGAGTAGATACACTGATCAAAAATTATAAAAGCACGTACAAAACTTTGATTTTGCATATATTTTCCCAGTTTCAAAGTCTTAATCCTTAAAAACGCTTGTTCACAAGGCGCTGTCGGCCCTATTGATTGATCTCTCAAGTGCATTGGTTGGCAGCGGCACAATTTTAGTGATTTTCGTTTTTCATGTTGTCGCTCTTTTGGGCCATAAGAGTTACATAAATCGAGTTGTCCATACTCTCCCTATAAAGGTACTCTAACTTCGGCCTGGATTTTCGGCGCAGGCTCTTGTTAAAGTATTTATGTCATAGTGCAGTAAAACAAAACAAATTTGGGATTTTTGCAGATGAGTTTAATTAAAGTTTCAAATCATGTCTGAAGTAACGGATGTATCACGTTTTGAGAGATATCACGAGAATAAACTGATTTAGTGACTACGCCATTCGAAACATAATATCGAACTCACCGGTTCAAACCAAAACAGATAACATGACCCCATGTACAAATTCTGTGTGAGTTAGTTAACTTAATTCATTGAAATTTTAGTCATTGACAGGTCGTTAATCAATTAAAGACTCATTAAACACGGAAAAACGGGTTTAGGATCGGGTACTGCGGCGCAGGGCCTGGCCCCAAACCCGGGTAGGTGAAATTGCTTCACCTAAACCTCGGAGGGTCAGGCCCAAGCTGAAGGTAGGGTCCAGCCCTACCTGCATATCGACGCCGAGCGTAAAAAACCGTGCCCTCGCATGGATTCGAACCCGCATAGCAGAAATGGTGGACCAGCGCGGTACCACCAGGCTACGAGGCCTCGATGATTGGGGCGGCGAATTTACGCCTCTTGAGTGCAATTCCCCCTCTCGGCATGTCAATGACACCTGATTATACGGGCATCAGTCCTCAACTGACGTTCAGCGAGAAATGACGTTATTCGCCACTGCGCATGCGCAGTAACTAAAACCTCAAAACCCAGTCGGTGGCAGCGTTCGCAACTAGCTCATGGAGGTCTCGTGCCTGTAATCTGTAGGGACGTGAGCTACCTCTCACTGCCCTACCTCTAGTTAGGGCCCCATCCTAAACTCGTTTTTTCCGTGAAGACAAGAATGGGGGTGTAGCCCCCTATGAATATTTCGATTGTCACTTGCTCAGTACCTACTCAGAGAGAAGTAATATCTAGGCTCAATTACTGCCACGGCACTGCGCGCCTTCAGTTTCTCGGATATGCAAGAGCACCACCGCCGAGTTAAAATAGTTATCGCCTCGCGCCTTCCACTGATTCAGGATTTATCGTCCTTTAAATATTCCTCGGATGTTATCATCTAGTTCATTTGTAGAATGTAGATGATCGATAAGGCAATGACGGAAATTGAGATGGTGACTAATAAATGGTGCATGATTTCATTCGGTTTGCCTCTCACAAGGGGGCAAGTGTTGCACAGTCCCTTCTGCATTTTAAGGTTGACAGTTTTAGTAAAAAAAAATTATTCAATTTGGGGGTACTTTTACACATACACTCTGAAGTCGCTCCTATAACACACTCTAATGCTAAGCGACATCTGAACACGACATGTGCCTATCTTCCCGGAGGTTATCGGGCAAGTGATTCCGCAACATCTCCTGATCTAAGCTCCGCCGCCATGTCATGTGACGTTCCTCTCGCCTTTTTTCAGTTGATACTCAAGCCAAAACTTGTTTGGGCAACCTTTTTTCCGACGGTCTTTTCGCGCGGCACTTCCAAGTTCTTATAAAATTATTCCTTAGGAAAATTTGACCTTTCCCTGGCAATTTCCACCTACCCCCTAAGCCTCGGTTGAAGTAGCAAGAAACCACGCAATACTGGGGAAAAACGCAAGTATCAAACTACGCGAATACACCATACAACTTGCTGAGCACAATCTTTGGATTATATTTTGCAATAAGGAACCATTATTTCTGGCCCATTTTGGAAACAACACACATGCCATTGGTTTTCCTATGCAGATCTGTGCTTTTAAGAGAGAGCCAGAGATAGTGATTCCTTATCGCGTAATGTCATCCAATTATAAGTATAAATACTTTTTTAAGTGCTCACGCCGAAAAAAAAAATGAAGTTAATTTAACATTCTGGATGTGAAAATAGTGTGCGAAAACCTATTAAATGCTGAAGTACCCGCTACAGCAGTTACTTTAGCAGTGCCATGATGCAAAACTAACTGCTGTGGCGGGTATTTTAGCAGTTTACAAGATCTCGCACACTTTTTCTACATCTAGCATGTTAAATCAACTTCACTGTTTTTTCGGTGCAGATAAAGCTCAAATCCTACATTTTTTCTCTTTCACGTTAGTATTAGTGCAAGTCCGTAACGTACTGACATCTGTATTTTCTCTTTGCACCAGTGTGGCAACCTTCATCGGATGCAAACGCAAAGAACTCATCGCGAATGTACAAATGGAAGTGAAGCGACACCGCCGAGAGAGCCACTGTTGAACGTATCAGCAGTGCAAATTGCATTGTTTCGTGTTTGAAGGCGCGGAGACGATCCGGATGCCAGTCGAAGTCGGACTTGATGAAATGTCAACGCGCGTTCTTCACAGATCCGCGCCGCCGCGCCGTGTTTGCCGAGCAGGAGGCAAAGATTGATTGAATTGTTTGCGTTTTGCGACTCCTTATCAGCTCCCGACCGCGCACCGCACCGCTCTCGCTGATGACCCAGTTCACTTTTTGCGGTCGCGGTCCGACGACCGGCCATTCCGAGCCCTCGGTCCGCGCTCGGCGGGAGGTATCGCCCGAGACGCGAGGCGCGCCTTCCGGCCGGATGCAGACATTACGCCGCGCTTGTCAGGAGATTCCCGCGATAAATCTTGCAGGACTTCGGAGCCACAGTAATTCACGGGAATTCCTCCCCGCTGAGTGTCCAGCTCCGACGAGAGGACCGACTTGCCACTGCCAACGTTTCACTCGATTTACTTTCACAGGGACACGGATTTTCTGAAATCTCTCCATGCTTTTTTTTTCAACGAACGCGATATATTAAATAAACAATTCAGGAAATGATTTCATTGGTTTCTTTTGATAAAATTGCAACTTAAGGTGTTTCGATGGACGCCATATTTTGTGTCAGAACGGCATGCGTTAGATCGCATCAATTGGTTCCATTTTTTCAGCTACTCGTCATTTTTCTCCAATTTTGAGTTCGCAATTCTGTTGTCAGGAGACTAAAGCACTCACTTACCAATTTTAACAAAGAAATTCAACGTAATAAACGCGTGGTTTTTTTAGAGAAAAAACATCGCATTCGGCACTGACATCGATACTGCACTCTCAAAAGAAAAACCACGTCTTTATTACGTTGAGTTTCTTTGTAAAAATTGGTAAGTGAGTGCCTTCAGTCTCCTGACAACAGTTTTGCGATCCCAAAATTGGAGAAAAATGACGAGTAGCTGAAAAAATGGAACCAATTGATGCGATATATCGCATGCCGTTCTGATATAAAATATGGCGTCCATCGAATCACCCTAAACAACACACCAAAATTTCTTCTTCATCTTTTTAAGTCGGTCCAGGAACTCCACAAGGACTTCGCTCAAGTTGCACTATGATTAGTATTGACTAACTCAATATCTTTCCCAACTTCGCAAGTGAGATTTTTCCCTGGGACAAATACCATGAAACGTCCCGTGGAAACAAAGCCTAATAAGGTGAAATGAAAATTTTTTTTTAAAAGTAAGATATGAAATGCACTTACTAACCAGAAAACCACGGTTCTCATAAGCACTTTTAAAAATTCGGTTCGTACAACTCGAATACATCATTTTATTTTGATGTTACACAAACGATGATAGTTTGTGGATTTCCTTGTTCATCATTTCTCTAAGGTTCTACACCCGTTTAACAGTTTCATGTTATTTTTACATGATATAACCCTCAGATACCCAATCCGGTTCAAATTGGCCCGAGGTTTGTTTAAAATATGTGTCTCGCGGGTTGAATGAAATCGGTGCATACGAGTTATAAACACAGGTCTACAGAAACGTCGTAACCTTCAGAGTTAGGCACCAAATTGAAAAAACAAAGAAAAAATCAAGTGTCAGGGATTTTTTTGACGACTAACCCTAAAAATCTCAAGCCGGGTCAAAGTAACCTGACTATCTCTTAGGAGGGAGTTATGGGGCCCGTTTATATGAGCTTTAGATAAAGGTCTACAAATATACCCTGAAACAGAAATTTGACATCAAATTAAAAAACAAATAAAAAATCGAGTGTCAATAAAACCGAAGATAGGAGAGACGTATTCGGGCCTCGTTTTTTAAAACTCATCTCCCGAGTCTGAGCGACACCTCATTCGTGGCATAGAGCGAAACATTGAGAGTTCATTCGTTGCACCATCGCGCCTTCAATTTTGCAGATATGCATCACGGACATCCATCAAGCACGAATAGTTGTATCTCCGCGCCGTCATCAACGCGCATCCTTCACTTTGCTCTATTTCCATGTTGTGGTGGTTTTGTTTCTCTTATTTTTAATGCAAGGGTGTGTTAGGCCTTACTTAATTTATTTTACGGCCGGAAGCACAATTATATGCCCGATTTTTTTATCATTTAAAAATATCCAATTTCTTAAATTGAATTTTATACTAACTTAAAAATACCTTTTACGTGAGATATAGCTCAGATTAAAATATAGCGACACTTAAAACCGTGTGGGAGGAAAATAATTCCGTCTCTAAAATTATTGACGTGACGATTAAAGTCTTAGTGACTAAGGGACTCTCGTTGTTTTCGACCCACATCACTCTGAGCCCGCTATTACTGAAAATTGCGACGTAGGCACACAACTCCATTCCGTCAGATGAAATGTCCTGAGAATACTCAGACATTGTCAAACTTCCCGCGGAAAAATAAGAACCCAGGAATCTTGCAAATATTTTGCTTCGGATTATTTTAGAGAATTTTATTCCGGCTGTTATCACGCACTCGAACATTCAAAAGGAAAATACACCAAACCTTTAAAGCGGTCAAGCGATAGGGAGCGCTTATTTAAGTCCTGCACATACTATTACCTATGTACACCTATTCTGCCGTGCTAAGGAAGAACGCCGTATGAACATTAGAGAGTTGCCAAATTTCCTTCAATAAAATGTTTATTTCAGAGGAAAGTTACGAATATTTTTCCTTTAAATTTTCAGAATCTTTAGGTGAGATTGCAAACAAAATTATCTGAAAAATCGGGAGGAAAATATTTGTAAGTTTACCAGGAAATTCGCGTTTTATCAAAGGCAACACCTGAAGGTTCATACGGCGTTTTTCCTTAGCATTGCAGTATTGTAAAAACACATCTAGGTCGTATTTTAAATGAAAGTTGAAAAAAGGGCGGGGGGGGGGCTCTCTTGTTTGTTTTCGAAATTGAAGTCATAATAGGGGAAATTTGACGACATTTGAATGTTCTTACGAGGTTTTTTCTCAACACGGCAGCATCCCCCGCTCGGCCCTATCTTTCGGTTCCATTTACCTCTCGCAGACGATTCGCCGCGTCGTTCATCTCGGGGTGAGGAGGGAGCATCGCTCGGCGAGCCGGGCCGGGCAGGGGCAGGGACTCGGTGCTAATTGGGTCAAACGCACCCCCTCCCCTCCCCCCCCCTCGCCTCAAGGTCAAATTTGACAAACTGCGGCTCATCAGGACGCCTTGGAAACTCGTTTTGCGGCCGGCGATTTCTCAACGTCCTATTTGCGTCAATCCATTTCCTCTGCTCGGCGCTTAATTGGAGGTAATGTACCCCGCAAAAACCCGCGTTGCCGATGCGGATACGGTCAAGCTCGCCTTTGCCGGATTGAATTTGTGATCGCGGACAATGGTCGATGATGGTAATGGTTTAGTAATCTGTCCATTGCGTTTTATTTTGGGTTCGTCGAAAAGTTCGGAATCGGATCAAAGTACAGTCTCAGCGTTGACCTCTGTTTTCCTGGATTATGGCTTGATTTTTGCCGGATTGAATTCGCACAGAAAAAAAATTCTCGGCGTTTTTCCCGAGGTCCGTTGGTACCTTTACCATCTCACTTTTTTTTACCAATTATTGGTAATTTTACCAAGACAGACTGGTAAGCTTACCTAAAACCGGTATTTTTACTGTTTTTTTTTCAGGTAAGAATACCATTTTTAACGGTAATCAATTGCCGGTAACTTTGACATTTTATCTCGGTAATTCTACCACAGTCTATACAAAATATTGGCGTTTTTACCAAGGTCCAGTAAAATTACCGAGAAAGTTGAATAATTTTACCGAGATTTCTCGGTAAAATTACCAATTCCATAAATGGTAATTTTACCGAGAAAAAACTGGGATCAAATAGAACCCTGAATTCTTGGTAATTTTACCCTTTTCTTAGTAAATATACCGAGATTTTTTTTCAGTGCGTAATTACGGAATATTACTCTAAATAAAGCTGCCGTACCGGCTCACTCTGCCACCCCCTCTCCCAGGAAAAAATTGGCCGGAGCTATTTTCTTGAAACTTGGTATCGTCGTTAGGAGTTGATCAACATTATTCCGATCAGAAAACGTTTTCCAGGACGTCCGCAAGAGTGAAAGTTGTTTCTTTCTATAGGAATGCATAGTGGATACGAGGTTGCTTACGTGCATTGTGCTGAAAATTGGTGTTAGTGGTATTTTTTGACGGGAAACTCGAATTTATCGTCAGATTTTCACAATTTCAAAATCCAAGATGCGGCCGTGGCCTAAAATGCTAAGTCGGCTCCTGTTCGATCGATTTTCGTGAAACTCGGTATCCGGGGTTATTTTTTGACGGGAGACTCGAATATTCAGTCAGATTGTCAAAATTATATTTTTATAAATATTAATTAAAATTATTATTCCAAAGTGGCGAAGATATTATCTTATCATTATTATTATTATTTTAAAAGTTAATAGGTATGAGGGGCGGCTCGCGGAGCGAGTCGCAAGTTCATCGCGAAGCGAGGAGCCGGGGGTCTAGGGGCACTCCCCGGCTAGTAATCGATAATGGTAGTGCTATATTATTTTGGTCAATCTATTATACTTTTGGTCTGCCAAAAAGTTCGGAATCGGATCAAAGTAAAATCTTAGCGTTGACCTCTATGTTTTGGATTAGCTTAATTTTTCCTCGTAAATTTGAAATTCTCCCTAAAAGTTGAGCCTTTCCGAGGATAATTTAATATTCCGAAAAATTTGCGAAAACCAAAGAAAAAAGGTCATGCAGATCTCTCAACATGAACTACATTTGATTACATCCACGTCATGCTTGAGAACATATGGGCGTATTTAAATATTAGGAACCAATCCACTGTGACATGAGTTCTGTCATAAATGATTCTTATGGCTCTCAAGGCTCATGTCTCTGATTTAAATGCGTCAAAATATCACATGCTGTTTTGGATGGCGAGGTTCATTCCTCCGATGTATAATGCCCTCCTAATTTTTTTGCAAACCTACCTGTTTTGACCAGTGCATTTGGTCACCAAACTTGAAGCGACTTTGTGCGTAGACTTCGTCCGTATTCCCTCCTTCCTAGATCACACAGCAATGATTCTTGCGAGTTAGTGGCACCGGGTTTTGTACACTGAAATGAATGTAAAAAAATCGATATCGATATCGAAAATTCGATTATTTACTATGGCTTTACACGTACGAAAAACGCTCGTGCAACGTGCCAGAATCGCCACCCAGGGCGCCACCATTCCTCATTAGCGGACTGTCACACTCCATTAATTTAGGTCGATTGAGAGGGGTGTATATGGAGGAAGGGCCATGGGGCAAGGGAGTGATTTGCATAACACAGACCCTGAAACATGTTTAATACTGACGAAAATCAATCAAATTCTGCTAAACTTTAGTCGACGACAATTTTATTAGCCGTAGGCTTTGGGTTTTTGGCTCTCCAACAAATATTGCTTAATGTATTTTAGTACACTGACGCAATAAACGATAATTTACTCAACGGACCCGGGAAAACTGAAAACGAGGTGACAAACTGTAAGTATCGACACTGAAGCAAGAACAACATGAATTGTATGAAATCAAAAAAATAAATTCAAACTCCCAAAACATGAAATAAAAATACCGAAACTTTCCAAGAAGAAAAAAATCTTGAGATGTTATTTTGACTTAAAGCGTCGTTACTGTTACCAAATTTTCATTCTTGCGAGTTAAAAAATAACGTTATCTCGTTAGCGTTTTTTAACTTGAATTTAACGATAGCAAGACTACGATTTATAAAACTAAAAAACTGATTTGGAGTTAAATCTGCACGGATTTGACTGAAGGAAGAAAAAAATATTGTCGACGAGAAACGACGCTTTAAGCCAAAATATATCTCAAGAACACTTTTTTCAGTATTCGGGGCGCCTGCCCTTTTCCTTGAGGTGGAACCCGATGAATTTGATGAATCTCGATTTCATACAATTTATGTTGTTTTTCTCTCAGTCATTTATTCATTTAATAATGCTTTACAGAATGAGAATACTCGGCATTTCTCTGCTGATGGATATAAAATGAGATTTTCTTCAGTTAAACCAGAGACAAAATCACTCCATTTTATCGCACATCACTTTAGAACACCGGCGGATTTTGAAAATTCTCTGGCAAATAAATAAGTTTGGGTTCAACAATAACGCGACTATGCAGTTTCCAAAAGTGAACAACGCCCCTTCACGAAACAAATTCTCTTCTCCGTACCTTTTTCTCATATCTCTTCTTCATACCTTTATGGAAAAAGGATGAAAAGAGAACTAAAAGGAAGAGGGAACAGGCTTGATAAAATTTCCTTGAGAGAATCATTGCGTCTTTCCACTCTTAATGCCATGTTTCGCCTTGATGAACTCCAATTCTTGATTTAATTAATTTAAATTTTATTTTTTTATGGTGTATCTATACATGTACTCTACTCCCAGGTAGTCCGATCTGTATTTCGTTAATCCACCATTTTTGAAAATCCACGAAGCGTTCCGTGACTTTATAAGCTTTCCCGGTGAAAGAAGAGCAACAGCTAAATTCCTTTAAACTCAGCATTCATATCTCTAGACAGGGACTGGTCTGAATGAATTTGCGGCACAGGGAATTACAAAGAATCCCGCTTCCTTTCATTATAAAAACGAGTTTCACGCTGAATACCTGGCTTAATTTTATCTGCACTCCAAAGCCCTGGCCAGGTCGCCAGAGTGCGTTCAAAATTTAAAATATCTCGTCCGCAAATTTTCAAGGAGGAACTTATTTTAAAAATTCGGATGGTATGTGAAAATATCCTCTCAGAATGTTACTTATCACCAAATGTCTCTTGCGGTCTCCGTCCGACAAATATGAATTTCGTGGCCAATGTAGGAGCCTAACAAATATTGTGAGATTTAATAGCGACTTTTAGATCAACTCTATTGAGTTTTGCAGGTAGACTCACGATTTTCGTAAAGAAAGCCAGGTTTTAAAATGATTATATAATCAACTCTCGGTAATGGACCACTAGACAAGGTACGAATTTAAGCATTTTGATACATGTTTCTTAACCAGAATTCCATGTAGAACACGATTCGTGCAACGAAAACTACTGAAACCAACTCCTAACGGATATATTAACATTTTTATTTCACATTGGCTACGAGGAATTTTAACTGCCCGCGCTAACAAGAAACTCAAAGCGCTACGTAAGTCAAATCGCGCACTACAACGGTTTCAGCAAGCCTCTCAATCGAGCAATGTTCATTTCCCACCATGTGTTTTTCAAACTATAAGTAATTTGCTATAGCTGAGTCAAAGCGTCAAGATTGAGGTTGCCAGATTTTTTCATCGCAAAGACGTTCATGATAACGTTTAGCGCGCGATGTTAATCACGTAGAGTATTAAATTTTCATGAGCGGGTGGTTTCAATTCAAGCACCAATAATCATAAAATATCTTCGGAAGGAGTTGATTTCGGTAATTTTCGTTGTGCGCATCGTGTTTAACGTGAAATTTTGGTTGAGAAACATGTATCAGAATGCTGAAATTCGTACTTTGTCTAGTGGTCAATTCGAAGTTTTGGGTCCGGACCACTCCATAATTCAAAACTTCAGATCCGACCACTCAATTATTCGAAAGACACACAGTATCAACCTTTGCAACTAGAATTGCGTTGCATAGCAGTATACGTTAACCCGTGTAATTGCCTAAGTTTCTTAAGGCTTTAAACAAAAAATGCATAAATCTAATGATATCTGAATGTGCATCAGCCCTCTTTGCCAAGCAAGGTAGAATTAATGGTGGATTCTTGAGTCTTACTACGCTGTAACGACGCGGCGCGGTACTGCCTCCTTAAAGGAGGCTTTTCTTTGAAGAAGAAGTAAATCTTTCTTCTCCCGGAATTGACAAAGACCTTTCCTCTCGTCTCACGAGAGGGTTTGACAATAATGTGCTACTGAAGAAGAGAGAATAAAAAACGTCAAACTTATTGAGTTTGAAGGTAATTTTAAACAGATTTTGGGATCGCGCTCCCCCAAAAGTAATTAATGGGTCAAATACATGAGAACTATTCATGTTTGGATACATCAAAGTAGAAGTACTTTCAAGAAGAGCAAGTCTTGAAGTATAACGCAGGTAACTGAGGTAGCATGTCAGGAAACAATTCAATTTCTAGTCTCACAGAACCACCTAAAATTGCGTGGAGAGTCACAAACTAAGGGACAACTTTCAATTTAGAAATAATTTTACTCGCAATCTGAAAAATTCTTGAATGAAGATCTAACATCTCTATTTTTCCTTGAAGTACATGTATTTGAGTACCAAATAGCTCTTTTTCTAAATTTCAAAATTTCATTTTTCAAAAACATTTTGGGGAAATGGTAAGCGTCAGGTCAGTAGGGTTTGCCTTACTAACAAACCGACGAAAAAACTGACCAAATGTCTAACCTTAGTATCTCGAAGCACTCCTCATAGTTAGCATCGGCGCTGAGGTCAAAGTTTTTAATCTTGTCTTCAAAAGCAATTGCTCCTGACCTAACACTCCCCATTTTCCCAGAACATTTTACATGAGCGTGCATCACAGAATGGTCTCTTTCTTCGATCTATAAATTAAGCATCAGTATCTTTCGTGTTTATATCATCGTGTTTACCGCCTCTTTTATGGATTAAAGCACCACGGATTTCCATCTATGAATGATTCCCCGTACAATTGACGAATGTTTTTCCGTGACGTAGACTCAAAATGCTGGCAGCGTTGCTCCTAGACGTTAATTTCACGGCACCGAGGTTTCCATTCTTTCCATCGCCTTTTGTTTTGGCCCGATTCCTCGAAGCCGACTTGTTGATTCGGAGTCGTGCTCAACTTTAATTAACTTAACGTATTCAGTGCACTCACGTTACGGATCTCCCACCGCGCGTCGAGCTGCGTTGCCAACTTCTTCCGCGTTACTTACGGCAGCATAGAGCGGAAACATTGTGAGATCTTAACGCGTGCTAAAACGCCTTCAATTTCGTAGACGCAACATGGACATTCATCAAGCACGAATAGTTGTATCTCTGCGCCGTAATCAACGCGTATTCATTCTATTTTACCGCCGTATGCCGCAGCATGATTCCTACCGAACTGACTGAACAAAAATCATGACCCTGGATTGTGTGCTGCCGTGCTAAGGAAGAACGCCGTATACAACACGTTCTTATGACGACATTCATGCACATTTTTCTTTGAAATTTTCAGATATTTTAGATTAAATTGCGTACGAAATTGTCTGAAAATTTTAGAAAAAAATACTCGTAATTTTCCCTTTGAATTCGGGTTTCATTGAGGGAAATTTGGCAACGTCTGAAGGTTTATACGGCGTTTTTCCTTAACACGGCAGTGTGCGTATCGGCGTCGCTCGCAAAATGAAAATAAGCTTTTTCCAAAAATGATACGTATCTCTGTGTGGTCACAAACTGCCGGTGACACGGAGCAGCGGTTTCTAACTTCCGACGATTTAATTTAGTAACTGCACAATGATAATGTTGCCGTGGCGATTTTCGGCCATTTGTATAAACACCCCAATAATTGCCGCCCGATTAGTTGGATCGCATTTTGCAATTTGGAACTATAAATTCTGGCCCGGTTTAAAAACTATACGTATGTGCCATTAGTTTCCCAATGCACGTAAGAGTTTTTTCAGATGAGTCAGAATTTATAGTTCCACATTGCAAGATGCAGTCCAGTTGGATTATACTTTTTGTTTTCAGGAACTACTATTTATCGCCAATCTGCAAATGCAAATATCTGCATGGGGAAAATAATTGCACAAACCGCGTTTCTAACTTGTTTCTCCTCCAAAAAAGTAAAATACGAGCATCGATTCTGAAACACTGCAACAAAGATGCGTGTTTTTTCACTTGAGACATCGATTTCGTCACCTTCCGGCCAAAGTATCACAAGCGCCATGCGACGTTTACAAATTCCTGCCGCCATTTTTTTTTTTTTTTTTTTTTTTTTTTTTTTTTTTTTAGAAATTGTTGGTTGAATCTGTTTGAACATTTCACCGAATTTTATCAGCTGCGCAAAAAAAAATATTCGGTGAAATTTTTGGACGGCTTCGTTGAACAATTTCTCTGTGAAAAAAAAAATGGCGGCGGAAATTTTTAACCGTCGCATGCCGCTTGTGATACTTTGACCGGAGGTTGACGATATGCATCCTACAACCAAAAATTATATCCATATCTTGAATTTTCGATACAAGAGACAGCCTCTTAATTCTCCAAGACGGTTAACAATTTAAAAGAAACAATAGTAGAAAAAATGATATTACCGGAGGCGTAGCCGTTAGCGAAACGCTTAAAAGATCTGCCTTCCCAAACTCCCTCCAGAGAGGATAAGCCTGTCGATTCATCTTAATCGCATTAAGCGGAGGGAAGTCGACGATACTGTTCTTCAGACACCCCTCATATTCCTCCGAAGCGCCCCATAGCTCAGGTGTTGGAGTGTTTCTTTCGTGACGTCATCAGCTTTTAAATTTTCACGAGAGGCGCTCGTGTAATGTAGCTCATTAAAAGAAAAACACTGGAAAAACCTACTCGTTTTACACAGCACTTATCTGCTGCCTCGTAAGGGAGGGAGACTAAAATAACTCGCCAGGAGTTGCCAAGTCGGTGTCATTAATAGAATTGTACTTTATGACTTACCTCCATTTAACTCCAGAGTGAAGGAGCGTCTGTAAATTATGTGCATGTCGTTCCTCGGGTATATAAATTAGGTGCATCTTTTGTTTTACCAATAATGTCCTGGAATATTCAGTTATAAAGAACAATTATATTATGCACCTATTTCCTCTGTATCAAAAATTAAACTCTCAAATTAATTATTTTATAATTCCGGCAGATAAGCAATGGTAATTCAAGCAATAACAATTGGAAATTACATGATCAAAATGAGCGTATACATCTAAATTTTATTCATTCGTAGGCTGTAATTCGTACTGTAATTGTAGTAATTTCGTTTCAAATATCAAACCCCATTGACGAAAGATACTATGCTACCAAAATTTCAACTTATAGATGTGTTTATTTGGACATTTTGGACAGGTATTTGGGAAAACGGATGTATGAAGGCCACACGTTGTTTGTTTCTTCGGACAAAATTAATTCCAAATTAAAAAAACTAGAGTAATCAGGGTACTATCTTTACTGCGTGTAGAATGTCTGTTAAAATACTGTATATAATTGAATGCTATTGATAAAAATATAACAACTAGCCATATAATTTCTAGAGCTTCATTGCTTGTTTGACGCGCCTAAGTCTATTGTGTCTAAGTATTTCAAGTCCATTGTGTTGCCGCTACTAAAAGTGTTAAAATATAACGTGAAAAATTCTTATCAACATAATCCGGCGTTTTAAGAAAATGCGCTTCAAGCGTATGTGAAAGGTATCTTCAAATTATAATGTAATTTTTAAAAGTTATCATCACATTTCGACGTATTTCTGCCAAACGGAGCTATGTGCATTAAGACATGAGTCCTGAGACCCATAAGAGTATAAGCATTTCAGGGCTTACGTCGTAGTGCACATAGTTCCGTTTGGCAGAAATACATCCATTTTATCTTTAAATGCACCATTTCGACATATCGACGATTCCAAGCTGAAAAAACAAACATTTACGTAAACACTGCTAAAATTTACAGACTCAGAATAATTTATTTTATTTGTTCGTTTGTTGGAAAAATAGCAGGAAAAAAAATTGAATTTCATTGCATACAAGCCTTTAATTAGTAAATCGGCTGTATCAGGTTTACATTGCGCCTAAAAATAAACTTAGGGAGGATAAATCGGCAAAGACCCACGCTTCTAAGGGCGGTGAAGTCCGTGGGTGGACGGGTCCGGTATCACGTTCCCAAACGAAGCGACGAATCCAATTTTTTTCTTCCGAAGAAAAACAGCTGAAGCGGAACGTTGCAAGATTGAGTCGAAATTTCCGATAGTTTTAACGTCAGCGCCCCGACGTGGATTGTTGAATCGTTTTTGTATGACAGATCAACGAATCGGATTCCTACGATATGGATTCATCGATCAAGGTATTGACTTCTTGATGACGATTCAACAATTGGTTCACTGCTTAGAGACATCAACGCAACTTTTTATGAAAATTTTTGGGGAAAAATACGCACTATAGCACTTCATTACATGCTATCCCCTTAAAATTAAACGCAGAAAATGATTGAAATGACAGAAATTCGGTGATAAACTCCTGAGGAAGTCATTAGTTTTTATACTTAACCATACGATGGCTAAGGTCAAAAAATGCGTAACTCAGATTGTTATATCATGAGTTTCCACTCGTATGCTTTATTTTATTTTTTTTTAAAAAAAACAACCAACAGTTTATATTGACATTTAATGTAAATTTTCCTCACTCATTGAAAAAAAAAAATCACACGAAATTGTACGGAAAAATGTTGATTAGTTTTCATTGGACAAAAAAAAATTAAATCGAAGATTATTAAGCGTTGCAGTTTAGATAAGCATTTCCCGGATTCAGCCATTGATTAGTTAAATGGCAATAACGTAAATGACATAATGTATATTTTTTATGCATTGATACTACGCGCGCTATGTTTATGTGCAAATACGAAAAGTACGTTACTCTGATTGTGACGATGAAAGTTGCTAAACATAATTTATCCTTTAAAACAGAAACAAGTCCACATTTCTCTAAATTCGTTGTGCCTTTTTGCCACCCATTCTAAAGTTTCACAGTGAATTCGACTATATTTGGGTCAATTCTGTTTTTAAAAAAGTTATATAAAAAAATATGTAAGATTCTGAAATTTCACATCAAAGCTACGCATTTTTAACCCATTGACTTATGATTTAACTTGACCCTGCCGGGCCAGGAATTACGATTTAATTTGGCGAAAATCAGCAACTTTGAACACTTCAAAATAATCCAGAAATTATTTCTCAAAGGGTGAAAATTGACAAAATAAGCATTCACAATACAACGTTTGAGAAAAATGGTGAAAACTTTGAACACAATGATTTTTTTAAGTGGTTTATAGCTGTCAAAATCGCAAAAATCGCAAGATCAGCGAAAATCAGAAAATTTTGAGGTTATTTCATGTGCAAACGCTCAGTAATATGAAAATACCGCAACAAAACAAGAAATTACCGTACACAATAAGTCATAGGGTGGCCACACTACTCATATAAACATTGATGAGAACGCAATCTACCGGAGAATTGCCGAAATAACGCGAACAATCAGCGGACGGCTCTGAGCCGTCATTGCAGAGCTGGCCCAGCGCTGCGATGACGGCTGGGAGCCGTCATTGTAAGTCAATGGGTTAATGTGTCTTTTCGATATGATAAGTGCACATGTTCATTTATTTCTTTGGGGTTGACCTCCGAGCTGGAAACGCTTTCGCTAAAAAATCTGAGGATGAAACGTATAACATGATGTTTTAGTGCATACCTTGACGGGTAGCCTATTGTGATGATCATGCAGTTACCTTTTTGCGTAAACAATTCGAAAAAAATCTATTAACACCGCTGATACGAAACGTCAAGTTTCTAATCCACGTGGATTCTTAGATATCCGGAAAATCGTATTCAAACTTGTCCGAACTTCCGGGACTTCCAAGTTTTGCTGCTCGTGTAGGTGTGATATTTAATAATATCATAATGGCGGTTTACGTTTCCCCCGAGAGTTTAGAAACGCTGTGACGAAGCCATTAGTGACTTCTATAAAGTTGTTGCTCAGGAGCCTCCAACGCGAGAGCGATGAAAGCATACAGAGCTGCGTTCCCCACTAACTTGGCAAAGACTCTGCATAGAATTCCTAATCGCATTGTCAGCCCCGTATAGCCAGCTTTGGTTTCTGCTTTCGATCATTTATGCACTCTTGAAACCTCACTAATAATTGGAATTTCGATACCAGCGCTTTATTAGTTCTGGCGTAATTTACAATTATATTTTAGAAGAACAAAAACGATAGAACCATAGATCTTAAGAGTAGTGAATTGATCGAAAGAAGCGATCATGCTTACGCGCACTCAGTTTCTCTCATATTTTCACTCATGTGACTTTGGAAGGTGATTTATTTTAAAGTTAGAATAGGGGCACCTACATTTTTGTTAAGCAGTTTCGACCTATTTTTCTCGTGAATGATGCCAGTTGAAGAATTACTGTATGAGCTCAGTAATTGCTATTAAACCAGGCTTTCTTTTGAGATAGAGAATGAAAATTCAGGTCGAAGTTCATGAATAAAGGGAAACAGTTTCAAGAGGATTCTTCAATGAGAGGTTTGATATTTTTTTAAAATTTCTTCTCCGTAAATTGCGATACTAATTGAAATTTTCTTAATGACTAGCCAACGCCAGTTAGGATTTAAGATTCATATTGGCAGGGCTGCGGCCAAGCGCAAGAAATTGAGTTTTTCCTTTCCGTTTTTGTAAAAAAAAACCAGAATACAATGAGAATATCGTTAGGGTAGAGCTATTGTGAATGGGTACAATAACTAGGACTTTTTCCTGTGACTTGACAAAGCATTGCTGATCCAGGACTCGCTGGGCCGCGCCTCGCCGCGGCAGGCAGAGCGAGTAGAGAGCGGATCTGTAAAAGTGTTTTCATTCAAAACTGGCCCTTATTTACTCTGGCATTGTGGCCATGGTGCCGCTCCAATTTCCTGCCCGCCATTTGGGCGGAATTCCCCGGCCCCAGCTTCCCCTTTTTAGCTATTTTTTGAGGCAGCGTAAAAATAATACGCGGCTGTTAAGAGTAGCTCTGGCCGCGACTCGGAGCCGGCGCACAGTGGATCGAGTTAATTGGAGAGGTCGGACATGAAATTGTTGACTGCAAATTTTGATGTCAATTTTATCTAGTTTTAGGTTTCAAGGGGTGTTTTAAGAAGAAAACTTTACGAGAAAACCAATGGAACCACATTTAAAACCTCAAAGTTTTGTACGAACGGAGTTATGAGCTTTTAAAGTTTCCAAATGTTGTCCGACCTCCTCTATTGACTCGATCATTGTGCGGCGAGGGTCGGAGAATATGGAACCTAATTCGGTACAAACTTCAAATCTTTTGTCCGGTGGAAACGCAGCAGGAATTTCGGAAACGTCCGGGTCGCTCGATAACTCGCACAGTGTGACAGCGGTCTCCCTCCGCATTTCTTGATAATCGAGTTAGCGGCTTGCGCTTCGTGTATTAGGTACATCAAAATTCAAGTTTCTTTCATAAACATGCACATTCATTTTGACTGTGAAATAATACATTTCTGACACTCAAAATGTGTATGGAATGAAGGAGTGCATGACAATTTCGTCGTGCTTAGGAATAACGCCGTATGAACATTCAAGAGTCGCCAAATTTCCTTCGATGACCTGTTTACTTTTGAGAAAAATTATGAATATCTTCCCTTGAAGATATCCCCCCTAACCCTGTCAGTAGTTTTAGATCAAAATACGAACATAATTCCGTGAAAAATTAAAAGGAAAATATTCATAAGTTTATCAGGGGGTTTGTGTTTTATCAAAGAAAATTTGGCAACGCCTGAGGGTTCATGCAGGCAGCGATGGGTTCATGCGAAACCATCGCAACTGACCCATTGTACTTTCGGGGTCAAAACTTGCAACTGAATGAGTTATTTTCGGTAAATTCTGCTGACATTCGTACTAAAAATACCATAAGTCATAGAAAAAACCGTCAAATAATTGAAGCTCGAGGTTAGAAGCAAAAAGACAAAACTTGGTGTTTAAAATACGAACGATTATAAAAAGTTCCTCGCCCATTATTGTAAAGAGCCGAAATTTCAAAGGGCTTCTTCGGGAGTCGTAGATGACATGAACATTGGTTCCTCGAAAAACGCAAAAGTTGAGCTTTGCTTCAATTCGCCGTAATGACGGGGCAGCCTAAGCATTAACGGAATCGTCAAAACTTTCAGAAGGAAACTTGAAAATTAGATGCTATCTCGAGGAGTAATTAAGTACGTCGGTCCTGTAAAAGCTTGAACCGCTAAAAATACCGGCAGTGTCAGAAAAGTTCCTCCATGATCAAATTAGTGGCAAAGTAAAGGTGCCAGATGGACGGTGAACCGGGTCGGCGAGACACTTAAAGTAGGAACTTAGAATGAGCTTGTTCAGTAACTAAGCGCTCGGCCGATGAGGATAGCTTTTTGATTTCGACCTGCCTATCGCATTCTTGTATACCGGTGACAATGCGTTCAAATAGCGCACTGTCAAGTAAGTGCACCATCTAATTCATAAAAATAATAAATAAAAAAAAAAAAAAAAAAAAAAAAAAAAAAAAAAAAAAAAAAAAAAATGAAAACATTCGAGATCACTAAATTATCTAGGTCTGCCGCTGCATCGCGATTATCCGATCCTGTGAAATGCTTCCACGGTCCCTCTAGACATTTGCTGAGGATCTTGTTACTGTTAGGCATCATAATTATTCAGAAAATTTTCGATGCGTTGCACGTATAATCAGCTCTGGAAAACATTCAACCACTAGAGTTCTTTGACTCATCTGAAAAAAAAATAAAGAAAAAAAAAATATGATCTCTGGAGGCAATCCGTTCACATGTACGAAAACGCCAACTTTTCCGCCATCTGACAACTTATCTGAACAGTTTCTCAGAATCATCTCCAAAACTTATGATCTACCTAGCTACGATGTTGAAGTGGACCTCCAATTCTGGCAACTGGAAGAAACAACTAATAAAATCAACTGCATAAGTTCTTATTACAAACAAAGAAACTCTCGGTAATGTGATGATCCTTTTTCGGAGAAGTCATCGGCTCTTTGAAAAGAAAATCGGTCGATTTGAGTTAACCTCCGTCAATTTATCCTGCTCCTTCTTTTTTTCTTAGTCTTGGTCTTCACAATTTTTTATTAAAAACTCAAAAGATTTACAGTAAAATTTCGAGTAGGTACATACTCGTAAGTTGGAAAATCTATGGGGCATGTTGTCATATAAAATCAGAATTACAGCTTGGTTCGTGAAGTATTTTGTGATCTTTAATCATTTCATTCCTGTGTTTTCTCTCATTCTGTTTGATTTCATCGTCTGTCATTCCATCATAACTGCCACAAACTTTAAAAGATGTAATATTTCAGACGATTTTCAAAGCGCCTGCAAATTTCTGAGTAGGCAAGATGACTGCACTGGCGTTCGAATAGTTGCTGCAAAGAATTCAATCCAATCCTTGTATGAATCTTGAATGGCTCGGTTTAGAAGAGGGATATTCATGAAAACTAAATTGCCAGGAGCAAGCAGTATGCTCAACTGAGCAAATATTTATCAAAACTAAAAACCTGCTTGACACGATTTTTCCCCCTCATCATAAGAAAAAAAAGTTTGCATTATATTGCATGCATTGAAATTAAGAATACCAGAAAAAGTCACAGAATTTAAGTCATTATAGTATCTAGCTCAAACATGAATTTCGTGAATTGATCGAAAAACCAGTGAATCGATTGACGAACCCATAAATTGATCGACAAATCCATGAATTGATTGACAAACCCATGAATTGATCGGCAAAGTCGCTAATCAGTCGAAAAGGACGTGAATCGATTGACTTACACCGTGGATCGATGGAATTTTGTCGATCGAGTCGCTATATGATCAGCTCACGTTTTTAATGCTTGATCGATTCAGGTCGATCGAATCGACAGTGAGGTTTTTTTTTCTTAAAGTAACTGTCGATCAAACCGCATCGATCGGTTTACGTTCTTACTTTTCAATTGATTCATGTCGATCGAATTGACATCGATTCTCTTATCATTTGTCGACCGAATCGGCGTCGATCGGTTCACGTTTATATTTTTCGATCGAATCATGTCGATCGAATGCCTACCCTCCAACGGGCCGATTCTTGAAATGAATAGATAAAGCTAAAGACAAGGAGGACAAAAGAAATATAGAGGATTCCAATTGGTGGAAGCGGTAGGTTGCAGTGGACAAAGTAGGTAGATAGACTAACTAACATTGACCCACGAGAGACCCTATAGTCAGTACATCATTTTCTCCCTTAGTCAATAAGAACCACACTGGAAAACAAAGTCGCTTGGATCTAGAGTCCGGACTCTTGAAAATAATAGCAAGAAAAAATATTCTTGATTCAATCGGATTTTTGCTTGGATCAAAAGGAAATCCGCTTAAATTAAGAGGATTAGCTCTCGATTTAAGCAAAAATCCGATTGAATCAAGAGTATTTTTTCTTGTTATTGTTTTCTAGAGTCTGGACTCTAGATTCAAGCGACTTTTTTCCCCAGTGCATCCTTTTCAACCAATAAGATCGCTGAATACTTCCTATGCCTTCTTTGTCTATCGCTGTGTCTACAATTTCAACAATCAGCTCGTTGATTTTCATCAATGCACCGGGTTCTCTCCCGCGAACGCGAGGTCACTCATTTTCCCGTTCAACTTCGTGCTCGTGACAACCCTTGCGTGACGGCTGGAATCAGTGGAGTAACGATAGTAAACCGTGAGTGCCTTCTTACTTGTTGAGCCAACACCCGCGCAACAAGTGGGATTCGCTGGCGTCAACAAGTTGAAGGCGGAAGCCACTCTGCTCGGTCAATCTAATTTGCATAAGCTGAGCAGTGAGCACTTCACCAGTCCATTCAACGGCTGGTTGTATCCGCTTGATGAATTTCTTTCCGAAGCTCAACCTACCCCTTCTCGTTACCGAGTGGGTGTACGGAATGTGTATCATCGGAAGCAAATTATGTTGATGGATCGACGAGTACCAATATTGAGAAATCGGTCTTTTCCCAAGGGGCATGGAGCATGTTCGTGAATTTTATCTCGTTGTCGGATATTCAAAAGCTAAAGCAAAAAAAGTGGTTCATACTGATGGTGAGTTTCCAAAAGCGCAAACCTAAAAAGCGCAAATCTGCATTTTGCGCTTTTGGGGTGGTGGAAGAAGGGACTCATTTGCGCAAATGGGTACTCTAAATTATGAAAAAAGGCGAATATATTAAGTTTAGAAATTTGATTGCAAATTGTATTCACCTTATGTTCAATACAGGTAATTGCGCGAGTCTTAGCGCTTCCCATTTCGCTTTTCGGGTTTGCGCTTTTGGACATTTGCGCTTGTGGGTAGTGTTCATACAGATACCGTAGGGGCGGAGATGAGGTATGGTCTTTTTTCCAATTTTCTGAGGTGGAATTGTAATGATGTTTGAAATGTTGATGGATCCATGTGAAATTTAAAAGTTAAAGAGGAACGAGCCCCAAATTATAAAGTTGACATTCATTTTAACGATTTAAGTGCATAGTTGTATATTTTGTTTTTGGAACTTATTTGATCCCATTGAAACATGTTCTTGTCCTCTCCTAAAATTTGAACCTAGATTTCCTCTATTTCCTCCTAGATGTCCTCTATTTCTGAAGGACCTTGAACCTAGATGAGCCAATGAAGAATTTCGTGTAAAAATCAATCAGTCCCGATGATCGGATTATTAGGCACCAGGGGAAAAATCCTCATCCGTGATGCGAGTTTACAACAGGAGCTTTTTGTGGAGCACGGATTGACACAGTTTCTGAGTTTCGTGATTTTTTCCTGTTCACCTGCAATTCCCGTCTTACCCTAAGTAATCCCCTCAATCGAGCGGGAACTTTTCCACCGAAAAAAAGAGGCACCGAGTCGGAACTAAGTTCGAAAACCTCCTCGAGAACCGCACACAGAGCATCGAACAACTTGATCTGTCAGTAGATTCGACAAGATTGATGAGAGCTCGAAAAAACCGGGGTAAACAACGCAACGTTGCCAAATCTAATGAACCGATATCCCTTTGCCATGTTCGCTGAAATTACGTCGGCGGGAAATTCTCGAAGTTGTTGGGTATACTTCAGGGAGGACCTGCTTCACTTCGGTTTTTTCAAGAACGATATTGTGTGTGCTAAGGAAATACATTAGATTAAGTTATTACTAAGTTGACTCAAAAACATATTTTTATTGTGTTCCAGGGTAAATCGATGGTGAGGTTAAAAAAACATGTCTCAAATCGTGCCGTGGTGAGTTTTTTATGTATAGTTTCATATTCGATCATTATATTGATTATTATCCTTTCAAACAATCCAAGATTTCTTTCCACCGTACCAGGCTGAAGTTCCATGAAGTTTTCACAAAATTATATTGTGTGAGGATTCTTCAAGGAAGGAAAAAAGTCGACATTTTTTATTTCAGATGAATCATTTATGTCAAATGAAGGTGAATGTCATAATAGTTCTTTCGAGCCAATTTTCACACGTTTGACGTATCTGTGAAGTCGGCATTTCTGACACAAAATTAATTAGGCTAATTGCGAAATTTATCAAGAGATACATTTTTATTAAGACCTTGTTGCAAGGTATGCATTAATCACAGAAGCCGATCATGTATTGCACCAATTTATGTGGGGAAGGGGGTTCTACAGTTGAGTCTTAAGAAGAGGGTAGCTGTCAAATAGTGGAAAATTTATGTTATTGTCTCACTAAATATATTGAACACTCCAAATAAGCTGCATCTCATATTAAATACAGATAAATTGTTATATGATTTTCTCCAAATCGTCATTTGCCGAACGAGGGAACGTAATTCCATTGCAAGGTTGCAAAATTGAAACAATCCATTCAATCTACTACAAGAATATACCAGTACCGATGCATTTTCTGTTGGAAATTGTCCTAATTTTTACAAGAGGCCACGAGAAAAGTCAGTGAGATTTGCAGCCAGAAATTCTCAAGGTCTGCCTACTAAAAATGCAATAAAATGTGGCAACTTTGAAGTGGAGTTTCGTTCCATCGTGAGGGAAACTACGAATTTTGTGATGAAGAGAATTAACTTTTTCCTAACTTACAAACAAAGCTATGTGGTATAATTTGTTTCACATCCTCTATTTTTTTCTAGCCTACTGGCAGTGTGGTGACCAATAATTATTCAATAAAACGCCGCATAAGATTTAAAACATGTGTTTTATTTAGAGTAAGAAGTAAGGAAAAGAGTGGATAGGAAGAGTAAGAGGCTAACTGTTAGAACAGAACTGCCGCTGACGGGGTCGCTTAAGTTAAGGACTTTAACGCGGCCGGACAGTTCCGGGTAAACTGGTGATTTTCGACGGATGTAGTCCACTACCGTCTCCGTATCTGTTAATTCTGTAACAAATAGATAACCATTTAGTGATTCAACATGAAAGGCAGAAAGAAAGAAAGAAAAAAAAACGAACACTGAAAGTGTGGCCCGAGCTATATGTTACCAGGTGGTAAAATGCTGGGTTCACACTAAAGGTAAGCACAGTCAAAAATTTCAATTAGAGTAAAAGAAATTTTACAGTTCTTTTTTAGTCATTTTTTATAAATATTTTGTATTCATAATTGTACCTAGTATGGAGCTTTTTCGTTGAAAAGCATTATATATTTATAACTTAGTTGATTCTAAAATTTGCGTGACTTTGGTTTTCACATGCAGTAAAGGGTCTTTTCAAACAATCAAGCGATTACAGGAGATAAGACCAGAATGAATGTAATGAAGCTTTCCATACTCTTTATTGTCTCAAGTTTTTATGCCAAGATTGAAGCAAAAAAGTGTACAGAAGTTGGATGTCATTAACTAGACTAGCTGACCACATCAAAGCTTATCTACCTAATTTATTCATAAGTTTCGCTTTTTTAAAACTAGACTTTGAGACATTTCATTCTTCATTTTGAACGTCTACTCTTTTTAATCAGAAGGAAATTGTCGGAAATATCAAAGCACCGTAAAGTTTTTTGTAAAAAAAATAATACAACACAGGGGAAAAATCAGGCATCATTAGCATGGAGGCTGCTTTTGGTGAAAGTTGTCACGATAAACTATTGAAAACACCATTTTCAATGAAATCGCAATCTTAAATTTTAAGTTATGAAAGATAAGATGAAATCATTCTTATCGAATTACATTTTTTTACATTTTTTTTGAGGAAAGCTCCTAAGAGAATCCAGGTTTGTGAGATTAAGGACCGTTCATGTACCTGATGCGTAACACACTCAGGCATGACCATTGGTCGTTCTCGCAAGTTGGCAACACTGTATTTTCTCCATTCAAATCCATTAAAAATACCTATCTTTTTTTCTTGCAGTGCAGGTATTATTGTCTTAGGTTAATCGGTGCAACTAGAAATGAATACCTAATTTCTATGTTGGGAGTTAGAGATTCAAGTGCGAAGACCTAAGACCACCGGACAGAGCTAGGCAGAGACAAGAGACCCTTCCACTAGTATCTTGGCCATGGTGGAAGCTTTTACTTTCGGGACTTCAGCATTCTACTGTTGACTTACCTACATGGTTGATGTTCAACAACGTGTTGGCAGTTTCGTTTTGCAAACAAGCCGAAAATGGCCGACGTTTGGGAAAGTTGTTTGGCTCATGACGTCATCCGAAGCTCATCATCGACCATGTAGGTAAATTAACAGCCGAAAATAGGGTGATGACTGTTGCTCGCTAATAATTGTCCATAAGGAATTGTTGAAACCCCGAAAGTAAAAGCTTGAACCTGTCGCTAGGAGGCCAGTGGAGGGTCTCTTGTCTCTGGAGTTAGGTCCAAATGGAATCGTCCGCACCATTTGACAACATAGCCCGTCGTTGTCGCAGCGTTTCCCATTTTAAAAGTTGAGTCGTGAGGACGTATGAATAAGTCTCGTGAAGACTGCTTGATACGGGAGTTGCCGAAAGTTTGACAAGTCTCTCATCTATCATTTAAATATTCAAAGCCTCCCGGAGACCCGAGGAAGCATGCGGTCTCCTGCCGGGTCCTCAGGTGCTCCCAACTTCCGAGAAAATGACGCGCGCGCCTCAAATAAATACTCGAAAAATGTTGGAAAAACCAACAACAAGAATGAAACTCCCTTCATAACTCACAAATCTAAATTCAGGAGTAGTGGCGGGGGGGGGGGGGGGGGTTAGGGGGCATGAATGTGCATCTAGTCGCGGTTGAGGGGACCTTTGGTAAATAGGCTGTATTTGAGGAAAATCTTTCTGTCTATCTTCAACTGAAAGAAAATATTGTAGATTTTACCATGTACTCGGACACAGTGATACGAGTATGGTAAAAAACACCAGACTCTTTGGTAGCATTTACTAAATTATGGTAAGAGCCACTAGAGTCCTGACGAATACTACCATAATTCTGGTTGTTTTCACCAAATGGTATCATGCACTGTGTAAAAAATCAAGTAGACTCATAGTGCATGTTACCATACTTTTTTTTTTCAGTGTCGCGACTTATGGTTTAATGAATCAGAATCTACGGGATAGATGTGCAGAGCATTTTGATCGGTGAAATTCAAGTTTGTCTTTTTGATATTTACGTGATGGTTTCCAAAAAATTGGAGTGCGTACATCCTGTTTTCCACATGTTTGGAAGGTTTTGTAAAATCAGTTGTGAAAAGTTTATAAAAAATATTGAAACAATTTTTTTTTCAATGTTTTCAAATATTTGTTGAAAATGGTACTGAATCATTTCTTCTTAAAATGGTTAAAAGTACTTTTTTTCTTCTTTTTTTTTTATTTCTTCTTTTTTGTAGTTTTCGGTGTAGAGAGACGCAACTGAACAATCATGCCCGGTCAAGAAAATAAGCTTAAACCCTGAAATAGGCATTTCTTAAAACAAAAATCCTAAATTTCTAGTTTTTTGGTGTTCTAAACCAAGAATAAAAACTTTTTTCCTAGAGGTCATTTTTAAGACCTGTGAATGCCAAGGTCATTTTCTGAAATTGATGAGAAAACAGCTGTCTTCAAATTATTTGTCAACAGTTTGTTCCTTAAAGCTCCAAATAAAACGCACTGAAAACAACAGCAAAACTTGTTTTCAGCGCTACTAAGTTCGTAAACTGACCTCGAACAAAATCTAACCAACGCCTATTTCCCCGAGCATTTCGGAGCTTTAAAATCCCCCTAACCATCGTTAGACTGCTCCGACTTGTCTTTTTCAATGTTTTTTCTCGAAACGGGACTTGATAAACGGGAAAGGTTCCTTTCCTGGACATCTCGTTTTAACTGTGAGGTGAGCAATTGGATGGGGTTTTCTGGACAGTTGGCCGAGTGGGTTAGGGGGGCCTCGACCGGGGACCGGGGTGGTCGGGGTGCGACATAGAGCGTGTGACGTCTCGTCACGGGAAATTGAAAGCGACCGCGTTCCCTCGGGCATCCTTTACGCTGATGTCGCGTGCTCTTCTTATTCATTTTCACCCTGAGCAAGTCACTGACTCCAGCTCACTCCAGTTCTCGTCCGCATTAAGTTCCTTCACTCGTGAAAGATTCGAGCACAGCGTTGCACACAGAGGAAGTTACGGAAACGGAAGAGACGACGACGGCTAATAGGGGGAAGAAAAAGAAAGAGAGGAAGGAGAGAATTCATAATTATAAGGAGAAGGAAAGAATAAAATGAGGAGGTTGAAGAAGGAAAGCAATTAGAAGAATGAGAAATATAAGAAGAAAAATTATGATTAAAATAAGAAGAAGAATAAGAAGAATAAGGAATGTTAAAAGAAGAAGAATAAGGAAAACATGAAGAAAAAGAATGAGAAACGCATTGCACACAGAGGAAGTTACGGAAACGGAAGGGACGACGGTGGCTAATAGGAGGAAGAAAAAGAAAAAGAGGAAGGAGAAAATTAATGATTGTAAGAAGAAGGAAATAATACAATGAGGAGGAAGAAGAAGGAAAACAATTAGAAGAATGAGAAAAATAAGAAGAAGAATTCTGATTAAAATAAGGAGAAGAAGAAGAATAAGGAAAATATGAAGAAAAAGAATGAGGAAAAGAAGAGGAAATGGAGGAAGAGGGAAACCTAAACCGAAATATTTGAAAATAGTTGAAAGATGAATTCGGAAAAAGATGATAATGATTCAGAAACACATAGTAGTTTTTGTCCCATGTGGCTCATAAATTGATGACAAAATTGTTGATTAAATAAGGAGAAGGACACAAATAAGAGAAAGAAAAATAAGGCGAAGGGAAAGGAAGTGGAGAAGAAGGAGACGACAAAGAAGAAAATATATAGAAGAACTTGAAGCAAATGTATAAGAAATAACTTAACTAAACGCAGCTATAATGGGTTTCTCCGTTTTTTTTCTTTAAAAAAAAAAAAAAAAAAAAAAAAAAAAAACCATCCCCTTGCACGAGAAGGTGTTGGCATCCTCATTAGAACACCTGACATTACAAATTATTGAAAAAGATGTCAACGTTTTTTGATCTTTGAATTCAAGTTTCCTGCTCATTGAGAAAAACTATACTCTACTTGAGTTGGATCGCTGCTCACTAAAAGTTACTGTTGCCTTTGAGCTGTGAAAATATGGGAACCTCAATCTCGACGCTTCGGCTCAGTAATTGTAGCCCGTTGTTTAGACTTTGAACTACGTAGTACGGAGAGGGATCGCTTCGGTATTATAAAACTTGCGAAAATCGTCGAGATGTGCGATTTGATTCACGTGAAATTTTCTTGTGAGCGGGAAATTTAAATTTGTTGTAAACGCGGTGCTGGATAAAAACGCCAGTATCTTGGATACACGTTAATTGCAGTACTGATCATTGCTCAAATCGAATTCTACGTGGAATTCGGAGGAAAAAACATCGATCACCATTAAAATTTTTAGATTTGCACCGTGTCTAGTGCCCCATTCGTTCGGACCAATCTGACAACTGTATGGAACAGCCTCCGCATTGAGAGTATTTTTGGAGCTGTCCTCTTTTTTGCCAGAAATTCTGTTAACGGTGAATAAAAAATACATATGCCCGAAGCCCGGGAAGACAATTGGTTTCTTCGCCGTCCCTTGAGTGCCCTGGGGATGCTCGGAACGGAGGGAGAGAGGGATGGAGCATAGTTCTTGAATAAGCGGCGAATGTCGAACACTCCATAGGCCCTGTCCGACGTAGCTCTCTCCTCAGTTTTCGTTCCTGAAGCACATTTAAAATGGACGTCGGAGCGTGGCGTGGGCCGAAGCAAGCATAACACTCGTTGGGGTGCGCTCCCAAACTTTCATGCACTCTGCCAAATTGGCCAGAGTGAAATTACCACCTTTTGTTACTGCGTATACGAAGCTAATGAACTCTCACCTCTCTCGAAACGATGGTTAGATTTAAAAGGAGAGGTGCCGCAATTGGACGTATTTCTATCAAACAGATTTATGTGCAGGTGAGGAATATGGGGTGTGTGTGCTCGTCAGTTCTCTGGCCGTTAGAGTGAATGAGAACCATAAAGCGCCAGTGACGTCAACGGAGATGGATGCCGTCGTGCAGCTCCTCGTAGTAGTCATTAACTCATGAGCCCTGTTCACAACGCTCTCGTGCCATGCCCACGGCTCATATATCCCGCATTCAATTCGCACATAGTTCTCTTTGCTGAATTTAAAATCCCTCTTTTCCGATTCTTCAAAAGGAATCACGCCCACTTTTACATTGCTTCCCATGCAACTTTCTAGAACACATCCCATATTTATCACCTGCACATAGGCCTGTTTGGTAGAAATACGTCCAGATAATGCCTGAATGAGGCGCGAAGCACTATGGAAAAGTGGACCGCGAAGCAGTTAGGGGGCGCGTCCCTAGTTATTGGATATTTTCGTTGTCATTTTCTCAATACTTATCAAGAAAGTAGCGATATCTAGGCTTAAATGCCGTCATAGCTCAGCGCGCCTTCAATTGCTCGGGTACGCAAGAATACCTCCGCCGAGTTAAAATAGTTACCGCCTCGCGCCTTGCGCTGACTCAGAATTGGACATATTTCTTTTACATTGTTTCTTATGCAGCTTTCTAGAGCACACCCCATATTTCTCACCTGCACATAGTTCTGTTTGATGGAAATACGTCCAATTACTAAATCACTCGAAAGTCTTAATGGGGGGTGCTGAAGTGTTAAATTAAATCGCATGGGGCTACTCATAAAGTACGTAACGCGCCCGGGGGAGATAGATCTGAGTCTGCGTTGAGCGTGCGATAGGGGGAGGGGGTTCACTAGTTCCGGGCCGTTTTACATTACGCTTGACATTGTACTCTTTGGTATAATCTTTGTTCCACCTTCTCCTTCGAATTTTATCGTTAAAAGCTGTTCGGACCGTTTCTTTTATCTTTATTTTTTTCGTTCATTCTTTCTGCTATTTATAATTTTTTTTTCACAAATAACAGAGTAGGGCAAAAACTGAGCTTAAACAGTGATATTTCTGCTCTCGGACAGAACTGTTAAAGAAAACGTAATGCATCTTACGTGGTTTTTTTTTTTTTTTTCAAAAGCTGAAAATCATTCGCTCATGCAAATGTTGAGGTAAGGTATAGGCATTTGGAAGTTTGCTCATGCTTTCATCGTAATCTATGAACAATATGCCATTTTAAACGCCTTGCCTGAGGCGCGAAGTACTATGAAAAAGTGGACCGCGAAGCAGTCAGGGGGCGCGTCCCTAGTTATTGGATATTTTCGTTGTCGTTTGCTCAATACTTATTAAGAAAGTAGCGATATCTAGGCTTAAATGCCGTCATAGCTCAGCGCGCCTTCAATTGCTCGGATATGCAAGAACACTTCCGCCGAGTTAAAATAGTTATCGCCTCGCGCCTTGCGCTGACTCGGAATTAATTGTCCCCAGAATATTCCTTTAAAATCGTCCATAAGGTCGATTTTGCCACTTTTTTAAAATCAGCTCTTCGCTAGAGGGTTTTAAACTATATTTTTTTCAAAAGCTGAAAAGCATTCTCTCATGCAAATGTTGAGGTAAGGTGTAGGCATTTGAAAGTTTGCTCATGCTTTCATCGTAATCTATGAACAATATGCCATTTTAAACGCCCTTTCTTTCCACGATCGCCGCTATTTGCAATTTTCCCATTACTTTCAGGAGCAAAATATAACGGTTATATCTTGCGTGTGAGTGAGTAGTTTATATTTTACTAAAGTAATGTAATAAATCATAGGCTTCCGTGATGTTGCTGCAAGCAGCTGTTACATGCTTTATCTTCGCCGGTCATTTTCAAACGTAAATCAATGCATGCATGCACTGTGATAAACTGCAAACCCTGGGCGCACAGATTTTCAAAGTGTTTTCACTAACGAATGAATCAAGAGGTTACCTATTTTCTTTGAATTTATAATATGAGGATTACTTCCTGTACTTTACACGTGTTGGTAAGAAGCTGTTTGCAGGATGTTTGACGCTCAAAAATACCGTTCAAAATAAAATTAGAGCCTCTTAAGGGTCTCAAAATTTGGGGGAAAAAACTTTTTAAAATCTGTTGGACTTTTTTCCGGCATTCAGATCTTCTTTACACTTTAACTGTTAGTGTATTAAGCACATAGAGCATGCTTGAATTTAATAGGTGACGTTTTTTTCTTTTCCCTCGTCAAAATTGTTCCTCATATTCCGTCCTCATGCTATCATTTCAGGTGACTCGAATATAATTTGTCGGCTATGCATAGAGGTTTTAGAAAAACTTATGTAGTTCTATTGAGGAAAGGAATACATTATGATGCGACGCGATTATTTGATACACATTAGTTTCACCATAATTATCAGGTATTCAAATTTGAGTAATTATTAATATTGCGGTCGGTGGACATGGCGTCATTGCACTGTATAACCAATTTTTGAGTACGAAATTTTAATTACAGGTCATGCGATGCAATTTTCCGCGGAAACTTATCACGGATTCTGCGAACGGAGAGGATAAAATTAATCTAGGATATATTGTGGTTTGTGGCAATGTAGTTTTATCTATCTCGCGCACAGAGGCTCAAAATCAGGATGGTTTAAAATCTGAGCTTCCTCTCGATTAAAAGTTTCCCTCGAAGCGTAAGCATATTCAAAACGTGCTTCGTTAATCTTGTTTTCACGTTGAATCGTTAAGTGTAGCTACCATCGTTGCGGAATAGACAAATATTCGAGGGTTTCAAGTATTCATTCAATCGCTAGCTGCTACTCTCAGAAACTTCACAACGCTCCTGACAGATTAAACAAAAGTTCACCAACAGATTATTTTGCAAAACTGCGACAGTGCGTTCCGAGACACGCCCCAAGCGGTAGGTCATTAAACTATTAAAGTGGCTTTCCCGAGCCAAAAGAGGAGAAATAGGGTTAAGAATGGAGAGTGAGTTGATATGAAATCTGAAGAGGTACAGCCGGGAAGGGGAAAACTGCCAAGAGTTGCTGATATCCGAAAAAATAACGCAACAAAAGATTATTTGTTAAATTTTGGAGCAAAAAAATTAAGATATATAACAAGGTGGAGAAATGGTGCTGGATCCACATCATTTCGCGGGGAAACGAAGCCAAGAAATACCAAAAATTAAAATTAGAGTCAAAAATAAATTTTTAGAACTCTAATGCGCACCAGTATGAAACTGAGCCACCTTGTACACCTTGTTACATACAGTTTCGGGCCACTTTTTAGTGTTTAATTTTTTCATTAAGATATATACTTTAATGATTCCAAATGCCTACTTAAGGAAATGCCATTCATCTCGAAATTTGCAACACTTCGCAAAATTTCATAATCCGACTTAATTTATCGAGTCATTTGAGTAAATGCTTGATTTTAGCCTTCAACAGCTACACCACTTTATGCGGTGTAAACGGCAGTTGTCCTCCTTGTTTTTGGACAAGAATTTCAGTCGTCTTTTCTTTTTGACTCTTGGGTTGAAATCTTCATTTGTTAAGAGCGTTTGTTCCATCTGATAGCTAAACCTTTGCGAGTGTCATGTTTCATGATGTTGGATGCGGAGATTTCATTACATTCTTTTCCTAAAATACCTCGGCCAGATTTTTTCTTTTATCTTTGTTTTTTATGCGTTGACCCAATTCTCCGGTCACGAGACAAAAAGATGGCTAGAGTGAGAAGAACTCAGGGTATTACCGCTTGCGAAAAACCCGCCTTCGTTTTGACGTACTTATTCTAAAAGGAATCATATGGAAACGAATTAAATCAAAAGAAACTATGTCGAACGAAAATCTTATGCACACAGTCCCTTTTGATGTTTACTCGGTTTCACTTAGTTCTTTTTAGAATAAATATGTTCATTTCGTCCTACTTCTCCAGTTCTCACGCCCTATTATTTTAATTGTTTCCTCCGCGCTGCTCACTTACCGTCATAAATGGTATAAAGCGAAGGCGGCCGAATGTAAAATGGGGTATAATGAAAAAGGTAATTTTGCACTCCCGCGCGGCGGGGGAGGGGGATGGAGGATGTCACGCAAATCTCCGAAGTTTGGAGATGAATATTCAACGGGCCAATTAAATGAATGTAAATCAACTTCCCTGACAAAGTGCATATTTTTAGTCACCGTCAGATTCGCTCCTACCTGGGCGCGATCCGTGTTATTAATTTCAGCCTGCCTCCCGTGCAATTCAAAAGCCGGGCGTGTGTGCTTTAAAACAACTTATGTCAACCTTTCATTGTATTCATTTTAGAATAATATTTTAAAGCGGGATTATTTCTGAATAACTTTATCTTGGTTCATCTGCATGTATAAATAGACTCGCGGATGACATTTCCTTTTCCCCATAAAATCGGCTCTATGTATTTGTTCTGAAAAGAACTATGTAGAAATGAACTAAATTAAACGGAACTATGGAGCATGAAGCATGCCAATTCTACGCACGTAATTCCTTCTGAGTCAATTCACTGTCACTTGATTTCTTTTTAGCGTAAATAATCTAATTGTGGTGAAAATCATTGTGGATTTGTCCCGAATGAAAATAAATGAACTTTCAAATGTGTAATACCTTTTTCAGTAAATGCTTACGCTTTTGTCAACAGTAATAAATTAATTTTGTTCCGGAATATTTTTTGAAAGTACAGTCAGAGTTAATTTTTCTTTTTCCCTCATATTTTACAAGTATGAATAAAGTTAGGTGACCTCTACCTTTTAATATCAAAGCAAAGTTATTTTTTAAATAATTGGCACGGAAAACAACTTACATTTTGATAAGAGATTAAAATTGACGAATTTCTAACATTTTTTCAATTCACCGATGATATAAATAAAATTCAACACGAGTGATTTTTATTTATGTAAAAATAATTCGTTTTGAATTTTTTGATCGTTCAATAGGTAAGGCCAACAAAAGCTGTAATTATTTGATAGCTCAAAAATATTTTTTGGGTATGAAATTATTCGGCATCTATAATCAAAGTAATTAACTCTTTTTGGTGAAATCTAAACCAAAAAATGTAAAAACTCGGCGAATACATTTGAGTTACAATGGACGGTAAGTCAACTGCTGTTTCGGCGATGTCTATTGAACGCATGACGATATAATGTCACACTTAAGGTTTGAACACTGACATCCCGGAACGCCTTCATTTTTCCGGGTATGCACAAATCGCTCCGCAGAGATCGAATAGTTATCGACTTGCGCCTTACGTTGGCGGGCAGTGCTTTAAGACTTTGCACGTTTGGAATTACTTACGGAAATGATTCGTGTAGGTCATTCTTAACTTCTGTTGGATAATCCGTTAATGTGCTACTTACCAAGAGTTGTTATGGGTGCATCTTGGTCAAAGCTGTAATTGTCACCACCCATGAAAATATAGTCGGTCATGATTACGCCGTACGTAGCGTTTTTGTCCAAAGGTAAATATTTGGGCACCATGCAGTGTCCGCAACGGACTCTTGCTTCCACCACTCGTGAATTCGGTGGTTTAGACATATCATACGTGACATGAATACCTAGGAAAACATAAGAAAGATTCAGCTGTTTATTTTCTGATAAAAGTACGGGGAAAACTTTTTGCACGTTGAAAAAATCTGGGAGAATTTACTTTGCCTATTTTCAAGCAATCTAATACAAGCAAACCGCATTTTCTCGAGATCTGATTGGGGTTTCTGCAGTTTTCATCCCCAATTAGCTCTGCAGATTTGTTTCTCTCCCCTTTCAGTTGGATGCCCCGTTGCCCCTCTCCATCTCTACTATACAATCAGCCCGCAGCAACCGTTGTTCGAGACCATCAAACTCGGGTCGCCCAACCGAGAATCGAACCCGTGACCTCCCGATTATGGAGCCAGCGCTGTAACCTGACTACAAATTACTGTTTTACGCCCTATAAAACTGAATTATTTGAATTAAAAAAAAACAAACATGGATTACCAGAGACTTGCAGAAATGCACTTTTTGAATGTTTGTTGGAACACGATGCATCAAGTGGAGCAACAGAGAATTCTAACGTTTTGAGCAAGTGAGCACCCGTAATGGTTGTTTTGATTAATTTGTTTTTGAATGGCATCACAGTCAGCACATCGCCGTACGTAATATTGCCTAGGGAACAAGAAACGCCATACAATTAGATTAAGTAAAAACATGAGTGAATATGAAATAAGTGAATAAATTGAACATTTCAGAAAAGAACAGGTAAATAAGATGATGCAAAGGTCACTAAATCATCACGGAGATGAGGGGTATAAAATATGAGGGAAAGAGAAAAATTACAAATCTTACTGATAATTTTATGTCCCTTACCGGGCAGTGGCCATTCGTACTAACCACCCTCTTTATATAGTAATTTCTTCCAAGCCATTGCAAAATATCCATAAAACAATTTGCATAGGCTCAATAGTCGCATCTAAACCCAAAAATACTAATATCTAAAAAAAAAAAAATCATTTTCCCCAGAGCGCCCCTGAAGGAGTTGACAACCATTTGGGGGGCTTGGAAGACAAGGCGCATAAGTGCAGATTTTGCTATTTTGAGAAATACGCGTGCCAAGTCTCGAAAATACATGGATCCTCATGGCAGAAAGATTGTTCAAACTGACTTTTAAAATTGGAATTTGGGAGCAAATTTCCCAAAAAATATGCATTCACACTTGTTTTACCTGAAATCATTAATAACTCAATTTTTTCAAAAACTGCCCTTATGCACCTTGTCCACCTAACCCCTCATGTTATCTGACTCTATCTTATTTTATCGGTGTGGGTTGCGAGCATTACTGACTATCCAAATACGAGAACCTCAAGGAACGGAGTGGTGGGGATCGCTGTTAGAGAATAGTGACTGCGGAAGTTGTGAGGAAGTTTCGTTGGAGAACCGGGCGATTGGTCCGTGAATAAACTTCTACTCAAGTGCAGGTTTAGTGTTGAGGCTGGGAAAGTCAGGGATTACGCGGGCGATCGTAAAAAAAGACCAGGGCCGTGCAACCTTCCCGAGGCCTCCTCAACACTGTCGTCCCGCGGCCTTGTCAAATTTTACGAAGGTGTAATAAACACGGAACGTGTGGAAGAGCGTTGATTCCGTCCGAAAAGAGATGAGAGCGGAATATACAATGAGTCTTCTCTGATTGGCAGCCGCAGGGATAATTGGATAGCATTTTGCAAAAAGGAACTAGTATTGAAATGTTGCTAAGATTGTGCAACTTCTTTTGTCTTGGAGGAAAAACCCGATTATCCATTAATAGTTTCTATTTTACTCGCTAAAAACTGTAAATTTAAGACAAAAATTACCATCTGATTTTCATAGTTTTTCACAATTTCCGCAATTTTATCGCAAAAGATGAAGTTTCACAATCTTAGCATCATTGCAATGCTAGTGGTTGCTTTTTGCAAAATGCAATCCAATTCATTTTAGAGAATACCCTTAGTGGCAACGACAATTAAAGAAACTTCGAAAATACTCTTAAATTTTAAGGCGACAACTCTTCAAAAACTGTTAAAACCTTTAAATAAAATGTCCGAACAGTAAAATTTAAGTCTTAAAAGTGATAAAAATCTCTCAAAATATCAAATGTAGTTTTTCAACGCTAAAAACGTTTGGAAAAAAAAATGTCAAAAAAACTACAGTGATATTTTAATATTATTTTTTTTTTTTTTTTTTTTTTTTTTTTTTTTTTTTTTTTACACTTTTTCCCTTAAACTTTACAAAACTCTTTTACCACTTTTACGTACGATATGCTGCTCACCACGAGCACACATCATCTTTCTCATACGTCTCCGGTTTCGTTTAGTAGAAATACGTCCAATTACGATGCCACCTTGAGTGAAAATAAATGTTTTCCGTCGAAAGAAGAAGACAGAATACGTCATTCTGCAGCGACCTGGAAGTTGCGCTCGGTTTGTGTGGGTTATTGCGTGACAGTCACAACAACCTGTTGAGAGTTTTCCGCAGTTACCTACGCACCACTTTATTTCACCGGTTTATTTCTCGCTCCTTTATTTCCACCCTATTTTCTTCCTTACTGAATAGTTTGATGACTCTCCCTACCACCAGCGCGCATCCTCTTTTTTCTTCGAGTCTTATTTTATTCATTTATTTCAACGCCTTTCAACCGCGAGACAATTTTTAAAAGGAGCATTAATAACTTCACTTCAACCAGCCGCATAATTCTACAGAGATCCGTCGATATTCTGTTCAGGAAAAGTGCGAATAGAAATCCAAGAAAAAATGATCATTTCAATCGATCAAAAATTCATAATTACAATCGATTTATCGTTTGGAAAACAAGTTATCTGCCTTGAGGAACATCCAAACTTGTGCAAACTAAACCATGTAAGCTCTCAAATGATCGCCATGAGCAACGGTGTAATACTTTGCATGCAAAGGCGTGGCGTGCTTTACGATATATCCATTGATACGCCACTCAAACCTATGAAAAAAGATCGATTATCAAAGTGTTCGCAGCAAACACCTTAGTAAATGCCGTCATAGCTCAGCGCGCCTTCAATTGCTCGGGTATGCAAGAACACCTCCGCCGAGTTAAAATAGTTATCGCCTCGCGCCTTGCGCTGACTCGGAATTGATTGTCCCCAGAATATTCCCTTAAAATCGTTCATAAGGTCAATTTTGCCACTTTTTTAAAATCATCTCTTCGCTAGAGGGTTTTAAACTATATTCTTTTCCTAATATTACAGGGGGGAACTGAATTCTTTTCTGATTTTTTTTCAGAGCTGACACAGAGTAATTTTAACATCCGTTTATACAAAATCTTTCGCAGCCTTTACATACACCCGGAAGGATGATTTGAACGTGAGCACCCAATGTCAATGACAGAATAGTTTTTTTTTTTTAAGTAGATGATTACCAGAAGAGTAGAATCCATCAATTGTGGCACGCACAGAGCCGGCTTGACAGAAACTGATGGGGGCATCCGTCCAGTGCTCAGGTGGTATCAATTGTCGGTACTTTGTTGCGTACTGAAAACAAAATGAAGCGTAAATTACAACGATATTGGTTAATGAGATAGACATTTAAAATAAATATCAAACTGTGAACTCAATATATTAGATTACATTTTATTTCAATTCTCTGAGATCGATTACGTCTTTAAAAAACATGAACATTTTAAAGTTTATTAGAGCTTATAATCTCGCATGTAACATATAGCTATGTAACAAATTATTCAGCGCAAATAGGAATGAAATAAGTGGCATGGAATCTATTTTCACGGTTTTCAGGTCATCTGAAAAGCGGGACCGTACTTGAGTCGATAAGAGGCGAATGAAAGGATGGTTAGATAGATGCGCGTTTATGAAATGGGTGCAGGGAAAAGGATGGGCGGGTGGTATAACTGCAAGGGGATTTTCGATTTAAGTTATGGAATAAAATTGTTCCAAGGGTGCTGGGCACTGAGCCGCCACTTATCGTGCAGTTTTTCACTGAGGCCCATTAAATTATTGGTCATGGTTCGAATCCTAGGTTCTAGGCACAGTTGCTACTTTTAAAGAGGGATATCTTGCAATAGTCCAGTCATTCTAGCCAAAAAAAGGGCCTAACCTCGGACAAATTAGCACAAACTTCTCTTGTGTTTTAAAGCGCTCCAAAACATGTCTAGAGCCCCCCAAAAAAAGTTTACCATTAGCCCCCCTCGGGAACACAGTCAAAATTGCGTATAACAAAATGGCGGCCGTCTGAAATTACGTATAAATTGATTCTTGACTTCGTCAGCGTTTTCCCGATTTTGCGTAATTCTAGTGCATCCAGTGAAAAAAATCATTCTTGTCGTTTTTTTAGAGGATAAAATTTTGCTTACAAATATATATTAGTTTTTTTAATTTCGACTTGTTGGTGCCGAGCTACGAGGTCCGACACCGAAAAAAAAGGCTAGAATTTTCTTGAAATTTCAAGTTTGGTTTGTAACTTTTAAAATACAGCTTCGGCAGAATTTTTTCTCTCAAAACTGTTGGCACCAATGGAAAGAGCATGAAATTTTCTTTTCAAAACACATATTACATCAAAATTTAACTGAAGGTATAAGACCTTTATAGGGCCTTTATGGAATGGTGTCAAATTTGACATTTTTTACTTTGTGTAAATTTTGGCTTGAATTTCGATTAGTGTGACCCTTTTTCACGAATATTCGACTATTTTTGAAATAAATTTTGTTATTAATTTAGTCATGGTACATAGTAAGGGGAGAAGCACCTTAGAGGGATGGTCGACCGGGGGGGGGGGGGGGGGCATACCTGATCCGTTTACTGTTTGGCCTATCGCAGCTAAAGATTCTAAGAAAAAAACTGTAAAACACCTAGTTGTCGGCAGATTTTCATGAAATTTGGTGTACCCCGGTATATCGATCTAGGAAATTCGAATTTGACGTTACTTTCAGTCTGAATCAAAATTCAAGATGGCGGAAAAAAGATGGCGGCAATAATTTGTTAGATACCTGTTTATCGACTGATTTGCATGAAACTTGGTATAACCCTGTATTTAGCCCTAGAGAATTTGAATTTGATGTCGAATTTAACCGGAATTGAAATCAAAGGTGGTGGGAAGAAGGTGGTGGCCATAATTTTTTAAAATTAAAGATGGCGGGTACAATTTGAAAACTACCTATTTATCGGCAGATTTTCATGAAACTCGGTGTATCCTGGTATTTTGATCTGGTAAATTCGAATTTGACGTTACTTTCAGTCTGAATCAAAATTCAAGATAGTGGAAAAAAGATGGCGGCCTTAATTTTTAAAATATCTGTTTATCGGCTGATTTTCATGACATTGAATATTACCTAGTATTTTGACCAAAGTTTGTCGGTTTTGGTTTGAAAACTTATAATATAAGGTAATAAGACAGGGTAAAAAAGTAATTGAGGGGCTCGGAGGACAAGGCACATAAGTGCAGATTTCGAAAAAAATGACACATTAGTGGTTCCAACTAATTCTAGGTTTAAAATAAAGTCTGTGAAAAATTCACCGGAAGCATCCAATGCTTAAGCATCAAAATGTGAGTTTGAACTCTCTTTCTGCCATAAGGCTGTGTATAATAGTTAGCAACTTTAAACATGTTTTTCTCGAAATAGCTCGACGAGGTGCACTTATGCACCTCGTCCTCCAAGCTGTTTAATTGAGAGTATAAGTGTTAAAACGTAATTTTTTCAGTATCGTCGAATATTTAATTGACACAGATTAAGAAATACAAAGCCGAGTAATGAAATAAAATATGTACTAATTTTTTACTCGGTCTATTGAAAGCTAAATAATATTAAATAATGTGCGAAATGATGTCGCATATTCGGCTGACAAGATGCCGAGGGCAGTAAAATTTTAATGTTTTTATTATTTTCCTTCTTATTTACTTAGATTTCACCATTTCACACGAGCCTGCGGTACGTCACGTAAAGCATAGGTGCATACCCCTCTCCCCTGTTGACAACCCCGCCCCCCGCTGACATCTGTACTTTCGTTATAATCCTTGTTCGCGCTTACGCTAGAGTTGGCCGCCCAAAAGTTCCAAACCTTCAACGGTGTGTTGAATTTATCATAATAATTATTAGTTTTACTATTGATTCCTCCGACGCAAAAAGACCCGCTCCCCGAGCTGCCGCCATTACACAGCCCAATCCCTCACGTAAAGCGCTTCGCGGCGGCGGCTGTGCTCGCATTGTAACTTCCCTCATATGTGAGATGTCCCATTCCGCAATATTTTTAAAAACCCTTAAATGTACAGATTTCGCCAAGCTCTGTCCTATTCGTTTATTTTTACGTGATTGTATGCATAAATACGATGTTTGTCTTCACTTTGTATGCGTGAATCTGTTACTTCCGTACTGGCGGTCATAATATATCCATTTGCGCTCTTTGTAGAAAGCAGGGAGGAGGAGGTGGGTCAGTTTCCCCTCCTATTATTTTTTTTATATTACGTTAATTAATTTTTGCTCTCCAGAAATTATTTAAATAACTTCTCACGATTGATGGAATATTTGCTGTATTGATATGACCTTTTGAGGGATGGTGTTTTGCATAGAAACTCAACTTTCTGTAAATATTGCCATTTTTTACAATTTTAAATAAAGCCGTGTCAAACCCAAAAATTATGGAAATTTTTGAAACAAGGTACCCTATCTTATTGTAAATTTTATGTACTTTCACGTGGTTATAGTGGTTTTTTGATCAAACACTTTTAAAATGCTTAAAAATTAGGAAAATGGAGCTAAAAACGGACTTTTTTCAGAAAAGTGTCATTTTTGATCCCAGAAGAAATTATCCTACCGGCAAATATAATTACTTAAAAGGATGTTGAACATACTTTTCTAGACCAAAATTTAACGTACTTTTCAGTTACATCATTCACTTTAACTTTAAAGCTCATTTTAAAGCAATAAAATCGCAAAAATAACAAAAAAGTTAAATTTCATCATTTTTTTCTTAACTTTTTTTAAACCAAAATTCAGTGCTAAGACCCCTCAAAAAGGTTTTACGGCAAGTTTTAATAGCCCTAGATTATGGGAAATTTCATGAACTTTTCATTTCGCACCTTGTTTTTTTTCTTAAACGCCTTTTAACACGTAAAAAATAAGAAAAACCGCGGGAAAATTTTTTTCGGACAAATTGCAATTTTTTTCAACATTGCCTCCGCATTTTCACGAGAGACGCCAAAAATACAAATGAAGGTATATTTCTTACACAAAATTTTACTAGCTTTTCGATGATTACCATGGTTTGATTGAAAAAATTGTTTGCAGCCATGAAAAACCACAAAAACATGAGACAAAGCCTTGTTATTGAACAATTTGTAAATTTTTAACGTCTCAAAAATTGGCTTCTAAGTACACTTAAATACCTTCAAAAATTTATTCATTAACATTTTTTTAACTTTTATGTGCTATTACATTGGTACCATAAAATTTACTTCAAACAAAAATGACTAAACTTGAAAATTTTGGGTATATGTTAAGAAAAAGGTTCTAAACAGAGCAGCCGGGTTTTCCAATAGACAACTTTAACGCCTTATCTAACTCTCTTTAAAAAATTCGAAACAGTAATTTCAGGTATGCAATTTTTTGGAAATTTTATGCTCTAAACAATTATTACCATCGTTGAATCGTATCGTTAGTTTCCAGCTGTCAAAAAGTCGAAAATCGTTGAAATTCTGCAATTTCTAGAGAAATCATTTTTTAGCGTAATTCCCTTAAATACGCTTTTCAGGTACATGTTGTAAAATTTAAAGGAAAACCAGTGTGTTATTTGTCTTGCAAATTTTATAACCTTTCAAAAAAGTATATATAAGTTGTACTTTTGTTGAAAAATAATTGATCGAAAGCGCTGGAAACGGAAAAAAACAGCTGAATTTGTTGTTAAATATTGACTTCATGCTTTTGAATGATTCGTCTCACAATGAGGTCATAAAAGATGAAAAGGTAAAATGAATAGGTATACTTATGTAAAATTTAGCGTACTTTTCAGTGGTGTCGTTGTTTTTAACCTTTAATTAATTATTTTGACCTAAAAATGGTCAAGAACGCGAAAAATCGTGAATTATCAGCAGATTTTGCCGGTTGTTGTTTTTAAATAGTAAAATTCGGAAAGAAAAAAAATAATAAAAGCCTAAGTTTTGTATATGATTCTTAATCAAAATTTTATGATCTTTAAATCTGATCTCTTGCAATTTTTTTGTTTAACGCATTATTTGTGAGTTATAAATGAAAATCCGTATGCACGTCCTCTTTGAAAATCGCCGCAAGCCGCCATTTTGAAAAACTGCGATTTGACCACTTTCCCGGTGGAATTTTTTGGTAAACTTTTTTTTCTGTCTTATTGGGTACCTAGAGACCCTATATACCAAAGGAAAAGTTTGTGCTAATTTGTCCGAGGTAAAAAGCTAGAATGACTGGACTACAAGGAAAAAATTGTTCATAGTAATCGACGATTTTTATACTCTTTTTACATTTAGGGTTTTAAACGGAGTTCCAGACTAAAGTTTACTTGCCCGGAATACCTTGTGAGAAGTACAGACGCACATGTCTTTCCTTACCGGAAGACAGTTTAGAGTCAGATACGAAAATGCGACTTCAGGTTTCAGACAACTCCGAGCGGGAGTTCCACAGGGCTCCTGTCTTTCCCCTCTTCTATACTCTCTCTTACAACAGACATCCCACAGTCTGGGAGGAGGGGGAAACTGGGAGTTTATGCCGACGATACTCTCGTGCTAACCTCGTCCAAGAGTTATAGAGAGGCACGTCATACAGCTCAACAACATTTGAATAAAATAAATAAATGGACAATGAGAGACAAAACAAAATTGAATGCCTCAAAATCAGTTGAAGTAATTTTTACTAATCGTCCATATACCCACATCCCGCTCTCTCTAGGAGAAGATAAAATTCCAAACGACAATGTCGCCAAATATCTTGGACTTCACCTGGATTCCAGGCTCAGGTGGGGCAACCATATTAAAAAGAAGGTAGCACAATTGCGACTGAAATTTTCCAATATGCAGTGGCGGACGTAAGTCACGGTTATCTCTAAATATCAAGTTGCTCCTCTACAAATCAATGTTGAGGCCTGTTTGGAGTTACGGTTGCCAATTGAGGAGGGTTCCGGAAAAAGGGCCCATACCGAAAAATCGCGTTGTGAGAAAAACGTCATTGAAGTTTTCATTACTGTGTTTTGACCGCGAAGAGACGTCAAAATTCAAAATGAATGTTTCATACAAGGATTCATACATCCTAGAATGAAATCAGAGATTGGCAAAAGTTGCAAATCATAATTGGACTGCGAGAGGAATTTTTAAAAAAATTCGATTATGGGCCCTTTTTCCGGAGATCCACTGATGGTAATCGGTTCTTGTGACTAAACTAGTTAAAAGCACAATTGAAACAAAAAGAAAAAGTATTATCTCTTCTAAATAACATAAAATAAATAAATGACATCTTTGGTGGTCTGAAAACTGAAGCACTTTCCACCACAACATTCTGTCATTGACTTGAAAATTTTCCCCGAGACGGTTTTACCGGATAAAGTTTGGTAGACGTGACCATGCAGTCTTTTTAATTTGGCAGATGCCTTTACTCTGTTTGTTTTTTACCTGTTACCTGTGTTTACCTGTTTATTTTTTTACTTTTATGACGCTTTAATCTATCATTATTTACAATGTTACTACCACTCTCGGACATTGCGAAAATATCATCAACGAATATAGACGAACAACACGAACTAACTTCGCGAAAAAGAAAGAGAAATCCTCTGACACACACTAATATTATTAATATTATTCTGCGTGTTATTATTTGTAGGTGCCACTGTTGACATCTTGATTAACACGGAAATCTGCATTTACTGATTGCAGCTAGTGATCAGTGCATTCGATGTACAAAGAGGGGCTGTTATCAGTCGGATCGCTATCTGCTGGCCGGGGCCGCTCGGGTCTCGCGTCATCTTCTAGATCACGATGATACCCCGCTCATAGAGGTATTCAGTGGAAATCCCACGCCCGGAAAAATGGTCGTGTGGCTTTAAAAATTGGCAAATCGATACGAAACTTTAGGCACATATACTTTAGGGTACGGGCAATCCATTAATGCGTTCTCCGGAAAAAGGGCCCATACGCCCATGGGCCTTTTTTCCGGAACCCTCCTCAATTGTGGTGTTGTGCAGCCAAGTCAAATTTAGATAAAATAGAAATCATGCAAATGAAGATTTTAAGAAGTATAGCTAAAGCAAGATGGTATGAGAGGAATGTAGATATTCGCACGGACCTCAACATTGATTCAGTGGAGGACTACATCACCAAGATGTACACTGCGTATGAATTTCGACTACACCGGCACCCCAACCCTGAAGCTCTTGAGCTCTTGGAATGGGACCGATGTGGTCGAAGATTAAAACGTCGCAAGCCCTATGAGCTTGGAATCCAGGGCTTTTCAAAATTTCCCTAAATAGTTAAACCACACATGCCTCTCTACGCTCTCAAGACGTGATCAGGGGCTTTTTCGGGCTTTGACCGAGTCCGGTCGCCCAATTTTCCACACAGATAAATCAAAAAGACCTTTTTACTTTGAAGTAAACTTGTCTTTATTCTTTCTCCTTAATATTGTAAAGGTAGTACTTTTTATAAAATGTGTTTAGAAGTAGTTTAATCTTATTTAGACAGTTAAGAAAAGCTTTTAAAAGACTTTCTATGAAGTCTAAAAGTGTATTTTGTACAAAATCTCTTATGTGCAAATAAAAAAAAAAAAAAAAAAAAAAAAAAAAAAAAAACAGACGCACATGAACATACACATGCACGGAACTCACGCACACTGTGAGGAGCTTACGGGAACGTTCGCTAGAATGTTTTCGGGAACTTTACCGCTCCTGTTACCGGCACTGAATCACCCGAGAAAAATTGACCCTAGTTGCGGCATAAATACGCGCAAATAAAATATTTTCGCTGCTTTGCGTACATGCATCTTTCTATCAACCTCTTTCCATCATCTCTTGGTCTAACATGTACCGAATTGTTGGAGATTCTTAATTATATACTATGACCTTTTTTTACTTTTTCTGAAAATTTTTTCTGTGTAATTTAATGGTTATCTTTTCGATGGATTCTTTTGTATTTACTTGATTCGGATTTCTGGTTGAAAAACCTGTCTGGTAGAATTTTTGTTTTTTTGACACGCATTAAATCACCGGCTAAACCTTGAAGTGCCAATTTCCGTTTGAGAGCTGATCTCTTTTGTACATTCACGAATGTTTTTCTCAACAGGCATTTTCTATCTTAGGAGGCTTAAATATCATTTTGTAAATTTTTAATTACACGTACACAATATTTGATTCATTTTCGGAAACATCTTCTTTCCGAGGGATTGAAATATTTCCACCGTTGTTCATGATGAAACGCAGTACCTCCGTTTAGCCTCGGGTCTTTTTTCACCGACCCGTTCGTATCTTTCCATGAATCTCTGCATATGCATGTAAACTCCAGTTCGAACCCGCAGCAGGATAACCCGATATAAATAGCAATAGGCGTTTCAGTGGTGCCATTCTGTCTTGTTTCTTTGGATTTGTTTAAATTTATTTTTTCAAATTTGGTCCGTGAATTCTTGGTTTCGTGGCAGCAGAGTTGCGATTTCAAAATTCAAAGAAAATGACAAGCAGCCAAAAACATGGAATTAATCGATGCGCTACATCTTATGTCGACCTGACACAAAATATGGCTCAAATCACGTTTAAGATCACAGGATGGTAAAAATGGGTGGTTCCGCACTAATCTGTGGGGAAACAAGGCCAAAAAATTTTATTTGATTGAAAAATTTGAGCTCTATTGAGTATTGGCGCAAGAGGAAATTGAGAGGAATTGGATGGTGTGTTTTATTTTTGAAGGGGATTTGAATCGTAGCTTCATTTTTTTAATTAGGTATCGAGCTTTTTGTGTTGAATCTGGCAACGTTGGGTCGGCGGAGTCCCTGCGGGGAAATCATATCCGCTTATGAGCAACGCTGACCGGTCCTGCGGAGCAACCCGCTCCGGGGAAACGAGTATGCGAGTATCCGAGTTAAATTTAACTTTCCAATAATGTATCAGCGCCTCTGCACGCCATTGCGAAACCCGGCTGGAGATGGGAAATAATACCCACTTGTTCCTTGTTCGGGGTTGTAAGGCCCGAGATTTTAAAACTTACCGCGATCGCACCCACGCACAGTGGATCGAGTCAATCAAAGAGATCGGACGTACAATTATTGACTAGAACCGCAAATTTTTTCGTTTATTTCGTCACATTCTAAATTTTAAGGGGTGCCTACGATAGAAAATTTTACGAGGAAACCAATGGAACCACTTTTAGAACCTTAACATTTTGTATAAACGTAGTTAAAATTTCCAAATTTCGTCCGAACTCTCCGATTGACTCGATCCACTGTGCGGCTGTTTCAAAATGGAGCGTGTTGAGGAGCCCGGGCCCTCGTTAAACGAATTTCCGCGAATTCACCCTCGTATATCAGTGGAAATTCCATTCAACCTACTCCCGCCCTAAGTTGACGCTTTTAGCTCTTCACATACTGCCATTTATTTCTCCCGACCGAGTTCAATGAAACGCGGATTGCAAAACGATAGGAGGTCCTGCATTCTATCTGTTATAAATATTGAGTTATTATAATAGCCCGAATCGAGAATTTTCCATGATAACGTGAAATCGAGCTTTAATCGTGATGATCAAGACGATTTATTCCGGAGACCCTGCACTGCTATCTCTCATTGAGTGTGGAAGTTATATGTTCCCGCGCGAAATGGTGTGGATCCAGCACCATTTCTCCACCCTGTTATGTTCGTAAGTTAACCTTATATTCGCCTGAGAATAACTGATGGCCGGAGTGTTGGGCAATTTGTTGTTCCCCGGACGAAGAAACGTAACTCCATTCTAAGGTTGCAAAACTGACTCAAACACTTTAATTTCTTACGAGATCGTAATTGTGAAATTTTTTCTAAAATCTCTCTGATTTTTGCATGAGGATCAGAAGAAAAATCAGTGAAATGTTCAGTTATGGATTCCTAAGATTGTCCAGGTAAAAATGCAATCTGCGAGGGAACATTTCATTGCTTCGTTGCTTATATTTGTTTTCATGAGGAAGCTAGTTAACTAATAGGATTTTAGACATGTGTTAATATTGAGTCTTTAATGGACCTAATTCGATTTTTCTGGTTTTTTGTTATTTAGGAATGCGTTTGTGCAGAGGCAGTAGCTTGGGAATGAAGATTCACTCGACCTAATTTTTCTCAGTTTTTGGTAAGCATAATCATCTTTCTAAAATAATTTCATCGAGAAAACACCGTGTACAGTAAAATTATGAGTTTTCTCTCAGGTTTAAATCACTCAAATATAACAATGAAGTTCGATTCCCGAAGTCCAATATGTAACCCTCAATTTAACCCTAATTTGCTCGCAACCCGCGTCAAATTGGCCCCGGGTTTTCTAAAAACACGTCGCCCCCGGGTTGCATAGGACCCGGGACCGATACATACAAGTTTTAGAAGTAAGTCTACAAATACAACCTAAAACCGAATCGGACCTACATCAAATTGAAAAAAAAAGAAGGGAAAATCGAGTGTCAACACGGTCAGAGATAGGAGAGACATATGCGGGTCTCGTTTTTCAACTTTTCTCCCGGATCACAGCGCGACACCTCACATCGGAGCATAGAGCGGAGCATTGTAACATCGCACCTCGTGCCAGAGCGCCTTCAATTTCTCGGATGCAGCGCGGACATCCATCGGGCACGAATAGTTGTATCGCTGCGCCGTCATCAAGGCGCGTCTTCAGAGCTCTCGCAAGCGCCCGAAAAGACGCACGTCTCAGTGGCGTGGCGTGCTTTGCGATATATCGATTGATCTGCCATTTAAATCTATGGAAAAAGATCGATATACAGGGTGTTCGCAACGAAAACCTTAATAATCGATTCTTCAGCATACCTTCGAATGGGGAAATATCGATAATCGATCATTCACGGCTCGCCACTGGCACGTCTAAAAATCGGTATTTTGGGGAGTCACCGTATCGGGGGATATTTCCGACAACTAATCCCGGAAATCCCAAGCTGCGTCGAATTGATTCGTCGTATTGAATTCATCCATGATATAAATCTTTTAGATTCAAGCAAAAATGTTGGTCCACGCATTGACGGAAAACTCTACCAACTTTTCCCGGTGTATTATCAATGTAAGGTGTGGAATGATTTATTGTTTGGCAAGGTGAAATTTTAGAAAGCGATCTCGAGACACTTGAAAGGTGGTTGCGTGACTCAAGCTCAATATCATCACAAACTGCTACTCTTCACACGCTACGAGTATCCTCTCACGCTTATCTAATTTTTAGAACAACAATTCAAAAACGCTCGGATTTTCCTGAGACGGTTAATTAATTTCACTTGTTCTTAGGAGCCAGGCGCGATTGCATGCTAACCTTACAAAAACGGACTTCACGATAGTGGTATTAAGCTATGGTAGTAAAAATCTCACGTTGCATGTTACATCATTAATATCGCCGGTGAAACTGCCAGACCACGTATCTCGTTTGCGATGAATCATGAAGCAATTCAAATATCTACCACCTGTAAAACTTCGCAATAGACCTGTTGCAAACTTCAGCTAGAGCAAAAGAAGAGTCATTTTTTTAAAAATAGTTCAAAAATCACGAATAGCGCATCGGAAACTTTGAAATAAACTCCTAACTTTACTATCAGATATGCGTTTTTTCAAGCTTCCCGTTTCAAAAACGATACCACGGCACAGGTGAACATTTCGTAAGATGAGTCGTTCCATCTAACCCTTGCCTACTAGGATTGTTCCGCAATATTCTAATGGCCGACGACAAGTCGCCAAAACACACTTGACGAGACGGGATTTTATCAACCGGCGCACTGTGGATCGAGTCAGTAGGAGAGGTCGGCAAAAAATTTGGAAACTTTAACGCTTATAACTCCGTTCATACAAAACTTTGAAGTTCTGAAAGTGGTTCTATTGGCTGTCTCGTGAAATTTTCTTGCAGAAGCACCCCTTTTAATTAGAAATGTGATTAAATAAATATCAAAATTGGCAGTTTTAATCAAAAATTTCATGTCCAACCTCTCTAATTAACTTGATCCACTGTGCGGCGTGATTTCATTTACATTATTCTTGCGTTGATAAAGCCCGCACGGTGTTTCTTCACGATTTTCGCGCGGAAACGTCAGCCATGTTGAATATCGCATTGCATCCTATTGAGCAGGGGTTGGATGGAGCGACTCCTCTTATGAAATGTTCACCTGTGCCATAGTATCGTTTTTGAAGCGGGAAGCTTGATAAAACGCATATATCTTACGCAGTCAGTTGTATTTGGAATGTAACTCATACTTTACCGATGCGCTTATAGTGATTTTTGAGCAATTTTCTATTGAGCCGTAAGCATTCTGGAGAAACGACATTTCATTTTCCTCTAGCTGAAGTTTTCAACACGTTTATGCCGAGAATATCCTAATACTCACCTCTTCGCCGAAACAAAAGGATGCTGCCTTAACATCCTGGATGAAGAAAGCGTGCGACAACTCACAAAACGCTGAGATAACCGCATCAGCAGGTAACTTCACATCTTGACATTGCTGTAGCAACTGTTGCGGTGGTTAACCCAGCGTTTTGTGAGTTGTCGCACACTTTTCTCATCCAAAATGTTCAGACAGCATCCTTTTTTCCGGCGTTTTAGGAAAATCTGCCAATAGTACACGGAGAAAAAAAACTCGTGCTTGGGACCCGAAATTTAGGTCATACGGATCTTTGAAATTTTCAGATCGATCATCTGAACACTTGAAGTCTAGCTGTCGAGGTTAGGATCACACATCTGAAACTTCAGTTCTTACATCTGAACTACTTTGGTTTCACATCGAAATACTGGTTCTCACATATCAAGTACTTGAGATGTAAGAACTGAAGTTTCAGATGTGTGATCCGATCCTCGACACTCGACAGCTAGACCTAAAGCGTTCAGATGCTCAATCTGAAAACTTCTGAGATCCATATGATCTAAACTTCGGGTCCCACGCACGAGTTTTTTTCTCCTCGTACAATCTCATTTCAGGTTTTTTAGAATATTTTAAAGATCGCATAATCCGACGACTCCATTGACGAGGCAATAGGGCCGCCCGAAAATTCCCGCGAAGTGGCGCGGAGCCAAAACAAAGGTAAATAATCAAGTTGTAGACGGGAGGGGGGGAGGGGGGTCGGTCAATAAACGGTCCCGATCAGAGGAAGGAGTGATTTAATTAGGAAATGAGTTTTCATTACAGCAAGTCAGCCTCGGGGCGAGTCAAAGCCAAGTGAGTAATTTAATATCTGGGGCTTCCCTCCAAACGTCGGCGCGGCCCTTTGATGCGGTGCGGGACGATCCCGGGCTCAATTTCGAGGCGCGGAGTCGAGCAAGGATGCAAGCGCCAAAAATACGCGGTCCCCAGGGTCCTCGTTGACGTATCGGGCCGGGGGCTCATGAATTTTTGAAACGCGATCATTTCGACTCTTTCAGACTCTGCGTATCATGCTTATTGTGGCTGCGGCGAGCGGAAACACTTTAAGTTTGCACCAGTTCCATACTTTCAAAAACTGGAATGTCCGAGGTCCACGAATGATATGGACGTATTTCTGCCAAACGGAACTATGTGCATTAAGACATAAGCCCTGAGACCCACAAGAATATATGCATAACAGGGCTCACTTCATAATGCACATAGTTCCGTTTGATAGAAATGCGTCCATATTTGGGTGTGTTCATGCTAAAAGGAACTATGTGCGTGGGTTTTGCGTGCAATTTAGTTCCTTTTAGAATAAATACGTCCGTTTATCGACCGCGGAACAACTTGAACTTTGTACACGGTCACTGTTTTATCCTTCGATGATGCAAATGCCACAAGCAGTTAATAAGGGGATGCGTCTTCTCGGAAGAGAGTGAGTGAGGTTGAGCGCTGGAGCGTGAAAATCGAGAGGTTTCATCGAGAAGTTATTAGGGTCGTCTCTTGGAGGGCCTTTAACAAATCGCCTTTTGCAGGTTCCTGTTTCGGTAGGAAATCGCTCTCCGGTAGTCACGGATAGGGAATTTAATTTCAAATCGGACAATTTTCAACGAATTTCCTCCATCCAAAAAAAAAAAAATAAATAAAATAATAAATAAAAAAATAAAAAAAAACGAAAAAGAAAACCTTTCACGGGTAATAATTCGATATAAAATGGGCCTTTTCATGTCGAAATTTTGTTTAGCTGTAAAATCAAACTATTTTATTATTATTTTATTATGTGCTTTTTTAGTGCTGATATTTTAGAATTGAAAATTTTAGAGGGTACATCAATAATGTTGTCTACTTCTTTCTTCATCATCTTCTTTCTGTATTTTGAATTTGCACAAAATGTCGGCCCATTTCCAAAAAGCTCACAACCTAACTACCTTAAAAAAATCAGACACCCGGGGTAGATCAATAATTTTTTCTACTTCTTTCTTCATCATCTTCTTTTTGTATTTTGAGTTTAAGTCTGAATTCCAAATCACGATAATAACTTCAAACAATTCTCAGTTTTACAACGACAACGTCAAAGAATATCACTCTATCAATTTCGAAGGACGAAAATTCCAAGTGCACATTATGAATGTGTACAAAGGATTACCAAGTAGTTCCTTTGATCTCTGGCCGTACAATTTGTTTTATTTTCTTTTTTTTCATATTTTTGAAATTTTGGTATTTTTGTCCGCTTGAGAATGAACAAGACAATCCGATGATATTACTTTTTAACCTGGCCTCGTTTTCCGCGTTTTATTTATCTATTTATTTTATTTTCAAATTGCATTTTTACTGGGTCAAAGTTTTTGTCCTCTATTTTGCTCTTTATGTAGAATGTAACCAATGCTTTGATTTTTGTTTAAGAATCTCGCTTAGTGACAAGACAATTCATTGCTTGTTGCGCGATATAAAAATAAGTAATTCTTAGAATTCATTTCAGCACAAAGAGTTTCTTCTTTTAATTGGCGATGATGGTTGAAGCGGGTCTCATTCCGGAAAGATGGAATTTACACAGAAGATTCAATTTAAGTCGGAATCCCAAGTCAATTATAACTTCAAACAATGACCAGTTTTGCAGAAACGCAATGATTAATACTTTTTTCCGAGAAAAACGTAGCGTAGCGTGCGTGTCAATGAGTATTTAAACCGAAGCAAATGAATTAAAGTACATTTAATTCATGACGTCCTCTCTCACTCAATCAACAGTTCAACGAAATAATTATTATTTGCACGTAAAATTTGTTTAATATGATTAAAAATCACCCACGTATCACGGTTTGCACAACAAGTCCATGCAAGTTCCAAAAAATATTTTCCGCCAAACGCAGCGAAAATAGAAATGAATTGGGCGTAAAATTGAGGCTATGATTCGGACTATGACTGAAAAAGAAAATTACTATCTAATACGGTTTTCAACGTCTCTCCAATCAGAATATCGAACAATTGTTAAATTTGCATGAGAGGGGACTTACTCGTGAATCCTGTAAATAATCTCAAATTGGAGGGTCGAGTAATTATTATTCTCTCTCGAAAGGGAAAAACACAATGAGCTCGTGTACCAAATCAATCTACCAGATAATAATATTAATTTTAAAACTGGATTTTTCAAATACATATAAGTGAGTCTACACTCTGCAAGGCTGATTTGCTGAAGCTAGAACATGACAGAAATAGAGAAATTCCTTTTATGTCTTGTTTACCTGAGCAACGTGTACATCCAGATATTTGGCACGACAAGGCGTCCTCCTACATTATTTTGAGTATGCAACACGTGGAACAGCCAAGGCAAAATAGCTACATCCTCTGTCCCAGAGCCATCTTTGCCCTGACAATTTGACGATCGAGTCAGGTATGAAATCATGAATTATTGGCTCAAATGAGGTCAATGTCATTCCTTTGATACAACATAATGCCAACGGTAACGCACTTGCAGGGGTGCGCGGGAAGCTTATTTAAGGGATGGTTAGGATTCCCAACATAGCAGGGTAGTAGCTGTAGGGGAGGGAATGTCGTAAAGATGCGGCTCGGGAATTTCTATAATTAATTTACGAGGCATTTTGCCGCCAGAAGCAGTTCGACCCATCCGATCGACCGGTACGACGCTCAGAGGAGCAAGGGTTTGCGAGAAAGTGGACATGGATTTTTTTCCTAAAACCGCGAATGCTTATGCTTCTTTCGCCGCATTTTACAATTTAAGGGATGCGTCTCGGGGGAAATATCACGAGAATATCAATGAAATCACTTTTAAACTGCCCCGTTTTGTATTGATGAGGCTATGAGTTTGAAAAGTTCCAAAATTATGTCGATGACTTCTCGGAATAACTTGATCCATTGTGCGGCGTGAACTCCGAGTCAGTTAATCCTCCTTTCACGCAGCCATTTCTCGCCTCCGGGCTAATTTATGGAGGTATCAAATGTACACAGTGGACCGGGACAGGGTGAGAGTCGAAGTGTCACGGTGAGGCATGCTCCAGAATCTCAATTTCATGCAGTAAACATGATGTGTTGTGAAATGAGATATTTTGTAATTATTCAGAAAACGTTTATAGAAAATCTGGAAAATAGACACGCAAACTCATCGTAGACTTCTCATTTGATACTTAGAATCTGCAAGTATCATATTGCCGGCCGATAGAGAAAAAAAAATGGAATCAGACGACATTTTTGCACCTAAGAAAGTATTCAATAAAAAAATGTCTCTCTTTTTTGAAAACTCAAAAACTGAACATAGCGAATTATATCAATAATAATCAGCATATCAACACTTAATCAATCATTCTACAGCTTCCTGCTATCAACCTTTGAGCATTTTGATTTGAAGAGTACTGACCCGACTGGTTAATTGAATCGACGGATATGAAGAAGATCTTTTAAATGAGAAGGCTGAACTTGATCATGGCTTTGTTTTTCCTCTGGATATGAAAACCATCTCTACCATCCTGTTATATTATTCGGGCCAAAATGTTGTGCTTTCTTTGTATTAGAAAATAATAGTGCAAACTGAAAACTTGCACGCTTCTATGCGTTGACACCTCAAGTCAAATGTCGTCAGATTCAGATGAGATAAAATGTGTTATGTTCAGCTTTTAACCGCGTCTAAAGTTCAGTCGAGAAGTTCGGTTGGAATGACGAAAGTAAATTGTAGAAATCGGAGGAACGAACTTTAGTTAAAATACTTGTTTCATAGGTATTTAATAACCCGAACTGTCTGCGGATTTTTCACGAGAGTATTACTACATGAAAGAACTTACATATTCTACATAGGCGTCTGCAATGAGATTTCCGAGGTTGCATTCAGCACAAGAACAGAGGCCAGTGGTGCCCTCTAGACGAGCAGTGGTAGAGCCAACAACTTGATTCGCATTTTCGGATAGCTTGGCAGTCCACTTCTTAACTTCCTCTGCTACTGGAGCATCTATTGACACGTATAAATTAATACTTATTAGGACAAAATGGTCAAATTAAGGAATGCACAAATCAGAGATTTACACTGCTCAAAAATTACAAACATTGGGAGTTATGAACTAAAGATAAGGCCATAATTTAGTGAGTACTTTGGTCCAGGCTTTAAACTTACATCCTCTATTGATATTAGACTTAAAATACTTCCAAATCTTGTTCCCTTCACCTAACAGTATATGAATCAGTGAGAACGAAAACACACCAACTCGGTAACTTGAAAATGCTCGCAATTATCATTTTAGACATAGTTAATTTTCATAAGGTCATTGAAGTTAGCGCATCTGCTCCAACCTGGACCTTTAAAGTGCCCTGAAGTACTTGTCTTTTGGCACCAAAAATAGTTTTCTCAGACTAATTTCTTCATCTTCCGTGCAGTTTTGAGTGTGTCTTCATTATTTTCATTTTTTCGAGTCGGTGTGTTTTTGTTCCCACTGATTCATATGTGTTATTTCGTCATAAATAAAATCAAGTAGAGATCGGTAGAATTTACCGAACTCGTGGTAGAGTATACCATACTGGTTTCCAGTGCTAGCGAAACATGTTTCGTCACACATAGTTTCATGCAAACATATCAAATATTGTACAACAAACGACGCAACGAACGCCTTTTGTCATCACAACGGTCATGCTAATGAAATTCGCGGAAAATCTGAGTAATGATTTCTATTTGTTCCTCCGGGAGCTTTAAAGCTTCCACATGTGACTTGCTTCTCTGAGGGCAAGTTACAAGAAAAAAATGAGTCTTTACGAGGTAACTTTGGCATTATGGAGCATGAAACGATAGGGATGGACATTCTATGCTCATGCTCAACCACCACGACTTTTTACCCTGATCAGGTTGTGCATCTGAAAAAATGGAACAAAGCACCCATGCTTGCGAAACTGTAATTGTTAGAGCTCGGGTCGTTTTAAAGCATCAAACGTGCATGCTACCTCAGCACCGACGGACTTTTATTTCCAGGGTGTATCTGTGATATGATTAAACGGGCGTTGCGGTATGCTTCTAATGTCCGAGCGCGACAGTTACGCCAGGACGCTATCTCTTTAAAAATCTCCTGCATGCACTCCAACTGAACTCGTGCAAAAGGAGTTTGCTTGTTTACTTTCCGATGGAGCACATTATCACTAATAAGGATCGTTAAAAGTATTTAAAAATAATGGTAAAATGATTGACAAAATAATCGAGCTACAATCCAAAAATAAATTAAACAAATAATATTTCACACTACAGTAAGATGCGGAATAATTAATAAACATCTTCCAGGAATTAACTATTTCTCATCTCTATTTAGTTTGAAATATTATTTGTTTAATTTATTTTTGGCTCGTGGCTTGATTATTTTTTCAATCATTTCACCATGTTCTACGAAAGCCAGCCAAATCGGTGTTAAAATGTATTTAGGAATAATAGCCATTCTGGTCACCCAAAGGGAATCGTGGAATAATTAGAGGCTGAACGGAATCCTTCCACTTTTATATTAATGATGCAGAGATCAGACTCCTGCCGATCTTTCCCATCTGACACAAAATGTTTACTTTCCGATTTTTTTTTTTATTTTTTTTTCTAATTTGGAGTTTTTAACAAATTGTGCACTATTAAAACGGATCGATTAATAGTTTTAAGCTCCTTTACTCTCTCAATGCCGTAAAAAGTCAAAATAATACTATTTTAAAAATGAAGGGTTAGAATAATCAATTTTGAAAAACTACAGGTATTCAAATTTTATTTGCTCGCTAGTTTTTGTATCAGAGTATGGTGATTTTGCCTTTCCGATTTAACACATCGCCAGTCACTCACACCGAAAACGCCTTCATTTTTGTTTGTATGCAATTAAGATAACTGTTAAGCTTGTATAGTTGCATCTAGAAGGTACCGTTTACACGCGCGTCCGCAAAACGGTTCCTACCTACACATTACCTGCCGTGCAAAGCAGACACCCGTCACTCCATTCTAAATGTTGAAATCATTTTTTCTCCAACACAAATGAAACAATTCAATCACAACAATCATCAAACATTACAATCACAATCAACACAATCACAATCATTTCAACTTTTTCACTACAATATGTTGTAGCCTTTTGTCTCTAGGTCGTGTTCCTCTGTGTTATACAAAATTGGTTGGGCTACCTCAACAATTTTCTCATACCAATTATCATATTCTAATGTCCACAAGAAACATATGGACTACTTTTTGCAATAAGGAACTATAAGTTTTAGCCCAGTTTAAAAACAGCGTATGTGCCATTGGTTTCACTATGCACACAGGTGTTTTTTTTTTTTTTCAGATGAGCCAGAATTTATTGTTCCAAATTGCATAAAGCAGTCCATACAATGTACCTGATAAAGTAAGTTGTCAATGGTTGTATCAATAAACTAGTGATTTGCGTAGCGACAGGGTTTCGAGAGAGTTCATTTTTCGAGCGTCTGAGTTCCGATGGTTCTCAATATCACATGTCCATCCAAAACTTGATGAAAACTTCTCCAGCAGAAACTGTCGCTCGTGAAAGGTGGCGCTATTCATGCGTGCGTCTGTTGTCAGTAGGGAAATCTTTTTATCCTACCCCAAGACATCGTCGGAGAGCGCGAGAGAGAGAGCGGGCTGCGGAAGCGGGTCCTACGTGACGGAAATATATGACGAAACATCGTATCACCATAATGCGGCCGGAGGGGGCTGAGCCGGCTAATGCGATTATTGATGGAATTTCGAAAAGTGCCGAGAGAATAGATGTGTGTTTGTCGGGCGTAGATTTGGCGGGGGATGGAGAAAAATGGGTCTGCTTCCGAGGGGCAGGGCGCGAGGGGCGGCTGTCACTCGGCGAGAGAAAGTGGTCTCGGAATCGATGTAAGTCGGGAATCAAGCGAGAGGTTGGCCGGTCAAAGGTTCCTACCTCTGTCTCCTCGTGCTCGGCATCAATATTCGTTTTCCACCTCGGCACTGGGCTGCTGATCTGGAAGCAATATAACACAGCTGCCAATTCGCGGGTCCTTAACGTGAATCCAGGCTTAGAACTTCGCGATTTGGCCACCACGTCGCGCTGCTCAGAATAGCCGCAAATATTTGCCAAAATAATAAAAACCGTAATACTTATTCAAGATTGGGGGTCCAGGGGATATAGCAACATACTTGACGAACACTCAGTAAAAAAATATTCTCAAAATTCCCAAAAATAAAGTCGTAACTACGGCGGAAAGTAATTCCCATTGCTGCAATGGGGGGGGGGGGGGAGAGAGGGGAGAGAGAGAGAGAGAGACAGAACACGAGGGATTCGGTTGCGCGCTCGGCCGCCACCCCTGAGCTGAAAGTTTCAGCCGTACTTTCTCTGTGCTTGTAATTCTAATTGCCAATATTTTTGGCTCAAAAAATCAAGCAAAAAATAATTTATATCTTGTGGATCTGCTATTTGTAATTTGAGGAATATTATTTCAGTATTCGTCGAAGGAAAGTGAAATTCTCAGTGGCGACTGGTGGCGCTATCTCTAATCTTGAATTGTCCCTAATCGGACCCTGGATTCACCTTAATTCTGCATCCTGGCTCCTACGTTTAAGCTCACACTCATCTCACGAGAAAATGCATGAATTTATTAACTACAGTAACTTGTGCAAGTTTTTAACTGAGTAATGTAAGAAATATGATGTAGATGTTGCGGTGTCAGTCGACCGATAACCTCTGGGAGGATAGGCATGAAATGTGGCGTTTGGGTATCCCAGAAGGCCAGAGTGCGTTGTAGGAGTGACTTTATATAAATAAATATAAAAAATATTAGATGTAAACACTGTGAATTCTACTCTCTATGTCAACACTCCCCCTTACAAACGATCATATTTTGCTTTCTTGCCCAAAAACCCATGCTAAACGCATCAAAATCCAAATTTCTCTTCCTCATAACATGTATCCTTTAAGCTCAGATGATCCAACAGTAGTCACCGAAATTTTAGAACTCTTTAAGCAATTGAATTTCTAAATTCAAGGTTTTCCTGGTCCTCGACGTAAATCGCCTATGGTTGCTGATCGTCGTAAATTAAGTAAGTAACTAACTAACTAACTAATCACGGTGATTAAAACAGGTTTGCAAATATTACACGTAAAAACAAAATTGGCGTACCAGTTTCCTCAACCCCCCTCCCCTTGCCCCCTAAAGCGTGACGTAATTTAGGGACGGCCCTTGACTCTTTTTCCCAAACTAATGTGCGCGGGATCGCCAATCACAAGCACTCCGGTTGTCTTTTTGCTTGGAATTTGGACAGGGACAATTGGACGTATTTCTATCAAACGGAACTATGTGCATTAAGACATGAGCCCTGAGACCCATAAGAATTTGTGCATAGCAAGGCTCACGTCATAATGCACATAGCTCCGTTTGATAGAAATACGTCCAATTTAGCAGGTAAAGCCCCATCCGTTACTCTCTAACGTTTAATATTTTAAACTTTTCAATGCATTTTACTTGTCCGTCTCGCGCTTTTTGCAGGACTGATATTTCAGAATTCAACTGTGTCAGAGTAAATACATACTGCGATGAACTCGGTAACGGGAGTCGCTTTTGATTCGGTTCGGTGGCGTACGAGCTTTTGGACGAATCCATTGATCTGTCATATAAACCTATAGTAAAGGATCGAAAGGAGTGTTCACAACGGACACTTTGATAATCGATTCTTTACCATAGCTTCGAATGGGGAAATATCGATAGTCGATAATGCATGCCTCGCATTGGGAAGTACGCACCCTCGGTGACGTGTGATTGACTCGCCGATTTGGCGCATCCATCAGCACCAATGACATCTGCTCCCATCCCAAATCAACCTGTCCCCTCGACCGAAAGCCCGAAAGCTGTATCGACCGAACAGATATGAGGACCGTGCGGGAGGAAGCGCCGAAGTTCAAAGTAGCACACAAATATTGTGAATCCTTGCTCTTGTATTTTGTGGAGAGGTCACACTTTACGTGTAGTGAAACAAGGTTCGCGGTTTATACTGTCATGCCACGGGAAAACGCTGTATGAACCTTCAGGTGTTGCCAAATCTTGATAAAATTCAAGTTCTTTGGAAAAGTTTTGAGTATTTTTATTATGATTTTCAAAGAAAATTTAGTATATTCGAATTCTCAGACGGCGTTTTTGCGCAGCGTTGCAGTATGCTGCCGCGCTAAGGAAAAATGCTGCATGAGCCCTCAGGTGTCGCCTAATTTTCTTCTATGTATAAAAATTTTCAAGAAAACTCGGGTTTTGCCTCCCAATTTTACCAACGATTCCACTCGCAACTATATCTGCCGTGTCAGAAAATTTCTCGGAAAAATATTCATAAATTGCCTCAAACATGTTTGTTTCGCCAGAGGAAACATGGCAACATCCAGACATTCATATAGCGTTTTTCCTTAGCACGGCAGTATAGGTATGTTACAGGCCAATCGAAACTTTGTCCAAAATATCTTCAATTGAAATCTGAGATTTTTCTTGATTTTAGGCAAGACATTTTTCAAAATATCACTTTAAAAACTTCATCTCAAAATTTGACCGTGTAGCGATTTAATGATGATGACAAATGTAAAAATTAAATCAAAATCATTGATCGCTGCCTCTCAGCTGGCATTTTCTATTACTTCCTTGCATTTTAAATTGCATTTTCACGAGAAAATTATACCGTATTCATGGCGCGTACATTTACAGGAGTTCATCTCTCCCCAAACTCAATCAGGAAAAGTAATTCTTAGAAAGCTACAGGATTCTCAGGAGTGCAAGAAAATCGGCATTTGCCAAACTGTGCGTTTTTGCAAAATCAGTGAAACTCACCAGCCCCTTGCAGCTCACGATCAGTCTGTAGTTAACCGCAGATGTATTCATCATTCCACTCCATTTTCAGTTTCCATGGCACGGTCACAAATTGATAAGAGGGAAAAACAAGGAGAGATGTTTTTCCGGGAAGGTCTTGAATAAGTTCATCCCCGACAAAAAATGAAACGGAGGTAGAGGGGATTGCATTTTCTTATCACGTTTGCCTGATTAATGAAAGCTCTCATCAGAGCTTGACTCGCACACAGCGGAAGACTTATCAAAAGACGCTTGAGTTCTAAGAAGTTGTCAAACTCTTCCACGAGGTTGCCGCCCCTAATTCTCGCGACGTAAAATGGAGGAGTCTTTTCGAGAAGCGCCGCGAGTCGCTAAGAGCTGCAAAGAGGGCTTACGCTCAAACTGATGATGTGGTTCATTTGCCTCGCGCGATCATTCTGCTTCGTGCACGATTCACCCCAAAACCGTTGGCCAACTTTCGACTCCAGGTCTCAAAGTTAACAATTTATGAAGACAGCCAAGTTTCGCGAAATACCTGCTTCATAACTGCGAAACCCTCGCAAAACGTGCAGTTTTCTCCATTACTCAAGGAAAAATATTTTGAGCCTTACTAGCGTAAAAACATATCGCCATTCCGGAAATGGCCGTGTTGAGAGCATAGTAACAGCGAAGGATTTCTAATCATAAAAAAATAATCAATGAACAAAGAATCCGTCCATAGGCAATAAGGTCTGTCGAGCTTTTAAAATCGTCTGAGATTAAACATCCCTTAAATCAGATCAAAAGTGGACTATATTATAAATTAATCCTTCAACAAGGTGGAAAAATGGTGCTGGGTCCACACCATTTCTCGGGGAAACCTTGCCGAGTGTGATCTGCTGATGAGGTCTAATGAGGCCCCAACCGATGTGGATCTATCGGCGTGACTCCAACTTAATATTCCAATGCAAACTGCCTGAGCTGAACACTCTTCCCCTCAGTTTCGTACTGGTGCGCATTAGAGTTCAAACATTTAATTTTGACTCTAATTTCAATTTTTGGAATTTCTTGGCTTTGTTTCCCCGCGAAATGGTGTGGACCCATCACCATTTCTCCACCTTGTTACATACAGTTCGGGCCACGTTCTAGTGTTTTTTTTTTTTTTTTTCCATTAATCTTTCAACTTTACTCAATGTGATAAATTAATGTTACCAGAAAGAAATGAAATACTCCTTGTGAGAAAATGTCCAAGTGTGACGTTAGGATTTTTGCCTAATTTTTTGACTCCCCTTTTCTTTTAAGGCAACTGTAAACCAATCCCTCACCTTCCTCTTGAATTACGGTTTGAATTATTGGTTCGAAATCTTCACTATGTTTTTACAAAATAAAAGAAGACAAACAGAATAATTGATAAAAAAAAAAGTTATTTTAATGAAAAATATAACTTTGTTATTACAGGGAGAGGTCTAAGTAATACTGAGCCTAATGCCTCCTCCCGCCTTTTTAGGACTCTATAAGGCAAGTTCATAACTACTCCTCCTTCAATAACTTAAGTAACGCTTGAATGAACCCAGCATACACGAAAATTCAATTTTTTGGCAAAAATATAAAGATGATGTTAATTTTACACGTATATTACCCTACCATGACCTAAATGCTAGCCTGCATGAATCCACTCCATGTAAATTTTGAACCGAATAGACGCTGTAAATAAAGATTGAGGGGTTGGGTTTACGAACGGAATTGCATGGGTTCAAAATTTCACGCACTTAAGTTTGCGTGCTCATGATTTTAACTTTTTTTTTACGATTTCCTGATAACTTTGAAGTTGGATATGATGTGCGTTCCATTTCGTAATTTGTAAAGCTACTTAGTATGTCATTCAAGTTTCACTCGTGGCAACATGGAGCGTCTCCATCTCTCTAAGTCATGTTTCTCGCTACCGTCATTGTCATTACTTTCTAAAGAAACATTTACAAACAGTGCACTAACACTGTCGTCGAGGGATGTTAGTTCAAAACTACGAATTAATTTCATAAACGCTGTGTCCCTAGATTCCTTCCCAGCTGTTTGTCATCAGTTCCGCCGCCATGCTGACGATTAATTAGAGCCTACCGTCTTCATTAGCACCCCTCATTAATTAGTGGGAATTCTTAAGGTTCTGATTCCACGCCTCTTTGAGGTTTTCAATGAGAAAATGATAGTTTTGGAGAGCTCTGAATGCAAACTTTTTTCTCTCTGAATGCATTCTCTTTAAAGAAGATTGGATTTTAATCAGGTTGATTCTTTAAGTTACGAGAAAATGACACAAACCTAAATAATTCAGCTAGCGAAAAGAAAGAGACCCTTGCATTCAGGTGAAGAATTTTTTATACTAAAGTAGTCCTAATGCTTGTCCTGTTTTTTTACAATGTTTTCTCTCAGAGAATTTAGCACCTGGAATTTGCGTCAGATTTTTCTGTCTTAATTTTATGCGTGATTAATTAAATTCATAATGACAGTTCTTTTTCACTAATGATCACCCTATCATTTGAATGCACTTTTTGAAGCTTATAATGGAAAGGTTAACAAGTAGTTTTGGACAAGTAATTTTATGCATTATACGGTATTTTCATTGATTCATCAAATCCTTAAAAAATAAATGTTATTTTAGAAACTAAAAACCTTGAAAAATCCTTGCAAAAGAAAAGAAAAACACTATGAGGAAGAAGACAAATCATTAATTGTATTCGAATTGCCCTTTCCCCCTCGTCTTCCCTCTACTGCTTCTCTTCCTTTCCTTAAATCGGACTTCAAACATGAAAATATCATAAATAATGGAATGATACAACTATTCAAGCTTCCGTGTGATGCGCAGTATCATTCTCAATTGAAGGCGTTTTTTTCTTTCCTCGAGTCGGGTTTCTCTTCTAACCTCACCCCTCATTCCTCTCTCTCTCTCCCCCCTTTTCCCTCTCTCTCTTTCTCCCTCTCCCTCTCTCCCTCTTTAACTCTGTATGTTAAAGAAGAATGCTGTTTGTGCATTCCGGATTCTGCAAATATCCCTGGATTAAATTCAAAGTTTCTAAAAAAAACTTGTGAATATTTTTCTGCGATTGTTTCGAAAGATTCCCCTTGAAATGCAACAGAACATAGTTAGGCCTCTTGAGCAAAAATAATCATACTTTTTGAGGAGGGTGCACAATTTATTAGGGGGGATCAGGCAATATTCGAATGTTCATACATAAAGCATAATTCTTTAGGTATCAATAACGTTTTCTTCTGTATTTAACGTTCTTGTACCATTCGCAGGGAACGATCAAATCGTAAATCAAAGATTCTAACTTAAATCGGCGAACCCATGACATTTGATCCATACATTGTCCGCAGCGGTGATCGTTCAGTCATTATTTTTGCGTCCGCAATTTTGAGGGCATTATAATGAACTGTTGAGGGGACCTTATTAACTGTTTATCCCGGAGTGGCTACACAGATCCGAATAATTGAATCGTAAATTAAACGCGGATGTAACGAAATCCATTTGCTAATCAGCTGCATAGTACGATGCATTTAATTTCCCTTCGGATGAATAACGCCATATCGTTCCGTAATCACGCGGTATCCCTGCCCCGTAAAAGTTGAATACAAATTGAAAATGCACACTGAAGGGTGCTTCGAAAGTCAATCACTACCCAGCGTATTGCCGCGTGCACTTAACATTCATCAGGGAACAGGTTATGTCACTCATCGCTTTGAACTCATAACTTAAATCAACCGGAAAATCAAAATTCCGGTCGGATGTTGATTGAGTTTCCAACCGGTAAGCATATCGTTATGAGCGTGCGTTAACAGGTGCTAACGTTTGGCTTCCCAAATAAATTTCTCGTTCCGTAAAGTATAACTCTTGATGTGATTTTGTTTTGGACACCCCAATGACATGATGTCACAAACGTTGAGAAATCGCGGAGTTTGGATGGGTTTTTTTTGGAATCTTTGACGGACTCATTGTCGTATGACAATGATGTCCACGTAAGTCCGTTTGCGACGTTACAGACTTCCTGTCGTACATTATATTTTCTGTGAGGAGTTGGTTGAGGTAAATTTCTCAAAACTTCCTCAATTTACCCACCATGTTAGCAAGTTGCAGGTATGAAAGTCAAGTTCAAATTTGCCTTGCTAAGGAAGAACGCCGTATGAGCCCTCAAACTTTGCCAAATTTCCTTCAATAAAACCTTAATTTACTTGGAAAATCGTGAATTTTTCTCTTCAATTTTTTCAGACAATTTTGTGTGCAATTTCGTCAAAAATGTCTGGAAATGACAAGGAAAAATACGCATAATCGTTCTCAATAATACATGTTTTGTCCGTAGCAATTTAGCAACTCTCGAATGTTCATACGGCGTTCTTCCTTAGCACGGCAGACATGTTCGGTCGTTTCTCCTCGAAAAACATAAAATCGGAGCTGTCGCTTTGAGACACCGCAGAGAAGATGCGTGGTTACGCACTTTGGTCATCGATATTCTCTTCAGCGCATAGAGAAATTGCCCAAAAAAAGACAAAATAAAAAAATAACTTTTCTTGGGATGGCAAATCCAATTGTTCTCAATTCGCTACACTGAAGTATGTTTGGACGTGGCACTGGACTGCTTAAGAACTTACCTTAGAAAGGAATCCTTTTGAAAACGGGTCAAACTTTTGTATACCAAGAAACAAAACCTGAGAGAATCATAACGCGACCGTATATAGCAGAAAGGAACCAAACTACATCAGCTATTGCCAAAAACGGAGCACAGAATTACTAATTTCTTACTACAGAACGTTTGTGCGGATTCCTTTGAAAATTTCAAGGAATTTGCTTTGTTTTAGGCAGAAAATCCACTGGCATTTGCACAAAAATCCGCACGACTGTAAAAAATTAAGTTGCTCCTATTTGATTTGGCAAAAGCTAACAGGGCTTAGTTCCACACTGGAAAAAAAGGTCCCTTGGATCTAGAGTCCAAACTCTTAAAAACATAGACAAGAAAAAATACTCTTGATCCAATCGGACTTTTTGCTTGAATCAAAAGTATATCCGTCTAAATCAAGAGGCTCGGCTCTTCGATTCAAGAAAAAATCTGATTGAATCAACAGTATTTTTTATCGTCAATATTATTAAGAGTCTGGACTCTAGATCCAAGCTACTTTTTTTCCCAGTGCATTCTACTTAACGCCGTCCAATGAACGGAACTGACCTTGAGGAACCTTGTCATCGAGTAAAACTGGGTTGCCGGAGGCACGGACCAGGTTCCAATTGTCATCCCAGTCCAATTTCAGCTCTCCGAGGTACTTGGTGTAGCCGTACGCTTGCACCACCGGCACTCGTTTCCCCGATTCTTGCGTCACCATGTACGGGTAGTTCGCTTCCGGTTTTTCAATATCCGGTTGCTTCCCTGTCAACAAAACAGGAAATTACGATCCAGCTTCCGTAAACACACCGAGAGGGTTTAGACAAGATTCTTTGGTCCATCCTCTCTCGGATGAAAGTATCAAAAAGGGTGCGGTTCATCTCGAATGGGCCAATAGTGACAGTGGCAGGATTATGTCCTGCAAATTGATTTTCATGGATGGCGAGAAGTGATCAGATCAAAATACCAACGCCATTCAAAATTGGATATATTTCTATCAAACGGAACTATGTGGATTAAGACATGAGCCCTGAGACCCATAAGAATACACGCATAGCAGGACTCACGTCATGATGCACATAGTTCCGTTTGATAGAAATACATCTAATTTTCGAGCGGATCCTGGCCAATGTGCTAGGCTCGATAAGTAAGCTGCCGTGCAAAGGAAAAACGCCGTATGAACATTCGAGAGATGCCAGATTTCCTAAAATTAATCATGTATTTTTGAGGAGAGTTACGAATATTTTTCCTTTAAATTTTCAGGCATGTTAGATCAATTTGCGAACAAAATCGTTTGAAAATTTTGAAGCAAAACATTAAAGAAATGTCCAGCAAATTCGGTTTTATTGAGGAGAATCTGGCAACGTCAGGAGGCTCATACGGCGTTTTTCCTTATTACGGAAAATGATGACAAGGCCAGATTTTTCTCAGATCCCGGCCACCACCATATAGGGCTCAGGTTTTTCATCTTTTTTTTTTTAAATTTTTATTGTAACATTCCCGACTGAAAATGACTCAGTTTTGAGTCGAAACGTCTCGGTTTTTTTTTTAAATTGTTAGCCTTGTTTCCCGTTTTTTGTCCTTGTTTTTCTACTGTTTCTATGGAAAACGGGTGTTTTCGTGGATTCGACCGTCCGTGCGATGGAGTCACGGTTGGAAAAGCGGGCGAAACATGGACACTTATTCGGCGACGGGATATGAAAAGGTACCTGAGTAGAGGAACGTGTCGGTGTGTCCGCCTACAATGACATCAATCTCGGGCACGACGGCGGCGATGTGTTTGTCCACGTCGAAGCCAGAGTGTCCCAGGCCGATAATCACGTGACACTTGTCCGCTCCAGGCTCCTGCTTCAGCTGCTTGATCTCGGCCCGGATCGCCTCCACCTCTTCGCTAATTGCAACCTTACCCGTGTTCGCCAGGAACTGAAACAATACCGCACGCTTATTTGCCTCCCTCCATTTACACCCCGCTTCACGTTCTAGTCGCCAATTCCATTCCATACATTCGGAGCGAATGAACGGGGTGACCTATGCTCCCGTGCTAAGGAAGAACGCCATATGAGCATTCGAGGGTTGCCAAAGTTCCTTCGATAAATCGTTCATCTTTGAGATGAGTATTTTTCCTTGAAATTTTCAGAATTTGTAGGTGAAATTGCGAACAAAACTATCTAAAAAATTGGGAGGAAAATGTTCATAAGTTTACAAAGAAATTCGCGTTTTATCAAAGGAAATTTGGCAACGCCGTATGAGCCACCAGGCGTTGAAAAATTTCCTCTGATCATGGGTGGCGGTAGCCACCTCCGGACAAAGTCTAAACTCGACAACACTGGAAAGCCTCCAAACGAAAAAAGGTGGCAGCCAACCATAGACACACGTAACTCCCTTATTCTGAAAATTGATTCGACTCTAGGTAGACTGCATAAAACACACACACACATTTCCTCGTAAATGTATGAATATTTTCCTTCCAATTTTTCAGATAATTTTGTTCGCAATTTCACCTAAAGTTCCTGAAAATTTAAAGGAAAAAATCCGTAACTATCCTCAAAAATAAGCATTTTATCGAAGGAAATTTGGCAACTCTCGAGTGTTCATGCAGCGTTCTTCCGTAGCACGGCAGCATCCCTCGATAAAACATGTATTTTTGACAACATTCGTGCACTTTTTTCTTTAAAATTTTCAAATATTTTAGATTCACTTGCGCACAAAATTGTCTGAAAATGTTGGAAAAAAAAGTATTCACAATTTTCTCAGTAAATTTGGTTTTTTAAGGAAACTTGGCAACGCCTGAAGGCTCATAAGTTGCTCTTCCTTAGCACGGCAGCATTGTCGCACCGTCATACATGGGAGCGAGTCCATGGTAGTCCAGGCAAACAAGGAAAAGAGCCTGCAAAAATCCCGGGTAGCAATGTTTTCAACGATTTCTATGTAATTTTTGACGCTGAATCCGAATTTCAACTTTGCGCCATTAAATTCGGACCAGAAAGTTGCCAAATTTTGCAAAAATGGCCTAAAATCGGACATTTTTCCGGATTATGGTCTGTAACTTGCCAAAAATTGATCTGACGATAAAATTAGTTATTTTCAGAAATAAAGCTCGTTAAATTTCCTATAAAAAAGTTCCTTTACACTTTTTTGCTCGAAAGGCAAAATCAAGCGCGCTGGCGGGTTCCGAACTTTGTAAAATGTGCGAAAATTGCGCATACTGTAATGTGTTGGGTTGTCCTTATTATTTACATCAATTCATTTCACTCAGTGTAAATTTTATCATCTTCACTTAGTTTGTCCAGAAATTACTCGTCGGACGATTAAAACAGGAGACATCGGGCAAAAACCGCGAAAAACACAGTTTTTGCTCTTTTTTCAAAGTTCGGAGCCCGCCAGCGCGCTTGATTTTGCATTGAGCAAAAAAGTGTATAGGAACTTTTTTACAGGAAATTTAACGAGCTTTATTTCTGAAAATAACTAATTTTATCGTCAGATCAATTTTTAGCAAGTTACAGGTCATAATCCAGAAAAAAGGACGATTTTAGGCCATTTTTGCCAAATTTGGCAACTTTCCGGTCCGAATTTAATGGCGCAAGATTAAAATTCGGATTCAGCGTCAAAATTTACATAGGAAACGATGAAAACATTGCTACCCGGGATTTTTGCAGGCTATAGCCCTTTTCATGGCTTATATGCCTGGACTATGGAGGATGTCAGAAATGATGCGGGAACTTAAAAAATTCCCGCGCATTTCTCAGAAGATGAGAAAAGCAAAAGTGCGCCTTCAATTTTGAACATGCAACACGCATATCCGTGGAACACGTATAATTGCATCGGGCGCCGCAACCAACTCAGGTCGAGTTACTTCGTAAGGCGAGATAATGTGTCAGGTGCGCTGGTCACAGAAGCGTGTTTTGATGCTTGATTTTTGTAGATGACATAAAAATGATAAGATCAGGTTAACCCTGGTAAAAATTGGCGATAGGAGCTGCGTTTCAAAATACCAGGAGTTCTTACTGCCGACTGAAGAAGGCGATAGAAAATCATATAGCTGGCTGTAGAAAGTGGAAAAAATCATAAGGCGGGGCTACACGAAGCGATAAAAAATTATACAGCCGGGCTATAGTTCCTATCGCCGGGCTTCACACTTTATCGCCTGGCTGTTGCTTTTTCGCCATCGATTATAAAAGGCTATAAGAAACTGTGTAGAAATTCGTGTGCTTTGTAAATCCCTAAGTTTGTACGGAATCACCTTAATATTTACAAAGCGCACATTATATTTTCCTTTACTACATATTTTTTTTCATCAATTAAAATGAGAATAATCCATGCAGAGTGTGCAAACATTTGAAAGTCATGAGTTGAAAAACGCTGACTCCACGAGATTAAATATTAGAGCCTAGCACAAAGCGGAGCGGCAGCGCACTGGCGCCTACAAACCTAACAGGGATACTTCAAGCATTGCGCAATGCGTGGAGTATCCCTGTTAGGTTTGTAGGCGCCAATGCGCGTCCCACGCTGGCTGCCCGCCCGCCGCGCCGCGCCGCAGTGTACCACGGCGCTTGAAGCAACTATTTCACACCAGAGGTATTGCACAGTATCGAAATTGAAGGCGCTCTAATATATTAGGAATGGCAGGCATCCTTCAAAAGTACGGAGCTTTCCTTGCAAAATAAATCAAGATACTATAGCCCAAAAAGAGAGCGGTAGTCCAAAAACTCACTGAGTCCTAGCATCCGCAATTAGTAACGTTTAAGAAATTGTGTTGCCGGCTATAGAAGCTAATGGAAATCTTACAGCCGGCTGTAGGTCTATGGTATTTTGGAACACAGATTCTACTGCTAATTTTTACCAGGGAAACCGCAACTTCCTAGGTTCAATATAAACCGAGGCATCGCCCTCTCCAAAGTCGGGGTTCTGACGTTATCCACCAGGGAAGTGACACCCTTCGTTTCCTCCACCTTGATTTCAACCGAGTTCCACGTTGAGTAACCAGTACAAACGTGCGCCACGCTGACTGATGAATGCAATCAAGAAGCATGTATGTAAATTAGTCTCGTTGAAAATCCAATTTTTATCCGGGGTCTATAAGTAACGTTATGAGGTTCTTCATCTCAATTTTTGTTGAACCAAGAAAACTATCCCCTTTTTTCTTTCACGGAATATTTCAGTAAAGAGGAATAATACAAGGAGGTACATTTTTTTTTGTAAACTACAGAGAATGATACGTCAACAACGGTTTGTGAGATAATTTGACAATGAAGATATTTTACAGTACTCAAGTCGATTTTGCACCTTAGAGTGACGGCGCACAGAAAAAGTTTCAGTGAACAATGCTGCCAGTTACTTTAAAAATACACACTCTGAAGTTTTGCCCTTAGCGAAGGATAATATCAAATTTTGAAATTATTTTCTCGGGGAAAGACGTTAAAACAAGAGGACACGGCTACGATTATAAACAAAGTCCGCTCTTCGCAGCGTGGATGGTGCTGATGACTATGAAAAACGTGCGCTAATTATGTTGACTTTAGTTTAATGAGTCTTCGGGAGTTTGATCGACCAGGAGCAGTCGAGCGTTCAGGAGCGAACCGGAAAATCTTGAGTCGGCACCAAAATCCAGGAGTTGCCGCTTATTTTAGTTTCACAAATAAATATAAATCAAGTCGTAACTACTCTTTCGATTAAGTTAACGATGAATAACGAACCAAATGATTCAAATAATCATTGATTGAATTGATGAAAATGTGTCAATAAAAGAAACTTAAAATTTTGATGGTGTAGTTAGTTAGTTAGTTAGTATATTTTAAGACATTCAGTGTCACAGGCTATTAACGTCTTTACAGAGAATTTTGAAAATGGGAGTATATACGAAAATTTAGATTTTTAAATTAAGAGAGGTGAAGAGTTTCAGAATTTTGATAGTAACATTGGGTTCATCGCACGTAAGTGAGTTTGTATTTCTGTTGATTGTAGGGGAGTAGATCTGTGATTGGAGATATATGAGGGCAGAGCAGTCCATAATTACGTGTTTGATGGTTAGAGGTGATAAATTACAGAAGTTACAGATGGGTTGATTTTCTTTGGAGATGATATAATTGTCACTGAAAAAAGTGTGACCTATCCTGAGACGCGCAATTTGGACTTCACATGATCTTGTTTTGTGATAGATGTTTTTGGATATGTTCATTTTGAGAGTTTAAACATATACCTTAAAAACTAACACATTAAGTTATTTTTATCTATGTCATAGGCAACTAGCGATCGCCCGAAATCTATAAGAGGTTTTGATAAATTGCAAATTTATCCCACATCAGCATAATGAATGTTTGATGGCTAATGACCTTCAAAAGCACGATCTCGGATCGGAGCCCCTTCAATTTTTGCGATACTCCACGCTTTGTCACGAAGTTAGTTTAGTTGCTTCTCCGCTTTAAACCCAACTCAGGTCACGGATGACGGATCTCACTACACGTTCCTGTTACTGCCATTTTTTACGGAGGAAAAATTGTCTATTCGCATTAAAATCAAAATAATCAGAACTCAGGTCTTCTTCTTTTATTTCTGAATTGCCATGTTCTCTATTTGTTGGTTTACAAATTTCCGGCTATTGGTAATTGCAGGTGACATCTATGACAAAAAAAAGTGTTTAACGTCACACCTGCAAACTCTTTATTGGTTTACAAAGTCTTAGATTTTTCTCCGTGCACCGTAAAGCTTAGAATCAGCGTAAATTCAACTATTCCGCGATTGATCGACGTAATTTAACCCGAATTTCCTCCGATCACCGGGGACTGCGAGCGAGGCCTTCCCAAAGACATAAAGACGGAGCACTAAAAGCAAAAAATGAAGCTTCTAGAGCTTCTTTTCAATCACCTCTACTATTGGCTAGAGGATTGGCGGCGAAATCGGGACAAGTTTGAATTCAAATGTAGGGCGGGAACTAATAAATAAAATTGCGGAAACAAAGTATTTTAGGTTGATTTTTGCCCAAATTCAGGTACACACTCATATTTTTTTAACTTTAGGTTAGTTTCAGTCCGTCGTCGACCGATTAATTTCATTTGGGAGTAACGTTGATCTAGAACTGTAACGGCCTGTTTGAACCTGCAGAACCACCATGAGCAGAAGAAAAACTAACTTTATCTGAGATTACTGCCTGTTACCGAGCAAAAGTAGGTGTATTATATTAGGACGCAGACCGAACTTTCTTAGTATATTCGTTTTAGGAATTTAAAATACGTTTCGAAGAAGAAATGTGCAAAAATCAAGAGGACAAGTTCAAATCAAATTTCCGTTTGCCGCCATGGATTCCCGCGCTCATTCACACACTCACACAAGCGCGCAGCGCCGAACCTAGCTTCACTTTTTCCCCGTGCTTTTAGATACGAGCGCTCCGTCTTTATGTCTTTGGGCCTTCCTCGCGATGAAAACAATTGTTTGAATTGTTACTCAAGCCACCCGCGAAGCGGAGCGAGTCCTTCAGCCAACGCGCTCTTGCGGAAAACCCTCTGAACTGAACCCACAACTAGCCTTTGAAACTCACCGTCCGTTGACCAAGCAAAGCACCAGGCTGGGCAGGAAGCGAAAAAACAGGGCTTTGATGATTTTTCAGGTCGGACGCGCGGAAGACGTAGAGGGCGGTGGGCATTAATTATCCCTGGCTATACTGTTTACCGCTTTGCGTCCACGCCCGGTTTAGTTGGTCCTTTGTTCTCACTTCTGGCCGAGCTTCCCCTCGCAAGAATAGTAACCGACTACACTAATTTATCCTCTGAATACTGCACTGAAAAAAAAACTCCGGCCGTGGGAGCCGAAATTACGGGCTATATAGAGATACCGTTCGTTCCGGGCTCAAAGGCCGGAAATTCCGGCTGCTGGAGCCGTAACTTCGATTGCTCCGGGTTCAGAAGCCGAAGCTACGGCTCTAGCGGCCGGAATTTCCGGCCTTTGAGCCCGGAACGGACGGTATCTCCATATAGCCCGTAATTGCGGCTCCCACGGCCGGAGTTTTTTTTTCAGTGTGCCACGCTAAGGAAAAACGCCGTATGAACATTCGAGAGTCGCCAAATTTCCTTCGATAAAATGTTTATTTTTGAGGAAATTTATAAATAATTTGCCGAATAATTAACCGAAATGGACTTTTGGCGAAGGTCTGCAGGGATCTCGCGGAGAGAGCGCGTTCGTAATGAACGAGTGCGTGAAATAATGGGAGTTGAGGAAGATATTGTGCACGATATCAAAACCAAGCAGCTGGTTTGGTATGGACATGTGCGGAGAATGGCAGATAGTAGGTTGCCCAGAAAGGTATTTGATTGGGTTCCTCCCGGAAGAAGGCGGCGTGGACGTCCAGTAAAAGGTTGGCGAGAGGGAGTGGAGGGGGAGATCAGACGGTGTAATCTGCCCGATGATTTGTGGGAGGATCGATTCCGATGGCGATTTGGAGTCGCAGAGCGCTCTAGTGCGCTGAGGTAGCGGCTTGATATGTATGTATAAATAATTTGCCTTGGCATTTTCAGGAACTTTAGGTGAAATTGCAAACGACATTTTCTGAAAAATTGGAGGAAAAATATACTTAAGTTTACCAGGAAATCCGAGTTTTATTAATGGAAATTTGGCAACTCCAGAAGGTTCATATGGCGTTCCTCCTCAGCACGGCAGAATATGAGGTCCCGTTTATTGTCAGGGATCGACGCGAAAACGTTCCGGTTCTCGAAGAATTTTACTCTCCCGGTATAGCCATACCTGTGAAATGGATTGTTATGACTCGCGAAAGTCAGCTTTTTTCGGGAAGGTCAAAGTTATGACTGAAAGAATCCTTTAAAGGAAACCGGAAGATATCGCCCCGGCTAAGTATAGTCATTACTTCAAAGGATGTTTCATACGATGTCCTGAACACGATGAGCTTTTGTCAATTTCGAAAAAAGTGTGGAGAGAAAATAATTTACGACGTGCGATCTTTGGACCACATTTAGCATTTAGATGCTGCGATTTCTCGCTCAGTTTAAAAACGAAGTATGTGCCGTTAATAGTGCCCCTATGCACGTATGCGTTTTTACGAATGAGCTAGTAATTAATCCCTAATTGCAAAATGTATTGTCCATTCATACGTGATGAACCTAAATTTATCTATTTATTTCTCTTATTTCTAAACGTATCACAATTGAGGGGCAAGGCGCATAAGTGAAGTTTTTGAAAAATTGATATATTATTCCAACTAAAACTATATTCTATGAAAAATTCGCTCCCTACTTCCAATTTTCAAGCATCATAAAGTCAGTTTGAGCTTTCTTTCCGCCATAAAAATCCATGTAATTTGGAATCTTCAAACATGTATTTCTCGAAATTGCAAACACTGCACTTTTGCGCCATGTCCTCCAAGTCACTCAATTGGTTTTCAATTCAAATTGTTCATTTCTCAGAGTTTCAATGAACAAAACATAAACAATTGTATACATTTTAATAGGGTGGGCAATAAGGCACTACGGTGTAACTGAGGTTTTTTCCTGGGGGGTGTTGCAGTGCAAATTTACTTTGAAACTTTATTGAGGTTTTATCGAAAGGTTACACGAGTTTTAAAATAATCTTCCGTACAAATATGAGCTACAATCTCTTTAAAAAAATAAAACTAAAAATAACTAAATAAATAAATTTAAAAAAAAAAAAAAAAAAAAAAAAAAAAAAAAAAAAAAAAAAAAATACTGTAGCCCACTTAAAAATACCGAAACGCATTTTGTGAATATTTATAATGCATCCATCTCATTGCACCTGACGCTAGAGAGTCAAGTAAACGGATTAATTCCACCCGATTTTCATCATAATTCAAAGAGCGGCTGCATCGGAGGATCTTAATTCTGCTTCGCAATTTTAATGATCTCCTACGCTTTAATCAGCCCATCGAAGCGGATATTGTAAGATATTTAAAAAGCTGAAAATAATGATTCCGGGTAAAACTAAAGTCCCTATTGAGTATCATTATAGGCTCAGTGGAAATGGATGGAATCCGACGATACTTATAGCACTGTTGAAGTCATAAACACCTGAAGCAAGAACAATACGTAAAAAGCAACATTTTTCCTTGAATCAGCATCCAAACCGAAAGCGAGTAATTAATTGAACGTAATACGACATTTTTGAAGCACGGATTTTCTCTCGGATTCCCCGTAGTTTGCCCCTCCGTCCCGTTTCCCTCCCACCTTTCTCCACCCGACTTGATACCCTCCTCTTCGAATTACTTCTCCTAAAGAAACTGACGAAGCAAAAATTAAAAACATAATTTGATTATGACGTCAGCAAGGAGGCTAAAATTATCTCAGTTTTTAATAAAAATAACTGCTGCTCGGTGATTAAACCAATCTTTATTGAGCTGTCTTAACAATAAACCCCTCTCTGCTAACTTAACGATTTGTCTCAAATTCGTTTTCTTATTATCTTTTTCTATGAAGTTTCAAGATGTATCAAATTACATTCCGGCAAAAATCTAAAGCATGTTTTTTGTTTAATTATAACAAAAAATTCCATTTTTTCTCCCACTCCGTAATAATTATTGTTGTTCTCGAAAGTAAAGAAATATTTGAAGCAACCGGTTTCTTCCATTATTTTTTTAGAGGTAAATCTCTACCTCTTCTTTAGTTTATAGATAGATTTCCTAATTTTGGTAGTTTTAACCCTGATTTGGAGGCCAGTCCTCCGTGTCTATGGACGTAGAAGCTAAATTTTAAAAAAAGAAAGGAAAGGAGATTAAAACAATTTCAGATACCTCCAGCCCTTGTCTCTCTCCACCTGTGAAAGAGATAGAGTTGAGAACTTGGAAATAAAAAACGCCTTCAATTGAGAATGATACCGCGTATCACACGAAGCTTGAATAGTTGTATCATTCCATTATTTATGATATTCCGATGGTTGAAGTCCGATTTACGGATAGGAGGAGAAGGAGTGGAGGGATAGCCAAAGAAAGAAATAAATTGAAAACATCATGTCAAATTTTCGTGTTTTAAAAGTTGAACGTAAACCCAAAGGGAGCCGGTTTTCCCCCGTCGAACAAATGAAACCTCACCTCCGAAGTTGTTTTTAATTACAATACGGAACTGTTTTACTAACCTTAGTTTCGGGTGTTAGATACCCGACAACGCAAACAGTTGTGGAGCCAAGTTTTATCTTCAGGGACTTCTGGATCAATACGCCATTGCTGCTCTGCAAAGAAGTCTCTGCGCCAGTATCCACATTGGCCGATACGATTGGTGTCTTGGACTTTTGCAAGAACGGAGCCAATCCAGCCACGCCGTCATCAAACTCGTGGTTTCCCAGTGACTAAAAAAATTATACAAAAAAAAAACAGACTATTAAAAAATTTTCAAAACTTTTTTGTCAATTTTTCATACGTCTAAACACGAAATACTGGGCACGACGTTGTCCTCCAGATTTTTTGGAATCTGATTTATTTCTATCATACATACGAAGAATTATATCAGCAGAAAACCTAATTGCAGCTCTAGCATCCAAAAGATCGACCCGGAACATCTTCCAGAGATCCTAAAGTTTTAAGGGAATGGTCATTCAGTTCGCGAATAGGACGGTCAAATACTATGTTAACACTTTTTCCTGACCGTGCGAACAGACTTTGCGTTTTGGAAACATATAGGATATCCTTTCTTTTAATGTCCATAATCTAAAGGAAGGTCCTAAAAAGAGGGTTTAGTAAAGCTTAGATTTGAACTTTGGTCTTGCCAATGATCCGTTTGTAAGTATGTAACTTGTATGTATACCTATGAGTAAAATACATTGCGTCAGATTTAACTCTTCACATAAAATTGATTGGTTTTTCTCGGAGAAGAAGATGTAAATCTTTTTTTAACAGTAAAAGCTGAAGCTGGTAAGGGACATCTCTGCCACCTCTGTTAAGCTTTATCCACCACAAATTAGCAACTTTTACATTTTTCATGTCAGTTTTCAAACGATCAATAATATTTTCGGACATCTGGCATTGTGGATGACATTAGTCACAGGTTTATAGGTTAACAGGCGCTCGATAACAGGCTTGTAATCGGAGGTCAACTCTTAGCCAGAGGTGATAGAACTGGATTTAAATAATATAAACTAGATAAAAAAAATTGTTAAAATTAGTTCGATTTCCAAAGGCTCGTTAGCTTTACCCCGCGTTTCGTAGAACACAGGCGTGAATGATCGATTATCGATATTTCCCCATTTGGAACTACGGTAAAGAATCGACCATTAAGGCGTTCGTTGCGGCCACACTCTTTATCGAGTCTTTTCCATTAGTTTAAACGGCCGAACAATCGATATATCGCAAAGCACGCCATACCACTCGTAGAACATTGCCTACAGAAAGCATCCGAGGAAAAACGCGCACGAGTTCAAACAACACACGCTCGCGCAGCACGCGCGCGTGTTGGGAACAGAAATAACAATTAAATTTTCCAATTTTACCTCGAATAATTTTACCATAAGTTTTCTGCCGATGATCGCAAACTTCAGTGGGTTGCCGGAGGGAGAGTAAAAGCGGTCCGATCGGGGTTTATTCGTGTTTTCCTCGTATTTATGGGCGGAGAGGCTCGGCCCAGCGCCGGACGGCAACGTTCGATCCCTTTCAGCCACCGACGCTTTCAGTGGAATAATTAATCTGCCTTCAACGGAAATCCCTTTTCCGTACGCGCGGGGACAGCCGAACTCATTACCTGACCACGCGGTTAGACGGCTCGCATCAGTGGCGAAGCGTGAACGATCGATTATCGATATTTCCCCATTTGAAGCTATGGTAAAGAATCGATTATGAGCGAACACCCTGTCTATCGATTCTTTCCCATTTGTTTAAATGACAGATCAATCGATATATCGCGCCACGCCACGGGCTCGCATCGATGACGTCGGAGATTCAGACGAGCCGCCAAAAAGGCACACACAAGCCCCGCCGCACGGTGGATTGACTCAATTGGGGAGGTTGGACAAAATTTGGAAACTTTAAAGGCTTATAACTCCGTTCATACACAATTTTAAGGTTTTAAAAAAGGCTCGATTGGTTCCCTCGTGAAATTATCTTCTATCAGCACCAGTTAAAATTAGAAATGTGACGAATTAAACATCAAAATGTGCATCATTATGTGCATATTTCAAGTCCAACCTCTCTAATTAACTCAGTCCACTGTGCGCCGTTGACAAATCGATACTTGGGAAACAGGAACAGTGTATTTCAGAGACCCGCATTGCTATTTCCGCTATACTTCCGTGCTAAAGAAGAACGCTGTATGAGTCTTCAGACGTTGCCAAGTTTCCTTCGATAAAAACCGAATTTACGGGGAAAATTGTGAATATTTTTTCTCAAATTTTTCCGACACTTTTGTACGCAATTTAATCTGAAATGTCTGAAAATGTCAAAGAAAAATGTGCAAAAAAGTCGTCAAAAAGACATGTTTTATCAAGAGAAATTTGGCAACTCTCGAATGTTCATGCGGCGTTCTTCCTTCGTTAAATTGTTTATTTTTTTGGAATGTTATGAATGTTTTTCCTTGGAATTTTCAGGAAGTTTAGATAAAATTGCGAAATAAAGTATCCGAAAAATTAGAAGAAAAATATTGATAAATTCACTAGGAGGTTTGAGTTGTATCAGAAGAAATTTGACAACGTCTAAAAGGTCATACGGCGTTATTCCTCAGCGCGGCAGTATAGCGTAAAGGTTAAATTCGAAATTCAGCGCTCAGATTCACCTAATGATGACTTATGACTAAAGTGTTGATCGTTCGGTTCATCAAGTCTAACGTAATTTGCGAAAAAACTCGCATGGCAAAGTGCTTATCACGGAGTGCATCAGTCTTCATTACACTAATACCAAGCTCAAAAAGTTTCTTATTAATCATCACTGAAAAAATAAGACTCTTAAATTTTCCGCCAAGAAATAGTTTTTCTTGAATCAAGAATTTTGCTGCTTAATTTGAGCTACTTGCATGCTTAACCCCAGCATTTATTTTCATTGTTTCAAGAAAAATTCAGCTTTAATCAAGATACAAAAATTCTTGGCGGCAAATTATAGAATCATCTTGCTTGAGTCAAGCAACCCAGTTTTCAGCGATGATTAAGCCAAAAATATCGCCAATTTCAAATTTCAACGGGCGTTCAGACTCTTAGTTGGACTACATTTTGCAACAAGGAACTACAATTTCCGGCTCATTAAAGAAAAAACATGTGTGCCAATGGTTTCCCTATGCAAGATAAGTGTTTTTATTCGTAAACAAGAAATTTTGGTTCCTTATTGCAAAAAGCCGTCCAGATATGGAATGCCCCACTAGTTGACAAGGGATCAAAGCCCAGAGGTATATTAGTAGCATTGTCAGTTCGTTGAATTAATCTTATTTTCTCCTTCTTTCTTGAGTAGGACAAATAAGCAATCCTTCTTAACCAAAATTGGACTAAAATTGTCCGATACCGTCAATTTTGGGAAAAATTGAGCATCTGCCCCATTTCTTCCTTTAAGGAACCAGGTTATATAGCTCTCTTGTCTAATTCGTACGTCAAATTTAGAGGGTGGATTAGTAGATATATCTGATGTAGATGTAGATGTATGAATCACAGATTCAGAGAGGCTTCACGGTAGTTTATACCTACGATGCTTGGTGAATTGAATCGCAAAAACTCCTTTTGTGATATTTTGGTCAAAAAATTCATGAAAATCATAGAATGTTTTCCCTGTAGCTATTTTTATTTTTCCGGTGACTAATTTACGAAATCTTGCACACGTGTCTTTCAATTGATCATCAGTCATTTCATGTATTTTTTTTTATGATGTTATTGAGTGTCGAGTGTCAAATAAAGATTGATATTTGATGCCTTTCATTGATTGTTGAGCGTTCAATAAAGTATTTTTTTTTTTTTTATTTTTTCAGGTGAACAAGGAGTTTGAATTTTCTTATGATTTAGAGAATTCAGTAAACAGTTCCATGTCAATGATACATTTGTTGTTGGGTCTTCAGCATTGAGCACTCAAATCTGCGCGCGTCGCATCTAATGTAAGTTGAAAGAGCCATGCACAAAGTGGCCCATTATTGGGCCCTCGAAATTGGGGTCGGAGTGAGGTTTTTTTTCATCCTTAGGGTGACCCTTTACACATACTAAAATTTCAGATTGAGTATACGCACCGTTTCCGAGTTATGGGGGGGCAAAGTCCCCGATTTTCACCCATTTTTGCAGGTGTTTTAATGTCGAACTCCGGCTGTTACGAGGTACCAGATCTAGATATTGAAGCGCGGTTTGCGGTGATTTGTTAAGCTATTCTTGTAGTATTTTTCCACATCTTTCACAAAGCCCCAAATGGTTTTTCGGGGAGGGGGGGGGGGACTTCATTCATACTATCACGACCGTTAGCGCATCTTACTGACTTTACTTTGATCTCTTCTCTCCACGCCGCGGTCATGATGGTATTTTCTGTTGGGGATTTTTCTTCTTCTTTACATTTTCCCAATTTTAATGTCCTCCCCCCCTTTTCCCCTTTTTACCCCCTCCCCCGCAATCCAAACACTTCATCTCAAGTGCTTCTTCCTGTAAGGCAGATATGACGATGTTTTCTGTGAATTTTTTCTCATTCATATTTTTCACGTTTCTCTTTCCACTTCTATGTTTGATTTATTCTGTCCTAGGTACATTCTCTTCCGCTTTCTTCCAATTTTTAAGCACTAAAACTTACTTTTTCAACAGCAATTGACGCCTCACCAAAAATGTTTTAGGTAGATGAAAAATAAATAGTAAATAGATTAGATTTATTTACAGCATTCATAATACCGATCGCAAATGAATGGTGTGTGAGCCTCAGTAGAAGTATTTCAGTACCTAAACATAAGTAAAAAATTATTTGCCAGAAACATCGTCATTTCTGCTGCGGAGGGAGCAAAATACTTCAAGTAAAGTGGAGCGGGCCAGGGGGGGGGGATAATACAGGGGTAAGGGGGGCCCTTACCCCTGTAAGGGAGAAGTAAGTTGGGTCAAAGTTTATCAATCGTAAAGAAAGAAAAATAATCCCCCACATCTGACCCCGTCATATCTGCCTTACAGGAAGAAGCACTTGAGATGAAGTGTTTGGATTGCGGGGGAGGGGGTAAAAAGGGGAAAAGGGGGGGAGGACATTAAAATTGGGAAAATGTAAAGAAGAAGAAAAATCCCCAACAGAAAATACCATCATGACCGCGGCGTGGAGAGAAGAGATCAAAGTAAAGTCAGTAAGATGCGCTAACGGTCGTGATAGTATGAATGAAGTCCCCCCCCCCCTCCCCGAAAAACCATTTGGGGCTTTGTGAAAGATGTGGAAAAATACTACAAGAATAGCTTAACAAATCACCGCAAACCGCGCTTCAATATCTAGATCTGGTACCTCGTAACAGCCGGAGTTCGACATTAAAACACCTGCAAAAATGGGTGAAAATCGGGGACTTTGCCCCCCCAAAACTCGGAAACGGTGCGTATACTCAATCTGAAATTTTAGTATGTGTAAAGGGTCACCCTAAGGATGAAAAAAAACCTCACTTCGACCCCAATTTCGAGGGCCCAAAAATGGGCCGTTTTTGGCCCTTTTTGTGCATGGCTCTTTATTTTAAATTTACTTTGTTGTGAATCGTGACCGTAAATGGTTTCATGAAAGGATGCTTTGGTGTTTTAAAGAAATATACTTGTTTGTTATTTTAAGTAATTATAGTTTGGAATATTTTCGAGAAAAAAAAACAAGACAAAAACGGTCTTTACAGGCTTAATGCGCGACTTCGTGTTCAGAGACTGTGCGTGTTGCGTGTTCGAAAAATGAAGGGACTTGGTCTTTTACTGAGTTCACCGTTCAATTTCTGCTATGAGGCTGAATAGAATTGCTGGGACAGTATATTAAAGAATTGAGATTATGGCTCTTGTTTGTCAAATATTTTTAGTATATGACAATTCTGAAGGAAAAAAACAATACCTTAGTAAAATTTTTAGAGATCGAGCTGGGATATAGCTAGATTAAAAAAATTGCATAAATTAATTTTAGACCCGAAAAAGTTCAAGGCGCGTTGGTTCTAACTAACGGCACACTTAAGACATTATTTTCAGGCAGAATTGGCTCCACTGGGGCGCATTTAACTTTCCTCTAAGGGATAGACTTGACAGGTGAACCTAGTGCCTCGCAGTGGCAGTTAATTAGGAATGCGTTGCATTAGGTCGAGCTCCGAAAAGACTACATTTTCTTTGAAGTCGTTATGTTTCTTGCCAGAGCTAGACGACTTTATGAGCGCACTGCTTCTCCATTCACTCGCACAAGCTGCGCGGAAGGCTTGCTATCATCAAATTCTGTTGAATGTGGAGTTTATATTTGCATGAAGCTTTAAATGCAAATTTAAAATATTCTGTTGTTTCGCCCTGTTTTGAGCCGAGCTTTACGGTACACAGGTTTTCGCTGAATTCTCGCAATGCCAGGCTTTTGCTGAGTAGATAAAACGATCTAATAAAACTGGATGAAATACTAGCATGAGGCGAATATTTACGAAAATCCAAGCCAGAACTGACTGCTCTATAAAATCTCCGGCTGTGTGGTCGCTGACGAGCCATTAAGGCCTCAAAATTGATGTATTCTCAGAATCATTGTAAAACTGGTGATTTAAAACAGTTCCATCTCAAAAAAAGTATAGGACCAACGCATGGTTCTATAGCTTCGCTTAAGGTTTTGTATCCAACGAATTCTTATGAACTTAGAAAAACCAAAACGCCTTCAAGTTTTTGGTTGTGCAACATGGACATCGATAAAGCAGAAATAGTTGTGTCTAAGGGGCAAGGGGTTATTACATATAGCTGTTGGTGTAGCGTCTGATAAAATGTTTCAGGTTATGAAAATCCAGAACGCCTTCATTTGTTTGGTTGTACGATATGGACATCTATTGAGTAGAAATATATAGTTGTACTTAGGGCTGTTAAAGGTTTTGTAGCTTTCGACGCGTTACAATAAGAGAGAGAAACAGCAAAATGCTTTCAATTTTTTCATTTGAGTGAGAATAATTTAATCAAATGACTCAAACAAGACTCTGAGGCAAACTTTGGAGCAAACAGTTTAGAGAGGCGTATTGAGCCCGTGAACTTCGCAAGATCATTTACTCATACTCGTATGAGAAGCAACGTCTTCTTGATTTTCTTTTTCTTCTCACGCATGAATTTGAGTAAATGAAGTTTCAGATTCTTCCATTTTTATGAAAAAAAAAATCCAATTTTTCCTCTCGTCGGATTACTTTTTAAGGTCTGTCAAGTATAAACATCGAATTAAAGACATTTTTAGTTTTTCAGGGGAACTACATATTTTTCAGTCACATTATATCAGCGTAATATTTGAAGCACATTTTTTCTCAAATCAGTGTATAAAATTTCTCGATTTCTCCAAAATCCTACAGCGGAATTGCGAGCCGAATGTTGGAATTGATAGACAAAGCGATAGAGACAGAATAAGTTGGGCTATCCTATCGGTTGAAATGGGTGGTTCCCATATACTATAGACTAAGGGGTAAATAAAGGACTAACTAAACGGTCCATCGTGGGTTGCCGTTAGTTAGTCTATCACCAATCGAAAACACAGGAAAAAGCGGAAACAAGGCTAAAATACGAACTATAAAGGCAGGACGTTTCGGTACCTTACGGCACCATTATCAACTGCAAAAAAGAATTAAGAATAAAAATAGAAAAAAATTAAAATAAAAACCAGCAAACGGCGTTACATGGTGAAATTGGTAAAAAATTGGTTGATTGGTTGGTACGTAATTCGGTTGATTTTTACCAATTTCACTATGTAACGCCGTTTGCTGGTTTTTATTTTAATTTCTTTTTTATTTTTATTTTTAATTCTTTTTGCAGTTGATAGTGGTGCCGTAAGGTACCGAAACGTCCTGCCTTTATATTTTGAATTTTAGCCTTGTTTCCGCTTTTTCCTGTGTTTTCGATTGTCGTTTCCGTTTCGGGCTGCTTTTACATACTCTTTGTTTTCCACTAGTCTATCACCTATACCTCCTTTATCCGTTGCAACCAATTGCAACTTCCCTCAATAGAATCCCTCTGTATCCCTCTTGTCTTCTTTGTCTATAGCTATGTCTTTCAGTTTCAACAAATAGCTCGCAGGACGAAAGAGCAGGACGAGTTTAATTTTGGCATCCCTGCGCAGAATGCACTTCTCCGAGCAATCTCGAGAGTTTCCAGTAGAATCAATTATTTGTCTTGGCTCGTGTACTCACCCTCAACTCCCGCATCCCACTTTTACGAAGGTTTGCCACGCGAGCGATTAGCCGGTGACTTGCTTTTATATCCAGCTCGGAATTCCAGAACTCTGACAACGAGCTCCGCGCGAGAAATTGCACGCATTCCCGTTGCGTAATCATAATTGAATCTCTCCCACGAGCCGTGTTCCGTATCCTGTCTCTCTGTCAGCCGCTTTTGGTATTTTTTTCGCGGGCGTAATTATTTGCTCTCATAAAAGCTGTTGATATATTTCTTCGTGCACAAACACTCGGTTCTAATCCACACTCGAGGAAGAAATGGACGTATTTCTATCTAACGGAACGATGTGCATCATGACGTGAGTCCTGGTACGCATGTATTCTTATGGGTCTCAGGGCTCATGCCTTAATGCACATAGTTCCGTTTGATAGAAATACGTCCAAAAGTGCGATATCGATGGTGAAACTGCAGAAACACGTATCTCGGTTTGCAACGTTGCAGACTTCCTGTCGTACTTTAGTCTCTACATGGAAAACTATTGATCGTTACTTCTTAAAAATATCGGCGATTTTTCTCCTGTATGTCAAAAATATTCTGTGAGAATTTTAAGGTATCATTTTGGTTTGATCTCCTATTAAAAAATAAAAGAGGAGTGGAGATTATGCAACACTGTGATCGAGTTACGCATTTTTGCGTTTCAATCGTCGAGATGTATCCTGACAACAGCTCAAATTTATTTTCGTGTAATAACGCTCAAATATATTAAATGATCTGGATGGTTGGAATAATTATTTAAAGATTCGGTTGAGATTAATTTCACCCTATTAAATATTGTAGACGTTCTCAATGGTTTCCTTTCACCGTATTACTAAACAAATGTAATGAATAATTATTCCAATCAATTTATGTGGGTAAAGAAAAAGAAAAGTACCAACGCTAAACTCTCTTTGAGAAAGATGAAAAAAGAGAAACATTGATCAATCGATTTACCTTTAAAATTCAGAAATTTTAACGATTACGTTGACGATTCTCAACGATTTGCACATATCGCACTTTTCGAACACCTCCGACCGAAAAATGTGTGGTTGAAGGAGTATCTTTTAAGAGTAAAATCACACACCATGCATTTTTCGTACTTAAACCCGCGTAAATTGAACGCAGACATCCATTTCCGGGAGCGTTTCATTATTTATAGACAACTCTAAAGTTGTGATTTAATGCTTCATAATTGCCTTAAGACCGCATTAATTTTCCCATGTTCTTGTCATTATATGCGGGAAAATCAAGATAATTTCAACTATATTCTTGACTGATTTTGGCGCCAGATACAAGTGTAGGTGCATCAACCAGCCAGATGTGTAGGTGAATCAGAACGTGGTTGAATCAACCATACCTTACCATACCATAACCATACCTCTCACGGAAGCAAAAGTATCACAATCCCAACTATACTCCTAGCTGATTTTGACGCCACTTATTAAGAGTAGTTGCACAATCCAGAGGTAAAGTTAAGTCGGCTGAAAGCGTGGTTCGATTAACTATTCCGCTGGCTGGTGCCTTTACACTTCTAGCTGGTGCAACTGCTCTTACGGTTGGTGCCAAAATCAGCTGGAGGTATAGTTGAAATTGTGATACTTCTTTTTCAGTGTAAAATCAGTCAGGAATATAGTTTAAATTATTTCGCTCTCTTCGAAAGCACCCATATTTTTTTTTTTAGAAAAAACCGATGGTAGCACTTTCCTCTCCACTTATCGGTTGACTTAAATGTTAACGGTTGACGCGAGAGGGGGGAAAAAAACTTAATAAAGACAAGACGTAATTGTCTGAAGAGGCAAAACACCTCGGAACACGGCGAAATTGAAGCGCCTATCGTTTCAATGTAATGGAATGCGTCAACAAAACTCTTCGGTGCCATTTACTTACCGGGCCGACGTCGCGTCGGCGGGCTCTAGAATGCACCGGGCGTCGTTCCAGTAATTAAATCAGCAGGGCCGTGGCCGAACGGTGGCGCCCTCTCCCGTTGAAGAATCCCTCTTAATTAAGCACCCGGTGTATTGTGCGAGATAACGCTGAAAAAGCTCTCATCATGTCAAATTTAAACCTCCCCTGGATCCCACCGCACGGCTCGTGCAACATCAATTTTCACTACCCCGGAACCTGTATCAAGGAGGGATATTTGTTTCGAAAATGTTAAAATCCGACCTGTTCTTTCTGGACACGGTTCGTTCACGATGCACTCTGTTGTTCGGAGCGCCCTGGTTCGTTTTCGCTGCGGTTTTGTGTGAAGTATACGTAAAATAATCATGTAAAGCTCGTCATTGTTTTTAGACCGGTTTAATTTCTGTCAAAGTTACGATGCTACCAGTAGTGTGGCGTGCTTTGCGATGTATCGATCGATCTGTCATTTAAACCTATGGAAAAGAATCGATGAAAGGGTGTTTGCAACGAACACCTTAACCATCGATTCTTTACCATGGCTACAGTGGGAAAATACAGTAATCGGTCATTCACGCCACGCTACTGGATGCTACGTCTGAGCTGGCACATATTTTGATCAAAGTCGGAAGCTAATCTTGACATTTTTTACGTGATATCGTTGGATTTTGGAAAGTGACAATTCGTCGATTCCCTCGCGAAAGAACGAAACTATATTTCAATGCTGCCAAATTTCCCTGCACAAATTGAATTTCAACTAGGAGAATCTTGGAAATTTCTAATTAAATTTTCTACCGACTTCTCTTCCGATCTTGAGCTAAAATCAGAAAAACGGACAAAAATTCCTTGGATACATCCTTGAAAATTATGAATTTGGTCGAGGCAATTGGTACACGGACTTTATGTCCACTTTTTTTATGTCCACAGACTTTTCGTCCACAATTTCTACGTCCACAGTTCCAAAGCCCACACTATTGTGAAGTCCATTACTTAAACGTCCACTAAGTCAAGTTCACAAATGTAAAGTCCACTAAAATCAAATTCAAGCGTCATATTTTAGTCCGTGTGTAAAATTATATTGACAATATCGAAATGAGAAAATTAAGAGAAAATGAGGTGTTGTTATCGTAACTCATATTTTAAATGAAATGTTAATTTCTTCTTTTGATTCATCTTTTCAAATTGTCTTTGGTAAATACTTGGTTTCATTTCTATCCTTGAAATTTCCGATGTAAAATATGCCTTAAATGTCCATTTTTTTTTCTTTTAATGACATTGATTACTTCATTTTAAAAACGTTTACATTTTTAAAATGTGGTAAATATTTGTAAAACCTTTTCCAAGCAATGGCATCGATATGAATCTCAATGAGCCGTAGTTGTGATGAAAGAAACTATACAAAAATTAATAAAAGAGGAAAAAAACTAAGAAGCACGCAATTTTTTGTGTTTAACTTGTTCGTACATCGACCTCCTTGAGTCAAATACGTCCAATTTTGAGCGTTTGGTTGCGCTTACACCACGCTGCAGCACAGTAAAAGCCCAAAACATAAAAGAATAAATTTGAATGCTTTGGAAATCATTAAATTTGACATGGAACCACTATTATATTTACAAAAAAACACATTACATTTTCCAGTAGTACATATTTCTTTTTCATCAGTTTAAAAGGGAATAATCAATGCAGAGAGTGCAAACATTTCAAAATCATGAGTTGACAAACGCTGACTCCGCGAGTTTAAATATTAGAGCCTAACACAGAGCGGAGCGGCGTGTTAGCAGTGCAGAACGCGCACTGGCGCCTACAAACCTAACGGGATACTTCACGCATTGCGCAACGCATGAAGTATTCCGTTAGGTTTGTAGGCGTCTATGCACGTGTCACGCTGATTTGCCTGCCGCGCCGCAACGCTTTAAGCAACTATTTCGCGTCAGAGGCGTTGCACAGTATCCTACAAGATTGAAGGCGCACGAAAGAACTAGTTAAAGAGGACTTTCAATTTTGACTGCATCTGTTACTGAAAAATGTTTAATTCGGCATTGGAGCGTTTCCTAGGCTCCCGCTTTGGTTTTCATCTTATCATATCCGTACAGTGTACACATGAATATATGGTTTTATCTGCTCTTAGAGTATGTTCTCCTTCATGACTTTATTCATGAATGAAATGTTTTTTTAAGAATGAAGGTAGGAGTAGTATGCATTTATTTTTGAGGTGGTTCCTGTCATTTAAATGAGAAGAAAAAAATGTCCACGATTTGGAAAATTTTGGACATATTCATGGTTGGACATTAAGTCATGTGGACTTAATAAAGACTGGACTTAACGTTTAGTGGACATAAATAGCGGTGGATATTTATTTAATGGACGAAAGGTAGGTGGAAATAAAGTCCTGGAAGCAGGCAATTTTGCAATCTTGGGATATAGTTGCGTTCCTTCGTTCGGAAAACGACGAATTGGACCATATTTTGTGATGAGAAACCAGTATTTTTGGCTCTACCAGAAAAACGCCCATCTGCATGTAGGAAAAATATCGGAACGCATCGGTGACATAAGGCAAAAATAATACTGTCGAACAATTTTTGGCTACAAAGCAACTGTGTTTTGTAAAAATTCACGTGATTGTGCCCAAGCGCTTGTCGGCAGATCACCGTGAATAACTGTCAACAATTTTTCATACCCACTTTCGTGCCGTGTTCTTGAAAATATGGTCACTTTGAAGCGAGCAGACCTCTTTTTCCCGAACAGCTTGTCAAATTTGATATTTTCCAAATTCTCTTAAACTAATCTTCCCTTCGTCAACTCAAGCATACGTAGTATATTCAATTCATTTTTTATCTCAGACTCAGTTCAAAATACACTCATAGTCTCTTATCACGCTAACAATAATCTTATCGACGATGATTTAATCGACTAGATTGTAGACAATTGGACCGCGTTAAACAGAAGGGAACCAAGCCACATCAGCTATTGCCAAATTTAATCGGGCAATTTAATTTTTTACATGAAAACGGTTGTGCGGATTTTTGTGCAATTTTCAGTGGATTGTCTGCACAGTACGAAGCGAATTCCTTAAAATTTACAAATGCATCCGTACAAACGTTCTCCCGTGAACAATTAAATTGCCCGGTTAAATTTGGCAATAGCTGATGTGGCTTGGTTCCTTTCTGTTGGACGCGGTCCAATTAAGACCGCCCCACCAATGAGAGCAGGACACTAAAAGCGTGACCCATTACATCACAAAATTTATAAAAGTCCAAGCATGCCTCAAACGGAGGTTTTTCTCCACCCATCTGACCTGCAGACTCCATGTCGCGTCGCGTTCCCAAAGCATTTACCGTTCCTTTAAGTGAGTTTTTGTGAAGTGCACTCTAACAACTTCATAGTGCAACTCCCCGAACTCTTAGTGAATAATCTATGCACTTCCTCATTCTCAAAAATAAACAGTGATCATCAGATTACAAATCTGTGGGTTGACTGAGTGAATTTTGGACTGTATCTTATGCCCCTCAGTTCTTTTTTGCATAATCTTATCCGAATGCTGTTTCTAAAATGTGCAAGAAATATTGATTTCTTGTGACATAACATAGTCCAATGATTTATCATAATCATCTCAGCCTGCGGTGTTTTTCTCTTTTTTTGTCATGCTTTCTCGTTCGGACATTGAATGACCAATAAATATCTACCGATTATACAGATGAACGAAGAATAATTCTAGAAAATTTAAAAAAGACTATGTTATTTTTCTCGCAAGAAGAAAAATTGTTTTCGGTTTTGGGAAAATGATTAAAAATCAAAGACATATACCTCCGGCAAGTTTTTGAAAAGCGTCCCTCGCTTACCAGGATACCATGCAAGGAGTTCATAAAGAACATTCCTGATCAGCTTGTTTAAATCCCTTTTTTGACCTTCAAAATGATGCATGCATTATACAAACATAGGTGAAAGTCGGAGCAGGTAAAGTGCAAGAGCAATTCACTTTATCTTGTTTGATTACGACGTCTCATGATCGTGGTATACGATACAACAAATTCAATTTCCAAGAAGCTGAAGTTGCATACCCACGGAATTGCGGGAAAACATTTACCTCTTTGATGAACACCTACGGTTATAAAACAGGTATCTAACATGCAATGCGAGTTTTTAAGCCGATCCTCTCCCCCCCCCCCCTCCTCAAAAAAAATCAGTCGAAAAGAGAAAATAAAGTGAGGAAAAACCGCCGTCTTAAATTGTTAACTAAACTGAACTCATCGAGTTGAAAGTGGTGGGCGTCTTAATTTGGACGTATTTCTGCCAAACGGAACTAAGTGCATTAAGACGTGGGCCCTGCTATGCATATATTCTTATGGGTCTTAGGGCTCATGTCTCAATGTACTTCGTTCCGTTTGGCAGAAATACGTCCATTTGATCCTCGCTGATTATTTGCCGGTAAATACCCGGGGGCGTTATTTTCAGAGCCGCGGTTTAACTGACTGCACTCCGGTAATTCCACGAAAAAGGGAAAGCCTCTTTTCCTGCGAGGCGGAAAAGGGGGTGGGGGTCTAAAAAAAAGGAAACAGCCATCAAGGGATTGGGAGATTGGGGCGGTAGCGAGAGTGTAAGTTGACCTAGAAAAACTTTCGCGTCGGAGGCCGGGGCTAAAAAGCTGTGCGGGCTCGTGGGGGAGGGGGGTGCTCGGAGGAGAAAGCAGGCGGATAATGTACCATTAATGCGTCAGAGACGTAGAAGCGTGATCCGTTTCGGAACAGGTGTCTCTCAACAGGTCGAGACGGATTTTTTTTACAGCGAACCACCCTCCGCCCGCCGAACGAAAACCTCTGCCCCCCCCCTTCCCGCCCCGGAAAGTTACCGCTTCTCCCTTCCCCTACCCCTACATCGAGTTGCGAACCCGGGCCTATTGATTCTAAATGCGAAGATATCAGGTGAGGTGCCCCGCGATCGTTACGTGAAGTTTTTGTGAAAATCTTGATCAGTGGCGTGGCGTGAATTGCGATATATCGATTGTGGTGTCATTTAAACCTATGAAAAAAGATCAATTACCAGGGTGTTCGCAGCGAACACCTTATTAATCGATTCTTTACCATAGCTTCAAATGGGGGAAATATCGATATATATCGAATCACGCCACGCCACTGATCTTGATTCTCCTCTCTCAAGCTTTTAAAGCGTTAGACCTCCTCCTCGTCCTCGCATTGAACAAGTTCCCGGAGACTGCAACCCGAAACAAAAAAGTTTCGATGAGGGGGAGATTACACCCTTACATTTTAAGATAATGTGTACATTTTTGCTTGGAAAATGTAAGTTCAACTCAGTTGGATATTTTGATGCGAGGTTTGGCTCGTCATCGTTTCGGAAGTATAAAAATTCAGCTTTTTTTTCGACAAGTTTTGATAATGATAAAATAACTCATCTTACCTCTATCGCGAAAAAAATACACATTTTTCGTTACATATTAAAAGGACCACACGATGTGCTCCAAAGATATTTTTCAAAATTATCTCTAGAGGCTCTAATTATTTTTGGAAAAGTATCTAACAATCAAAGGATCAAAGGTCTAAGAAGGGACATGAAACGGGACATTATATCTCCGATAACAATCTCACAGCTTGACGAACATTTTAGTAAATTATTGACGGAAGGACGACCAGAGTTTCAAACGGGGAATGCTGAAAATATAGTCGAGGATCACTCAATGGAAATTCGAGTTGAGGAGGTGGTCAAAGCAATCAGGGAATTGATGAATGGAAGAGCTCCTGGGCCAGGAAACATTCCAGCCGAGTTAATTAAATGTGGGACTGGCAAGTTGGTTAACCATCTCAGGGATTTGCTGCAGAAGTGCATTGATGGTGATGACATCCCGAAAGAATGGAAAGAGGCCTGGATAACAGCGTCGCACAAAAAAGGAAGGAAGGATGACTGTGGGAACTACAGAGGGTTAGCGGTAACAGGAACGATAAGTAAAATTTATGGAAAAGTGTTGAAAGCGAAGATCGAAGAAGAGTGGACCCCGTTCGAGGCGGAGGAGCAAGCAGGGTTTAGGGCTGGTCGGTCTACCGCTGATCATCTGTTCTGTGTTACCCAGTTAACCGAAAAGAAGAGAATTGTTGGCCAGGAGCTTCATTTAGTGTTTTTGGATATTGAAAAGGCTTATGATAGTATTCCTCTTGTGAAACTTTGGGAAGTCCTAGAAGAAACTGGTTTTAGTAAGGGACTTATTGGGGCAGTCAAGCAGTTTTATCGGGGGGCTTTTGCTAGAATTAAGTGCCAAGGAAGGCTTTCAGACGGTTTTTTTGTCACCAAGGGGCTTAAGCAGGGATGTTGTCTGTCACCGACGCTGTTTAAGATATATCTAGAGCACGTTCTGAAGGAATGGAAAAGAAAGTGTGCCGGCATGGGCGTCCCTCTGAATGACCAAGAAACACTGTTCACGCTATGCTTTGCTGACGACCAGGTAGTCATAAGTCAAGATCACGATGACGCAGAGTATATGACCCGGAAGTTGGTGGAGGAGTACCGCAAATGGGGCCTCGAGGTTAGTGTCCGTAAGACAAAAAAGATGTCAGTCGGAGGTGCTCAGCAAAGCATAGTCCTGGAGGATGGTCAACATATAGAAAGTTGCGAACAATACAAGTACCTGGGGGTGAAGCTGACTTCGGATGGGAAGCTGGATCAGGCCATTCGGGACCGTAATCTTCTAGGAAGGAAAGCCATCGCCATGCTTAATGGGATCCTTTGGGACCAAAGGATTTCCAAAGACAACAAGAAGAGAATTTATAACTCGGTTGTCAAGCCTATTATCACCTATGGCAGTGAAGTGTGGCAGTTGAAGAAGCGGACCCAAGAAATGCTCAAGGCGACCGAGATGGATTTCTGGCGACGATCGGCTGGAATCTCGAGGAGAGAACGTGTCAGGAATGAACGTGTCCGAGAGATAATGGGCGTTGAGAAGACGATTGTGCACGATATCATGACCAAGCAGTTGGTATGGTATGGGCATGTGCAGCGAATGGCTGATACCAGGTTGCCGAAGAAGGTGTTGGAGTGGGTCCCCCCAGGTAGGCGACGGAGAGGGCGTCCAGCCAAACGGTGGGTAGAGGGTATCCGTGAAGAGATGGAGAGATGCCAGCTTCCGGAGGATCTCTACCATGACAGATTCCTGTGGAGAATAGGCGTCGCAGAGCGCCCAAGCGCGCCGTAAAAGCGGCTCATACATACATACATCTAACAATCAGTGTGTCGCGTACCCGGATTCGGCGTAAGTTAGACGGACTGAAACGTCTAGAAATCCGACTTATGCGCACTGAAAATATCGGAATTAGTGGGAGAGCAGAAATTGGATTTGAAAAGTAGAAGTGTCAATTTTGTTTAAACAAGACCGGACGCTTTATTCGGAACTCACTAAATATTACAAAAATGCAATTTGACTAGGACTTAGATTGAGCGCAGAGAGAACAGCTCGAGGCTTCCGCTAAGATGGTAGGAATCGAAGTGAAGTTTTACAAGTCTCTCCAGCCCTTACGAGGCATGGATGCGAAATTAACGGTCGACATTGCATCAGCTCACCGTTACTGATAGAGAGGACATTAAATTAACTAGATGTCTAGTCTAATTGTTTGGAAATATCGGCTTAAGGCCTTAAAATGTTGGAAATTGAGAAATGAAAGGAAAGCTGGAAGAAATAAGGAGAAAAAGGATAGACGAGAAACTTGGGGCGTTGCATGGATGCGACACAGTGTAATTATTAGAAAAACTCGGCTTCGGAAAACTCGGCTTTACCGGAAATCTGAAGTGTGATAGAAAGAAACCGAGGTCATATTCAGATCTAGCAGCTCAAAGTACATAAGTAACATACTACCACGGGTTCAGGAAAATTTATGAAAATAAATTGCATGCCCGACAAATATACTTCGGATTTGCTCATTATCCCGGGAAACTGAGATGAGGTGAAAGGGAAAAATTAAGGTCATTTCCGGACTCATCAGTTAAAAAGTCATCGGCATAATTGAATCTCGTAGCTACGAAAAACTTTACCTACATTCTGCAGGGGATAACAGTCGGAAAAACACCGAAAATGCCAAAGAATGGTCATTTTTCCGATTGAAATCGGCTTTTCCGGAAAATCGGAGGGTGATGGAAGAAAACGGAGGTCATATTCGGATTCAGCGCCTCAAATTGCGTATTGATAAACTCATTTTGCCCGAAAAGCGAAGTATGCGTTTTCGATGTTTTAGAACCGACTAAGCACAAATCATGCGAAAACCGCGGATGTCCAGTTTATCGCTGGGAGTTTTGTGATGAAACTTATTTTAAGTGCCGCAATTGTCCGGAATTTTATTTTTTTACCTTTATACGAATGATAATCTACCGCTTTAACATCTGTGGAATGAACTTTGAAAATATCAAACGGCTCCAAAACTCGGCGATTTTTACGTATCATGCGAAAACCGCTAATGTCCAGAGTCCTTTCTTTTCAATCACTCCGTCCCAGACAGAAGAGGAGCTGGAAACTGTTAGGGATCCTTTTCTACAATCCACTCTTGTAATAATCAACTTTTGAACATTTTTTACTTAAAAAAATCTCTTACTTAATAAAACTTCCACCTACCATGACATCGATATCAAGTCTGTTGAGGAGGTCAGCGGTGACGTCCCACTTGAAGAGGGTGTAGTAAGGAGTACCCTGAAAGTTGTCGCCAGCGTTGAGGAACAAGGAGCTGCGCCCCTGCTGGGTTGCTCTCTGGCGGGCTTCAAGCACGGCATGTTTAAGTCGCGCGAAGCCACCGTAGCAACCCTTGTGGGAGACGGTGTTCTTGCACGGTCCCGTGTTCTGGTTCGTCTCGTCGAAGCGTGCATGCATGTCGTTCGTGTGGAGCAACGTCAGTTTGAAGGCGCCGCGAACGTCCGCCAGGCACGCAGCCAGGGCGAGCAGGGCCAGTAGCTGCTGCATCGTGCCGCTCTGCGATGCACCTGCGAACAGATTCAGGACAATCATTAATTCAGAGAAGGAATGTAAGGTTGTTGAGTTGGTGAGTTGGTAACAAGATTTGTTGGTTTTCGGCTACTTTTAATTTTTTTTTTTTTTTTTATAGAGTTAATTTATTGTAATATTCCTACAATGGAAATATATACAAATATTTTAACTTATAAATAAAGGAGTTTTTTTTTTTTATTTGCAAAAGATAAATATTATTTGTACAGATGAAGCATTTAGGCCTATAAAGTGTCTTTGCTTATTTTTAACTTAGCTTATAAAATACTAGCTATAACCTAATTTTAACAAATTGTATACTACCTAAAATTATCTGGAGTGGAAATAAAACATATTTATTATAAAATAAAAATGTCTTTTCATTTAAACTGAATTACGACGGGCTTATAAATAAAGGAGTATACATACAAAAGTAATAACAGCCTAATTACTTATATTTCTATAATTTCAAGTATATGAGTGATAGAGATATTCATAAGCATTGGGTGGAGATAATAATGGATGAGTTTCAAATGAGATACTTAGTTATTGTTATTAATTTAATTAGTACGTAAGGATAAAGTTATCTTAAAAATCTGAGTCTGCATTGGTGACTAGTTCCCAAAGTTTTTCCTTTCAAGCCCTCTAGTTTCTTCAAGGTTGTTCAGCAGCTCAATACTCATAATGATGAAAACAAAAGTTGAGCTACCAGCCGATTTGTCAAATATAAGCTATCATTGCGACCCAGACCATGCTTTAATTATATGAAACAATGTGCAAGAGGATGTTAGGTTAATAGATTCCAGCTTAACATAGTGAACTAGCAAACGTTTCGATCAACTCTTTGCTTGGTTTCTTTATCATTATTTTTAAGAGACATTCAGGAAGTGAGGCAATGGACGTTTCTCAGAATTGAAGAAAGTGTGATACAAATACACAAAATTCAGATTTTTAACTTAAGAGATGTGGAAAAATTCTAAACTTCGGTCTCAACGCGGGGATCATCAGAGGGAATGTGTCCCTGTTGAATTTCGAAGAGAAGATTTTTGCGGCTATTCTTGACAGCAAAACAGTCTTCTTGACGTTTCGCAGATTTTTTAAGCGTATATTCTTCGAAGGGTTGGATTCATTGATATACTCGCCATTATTTATACTAAAGTTCAACCTAGAAATAAATTCTAAAGAAATACGCATTGACTTAAGAAATTTACTCTGTTCATTTTTTGTGTGTGTATACTTGTATTTATTCTTGATCAATAAACTAAAAAAATAGGGTAGTACCTACTCCTACTTACTGAAGATTATGATGGACGTGCGAGTGCTATGAGTCCACAGAAACTTAACCTAGTTTAATACAGTATGACCAACAGGATTGAGAATAGGTCGGCCGAGGAGAGGCCAATTCCCGCGGCTTTTTTCTTTTAATGAACGATCCTTAATCTAATGATTGTCTACCGATAAGATCAGTTGGTCATCAGCGGTGACCTTGATGCCGTTTTTAAATTCATTTGAAAGCGTCTGACCATAGAAAAACTGTCGTTAGAGATGAAAAAAGAGGGAGGAAAAAGAAGAAAAGGAAAGGAAAAACCCGGGTGATCTGGATTCATGAGCTCTGGACAGGAAATAGGTAAGGACTGGAGAGAGAAACACCATAGTGTGAAAACCGGAAGAGAACGGAGAATAAATAAGCACTAATAATGGTTAAGATATACTGATCGCAAAATTACGACTCTGAGATGAAAGGGTATTACTGGTCGAGAGAGAAAACCCGTAGGGGGCGAGGCATCCGGAGTTGCGAAGTTAATTCTCAAAATTCAAGGAATAATTCCAGAATAATGTGGAGACTTGTCGGAAGAGACTCATCCTAGGTCAGTTATTTTTTATGTCGTCGGTGACTGTTATATCATGAATATAGATTTTCAGCCGTATTCATGTTTGTGAGTGTTCATAAATAGTTTTAAAGAATTAGAAATTGTAATATTTATCAAAGGAGTAATTTTTTTTAATTAAAAAGAATACAATTGTTGTTATAGTTTTCTTCCTTAAAACTGCAATTGCGTGCGGTTCAAGATAGTTTCGTGCGATTTACGAGATGACACGACATGAACACCGATGCACTAAAGTCGTGCCTACCGAACGTTTGCACGGCGCAGCTAATTCGATCAGGTTGTACTAATGATACGAATGCCAAAGAAGTCCAGAATTGTTCGGATGAAAAATATCCATCTCGTTCGCAAAGTAGTATTTTTCATAGATTAGACTATTTTTTTCTATTTTTTCTCATAATCCCTTTTTGTTACACTGGATAAAAAAGTCTCTTAGATGTAGAGTCCAGACTCATAAACACATTGACAAGAAAAAGAAACCTTGATTCAATCGGAGTTTTTCAATCTGAAATCTACCCAAATCAAGAGGCTCGGCTCTTCGATTCAGGAAAAATCGGATTGAATCAAGAGTATTTTTTCTTGTTAATGTCATTAAGAGTCTGGACTATAGAGCGACTTATTTTCCCGATGTGGAGAAAGGGAATAACGTATTCGCTGATGTAGAAGAGATTTCAATATTGCCAGCGCCGTACAGTATTTCCGGGATAAAATCACCGCAATAAACTATATTTTACTGAGGCTAGCGGGATATTTATCTAATTTTCCAATCCGTCTCCTCAATCTTACTTCCTATTTTTAAAAAAATAAAGGAGGCATCATTATTCTAGAGTACCCTGCTAAATAAGCTGATTTCATGCAGTATAATTTTCTTCTGATATGGGAAGCAGTATAAAAATAAATTTATCAGTGAGAAGATGACCACCTACAATGATATCATTTGGTTTTGACATGCATTTTAGCAGATTAGAATATTTTGTCATATCCTCCAATGATTGGTCAATTTATGTACCATGGGTAACCTCGTGTCCAGTTCTCTCAATAGTTTCCACTTACAGACACGAAATGGAGAATTTGCAAGGGTCTGAAATTTGATGATTGTCGTGTTTAAGTGGAATCTACTGAGTGAACTGAACACGAAGATGCCCTTGATTCATAAATTGAGCAATTATTAGAGGAGATATGACGAAATAACCGATTCTACTAAAATACATGTGTTTAAATGGGAAACGCCGCCAGATGACGTCACAAGGCTGCACATTTTCTCACTTTCAAATCATTTTTTCTCCAATTTCCCATGAAAAAAATTATTAAATGTCTACGAACTCAGCTCATTCAGCACTTTCAGAAGAAGCAATACAATTTTTGTGTGCAAATTTTCCATTCATTGAAGTTCAGACGTCTGCAAATACTTCATTGTGAAGACAGCCGGTTTTATGAGTTTTGGGACTGTCGTCAAAATTCGTAAAAAAACGAAGATTTTCCCGGCAATTTGGTAGAGGTTACAGATCCAACTGGAGGCACTCTTGGGAAAAACTTGAAGGAAGGGAAAATTCTTATTTTGACCCCTAAAACACGCTTTCCTCCGAGCACCCTGCACTGAAAAAAAAATCTCGGTGTATTTACTAAGGAAAGGGTAAAATTACGAAGAATTCAGGGTTCTATTTGATCCCAGTTTTTTCTTGGTAAAATTACCATTTATGGAATTGGTATTTTACCGAGAAATCTCGGTAAAATTATTGAACTTATTTCTCGGTGATTTTACTGGACCTTGGTAAAAACGCCAATATTTTTTATCGACTGTTGTAGAATTACCGAGATAAAATGGCAAAATTACCGGGAATTGATTACCAATAAAAGTGGTATTCTTACCCGAAAAAAACAGTAAAAATACCGTTTTTTAGGTAAGCTTACAAGTCTGTCTTGGTAAAATTACCAATAATTCGTAAAAAAGTGAGATGGTAAAGGTACCAACGGACCTTGGTAAAAACGCCGAGAATTTTTTTCAGTGCGGTGCATTTTGCGCGGGGCCCGGCAACGGCGGCGGATTATGAAGTGTGGAGTGCGCGTAATTGAAAACTTGGTTCTGTTCAAATAGAGGTGGGAAGTGTGATCGAAAAAACCAGGGAAAGAACTGAATGGAGCGTCGGGGAGTCGGGGAATTATTTATTTAAGGTTGCCTGCACGAGACAAACCGGATTTCGACCGCAATTGAAAAAGCTTAATCAATGATTCACAGCGATGAAAAATTAAATTGAAGCGCCCGGCCGCCCCTCCCGGGCGCTGGCCACTCCGTCGGGCGCCCGCCGCAGACAGGAGTCATGGGAGGAGGCGCCTCCACCGCCGCCGCCGGGGAAACGCTCCGTTCCGTCCCAGTTGAGGCGCTATCTCGTCCACGCACTTCCCGACCGGGCGCGCGGGAGGGCTCGTCAAAGCTGACCGCCGGTGACCTCACACATGAGCATTTTTTCGCACTCGGAGCGCGGGTGGAATAGACTTTGCTGAGTAAAAAAGTTCGGTCTCGTTGGTGGATCCAGTGGGGGGGGGGGGGGGTAGAGTACCTATATAGCGAGAGTATGGACAGATCCCTTCATGGAGGGCTTAGGGCCCAAAAGTGCAGCCACCCTTCTAACCAACTTCTAACGCACATAATTTCACTGCCAGTCTGCAGATTCCAATTCTAACCAAGATGGCTAAGAATGTACATAAACGAGCGTTCTTCCGCAAAAATGAGTGAATTTTTGCAAAAAGTAAGTCAAATACGTGCTTTATAAACGATGGTTCGTAACAATTGTATTAGTAAAGCGCTCTGGATAATTGAAATTCATAGGTTGGCTGCATTTCTGGGCCCTAACTTTATTCGCGCAGACATCGGTGAAGGCCTGATGGATTTTCGGAGTTTCTCATCTGTCTATACTCTCGCTGTACAGGTACTCTAGGGTAGGGGCGTCCACTGCCGTGCTAGAGTCCCTTTATACTGAGAGTCAAGACAGTGTGAATCCATTTTTGATTGGTTCCCGTATTTTAGGCCTTCACAGTGTCACGAACGGGAATAAAGATTACATTTTCACCGATTGCGAAGATTATAATTTGGAATGGACCGGGGAATAACGGGTTCGACAAGGAACAAACGGAATGAGAGAAGGAACGGAGAAAGGAATTTGAGAATGGGCCGATCAAAGATTACAAAGAACGTTCAATTTCTGTAACCTTTATTCCCGTTTGTGACTCCATGAGGGGTGTTGTCTTGACTCTCAGTATAAAGGGACTCTATGCCGTGCTAGGGAAGAACGCCGTATGAACATTCGAGAGTTGCCAAATTTCTCCGGATAAAACAGGTATTTTTTAGGAAAGTCAAGCTTATTTTTCTCTGGAATTTTCAGATATCTTAGATTAAATTGCGAACAAAATTGTCTGTAATATCTGACGAAAAATAATATCAAGTTGCGCAGTAAATTTGTCATTTATTGAAGAAAATTTGGCAAATTCCGAAGGCTCATACGGCGTTTTTCCTTAGCACGGCAGTGCACCCCGTTCGTCCGACTTTAGTCGACTTTAAGAGAGACTTTGAGAATACTTCACGCATTGCGCCAAACAGTGCGGTCGGCGCAAAGCCCATATTAACGCCTACAAGACTGCATGAATACTTCTCGCGTTACGCCAAACGCAGCGCAGTCGGTCAGTTGCGGCCCTGCCTGGAACGCATCATAGCGCTTACAAGACTGCAGGAATGCTGTAGTACCTGCGGGTCATCATGCTTGACTTTCTACTCTAGTTTTTACCAGAAGTAAAGGGAAAATACATATGTATCCTCATTGTAACGATTCAGAAACTTCGATGAGATTTTTTTTTTTTTTTTTTTTTTTTTTTTTTTTTTTTTTAATTTTTTTTTTTTTTTTTTTTACATAAAAAAAAATAGAACGCACGAAAATATTTCGTCAACATTTTTGATACTTCTGTTTGACACCAGTTAGATAAATGAAGAAACTTTGCAGAAAATCTGCGTGTAGCTTTTCAAAAAATGTATTAAAAATAAAACATAAAAGTGGTGCATAACTTTGCAATCAGAGATGAATGCACGCTTTCTTTTGGGTGTACCCGTCGGGATTTGAATCCATTCATCTTTTAAAAAACTTGAGCAGGGTTGTTCTACGATTTTTTAAGTGTAGCTTCTTTCAGTGATTGTCGGCCGCGGAGCGGTCACAGGCCCCTAGTTCACTTTTTAAATGTCTATGAAAGCTCTTTGGGTCATTCATGCTGCGAGGGCTATCCTTTCGAAAAGAGACATGCCCGTAAGAAAGGAGGGAATGGACAGTCTTCCGCGATGTAGTCATATACCACAAACTACCAAGGTTGGCAGCTTAACGCTTCCTCGTTGAATATTGAATATTCGCGCAAACATGTGATTTTTCAGTACCAAAAAATTCGCGCAATTCTATGGATCTCCAAAAAGGGGGAAAATGGGGCATTAGCGCAATCCTATCGTAGCCCTTCACTTTTCATACTATTCGGTTCATGTGACTGAACTTTTAGTACGTGTGACTGTGCTTCACTCAATCTGTTCAATTTTGAAGCTAACTATTTAGCAGTTAAATATTTTCTTTTAATTTGATCTAAAGTGCAATTAGATACCTCATTTTCGAAGATGTGGTAAAAATTGAACACAATCAAGATATACCTACTGTGTGCAAGAAATTATTTCTCTACAAAACGCCTTCAAATTTATGTGGGCAACCAGCATAACAGCAGAGTACGAATAGATGCTCATGAAGATTCATCGAATCGTTGTCGTGCTGAGGAGAAATGCCGTATAAACATTCAGACGTTGCCAAAATTCTTCCACTAAAGTAAAAATTTCTTAACATTCCGTGAACGTTTTTCTCTGAATTTCTCATAAAGTTTTATTCACACCTACTTATTAAAAATTTGAAAATTTTCAGGGAAATTATTCTCTTACTTTCTCTGTACCTTTTTTGAGAACACTGAATGTTCAAACAGCGTTTTTATTCAACACGGCCGACTTACCATTTATTACTTCTGTTTCAAAACAGAGGCAAAAAGAAATGTTTTTACTCAAAACCAATTGATCTTACAAGGAATCGAGTCTTATCACCTCTCATTCCGACCGTAAAATGAACTACAATATTTTGAAAAGACAAATTGCATGCGTTGATTTTGACACCGTTGATAAGAAAATGTTTCGACGAGCAGAATGTATCACTTCACCGCGTTCCTTCGCGCCGTCGGCTCCGACTCGGAGCAAGTGAATTGAACGCTCGTGAAAGGGTTCAGAAACCAACACTCTCATCCTTTTCCCCGGGACCCAAGTCTGGGTTAGCTGCCAGGTCGTGCTGAAAAATCAACACTTTCCCGATTCAAACACATGTAAAATATCTACATTTATTTGTACAATCTGACATTTTTGACCCAGACCCGTCTGAGGAGCAAAGTGAAAGTACGCTGTCAGAAAATGGCGCGTGACCGGAATGTACAACTCCCCGAAGCGAAAACCCAGGCTCCACGGCGGGATGGAAAAGGTCGCAGCACTTTGGAGGTCATAAAATAAAGTTTTCCTGAAAACAAAATAGCCCATATTTCACGCGAAGCCTCGCGGAGTTCCCCTCCGTCGATATTCGTAATTTTCGGAGTTGGAGGTATCGCTTCTCTGTATCGCTGTCGCGTTGTTTTCCACGCGGCGTTTGACGTTTGCGGCACGTGGAAACTGAGCAACGAGAAAATCTCATTGTGATCGGTTCTGCTTTCCAACCTTAAAAGATAAATGACAAATGTTGTCAGGTTTTCGAAATGTACCTGTTCTCTATGCTTTGGCTCACTGGAAAAAAATGCTCTTGGATCCGCAGAATCCAAACTCTTAGAACATTACACAGCCCTGCTTTTTTTCGGTCATGTCGTGTTGCATGGCATGTCTTGATTGATTCTTCTGTATTTTTTAGCGCTGAATTCGGGAAAAATATCCAAAAATTCCATCACGTCAGGATTTTCCGAAAATTCAAAATTTTGGTTTTTTGGGGGGAAAATTTCCAAAAAATTGAATTTTTCTTTTTTTTTTAATTCGACCATTGATTTTGGTCTGGAATATATCTACTAAGTATGAAAAAATTATTGCTTGACCAAAGAAAGCCGCCAAGAGTGATACTTGTCCGAATTTCGTCATATTTTATGCATTTATAGGTGATTTTTATCCCCAAAAAATCGTTTTCTTGTCAAATTTCTGAAAAATACGACTCGAAAAAAAATTTATTCCCCGTAATTTACTTTTTTTTAGTACCCACTAATCACCAGAACTAGTTAACAAATGTTTCTAAAATATTGGGAAGAGAGCGGGGCGGCGCCAAGATGTCATGAGAGCTCCATGCGGCTCTCGTCAAGTCGAAATTCCTGCATGGTTTAGTGACCCATATAGAGACGTCGTAAAAATGGCGGAGGAAATCAGGGTCCTGAAACCGGAAACGGACGGTGTTTTGATCGACGGCGGTTGCGGCGGCCCCGCCACGCGTCAAGTTGATGGATAGTCGGCCGGCACTAATCCCACTTAAACAAAACGGACCGCGGAACTGAAGCCGATCGCGCGCCTCGGAAACCGCCGACCGGCGCGGGGCGGCGCGGCGCGGGGGTGGGCACGGTCGGAAAGCCGGGGATCATATTCTATGACACTTTTTTCTCGCAGCTTTGATTATCATTAGCCCGCTTTGTCTCCCTGCCGAGCCCTTTGCGCCTTGTTGGTTATCATTTAACAATCCCTTCGACAGTTTGTTATTTCACGTCATTGTTTATCTTCGACCTTTTTGACTTATCATCGTCGGATTCTATTCCACGAGCCGCGGTTGACACATCTACTCGAATTAATACAATTATTTTTGGAAAGGATGGCAGACGATCGGTTGCCCAAGCAGGTTTTCGATTGGGTCCCTCCCGGAAGGTGACGATGTGGACGTCCTGTGATAGGTTGGTGACAAAGGGTGGAAGAGGAGATCAGGAGGTGCTAATTGCCCGATGGTCTCTGGGAGGATAGGGGGCGATGGCTATTGGGCGTCGCAGAGCGCGAGGCTGCGCTATAAAAGCGGCTTAATGTACGTATTTTTGTAAAAATATCTACTGAAAAAATAAAGTGTTTTAGGGACGGTTTTTTGAACTGGAAGCAAAGTTGACGCCCCAAAAAACGAATTCGAAACGTTTAAGGGGATAAATCAAGGCCACTTCATGCGTTTTAATAAAAAGTGAAGGTCATTTTTTAACCATTTTGAAGTCGTTTTATAACGTTACAATTCATTTACAGACATTTTTTAAAAAAACATTTTGAATGGTCTGAAGAAATCATTCTTGAAACGTTGATAAAAATCTTTTTTGAATTGTTGGTAAAAAAGTATTAAATTTTTTTTCACTTTTTTTTTAAATGGGTCTTTCGACAATATTTTTTCAAACTATTTTTATTTTGTTATCCTGGAGACCAAACTTAAAAAATCATTTTTAGAATTTTTAGAAGAGGTTTTCCCTAACTGAGACTGCTTAGGTTGTTTTAAAAAATCGCTTAAAAACATATTTACATAATTTTTCTTTCCTTTCTTTTCCTCACTCTTCCTCCTCAGTTACTGCTTGGCCAAAAATGTCTAGATTATTATACCAGGGCCTATCGATTGAGGTTGTATGATACATATCACTCGACACTCGTCAATGCAGATTTTTAAGAGCAGAGGTAGAACATAAGTTATTTAGCGTGTTTTTTAACAGATCTTTTTTTGATATTCAAACCTCGTAAATTAATTGCGCAAATGATCTGATGCACTTTATATTAAAAATTCATGGAAACTGCAGCTTGGCAATCTTCAGTTCATCAATTCTTCCCTCCAGCCTCGCACCTTTTGTTTTCCAGAGATGCAAACCTCTTCAAATGATTTTCAAAAGCCGTTTACTTTCACAATAAGAGCGACGAATGAATGCTGTGATGACCGGTATGAATTGATGAAATTTCACAGTTAACTCTGGTGGGTGATTAATCGCTCAGGCAGCACCCAGAAGCATAATGAAATCAAGGGTCGGATTCTTACTATTAATTTTATTTTATGCATTAATTTTTTTCATCTGGCTCTGGATTTATTTTTCTCAATACAATGAAATTTTGTGCGAGTCTATTAAAGATTATAACAATGACACAAAAAAGATAGGGTTAAAAGCTGTAAAGCTGTTTTAAGATTATATGTACATGCTATACATTGCTTATTTCTTTATTATGTGCACTACTTTTTTTCGAACTGAGTGATAGAGCCCAAAAAGGCACAAATTGATAATAAAAATCAGACATTACTCGTGTTATTCGCTCCATCCCTATAAACTTTAAGACAACTTATATGATTCCTTATACGATCGGCCTAAATCCATCACCGAGCTTTTAACTGTAAACATAAATTGGAGTTTTTTTTTATTATTTTTATCATTTATTTCAGTCGTAATTCTACGGAAATGTACAAGCTAAAATTATCGGAGACACATCACAGTCAACATTTTTGGGAGCCTACAAACTGTAAGCACTATTTTTTATTTTGGCATATCCCGATGCATGTGCTCCAACCCTCTCAATTAAACATACTCTTTTTGATTCGGGAAACAACACGTTCCTTGAATCCTCTTGAAGCTAAGAGATAAAAATGGGGAGGGAGAGGAACAAGGGATAAGGCGAAGAGAGGGAGGGAGAGAGAGGGGAAGAGAGAGAGGCAAGTAAAGTTTTTTTATCCTCAGAAAGTTCTTTTAGCGTAACATAATCGGTGTTACTGTTTTAACACACTCAAGAGCTACGATAGTCGAACAGTAATCACAGCTGAATGGCTCTAAGAAACAATGTTGATAAATTACAAGTGTCTTATGAAGATTATCCGTATCTTTTGAGTACACGATTTTGCTTCTGATTTACGTTCAGATATCCCTATTACGTTTAATTTGCTGTACGCTTTGTTTCCGACAAGCTTAAAGACGATGTTAAAGTTCATAACTTACTGTTGAGTATCATACGACAATTTCAACACAAAAAATATTGCGATCATTGCTCACGAATGATAATCTGCGTGTCTATCTAAGAGAGCATACAGCAATTAGCAGTGAGCAAAAATGAATCTGAACCACACACTTCTCACAGCTATGAAAAACGCAGTATGAATGCATTGAAATGTTGCCTTTTTATTCTTTGTTGAATTTTTTAAGAACATTTATAGACATATATTATGTACTCAAAATTTTCAGACCCACTGAAATAATCAGAAATTAAAATTCAATGAAAAATGCAATGAGAGGGAAAAATGCTAAATTTCTAGTAAATTCGTGTTGTAGAAGAAGAATTTGTCCAATTTATACGGTGACTGGTCTATGCATGCACGATATAATATTATAGAGTTTATTTTTGGTCGTGTTTATTTTCTAATAAAGGTGCTATCGGAATACCTTTCCTCTTTTATCAGTGTATACAACAATTACAACAGTCACCTCACATTATCATTGATCATAAAAAAGAGTTGTTTGAATGCTTAAAAAAACAACAATGAAAATATAGGTATGTTCCAAAATCAGCTCGTTAATTACAGTAATTGTTGATTACAACATGCGAGGCAAAATAAATATTCCCTTCTTAACAGAGGGAAAAGCAGATTGTTCTCCTTGAGAAAGGCGTTATAGAAAGTGCTAGAAAGATGTTTGAGCGCTTGACACGGCAATTGCGAAAGTTTTAATGGTACTTAAGACTCTTTCATCTTTCTAGTTATTTTATTTTTTCTCCAGAGAACTTTCTCAACGAATATATTCAACGTTAATTCGTCTCCGCAAGCAGGTAGGGCCCCTGCCTCACGCTGAGCACACTGATACAAGTTATGCATACCTATATTTACCGGTAAATGCAATTCTTATGGGGAAAAGAATGACTTATTTGTCAACTTGACTTATATGAACAACTATTTGTTCAAAAAATACACTAAAAATTTGAGAAGGCAAAAATTTGAAAGTAAACACAACCAGTATTTTCGGGTCAATGACATGCTCATTATCAACTCAAACAAAAGCGAAAACTAGCCTTTGTTCCGGTAAATGGGCATGCCATTGGCCCGAGATGTCCTGATTATGTTTAATCCTCTATTTCAGGCGTGAAACCCATTTTCAGTGTGGTTTTCTCGTAATTTAAATTCAATTAAACTTAGATTCATACCGTGATGATACCATTTCTGTGCAAACACACTGTACCTTTCTTAACCCTTCAAAAGCAACAGCATTTCCTAATAGCAATTCCCCTGAAAATGATCCCATCAAAACTTCAGCCCTCCCTAAAAAACCCGTAAAATCATTATCTGGCGTCAATTTCGGGTCAAACTGTTTAGTATTGTCTGAATCATGTCATAACTCCTTACGAGTGCTGTTCCTCTTCATTTCGTTAATTTTTTCACTTTTTTCATGTTTCTTAGAGATGGGTTCCATTTCGCGTTTGATAAATGACTCGGCATTGAGAAAAGGATGTCTTTCCTTCACGCGTCGATTGAGACGTCTCGAGGAGCCTGAGAGCAAGGTTGCCATGTTATGCCAATATCTTTGGATACTTTACATGGGTTTAAATGAGGGAAAAGTGCTGATTTTTCAGTACAATCTGGCAACAATGTTTCGCGAGGATCAAGCATCTCGAGCTACTCCCCTCGCCAACAGAGCTCTCAATGGCCGGAAAAACATTATACTCGGCCCGCGAGATAACCCTCGGTTATATGTATAGAAGTCGAGGAATACGCCAAATAACTTCTTCTTTTTTCAAAGAATTTTTAAAATTGTATTATTTTCATATCATTTTGGACTAGCAGTATTCTAACGATGGGTTGCACACGTAACATTTTATTGGGAAATACAAATTTTACTCAACTTTGAAATAATATTTTGAATCAAAGAAGAAATTCTTATCTCACAAAAAAAAAAAAAAAAACACGGAATGTGAGAAGAACGAGCTAACACGGAAAAAATAGGATAGTCGACACAACCGGCGGCTGGCTAAAAATGCGCCAGCTACCGGGCGGTAGTTACGATAACTACCGCGGTTGAAGTCACAACTAACCCGGTATAGTTACAATGTAACTATTACATTGGTTGTTGATGTAACTACCAGGTTAGTTGTGACCTCCACCGCGGTAGTTATCGTAACTACCGCACGGTAGCTGGCTCATTTTTAACTAGCTGCTGGTTGTGTCGACTACCATATTTTTTCCGTGAAATCGTATTGACTAAAAACTAACTTATTTTCAATCAATAAAATAAACGAACTCGGTTAAAAGAAAAGAAAACCATGACAACTTTCCGCCCCTAGGTCTGGCCTTAATTTGTGAACAAAAAACTGCAACTGATAAGACACTCTAAGGTTAGTCCTTCATTTTCCACCTTAACCACCCGTTTCAACCAATAAGACCGCTTCATACTCCCTACATCTTCTTTGTCATCCCTTCATCAATTTCAATAATCAGCCCGCAGGTGCAATTAAGGGGCTTGGAGGACAAGGCGCGCATAAGTGCAGTTTTTGCTATTTCGAGAAATACGTGTTTGAAGTTTCGAAATTACATATAGATCCTTATGGCGGAAAGAAAGTTTAAACTGACTTTATGATGCTTAAAAATTGGAATTTGGGAGCGAGTTTTTGACAGAGTATGCATTAAGACTAGTTTTAATTGAAATTATTAATAACTAAATGTTTTCAAAGACTGCAGTTATGCGCCTTGTCCTCCAAGCCCCTAACTTGGTTTTCCAATTCAGATGAGGCTTTATAATGAGCCAGGAACAGTGGTTCCTTATTGTGAAATACGGTCAGATTTGAGAGGGATTAAAAAATTCAGCACAGATCATAGCGAGGTTATTATAGCCAGAGTCACCCAATTTATTGTCCTCATGTGGGTCAAAAATGCCTCTCCACCCGAGTCTGGAATCTATCGAGTCCAGACCGGAAAGTAAAACCGCACGAAAGCTCGCGCATAATTCATGACGTCGCGATGAAATTTTCAGTCTCTCCTCCGTCTCCATGGCAACTTGCGTTTTGTGACGTCACGAGGGCCCATTAGGACCGGCTCATTAGACATTCTTGTAGTTAAAGGCCCTAACATACTCGTGCTGGAGAAGGATGGATTATCGAAATTTTGCATTTCAGCTGTGATCGTAGGTCATTTCAGAGCTTCGCAAACTTGATTCGTCGCTTCTTTCACTCAGAATACGACCTATACGACAGAACAACGTATCTACATTCCGAGGCTGCAAAATCAACTAAAACGATTTAATTTTTTACGAGGGTGTGACTGTGCAATTTTAGTCCTCTATTTTGCAGATTTTTGCACGAACATTTTTGTTACTTTTTACCCCGAAGTTGAACGGAATCATCGACCAAAATTAGACAATGAACGACACTAATGAAAAATTTCAATGAATAAAGTCATCTTTTCTGAATAGAAAATATTTCGTCTCTTCGCGAGTAAGCTATAGACTTTATAATAGTGAATTCGGACAAACTATAGTACTTACTCTAGGGACAGAAACACGCAGAAACTTCACGACTAACTTTTAACGCACAATTTTGAACTTTTTTGAGAGTTTTCAACAACTCAAATATTCACTAATTTGCTATCGAACTTGAACTGAGGCATGCTAACTAACCAGGGACACTGAACTCGAATTTTTGCTTCCGCTGCACGAGCTGAAAAATATCGCTGAGAGGAAACCATCATTGAGCTCGGCGACTTGCTGACTGTGCTTAAGCAAACCTTTGCCGTGCATACGCTGAAAACAGGTTATTATCCATCAGATTGTCATTGTTCATTCTTTCCTTCATCGTTGTATGAGGAAAAGAGAGGATATAACTTTTATTGTGCCGTGAAAAATGAAGAACCTATACCGTAAATCTACTCACGGCTACATTTGTTAGAATGATACATGTATACGAGACGGAACAACCTAATGTCGCTACCAAAATTCTGAAACTCTTCGCCTCTCTTAATTTAAAAATCTAAATTTTCGTAAATACACGAATTTTCGAAATTCTCTGTAAAGACGTTAATAGACTGTGACGCTGAATGTCTTAAAACATATTAACTAACTAACTAACTAACTAACTAACTGTGTCCACATTTAAGGAGTTAAAATTAAGTTCATTGGAAGATTCTACTGAGGTGGAAGAAAAGAAAAAGAAGGATTCATCGATTTTTTAACGCAGCCTCAGCAAAAGTAATGGGTTTAAAATTTACACGGAAAGCAATTTTTCTCGGGATATTATTTTGACTTTTAGCGTGGTTTCTGGTTGACAATTTTTTTTTTTGCTTAAATGCGTGCAGATTTAACCCAACATCTGTTTTTTAGTTAAAAAAGCGTCGTATTGGTATCGTTAAGTTTAAGGTAATAAAACTATAACAAAAAACGGTTCTTTAGCTTTAAAAAACTGACTTTAAGTTAAATCCGCTCGGACTTAACTCGAAAAAACCAAATTTTGTCGACGAGAAACGACGCTTTAAGTTAAAATAATACCTCGATTTCCATTTCTATCATTCGACCATTTCTACGATAATGCTTGTGATCAACTCTTAAGCTAACAGAATGTTCTCGTGATCATGTGATGCTCGCAAATATCAGTTTGCAATTCCATCTCTGTACAGTTAGTCTAATTTTCTAAGCAGATGGGGATACATGATTCCATAATCGTGAATTTGTGTATCACCATCAAAGCCCTAACATTAAAAGCCTATCCTGTGAGGTGAAGATTCGATTCCGAACAGAACAACGGGTAATATCTTGTTTTTCCCCCAACTTTTTTGAGTAAGTAGATCGGATCGTAAATGTTTCACTCCCGTAAGAGTTATATATTAGTTTTCTTCCATAAGCTCTCAAAACTGCTGATCAAGCTGAATCACTAATCGATTCTGGCGTTTTTTTCCGGTTCTTCTCGTCTTAAACCGCGATTAACTGGTCATTCTTTGCAAAAACAATGTACGAGGGCCTCAGTGTTGATCAGATTGCGCAACTTTGTGTATACTGTGTAGCAAACCAAACAAACATACATGCTTTTGACTTTTATGGCAAAATGAGTAGGGATATGGTTCATTTATGGAGTGTGTGAATTCCAGCATGGTCTTCATATCGCTTAGTTGCTTAAGCATTAAATTGCACAATTAGAGCAGCATTGCAAAACCCGCACGTTATGTCCATAATAGCTCAATCACCATCCTTAACGCGTGATTTAAGTCATCGGCAAATATAACCCGGCCGCAATTACCAAAATTAATGGCTGATAAAATTGGAGATAACATCGCGATTCGAAAAATCCGAGTTCGGTGGAAAATTGTCCAAGGAGCCTACAGGCAAATCACCGTCCGAATTTCGCTGCCCCGTTTAGTAAGAGGCACGCACCTGCAATGGAAACTTTTGGTCCATACGTGATTCTAGCAGTGTGCGACTCGGCAGACGTCACGAAGTCACGGTCGCAGATAATGCCTGGATCAACAAACCACTCGAAGTGCGAATTGAGCGAGTGTAAAGAACTCAAGTTCTCAAAGTCAAAGAACGTGTGTTCTCCGATTTCGTCGTTCTTTTGACACAAGGACGTATCTCGACTTCCACATGAGGCCATGTCCTCATATGACTCTAAGCTTTCAGGGGCCCATGCGGGAATGAAGATACTCCGTTGCATCAGTATATCGACAATTTGAACGAGCAAAGCACTCGGTGCGTCAAGTTTGAAGGAGCCAAGTTCGATTTATCAGCATGTGGTCTCAATAATTTTCGCCCTGCTTGAATGCGCCTATAAGTGGTGTTAATCCTTTAAGAAGGTATTCGCTTATGTAACGCGGTAGATAGAGAGGCGAAATTCTAGTTTTTTTTTGTTTTTTAGAGAGGAGTATCAGGAAGTAATGGTGTTTTAGCTAGCACTCTGACAACTCTCCATGCCAATTAACAATTCACAAAGTAGACGCATTTTATCTTTGTCCATTTCCCCGTTCTCTTCTCGCGGAAAAATAATTATTTTTACGTGCAATACAGCTTAGCAAAGGGTAATACCGTTCGCTCTTGTGAGCTAATTTAGAAGTTGTGTTCGGACTATCGCAGCATTGCACTTAACGTATGTACATTAGCCATACAGGATTAGATGTTTAACGGTAGGCTACCAAAAACAGTAGGATTATTGAATCTCCTTTTACACGAATTTGAAAAAATAAAACACGATTTAAAAATAAATTGCATAATTGTTGAGTTTTCGAAAACATGCGTTTGTATACTAAAATTGGGAGCCTAATTAATTGACGACCTATTTGCGTAGGATGAATACGTGAAAATTTTGATTTAGGAACCCCAAAAGTGGGACAAAATTTTGGTTGCAACATACTTACAGGATATGGCTCATTGACTTCATTGACTCATAAATGAGTGAACTAACTGCCCATTCACCACTGAAATCATACTTCACGGGGAAAAATGGATTGCTGATTTAACAACTAAATTGTTAAAAAATATGTCCGACATGTTTCAAATGTACATTTTGCAATAGTGGACAGCTAATTTAACCACAGTGATGGTTAAACTAGTATTTTTTTCATTTTAAAATCTACATTGAAACATGTCGGACACTTTTTTAACTAAAAAAATGTTAAATCAGCAATTCTATTTTTTTCTGTAAATTTTTATTTAGATCTAGGATGTACAATATATTCATTCTATTCTAGTTTTTACTACTGCAAAATCGCGTCTGAACAGAATTTTATGCAGATGGGTTAAAATTACATTAAAGATCACGGCGAAACCGTAGAAAATTAACTCGGAAAAAGTTGCTTCAAAACAGAGTCTACATTGCTATAATGTTGCCACTTCATGTTGGCGTATGAGTTTTACAAAAAGGAATGGTTGGAGTATTGACGGATATCTCTTCCATATTTGGCGTGCCTAGCGATAATTGACAGTGGACAGCGTGTAAGTATTTGGAAACAATACAAAGCGTAATGCGTCATTTTTCAATGTCATTCATTTTGCACCTCTTGGTAACGATGCAAACAGTGACGTGGCGTCGTGGCGTGCTTTGCGATATATCGATTGATCTGTTATTTGAACCTATGGAAGAAGTCGATAAACAGAGTGTCCGCAACGAACACCTTAACCCTCGATGCCTTACTATACCTTCAAATGGGGAACTATCGATAATCGAAGATTCATGCCGCGCCACTGGATGCCAAACTCATATTTTAAAATCTAAAATTCAATGTCATTCGCCAAACCCTTACTTTCGAACCGGACCAATGAAATAAAATAAAGTCAAGTTGATGAGGAGTTTTTCACTTATTTCGTTTCATTTTTTGCATTTAGGATTTTTTAAGTCATGACTATGAGTTTCGCGCGCGCTGATTGGACAGCGACAAGGTATATGTTGCAATTTTCTAATGAAAATTGTTTTCCATGTTTGACCCTTAATTTTTACCGCTCTACAGACCCTACGCCAGTACACTCTGTCAGGAATCTCGGAGTGGCTTTTGGAGTACATTCTCTCTAGCGTATTTTTTGGCTTTCAAAAAAACTAGGAATGTGATGTGAATAACACTGAGAAAAAACTATGGCTTATAAACCTATTAGAGGTAAATATGGAACACCACTAATAGTAGTACCTCTACATATAATAATAGCACATATACCTTAGTTATGGTACGGGGTACCTTAATTAGGTACAGAGACCTTAGTATGGTTCACAGACCGAGAATCATTAGTTTATTTACGACTATTATAGGTGTTCCATATTTACCTCTAATAGGTTTATAAACCATAGTTTTTTCTCAGTGAAAGAGTAAACCCCGCTCCACAATTGACGAGTAAACATAATGAGTTCCGCTCTGTTAGAGAGGAAAAAGAATAAATTCAATCCATTTTCATATCATTTCGAGTGCCCCGAGAAAAAAAAGTTCCGGGATAAAATGCACAACGGATTTTTTGCGTAGCGCAACTTTCATCAGATTTTTAAAGTAACATTCGGCAAAGCTGGAACCAGTTTGAAACTATCTTTCTACAGCTTTGCAGAATTTTCCCCATGTGTTACTTTCCCCTCTTGTTCTTATCTTTTTTCCCTTGCGTCATTTCCTAGACCATCCTAAATTTATTCTGTTTATATCTCAACTCGAGGAATAAGCGACTGCATCAAAAGGCATCAACTTTGATATAACTTTACGAAATGCATAAACCTCTCAGGAAAATCAAAAAGTTTAGGAGTCAAGCGCCTCTCTTTTGCAGAGATGTAACCATTGAAAGACCAGATTATGAGAATTTAAACGAAGAGTCTCGTCGTCGAATGGTTAATCTTTGCATTTTTGACGTTTTAAATTGAGCAAGTCCTTTCTTTCACCTCATCTACGCGAAAATAATCGACTGAGGTGTGGAAGTACATTGAACATATTCGTCCACCATTCCCAGAATATTTTCTACGTAAGTTGCCGTATGCTTTGTATATCCAAATGATGTTTTAGCAATTTTTCTTAGTCCATCATTTATCAAGGTGCAATCGAAGAGCAAAGAGAGAGGGGGATAGGGACTTTATCCTGTAAAGTGGTCACCCGATCCGAGAATCAAGACACGCTGAACGTGCTGCCTATATTGTGCACTGTCACTCTGCCGGTCTTTGACCATGACCGACCAATTTTCTATTATTTAAATTTAATAGTAGGACTAGACCGAGTGACCCAGTTGTTATGACCGGATCTCACCTAACCTAACCCTGGGGAACTTCAACCGTGACGACTTGCACAGTTCATCTCCCTCATGGGAACGAATGGGATATCTCCTTTGATATTGGATTAAGAAATTTGGCGATGTAATGGGTTTTAATAATTTTCGCTCATTTACAAGCTCAAAGCACCAAAAGACGATTTTCTGACAAGCGCAACTGGTCCATTGCGTTTAATCAGAAAAATTGAGCATTCACGCACAAATTTAGATTTCTGCCCTCATAGAAATAGAAGGCAAACTTCACTAGGAAGCTTCCCGAATTAGTACGCATCACACGATATTTTCAGACTCGTGAAAGTGAGATAAGACTAAACGGAGGGGGTACGCCCCTGACCGCTTTGTAACCCCCAAAAGTCCCTCGTCCCCCATGCGTCAAGTGTTACGCCTTACTCAAATGATTTCATATTATAGAAAACTAAACTAAATTACTAATTAAAGTAAAAATGGTGTAGAGCAAAATACGGCCCAACCGAGACTGAGATATTCGAAAAACCATCATTGTGGGAAGAGCGCCACAGTGGCGTGGCGTGAATTGCGATTTATCGATTGTTATGCCATTTAAACCTATTGTAAAGAATCGATTATTAAGGTGTTCGCAGCGAACACCTTAATAATTGATTCTTTACCATAGGTTTGCGATTTATCGATTGTTATATGCCATTTAAACCTATTGTAAAGAATCGATTATGAAGGTGTTCGCAGCGAACACCTTAATAATCGATTCTTTACCATGGGTTTAAATAGTAGAACAATCGATACATCGCAACGCCACTGGCCAAAAATATATGTTTTCCGAAGTTCGTCGCCTCATTCAGTTTATTGAATGGAAAATGGGATTCACTAAACGACGTTGTTTGTTCTTCCGCCGTTTAGGGATAAAAAATTGGGGAGGCTCTTCGGATGAAAGATGAGGGGTGGGGAGCGTTTTCTGTTACGCTCTTTTTGATGGGAATAAAATCGAGTCGAAGCTCCGAACATTATTAATGGCGCTCCTGCTCATTTTTCCCGTACCGTCCTAACGCAGAAATGAAAACATCGGGATGGAACTGTCCATTTGCGGATCGGCATGGGGATGTAGAGTCTCCGATAACCAGGGTTGTGAAGTTTTTAACGAAAATATTTCTCAAGTCCAACGGTGAAATTCATCCTTAGAAAATGTTGTACGGGAGTTTAAACCACTATACAAGTCGTTTAATTGGTAAAATTTACACATTTTACAAAATCTACAAAATTGTACTGTCACGCTGAGGACGGTGAGGCATGGGGATGTAGAGTCTCCAATAACCAGGGTTGTGAAGTTTTTAACGAACATATTTCTCAAGTCAAACGGTGAAGTTCCTCTTGAGAAAATATTATACAGGAGTTTAAACCACTAAACAAGTCGTTTAATTGGTAGAATTTAAAAATTTTACAAAATTGTACCGTCACGCTGAAGGCGGAGGTCGGGACACCTCTGAAACGCGTCCGCTTCAAAATTACAATTTTATGCAAGTGAGTGCTTTTAAGTTTGTTTTTAAAAGCTTTGTAATTTTTTTTGTAAATTTCTTAAAATTTTTAAATTCTTCTCGCCGGGTGCTGAAGAAAATTGGATTCCTACAAAATCGTCTCCTTCAGCAACTTATCTGCGTCAGGAATACGAATTATTGCGCCGCACAGTGGAACGAACTGATAGAAGAAGTTGGGCAAGAAATTTTGGGATGAAATTTCAAATTGGTATGTTTATTTTGTCACAAATGCAGTTCCAAAGGATGTTTCCGAAAAGTAATTTCACGAAAAAATTAATAGAACGACACTTAAACTTTTTTGTTTCATATTTTCGACAATAGGCTTTCAAAGGTTTCAGATTTTGTCCGACTTCTCCCATGACTCGGTCCATTGTGTGCCGAATAGAATGAAAGTTAGGTTGAATTTCCTCGTCGATAAGATTTTTTTAAATTTAAAACCACACATTTTATTCAATCATAAAATATGCAGGGGAAAAAATCATTTTGAATGCGTACATTCTCACGAGATGTATCTTAACCATCCAGAAACATTCCCTAATAATTTTAAAAAAAGAAAAGAAAAAAATTAGTAATTTTTTATCTTAACAACGACCACAATCATTAAGGCACGCATTTTAAGTCATTTTTCTTGTTCAAAAGACCTCCACTTAAAATTCATATAACGCACATTAACTGTCATTTGCCGTTTGTCTTCGGTTTACATCCTTTATATCTGGACTCCAGACTCCACTGAATTCTTCAACCATTTGACAAACTTGGCTGCTGTAGCCACAGAGATATTTATCATTCTTCGACCGATAAAATTCGCGGTTCTAACGTTGGCAAAGGTTACTTGAAACGAACCGATTTTCATCTTTGATTATGAAAATCTTCATAGGATAGTCATTCGTTTCGAATCGCTTCTAATCTTCGCAAAATTTGGCAGCCTGCTTTGCTTCCATGCCATGACCTTTTCATCTTGCCCAGCATGTCAAGAAAAGCTGCTTGTGATCATTCTTTTACTCACGGTTTGCTGTATTACGGATTCAAAGATGATGTGAATCAAACTTCGAGATAAGTAATGAGCATATTTATGAAATTTCGTTCGGAGGAAAAATATACCTATCTATGCTCCAATATATATATACTCGGCGGCTTTATATGCCAAGCTTTCCGTGGTTATTTTTGCCAAAGCGCAGCCGGGACTCCAAATCTCAGCTGCAGCTGCTGAGCTTTCTGAGGTGTGGATACTCTCGAATGTTTTTTTACCATGTACGTTAAATTAAGACAAACTGAATTTTAATGTTCGGGTATTTTGTTCGTCCAACTCGTCCTGCGCTGCATCAGAATAAGAACGATATTTATAGTCATCATAGTCGCAATGCCTTTTCATAGGTGCAACTAATTTCTATTCAATAAATATTCAAACACAGTCACCTAGAGTAAGCAAAATTTAGTCATTGACCGGTCATAAATCGGTTAAAGACTCACTAATAATCCCGAGAATAGTCGATTGTAAGAAACACTTGGACGCATTTTACCACCACGGTGTAAAGAGCGCGAATCAGAAACAAGGTTCTGTGCATGTAAGTATGTTGGAGTTTTTTGCCAGCGTGCGTTAAAAATTCAGCATGAAGCTGAAAATCTCAATACAGAGGGGAAAAGCTCATATGAGCACAGTTTTCCCCCAAAGAGATATGCTGTTTGGTGCAACACTAGTTACGTCCATTCAGGAAGGCAACTGCAGACGCGTTTTTGGCTTTGTTGGGCCAATCCTCAGTTTAGTCCACGTTCTACACGTCGGCAAAAATCTCCAACATACTGTCTTACGGCCCGTGCGTTCACCGCAATCAGTTTGTAATTCTGTGTTTTTGCTTACATTTGAACCAAGGGTTCGATATTATATCGAATGGCGTAGCCACTAAATCAATCTATGGGTCACTAGACAAGGTATGCATTGAAGCACTAAGTAGCTTATTTGCTCTTAGGAATTTCACGAGGAAAACGAATGACACAACGGAAACTCTGGAAATCAACTTTAGAAGATAGAGATGTTTACAATTAACATTGGTTCAATGGCTAACATAAAAATGACATTATTTGTATCATCTAACATCCATTCGATCAGTGTTCAAATTACTTGTTAGTATTTCATTCAGGAGTTGGTTTCCGAGCTTCCCGCCGTGTAAATCATTTTCTACGCAAGATTTTGTAGAGAAAACCTGTGAAGTTTTCCTGCAGTTCAGACCTTGTCTAGTTGCCCATGCATTGGCAAAAAATCCAAAATTCACCATCTCATTTTTTCGACGTTATTGCCACACTGTCATTAAAAATATTTAAAATCTTGTCTCATCACACATGCATCAATGTACTCGTACTGTAATTTTTGGGATCTTAAAGGGATCCGTCGAACATTATGTAATCACTAAAAGGGAATTCGTCGAGCGTTATGGACTCATAAAAAGGAGGTCCGTCAAACGTTACGTAATCAGTAAAAGGGAATCCGTCGAGCGTTATGTACTCATTGAAAGGGAATCCGTCGAGCGTTATCTATTCATTGAAAGGGGGTCCATCAAGCGTTATGTAATCATTGAGAGGTTATGCGGGGTTCTGGTACAAGGGGGGGAGTAGGGGGATCAAAAAATCTAAAAAAACGTAACGTAAATGAAATCCGTCGAGCGTTATGTACTCAATAAAGGGAATCCGTCGAGCGTTTTGTACTCATTGAAAGAAGATCTATCAACCGTTACGTAATCATTAAAAGGGAATCCGTCGAGCGTTACGCACTCATTAAGAGGGGGTCCGTCAAGCGTTACGTACTCATTGAAAGGGGGTCCATCAAGCGTTATGTAATCATTGAGAGGTTCTCCGGGTTGCGTTACAAATGAGAAGTAAGGGGATCAAAATGTCTGAAAAGTGCGTGACGTAATTTATGAACGCTCCCAAAATCAGCTCATTAAGCCCGTTATCCTGAACGGCAACCGCGCCCCGGGAATTGCTCCATCGAAACTGCATCGATTCACCGCCATTGATCGGAAGCCGCCACCGAAGTCCGACCGCGAGGCGCTTCGTGTCGTATTAGCCCGCACGGAAGCGCCGCGGCTTAACGAAATTAATTTCGCGCGCGCACCCCCTGCCAAACGCCGGCCCCGACACCTCCCTCCCCCGGCGGGATACCCCGGGTACCCCGCTCCATCTGGCAACGCGGCGATCCCTTTGAGCGTCGGCGGCGGGATCGCACGCTCCAAATGAGCTGCAACACCTTAACCTTTGAGATTTAGAGTCGATTCCGGGACCGATCCCCTGATCCATCGCAATCGCGCCAGTCGCTCCTCGCCGTTCAAAAAAACGCTGTATGAACCCTCAGGCGTTGCCAAATGTCCCTCGATAAAACGCAAATTCCCCGATAAACCCGTCGATATTTTTCTTTCGATTTTTCATATAATTTTGTTCGCGATTTCTCCTATCGTTCCTGAAAATATCAATAAGAAAAATTCATATTTTTCGGTAGAAATAAATGATTACGGGAGGAAATTTGGCAACTCTGGAATGTTCGTACGGCCTTTTTCCTTAGCGCGGCAGTGTTCTCGAATTACGCGCGGGGGGAAAGTGATGGCTCCCGCGAGCAGTTATTTCGAGAGCAGGGAGGGTTCCGCCCCCGGAGAGTGGGTTTCAGGAAAGTTTAAAGCCCGTATCACACGATCAAAGTGGAGCTCTCAAAAAGGCTCATCAGTGGCGTTGCTGACTGTTAGCTTCTCAAAGATCCGCGGGGAAAGAGATAGGGGTTGGGTCCCGACTTGGACATTTCCAATGGAGATGTTGCGTGTGTGTGGAGTTTGCGATTTGACTACTGGTTTTTATGTATAAGTTTGCGAGAAACACGATGGTGTCATTGGTTCTCTCTGAAATTAACTTCCGCACGCTCAAAAAAAGCTCTCAAGTTGAGGCCAAAATGGAGGGGGTATCCCACGCTTCTATTTCATAGAAATGTGTGATCCGTTTCGGGGATTTTCGTCAGAAATAAGCACACAAAATATCTTTAAAAAATCTTAGTCCGAACAGACAGCGACACATTATGATAACGCCGCGCCTTTAATCAGGAATTTCAATGTCTAGAAAAGACATAATCAATAATATCTTATCACCTTTTATCGATCATTTTTAACACTACATTTTCCGTATGGCTAAGGGGTTCGGAATTGAATACTTGCAATAATTTGTGAACACAACGAATACTAAGTTTTGTAAGAGATATAGTGTCAATCTCAAAAATAAAAAAATGATTCAACACAGGCAACAGCGCTTGGCAGCATTATTAAATTATTTTTAAACGTAGAAATTATTTTCGTAATCCTCATTGTGTTTTATTGATTTTATTTCAGGTTATTGTGACCTTTGCGGGAACTACAGACAGAACGTAAGTGAATGAAACACATATTTCCATAATTTTTTTTCAACATGTTCATTCAAACTTAAATCTACTATTGTGGCAAAAAGACACCAGGGCTCATTCCTGAAGATGAAATGATATGCAAGGTCGTGCCTCATTAAAATGCAGCAAATATCCAATGCCTCCTTGTATTTAAAAAGAAATGACTGAACAAGAGCCATAACTCTGGCTGTTGGCACAAAAAACATACAATGTTGCGCATACTAACAGGGTATACACAACTGGTTTTTTGCCAGCATATCATAAAAGGTACAAAATTGGTGAACGCTTGGTTATTAGTGATATTATCTGTAAGGGAAGAATGCTCGAGATTTTCTACTAAAAGTCGACTTTCGCAATTTGAACAAAACAAACAAGTCAGTAAAATACGATGTTTTATATGCAAAGGTGTTAAGTTACTAATTTCGGATTTGGGTTCTAACGCTAATAAATTTGATAGCAATCTGATTCTTGCAAGAAGCAATAAGAGGGAAAAAACGCATTTAAATCGTGACGAACGGTGTTATGTGAGTATTCTAAGAGGTGGACCTCTAACCGGGTAAAGGGATGTCCATATTTTTTGTCAAAAAATGTAAGTTTTCATTCGTTTTACCATATCCAACACCCACCATTGCTTAGTTTTTCGCCTAGGTGACTATAATCATTCTAATTTTGGCGGATTGAATGTATATCAGCGAATTCGATTTGAGCAAAACATCTTTTACGAATGATGTGGTCATGAATTTTTCAGACGAAGGTGAGACGTCTGTCGGGGAAAGCCCCTCTTTTTTGCCGAAAATCCAGGTGAGGATGGGGTATGGACCTAATGAGTAATCTTTTTTCAGTAACGTATCAATTCCTTCTCATTAGCGGTACTCTATGTAGGCTTATGGTTACATATTCAGAGGATAGGAATAATGAGAAAAAGAAGAAGAAGAAAAATCAGACACTTTAATCCAACATGAGACAAAACGTTCGCTGTCTCTCCACAGTTACTGCCGTACTAAGGAAAAACGCCGTATGAACATTCGAGAGTTACCAATTTTCACCGGATAAAAAATTTATTTTTTACAACATTCATGCATATTTTTCCTTGAAATTTTCAGATATTTTATATCAAATTGCGTACAAAATTGTCTGAAAATTTCGGAAAATAGTATTCTCAATTTTCCAAGTAAATACGGGTTTTATCGGAAGGAACTTGGCGACGTTTCAAGGCTCATACGGCGTTCTTCCTTAGCACGGCAGAGTACTCACGAGGCCTCCGCGTACTTTACGTAGTAGAATGAGATCTTCTGATACATGTTAGATCTGCTCACCGTTGCGTCACTGCATGTTATAACTTTCTCTCCAAACATGAACCTGCATACACTACAAATTTACCCAGCTGCGAATAAACTTGTTTAATTCGACGTTTATCCTTTCATACCCTGCACTGTCCAGACACTCGATCTACAAGTTTTTAAAAATATCCGAAGAAGAAGGGAATTTTGTTAGCGTCAAAATGCGAATGCATTAATTGGGAGAAAAATTGATTAATGAAGCATTAATTAGTAGTTCAATGATTATGTTCAATAACAATAGAATGTTATCAACATGGAATCAGCACTTTCCTTTTATTCTCGCAGCGAAAAAAAGAAGAAAAAGTAACAAAGTTGACCATATGATGACAAAAATTATTTCATGTTCAGAGGCTCCATACCAATTTGAAAAGAAGCGCCATTCGCCGGAACTCCAAATTCACGAATTCAGGAAAATGGACCACTAGACAAAGTACGAATTTCAGCATTCTGATTTATGTTCCTTGACCAAAATTTTACGTAGAACACGATGCACACTACAAAAATTACCAAAATCAACTCCTCACGAAGATATTTAATGATTCTTGATGCGTGAATTCAAACCATCCGCTCATGAAAACTCAATGCTCTACGTGATTCACATCGCGCGCTAAACGTTATTATGACAGTCTTTGCGATTTAAAAATCTGGCAACGTCGATCTTGACGCTTTGGCTCAGTTAAAGCAAATTGCTTACATTGCTCGATTGAGAAGCTTGCTGAAACCGTTGTAGTGCGCCATTTGACTCACGTAGAGCTTTGAGTTTCTTGTGAGCGGGCAGTTCAAATTCCTCGTAACCAGTTTGAAATAAAAACGTTAATATCTTCGTTCGGAGTTGGTTTCAGTAATTTTCGTTGCGCGAATCGTGCTCTAGGTGAAATTCTGGTTAAGGGACATGTATCAGATTGCTTAAATTCGTACCTTGTCTAGTGGTCCATTGTGATGTATATTTTTTTTAGGTTCCCTCCCAAAATGTGACGTACAAATTATGCGAAATACATATTTTCTGCGTTATTAAGAGACGATCTTCATAATTCATAGAAAAAAAAAGAAATGTCATTCATTTTTTTAACGATTTTTATTTTTATTTTAAAGTCTCCCTCGTATTTTTTGTTTCACGTCGATCACTTTACACGTGCGCTACAAGTCAATGTATCAAAGATGCATTTACCATCATTTCGCACAACTCTATCTTGTAATGATAAGGAGATCATTATCACTGTCCGGTCATTCTCTTCAGAGCAATTAAAACCCTTAAGTGGAAATTTACTCACCTTTATAAATTCAAAAATCCGTTTCGAGCGAAATCAATCGCTCGTGCTCTTCTCAATCCTTTTCGCGCACGCACACACTCTCAGTTAGCAATTTCCTAACCTCACTCGCGAACGTGGTCCACCCACGACCACTTTAGAATCACAGCTCTGACACGTTCGAGACACCTCGCAACACGCACTGAGCCATCATGCCCAATCGCACTTGGTAAACACATTTCACTGACAAGACAATCATACGATGACATGAAGTGGAGTAGATAATTGAGTCGAGAGCCGGCTTCTTCCTCGTTCTTCTTATTCTTATTATCTTTTTCCCACTTTTTTATTCCTCGCGCTATTCTTCTCTGCAGCAGGGCGCACAATCGCGAATAATTAACGAGGAGTCCTTGAGCCGCATCGGTTATTCATGCCTGTGGCCACAAAAAGCGCGGATTTGCATAAGTTTCGCATTCGAGATGCGCGATTTCCACTCGTCGCGGCAAAGACGTAAGCCTATCGGTGTTTCAGACCACCTCACCTGCATCATAGCATACCGCAATGAGGGAAGATGGGGGGGGGGGGTTCTCGGAGGCGGGAAAGTCTGGCAAAGGCGAAGGCAAAAATTGGAGCTGTCTCTGGTTGAACTTCAGTGGACTTTGGAGTAATACCAGATTGCAAAAGGATTGAACTCGGTAGGAAAGGAGATCCCACCAGCGGTTGCCAGTTCTCTCTTCAAAGTTTATTAATTTTTGCTCCATAGCTAAGTCGTTTGGTCTCGGTTGGTTTTGTGCTATTTTTATCACCGATTTAAACTAACTGGTGGAACTTTCTGCAAAAAAGCACCTGCTCATAAAATCAGTGTATATTAACATCGGGTATACTTAGGCTTCTATTGACATTGAATAAAAGGTAGAGAGAAGTTTGGCAATAGGAGATTTGAGATGGAGCATATCTGTAGAATACGATTCAAATAATGTGCACTATCCTGTTAAATCCAGATATACTCTACATTTTTAGTCTTTTGACTCCTTTTACAACTGCATGCTCTCTACTCTGTAGAATGGATTATGAAATAAAATTCCCTCGTCGCGTCGGTAGACCTTTATCCATGGAATCAGGTCCACTTTCATAAGGCTTGAATCCACCGTATGTATACATGTCACATTGAATATGTGAAAAATATTCTATTCTTAGAAGTTCCCGAGGGAAATAGGGAGCGTATTTACCTATTGAGCAATCAAAAAAATACATTGATATCCATGTTTGGATTCTGCCCAGCGAAGAGTGATAGTTCCGAGAAAATATTAATTCCGCTCCAGAAATCTCTGTAAAACACTCAGGTCGTTCGACAACTGTTTATACTTTAGAGTGAAATTCTCAGAAAAGTGGAGGCTTCCAAATAAGATACACTGTATTAAAAGAACTAACCCAACTATGTTGCAACGATGTAGTGAAGGAAATCAAATAGAGGATAAAAGAATTTTACATCAAATAGACTACATTTTGCATTTTTAAACAACAGTTTTTGGCTCATCCCAAAAAAGCACATATTATCATGGGAAAAGTAACGGCTTGTATGTCGTCACTAAAACGAACCAGAAATTGTAGTTCCCAATTGCAAAATGTAGTCCAAATAGCAATTTTCCATTACAAAATGCAGTACAAATGAAAATGGCCCCACATGGTCGTTCCCCTTGTGTCCACCATTCACTAAAACTGGTTTGGATGTATACCATACTGCTCACCGTGAAAATGCCAACTTTTTGCTATGTGCCACTTGTCGCGTAGAATATTTTTAGAGCTTCGTTCAGCAACGAAATAACTACATCGTTACGTCACGGGGGTACGAACGGCAGACCGCGAGCAACAAACTTGGGGCACGGTGGCAAGCTACAGGTCGCGAAATCCAACTGCGGCATCTCGGCGAAGGCGCGATGAGCGACGCCTCGAAGCTCCTCGACACACCAGACCGGTTGCTCTGGATTCTGATCACTGATTTAATTTATCAGTCGAGCACGCAAACAGCAGGCGGCACGATCAGCGCGCGGCGCCTGGCGAGGGGGCCAGGGAGATTGTTTGGCACGGGACGGGGGGACTGCTTGGCAGGGGACGGAGAGAGGGAGGCTGGAGCTTTGGACCTTCACAGTCTTGTAACTGAAATGGGCAGTAACGACAAACTTATCAAAATTGTCTTTTGTTTAAAATTCCACTGATTCCATTAGAGGCACTGACTGATTATGCTAAAGCAACACAATTCTCAAATTTCTTTTGCCGTTTTCTCGGACAAAGACGAAATACAATTCGCGACGTACACTGGAAAAAAAAGAATCATAAATTTGCGCCAAAAGATTTCTTCTAAATCAAGATTGCTGGTAATATAAGCTAACTTTTTGCTTAACCCGCAACAATTATTTAGGTGTTAATTTCAACTCTGTAAAATTTTCACCAGCAAATTGTACTTTACGTCTCGTGTACGATTCCGACTGAAAATTTTGCTGATTTATCTTACTGATTACGCCGAAAATGAGCCTAATTTTGGACAGAAATTGCGCAGCAATGTAATGCCAAGAATGGGATTATTTGAGTCAATTTTGAAACCTTGGAGTGGACAATCAGGCGTCGGATCGACGTGACCACATTTAACGCTACACATATTTTCACTGGCAAATGTGTTTTTACTAAGAATCTCGACAAGAAAAGGCAGCTTAAAGCAAAGATCAAGAAAATTTTGGCGGCAAATAAGATTTGCTTAATCAAGAATTTGCTGGTTAATATAAGCTACTTTTTTGCTTAACCCGGCCAAGCATTATTTTTCTTGAATCAAGAAAAGGTCAGCTTAAAGCGATAGATTCTTCAGAAGTTCAAGCAATTAGTCATGCTTGATCCAAGCTACTTTTTTTTTCAGTGTACGATGGCCAATCCTAGCTCCCTTGAAAATAATCCGAGGCGTAAATAACTAGAAATAAGGCAAATGTGGAGGTCAGCGAAGCCCGAAAAAAGTTAGGAAGTCGGGTAATCGGATTGAATAAAGAGTAAATGCACATGAGGTAATCGCACCCTGCGATCCTCGACGAATCATCCACCCAACTTGCGTTTCTCCGAAGCTACTCTCAAGTTTGTATCCCTGCTCCCTTATTTACGCACTGTCCACATCAAGTTGTCGAAACCCGCGAACAATTTACGAAGCTGAAAGCAAATGCAAGTAACAGAATTTCGTCGGCGTCATCTTAATTTAACTCACTCAGAGAACCAGAGCACTCGGAGGGTTCGTAGAATTGAATCACCCCATTCGTAATTTCTTGGGAATTTATCCTATCTCGCCTTTAATTGCAATCAAAGATTAATCAAAGTGAGCAGGAGGATCAACAGAGGGTTGCAGAAACTTTATGCAGATTGGATTAATAATGCACAGGTATTTGAGCATTTACGGGGCTAACTTCGCAGCCACATCAATTTCCAATGAGTCTCCGTAAGTTGTCCGCTTCCAGCCATAAAATTTCTCGAGAATAGTTATTCTGGAAAATAGCTTTACTGTGCGGCGCATTAAGAAGAGAATCCAGCTAAGATGCCAAAGAAGAGGATGATCTAATGCCACGTCTCCACTTTGCATATCACAAATAATGTCGCAATACGTGCTTATGGTGTGATAAAAATCGTTGTTTTATATTTCTTGACTTAATTTGTCGCGTCCAAAAGCAAAATGAAAGCCCAAAAGACATCACTCACATGCACCTCAGGTTTTTCTTACATATGTGTTGAATTCAATGTGATCATAAAAGAATCAGCATTTTATTCTTTAAAATACATACATTAGACAGTGGCGTGGCGTGAATTGCGATGTATCGATTGTTATGTCATTTAAACCTATAATAAAGAATCGATTATTAAGTTGTCCGCTGCGAACACCCTGTTTATCGATCCTTTTCTATACGTTTAAATTGCATAACAATCGATATATCGCAAAGCACGCCACGCCACTGACATTAGAGTCCACGCCGAGCTCTCATTTAGTTAGAAGGCGCTTATAAATCTCCATTATTTCTAATATGTTCAATGAAACAAAGGGATATAGCCCGTAGCATGATATAGAAATATGAGAGAGAAAAAAATGGGTAACTAATGACTAATAAGGCTAAAATACATGAATGTTAAAGTATTAACATATTTATGGATCCTGAAAACCCCATTATCAACCGAACAATAATACAAAATGACTATAAATGCTTCAAAAAAAAAACGAATAACACCTTATATTTTAGCCCTTTTTTTATGTTTCTCCCTCCCTTTTCTGTTGATGAGTAGACACCTTTTTTAAGCTACCCTATGTGCTCATCTCAAGGTCAGAAAGGTTTAAAGAAAAGGCAAAAAGACGGCTCGAGAGTTTTTGAATAGTAGCATCAACGAAAGATGCCTATCCGCATGCCAATTTTCTTCCTTTCTCAGGAATTTTGCTGTCAGGGAAAATATTTATCTGCGCGCGTTTGAGCGAGGGCCCTTCGCGGAGTACCCAGTGCATAAATATTTACTCAGATTTTAATATCCGAGAGGCTTTTGTCAAACAGATGCGTTTTTGCTCTTTGCGTGGCCTTTATTTATCAACGTTATCCTCCCCTGACCACTGATCTTTTTCCCCCCTGAATTTTTATAAATTTCAGCTTCATGACTTAGGACTTCTCGTGCTATACATAGTGGTAAATCGTGCGTTATCAAGCAAAATCATTTTTCCTCAGACGGATGACATGTAGAAAAATCTGGAGTAGATTATGAAAGAGATCAGAGACTTAAGTTAATATTTCGCTCGTCCGCCACGTGACATACAGGGGCTAAGTGCACTGCATTTTGCAAAAAGGAACCAAGAGCTTTCCAGTGTCGCTATAATATTGTGCAACGATTTTTACTTTACAAATATAAACTGACCTCTTAAACAAGTTTAACCTCGACTTATTCCGCAATGAAGTATGGATTCACGACAAAAATTATCACTGTGAATTTAATTTCTTGCATGATTTCAATAGTTTTATTGCATAGAATGTGAGTTGCGCAATTCTAGAAACATTGGAATGCTCGTTGTTCTTTATTGTATAATGAAATCCAAGTATCACTAGTCTAGCTGGAGGATAGTATATTTTTATCTCACCAAATAATATATGCTCTTAGTTCTGTAAGGAATTGAACCTTTAAGCAGAAATAACAATCTATGATGATAAGAAACTTTGAAAACTCATACGTTAATGTTTGAAATTACAAGGTCATCGTATATGTTCTTTCAAAAGGAATGTGTCACGTCTTCATACTGCCGCGCTAAGGAAGAACGCCGTATGAACAAAGTTGGCTTCAGGCGTTGCCAAATTTCCTTTGATGACATACGAATTTCCTGGTAAACTTATGAATATCTCTCTTCCAATTTTTCAGATAATTTTGTTCACAATTTCACCTGAAGTTCCTGAAAATTTCAAAGAAAAGTATTCATAACTTTTTTCAAAAATAAACATTTTATCGAAGGAAGTTTGGCAACTCTCGAATGTTCTTATGGCGTTTTTCCTTAGCACGGCAGCATAACTCCCGGGATTTCTATTGTTCTGCGTAGTTAATAAATGAAGTAAAAGAAAATATTTTTGTTTTGGAGTTGACTTATTCCGAGCCAACATTTGCTCCGGATTGGGCTCGAGAAAAAGGCCTCATTGGCTAAAGAGGTATGTTATGAATGTAGACAGTACAAAATTCGCTGGGTTGGGGTGTGAGAGAAGTTTTAGGCCGGATACCGGACGCCGGATATACAGTGGTGAAAGAGTGAAAGTGTGTCATTCCTCACTCAGTGTCCGAGTAATGCAGAACTACAAGAATGTGAGATAATGGAGACCTACCTCGAGAAGCTTATGCTGCCACGCTAAGGGAAAACGCCGTATAAACCCTCAGACTTTGCCAAATTCCCTTCGATAAAATACGAATTTACTGGGAGAGGCTGTTAATCTTTTTCCTCAAATTTTTCAGACAGTTTTGCTCGCAATTTAATCTAAAATATCTGAGAATTTCAAGCAAAATATGCATAACTTCCCCCATCCATAACATCCGGGGAAATTTAGCAACCCCTCGAATGTTCATACGAAGTAATTCCTTAACACGCGTTGCTTTACAAATGATAGACAGCCACCTGATGATTTGCCTCGAGAGGCAGAAATGTAATACCTCATTTTTTTCCGAGGCACAAAGCTCATCTCTCTTCCCACTGAATTGCCCAGGGAACCCTCTATCCATACAGCTTCACCAAAAAGAAAGTACTAATCCACTAGAGTAACTTCATAGGGGGAGTATGGACGCTTGGTCCCATGGAGGGCTAAAGGGCCCAAAAATGGCGGCGCTTTGTTTTGGTTTTTGAGAATGGGAGGGGCGGGGGCGGGGGTCACGGTCGACTTCTGACGGTTATCACCAACCCCACTTGCTGCCAATCTTAGGCCTTGTCTCCACGAGCCGTTTCACGAGATTTGTCCCAGGGAAAAATCCCACTTATGAAGTTGGGAATTTCCCAGTACCAAGTATGGTACTTGCACTCCTAGGACCCACTGGGAGAAGAAGAAGAAGTGAAAACGAATTGTGCGATATTTTATTCATTACTACATTGTTCATGTTTGTTTAGTTAAAATAATGTGTCTAATTGTCAATTGAGTGCAATTATCATTTTAATCCCGGTTAAATACTCGACTTTAACTAATTTATCTTTCCGCGCAAACTAGTCACAGGACTGTATGAGCCCCGTCCCGTGGAGACGGTAACTGGGAAAAATCCCAGAAGTTTCAATCCTGCGATTCGAACTTGGGACAAATCTCATGAAAACACCCCGTGGAGACAAGGCCTTGCTATATCTAAAATGATTTTTCTCGAAAATAGCACGCAATAGAGATGTTGCATGTGTGAGGAATTTGCGATTTGACTGTTGATTCTTATGTAAAAGTTAGCGAGAAACACGATGGTGCCACTGGTTTTATCTGAAATCAACTCCCAAGCTCAAAAAAAGCTCTCAAAATGAGCCCAAAATGGAGGGGATATCCCACCCTATCCTGAGAGTCCACCTCTACATCAAGACTAACTCTCCATGCAAAGATAGGGAGCAAATACATTGACAGGGCTGCCACTTTATTTTGGGTCTCCAGAACTGAAAACACGGCAACACTGCTACTGTATTTGCTCCCTATCTTTGCGTGGAGAGTTTGTTTTGATGTAGAGGTGGACTCTCAGGGTTGGGTGGGATATCCCCTCCATTTTGGTCTCACTTTGAGAGCTTTTTTTGTGCTTTGGAGATGATTTCAGAGAAAACCAGTGGCACCATCTTGTTTCTTGCGAACTTATACATAAGAATCAACAGTCAAATCGCAAATTCCTCACACATGCAACATCTCCATTAGCCGTAAAACTATGTAATAATAATGTAAGAATGCATTTGAGTCTTTTATATGGGTGATTTCACGATAATAGGCATAGTCGTGTCGCCGTGGGTTCTGAACGACATAGGGCAAAACGATTGAAAACCAAATTAATTAATCAATAGGAATGATGTCCCTGAACCTATCCATGCTAAAAAATATGATGAATTATTATTATATTTAATAATATGAGACTTTAAAGGCTGAAAATGTCCGGTCGGTTACGCGTCGCCAACCCCGATTTTGAAGCAAAAGAGCAATTTGCGGTAACATATCAGTACTGATCATGAACTCTTTGGCAATATTTGCTGAAAAGAGACTCTAGTGTTCAAGAAAATTGCCAGTTTGAACTGAAATGTTTATTATTGAGCGAGAAAAGTCATAAGAAAGAGATGTCGCCACATTTGGCGACAAATTTTTGCAGTTGTATTAAGTGCAGTGTTTATCTCGCCAGATGGAGTCAGGAGTTTCAAAACTGCCATCAAATTGTTCGCTGAAGTCTTCTTGACAAAACCATTACTGATAAGTCAGTTTTTTTTACAATGAAAACTTAAATTATTATGAAAACCAGTGATTTTTACGTGTGTAGCACTAATTCCTCACTACGCAAAAACCTCAATTTAATAGTATTAAACTAAAACGAAGTCTCCAAAGTCTAGAAAACTTTTAAGGCAGCATTAATTCCACCTCATAACTCAAGAATTGCCAAGTTTCATCTTTTGTATCATCTTTAATCTCACATTTTTGAGTGTCGGTTACGCTGTGTCTGTTACGTAACCGACACAATTTGGCAGGGCCGCCATGTTTGCGTGGACCTCCAGCAGTCCCGCGGGAAGCGCTGATACCTGATTCAATGGCTTGTTTATCAATCACTTTAACTTTGCACTGAATCAAAATAGAGCGTGCCAAAGCTGGAAAAAGGAAGTTTAATACCTTTAGAATGAGGTAATGAAATCCTGTTAAAATTGGTGCACTTTTATTTCTCAGGTATTTCATATTTTAACTATTCCTGTTATCGTGAAATCACCCATATCCAGTTGAATGGAAACTCATCCTCTGATTATTTCAGTAATGTTGTTCTGTTTCAGTATGAGGCGCTTTCGGAATGATGGAGTCCTGGCGATCGAGGGCTGGAGAGGCCATGGTCTATAGCCGGCGGGAATAATGAGACATGGTTCAAAAACCGGGCCGTCTTCGTCACTACAGGTCGACACAGACACTATTCCGTTCTCAGCTTGAGTTGAGATCACCAAAGCGCCAGAGAGCACGCTCTTGTCTTGCTTTGCTTCCCTCAGTTCCTTTCCGCCAGTTTGTTTTGCAGACTGCCTTTCTTTGGCTTCTGGTACGGATTGCCTCTTCACTCTTCACACCTTCACTGCAGGGCTTATCTAGACCACATTTTGTAATAAGGAGCTACAGTTCCTAGAGTACCTACGTAAGGAGAGTACTGACCAAAGACATAAAGACGGAGTGCTCGTTTCTAAAAGCACGGGGAAAAAGTGAAGCCTGGTTTGTCGCAGGGTGCTTGTGTGAGTGTGTAAATGAGCGCGGGAATCCATGGCGGCAAACGGAAATTTGATTTGAACTTGTCCTCCTGATTTTTCCACATTTCTTCTTCGAAACGTATTTTAAATGCCTAAAACGAATATATTAAGAAAGTTGGGACTGCGAATTTTTATAATACGCTTACTTTTTCTCGGTAACAGGCAGTAATCTCAGATAAAGTTAGTTTTTTTTCTGCTCATTGTGGTTCTGCCGGTTCCAACAGGCCGTTACAGTCGTAGATGACCGTTACTCCTAAATGAAATTAATCAGTCGAAAACGGACCAAAAGTAACCTAAAGTTAAAAAAAATATGAGTGGGTAAGTGAATTTCGGCAAAAATCAACCTAGAATACTTTGTTTCCGCAATTTTATTTAGTTCCCGCCCTACTTTTGAATTTCAAACTTGCCCCGATTTCGCCGCCAATCCTCTAGCCAATAGTAGAGGTGATTGAAAAGAAGCTTCATTTTTTGCTTTTAGTGATCCGTCTTCGTGTCTTTGGTACCTACGTAAGGAGAGTACTGACATATCGGTGCGATTTTGAGGTTGAGCCTGTGTCACACTATCAAAATACTCCATCAAAATGTCAAGGGCAAGTGCTGTGATTTGGTCCAAGTCATCGAATAAGCCAATCACAACTCCTGACCTTGATATTTGGATGGTTAGCTTTGATAGTGTGACACAGGCTTTAGATCATGGAGCTTTTAGGGCCCAAGAGAGCAGCCAACCTGTGACTTAAAATTATCCAGAGTGATTTATCATTACAATTGTTACGACTCGTTGTTAGTAAAGCACGTATTTGACTTAACTGTGTGCTTAAATTGACTCATTTCTTCGGCAGAACGCTCATTTTTTAACATTCCTGGCATCTTGGTTCGATCCTAGAATCTGAAGATTGGCAGTGACATTTTTTTGTGTTAGAGAGTTGGCATTCCTCTTAGGCCCTAAAAGCTCTATTTTTCGACGTTTCCGTACTCTCTCGATGTAAGTACTCTAACTATTCCTAGCTAATTTCAGGAGAAAATTATGTGAAATTAGTGGTTCTATGTAGATACTTGCTTTTATGGATAAGCCAAAAATGGCACTTCCTTATTACAAAATATAGTCCTTATAATCTTTTGCGTGCATTTTTTTAGGATTAAGGCATGTTTACAGAGATATCAAGAGGTACAACTGCCAGAGATTACAAGGTATTAAAATCGAGAAGGTAAAATTGAGAGGAACTTAAACAAAAGTCAGTGCAACGATCGTTATAGCTCTCACTTATCAAGGGACTCATTTTTGGCGTGATGGCTAGCAGCAGAAACAGCTCAAATAGGCATTTTGTCATACATTGTATGTGTAATTGCTTATTTGAGCCAGTACGGCTGGAACCTTGATAACTTGGAAAATCAGTAGTTGATTAAGTGGCCCATGCAATTGTTTGGATAACTTCCGTCACTATTTTCCACCATTGGGTATTAAACCCCCTTTCCTTTATCGTTAAGTTCCTCAAGATTTTAATCTATATAGAAATTCAAGTGTCAGTGTATACCTGTGAGTTTCCCAGTGTTTGACTAAAGTTGAGACAATTTTTTATGTACACTAGACTCTGCCAGCTGAACTGAAGTTTGGTTACTTGAGCTTTAGAATCGATCTAATATTTGGAACGCATTTATTTCCTAAATTCGGAGAGTTTTTTTGTGCAACGCAGGGTCTTTTCTTTTATACAGTCAGTATTCGCCACATAATTTGTTAAACTCATGTTTACAAGACTAAAAGAAAGGGTTAAATATCTTCTCTTTTTTTGAATATCATTTTGAATTGTAGTAAAATATCGCGTAAAACTATAAGCGCACTCTCCTTTTCGCCATTCATCAGTGTGATTGTTCCCGCATGAAAATGGCTGCTTGTCCAATGAGAAAGCGTATTAAGTGACCTAATTGTTGAATTTGCATCTTTACACTGGTGTTTACAAGAAAAAAAGAAATAAATAATACGAATAACAGCTGCAGTCAAGGAACGCATGCGCAAATTGCGTATCATCAGATCATATGAAATAAGAACTAACACTGAATCGGTCAAACGCGGATCTGTTTATTCATTATTTAATCTAAAACTTGCTACAATGTGTAAACCACGCGACCCAACCGCCTAACCAATCCTGCAGGATGCAAAAATATGACATTCGTGAATAATTGGGTTCGACCTCAATGAGTCAAATCCATCAGTTATAAAAGGTCGCAAGTTTCATGAAATGAACTTAAATAATTAATTTTAACTAATTGCGAACAAAATAAGTCAATTAGACTACATTTTGCAATGGGGAACTAATAATTCTGGCTCATTTTGGAAACTACGTATGCGTCATTAGTTTCCCTGTGCATATGTTTTTATGTTTTTTTAATTTAACCAAAATCGCAAGTTCCCAATTGCAAAATTTAATCCAATTTAGGTCCCACTAAAAACTTACTGTGCCTCCTTCTCTCTTAGTATGCCACCGTAAATTAAAAATTCAGAGGGTTTTTCCCCTTTTCTGTCTTAGGGGAATGTTAGGAGGTGTTTCGATAAAATGAATTATGCTTTTCACATAAATACATTTCACTTTGAGAAAGGAAATTTTACACCTTGAAAACTGTAGAAACTGCACGATGTGAAATTTAAATTTTCATTGTTTGACTTGCAACCTAAACGCTTTAATTAAAGATAAGGAAAATAAGTGTTTCCAATATCACCCTGCTTAATTTAATCGAATACGAGTGTGTGATTGGCCACGTTTGAACTTGTTTGTACGATTTTGGTTGAGCTCTAAAATGACACCTTTTTGATTTCCGTGACAAACAAGGGATGGGAATAAATCCTCAAATTTTGTATTCCTGTTCTGTGTGTATGTGTCTGATTTTTCACCATGTTTTTTTTTCTTCGTGTTTCTCAAATTTCCATTTGATTTATTTACTTTTACGCATGCGAGTCAAAAATCGTAAAGGTTTTCAACTAGCTAACCGAGATTTTGACATATTTGACTGAAGATTTAGAATGAGAAACGCATGCTTGCTTTGTCAACAGTCTATGAAGTTCTCATGTTTTGTTTAGCAAACGTTTACATTTTTAGATGGTAGACCTTCCCAACGCAAACAATTCCAAATTATTTTAACAGGCTCCCCGTAATAACTCGCTATAATAATTTGACGGGTTGTGTATCATATTATATCGACGGTGAAACTACCAAACCACGTATCTCGGTTTGCGACGTCGCAGACTTCCTGTCATACTTTATTTTTTAAATGAAAAACTACTTAACGTCCACTCTTGAAAATTTCTGTGATTTTTCCTCTTCGCGCGGAGAAAATTCTGTAAAAATTTCAAGGAATGATATTGATTTGGTCTACTTCGATAAAATAAAATGTGAGCGTAGATTTTTAAACACCGCAAACGAGATACGTGGTTTGGTAGTTTCACCGTCGATATTGGGTTCGGCTAACTCCACTCGGCGCAGTGCACCAATCACCAACTGTCAGTGTCAAGTAACTACACTGCTGCCGCGTGATACGAAGAGAGCCGTAAGTCTCAAATTTTCGAAATTGAGTTTCCTTCAAAATCCGTCTAATCTCTTTCAGATAAAATCTTAGAAATGGCTGTAGCAGCAAAATTCGTCCTATCGCATTATGTATAAAAACAAGACATACGAGAAAGCCGCAAGTGCGCAAAAAATGACGTAGTTCCAGATTAAAAAGCCATAAGGGATGCATTATTCCCCCAGAAAGCCATTAAAAATAGTACTCTTTAGTAACATGCCACCCTCTTCTGCCAATTTCTAACTTGAAAATGTGTTTGTTGATGTCGAAATGCAACCACGAAATCATGCAGAAGATACCACTTACGCCTGTCTTGCTTAACATTATATGAAAATGAATAATGCTCTTTTTGTATCATCGAACAATTTTATTGTTCAATTTTAAAACATGCAAACGATTTCTATGAGTCTTTCCGGCTAATTGGTGGTGATTTGACAGGGAACGGAGGCCTCTTTCAGTAAATTTTTCCGCTCCGACGCTAGGAAGCCTTTTTCCTAAAAACTTCATTTTTGCACCCACGGCTCTCTTCGCTATAATAATGCAGTAAAAGCAGTTGGTGCATATCACCAGTTTGATAGGTGCACAGCAACACCTTGGTTACTTGCATCGAAAGTGACCCGATTATTTTCCAAACCATCTAAGCACCAATCTCTATTTCGGTGGTAGAGGGGTTGTTTTTACTTCGTTGTCTGCGGTAAAATCCATCATGGCTGATTTCAAAACAACATTTTAAAAGAACTTACATTTCTTGGGATTCGAAGCGATTGTTAACAGAGCGAATAGAAGGGATTTTCTGGTTTTTCTCGCATTTGCAATTTCGGCGCTTGCGTGATTTGGAAAATAACCGGTTCAATTAGCCAACTTATTATTTTTAGTTTGAGCACATTCTCTTTTCGAGAGGGGCTCCTTGCTGGGAACCCTTATCCTTCTTGGATCCCCACCCTTGGAGCAGCGAAACCATGGATGGTGTTCCTTCTCAGCAACCTGATCCCCGCTCAGTGGCGTGGCGTGAAGGATCGATTATCGATATCTCGCCATTTGAAGCTATGGTAAAGAATCGATTACTAAGGTGTTCGCTGCGAACACCCTGATAATCGATCTTTTTGCATAGGTTTGAGTGGCAGAATCAATCGATATATCGCAAAGCACGCCACGCCACTGGTCCGCGATGAGGGTCGCGTCACGGGCTGTCAGAGCGTGAGGGAAATTCGCCTTTTTTCCCGCGAGTAGTATGTGAGGGAGGCTTAATTTCAGCCTCGATCCGGTGTCGACGCAGGAGCGGTCTAATTTTAATCGACATCGACATGGGAGTAGAATAAATGATTTGCGGATCCTCATTCGCCCGCTAATTGGATGTTTACGGTTCCGACGGTGCCTAATCTCCGACGATAAGTAGAAATTCAACTCGACGACAAGAATACTATAAAAGTTCAATTAAACATCGATGCCTTGCTCCGCGGAACAAGGCGCGAAGTTTTTTTCAGCTGCGCTTGACATCTATGTTGGACCCCTGTGTCAAGGCCGAGATATATGACCCTCTTGGACTGCACAAGATGGCTCCCAATGGGGAGACAAACGTTCGCACCATATGAGTTATATGCTGCAATATTTAAACACTCTTTAATGCAAGCGGTGAGTGGTCACTTCACACCTCTTAGTTTCCGCGAATGAACATTCAAGCTCGCATTAAGTTTGCAATTCGGGTGAAAAAATATAGTACTCGTGTGCATGAAAAGCGAAAAAAAGAAAAGAAGAAAAACATCTCTCGCCTCAAAAACTGTGATATTTTATGTATATTTCTAATGATAGTTTTAAAGCGGCAATTGTTGAAATTTCGGGCGGGATTCAAAACATTTTTCACACCTTAAAGTCGTATGAGGAATTGGCGTAGGTGTGAATTTTTGAAAATCTTGAAAAATCGAGTTTTTTTTAGTAATCTGATATTTGTTTTACAATGGGTCTGTAGAAAGGGTCTAAAACAGATATGACCGTTATACTTGCTCTCAGAAGTCTCGCTAAGGAGAACGATTCACAACACGAAAAGTCGGAAAAAACTTCTGTAGAGCGGTAAAAACAAGTATTTTTTACACAGATCAAATGGACTACATTTTGCAATCAGGAACTACAATCTCTGATTCGGTTTAGAAACATTGTATACACCATTATTGTCCCTGTGCAGTGCACACAAGTGTTCTTACAGATGCGCCAGAAATTTTAGCTCCTACTTGCAAAATGTTGTCAAAATGAAAGTCCAATTATACAAATGACGTCCATTCTGTTTGAAAGTCAACCAAAGTCAATTTTGTAAACACTCGTTGTTTTGGAGTTGATTTCCAGACTTTCCGTCGCACAGTTGATCGAGTTAATAGGAGAGGTCGGACAAAATGTGGAAACTTTAAACGCTTATAACACCGTTCATTCAAAACTTTGAGGGTTTAAGAGTGGACCCATTGGTTTCCTCGTGGAATTTTTTTTAGAACCACCCTTAAAATTTAAAATGTGACGAATCAAACATAAAAATTTGCAGTTTTGCTTAGATTTCATGTTCGACCTCTCAAATTGGCTCGATCCACCGTGCATCGTGCGATTAGTTTTCTTTTGGAAGTTTTGAAGAGAGAACATGTTGCGCAATGCTTAAATTTATACCTTGTTGAAGCGTCCATTATTCTTTCATTCAGTATTTTTACCTTACCCGAGTCGTGGGATGGTTCTCGAATGTTTGAGAAATTCTATCGAAGACATTCTAGAGATTTTATTCGACGAATCAAATGTCGGTTTTTCCATTGAGGCTGCAAGGGCGATAAAAAAAAAAAAAATCTAAATTCAGGAAGTGCACTGAAAAAAGCGCTCAGTTTAATGAGCGACTGCAATCATGATTTAAACTCCCTGGAACGCTAAACAGCAGCCCCCCCCCCCCCCACCGCCAAGCGATTCACGAGTGTATAATACAACATTACACTTTTTGGGATAATGAGGACAGAGCTGCGAGAAAAGAAACACCCAACACAAAGGCGAAAGCTCTAAAAGCATCCGCAGTTGCCTCTCTGGAGGTAATTCCAGCTTTTCATGAAAAAACCTGGCAGCCACAAATTCTAATGGTAGCTACATAGAATATTTTACGCTCCCTGACTTCATTTTTCTCCCTTGCACTGCTACAAGCTCAGGAAACACATGTTTTTTACATCATCATTTATTCGAGCAAGGAGATTTAAGGCAACGTCTGACGTAGTTCGGTTTATTACATGCTTAAATTTGTCTAATTAACGTCCGTGTTGCATATAGTGAAACATGAAGGCGATTTGGCAATTCAAAATTTCAGTATGTAGCTCAATGGGATTGACGCGTTGATATCAACAGCTAAATACCACTAATCGTACTCAGTGGATGAGCTAGTTGCATCTGGTTGAAAATGAAGGCACTCAAGCACACTGGAAAAAAAAAACACATTGGATCTAGAGTCCAGACTCGTAAAAACATCGACAAGAAAAAATACTCTCGATTCAATCAGATTTAAGCTTAAATCAAGAACCAAGCCTCTTAATTTGAGCGGATTTCCTTTTGATTTAAGCTTAAATCTGCTTGAATCAAGAGTCCTTTTTCTTGTCAATGTTTTCAAGAGTCTGGACTCTAGATCCAATGTGTTTTTTTTTCCAGTGCAGTTCTTGATATCTCTGGCATCACTATATTTTGCCATTGCAGTTTCAAATTTGCACTGTGCATGTAAGAGAATGTTGAAGGGCCTCGGTGCATTTCCAGTCCCCCCTTTCAATTAATTTTTATTCAACATGATTGCATTCTGGCCGCTAAATTATAAAGAACTTGGGCGATACGGGCTCCGTCAGGCAAATCAGGGCCTCGTTTGAAGTAAACTATGGTCTTTTTTTATTTTTAAGTTTTTAATTCATTTGAGGATTCTACAACCTTGAATGGGCATCGAGTGAGGGTTACTACACATCCATATGCTCCAGGCTTTCAAATTTCTAGGAGGGGCCAGGGCCGAGCGGAGTCTGTTTCTGCAGAGCCGCCAGTCAGTTCCTTGAAGAGTCGCCTTCACTGGGATCCGAACCCGAGACCTATTTAGTCTAGAGTCAGACGCGCTGACCGCTACGCAAACCTGGCCGACTATAAGGGTAAATAACGTCGTAGGTGCTGAATAAGTTTCACTAACCAGTTGATGAGGTTGGACAAAGGACAAAAAACATGCGCAAAAGCCGAGTTTTATTTCACTCGGACCAACAAACAGGACCATGCCAATTTTGTACCACTGAGCAATAAATCGAAATTAGGAGTTCAAGCCAAGAGGAATGCACTTACGTGCAACTATTATGCACTATGCACTTTGTCGTAAAATTAATGCCTGGTCGGGACACGTCCTAGTAATCTTTTACGTAAATGTCCACGATGAGCGCTCATCCAAGATGCCTAGTTGATGAGGGAAATCTGAATTTTCAACACTGGTCTCAAATCTCACAGCAAAAAAGTTGGTGCTCTAGCTCTATACTCACAATATTTCCGTTGTTTAGCCAACCACCTAGTTGTGCTGTGCACCATCCAAATTTGTGTTGTGAGTTAACTAAATCGTTACATTACGCCAATTACAGTTGACAGTAGACAACCGTTGTACACAGCACCAAACAGGCAAACAGGGTTATGCAAAGTCAGCAATGCCAATTGCCGTTATCATTCATGGAATTGCCAGATGCAATTTTCTTTGATTATTGAGAAAAATGAAGGAAATGAAGGAATGATTACATTTTATGTTAGAGGAGTTACTTAAAGTTGTTTGTACTTCTTAAAATTAAAATGAATAACTTTTCAGCATGTATACTATCGGGAATACGCCTATGTGGGGTTTTTTCCATGTATTCAAAAATCAAAATGAAGGGTACTCATGGTTTCTCTTTTAAATATTACGTTTATCACAGATATTCTGGAGAATAGCGGGCAAGAAGCATACTTCTTGTCAAAAATAAATAAAAAAAAAATAAAAAAAAAAATAAAAAAAAGAACGGCTGAAAGAAAGATTTTTTCAATCTGCTCATTTTTTCTACATAAAATGTCAGAATAAGGCGTGCGCACTCTGGCAACACAACTCGAAAAAATCTGCATTTTAAATCCCTCTGTCCGTTCCGTCTACGTCAACCCCATTTGAGCACATATTTTTCAATTTACAACCCCTTTCTTCAAGTTCCTCTAACTTCTCCGGGACAGTTCCTTCCGAGGAAACCGCTGTTTTGAATTTTTCTATCAACAACAGGTCATCCTCTCTCCTCGCGGTCGTAAGTTTCTCTCAGTTTCCACTTCACAACCAGTTGCAAAATGAAATAGCTGAATGATTAATTGAAGCAGCACGGTTGGTGTTGAGAAGGTTGCATTTTTCAGTTTTTACGACGTTTCATGTTCCTGGTGAAAAAAGCGTTACCTTACTTCCTTTACTTTCCTTTCCTTTTTAACGCGCAAAAAATAATCCAAATGCAGAAAGCAACAATTCACTATTCAGGCACTCGTGCAAATAAAAAAATTGCATTTTACGCAAAAGCCCCATTTTAATGTTCATCATGTAAGCAGAATTAGTTGCGAGTTGTTGACCACTTCATAAAATCACCCCAAAACAAATAATCTAATCTCTCGAATTGTGAAATTTGTACGTCCAATTTACGGTTCAAACTCTATGAAAAATTAATACAGTATCGGATGTGATATAGCGAATGCCGAAGTGCGATACCATGTATCTTTGTTTGCGACGTTGCAGACTTCCTGTCATACTTTATTTTTTCTTCGGAAAACCATGCAACGTAATTTCTTGAAAAATTCCTTGATGTTTCTTCTCTGTCAGCAGAATATTCTGTATAAATTACAATCTATTAAGTTGACTTGTTTCTCTACAAAAACATAAATCATGAATGGAAATTTTGAAACACTACAATGTCGATACTTGATTTCGCACTGCGGCCATGGATAGAATATAATTGGGAAGGAGGAGGAGAGTTCAGATCCCTTGGACCCTTCTGAAGAAAAGAAATAAAAACTATTCCTCGTAAAATTTGAGGGATTTCCTATTTATAATGAATTGCATGTTGCAAAAAGGAGCCAAGAATATTCCAATGTCGCTAAGATTGTGCAACTATCTTTACCCTGCAAATATAAACTGATCATCAATACAAGTTTTACCTTTACTTTCAATAAACTATGAATGCAATACGACAATCATACCTTCGTAAATATGATTGTTTTCAATATTTCAGTAATTTTATCGCAAAGAATGTATGTTGCACAATCCTAGCAACATTGGAATGCTCTTGGTTCCTTTTTGCAAAATGCAAGCCAAATCTTCCTACGATTTGAGAAAATTTTGACTGTACACCCTCTACTCCATGGAAATTTGCGGCTACGCAAATGACAATGAACGAGGCTAGGGTGGCAAAATTTCATGAAAAATAAAATCTTGAAATTTTACCTGAAATATTTCATGAAATTACAGAAATTTATGAACAATATTGAAAAATACCGGTTCCTTTTCCTGTTTCGAAAAATGAAAAAATTGTGACTCCCTTCTATTTTTGTGTATTTGAGTGCGGGTTGCATACTCTAGTCCCTGAAAAATTTGACAGGGTGTCTGCAGGTCTGGAAAACCGGGAAAACCGGGAAAAATCAGGGAATTTGATCACTGTCTGGAAAACCGGGAAAAGTCAGGGAATTCGATCGAAAACCGGTGAAAGTCAGGGAATTTTCGCAATTCGAACATTTCGCGGCTATTTTTGCTCGTCACTGCCGAATTGGCCGAGTAGCTCGCTTGCGTGGCTGATAATGTAAACTGCTCTGTTCAACCAGTTTGCAACACGGCCGCTAGGTTCACTAATGTGTGTTCCCTAACTTTAAAGATCGAATCGATCTGCCCTATTTAATTTATCTACTTAATTCATGCTAAATGGCAAGATAGACTAAATAGACTTGAATGAAGTTAACTTGCTAACAGCAGAAAATTACAGTAAATAATGATAGGAAACTAAGTGCCCTAGTTTTGAGCAGATGGTTAATCAATTTTTTCAATAAGTTAGGAAAGAGCGACGCCAAGAATGCCACAATTTGGGCCAGAAGGGATTTTTCTGAAACCGGGCCCAAACGATACCTTATGATACCCTAAAACTCTGGTAAAAATTTTAGCTTGAGTATATGTACCGTTTTTGAGAAATGGGGGGGGGCAAAGTTGCCAAATCGCCATCATTCTGGACAGAATTTTTACAGCAAAAAGACGGGAAAAATGGACGAAAAAGTTACACTATTGATGGGTTTGGGCTGTAGATGTTCTTATTGAGCCCCCGTGCATGTAACTGTGTTCAGTTTCAAAAATTTTGAACGTACAGTGGTCCAAAATGGGGAGAAATCGTGGACGGATAAGGATTCTTTGTCAAACTTTTTAAAAATGGAAGTAAAATTGTTGGTCTCCTGCAGAGATCATGTGGAACAATGTTCTTATCGGTCTTCATTGCATTCACTTGAGTTCAGTTTATCAAATTTTCATCGCAAAATGGTCCAAAATGGGAAATCAGTGGACAAATTAAGATCTTCTGCCTAACTTTTTAAAAATGATGTACGACTATTGGTCCCCTGCAGAGATCATGGGGAACAATGTTCTTATCAATGCATTCAATTGGGTTCAGTTTATCAAATTTTCATGGCACAATGGTCCAAAATGGGAAATCAGTGGAAAAATTATGATCTTCTGCCTAACTTTTTAAAAATGATGTACGACTATTGGTCCCCTGCAGAGATCATGGCGAACAATGTTCTTATCAATGCATTCAATTGGGTTCAGTTTATCAAATTTTCATCGCACAATGGTCCAAAATGGGAAATTAGTGGACAAATTAAGATCTCCTGTTGAAATTTTTGAAAAATAACATGAAACTATGAGGTATTTCACTAGATTCGAAAGGTGTAAATTCAAAATAAGTTAGTAGCCAATAAAAGCTATCCATGTTCACTGTTTTGAACTGAACAAATGAGGTCTGGAAACGGTAATTCAGGAGGAACTTAGCTTTTGGATCCTTAAAATCCGGCTAACTGGGTGGTTTTTGTCCTAGTTAGTTGTCAGAGAATAATTGTAGTTAGAATAATACTTTACAATAAATCCTTTCTAAGGATTTAGGAAAGGTCAGGTTAGGTTAGGTTAGGTTAGATTTCAACAGAAGATCTTAATTTGTCCACTGATTTCCCATTTTCGACCATTGTGCCATGAAAATTTGATAAACTGAACCCAATTGAATGCATTGATAAGAACATTGTTCCCCATGATCTCTGCAGGGGACCAATAGTCGTACATCATTTTTAAAAAGTTAGGCAGAAGATCTTAATTTGTCCACTGATTTCCCATTTTGGACCATTTTGCGATGAAAATGTGATAAACTGAACTCAAGTGAATGCATTGAAGACCGATAAGAACATTGTTCCACATGATCTCTGCAGGAGACCAACAATTTTACTTCCATTTTTAAAAAGTTTGACAAAGAATCCTTATCTGTCCACGATTTCTCCCCATTTTGGACCACTGTACGTCCAAAATTTTTGAAACTGAACACAGTTACATGCACGGGGGCTCAATAAGAACATCCATAGCCCAAACCCATCAATAGTGTAACTTTTTCGTCCATTTTTCCCGTCTTTTTGCTGTAAAAATGCTGTCCAGAATGATGGCGATTTGGCAACTTTGCCCCCCCATTTCTCAAAAACGGTGCGTATACTCAAGCTAAAATTTTTACCAGAGTTTTAGGGTATCATAAGGTATCGTTTGGGTCCGGTTTCAGAAAAATGCCTTCTGGCCCAAATTGTGCCAAAAAACGGTCGTTTTTGGCGTCGCTCTTTAATGAAAAGGCTAGAATTTTAGTTTTTCTTTAACTGAGTAAAGAAATATTTAATGTCAACCGCATTTTGCATGAAATTTTTCTGGTTCTTAAATCAACATGTTCACAACTGGTGCATCCACCTTGTAGAAATATTATTGGTGGATTATATTCTAACAAGCCAATGCTTGTTGAGTATAAGACAAATTCAATACCAACAATAGGTTCTGGAATCCATTGAATTAATTGACCTAAAAAAAAAAAAAAAAAAAATCCCGAATCAAGCAAATTTATCTAAAATCGAGAAGAGACTCGTATTTCCTCTTGATTATAGCAAAATCTACCTGAGTTAGGCACATTTACAACTCTTGTTTTCTATTTTAAGAAAAAGAAACTTGTATTTTCAGGGCACTAAGTAATACGCCAATATTTATGGAATCACCAGGGTGAACTAAAGTTTGAATTTTCAAAAGTATACGGGGCAATGTGTCACAAAGAGAGCGTAGTAGAGCTTAAAAATTAAATTTTGAAGGTGAATTTTAGTTTGAGTATACCATTTTGGAATTAGCTTTATTTTGAGTATTTAGGATCTCGTTCCTTTCAAAAGTATTACTCAACTCCTCCCAACGCCATGGTAATTCAGAATATGACTTTACGGGGTTATTCCTAAGGATAGTTTTTTTTTAATATTTTCTAACTAGTTCATCGTATGGCTAAACCCAAAAAGTCAGGGAATTTTGTTATTTTTTGTCATGGAAAACCTGGAATTGTCAGGGAATTTCATTTTGAAAATCGTGTAGACACCCTGTTTGAGATATTTCACAGCTTCGTGAAATTTCATGAAATATTCTATTGAAATTTTCAATCTTTCATTTCTTTCTAACGTTTCATGCCACCCTGAACGAGGCTGCCTGTATGATTTTCTTTGAATCCATCGGCAGGCCGGTGGTTTGGTTCTTCATAGAATCAATGAAGTATCCATATCATCACGAAAGCTCATGCCGAGCTTGATGGAGTGGTTACTTAAAATTGTAGGAAACGAGGTCCCCGGAGGTACGAAGCCGCTTTAGTTGGCATGGTAACCACCGTGAAACCTCCATACGCGAAAGCATCATCTGACGCCGAACGTCTCCATTGTGGTGAATCGTGATTGTGGGTGTGCCCTCAATGATGCTGGCGAATTGGTGTATTGAGAAGAGATCACTCTCAAAAGTAGCGTCACGCCAGCTTCAACGTCAGTGTAGCCAGAGCTCTTATATTCCAAGATTTTCACCTTCCGATTCCATGAAAAAATTCGCTTCAAGTTACAGGGTTGCAGGCGTGAAATGGGAAATATGAAAGATTGAAAATTTCCGTGAAATATTTCATGGTATTTCAGGGACTGTGAAAAATTTCATATTTTTCAGAGATTATAGTATGCAACCCGCACATGAATACACAAAAATAAACGCCAGACACAATTTTTAAATTTTGCGAAACATGAAAAGGAACTGGTATTTTTCAATATTTTTATTTTATTATATATTCAATATCTTTCAAAAATAAGTGGACCGCGTTAAACAGAAAGGAACCAAGCCACATCGGTTATCGCTAAATTTAACCGGGCAATTTAATTTTTTACATGGAATCGGTTGTGCGGATTCTCGTGCAACTTTCAGTGGATTTTCTCCAGAGTCCGTAGCAAATTCCTTCAAATTTTCGAAGGAATCCACACAAATGTCCTCTCGAAAAAAATTAAATTGCCCAATTCAATTTGGCAATAGCTGATGTGGCTTGCTTCCTTTCTGTTAATCTCGGTCCAAATGGTCTAGGGACATTTTGAGATGGAGCAGGGCTGGAAATTCCAAACCAAACTGGTGAAATGACGTTTTATGAGTGACCCAGGTCTTACAATCAATCTTTTTTGGAATATACAAGAGTACTTTTTCAGCATAAACCACAGTGACCTCACAAAATCACAACCAGTTAATGTAACGGCTCGCTAAATATTGATGGAATGGTCGTTGCGTCATTTCCGGTTTATACCGACTGTGTAATCTAAAATATCGACACAAATATCGATATTTTGACCAGCGCGTGTACATGCATACGAGCAGCTTTCACAGCACCCTCTGGTGCTCTACGACACCAAATTGCAGCCCTTGCATGAGGGAGTTGGCACCCCTTCATTTGTTGTGAAATCACCTGTGGCCACTCTTTTGCTCCTTCGTTTCTTTCCGGGAGGTGCCCCACCGAGCGTTTTTCTCAGTAGCCGACGACCCCCCCCCCCCCCCCCCCCCCCCCGTCCAATGACCTTGTTGTACCAGACTAATTGTTTGTTTGGATATACCTACAGATGAGAGTCATTTGAAGAGGAAGAAACGAGAAGATTTCGTAGATTTGATGAGTTATTTCTCTCAAAATATTGGAAACTCGAGAGCTTTTTGCCATAAATTTACAAACTTTTGTAAGTGTCAAAAGTTGACTATCTGCCTACGCATTTGATAAAACGCCTGATTCGACTAATTGCCCGCGACGTGGATATTCCTACTGACCTCCTACGGAAATCCATGTATCTCCGTAACAGTGCATATCATATATATGGACTGCATTTTGCAAAAAGGAACCGAGATTGTTCAACTTCTCTTGTCTTGGAAGAAAAACCTGGCCATCTATATACATTTTCTATTTCACACGCTAAAAACTGTAAATTTAAGACCAAAATGACCGTGTAAATTTCATATTTTTGCATGATTACAGTAATTTTATTGCAAAGGATGAAGTCGCACAATCTTAGCAACATGGCAATGCTTCTAGTTCCTTTTTGCAAAATGCAATCCATATCATTGGTTTCCCTACGCAGATATGTGATTTTATGGAAGAGCCAGAGATAGCGCCTCCTTATTGCAAAATGTAATCCATGCGTATCATATTTTCTACGATAGATGCAATGAGGCAATGCTGCCATTTGTGTATTTCTGCTCGCAAAACGGCTGAGCTTTTGAGGCTGGCGTGGCACGGAGCAAGGTTGCCAGGTAATGCGAAATTTGAACATGCTGCATATTTTTAAATGAGGAAAAGCTCCGATTTTTGGCACTATATGGCTAAGATGGCGCGGAGGGATGCTCGGAGGGCTTTGAGGAGCCTGAGCCGAGAGTCGAGGACCACGGATTGCGGAGAATTTAGGGCGCGACAAAACGCTATTCCTCCCCGCTCGAACACTCACACGCTATTGCAGAATATTCTCACAACCGAAAAAGGTTGCGGCTTCAAGTAACGGAGTATTGAAAGGCGAAGCCCCTTCAGAAATTAGCCGTGAGACTCAAGATTCACTTCGATTGCCCCGTCACACAGTGGATCGAGTCGCGGTTAGGTCCGGTTATGGTTAAGCAAGGTTAGGTTAGGTTAGGTTAGGTAAGGTTAGGTTAGGTAAGGTAAGGTTAGGTTAGGTTAGGTTCTGTGATTCATTGTTCTCCACCAGAGGCCTCCTCTTTTCAATCACGGAGTCAAAAAATAATATTATCGAATCGCTTAAGTGCATAGTGCTAAGTCCTTATGAAGTCCTTATGTATTTAGTGAGGAAAGTATAGAATACAGAGAATTTACAACCTTAATTTGGAAAAGTATTCAGCAAAGAGCGAAAGAAAAATAACAGGTATATATCAAATACCCCATGACTCCCTGGAAATTCCCATGAAGTTATGAACATGCAATCGCATAAAAAGAAGCAAAACTTATTCATATTTTGACATATTCATGCTAAAAGGAACTATATAGAAATAAGTTAAGTCGAACGGGACTATGAAACCTTTAAGGTGATTCGATGGACGCCATATTTTGTGTCAGAACGGCATGCGATATATCGCATCAATTGGTTCCATATTTTCAGCTACTCGTTATTTTTCTCCTATTTTGAGATCGCACTTCTGTTGTCAGGAGTCTAAAGCACTCACTTACCAATTTTAACAAAGAAATTCAACGTAATAAAGGCGTGGTTTTTTCAGAGAGAAAATATCGCATTCGAGTGCAGTTTCGATATCAGTATCGAATGCGATGTTTTCTCTCTGAAAAAACCACGCCTTTATTACGTTGAATTTCTTTGTTAAAATTGGTAAGTGAGTGCTTTAGACTCCTGACAACAGAAGTGCGATCTCAAAATAGGAGAAAAATGACGAGTAGCTGAAAATATGGAACCAATTGATGCGATATATCGCATGCCGTTCTGACACAAAATATGGCGTCCATCGAATCACCTTAAATCCTCGGGCACTTAGTTTGTTTTCATCCTATGAGCAGGAATGCGTTCATTCCTTCATCAAGTCATAATTTCTAAATGAGTGTAGAGGGATAGCTTGCAAAAGCATAACTTAAGACTGATATGTGAGAATTGAATCAAGTATTTTAATCGGCCCATGAGCTTTAAAATTGAAGGATGTATTCCTGGAATCTATGAATAACATGCGGAAAACACGAGAAGCTCAAAAGCACGATAATTTTGCGAACAAGTACACATAAAGAGCGTAATCACGGCTTATCATTTATTTTCAATCACTTTAATCTAAACACCCGGCTCTAGAATCCACCCCATCCGAGAACTCAATACCACCAATTTATTCATGTTCGATCATATGAAAGTATTTATGCTAAAAGGAACTATGTTACACGTAATCCCCATACAGATAGTTCCTTTTAGCATAAATACGTCCATATTGAATGATCATACATCATCAACTCGGTCGCGTGGGAGCAAACAGTGACTCGCTCGACGAGGAAGCTTTAGAGGCGCATTCTCCATGTAATATTGGAAGTGCAGCTAAGAACAGTGTCGCTAAATTATGCGAGAAAATGCACGCAGTTTTTACTGCACTAAGGTGAGACTAATTTGACTGCATTTCGCAATTTGGAACTATAAATTCTGGATCTTATGGAAAAACACTTATGTGCTTAGAGAAACTAATAGCACATACGTTGTTTTTAAACCAGGCTAGAATTTAAAGTTCCAAATTGCAAAATGTAGTCCAATTGTAACTGATCTAGGGATGAGATTCGTCATAATGTTGCACTGATACACACACAGCCCGTGTCTTTGAGAAGTATATAGTCACTAAGTATTTACGCTATTGGGAACTGATCCAAAGTCGAATCGTTATCAATACTTGAAAACCATCTTTGTGAGGATTTATCGACAATTTACATTAAAAAAAGAAAAAAATATTCCTTGAGATATTCTCTTGGCTTAAAGCGCCGTTTCTTGTCGACATAATTGGTTTTTGTCTTCTAAGTTGAATCCGTGCGGAATCAACTCAATATCAGTTTTCGTAAGTTGAGAAAGCGTCATTTCGGTATCGTTAAGTTTAATTTAAAGAAACTGTCACGAAACAACGTTCCTTCAGCTGAAAAAAACTGATTTTATGTTAAATCCACAGGAATATTTGGGATTTAACGGAGACTTGACAACGCAGTCGAGTCGGCCGTAACAGACGACAAGGCGCCTGCTGCAGTCGACGGCTTTAAAATTTAAGCGGAACGAACCGCAACGGGGCTTTTTTTCCTTCCAGGAAAATCTTGTTTACTTCCAGACCGATGAAAAATGGGTTAAGCCCTTTTCGAAAGTGCACCGCGGGTCTCAAAGCGCCTACTCAGATGTGCGGACACGCGTCGATCGACGATTCTCGGAAACTCAAGTTGGGAATATCCGGGGGACAAAATGAAAACGTAGAGCGGTTAATAAAGGTGCCAGGAGGACAATAGCGTTCCCAGAGCAATTTCGTATGTTAAAAAATATGGACTCAGCTCGCCAGAAAAGAACCCTCTTACAATTTCGTGATCAAAATGAGTTGTGAGTGATTCTAAGCTCAACAAGTTATTGCCTTTCCCTCCCGAAAAATAAAAAAAAAAATTGAATTGCAATATGTTTCAGGGGCAATTAACAATCATCTACAATCTACAAGCAGTTCACGTGATTTTTCAGAAATCACAATAAAGCTCCCCCTTGGTTGGTCGGTTTCCGTAGAAGGATCAACGACCTTGGCCTTTGAAGATGGACTGCATTTTGCAATTGGGAACTATATAAATTCTGGCTCATCTGAAAAAAACACTTATGTGCATAGGGAGACTAACGGCATATACGTAGTTTTAAAGCGGGTTAGAATATATAGTTCCTAATTGCAAAATGTAGTCTATTTGCCCTTTTCCTTGGATACTTTAGGTTCCCCAGGTTTCTTTTTGGATTTCTCGTTCTTGTCCTGGATGAGCATACGTTGAACATCGGCAAAGTGAAGATTAGATAGGCGATTCTGCCGAGCTAAGGATAAATGCCGTATGAACCTTCGGGTTGTTGCCAAATTTCCTTTGAGAAAATACAAATTCCTTGGTAAACTTATGAAGATCATTCTCCCCATTTTTCCCAGATAATTTTGTTCGCAATTTCGCCTCAATTTATTGAACATCTCAAGGGAAAATGTTCATGACATTTCTCAAAAATAAACATTTTATATAAGGGGATTTGGCAACTCTCGGATGTTCATACGGCGTTCTTCCTCAGCACGGCAGAATTGCCTTCATAACCATAATCTCGGCTTGGAGCGCCTTCATTTATTGTGATACTTTACGCTTTGTCGCGGAGTTAGTTTAGTTGCTTGTCCCGTTGCTTAGTCGAAACCCAACTAAGGCCACGGATTTCACCACACGCTCACCGTAATATGCCTGTTACTACCATTTTTTACGTAAGAGGAAGTGTCTATTCATATTAAAGACAAAATAATCCGCTGTCTAATACTCTTTCGTTGAGGGCACCCATCGTATATGGATTTAGGTGTTTCAGTGGTTTCATCTAAAAAAAATTAGACGAATTTTGAAGGAAACTCGATTTCGAAAATTTGACACTTACTGCTTTCTTCGCTATCACTGCAGATTATAGACTTCATATTGTTTGAAAATGTGAGATAGCTGCAGGAAGTAGATGCAATTGGTTAGCTTTTGCTGGGGTATGAAGCACCTACGACTTAGCTGGGTCCTTAACTTCATGACATGTCGGAGTCAAATCCTCCCCCCTCCCCTGCATTGTTGGATAATAGACTTTTATGGAGTATCGAAACGAGGCCGTTTCATGATCTGGAATGGCCATTGTATAGCACTTGTGCACAACTGCATACGGAGTCGGGGTGTTCCAGCACGTATAAAAATTTATGGTGGAAACATAGACCAAGGTCATTTCCACAACTAACGTGCAACTTTACGAAATTTAAAGACACGGTATTTCTTTCCGAGTGGAGTCGGACTTATTTTAAGTTGAATATTCCCGATCATACCCATTCTAAATTTCCATTCTTTTTTCGTCCTTTTTTTTGAGAAATAAATATTCTTTACGTAAATCATCGATGACCAATCACCTTCAATATTTGAAACACGGGAACTCTCTAAAAAAAGCATGTAAATCACTTTTAAAGCATGTAAAAAGCATCACTTTTTTGTGAGAGTTTTTTGTTCTATCAGAAAAAAAGAAAAAACTGGAAAACCTGAAATGGAGTCAAGATGGTCTTGCTTTGGAGGGCAGATTTTGACCTTTTCCCATGCAACTAAATCTAGTGTGCTCACTGCTTAGTTCCGTTTGACAGATTGCGCTGTCCAAGAGTCTAAAATCCTCAAAGGGAACTCAAATTTGCGCTTAGTTCCGTTGAAAAGCGTTAGTTCCGTTCTAACTGGAAGCGCAAGGATTACCACTTGTGTGGTATTTGAAGTAGTAAAAAAAAAAAAGAAAGAAAGAAATACGCCCACATGGGGAAAATATACTATTGTTTTAACAGTTTAGATCATTAAAATAAAAGCCTCTGTGAACTCATCGAATTTCTATCTCGTGTGTTTCAGGACGATGACAGCCATCTGCTTTGTATGCAACCTGCCGATCCTGTCGCACCAGGTCGGGCTGGTATGGCAAGGCGGGAACGGCTGGGACGACCTCATGCGGGAGCAGCTGGAGGAATCGACCCTTCGGCAGCGGCTGGGCGCGGGTCGTCGGGACTCGGCCGCCCAGATCACCTCCATCTCGCCGCCGCTGGAGACCCAGGAGACGTCCCCGCCGGCGCTCACCCGTCGCCGACGTAGCTCCCTGGCCCAGCTCACCGACATCTTCCGCGACTGGGGCGGCTCCGGCTCGGCCAAGGGCCGCGGGAAGGCCCTCACCCGCGGCGAGACCCTCGCCGACCTCGCGCGCTCCCTCCCGTGGGGCGGCGGCAACCAGGACTCGGTGAAGAAGCGACGAGAGAGCTCCGCCGACTCGGGTGTGAAGAGCAGCTCGACCAAGTCACGCCGGGAGTCAAGCGTCGTCTCCGACTTCCGCTCGGATCTGGCCAAGTTGTGGTCCTCGCGCCGCGTGTCAACCGTCATCGTCCCGACGGTGAGGCGCGGGTCCGGGGAGTCGGGACACTCGGACCGACGAGACTCGCTGGTCACCTCGCGACGCGGGTCCGGCGAAAGCGCCAAGAGCGGCCGTCGCGACTCCACCACCGACCGACCCGGCGAGCACCGGCATCACCATCATCATCACCATCGCCGACACTCTCGGCATTGCTCAAAACGGCGGGAGTCGAAGGTAAACGTACTGGGTATTCCTCGTTTTCATTCACAACTTTAACCTATAGTCCAGTCAATCTAGCTTTTTACCTCGGACAAATTAGCACAAACTTTTCCTTTTGTATTTAGGGTCTCTAGGTACCCAATAAGACAGAAAAAAAAGTTTACCAAAAAATTCCACCGGGAAAGTGGTCAAATCGCAGTTTTTCAAAATGGCGGCTTACGGCAATTTTCAAAGAGGACGTACATACGGATTTCCCTTTATAACTCGAAAATAATGCGTCAAACCAAAAAAATTTGGCATTAGTTTGAAAGATCATAAAATTTTGATTAAGAATCATATACAAAACTTAGGCTTTTCTTATTTTTTTCTTTCCGAATTTTAATATTTAAAAACAACAACCGGCAAAATCTGCTGAAAATTCACGATTTCTCGCGTTCTTGACCAATTTTAGGTCAAAATAATTAATTTAAGGTTAAAAACAACGGCACCACTGAAAAGTACGCTAAATTTTACATAAGTATACCCATTCATTTTACCTTTTCATCTTATATGACCTCATTGTGAGACGAATCATTCAAAAGCATGAAGTCAATATTCAACTACAAATTCAGCTGTTTTTTTCCGTTTCCAGCGCTTTTGATCAATTATTTTTCGACAAAAGTATAACTTATATATACTTTTTAGAAAGGTAATGAAATTTGCAAGACAAATAACACCCTGGTTTTCATTTAAATTTTACAACATGTACCTGAAAAGCGTATTTAAGGGAATTACGCTAAAAACTGATTTCTCTAGAAATTTCAGAATTTCAACGATTTTCGGCTTTTTGACAGCTGGAAACTGAGGATCTGATTCAACGACGGTAATCATCGTTTAGAGCATAAAATTTCCAACAAATTGCATACCTGAAATAACTGGTTTGAATTTTTTAAAGAGGGTTAGATATGGCGTTAAAGTTGTCTATTGGAAAATCCGGCTGCTCGGTTACGAACCACTTTCTTAACATATACTCAAAATTTTTAAGTTTAGTAATTTTTGTTTGAAGTAAATTTTATGGTACCAATGTAATAGCACATGGAAGTTAAAAAAATGTCCATGAATAAATTTTTTAAGGTATTTAAGTGTACTTAGAAGCCAATTTTTGAGACGGTGAAAATTTACAAATTATTGAATAATAAGGCTTTTTCTCAGGTTTTTTTGGTTTTTCATGGCTGCAAACAATTTTTTTCATCAAACCATGGTAATCATCAAAAAGCTGATAAAATTTTATGTAAGAAATGTACCTTTATTTGAATTTTGACGTCTCTCGTGAAAATGCGGAGGCAATGTTGAAAAAAATTGCAATTTGCCCGAAAAAAATTTTCCCGCGATTTTTCTTATTTTTTACGTGTTATAAGGAGTTTAAGAAAAAAACAAGGTAAGAAATGAAAAGTTCATAAAATTTTCTATAACATAGGGCTAGTGAAGTTTGCCGTAAAGTCTTTTTGAGGAGTCCTAGCACTGAATTTTGGTTTAAAAAGAGTTAAAAAAAAATTGATGAAATTTAATTTTTTAGTTATTTTTGAGATTTTATCGCTTTAAAATGAGCTCTAAAGTTAAAATGAATGATGTAACTGAAAAGTACGTTAAATTTCGGTCTAGAAAAGTGTGTTCAACATCCTTTCAAGTAATTATATTTGCCGGTAGGATAATTTCTTCTGGGATCAAAACTGACGCTTTTCTGAAAAAAGTCCATTTTTAGCTCCATTTTTCTAATTTTTAAGCATTTTAGAGGGGTCTGATCAAAAAATCACTGTAACCACGTGAAAGTACATAAAATTTACAATAAGATTAGGTACCTTGTTTCAAAAATTTCGATATTTTTTGTGTTTTACACGGCTTTATTTAAAATTGTCAAAAATGGCAATATTTACAGAAAGTTGATTTTCTATGCTAAGCACCATCCCTTTATTGGATTGGGTTGTATAATGTACTAGGGGGCTACGCCCCCTGGCCGCTACGCGGCCCAACCCCCCGAAGGCGCTCCGCGCCATCAATGGGCCGCTTCGCGGCCCTATTTTTACCCTCCTATTAGTATTAGTTTTATTTTTCCCCTAAAAAAATTCGATATGATGTATACTTAATAGAATGAAATAATTTTGGTTTTGATGAATAAAGAAAAAAAAAAATTTTTGAAGTCAAAAGGACGCGTTTTGGAACGACTGCTTGATGAAATATTGCAGTAAAACAACGAACAATTTTAATCATGTAATAATCAAGTGAGTCTGGCGTCGAGGATCGAACCCACACCTTGGTCACTGTGATCGCTAGCGACATCGTAGACGACTCGGCCACCGGCCGTTTTGGGATGGATGGCGGGAATCTTGTGTAGATAAGTATAGAGCTGATGCGCAGGCTACGCACCTACTGCGCAAGTAGAGTGGAAATGGCGACTTACGCACACCTGAGGTATCGAAATGTAACCTAACCTAGGTTCAGTGTTGCCGTGTGACCTAACCCAAGTACAGCGTTGCCGTGTGACCTAACCTAACCTAACCTAACCCAACCAACCTAACCTAACCCAACCCAACCTAACCTAACCTAACCTAACCAAACCTAACCTAACCTAACCTAAGTCCATTTCAGTCGCGGGTTGCGTGCCTCGCCGACGCAAGGTGCAGATATGCGGGTTGCATACCTTACGGACGGGAGGCGTCCTATGTTGGTCGCGCACCTCGCCGACGATCAGCGATAATTTGTGATGTGCAGTCCTCACGACTCCCATGAAATGCGGGTTGCATACCTTACGGACGGGAGGCGTCCTATGTTGGTCGCGCACCTCGCCGACGATCAGCGATAATTTGTGATGTGCATTCCTCACGAACCCATGAAATGCGGGTTGCATACCTTACGGACTGGAGGCGTTCTCATGTTGGTCGCGCACCTCGCCGGTGGTCAGGGATAATTTGTGAATCGCATTCCTTACGATCCTCCTGAAATGCGGGTTGCATACCTTACGGGAGTAAGGCGTTAACATGCGGGTTGCATACCTTACGGAAGTAAGGCGCTAATACGCGGGTTGCATACCTTACGAGAGTACGGCGTTTACCTAGCCTAACCTCTACACCCCCCTCAAATGGATGACGTCATCCCACCCGCACTTTGATGTTCCCGCGCCGATTCAGGTGATCCTCTGTCAACTCCTCCTCCGGCCGCCGTTCAGGGTGCGACCAAGTTTAAACCGGCGTGGCCCGCTTCGCGATTTATCGATTGATCTATCATTTAAACCTATGAAAAAAGATCGATTGTCAGGGTGCTCGCAGCGAACACTTTAATAATCGATTCTTTACCATAGCTTCAAATGGCGAGATATCGACAATCGATCATTCACGCCACGGGTTTAAACCTGCATCAAAGGCGCAGAGCCGCGCTCGGATCGAACGCTGTCCGAACGAGTCTGAGCCTGCCGGGACAAGTCTGAACCGGTTCGGGTCTCTTTTCCTTCGAGCGACCGGGAACAAGTTCCGAACCTGCCCGACGTTGCCACCTCGTGACTCCTTCATCTCTGCGACGTTGCCGCTCCGTTCAGCCCCCCGGGTGTAATTTCACGGTTTTCCTGAATAAATAAAAATGAAGAAAATAAGAAATGAATAAAAAATAAATACAAATAATAAACAAGCAGAAAAATCCAACATGAATATGTTGGAAAAGCGTGCCGAATATAAATGTTGGACACAAACCTACTATTTTCACGTTTTGTCATTTGCATCAATTGGTACTTTTTGCTAAATTTGGGAGAAAATATTGATTCATGAACGTTGAATGTAAATTGATTTTAAAGATTCCGTCCAATTATCTTGATTTTAAGCTGATATGCGGCATTTCGCACGACCGTGATTTGGGCGAACTGCCGTGCATCGAAATCGCGTTGAGTTAATCTCTTTGGATTTCGAACTGTAACTTCTCTCCTATTCGGCCGATTTTTACAAATGAGGTCTCTTTTTATTTGTACTTTAACGGAAAGTAAGGAAAAACTCGCTAAATAGACGGAAAACAATTTTTGTGAAAATTTGGTGGATCCTGGCGTCACGGTGAATGGTTAATCGGGCGTGGAAGATAATAGGTTCGACGAGGCGACCCTCTCCTCGCCGTCTTTTATTGCCTTGCTCGAAACCTGACACCCAAAGCTATATCGGGAGATAACTGCAGTGGTTTGAGTGGATTTCTGCAGGGGCCACGGTTAGTACATGGTATAAAGAGTCACGAGGCTCATCACAGATTGCACTTGCAGTGCAAGACGCTCATTGGCTAAACAGTTTTGGCGGGAAAGAAGGTTCTAGAGTTGAGTCCTCCGAGCGTAAGAAAGCTTCTATGAGGTTTTTGTCAAATGAAATAATACGGTTTTGACAGGAAAATGTTCTCAAGGGTTCCCAATTAGCAGTTCATTCGGTTTTTTGGTAAGAGACCATCAAGGCTTGACAGTATAATGGTTCGAAGACAAGAAAACGGGTCCGAGGAAAAAAATATTTGGACGGCCCGTTGAATAGCATTGGTTGATCGGTGTGCTGTACCATGGTACATCCGAGTGATTTCAAAAAGCGAGCCCTACTGGCACGCTTGATAGATAAAATGAAAAAAAAGAGAAAATAAACTTTTGTGTCTTAATGGACGAGACGCCGTTAAAATTCATGAATAAAATTTCGAAAACTTAAAGATAGACTCGCCCGTCTTAAGAATCGAACCCGGACCGTTCTGATAAGAACTCGATTAGAAATCCGGGCTTCTACCGACCGAGCAAGTCTATCTTCGGAAACGTAACGGTGAAAATACTCCTACAAATAATTTCCTACCCACCGGTGTTGGAGCTTTAGACACCACCCCTAACCTTATATCGACCCAGTTGAACAGATAAATAAACGTAAAAACAAAGTGTTCCGTTTGCAATTTTTATTTCTAAAACAAAAAAGATTACATGGATTTAGCTAAAAGTAAATAATAAACATTTTAAATTCTTGAAAATTATAAACTTACATTCGTTAACGTATTGAAGTCGTGAAATTATAAACTTACATTCATTAACTTATTAAAGTCTCGAAAATTATAAATTTACATTCATTAACGTATTAAAATGATAGGTACAATTGAAGATGTTATAGGTTACACGAATCCAAATAATAGTCTTTACATCAGATCTGGGAGGGATGAGAGTGACAGAGAGAGCGGTGGAGTGGAACAGCATCGTCCTACAGTAGAGTCCCTTTATACCCAGAGTTACGACAACTCACTTTTGGTTGGGCCAGGATTGGGCTGAAAGTGGCCTAAAAAAAAATCCAATTCTGATTGGTTCTCGCTCATGGAGGCCGAAACTAGTGCACCAAGATGGCGGTACCTCGTATGTGAACAAGAATAATGAAAATATTACCTAATTGTGGTTTATCAAGAGTAAATTGTTATTGCCATCGGTCCAAAATGAAAATAGATTAAGAAATTATTCACAAACCAATCTCATTTTCTTTTTAATTGATCAATTTGTTGATGTTGTTGTTTCTGTGTGACAGACATCGCAGGATTCCTGATCCTTATCCCCCCAATATCGTTCGTTTGAGTGCACTAGTTTCGGCCTCCATGGCCAGCCAAGGTCGGCTGCCAGTCAGCTGATAATCGAGTTGTCGTTACTCTGGGTATAAAGGGACTCTATCCTACAGGAGGCTCGCGGTATAATTGTTCAGCAGCCGGTCAAATTTTACACGAATCGGGAAACCCAAGTTTAAAACCACTGAAACCAGGTTTAAAACCAATGAAACCAGGTTTTAAACCACAAAACACATTTAGGAACCACCATATTTCAGTTTAAAACCCCAAAAACTGAGTCTAAAACCGTTTTTAACAAGGTTCCGGAGATGACAATTGTGTTTAAGGGTTTTACCCTCGAGTTTCCTGGTTCTGAACAGAGATTCTCCGGTTTGGAATGTGGTTATATCGGTTTTAGACTCAGTTTTTTGGGTTTTAAACTGAAATATGGCGGTTCCTAAATGTGTTTTGTGGTTTAAAACCTGGTTTCATTGGTTTTAAACCTGGTTTCAGTGGTTTTAAACTTGGTTTCAGTGGTTTTAAACTTGGGTTTCCCGGTTTTCAATGTGGTTTTCCTGGTTTGAAACAGGGTTCCTTCGGTTTCAAATTTGGTTATTTTCAATGTGGTTATTCTGGTTTTTAACAAGGTTCCGGAGATGACAATTGTGTTTAATGGTTTTAACCTCGAGTTTCCTGGTTCTGAACAGAGATTCTCCGGTTTGGAATGTGGTTATATCGGTTTTAGACTCAGTTTTTGGGGTTTTAAACTGAAATATGGTGGTTCCTAAATGTGTTTTGTGGTTTAAAACCTGGTTTCATTGGTTTTAAACCTGGTTTCAGTGGTTTTAAACTTGGGTTTCCCGATTCGTGTAAAATTTGACCGGCTGCTGAACAATTATACCGCGAGCCTCCTGTAGGATAGAGTCCCTTTATACCCAGAGTAACGACAACTCGATTATCAGCTGACTGGCAGCCGACCTTGGCTGGCCATGGAGGCCGAAACTAGTGCACTCAAACGAACGATATTGGGGGGATAAGGATCAGGAATCCTGCGATGTCTGTCACACAGAAACAACAACATCAACAAATTGATCAATTAAAAAGAAAATGAGATTGGTTTGTGAATAATTTCTTAATCTATTTTCATTTTGGACCGATGGCAATAACAATTTACTCTTGATAAACCACAATTAGGTAATATTTTCATTATTCTTGTTCACATACGAGGTACCGCCATCTTGGTGCACTAGTTTCGGCCTCCATGAGCGAGAACCAATCAGAATTGGATTTTTTTTTAGGCCACTTTCAGCCCAATCCTGGCCCAACCAAAAGTGAGTTGTCGTAACTCTGGGTATAAAGGGACTCTACTGTAGGACGATGCTGTTCCACTCCACCGCTCTCTCTGTCACTCTCATCCCTCCCAGATCTGATGTAAAGACTATTATTTGGATTCGTGTAACCTATAACATCTTCAATTGTACCTATCATTTTAATACGTTAATGAATGTAAATTTATAATTTTCGAGACTTTAATAAGTTAATGAATGTAAGTTTATAATTTCACGACTTCAATACGTTAACGAATGTAAGTTTATAATTTTCAAGAATTTAAAATGTTTATTATTTACTTTTAGCTAAATCCATGTAATCTTTTTTGTTTTAGAAATAAAAATTGCAAACGGAACACTTTGTTTTTACGTTTATTTATCTGTTCAACTGGGTCGATATAAGGTTAGGGGTGGTGTCTAAAGCTCCAACACCGGTGGGTAGGAAATTATTTGTAGGAGTATTTTCACCGTTACGTTTCCGAAGATAGACTTGCTCGGTCGGTAGAAGCCCGGATTTCTAATCGAGTTCTTATCAGAACGGTCCGGGTTCGATTCTTAAGACGGGCGAGTCTATCTTTAAGTTTTCGAAATTTTATTCATGAATTTTAACGGCGTCTCGTCCATTAAGACACAAAAGTTTATTTTCTCTTTTTTTTCATTTTATCTATCAAGCGTGCCAGTAGGGCTCGCTTTTTGAAATCACTCGGATGTACCATGGTACAGCACACCGATCAACCAATGCTATTCAACGGGCCGTCCAAATATTTTTTTCCTCGGACCCGTTTTCTTGTCTTCGAACCATTATACTGTCAAGCCTTGATGGTCTCTTACCAAAAAACCGAATGAACTGCTAATTGGGAACCCTTGAGAACATTTTCCTGTCAAAACCGTATTATTTCATTTGACAAAAACCTCATAGAAGCTTTCTTACGCTCGGAGGACTCAACTCTAGAACCTTCTTTCCCGCCAAAACTGTTTAGCCAATGAGCGTCTTGCACTGCAAGTGCAATCTGTGATGAGCCTCGTGACTCTTTATACCATGTACTAACCGTGGCCCCTGCAGAAATCCACTCAAACCACTGCAGTTATCTCCCGATATAGCTTTGGGTGTCAGGTTTCGAGCAAGGCAATAAAAGACGGCGAGGAGAGGGTCGCCTCGTCGAACCTATTATCTTCCACGCCCGATTAACCATTCACCGTGACGCCAGGATCCACCAAATTTTCACAAAAATTGTTTTCCGTCTATTTAGCGAGTTTTTCCTTACTTTCCGTTAAAGTACAAATAAAAAGAGACCTCATTTGTAAAAATCGGCCGAATAGGAGAGAAGTTACAGTTCGAAATCCAAAGAGATTAACTCAACGCGATTTCGATGCACGGCAGTTCGCCCAAATCACGGTCGTGCGAAATGCCGCATATCAGCTTAAAATCAAGATAATTGGACGGAATCTTTAAAATCAATTTACATTCAACGTTCATGAATCAATATTTTCTCCCAAATTTAGCAAAAAGTACCAATTGATGCAAATGACAAAACGTGAAAATAGTAGGTTTGTGTCCAACATTTATATTCGGCACGCTTTTCCAACATATTCATGTTGGATTTTTCTGCTTGTTTATTATTTGTATTTATTTTTTATTCATTTCTTATTTTCTTCATTTTTATTTATTTAGGAAAACCGTGAAATTACACCCGGGGGGCTGAACGGAGCGGCAACGTCGCAGAGATGAAGGAGTCACGAGGTGGCAACGTCGGGCAGGTTCGGAACTTGTTCCCGGTCGCTCGAAGGAAAAGAGACCCGAACCGGTTCAGACTTGTCCCGGCAGGCTCAGACTCGTTCGGACAGCGTTCGATCCGAGCGCGGCTCTGCGCCTTTGATGCAGGTTTAAACCGGGCGTGGCGTGAATGATCGATTGTCGATATCTCGCCATTTGAAGCTATGGTAAAGAATCGATTATTAAAGTGTTCGCTGCGAGCACCCTGACAATCGATCTTTTTTCATAGGTTTAAATGATAGATCAATCGATAAATCGCGAAGCGGGCCACGCCGGTTTAAACTTGGTCGCACCCTGAACGGCGGCCGGAGGAGGAGTTGACAGAGGATCACCTGAATCGGCGCGGGAACATCAAAGTGCGGGTGGGATGACGTCATCCATTTGAGGGGGGTGTAGAGGTTAGGCTAGGTAAACGCCGTACTCTCGTAAGGTATGCAACCCGCGTATTAGCGCCTTACTTCCGTAAGGTATGCAACCCGCATGTTAACGCCTTACTCCCGTAAGGTATGCAACCCGCATTTCAGGAGGATCGTAAGGAATGCGATTCACAAATTATCCCTGACCACCGGCGAGGTGCGCGACCAACATGAGAACGCCTCCAGTCCGTAAGGTATGCAACCCGCATTTCATGGGTTCGTGAGGAATGCACATCACAAATTATCGCTGATCGTCGGCGAGGTGCGCGACCAACATAGGACGCCTCCCGTCCGTAAGGTATGCAACCCGCATTTCATGGGAGTCGTGAGGACTGCACATCACAAATTATCGCTGATCGTCGGCGAGGTGCGCGACCAACATAGGACGCCTCCCGTCCGTAAGGTATGCAACCCGCATATCTGCACCTTGCGTCGGCGAGGCACGCAACCCGCGACTGAAATGGACTTAGGTTAGGTTAGGTTAGGTTTGGTTAGGTTAGGTTAGGTTAGGTTGGGTTGGGTTAGGTTAGGTTGGGTTGGGTTAGGTTAGGTTAGGTTAGGTCACACGGCAACGCTGTACTTGGGTTAGGTCACACGGCAACACTGAACCTAGGTTAGGTTACATTTCGATACCTCAGGTGTGCGTAAGTCGCCATTTCCACTCTACTTGCGCAACCTCCTCGACCACTGCGCATCCTCCCGCGCATAGCGGTAGCAGGCCCGGAGCATTCTGTAAATTCACTCACTTTTATAACGTGATTTTAAAAAAACCTGGGTCCTTTTTCCAAAATCTGATTAGAGCGGGCTCATCTAGGGCCTATTACCTGTCGATTTACGCAAAAATCATGGAAATCGGCCCAGTAGAATGCTCAAACGAACTATGACAAAACACAAAAATTTACATTGTTTAAATGGGAGAATTCGCAACTTTACCACGTAATATAAAAAAACCTGGGCCATATTTTGAAAATCTAAAAAGAGTTGGCTTATCTAGAGACAATTGCCCGTCGATAGCCGCAAAAATCATGAAAATCGGCCCGGTAGAACGCTGGAACTAAGCGTCACCAGTTCTGCAAAATTAGGAGGTCTCGGAGCTTATAGTATAGATAGCTCGGGGAGCGGGTCTTTTTGCGTTGGAGGAATCAATACTAAAACTAATAATTATAATAAATTCAATACAACATTGAAAGTTTGGAACCTTTGGGCGGTCAACTCTAGCGAAAGCGCAAATAAGGATTAAAACGCGAGTACAGGTACGCGGGAAGGGGATGTCAACAGGGGAGACGGGTAGCACCTGTGCTTTAGGTGACGTAACACAGGCTTGTGTGACTTTATGCCCGGCTTTTCTTTAGAATGAAAAGTTCATTAATTAAAAGTTTACCGACCTGCCTCCTGTCGTCTGCTTTTCGATCGCTACGAGAAAGGAATCGAACTCGATCTTCAACGGGTGAGTAAAATCAAAGTATTGAATCTACTTCTACATTTTTCTAAAATCTGTATTGTGTTATAATAAGTCCAGAATGAACCTTTCAATATATTCAATAAGTATGCGGGCCTGCTTGCCTGTGTTATTTACTAAATAAGATGTGAGATCTGGTTCACCGAGATCAGGAAACCTGTTGCTAAAGCCAATTGTTAATCAATGAAACATGATAGCAAAAAGGAAGCGGAAAATGAAGATAATTAGTAATTCAAATAGTCCTTTCCGAAATTGCTTAACTGATGTAAGAATGAAAAATTCCCCACTCTTTCCTCCACCGGATTATCAATCAATCTATCAATGCAACAGGGAAACAATGAATCGATTCTGATGCTTAGTAAAAGAGAATAGGTAAGGGTTTTCGAGAACTCGTTGGCTTTGAATCTCAACTAAGAACTTAAAGTAATGACATATTGTGAGGAAGTAAATTTTCAAAACAACTTGGGTATGAAAGTTTAAAAGGCCGTTTTCTCTGGAATTGCCTTTATAATTTTGTTGCATCTTAGAGAGTAGGTATTCTTCGATGAGGTAAAATAGTGCGTGTCATCCTCAGCTTATGAGAGCATTTTTAAAAGAATTTTCGCGGTAATGTGATTTGTAAGAACCCAAATCATTTTAAACTGTTCGAACATATTTGGAATGACAAGTTTTGCTTGCCACTCACTGCTGCTTGACGCGCGCATTTCATATCCCGGATCTATAATGAACAATCTTACGCTAAGCTACTTGTTGAGCGCGTTGGAATATCGGTCAGTGCGCTCGTCTCCTATATGGGAGACCCGAGTTCAACTCCCGCCGGAGGAAATTTTTTAATACGCCTCAAGCATATTTTTCTCATTCCTACGAATTTTTTAAGTATTCCTGCTATCTACACTGTAAGAACTGCACTTCTAATATTAAATTAAACGGTTTATTTACGAAACAGCTCAATTGTCAAGAGACTGACATCGCACTCGTTCTCCTCCATATGAGTTGCATTTGGCTACTCTCGCTTGCGTTTACTACTCTCATCAGGTGACCAGTTCACAATTGGATCGCGTGTAGCAAAAAGAAACCAGCGCAATTACAGCGTTTTCAAAATTGTGCAACTTCTTCCTTACTTTTAAAAATAAGTCGATAAACAGGTATGTTACAAATTAAGGCCGCCATCTTTTTTCCGCCATCTTCTTGCCGACATCTTGAATTTTGATTTTGACTACAATTAATATCAAATTCAAAATGTACAGGTCAAAATACCAGGGTATACTGAGTTTCATGAAAATCCGGCGATAAACAAGTAGTTTCCAAATTATGGGCGCCATCTTTAATTTTTAAAAATTATGGCCACCACCTTCTTCCCGCCATCTTTGATTTCAATTCTGGTTAGAATCAACACCGAATTCAAATTCTCTAGGTCAAAATATAGGGTTTTACTAAGTTTCATGCAAATCAGTCGATAAACAGGTATCTAACAAATTACTGCCGCCATCTTCTTTTCCGCCATCTTGAATTTTGATTCAGACTGAAAGTAACGTCAAATTCGAATTTCCTAGGTCGATATACTGGGATACACCAAATTTCATGAAAATCTGCCGACAAATAGGTGTTTTGCAGTTTTTTTCTTAGAATCTTTAACTGCGATAGTCTAAACGGTGAACGAATCAGATAAGCCCCCCCCCCCCCCCCCCCGGGTCCACCATCCCTCTAAGTGCTTCTCCCTTTACTATGTACCATGGCTATCAAATTAATAACAACATTTATTTCAAAAATAGTCGAATATTCGGGAAAAAGGTTCACACTGATCGAAATTCCAGCCAAAATTTACAAAAAGTAAAAAATGTCAAATTTGACACCATTCCATAAAGGCCCTATAAAGGTCTTTAACCTTCAGTTAAATTTTGATGTAATATGTGTTTTCAAAAGAAAATTTCATGCTCTTTCCAATGGTACCAACAGTTTTGAGAGAAAAAATTCTTCCATTGCTGTATCTTAAAAGTTACAAACCAAACTTGAAATTTCAAGAAAATTCTAGTCTTTTTTTTCGGTGTCTGACCTCGTAGCTCGGCACCAACAAGTCAAAATTAAAAAAACTAATATATATTCGTGAGCAGAATTTTATACTCTAAAAAAACGACAGGAATGATTTTTTTCACTGGATGCACTAGAATCACGCAAAATCGGGAAAACGGTGACGAAGTCAACAATCAATTTATCCGTTATTTCAGACGGCCGCCATTTTGTCATACGCAATTTTGACTGTGTTCCCGAGGGGGGCTAATGGTAAACTTTTTTTTGGGGGCTCTAGACATGTTTTGGAGCGCTTTAAAACACAAGAGAAGTTTGTGCTAATTTGTCCGAGGTTAGACCCTTTTTTTGGCTAGATTGACTGGACTACTAAGAAATAATCGAGCTGGAACAGAGACAAGAGACCCTCCACTAGCCTCCTAGCGACAGGTGGAAGCTTATACTGTCGGGGTTTCAACAATTTCTTATGGACAATTACTAGGGAGCAACAGTCATCACCCTAGTTTCGGCTGTTGACTTACATACATGGTCAATGATGAGCTTCAAATGACGTCATGAGCCAAACAAGTTTCCCAAACGTCGGCCGTTTTCGGCTTGTTTGCAAAACGAAACTGCCAACACGTTGTTGAACATTAACCATGTAGGTAAGGCAACAGTAGAGTGCTGAAGTCCTGAAAGTAAAAGGTTCCACAACGGCCAAGATACTAGTGGAGGGTCTCTTGTCGCTGAGCTGGAAAGCAGTTTAATTTTGATGTATTAGTTCTGACATCTTGTTTTATGCTATCAGGAAAACAACCAAGCTGATTTTCGTGTGTACGGCGCCATATTTGTTCTAATTGGTTAATCAATTTATCGTTTCCTGATCAAAGGAACGTAACTTCATTCCAAGGATGCAAGATCGACTCGGAAGATTCAATTTTCTGAGAGGTTGTAGCTGTGCGAATTTGCAAAAATCGTTTCGATTCTTCCGCGAGATTGGAGAAAAAAACACCATAATTTTCAGACAGAGAAATCTAAGTTTTTCCTAATAAAAATGAACCATGGGGGGAAAAATTTTGCAAAATTGAAATGAAGTTATGCTCTTTTGTAAGGGAACTGACGAATCAACCAACCTGAAAACGTCATTGGAAAGGCCAAGGTGACGTCATCGTGGCTTTTCTGAATAATTCCTTTCCAAAGTATCGTGATTTTCATATATCCTCATTCTGTCTCCTCTATAAAATAATGACGTCATCATCACTGTCTTTGCTCAGTGGTTCTAATCGGTTGATGAATTGACCAACTAGACATTTTCATTGAAAATCCAGAATGACGTCACAAAGACGACTTTTGGGCGTATTTAGCTGAATAAAATTATATGAAAATGAATTAAATCAAAAGAAACTTCTTGCGTAGGTTTTGCATGCATTACTAGTCCTGTTTAGAGTAGCTATATGGGGAGAATACGGGCTAGTCGAAATAATGAGCTCTTAAGGCTCAAAAGGGCAGCCAACCGTCCACGACCAAAAAACAATAGAAAAGCGCCCGCGCCGCTGCCAGTCTTCACATTAAAATATTATTTATTATATTCCAATATTTTCCAACATCGCCACGAAAGTTCATAAATGAGCAAGTCCGCAAAAATGAGTAAAATGCAAAAGCTACGCCAAATACATGATTTTCAAACAAGGAGTCGTAACAATTGTAATGCCATATCATTCCGGATAATTGGAGTCACAGGTGCAGCCTTTTTGAGTTCTAAAGCTTTGACCTAATCTCCAAAAGGACGTATTGAAATGAAAAGGAACAATATCCATTTTAACATGCGCCCTGGGATCCCTGAGAATACATGTAAGACAGGGCTCATGTCACAATGGATATAGAGTTCCTTCTCACTTCAGTAACTCATCAGTTTCATCGATGAGCCTCTTTGAAGCCCTTGTGGCCTGGTTACACGCTCAAATTTCCGCCAAATTCCCGTCAAATTCCGATCAAAATGATGACCAAGATGGTGGTCGAGAGTTACCTAGATTGATGAGTAAAATTAATTAAAACAGCGTGTTGATTGAAATAAGCATGAAATAAGCACGGTTGTGTGGAAATCAGATGAAGGATGAGCCCAACAGCTCCATCATCTACCATCAAATTTCTGCAGGCCGCAGAAATTTCATGGTAGATGGTGCGCACCAGTCACCATTTGATCAGAAATTGATGGAAATTTGAGCGTGTGACCAGCACACTAGTTTGTGCAAGGGCTGGTTGTTTTAGCGGAGGGTCTCTTATTTGGTCTCCGATCATGACATCATCCGAAATCGGATTTTGATTTGATTTTTTGATTTCAGGCGGAGGCGCTGAAGTCGCACCGGGAGGACTCGAAGGAGTCCTCGGCGGCGCTGCCGGTGGTGACGACGACGGTGACGAAGGTGGACGACTCGACGCAGGCGCTGCCCCCGCCGACGATCATCACGTCCTCGGTGACCCCGCCGCCGACCTCGCCGATCGCCCCGCCGACCTCCATCGTCATCCCGACCCCGGTCCTCGCCGGGACCCCCGTCCCCGCCACCACCACCGCCTCCGGCACCGTAGCCACCACCACCTCCGCCGGCTCCGCCGCCAACACTTTCACCCCCGTCGTCACGCCCTCCGCCACCACCCCGACCCACCCTCTCGTCACCACCAGGCGAGACTCCACCACACAGGTAAGAACCAGTATTTCTAACTGTCGCTCAGTGGAACGAGCTCATAGACGAGGCCGGACACAAAATTTATGGCTAAAATTGCAGATTTTTATGTTTATTTCGTCACATTTTAAATTACAAGGGGTGCTTGTAGCAGACAATTTTACGAGAAAACCAATGAAGCCACTCAAAGTTTAAGAACCTCAAAGTTTTGTAAAAACGGAGTAATAGGCGTGTAAAGTTCCCAAATTTTGTCCGACCTCTTCTATTGACTCTATCCACTGTGTGTCGTAAGGCAAATGGTCCAATCAGGCATTTTATCAAATGCTTAGGCAAATAGTCAAATGGACCGCGTTAAGGAGAAATGAACCAAGCCACATCAGTTATTGCCTAAAACTGAGCAATGGAATTTATGACAAGAGAACGTTTGTGCGGATACATACATTAAGCCGCTTTTATAGCGCAGCCTCGCGCTCTGCGACGCCCAATTGCTATTGCCCCCTGTCGCCCCTAAACACCTTAATGCCGCAATCAGACGCTGAATTTAGCAGCTGAATGTGGAAGTCAACAGTCATCGCCCAACGGCTGAAATTTAGCAAATTCGAGTTATTTTCATCCAGATGTGTATCAAATCTACTTGAATAGTTCAGACAAATTCAAAATTGGTCCGATATGGTTGCTGAGAATCGTTGCTACGATCATTGCGCGTCACGCGCAAAATTCACATGACTTCCACATTCAAGCCACATTCAGCTCCCACATTCAGCGTGTGATTGCGGTGCCAGATTGGTATTCTAATTGTTTTTCTTATTTTAGACAAAGTAATTTATTGCTCTTGTCAAAAAGAAATCTCTGTAAACATTAGGATCATAGGGTAGTATTTTAAACGATTTTTAGCGCGTGAACGATCATTTATGTTGAAAGTTACAACACAGAATTTTTGGAAATTTAACTTTTAAATGTATGAGGATCATATAAAGGGGAAGGAATTAGAGATATAGAGATATATAATGCGTGGATTTAATAAATCATCTTTTCCAAAATATTGAAAACTAATGAGCTTTTCGTCATAAATTTACAAAATTTCATAAAATGTCAATATTTGACTATCTGCCGCTAGCAATTTTATCAGATGTTTGATTTAACTAATTGTCTGCGACGTATCCAGACTGCGAGGATGCCAATATAAGATTTTCATGGAATGGATCTGTTGCGCGCAAGAGATACAACCGTGTAAATAGATTTCTGAGAGGTAAAATGACACAAAAATCAAGATGAGAACATTAAAATTGTCTAAAATTCACTCCTTTGTGCCCACTCTGCGTGGTTTAGAACACGCTCTCTCAAATATCCTGTTGAATGAACCTTAGAGGATCACCCTGTACCAATACTATCGACCATTGTGCCGATTGCTATCTTAAATAATTACGCTGCAGTAATAGTGGTCCAATCTAATAGCCAGGAGTCCCGGTCTTATGGCCAAACTCTCCTCCTCTCTGTAAAATGCCTGTGGAATGTGGGCGGATGAGGTAGAAAAACTCACGAAATCAAACACTGCCCATTTTACTTATTCGGGAGGGAAACATCGGGAAACCCCCGCTTGTTTATATATTCATGATATCTCACATTTAACGGATGATCTGCTTTATGATTATCGAGGAATAAAGTGGGTTAATAGGTACCACTACGCAAGATGAGCCGCCTAATCGAGTCGGGATAAAATATTCAGAGCCCCTCGCGCCCTTCACGGTTCCGAATAGGTATTTTTATCGGCAATGGCTCTTTTAAGATGGATTTTTTGCGTGATTTAGAACCAAATCGAGCAGGAAATCAAACCGAGCTGGATTCTAGCCGCCTCTCAATGGCTTTTTTACCAATGTTGCTAGTTTGCCGTTGGAGACCCACGAATTGATTTTAAAGAGATTGAAGTTGAAGCTGTATTTATCGGATGCATTGTAGCTGATAATTTACCTTTGTTTTCCACCGATCATGTTGATTTTAGATTTTGACGATCTTGACGATAGCTAGAGATTAAAGGTTACCAACGTGACTTAATAAGTTTTAAATAAGTGTTTACCGTCTGACCTGATGCATGATCTCGGCCAGATCGAAATAGCTATAGTCAAGATCGTCAACATGTAAAATCACGTGATCGGGAGAAAAACAAGGTGAAATTATCAGTTAAAAGGAGATGATATCCTCTGAAAATGATATTCATTCGAACGGATAAACCTATTGGGAAACTAGTTATTTGGTTCACAAAAGCTATAATGCGTAATAGTCTGAGACGAGACCAGTTAATCTTACGCAAAGGCAAGGTACTAAACTAAGACCAATTGATTGACCGTATGCATGGGAATATAATTGGACTTGGATCAATTCGATTTGATTTTGGAGAAAAAGTATTTAATTCCTTGAGGTTTTAGGTGAGAGGTTTTAGAGCTCAAAAGAAAAACTCACCGATTAGGAGATACACGCAATAGGAAGAAGGAAAAAGAGGAGAAAAGTTCCATAGTAGTATTCTGGTTAATTGCAGTATTTTGACAATTTTTGTTTCGTGTCTAAATCCCTTCGGCACGCAATTGCCAACTTTTATCATGTTTATTTACTATTAAACGGTTCTGAAAATTATTTTCAACAGTGCTGTGTTGTGAAATTTCCAGCCTATTACGTGCAGATGCGAACAAAAAATTAGATTCTTGAAGTAAAATTTAGACTTAATTTCAAAAGACCCCTCCTCGGAAAAAGTCATGTTACCCTGAGGAGACGTCACAACATATTATTGTCTCTCAGATTCCACGGGTATATTTGATTTTAGGTTCTTGTATGATGCAAAGGAATTTTTATCAAAAGAAACTGAATCTTGCCAAAGGACGGATACAGGGTTGAATTCTTATAAAATACACGTACAGCAAGTAAAGTTCCAAACGTACCGGAAAATAACAACACGTAAATAAGATTCATACGCTGAACTGAAAACCCGCGCGTTTGGCGAGAAACTTACGAGAATATCAAAAGGGTCCCTGATCTAATTTAAAGACTGAGCATCGTTTTCCTCCTGGGTTGTCAAATTGAGAAAATATTTAGCGATTTTTTGATCAACATATATATTTAGAGTTCACATCATCTGAAACTCCTAACAATTAGACGCACCCACTATGACAGTAATGGCCTTTCAAGTTTCAAAAGCATTTTTCAAAATAATCGTTAAACGATTTTTTTCCAGGACTTTTTGGCTATTTTTTTTTTTCAGTAAAATGTGCGTCCAATAAAATATGGTTTGATAAAGTCTTCGTAAAATTACTACTTTTTGTTAAAAAGTTTTTTGACATTCGATCAAACTTTTTAAGCGTTGAAAAACCATAGTAGATTTTTCAAGAGGCTTTGAACACTTTTTCACGTACATTTAACATCTCGTAAATTTTATTAAAAAAAAAAATTGGTTTCCTCAAATATAAATTTTAATTGATTTTTTCAAGAGTTGTTTCATTATAACTTTAAAACTTTCGAGTTTCTTATAAGTTCTTTCTAAAGTCGTTGCTTCAAGGTGTTTCATTTTCATCGTCTTCTTTGCGATGCTGCGCTAGCTGATCGTTCATAAATCCATAACAGACGGAACTATCTTTTGAAGTATCTAAAAATCTAAGATTGTGGGGATTGAAAAACATGTTATACCACCCACGGTCGCTTTATTACTTGTAAATTTACATTTCTCCAGCGACTTGAAGCTTATTTGGGCCGAGATCCTACCCCAGGGTAGAATGTTGAAGATGCTCTTACTTTCATGTTGTGCGGAAGCAAAAACGAGTTCATACTTGGAAAATAAAACAGTCTTAATCTTAAGAATATGTAATTTGAAATGCAGAAATTACAAGTTGAGACGTGGTTTGAGTCAAAATCTATGTCTATATGAGCTTTTAGATCTTAATTACTTTTTTTCGGAAGACAAATGAAGACGTTGGATAAGCAGCTGGAATGTTTAAAATCAGCGTGAGAACTCTTGAATAATAACATGAACGATTTATCCATGAATGTAACATAATTCCAACAAAAAACCAACAGCCGGCGCGTTTGAACAAACATATTTGACGAATTGTCACGCACATTTTCAACATTCCCGGTGTTGACTCAACATCCTTTCTAAACTATGTGAGCGTGGATGTTAAGAAAAGGGATGCTGGGTTTGACACTCAAGCACCCGAAAGTCATTACGCCGCCATGAATATTTAACGCAGTTCGAAACTGCAATTCTTGCAAAGCGGGTAAAATTCGTCAACTTGGGCTGCCGTAACCAAGCGGAATTCGTCAGTTTACTAAGTGTAAGCAATTACTCCACGCTGTGCTCATCCTCCCTGTTGTCAGATGAACTTAAAATTCATTCGATTTTCATTGCATGATTGGCAGTGGAATGACATGCTTTAGTTGGCAATGCGGATTGGAACTTGTAACGGGCGATCACTGGGACGTACAATCGTTTGGCAATCGAAAGCAGTTGGAACAAACATACTTCAATGCTGCATCTTAGCTCATTAGTTCCATTGATTGATTTTGACAAGATAACCGGGGAATTATTATCAGGGCTTTATTTCGAGGATACGGATCTATAATATAATTCGTATGCAAAGTGTGTACTTATTCCACAATTTGTAGAAAAATATAGGAGGCAAAAAGTCGGAAACAATAATAAGATCATTTTTATTTCATTGAACTGCGTTTGAATGTTACGATGGATGTTGAGCTTTAAAACAAGCGTTTTTTCCTAAGTCAAAAGAAAATAGAATTTACAAGTCAGATACAACTTAAAAGAAAGTATTCAATCCTTAGAGCCAAATTTGAGGAGCTAATGAGAGTGTAAAAGAACAATTTTTACACATTCGAACTATAGCATTGGATTACTCCGGAAAAATGTTGAAATACAGTAAATCGCGAACTTTTGTGCGCCTTCAATTCTTGATATTAAACTGTTTTTCGAGTAACCAGCCCATTAAGTAGTAGAAAAGAGAGCCACTGAAAAAATACACTTACATGTTGCTCTGAAGTATCAAGAAGAATTATGAAATGGATAAAGAGCGCCCGCCCGGAAGGGTGATACAATTTGTTAGACACGACGAAAGTTGAGAGCGGAAAAGTTTCCTCTGTTAAAACGCCTGCAAGAGGCGATGATACAAAAAGCTAGGCAACATCCTGAACTGAAGGCATCTCGCAAATAACGATTACCCGACACTTTTAAAGCGCCTTCAAATCCCTCTGATACAACTTCTCGTGCTCCGTTCCCGGCACTGCATGCAGAACGCATGGATCTCTCAGTATAGAAACTCTCGCCTGCTGGCGTTAGTTTAATTCAGTTACAGCCAAAACTGCTCGTCATAGAAATAACTTAAAATAAGCTAGACACTAAATATTTTTAGCATGAGCATTTCAATTATCGCCATTAATGGGGACCAAACTAATAACATTCTACTTATTTTCTTTCCCTCCAGTTTTTTTTTTTTTTTTTTTTTTTTTTTTTTTTTTTTTTTTCACTCGACTGACGGTTTGACTGCCTAATTTTATAGCTCACAATATTGAATTAGCTTACTATTCCAGCATTTTTTCCAACAATGATTTATCGGACTTTATATATTTAATAGTTTCAAAGGGATTTAAAGAAATCACCGAGCCAAAACCAAGAAATACATATTAAAAAACCCTCCTCACTAATTTTAAAATGCCGTAAACTAACAGAAAATCACAAGCCTTCAACAGTAGTAATTACTGTTTTTTATTAAAAAGCATCGAGTATACAATTACATATAGCTAAATGTATCGTACTTTCAGGAATTTTCAAAGATATAGTTCTTTGTAGATATCTAAATTGATTTCAATTTTAAAACAAGCGCGACAACGAATTTCATTGCCCAACTTATATTTCCTACATCACATAATTGAATCGCATTTATCAAAAAGGAACTAACTTGATTACCTTGTTTTCAAAATCGGACAACTTCTTTTGTTCTTTTAATAATACCGAACTATGCATGAAGTATTACAATTAACACAATTATTTCCCATTAAAACCAATAATTTTTTGGTGGGGTGCAAATACTATTTGCTGAGATAGGAGATTTTTTAGATAATTAAGAAGACGCGACATTTCAACAACACTGTAATTGCGTTGGTTCCTTTTCGCTAGATGTAATCCAATTGATACTAAGGAGGAAATCAATCTATTATCATTTACGCTTCATTAGATTTTTGAAAGAGGCTTAAAAAAAAAGCGACACAGAAGTAATTTAAGACTATCTTCTTCTAATAACTTACCAACGATCAACTCTCTCGGGTGACGCAATATTGAACTAAACGCTGAGTTCTCTCCTCTCCCTCGCAGCACCTTTCATCGAAGGCCCATGGGGCCATCTTGCGTCACCTGTCGCCAGGCTGTCTGGCAATACCTCCGCAATCGCTCAGGGATTTGCGGAAGCGCCGGCGCCTAGAGATTTTGATTTGATTTCCGAGATTTGATCTCTCCGTTATCTGATTCCTCCACTCCTGACCCACATTTTCGGGTGTTAGGGGTGACCACCCATGTCGAACTTGCGGAATCAGTGCACACGCGTCGTCCTGTTGTGCGGTTCTGATCAGTGGCGTGGCGTGCTTTGCGATATATCGATTGTTCTGCCATTTAAACCTATAGTAAAGAATCGATTGTTAAGGTGTTCGCTGCGAACACCCTTTCCATAGGTTTAAATGGCATAACAATCGATGTATCGCAAAGCACGGCCACGCCACTGATTCTGATCCATGGTGACACATGGTTGCCTAGTGATTTTCAACGAGGAGTTCGAATCGGAGATCAGATTTGGGCTTCCATGTACTAAAATATTATCAACATCTAGGACCGTCCTTAAATTACGTGAGACACCCTTTTACTCCCCCTTTCCCGCCACCAATCATCGAAAGGGGGAAAACGCATGATAAAGTGTTGGAACAAATTGTTGCTGTTTGAAGCATCGTATTAAAGAGAAATTTATTTCAATGAGTACTACAGTGGGGCACTACTAATAGTAGTAAAGGCAACGTATAATAATAGCACATATACCTTAGTGATGGTCTATCATACCACAGTATGGTACGAGGTACCTCAGTATGGTTCACGGACTAAGCATCATTAGTTCATTTACGACTATTCGTGATTTTCCATAAGAACCACTGATTGGTTTATAAGCCATGGATTTTTCTCCGTGTGGACCTTTTTTTGATTTGATTTATTTTAAATGAGCCGACCTTTATGTTTCAACAGCGAACCTTAATTTTCTTCAAAATCGGATCATTTTGAAAGTCATATTACAACCACAGTTTTCACTTAAAATATTGTTTCGAGATCGTTTTATGTCGCGTTCACGCCCATGTTGTCCAGCAGCCCAATTTGCCGACCATACCCCCGAAACGCGGAACACGTGAACATAAATCTAAGGCGATGAATCACGCTACTCCCTAAATTGTCGGAGTGATAAAGAGCCTCAAGGCAGCGTTGCTCCAGTAACACAGTGAAAATTCGGAAACTGTCGTTGCCGAAGAAAAAGGGGCTGGGGGTAATAACGAAATGAAACTCATCAAAACAGAGCGGAATGATAACCCCTGGCTCGAGAGCCAAATCGTTCGCAACAACACGGGGAGCCGCAGGTTTCCCAACTCCATCTGGCGGCGATGTTGCACAACTGTATTCCTCCCTCTGAAAAACAGCAGCTGTTCGGCTTGTAAACAATTTATTCCGAGCAGCCCGGCGCGTGCACTCCGTTTCACCCGGAATGATCTCTCGTGAAAACTGTTGTTTCGTCGTGAGGCAGGGTTTTCAGCCAAGTTCGGCTGTCCATTTCCGGTTGCCAGGAAATCATGAATTAAAATCAGAACATGCGGGATTAATTAGACACATGTTCACGATCCAATATGATGAACATTGGCGAATCCAGCAAATTGACAACACTGTTTTCCTCCATTTAAACCTATGAAAATATATCGATTCTTGGAGTTGCCAGGTATAGATCATTATCGATACATAAAATAGCAGGTGAGATTGTATCGATATCGATTGGTTCAACATGTGAACATAGCCTCGAAAGTCAATCGAGTAATCTGAGGGAACGGGCTTTTTTATTCTTATGAGTACTAAATGGCATCGCAAGGTGAAATAGTTCGGAATTTTCTCATATTCAGCTCTACCGACTGAAACGCAGAAAGTTTTGTTTGAGGTTATGTTCTATTGTTTTGAGCCAAACGATACATCGAACCACTATCAAAAACGATCCATTCCGACGAGAATCGATTATTTAACACATGTTTAAATGGAGGATCGCACGGAATGTAACGAAAGAATATGAGCTATGCAAAACGATAATCCGGGTATCGGAACTTGGCTGATTTGAAAACGCCTTCAAATGGGGCGTGATACCTCACGCATTCCGGAGAGTTCAAATAGTTGTATCATCGCGCCTTAGAAATGCGACGGAAATTGCAATTGAAATAGCCTCCATGCACGCTGGGCTTGTCGATTTCCGTTAACATTTTTGCAGTCATGAATGCCCTTAAGTGCGCTTCAGCTAGAATTGTACATAGCAAATGGGTAATTTTTATAGGAGGATTATAAATAAACAAGTGGTACGGAAATGGAAACAAAATAATATGAACTATGCAAACGTAATCGGATCGAACTAGGCTGTTTTGAAAACGCCTTCAAATGCGGCGTGATACCTCACGCATTCCGGAGAGTTCAAATAGTTGTATCATTGCGCCGTCTGAATGGAACGCAAGATTCAAATGGAAATAGCCTTCATGCAGGCTCGCACATCCCATCTCGGGCCCTGGTACCAGTTTTAAGGCCCGGCCCCAAGCACGGAGGGGGGGGGGGGGTTCCGAGGGGTATCCCCCGAGAAATTTTAGAATTTATACGACTGTATAGACTGTACGACTATAGACTGAAAATCTATTCACCTTTTGCGAAATTTTTAGGGTAAATTTTTCATTTTTTCTTACGAAACAAGGGTTGTATGTGAATTCGTAGTGGTTTTTCACGGGTAACACGGGCCCGCCGGGTACCAGGGACCCAGTATCCCCCCCTCCTTGTGGCGGGCCTGGCTCCGGGTGCTACACGTGAAATTGTCAGCCTCTGAGCCCGGAACGCGGACGATATGTCTATATAGACCGTAAGTACGACTTCCACGGTCGGAGTCTTTCTTCCAGTGTGAGATCTGTTTAATCCAAATCCTGATGTCAATCAATTTTGCATTTTCTGATTCCAGGTCTACACGAAAAACAGGCGGGACTCGCGCGTGCACGCATCGCCGGAGCGCCACGCGACGAAAGAGGGCAGCAAGTACGCGCGCCTGACCCGACAATCCACGGCCATCGACGAGAGCTGCCTTCCGCCGGGCGGATGGGGTCGCCGCGGCTCTCAGCCGACCCTCGGGGTCGACGGCGAGGACGGGAACCGGAAGGCCCGGCGGGACTCCCTCACGCCGGACTCGGCGGTCGGCCGCCGCGACTCCCGCACCCACCTCTCCCCGGACCGCTCGACGGAGCGCGACACCTCCCCCGGGCGGACCCGCCGCGGGAAGCTCCGCCGGCAGTCGACCTCCATCGCGAACCGCCGCCGCGGCTCCCACTCCCCCCGGTCCCCCGAGTCCTCCTCCACCTGCTCCTCCCGCGACGCCTCCCCCTGCAAGTCCAACTGCCCCATCGTCTCCGCGGCCGCCGCCCCCGTCATCCGCCGCCAGTCGACGACCGAGGAGATCCTCATCGCCCGCGGGTTCCGGCGCCAGTCGACCACCGACGAGATGATCCGCTGCCGCAACTTCCGCCGCCAGAGCTCGCAGTCGGACGACGTGTGCCGGTACCGCGGCCGGCGCGACTCCAGCGCCCAGATCACCGATGGAACCATCCACACCATGACCGTCGAGACCACTAGTACCTTCTTCGACTCCAGCACCCAGACCGGTGAGTCATTTTAAATATTTTTCTTTAAGCCCTGGATATACGATCAAATTCCGAACCAATTCCGATCAAAGTAGACATGCTGATGACTGGTGGTCACCATCTACCATCAAATTTTGACGGGCCGCACTTTTTTGTTCAAAGTAAGAGCAGAACGGAGTGCCACCATTCATCACTTCCTGCCACAGGAAACAATTCTGCCAAGTTTTCATTTTAAAATGAAGCAAATTAATTAGTTTAAGACCGATGACTCCCGACACTTTGATGCTACTTTGATCGGAATTGGTTCGGGAATTTGATCGTCTATCCAGGGCTTTAGGCGAACTTTCACGAGTAGAATTGGTTAAGTTTTGACTGGAATATGGCATTTCGAAGCAGTAGGTATGACCCTCGGGGGAGAAGGGAATTAGCATATCCTGAGAAACTAAAATGCCACAGGAGGTCAGCCAGCTGGGTCATCCTAATGGTCATCGCTGCCTGGCCTGGTTCAGAAGGTCCCGGGCTCGAATCTCGTTAGTGGCAACATATTTTCACGAAACTGACCCATCGGTCCGCTGAAAGACACTCCACTCGACCTTACTCGTTGAAAATCCGAAAGGCTCAGATCATGGATGCGTCCATCGCCCTACTGTCCGCGGACATTCTGTAACGTCTATAGGTGGCTGTAAATTCCATGGTGGATTATCATGTACATAAAGGCCGTATTTATGATAGTTACGTAGGTTTTAATTAAAATAAGGAAACATTTCAGTGATATAGTTGTCACGGAAAAACTGGGCTGTATTTTGCAACAAGGAACTACTACTTTTGGCGGACACATAGTAGCACCTATCTGCATACGGAAACCAATGGCACGAATGCTGTTTCTAAAGGCAGCCAGAAATAATAGTCTCTTATATTTCAAAATGTTGTCAATCTGTATGTATAGCCACATAGCTAAACGTTACAACATCACTATAATGTAACGAACAATCGTAAACAGCGATTCAAATAACTGTCCCAAAGACGAGTCCATAAATAAACCGTTTGGACAGACTTACGGGACTTGAACTGGAGAAAGACCGTTTTCGTAGGCTGCAGGCCGATGGGAGGGAGAGATACCATCACCCTCTCGAGAGAAATTTTTCCTATCTTCTGAAATGGGCCTGATGTGATTTTTTCCTACCTCAATATGACACATAGGATGCGAAGTTGAATGGGGTAAACTAACCGGAAAATACTCCGTGAGGAGACTCCGAAAAAGCTGAATGCGCTTATCGTGATATTTCCATTCCATTGTTTCCCCCGACGACTCACTGGACTTCTGAGCGGTAATCCAGGATTGCGTGCAAGGTCTAAGAATATATATGAAGATTGCGCGATAAAGACACAAAGATTGCGCAAATAGAAACCGTAACGTCTGCCACAGGAATGCGCGAATTTAAATGAAGTTAATTTGAGGTAGACGTTTGGCAAAGGAGGAAACAGTTGGAAAATAAACGCATTTTTATGGTAACGCTATAGTTGCACGGAAAAAAATTTAATGTTGATTTAGCATTTATACTGTTAAAAAGATGTCCGACAAGTTTCAAATGCTGATTTTACATTTTAACAAATGCAAACGTAACTACGCCCACTGGAAAACGAACATACTTAAATGTTATGTTAGCATTTTTGTGATGTAAAATCAGCATTTGAAACTTGTCGGACATCTTTTTAACAGTATAAATGCTAAATCAACATTCAATTTTTTTTTCCCGTGTGAGGTTAGTTTGTTGACAAGTCATCGATGTCTTAGAACCTTCTGATGATAATTGAAGTGAAAAGATTGAATAATGGGCGTGGGTATAAAGAAATTTCCCACCTTTTCTCGGAAATAATATTTAATCGGGAGAAACGAGGCAACGTTGGAATGCTCATACGGTGCGGCGTCGAAACCAGATACAGTCGAAACACAAAATGGGCCTGGTAAGCCCCAGTATTCAATGCCGCGATTATTTTAACGCGAGTCCGAATAATTGCGCCAAACACAATGCGGCCGGCGTTAAACGCATATTAGTGCCTGCAAGACTGGAGAGATACTTCACGCATCGCGCCAAACAGTGCGGTCGGCGTCAAGCCCATATCAGCGCCTACAAGACTGCATGAATACTTCTCGCATTGCGCCAAACGCAGTGCAGTCGCCGCGCAGCGGCCTCAGGCCCTTCGTTCACTTCTTCCGGGAGAAGAGGCACTCGTCTTCTTTGCTCTGGGTCATTCGTGCTGCGAGGGCTCTCCATCCTATGGCAGCCCTACTGAGCTCATACACGAAAAAAAAGTAGTTAGCGTTGAGAACTAATTTGGTAAGTTCTCGCCAAGTAGAATCAAAATTAGGCTTCAGAACTAATTTATTGTACTGAAGCACCAATCAATTCGCTTCATACGCTGACTTCACTTTACTAGAGCGCGAACCAGAATTGGAAAACAGCACTAGCTGTAAAATTAGCGCTGTGGTAAGACAAATTCACCTTCGGGTCAAACTAATTCGCCCTCAACGCTAACTGCCACATTGTCCGTTACATTTATTTAGTTTCAAAAAAGTGGCGTCGGTACAACAGCCTCAATCGCGTCAGCTCGTGAAAATCAATTAAAATGTGAAATTTCGGGCTCGTTTGACAATGTAAATACTCCCGGTATGATTTATAGTGTCCTCTCTTTCTTGAAAACGTTCGAAAGCAACATAAATAAACCTGTTAAGGTTAGAAATCGTCTGTTCGATTCAAAACGTAAACAAGCATGATATTCGTTGGAGTCGTCAATCTTCTGTATTAAATTGCGATTAAAGCGTTCCGCGTTCAGTTTATATTTTACGAAAACCTGTGAACTTACTGCTTACTTCTATAGTTCGTGTTCTCCCGTAATTTCAAAAGAATACCTCAAGTGTTTGGACGAGATATGTTAATTCAGTGTGAACATTCGCTACCGTTTCATGTGTGAGTGTGTGTCTCTCTAAAGGATAATTCTGTCTACTTGCACGTACCTATGGGATATTCCTTTCCTCTGTCGTTCATTTGGAACCGGTCAGTTTATTTTTACCTCTCATCTTTTAAGAAATCTTCTTTTCCTGAAAGTATTGTCCAGTTATCATTCGCTAAGCCGTTTTCTCCTCTCTCAGTTTTGAGGTTAGGTTGACCCAACCCTACCGAATGCGAATTAGAGTAGCGGAATTAGTTTCCAGCACTAATAGTGGTTAGTGTACAGAAACCAAAAATCATGTGTGTCCAAATCACACAATTTGAGTTAGTGTATAGAAACCATTTTTAGTCATCTGACGCTAACTCATTTTTTTCAGTGTAGGAATCGCATATCGATGGCCAAAGTGCACGTATATTCATTGCGGTGTTTTACAATATCCGCCCCTATCTTATATATTTGAAGAGAAACAAACAACTTTATAGTTTGAAAATACAGAATATTCTGCCAACAAAGAAAAAAATCAAGATAGTTTTCAAGAAATTACTCTGACTGATTTTCGAACGGAAAAAGAAAGTTTGGCAGGAAGTCTGCAACGTCGCAAATGGAGGTGCGTAGTCTCGCACTCTTCGATTATTAGGTTTAGACGAGTAAAGTAATGAGAACTTAAACGATGGGTTGTGTTCTCTTTGCTGTATGGCTGCTAAACGATGTTATAAAGTAAAGATGGGTAAAACTGTTCAGTTTATGTTACCTTCATAGTCTAAGAACCTCAGTGAATGAAATTGAAAATGATGCATGGCAATACATGAACCTTCTACCAGGTCAATACTTTTCATTCAAATTGAAGGTATGTGTTTTGATAAATTTCTATATCATCCATGCAACAAAGGGGGCAGTACCACAATTTTAGAGGCTAACCCCTAACACTTTTTTCCATGTTCGTTTTTTTCCGGCAATTTTATACGTAATAAACTTATTATCGTAAATATTAGGAATATGAAACGTTCGCTTACTAAGGAAAAAATGCCTCCAGTTCGGTATTATTTAAGTTATATTGCAACCCTTATTGGTTTCGCAAATCCCTATGAAAATATGAATGTTATAAAAATGTTTACATTCTTTGCATACATTACATACGTTACATTACATTCCTTCGGAAGCTTCGTTCATTCCCCTTGACCCATATCCTCAAATTTACTTTTAGAGAGAGAAAAAATCCAAAGAATGATCTAGAGAAGCAACTGTAAGACTCTTAGAGAGGAATAAAAATAGTGTGCTGACAATCAAGAGGACTCGCAAACTTTGATTTGACATAACTACCGTCAGACCTCGATTATGGAAAAATAAGTGGACCTAAAGGAACAGAACAAGAGGCTCTTGATTTAAGAGGCCACGCGAGGTTGCCAATTCAACCTTTCTTTGATTTGTGGCAAAGATGTTTCACGTAGTCTCTGGCTGGTGTATCTCGGATCGTGTATCAACTGTAAGTTTTGAAACGAAGTAATAATATTAAATCTGCAGGGTTGAAACATGTTGAAGGTGATACTGCAGGAATAGTATGAGTATGTCGTTTCAGGTGTTTCAAAATATAAACCAAGTTGTCCCATTTTATTTCTTAAAAATATCATCTATCATAAATTTGCACGACGCGGAATTTGTGTGCACATAAATGAACACATGAAATGTAGTCGGTTTGAGATTTCAGTTTAGTTGATCAAGATTTATTCGGAGTGTGTGATTCTCGAGGGCTATTTCGAAACATCTTACGTGCTAAATAACTTTTACTCTAGCCAGCGATTTGAGCACTAGATATTTTATCACTATATCTGCAATCCTTGCATTTTCTACATTATAATCTTAGCCAACAGAAGCAACGTGATGGAGGGTGCATAATACCGCCTGAGTGCAACTATTGCAACTCTGAAGATGTCTATGTTGCATGCGCAAAAAATGAAGGCGCTCAGAGTGACATTCATGTCACCGTGCTCTTCTGCAGGAATGTTGCAACGCCGATAACTTTTGAAATTGTTGTGTGGGTGCTTCCGTCTCTCTCGCTCTCTCTTTTCAAAATGATTATTTCAATGAGGAATCATAATTTAAAATAAGTGTAATTACGGTTTAGTTAGTTCAACATTTTGCGACATTGGAATGAAAGTAGGTATTTAAACAAAGGTATAAAGTTATTTGTGAAGAGAGAAATAATTGAGGGGTAAATCGACCGAAGCAAAGAGCAAGGCCTTTTTGTTCCTCTCTGTCGTCAAAAGTTTTGCTCTTGCGAAAGTAAATAAAATAATCGCGAGGGCTCTTGAGACGAGAGACCCGGATTGTGGCCACATCGCTTTTAATAAAACGACGAGCGAATCCACGGAAAATACTGCAATTGAACAAATAGCTCGTTTTCATTTGACAACGCTCTGAAAGTATTCACAGTTGACTGAGGTTGCATTTATTAAACACTTTAAGAATTTGATAAACACGTCAATGGTCGTTTCAAAACGTATCGCGTGGACCAGTTAGATTAAAAAGCAATTTCAGCTTAGAAAAGGAGATGAATGGACCACTAGACAAGGTACGAATTTAAGCGATCCGATACATGTTTCTTAACCAGAATTTCACGTAGAACACAATTCACACAACGAAAATTACTGAAACCAACTCCTAACGAAGATATTAATGTTTTTATTTCACATTGGTTACGAGGAATTTGAACTGCCCGCTCACAAGAAACTCAAAACTCTACGTGAGTCAAATCGCGCACTTAACGGTTTCAGCAAGCTTCTCAATCGAGCAATGTTCATTTCCCACCGTGTGTTGTTTCAAACTATTAGCAATTTGCTATAGCTGAGCCAAAGCGTCAAGATTGAGGTTGACAGATTTTTATATTGCAGAGACTGTCATGATAACACACAAATTATGTGGTAAACTTGTACATATTTTCCCTCCAATTTTTCGTATAATTTTGCTCACAATTCCTCCGAAAAGTCCTGAAAATTTCAAGGGAAAATATGTATGACTTTCCTAAAAAATTAACAATTTGTCGAGGTAGAACTGGCATCTCTCGAATGTTCATACGCCGTTCTTCCTTAGCACGGCAGTGTTGCTCCCTCATAATGTCCATAGGGAAGTGTTGAATCCCCGAAAGTAAAAGCTTCCACCTGTTGCCAAAAAGTCAGTCGAGAGTCTCTGGTCTCTGGAAGAAAGAATTGGGTATCGTCATCCGACTGATTCCTCTTAACATCCTCCACAAAACAAAAAAAAAAAAAAAAAAAAAAAAAAAACAAGGGAAAAACAAAGCAAAAACAGAGTTATGGTGTTTTTACGTCGTACGGCCGACAATTCAATTCCAGTGGAGATGGCAACTCGAGGAAGTTAAAAGATGAAAGGAGCCGTAGACAAAAGGGAAACGTCGCATCGAGGAACCGAGGGGGGGGGGGGGGGGGCTGGAAGTGACTGGAGGATTGACGCGCCGAACACGGGGCTGCGAAAAAAAAAAGGAAACAATTCTATTTGCACACTCTACCTACATCTCGGGCGGTGTTTCGATTAAATTAACTCGGGCTCCGCTCCGACAGGGCGCGGAGGAGTCGAGCGACGATGAAAAGGGAACGCCGACGCCGGACGCCGGGCGCCGCGACGCTGCGCTGGGCGCTGTTAACGCGCCCCGCGATTCAGCGAAGGAATCGTTGAATGAAGTCTAGCTGCGCAGTAGGCGCCGGCCGCGTCGGCAGCACCACCGCCGCGCAGTGGATGTCGAATTTCCGCCACGGAGCTGTGCAGTGTGCACGGCCAACACTGAAAAAAAAATTCTCGGCGTTCGTACCAAGGTCCGTTGGTACCTTTACCATCTCACTTTTTTTACCAATTATTGGTAATTTTACCAAGACAGACTGGTGAGCTTACCTAAAAACCGGTATTTTTACTGTTTTTTCCAGGAAAGAATACCACTTTTATTGTTAATCAATTCCCGGTAACTTTGCCATTTTGTCTCGGTAATTCTACCACGGTCGATAAAAAATATTGGCGTTTTTACCAAGGTCTAGTAAAATTACCGAGAAAGTTCAATAATTTTACCGAGAATTCTCGGTAAAATTATCAATTCCATAAATGGTAATTTTACCGAGAAAAAACTGGGTTCAAATAGAACCCTGCACTCTTGGTAATTTTATCCTTTTCTTAGTAAATACACCGAGATTTTTTTTTTTTCAGTGCATTTGGATTACATTTTGTAATAAGAAATCATTATCTCTGGCCCTACCATATAAGCACCTTTCTGCACATAGGGAAACCAATGGCATACATGCTGTTTCTAAAATAAGCCAGGGTGGTTCCGTCATTCTGCCGTGCAACGCAAAAACGCCGTAAACGCCATTTTACATGTTTTTGAAGCAGTGAATCGTAGCAGAAAACTTGTGTACCTTGGGACATTGTTTTTTTCAGTATTCTTTCGCAAATACAATCAAGAACTTAACCTGAAAATTTGAGGCTCATGGGTAAAAACAGTTTTTATTTCATGAAATGTTAAGTTCCTAAAAACGAGGGAAAATCTTGATGGATCTACGGCGTTCTTACTTAGCACGGCAGTATTGCAAAATGCGGCCCATGTTTTCGGGGAACATCTTCACCCTGAAATAAACGCGAAAGCTGAAGTCGGAGTCGCACAAGTGAAATGAAGTATAGAAAAGATCTTGAAAGCGCTACCTATAAATAAAAATATCGAATGCTAAAGTGCGAAGCCACCTATCTCCATTTGCGACGGCTTGCAGACCTCCTATCACATTTCATGTTTTCTATGAAAAGCCGTCTAAAGAAATGGCTTTAAAAATTCATTGCTTTTTCCTCTCTGTTGGCTAAATATATTATGTGAAAATTTTAAGGTGTAATTTTCACATAACTTTCTTCGAAACTATGGAGAAGGATCGGAAATTCGGAACACCTGCGATGGAAAAACGTGGTTTCGCATTTTGTCCATCGATAAGCTGTTGCCAGAGATGCTGATTTTTAATATATCCTCGGAAAACTAATGCATTTAGGAAACTTGGAAGTTTAACACGAGAGTTACAAAGAGCTAAGGAACGGATCATGAGGAATACATTTTGGTCGAAAGCATTTCACAAAATCATTAAATTCACTCAAAGCAATGGGATTCCGTTTTATGTATATTTGTATTTAATTACCCTTTATGAGCACCATAGTACTTTCAATAATCACCACCAAAAGGCTCCTATGAATTAATCAAGAACGCATTGAACCTCTATTTAATAACATTCAGGTATTTTTTGAGGGAGGCTTTACTATTGAAAAAATGATACAAATGAAACAGTATCTATATATATATTTTTAAGACAAATATGAGACTGGATCAAATAAAAACCATGCGAATAAATTGTCCAATCATCGCCAATTACCTGATCTTATACGCAGCCTTGATATCAATTTCCTACCCCTAGTGCGGAGCACGAAGTGACCAGCGCAAAGCTACCCTCGTGACAGTCATTCGGAAAAAGCCGGAAACGTCCCCATGTTTGCACCAACCCCATACACAAACGGCATCTCCCATAATCCCCCACTCACAACCTCAAAAATAATAAGAGAACGCCCTGCGATACGTTCAAGGAACTCCGTTCGAACGAGACAGCACGACAGGGCGCTTTCCCGGGCGGGAACCTAACCTCAATCCGGGGTATTTTCGCGCGGGAAAACGGGGCGGTTGGCGGCCGTGCACAGAGGGGTGGGGCGTCGCAAACAGCTGTTGCTCAACTCGGCGAGTAAACAGACAGCCAGTCGCTGGGAACTTTCGTTGCGGGCCAATTCGAATCCGCCTCCCAAATCCTCCACTCCACGACCCGACAATTAAACGCACTCCAACCCCACCGGTGTTTTGACCCCCGTCATCCCCGCGTTTTAATTCCTCTCCCCGAAATGCGCTGCGGTTTCCCTCGGGAATGGTGACGTTATGGTGATCCGGGATCCCGCGGGCTCAAGTGCGTGCATGATGTCTGTCGCTGAGGCTGTGCCCTCAAGGTGTGTGCTAATTTCTCTCTGGATGTTCGGTGTTATTGCCTCGTCGATTGTTTGAGTGTTTGCATGTTGGCTCCTTGCAGCCCCCGAGGAGGAGTCCGATTGTACCTCCGGTTTTTGCACCGCGGTAAATTCGCTCATCGCCTTTGCCACGTGTTGCATATTTAAGACCGTGAGACACTGCCGTGCTTGGGAAAAATGCCGTATGTACATTTGAATCTTGCCACATTTCAGCGAAAAATATGAATTTTTGAGGAAAGATATGAGTAATTTTCTTGAAGCTTTCAGATATTTTGCAGTCAAATTCATATGAAATTCTGTAAAAAATTGGAAATTTAACAATGGAACTTTCTTCTAAACTAGAAACGGAACAAAGCCAAATCAGCTATTGAAATTTCAGATCGGGCAATTTAATATTTGGTACATGAATAAACAGTTGTACGGTCTTAGTGTCATGAATGTCTGTGAATTTTTCCATAAGAACAAAGATGAATTCCATTTGAAATTTTCACAGGTTCCAGCGATAAAATTGAATTTTGAGGAAAGATATGAGCAATTTCCTTGAAACTTTTAGACAGTTTACATCAAATTGCGTATGAAATTCTGTAAAAATCGGGAGGAAAATGTTCCCAGGTTTCCCGGAAAATTTGTGTTTTATTGAAGGAAAAATGGCAACGTCCAGAGGCTCATATGGCGTTCCTCCTTAGCACGGCAGAGGAGGGGTGGCATTTTATTTGCATCTCATCATCTTGATTCCGTCTCTGATAGGATAAATAATTAAATTTTTTCCGCGGAAAAACTATTGTGTACCTATCAGCAAATTCCGATAATGGTAAAAGAACGCCTGGATTAAAATTGACGATGTAACGTCTTCGATTGTAAATTTTGAGTTCAAATGGTTGCAAATTCCCTCAATTGAAGTATCCAATAACCGGTAATTTTTTAACGAAAATTTTGCTACTTCCTTCATTACGATGCATGTTATCGTGCATTTGTTGTTTACTTCTTGAATACCGAAAAATGTTTATTGCTCCTACTTACTTGCTGATGGCCAACCCTTAACTTTGGTCCTAAGTTTAGAGGAACACCGCTCCGAAGATGAGAGCGCAGACTTTCGAAACAACCGTCAGCTGGTAAATAGTAACAAATGGACATTTTTTGGTAATCAGGAGGTAAAAAACGAATCAATGTGTACCATTAATACCATTCTTCGCGCGGTAGCTAGATCAGTTAACTTGAGCGCACGCATAAACCTCTTGGAAAAATGTTACCCAAAACACAGGATTGTAACAAGAATTTCTCAATTTCCGGTAGCTGGTTGCATCTGCATGTATATAAATATTCAGCAGAGATTTCAATACTTTAAATACTTATATTAATTCATAAATTGTAAAAATGAACAGTTTAAAGCTCCTGGTCATGATTGGATTTGGTAGTTCCCCTTCAATACCGGCAATTAGGCAACCCCATCTCCAAGGAGTTAAAATAGTCGCGTGCGCAGAGATCTACCTGCAGAGACAGTGAGCCAAATTAGTCAGTCTAAAACAAGTTTGTATCTCCGTGAGATTCAGGAAGCTCAATTTTCAATAAACTATATACACCTATCAGAGAGAACATGACTGAGGCCCGGGCTTTGATGCAGTACTAAATTTTTGGACCAGCTTCATGGATTTAATTAAAGTATTTTGTAACGCAGAAAGCCTTAGTCGATAAATGAAAGGATACTTATCTTCTTTCCACATGCAACGCCACGCTTAAAGAAAGATTATTATTCATACCATTCCCCTTTGTAAAATATTAACCTCTGTGAAAGCCCGTTTCGAACACACCCTCCGTAAATGCGATATCATTACATTGCAGTGCCCCGTTTTAATCTAACAGGTGGTTAATTCAGAACCGTAGATAGTAACTCCAATAACGAACTTTCGCTGATATATATTTTGGTGTATAGACGTACATGAGGCTTTTGATATTGAATTTTGGCCAGCTGAAATTTTGAGGAAAACGATGAAATTGTTCATGGATTCGATTGTATGTACCGTTCAGCTCGTTACTTCGATTTGAATTCGTGTAAACATTTTCGGCCTTATTAAATAGGAGTTTGATTAAAACGTTATTTATTATCGCAAGTGAAGCTCAACATCCATTGACAATTTTCCTTTCAAAGGGGGTTATTCAAAATCGGCGATTTTACCCCCCTCGGTGAACTTTTTTGGCGGAATGTTAAGTAACGGATTCAGCGTCAAAAATCACACAGGAGACGTACCTTTTAATGCTACCCGGTATTTTAAAAGGGCAAAATTCCTAGCTGCCTGGACTCAACAAGCGTCGTAGCCCCAAAATAGCCGCTACGAAAATGACCATATCTCACGAAGTAAAAAATTTAATGCGAGGTATATTATATCGATGGATGCGGAATCCAACGGACTATTAATTAAACAACCTTTTATTCAAATCAAAATAAAGCCCTTCAGAGATATTTGCGAATTTGTAAAAATGACGAATTCAAAAATATAAAATTGGCAACAATGCATGTTGAAATTGATAAGACATTGTAAACGTGAACATATCTTTAAAATGAAATTTTTGAAAAAAAAATCCATTCAAACTACGACTTCACAGCTAAATTTCAATGACATCCACGGTAATGTCACGTTTTCAACTTGGCAACGCTGTAGCTTGCGGGAAAATTATTTTTGAACTCGCCATTGCTGAAAGAAGGCGTGTCTCGTGATAGGGAACAGCATATCCAACTCCGGGGAAAATCCCCTAAAATTATGGTACCACCTCAATTTGCCGCATGATATGGACATTCATCCAATTAATCGTAGTGGTGCCGCAACTCAAGTTGGGGTAGCACCGCAACATTTGGGTTAGTAACCTAATTTATTGGGGCACTCCCACAATTAAATGATGTACTACCACAATTAATTGGAAGTGTCCATATCATCCAACAACCCCTCCCTCTTTTTTTACCGTGTGCACCGCAGATTTGTGTTTCCGAGAATTCGAAATCCAAAATTTATTTATGCCATAGAGGGTTGCAAGGAAGGCTACGTTCAAATGGCGTTCCTTTTAGCAAGGTGGAACACTGGTAAAGTCAGAAAAAAAAACGCAGCGTCGTCAGAATTATAAATTCACGAGTCTCTTAAGTCACCTCCAGAGAAAAGACAGGTGAATGTGGGAGGTCTGACCGTTTGAATCTCAGCTAAGAGTCTTTCGGACGACCTTTTCGGCCCGCGCTCGTGAAGCAGTGACGATTTCCTCTGATGACGCCAACCCCGAAGAGACACGTACCCACCTGGCGCCTGAAATGTTGGTTTAGACGTCAACCTCTAAGACATTTACCCGCGGGTGTATAAAATAAACTTTGCCTCGCCTCGGAATATGCCTGCATCCGCCTTCGACCTTTCGGTTGAATTTTCGACGCGTCTACTTTTTTACGTTCGAGAATTTCTTATCACTCTCATGATGGATTTGAGGCTGTACCGAAAATTTTTGCTTCTCACTATGCAAAACAAATCGACCGTAAGAGCCGCATTTCTAGTTCTGGTTTCGTAAAACCGTACTTTGCGGTTTGCGTAGTTGTACCTCGATTTATGCAGCCGACTTTTAAAATCAAGCCGACTTAAATAATTTAGTGGTTTTAACCAAACTGTTGAAGGAAGTTGGTTGTGTGAACCAAGGATGTTTTCGTTTGTTCTATTTTCTTTCAATGTAAAAAAAAAAAAAAAAAAAAAAAAAAAAAAAAAAAAAAAAAAAAATCATCCGAGTTTCTGAATCGTTACAAAGACGATACACATTTTCCCTTAAACTGTGGGAAAAACTTGAGCAGAAAGTCAAGAATGATGACACGCAGTCCTACAGCACTTCTAGTCTTGTGAACACTAATATACGTCTCACGCCAACTGACCGACTGCACTGCGTTTGACGCAATGCGAGAAGTATTCATGCAGTCTTGTAGGCGCTAATATGGGCGCCGCACGACCGCACTGTTTGGCGCAATGCGTGAAGTATTCCTGCAGTCTTGCAGGCACTAATATACGTTTAACGCCGGCCGCACTGTGTTTGGCGCGATTATTCGAACTCGCGTTCGAATAATCGCGGCATTAAGTAATAGAGCTTAAAACACCCATGATGTGTTTCGACGCCGTATGAGCATTCCAACGTTGCTTCGTTCCTCCCGATCAAATATTTTTTCCAATAATGGTCCTAACCGTTATTCAATCTTTACACTCCAATTATCATCAGATGGTAAGACATCGATGATTTGCCAACAGACTATCCTAAACTAGCGTCAACATGAAAATGCATTTATTTTCCAACTGTTTCCTGTTTTGCCAAACCGCTACCTCAAATTAACTTCATTTTAAAATCGCGCATTCATGTAGCAGATGTTGAGGTACCTTAGCAATCCTTGTGTCTTTTTCTCGCAATACTCATAATTTATCTTCGACCTTTCGCGCAATCCTGGATTATCGGAGCCGCGGTGGTCCTTTGTAGTGCCAGCGTGCTGATTATCGAAATGGATCGACAAAGCGATAGACAAAGAAGGCATTGGGATTATGGAGAGATCCTATTAGTTGAAATGGGAAGTTCATATAAACAGAGGGAGAAAATGATGGACTAACTGAAGGGTCCCTCAGGGGTTGCCGTTAGTTAGTCAATTACCTACCTCTTTCGTCCATGTTGCAACCACCCGCTTCCACCAATAGGATCCCTCCATATCCCTTTCGTCTTCTTTGTCTGTAGCTTTGTCTATCAATTGCACGTATTTATGGCAAACGGAACTATAGGCATTAAGACATGAGCCCTCGGACCCATCAGAATATATGCATAACAGGGCTCACGTCATAATGCACATTGTTCCGTTTGGCAGAAATAAGTCCAATTTCAAAAATCAGCCCGCAGGGAATTGCATTTCCTGAGAAACATGTATAATACGTTACAGCCCAGTGCTCACCACCATCTTTTCTCCCTGTTGCCCCCCCCCCCCCCCAAGAAAAATCATGTAACCTCAAGAAAGCCTCAAAGTAGGAGCTAGTGCGGGCGGGCAGTATCTGCCTTTGAAGTACGAGTATTTCGCCCTTTTTTATTGCGGCATTATTATGGACTCTGCCCGACAAAATTAGGTCAACGCTTCTTTGCTCATATTCGGTGGATGTTGGTGCCGCTTTAATAATTTGAGTGGACCCGTGAACGAAGTACAATTTTTCCCTTCTCTCCGCATGCATGCCAGGTTTAGTTTCCACACGGCCCACCGTAGCACAATAACAGTATGCGTGCCAGCTGAAACGCCTCGCCTGTACTTCTCCTTTGTTCTCTTTCAAACTGCCCCTGAAAACAAAAGAGAAATCCAACTCAACGAACCATAATACAAACTGCATAGTTCAATCTAATTTTGAAAAGCCCTTCAACACATTATTGATAAAGCGAAACTATTACGACGGTCATTTTTAGTGGGAAAACCGCAAAGTATTACAAGTACAGCAAGTGCGCCTCCATTTAGACCGTTTCAACGCTGTTTCAGAGGCTAGTTCAAAGTGTTCGTGTGGTAGGGCTCAAAACTTTCGGATTAAAATGCAACTTTACATTTTTCATCAATACATGGAATAAACCGCTCGGAATTTATTTTTTGAGATATTAGAAAGCGTTCGCTGTTGAAAACTAAAACACTAAACTTCAATTTAGCGACAAACAGCTTTTTCAAGAAAGCACGCGGAAGTAGTTACGTCATTTTACACAGTGGCGTGGCGTGCTTTGCGATATATCGATTGTTACACCATTTAAACCTATGGAAAAGGATCGATAAACAGGGTGTTCGCAGCGAACACCTTAATAATCGATTCTTTACCATAGATCTAAATGGCAGAACAATCGATACATCGCAATTCACGCCACGCCACTGATTTTACAACAAAAATTACTGTAGACGATCTCAGCAACACCTGATGACCAGTGGCGGGGCGTGCTTTGCGATATATCGATTGTTATGCCATTTAAACCCATGGAAAAGGATCGATAGACAGGGTGTTCGCAGCAAACTCCTTAATAATCGATTCTTTACCATAGGTTTAAATGGAGAAAAATCGATGATCGATCATTCACGCTTCGCCTCTGCTAATGACACTCACTAGGTTTTTCATTTCCACTCTTCATTTGGATCTTGTTTAACAAATGAAGAAAGCAAAATCAATCAATAGGAAAACTCAGTCATTTGTTGATTTGAAATGGGTATTGTGATCATCTTTAATTAATTTAAAGTTTTAAAAAATAATTACTTCAATATGAAATTTTTAATTTACATTTGGGATGATTTGGGACCGACGTTTATATTTCTCAGAAAGGAGCATGATTGTCAGTTGATAGGAACTACACGAAAATTGTTATGATCGCGAGGTAAGAGTGAAGCAATGTATTTATCAAAACATAATTGTACGACAGTTCGTGTTCCCCTGTTGGGTATTTAGCCTAACTGGGTATCTGAAGGCGCATTTTCCCGATCGGAACAGCACGTTTCCACTTATTGTTAGTTGAGAACGAAGTTTACTAAAGGGCTCCAGGTATAGATTTGGTCCCGTTCGTGCACAGATAAAAATATTTGTGTTATTCTTGTATAGTAAAGGAAGTGTAAATTTTGGCGAGGCGAGTTCTTTCACTCACGTTGCTCCTTTTCCTCGCGGAACCTAAAAACGCGCCTACTTGGAAAACAAATGAGCGTTTCTCCAATACGAACATATCAGAGCTTTAGCGCTTGCTTATAATAGATTTAAACAGAGGAAAACCATGATACAAACTTGCAAAAATTGCAATACCTCGGATCACCCTGTCTAGTGCTATGGTTACACGCTCTTTCCATCAATTTTCGATCAAATGGTGACTGGTGCGCAACATCTACCATCAAATTTCTGCGGCCCACAAACATGTGATGGTAGATAATGGAGCTGTGGGGCTCATCCTTCATCTGATTTCCACACAACCAGGCCATGAGGGCCTGGATACACGCTCAAATTTCCGTCAATTTCCGATGAAAATGATGACAGAAATGGCGGTCGAGAGTTATTCAAATTTTTATCTCAAATTAATTATAACAGCGTGTTGATTGAAATATGTATGAAATAAGCACGGTTGTGTGAGAATCAGATGACGGATGAGACCCCACATTTCCATCATCTACCATCAAATTTTTGCAGGCCGCAAATAATTGATGGTAGATGGTGCGCACCAGTCACCATTTGAGCGGAAATCGATGGAAATTTGAGCGTGCATCCAGGCCTTATCCCGAAAACCTTTTATGGGCTTTTGCAGCATGATTGTATACTCAGAACGCTGTGCTCGGCGTACAAGTTGTTCGATGTGAGCTCAGATTCTGGGAAAAACGAGGCTTTTCGCATCCGTTGAACCCGGTTCGAAAACCGCAAAGATGCGCCTTGCCGCCGATCGGCCGCCGTATTCACACGGATGCTCGAGCACGATTTCAGGGCGGCGCAGGGATTCAGGGACTTGTCGCCTGAAGGGGGAGGGGGGCGGGGGGCGGCTCGTTTAGGTTTTGATTTATCGTCGCCGCGCTCTTGGCGAGACGATGCCGCCTCCACCCCCCGCAGCCGATTTTTCACCCGGAGCCGAGTTTTATTTTCCAGGGCTCCCGATCTGAAATATAGGTTTTGTCGGTGGAATTTCACGTGAGATTTGGATTTCCATTCAGCTTTCACATGGAGCATTCGTGAAATTGCACGGGAAAAAGAGATATTGCTGATATAACGATTTCGTAGTTAAGAAAAGTGTCCGACATGTTTCGTTGTGCATTTTACAATAAAAAATGCCAATTTAACCACTCCCGTAACAAATTAGGCTTCAGAATCTAAAATTTAAAACAGGCCGTCAGGCTGTATTCTGTCAAATGCACTTCCAACTCGTATATACACCAATAATAATCTACTCATATATATTTCTGAAACTCTCCACCTCTCTTAATTTAAAAATCTAAATTTTCGTATATACTCCCATTTTCAAAATTCTCTGTAAAGACGTTAATAGCCTCTGACGCTGAATGTCTTAAAATATACTAACTAACTAACTAACTAAAAAAAACCACCCCCGTGGTTAAATTGGATTTCCAATATTGTAAAATGTACATTTAAAATGTGTCGGACATATTTTTCAACAATTGAATTGCTAAATCAGCAATCTAGTTTTTCCGTTTGCAGTTTAAATTTCGGTGTACATTTTGGTGGCAAGTGTGTACAAAGTAATCGAGGACGTATACATGTCAAAGAGTGGGCCTCTAGACAAGTTTTAAAAAACTTTCAAGTCCAAATGCCAATACAAAGATACACCGGACCGTGGAGTGTGATTCGTTAAACATGGGCCTGTTTTAAACTTCAGCTAGAGCAACAAGAAGGTTGTTTCCTATAGAATCACGATCAGCACATCAGGGAATTTTACAATACACTCCTAACTTCTTAACCTGCACTTGAAGTATGAATTTTTGTAAGCTTCCTGCCTCAAAAACGATACGACGCACCGTGGATTGAGTCAATGAGAGAATCGGACATGAAATGTTTGACTAAAACAGCAAATTTTAATGTTTATTTCACCACATTTTAAGTTTCAAGGGATGGTTTAGAGAGAATATTTTACAAGAAAACCAATGAAACCACTTTGAGAACCTCAAAGTTTTGTACAAACAGAGTTATAAGCGTTTAAAGTTTCCAAATTTTGTCCGACCTCTCCTATTGACTCGACCCATTGTGCGACGGCGCGGCGACAGGTGAACATTTCGTAAGAGGAATCGTTCCATCCAACCCTTGCGCACTAGGATGCTACGCAATATTCAACATGGCCGACTCCAACTCACCAACACAAACGTGAGGAGACGATATTTTATTTATCGGCGTGTTTATATTTACATTTCCTGTGCGTTGATAACGGCCACGGTGCAGAAGGTGCCTCCTCACGATTTGCGCGCGGAAGCGTCAGGCATGGTGAAAGTTGTACAGCATCCTAGTGCGCAAGGTGCAAGGGTTGGATGGAGCAACTGCTCTTACGAAATGTTAACTTGTGCCTTAGTATCGTTTCTGAAGGGGGAAGTTTAAACAAGCACACAGTTCCTACGCATAATTGTGAGGTTAGGAGTGTGTTTAAGGCTTTTCTGATGCACTCATGGTGATTTTTTAGCCATTTAATGTAAGAAACAACTCGTATTTTTGCTTTAGCTGAAGTTTGCAGCAGGCCAATTGCTTCATTTGTGATCAAAAAATTAGAAATCAGTGTAGAAACATCTCTTTTTCCTATATCTAACATGTTTTTTTTTTTTCTTAAACAAAATATAGGTATACCCTTTAAGTAATTTTTGACAAAAACGGAGGGTTGCATTGCAGAACCAGAGGGAGAGAAGATTTTAAGAGAACACATGCCCTGTTATAAATATGTCGTGGATGAATAATGCTCATCAGTTTATTATCATTGGCATTGTCATGTTTGTAATCAATGCGATGTAACAGAGAATCCCTTGTAACATCATAACTAATTGCACCGTCAAAAAAAGTACGTTGTGTAACTGAAGATTTGGCAACAAGTATCGAACCGATTAATCAATTTTGCCTCAAGTGATGGAGACATTAAACATTGGAATAAGTGATGGAGATCGGGAATCAAAACCCATTTAGGGAGCGTGCAAATTACTGTTTTACACACTGTTTCAGAAAGCGAAACATTACATTGATAAATCAAAGGCGAATCAATTACGGGACCCTACTTTCAAATTATCAGAACGGAAAGGAAGAAAGAAACTCGTAGCATTGAACTTTTCATGAACCCATACACCCCTCTTGTTCGGCAACGTTAAGTGCGGAGTTCGACGCGCGCGCGGGCATAACGCATAACTACACGATTTGGCCCCGGATCCTTTGTGCGAAAGTATTCGGCCATGATGCATGCATGCACTTCTCTCGTAAAACGGAGGGTATTCAAAATTGCGCATACCTGGCATTGTGGAGGAATCGCAAGTTCTTAGAAGCGTGAAATCTGCCCTTGTTAAAATTTTCACGTTTACGCACCACTTACTTGCGCACGAATCAGAGGCGCATCGCATGTCAGTCGCTCAAAAATGTGCCACGTTTCATTGGGGCTCCTGAGAGGAACACGCACAAGTTTATCCGCTGTTGGCAACAGTCCACAGGGCATGCCTCGCTAATCAGCAAAGAGATCGGAGTCGAGTCACAAAATGTAAGTTTCTGACTTTCAGCTCCGGGCGTTTTTCAGAACAGCAATGCGGGATCGGCTGGTTTATACGTCTTGCGAAGTTTTCAAGACCAGTTGTTTACTTTTTTGCGCGTTTTTTGGGCTGAAAACACACAAACTTTATATCGCCGGTGTAAGTCGGCAATCACATAACTCGGTTTGCGACGTAGCAGACTTCCTGTTATACTCTATTTTTTAAACGGAAAACTACTCAACGACAATTCTTTAAAACTGCGGTGATTTTTCTTCTCAGTGTGAAGAAAATTCTGCAAAAACTTCAAGGAAAGATGTCAATTTGTTCTCTTTTAAAAAATAACATTGAGGCGGAGATTTTCAGACTCCGCAAACGAGTTATGTGGTTGCCGATTTACACCGTCGATATCTCTATCGATAAAGATGACTTGTCTACTTACACGGGCGGAAGAAAAACCTAAGAACAGCAAAGAAGGATTGAGGAGAGATGAGTAAGAAGTACAAATAGTTCAGTCGCAGGACGTCCGTTCTACCGTGTTGATGAAGAACGCCGTATGCACATTCAAAAATTGCCAAATTTTCCTCGATAAAACATGTATTTTTGACAACATTCATGCATATTTTTCCTTGAAATTTTCGGATATTTTAGATCAAAGTGCGTGCGAAATTGTCTGAAAAATTTGGAAAATAATTTTCACAATTTGCCCAGTAATTTTTTATTTATTTATTTATTATATTTACGTACATGAAAGCCCCATTAGTGGAGCTATGGCACAAGTGAAAAAACACTAGGAATTACAATATACAATAATTAAAAATATAAATTACAGTTGAAAATGTTAAATTAAGTGGTGGTCGGTAGAATGTTATTCAACAGCTGAAGTCAGAAATTCGTTTAAATCATAAAATGCCTTGGTTAAGAGGAGATTCCGAACTAATTTCGGGTTTTATCGGAGGAAACTTGGCAACGTCTGGAAGCTCATACGGCGTTCTTCCTTAGCACGGCAGCAGTACACGAAGGCATCTCCCATAAAAAGTCGATACACTTTCTGGGCATGCGAACGATTTACACGTGAATTTACTGTCACAAACCCCCGCGGTAGTTACACAATCGCCGACGCGTCCTCGGGAAATAACGAGTTGGAAGTTACATAAACTGAACTTTAGGCGCAGCTTTGAAGTGTAGCTTTAATTTTGAAATACCCAGTTTGCTTGGACTTTTTTTTCATCCTGCAAAGAGAATCGTTAACGCGAATGCAGGGGTATTTTGAATCGGCAATGCAAGAAGGGTAACGGGATCATTAGAGCGTTTCGGTACAATGGCCTCAATTAAGATTAATGTAATTATGTTGAGAGGTCCCGAGTTCGATTCCCGGCCAGGTGACCTTAGTTTGATGATCTCAGACAATGGTCACCTGGGGCTGGTGAAAAAGCCAATAATTGCCAATGGGGTATATTTGAAGCTTGTAAAAAAAAATAGGACAAACAAATCTGAAGAAGTAAAATTTACACTGGAAGTCAAAGTCGCTTGGATCTAGAGTCCAGACTCTGAATAACATTGACAAGAAAAAATACTCTTGATTCAATCCGATTTTTCCTCGAATGGAAGAGCCAAGCCTCTTGATCCAGGCAAAAAGTCCGATTGAATCCAGAGTTTTTTTTTTTCTTGTCAATGTTTTTAAGAGTCTGGATTCTAGATTCAAGCGACTTTTATCTAGTATAAGATAAAGTGCGGTTGCCCGGTGAATTTTGCCTCGGAATGTCCGGTTAACGATTTGCAAGTTCCTTGAACTGCATGTTGAACCGATTTTTCAATCCGAATATCGAGAGTGAAAACCGAATATCGAATGCTCATACGGCGCATAGGAAAAAAAAAAAAACACATTGGAACGAGAGTCCAGACTCTTAAAAACATCGACAAGAGAAAATACTCTTGATTCAATCAGATTTTTGCTTGGATCAAGAACGAAGCCTCTTAATTTGAGCGGATTTCCTTTTGATTTAAGCAAAAGTCCGATTGAATCAAGAGTTTTTTTTCTTGTCAATGTTTTTAAGAGTCCGGACTCTAGATCCAAGCGACTTTTTTCCAGTGTAAGATAAAGTGCGGTCGCCGGTTCGATTCCCGCCAGAGTATCCTCGGAGATTTGATGATCTCAGACAATGGTCACCTGAGGGCTGGTGATAAATGCCAATTATTGCCAATTAGGGCTATTTGATAGCTTGAAGAAAAAGAGAAAATTAGAATCCGAACAAATCGTGAAGAAGTAAAATATACACTGGAAGAAATAGTACGCGTTGGATCTAGAGTCGCAGACATACGAATAACATTGACAGAGAAAATACTCTTGATTCAATCCGATTTTTCCTCGAATGGCAAGAGCCGAGCCTCTTGATCTAGGGAAAAAGTCCGATTGAATCAAGAGTTTTTTTCTTGTCAATGTTTTTAAGAGTCCGGACTCTAGATCCAAGCGACTTTTTTCCAGTGTAAGATAAAGTGCGGTCGCCCGGTGAATTTCGCCTAAGAAAATATTTCCAAAATCGCGAGAACTTTTGATAATAAAAAATGGAAAATTCGGTCCCTCGACAAGATGTCCGGTTAACGATTTGCAAGTTCCTTGAACTGCATGTTGGACCGATTTTCCGATCCGAATATCGAGAGTGAAAAGGACGAGGTGACCCAACTTCCGTACGAATCTCGAGACCGGAGCGGTGAAGCGATGGAATAAGAAATCAGATCAAAGCCGCGACGATGATACATATCTCCTGGCTACGCGTTCCTGGAAACCTCTTCATCTCGAATCGTCGAAAAAAAGGGTTACATTACAAATCAAACCCTCCGATTCCTGACAGGGGGAGGCAGGGATGACGGGGACCAAGTCCCCATCATGGCGGGCGTCGCACAGTTAAGCCAGTCGATGGAAGAGGTCAGACAAGCTTTTGATACTTTAAATGTTTGCATCCTTGTCAATACCAAACGCAGAAGTTTTAAAATGTTTTTTTGGGTTTTCTCGTAAATTTCTCTCAACCTTTAACACCGCGGTATAAACATCAACGTTTCTAGTTTTAGTAAAACGTTGTATATTTCATTTCTTTCAAAAGCCTGTTCCACTGTGCGTCTTCAGCAAGAGACGCAACTTGAGACGTTTTCCTTTGAGAGATAGAATTTTACCTTCGCAGTCAGGTGAGCCGAATTTTCGTAAGGAAAAAAGAATCCCTTTCCTTTTGTTATGTTTTCAAACACAATCTTACTCGTGTTACCTGTTCGTATGAGCGCGGTATCTGGAGGCAAGCGAGATGTACATATTCGCAATGTTAGCTCGTTCTTCCCTAACGTATTCCTCTTTAATTGGGAGGTCGAAACACAAGAGTATTTATTTTAACAAGGGGATATATATCGGACGTTAAAATAATTTGAAACTAGGTGTAAGCATTTAAAAAATACCCTTAAAAATATATTTGATGGGCTTTTTGGAGGACAAGGTGCATATGTGCACTTTTTAGAAAAAATAGGTATTAATGTTTTCAAGTAAAGCTAGTCTTAATACAAATTCTGTGAAAAATTCGCCTCCAAATTTCTATTTTTAAGCATCAAAAAGTCAGTTTGAACTTTCTCTGCGGCATGAGTATCCATGTAATTTCGAAACGAACCCCGAACACGTATTTCTCGAAATAGCAAAAACTGCACTTTTGCGCCTTGTCCTCTAAGCCCTGGGGTTTACAAACTCTGAGGCAAATCCACGCCAGCGCTGGCACACCTACCTTAATGTTTTCTCAAAAATAAACTATAGAATTTTGTGCCTCATTTTTCATTCCTTTCTTTCAGGAAGCAGAATCACTGATAACATCTTGTAAATTCTTTTCTGAAACCCATACCGTTGAATTTCACCCGCAGTTCGTAAAAATGATTGCCCTTCTATGATTTTATGTGTAGGGCCTTTTTGAGCTTCCCATCATTACATTTTAAAGCAACAGAAGAATCATGAGGAGGAACTATTATAAAAAAAACGAGTAAGAATCCGACTCTTAATGTCATTAAAGAAGTTGTCCCTGCTCGGAAAGATTTCGGTCACTGGAACCAAAGTTTCGTTTCCATGACGAAAAGCTCCCCTTCCCTGAACCGGAAAAGTTTGGTGTTCAATCCACCACAAATATCAGTTTATGTTATTGGAATTTGGTTCTAAGGGTATAGCACACCGGAATAAATTATAAATGACGAAGTAAATTTTAATAAAAATGTTGATTCGTCTCCGCGGATTCTTGTGTTATTTTAGGAGTCCGCGTTTTGGTAAGGACTTTATCGTAAGATCATTTTCCGCAGGAATAACGTGCAGGAAATATTTACGGAAAGATATGAAGCAAATCGGCATGAGGTTGAGGCGGGGAGGTTTAATACTCGACCCAGCCTTGATCATCCACTCGTTCAGATTGAAGTGCTGTTGAATGGGGTTGTTGAACATCGCGTCGCATTCCGTCTCATTTGCTCAATACCCCGTTTGAAACCTCTATTTTGCTCGTCTTAACAGGTAAATCGCGTCTGAGTTGCTGCAGACATGGTTTGCAACTGCAAACAGAGACGACTCAGCGGAGGAGTGATTTGGATTCAAAGATGTCGAACTCTCGTGTTGCGTTTTTTGGTGTAAATTCTCATGATAGAAGAAGAAGCTTATTCGAGCAACAGTTTTGCTTGGAGACACATTTTAGAGCTGCACGAAATATGGCCAGTCAGGAGGAAAACTATGGATAAGTCTTGGAACAAATCGGTCAGCTTTCAGTGAAAAAATACACTGATTTTGAACATTATGAGAAAACTAGATGGATCCACGCATTTGGACTTAATTTTTCAACCAGGAACCACTATTTTGGGTCATTTTAAGTACAGGGTATGTTTAATTTTTTTTTTTTTTTTTTTCTTTTTTTTTGGCTGAAAGATGCTCTCATTGATAAGGCAGGAAAATTATAGAATGAGGTCCTTTAACCCTCAGGTGCCCAAACCGGGTCAAATTGGCCCCTTTGGGGGAGTTATGGTGCGAGCACATACGAGCTTTACATTTAGGTCTACAACACATTCTAAAAAAGAGTCAGACATCAAATTGAAAAAAAAATCGAAATTCAACCCAGCCGGTGATAAAACAGACATAGCCAGGCCTAGTTTTTGTACTTTCTTCCGCGTCTAAGCGACACCTAGCAGCATGGATCAGAGCGTTATGCGCGTTCACGCCCCGCGCCAAAGCGCCTTCAATTTTTCAGATACAACACGGACATCCATCGAGCACGAATAGTTGTATCTCTGCGCCGGTATCAACCCGCATAATTTCTCTTACTCTTTTTTCCATTTTGCATTTGTTTTCGCTGGTCTGATTTGTTGTAAGTAGTCATTTGAGGGCTGCGTGCGTAACATAAGACGAAATCCTGTGTCACACTATTTTAGAAACAACATACATGCGATTGATTTCTCCATGCATAATATGTGCTTTTACAAGAGAGCCATAGATAGTGGTCCCTAATTGCAAAATAGTATCCATTTAAGAAACCTCTTTAACAGTCTACGCAATATGGTAGGTTGAGGCAAAAGTTGTGTTCGTAGGTCAATGATACGAATAAGCGAAATGCCTAATGATAATTGTTGAGCAACCTGTTGAGAAACCTGTTGAGCATTTGATTCGCCAAGTGATGACTGGTCACTGGTCAGTGGCGTGCAATGGCATTTTCCTTCTCACTCGCACATTACCTGGCTGCTCTATGAGCTTATGAGTAAGACATAGAAAGGTAAGGAAAGCTATCTATAGATTCAAAAGGCAGCCAAGTAATACGCAAGCGAGGAACACGATTTCACCGAACGCCTCTGTGACTGATAAATTGTCATTTCCTCAACGAAAGAACTTATCTACATCTCAATGATGCTAAATTTCTCCTCGCAAATTGCATTTTTGACGCCTCTGTGACTGATAAATTGCCGTTTCCCCCACGAAAGAACGTATCTACATCTCAATGTTGCAAAATTCCCCCTCGCAAACTGCATTTTGAAAAGAAGAATCTCAGGCAGTTCCAACTGAATGTATCCCTTATGTTTCCTCTGATCTCAAGCAGATATCGGACAAATTTTGGACAAAAATTGCACGGGTACAATTTCCTAAAAAATTGAATTGCTGGAATCAATTTTGCAACCTAGGAATGGAGTTACGTTCTTTTTTCCAGCATAGACGGATTCAGACCCCTCAAAGGGGTGGGGGGTGGCGTACGGGGGGTCGGGGGGCCTCTTCCAGGAAATTATTGAATTTTTGAAGCATCTAATATGCAGTTTGAGTCAATTTCGTCATGAATAATTATCAAATGTAAGTGTCTCTCCCTCTTCTTTCCTATTTTCTTTCTTTCTTCCTCTTTCCTTCGGGCAAACGGCGGGGGGGGGGGGGATGCGTACGTTCCCCACGCCTCCTGGATCCATCTATGTCCTCAGTAAACGACGAAATATCGGGTTGATCACCTTACCAGGCGAGTTTTTACGAATCAGGATAGCATCACAAAACCGATTCCTTAGCTCTTCGGTCATCAGTCATCATTAAGCGAATCCTAGCGGTGACTCCCGAAATTAACTTTCACATCATAGAGAAGAAAGCAGTGCCGGGTATTTAAAATATATCGTCGCCTAATAGCCTAGAGGAAGGAAGAAATCCTGCCCAACGTGCAAATTCCACTCAAGGCGAGGGGCTCCAAGATGCCTCCCCGCCGCGCTGTGCGAATTGAAATGCCGCGATGTCGCGACGACCCCGTGTTCGAGCGGAGGTGTAAGAAGCCAGATTCCACTTTCACATCTTTCGACGCTCACCCACGCCCTGCCTGCGCCCCACGCCCACGCCTCACCCACCCGCCGTGCATCCGCCACCCCCAACCCCTGGCCGGCCTACCCCTTCTACGAGCTCGTCCCCAGCCCGACCGGCTTCATGCATGCATTCACCAGGTTTATTGCGCTCCGCTGTCCCCGGCCCGTTCCACGCTTTCCTTCTGCTCACGCGGCGCCTCTTCTGAGACCCGCATTTCGAAACAGCTTTTTCTTCGAGTGTCCCGAGGAGCTATACCAGTAGAATTTTGACCATACGTGGAGAGGAAGACTCTCAAGACGTCGTTCTCCTTAGAGGCCCTATATACTGGGAATAAAGACCAAATGAATCCATTTCCATAGGGACTAGGGGGAAATATCATATTGTATATAAATTGCTCTAGCGAGTGCATTTTTTGACGCAAAAAAATTGTTTTGGTATCAAATTGAATGTCAGATAATTTCCCATCGCCGTTACTTACGGCAAAAACGCCATTTTCTCGCGTGTTAAATAATTAAACGCTCTTGAAAATTGGGTGAAATTTCAAAATTTCAACACTTTCCTTATAACCATTCATGTGTGCCTTAGGCAAAAAAATTTATGAGGTAAACTTCTGTAGAAGCATTTTAGCTTCAAAACGAGACCAAGAAAACGAAAATCGGACACGAAGTTTCTGAGATATAGGGCGCTGAAAAAACGCTTGGCGGCCATCTTTAACGGCCGCCATCTTGGTTCCTGCACGGACCCCAGAGTGGTTCCCCTTCTAAAAGGGCTTCTTATGACCATAACAATGATCCCTGAAAGCGGCAATTTCCAATCAAAAAGTGTAGGGTTTTGGCCATTATTCGATCGTACCCACCGTACTCTTGGTTAAAATGGGTGGCTTCTGTAGACTGAAAATGAAGGTGAAAATAGGTGACAATGAAATATAGGTGAAAATGATGCACTTACTATAGGGTTTCTCGTGGGTTGCCGTTACCTCATTTATTACCTACCTCCTTGGTCCATTGTAACCACCCGCTTCCACCAACAGGATCCCTCCGTATCGCTTTTGTCTTCTTTGTCTACGGCTTTGTCAAGAGTACCTTTATACTACGAGTGAAGACAATACGAATCCATTTCTGATTGGTTCTCTTATTTTAGGTCTACGCAATGTCACAAACGGGAATAAGGATACCTACATTTTCACCAATTGCAAAGATTATATACTAGAATTGATCGGGCAGTTGGGGGTACGGCAAGGAACATATGGGATGAGAGAGGAAACGAAGACAGGAATTCGGGAATGGGTTGATCAAGGATTTAAAAAAACGTCCGATTTGTGTCATATATTCCTGTTTGTGACATCCATAAGCCACGTTGTCTCAACTCTCTCCATAAGGGGACTCTAAGCCGTACAGTCGGAATTTTGACCATACGTGGAGAAGAAGACTTTCTGAACGTTGTTCTCCTTAAAAAAGAACATATAACTCCAATTCGATGCTGTCAAATTTTCCCTCTTAATTTGTATTTTTACTTGGAGAATCTTGGGCATTTCTAACTAGGATATTCCTCTAATCTCATTCAAAAATCAGACTTTTCGGGGAAAATGACACAGGTACAACATTGTAAAAAATTGAAGTGTTCGAGTCAATTTTGCAACCTTAGAATGGCGTTATGTTCCATCGTGTGAGAACGACGAAGAGACAATGACACTCTGTTCTTCTCGGCACGTTGAAAATTCTGCGAAAATTTCATGGAATGATGTTGATATAAGAAAATAAAATAGGAGTGACGATTTTAAAACATCGCAAACGAGATACGAGGCTTAGGAATCTCGGCATTGAAGGCTGGAGCGCATGCCGAGTCAGAATCTAGTACCATCAACTATTCGTGCTCCTAAGTTGTTAAAATTGCCTATCTCCTCATTTGAAGGCGCTTCGCTTCGCTGTACGAAATCGACTCGATGTTAACAGATTCTAAACGAGAGTATGACAAGATCATCCGTATTTTTTCCGAGGGAATCTAAGACGTCAGTGGCGTGGCGTGCTTTGCGATATATCGATTGATCTGCCATTTAAACCTATGGAAAAGGATCGATTATCAGGGTGTTCGCAACGAACACCTCAATAATAGATTCTTTATTATAGTTCCAAATGGGGCAATATCGATATATATCGAAGCACGCCACGCCACTGCAAGACGTCCGGATGCACATACGGGGCTCTTCCCGAGGACGGTGGATCCGCCCACGTGACGTAAGTCTGAAAACGCGGCTTAGCCCGTGTGTCGCCCGCGGCGGCGGAGGAGCGAGCTTAATTCTAACCCTGTTAACCGCCGAGACCGACTTCGGGTTCGGCAATCGGGATAAAGAACCTATCAAATTTCCCGCCTCTCACGATTGATTTTCCGACCCCCTCCCCCCCCCCCCCCCCCCCCCCCGGCCGGAGGCAGAGCCGCGACGACGAGCGGTAAATTACCCAACGCGCCGCAGCCACGAAGCGGTCGGGGCCACGACGGAAAACAAAGTCTCCGGCATGATTACACCTTTCGCTTTTCCGAGCTCCCGAGCAGATCCGTCCTTGTCTCACTGGCACGCGAGGTAGCCGGATTGTGCGGAAAACCCAGGGTATTTTACGTTGAGCTGTGTAGGGAAGTGTGCTGTTTTTTCAGCACTATCTGACAGCGATGCTGACACTGGATGTGCTACCGTGAGAAGATACACGTCTTCGCTGACGTGCTAAGGAAGAACGCCGTATTGGCCTTCGGGTGTTGTCATGTTTCCTTCGAGAAAAACCAAATTTACCGAAAAAATTGTGAATATTTTTCCTCAAATTTTTCAATTAAATTAAAAAATCAAGCATGACAGGAAGTTGGCAACGTTGCAAACCAAGAGATTTGGCTTTTGAGTTTCATCGTCAATAGGTCCCTATGTAGATAGTACAGCTTTCATTTATGAACCAGAAATGGTAGCTCCTAATCGCAAAATTTGTTTTTTGTAACTGCAAGACATTGTAAATTATGCGTGTTGAAATACTAAAGGTTAAGCCTGAAATTAGAAATGAGCATTTAAAGGGACGTGATTCTTTTATATTCGTATAAGTCTATAAATGCATCATTACATAATGTGTCACCTCAAGAAACACTGTATAACTCAATTATTCTGTATACCACACTAGAACTAGTCATGGCAGTTTCAAGAAAAACTGCGAGATACTTTCATAAAAAATTAGTGTAAAATTGGGAATTTTTCCAGAAAATTGGCAGCCTTGCCAACGAGTTCATTCAAAAGCGGCATTTTGACGGGTGCGAACACTGTGGTTATACTACAGGCTACCATTAGGCCTTTAGGTCAGTACAATACAATGAAGTATACTCGGTAATGCGAAGCATCAGTCTGCCGCACATGTTTGTGAAGATGTTTAACTAAGGACCGTTGCCTTTCACATGTCAAAGTCGTACGTCAAATAACTAACCGGCCCCGTTCTTTAACGAATTACATTAGTAAAACTTCCGCGGGAAACTCGGGCTTCTTCGTTAACGACTCCGGCTTGTGTATGTAGGTCAAAACTACGCGCTTTCATATTTGATAGACTCTCATTTCTGAATGAACTCTGATGAATGAACCCAGGTCAACTGGAAACATGAACGAGATGAATTCATTGTATGCATCCATAATCCTCAAGCATTTCATTTCCATATCGGTTGTGTTTCTTTCTTTGAATGAGGACGAATCTGTTCCTGCTGAAAGCTCATTTTATCTTCCTTAGCACGGAGCCTAAGATTTTGTAAAGTATCTTGCGACGTATTTTTTCAACTTGGTCTGAAAAAAGGGAAACATATATAACATAATTCAAAATACGACGGATAAATTTTCATCATTAAAACAACTATGAATCACCCCTATGGTTTTGACAAGAAAAACTGTTTAAATTATAAAACCATAAAACTACACAATTTAAATCGAGTTTCAAACTTTTCCTTCTAGATGCATGTATTTTAACTTTTTTATTAGCTTTGTTTTTTTCTTTTTAACCAAGTTACATTTTTGTAAGAAATTTCTGGTGACTAGCTTTGCCTTAGCTGTTGAACGAATGAGTTTCAAAATGAGTTTCTTTACGTTACAAAAAAGCAAGCCAAAACATTAGAATTATACTTTCGAATTTAGATTTTTCGAGTTATTTAAACATTCATAAATTTTACATAACCTGTATTCAGTACGAACTCCACAACATTGTGATGTTAGTGTCTGGCATGGCCGAAGGAAAGGAAACTTAAGGCTGCCACAAACATCCCGATCACAACACGACCTTGTAGGAAGATTGCCTTTCATCCATTCCCCATGCTCTTCTCATCCCTTTAGGGCGAGGAAGGTATTGCCGCTGAGAAAGAGTGAGCCCTGAAAGGGGCGGCCAAAATGTCCGAAAACAAAACTTTAAAGACGATTACTCCAGGTCGTCCTTTTTCTCCCAGCTGGGAAAATATCGGGATCAATTCGTCCCCGCGCAATCGAATCAACTTTCGGCAACGGAAAAGGCCCCCGGAAAATCGACTACGTGCGCATTAAAAATTACCGTCCCCGTTTCGGAAGGAACGAGGCCGGAGTTGACTCAGTGAGAATGAAAAGGCGACTGTTTGCTGTTTGCGTACCTGAGAATTCGATCAAAAGTTCGATAGTAAAATGCACTCAATTCGATTGCTTCTGGGATTCGGGCGAGGCGCCAAACCCTCCGGGGGTGGCGAGATGCCACTCCTGGGGACTAAGTTAAGTCGTTCCGTTCTCTCACATTTTACTGGGATTATTTTCCGTCGCGGCTAAATTGTGTCGCGTGTTATAAACATGAGTTTAAATGGACCACTAGACAAGGTGCGAATTTCAGCAGTATGATAACTGGACCGAATTCATCGTAGAAAGGAACCAACCCAAATTAAGTTTAAATGAGAAAAAGAAGTTTGAAGTTTTATTCCTCCGTAAGGTTCAATGTAGCAACGTAGGCTCCTCATGTAGAGAGTAGGCTTTCGTCATCTCTTTTTCAAAGACTAATTTCTTTTTCTGACTTTAAATTTTTGGCAGGAGAAAATATAGGACTAGTGGAACTCAAAAAACAAACTTAACTCAATTGTTTCGAAAATGTGGGTTGGTTCCTCTCTGATAAACTCTGTTCAGATATTGCCTCATCACAATTTCACAGTGAACACGGTTTGTGCGACGAAAACTACTGGAATTAACTAATAATCATGACATTAAATCTTTCCTTTGCATAAATTCGTACCTAACTCCTTCTTTCGCTAGTATGGCGTACTAAATTATGTTCAAGATTGAAAAAAATTCGGATTTTTTTTATTTAATTCTCATTTAATATTTTGTTTGTTTTACTTCTTTCATAGAGAGGGATATTTTACAGTTTTTCCCCTATTTTCCTGGACGTCAAATTTACGTACAAGACCGGGAATGTTAATGGACACTCCAACGTAGACGTTGTAGTCCCATTAACGTTGTTAGTCACATAAATTAAGGGTAGTTTGTTTCCCTGTTATGGGTCAATTTCCTCATTGCAGCAGCAGAATACTCTTAATTGCCTGGGTTTTTTTAAACACAAACGGTGCATTGGTCTCACTTTTTAGGGGCAGTTAGGCTCACTGACCGACCTTTCATGCAGTCCTCAGGTATTTTAAATGTATAACACGTGATGAAATACTTACGTTACCATTTTCCTAGTTTTTTAAATTTGCATTATATCAAATCCATTTGATTTTGAGCAAGACCATAGCCTCGAATTTCTTGAGGTAAGTTATGTAGGTATGAAATGCAACAGAAGACGGTGTACGATAATTTTTTGTTTAAATTAAACTTTTTTGAAAATTTTTTGACAGCCGATTATATAGTGAGATTAACTGATCCAGGGAACAAGAGTCGCGATAATAACTGCGCCGGCGCAGCTATCACGCTAAATGTTTAACCTCTCCATATCCGTTCAGTCACCGGAGGATGGGTGGCCGAAATGACCATTGTGCGTAAAGAATAATAAGACAGTAAGTCATCTAACTATATAATCGGTTTTCAAAAAAGTTTTCAAAGAAGTTTAATTTAAGCAAATAGTTATTGTTTATAGTGCCGCTAAAGTTTCAAAAATTGTGTAGTATGCTACAACATAGAAAACTGTGTCTTCGCGGTTGCGTACGAATCTTTTCCCAGAATAAATAATATTACTTCTGCGATGCTAGCTCTTTTCTATTTAAGCCCTACTGAAAAGTTAAGTTTCCTTAAATATCTCGTGACTACAATTTCTGCCGCTCTATTCACCGCGACATTGCCACTTACATTATTCAAAAAATAAGTCAGGGCGGAATCGAACTGACCTCCCCTTTTTGAGGCTCGATTTGGGGAATCGAATACGGGGTGGAATCAGGCAATCCCCAGCCGTTTCAGTCTGGAGATAGGTGGAGGATACCACCGTGCTCAGGAAAAACACCATATAAGCCTGACGTTGCCAAATTTCCCTCAACTAAACATCAATTTCCGGGAAAATTCGCAGGTATTTTTCCTTCAAATTTTCAGAGAATTTTGCTCGTAATTTGATCTAAAATATCAGAAAATTTCAAAGTGAAATATGCACTACTTTCCACATAAATGGAAATAAATTCCATAAGCTTATGGGGGAGATTTGGTGCCATCCGGAGACTTATACGGCGTTTTTCCCTAGCATGGCAGGATAAGACCCACCTTAATTCACGGCATTTACCGCAAGAGCGTTTCCTTTGTTCCATTAAAGAGCTCCGCGGCGCGGCGCACAGTGGATTGAGTCAATCGGAGAGATCGAACATGAAATTTTCGACAAAAACTGCAAATTTTGATGTTCATTGTGTCACATTTTAAATTCAAAGGGGTGCTTCTAGAAGAAAATTTCAAGATAAAACCAATGAAACCATTTTTAGAACCTCGAAGCCTTGTATGAACGGAGTTATAAGTGTTTAAAGTCTCCGATTTTTGTCCGACCTCTCCTATCGACCCGATCTATTGTGCGGCGGCTAAGTTTCAGGAAAAACGGGAGCCGGGAAAAATCCGAAGACAAGGAAAATGAGCTTTTAATACGTCAAAAGCGAAGGACGGGCCGGCCGGGCCGTTGCCAACGCGGCGAGGAAACCACCCGCGGTTGCGGTGGTTCGGGGTCGATTCCCGGGCGAACGGCAGCAGAGTCGGCGAGGATGAAAGACACCGAAATTAAATTTGATATGACGGAATTTGTACCACATGCTTCGGGCCCCGTAAAAATAGGACACTCCGCCGGCGAAGCGCTACTCGCCTAAGCCCGGCAGCTTCGCGCCTCTAATAGCGGGGCTTTTTTGACGATTTGTCGGGTCGTAAGCGCGTAATTAATACTCCCTTCCGAGTTGCACAAAGAAATTCCGACGGCTTTTTTCACCGCGCAGGGATGAAGTTGAGTTAATCATGAGGGTTCATACTCAAATCCTGCGGGGCCATAGGGAACACCTTATGAGCCTCCCGACGTTGCAAAGTTTCTTCTGCTTTTGACAGTGTTCGTGGGCGGAACCACCTTAGTTCGCAAAAACTAAACATTTTGGCTCTTTATACGAGGACGTTAACGAGTAGTTGACAAGCATTTTGAGATAAAAAGCACCTAGTAGTATATATAGAACAAAACCGAAGTTACGGCGATTTTAAGCCTCCAAGTTCAAAAAAAAAAAAAAAAAAAAAAAAACAAACGTTGTTCCGAGAAAAAGCTACTTAAAATTTCTCTACTGTAATCAGGGCACGAAAATGTCGAATTAATGGATCGCATTTAGCAAATAGGAACTAGTGTGATTACAGTGTTGTAAGAATGTTGATTCTTTATAATTATCTAAAAAGTCTCCCAAAATAGCAAATATTTTCAACTTTCCGCCAAACAATTGTTAATCTTAAAGGAAAATAATTGTGTAAATTTTCACACTGTATATATGTATTGAGTATTTTTGAAAGAAACAAGAAGATGCAAAATTTGGAAAACACTATAATCGCGCCGGTCCCTTTTAGCTAAATGCGATCCAAATGGTAGCTGTGTATGTCGAGAAATCATGAGCATCGTTGTTGAGGAAAATTATGAGCTTACTTTACTGACAGTTTTATTTGAAATAATTTGTGAAACCCATTAAAATTAAAAATATCAATCGTGACACTTATTGACAGTCATCAGAGGCGGACAGGAAAACTAAGAAAAATCCCGGCCGGTCGGCCGGCTGATTTTAAGAGTAATCTTGGACCAGCTTACTCTCATTCCTACAGCACAATAAGACCATAATAATTGGTCAATATCCCCGTTACTTGTTTTAGTCCGTCCCTGTTATTGTGCAAGTATCTTAGATCAGATTAAGTTAACCCTCTCCTGAGATCGATATCAAGTCATCGATGCACAGTGATACTTCGAAGCAAAATTTGGCATCTGAATCCCGAGACGAAATCTGGATTTTATGGCACCACCTTTTCACCCTGTCCAATCAAGCGGAAGAAACAGCTCCTCTGTGACAGCACTAAAAAAAGATGCACTTTCAGACCATTCGCTCCAGTTGTACACCATCATTGTTGATGTTGAAGTGTTGCTCTGCGAAAGATGACCTACGCCTTTTGGACACCCGTTGCGCTAATCACAGGATCAAGTTTTGATGCTTGCTTCGTGCAGATGAGCTGAAAATAATAAGATTTCTCTAAACAGCAGCTTCCAACGTTCAATATTAGCCGAGATATCGCCCTTTGAAAAGTCGAGTTTTTGACGTCATCCACCGCGGTAGTGACACCCTTGATTTCTTCCACCTTATTCTTTCATCCATGCTCTCACGTTAAACAACTAGTGCAAATGTGCGTCACATCCACTGATGAAGGCAAGGCGGAACAAATCATGGGTGTCACTACCGCGGTGGATGACACCATAATCCGAATTTTTCAAAGAGCGGTATCTCGGTTACCATTGAGCGTATTAAGTTGCTGTTTGGACAGATCTTTTTATTTTCAGCTGATCTACAAGAATCAACGCTATTCTGTTGCCAGCGCTACTGATTCATTCATTGCGGTGAAACCGATTACTTTATTCATGTATCATGTCATACTTTATAGCGGATTGGGTTTTTTAAAGAGATGGAAGAAAAATGAAATAACGGAAATGTTCGCTGAATTCGGTTCTATGATTGCCTTCTAATCGATAAAAATATTATAATACGCTCAGGGACTTCAAGTGGATGAGACCTGAGCTCCAGATTGGCATGCAAAACAAGATGAGTTGTGACGTCATTGTGAAATATCGGACAGTCTAATGGCCGGAAGGGAGGGGGGGGGGTGACGCAGAGTAATGCCACCCGAAAAATATGGAGAGTAAAATGTGAGGTTGCCGATGTAACTTTCATTCACTTTGATTTTCGTCGTATGCGTTATTTTTGAGCACAAGCTTTGTTCTTTATCGGGCACATCATACACCCAACATACTTCGTAGTTATACTTTTCTCGGGAATGGAACAAATGCCTATTTAAAGGGGATTTCAAGTGATACTGCTGATTTTGTAAAATCTACATCCGTTATTGTAACACAGTCCAGTCCTAACAAAACCATTTTAATTATTACACAACTTTCTACGACCGTAGATAATAATGAACTGAAACCAAGATACATAGTTTAGGTAATTATGAGAGGTGTAAAGTGTGTCCGGAACCAGCGAATCATTTGTATGAAAACATCTAATGGACAGTTATGTATAGGATGATGAAATTAAAACTTAACTTATTTAAATGATTTATTCCCAATTTCAATAATTCCAACTTTGCTGTATTCATTTATCTCTACAATCAGATGGACTTAGTATTGCGCATAGAAGATTATTTTCATTGTTTATTTCTGATCATCCTCAGAAAGAGGAACCTCAGCCGGCAATCCACAAAACCTGAAAGCTCAATAATTATTATTAAAGTCGCATGAAAGTTTATTCTCCCAGCCTTTTAACTGAACCGTAAGTATGGTCGTCTAAAGTTTCCGGTTCATTAGACGTATTTTTGCAACTTATTTTTCAAGACACTATAATGAGATTTTCCAATCAAAATCCTAAAATCCATTTTTTTGGCCTATCTTGAAAATATTTTGCCTCCGAGAGCGTCAGCCTTGTGGAAAAGGATCCATTTACTCGTGGAACATCTTTTTTAGAGAATATTTTCTTTCGGCAAACTGTTGAAAAATAGGAATATTTAGTTCCGTTTTGAATGCAAATTGAGTAAATTGAGTCCGATGAGACCTGAATATTGTGCCATTAAAATAAGTGAAAGTCAATTAGAGTAATTTTAGAGTCTATTAGAGTCATTTGCAATCATCCAGAATCGTTTGGTGTCCAGTAGACTCAAATATAGCCAAATTCGACTTGAAATTATAGTGAAATTTGACTTGATCTCAACATCAAAGGACCTATGAAAAAGTTACATGTTGTCTCCGTGAAGTCTCATTGAGAAAATATAACATACGTAACGACGGCAAGCTTAGAAATCGACTCCTGAACGAGATTTTAACAAATATTCGTAACAAAAATCAAATGATACTCAATTTAGCATGCTTCAAGCTCCATTAAGCCAGATTTATGCCGAGATCTTACGGAAGAAAACGCAACATCACGAAAAAGTCTAAAGAAGCGCCTTGATGCATGCGACTATTCGTGCTTTATGGATGTGCGTGGTGCATACAAAAAATTGAAGGCGCCGTCGCCTTCCTCAGTCTCGCTTTTTTGGATTCTGTTCATTTGACCGAAACTATTTTTAATGTATAACAAATTACGTCATTGGATTTTTGCCTTTTAATCCGTACGTTTTAGCATTGTTTTTACTTTATTTAATATCTCGAGAGTCTTGTAAAATAGCACAGTCTGCTTTATTCATAAATTTGTAAAAATCATTCTTTATTTCATCAAAGTTACCGTAATAATCGATATGATTGTTATTGATAATGGTTATGACTGCTATGTTGGTCTGAATTTTTAACATAGTCCCATCTGATTCGTCAGCCTCAAGCAAAAGAACATGTTTGCTGTAAACATTTACATATTTTCTAGGGATTTTTCCATGATTCGTTCACCTCGTGAAATTTGAGTGGTGAACACGCTGCGTAGGGTTGCAATTTTTCATGAAAAATAATGAAAAATATATGTCGAAATTAAATGCAAAATTAAATGAAAGGCGACCGATTTTTGCTTTTTGGTGTTTATTTTAGTGCGTGTTTCATACCCAGCCCCTGAAAATGTGTCTCATATGTTTCATATTTTTCACAATTTCGTGAAATTTCATGAAATATTTCACGGAAATTTTCATATTTCATACTTTTCATTTCATCCGTGCAACCCTGACGCTGCGTAGTGTTTTAGCTCAAAGCTCATCGAGGCAACGGGATATGAATATTTTCAAGACTACAAAGCGGCAACGTTGTAATGTACCTTTTATCCACCTTGGATGACAGGACGAGGGCTCATCAGTGGCGACTTCGGGAGGAAAGGGACGGGGTTTGAGGGACGCCGGAAAGCGGGGTCGCCCCGACGCGGGGAGTGACGGAATGAAATGGAATGAATTTCATTTTTACGAGCCCGGCAATGAAATCGAGGGCTCAAAACGCGATCCCTTTAATCTATAGGTTCAATTAAATCTTCGCAGCACCGACACGACGGCCGATTCGCAGCTGCGACCTGTCGAAGTTCGATCGTTTGCCCTCCTCGCATAGCGGCTCGTCGTGCGATATATCGATATATCGCGCTATCGTAGCGTCATTCCTCAATTCCTCGCATGACTGCGAGGCAAGGGACTCGGTGAATGGGACCAACCTGGACCCGGACCGCACCCTCCGGTATCATTATTGCCAGCTTGTGCTGAGAATTGGCACTATCCCACCTTTAAACTCGTGTAACATATCTCAATTAATGGCACAACCTGGCAACCTTGACGGGTATCTTTCAAACTTCCGGGAAGTTATGAATCCGCCTTTGTTCAGTTCTACTCTCATAAATACATTTAAGTACCTAGACCAATGGAACTAGTTCATCAGAGAGATCGGAATTTTGGCGCAGGGATGCAGTTGGATCTTTTACGTTCTATTTTGTTGATAAATACCACCTAAGTGGCATTGCTTGTTAAAAAACTCGAGAAACATACACAAATTGTTAAAATTAACGAATCAGAGAAACTATTACATTACATTTAAGTAAAATTTACGTTTGAAAATGTCATGCTAATAATGGCATCAAAATATTGTGTTGAATTAAAAAGCATTATTAATGCTAAAAAATACAAATTACACCGAAGAAGAAACTTAAATTGTACATTGAAGTGCTAAGATTTCAAAATGAAAGTGATTAAAATCTTTGAGTACCTTGAGATTCTTTAAAAAGTACTTTTGGAAAACAAATTCATGGAAAGTCAAAATTCTTATTTGACCCACACTGGAAAAAAAAGAAACACATTGGATCTAGAGTCCAGACTCTTGAAAACATTGACAAGTAAAAATACTCTTGATCCAATCAGATTTAAGCTTAAATCAAAAGGAAATCCGCTCAAATTAAGAGACTTGGTTCTTGATTTAAGCTTAAATCTGATTGAATCAAGAGTATTTTTTCTTGTCGATGTTTTTAAGAGTCTGGACTCAAGATCCAATGTGTTTTTTTTTTCCAGTGCACGCTCCTGCAGTCTGGCGGTTTAGCCTTGGATCACCCTGTACTTTGCGACAGGAGCAGCTGACCGACTCCATATACTAATGTCCCAGACTGCTATTTTAAGCAGAAATAGATTGAATTTAACGTGGTCGCAACCTCCGCTGAGCTTTTATTTCGCGCCGATCAAAATTGCGGAACGATAAAAGAACAGTCCGCCCGAAATGGAGCGCGGGAGGCAGAGCGATGATGCCAACGTGACCGTAAATCTGGAATTTGCCGGTCGGAGTGGCCCAACACGGATTTTAGCACAGAGAATCGGCAACGCTGGAGCGAGAGAATGAGAGGAGAATAATGTGGATGATAATCGGGTTAGGACTTGATGTTGAAGCATCAAAACGTGTTCCGCTCAAACGAATTAGTCAAAGCTTTTCGCGCCGTCTCTCGAGCCCAGCCCCAACTATCCAAAGAGAAGTATCGGGGCGGCGCGGCGCACAGTGGATCGAGTCAATTAGAGAAGGCGGACAACTTTTTAAGCTTATAACACCGTCAAATCCAAAATTAAAGATTCTAAAAATGGTTCCATTCGTTTTTCGGTGACATTTTCTTCTCGAGGCACCCCTTAAAATTTGAGACGTGACGAATTAAACACAAAAATTTACAATTTTCGTGAAAAATTCATGTCCGAGCTCCCTGATTGACTCAATTTACTGTGCGGCGGCGCTGCCTGATTTCTTATTTCGAAAGTCTCAACTGGCAGACTAAAAGACAGTCTCCTTAAATAGCTCTTTTCTCTGTGTGAGGAATAACCAGGTAAATTTTGCAGGCACCTTCAATTTCGACACTGTGCAATACCTCTGGTGTGAAATAGTTGCTTCAAGCGCCGTGGTACACTGCGGCGCGGCGCGGCGGGCGGGCAGCCATCGTGGAACGCGCATTGGCGCCTACAAACCTAACAGGGATACTTCACGCATTGCGCAATTCGTGAAGTATCCCTGTCAGGTTTGTAGGCGCCAGTGCGCCGCCGCTCTGCTTTGTGTTAGGCTGTAATATTTAATCTCGTGGAGTCAGCGTTTTTCAACTCATGACTTTCAAATGTTTGCCCACTCTATATGGATTATTCTCATTTTAATTGATGAAAAAAAAAAATATATGTAGTAAAGGAAAATATAATGTGCGCTTTGTAAATATTAAGGTGATACCGTACAAACTAAGGGATTTACAAAGCACACGAATTTCTACACAATTTCTTATAGCATTTTATAGGCGATGGCGAAAAAGCAACAGCCCGGCGATAGGAACTATAGCCCGGCTGTGAAATTTTTTATCGCTTCGTGTAGCCCCACCGTATGATTTTTTCCACTTTCTACAGCCAGCTATATGATTTTCTATCGCCTTCTTCAGTCGGCTATAAGAACTCCTATGGTATTTTGAAACGCAGCTCCTATCGCCAATTTTTACCAGGGATAGTTGTGAGAAAAACCTGCTTACTGTTTTGATTTCACCAATTAACTGGCTCGCAGTCGTGTGCTCTATTTTCCAAGCCTTCACACTGAACTCCTAAGCTCGTCATGAAAACGATTATCAATTGACAAATCAATCATTCTAGGGCAGAATTTGAGGAAATTTTATCTTGAGCATTAATTTCTCCACGACGAACCTTAATGATTCTCTTGGAAATGCAATGCAAAGCGTTTATGAATTTATGTAATAAAAATTGCAGAGTTACATTCAACTTCATGTCCCACAGTGTATCTCAATGGAACATGAAAAATCCCAGAAAAACTGTTTTCGTTAGCCGCCCGTTATCCGGAAACTTGTTTTATGCTCAGAATATTTTGAGTGCAATTTCAACTAAATTTAGTTAAAATCTAGGTTATGGGTATGCGTCTCACAATAAAATAAAAACTTGTAATTCCGACTCTCAGAATCTCAATCTATTTAATTGCTTAAGTAACAGAAAAGAGAGTATCTCATTTTGTGCTGTGAAAATCTCATTCAGACAACAACGACCAACAACTTTTTAACAACTTCGTGAATATTTCTGTAAACGCTCTTGACTTCTTATTATTTTATTTTTTACTTTCCCTCTTTCTCTCTCTCCCTCTCTCTCTCCCCTTCTCCCTCCCTCCCCCTCTCTACCCACCCTTTCCATAGTTTCCCGCCCTTTAGCTGAAAATAATCTGAAAGTAGCATAAACATTTGAATGGAGGAAGGGGGAGGGTCAAAAATAGTTTACGACAGGCTGAATCACGGGAGAAATTTGTCACTTTATCTACTATAATTATTGGATAGCATTTTTAAAAAGTAATCAAGCTCATTCCAATGTCGCTAGGATTGTGCAACTCACCTATATTCTTTGTGGTGAAATAACTGAAATCGTGCACAAAATTAAATTTACAAAGGTAATTTTCATTTTGACTTAATGGTTAATTTGGAGTAAAAATAAAACTTGCTTAGGTGATCAGTTTATTTTTGGATGGTGAAGAGAGTCAGAATGCCCTTGGTTCCTTTGTGCAAAATGCAATCCAATTATAATTCTAGTGCAACATGGTAAGAATCTACGAAATCTTTCAACACTCATACTGCTACGGTACAGTCGGCACCTTACCATTGTTGATCAGCTGCTCTTTTACGAAATTATAAAATTCGCATTATTCCATTATTACTTTAAAATTCCACACCGTGTCAGGGTGTCTCGCCGAAGAGCGAAATTCAATGACGTGATTAGATTAACTTATCCATCGATGCAGGGAAAATTAATCAAATCCCTTGTCGCTTCCACCGTTGTCACGCGTGACTATTCTCCCATTAGAAATAGCCTTAGTCGGCGATTGGTGTTTTTCATCCCGCCTTAGCAACGCTGTAGTTCCTTTCACCGCATTTTACCTTCAAAAAAATCGTATGCATGTCTACCATCTTCATTTGAGAATCGGCGAATGTTATTTATCCACGTCTCTGCAATACATTCGCCAGACGCTGAATTTGTGAATTAGATCGCGATTCGCGAAACGCGAGGATTAGTTTTCCGCATTATGAGTTAGCATGACTTATTATATGCAAGCTGGAATTTAAAAGTACGTCCGTGAAAAAGTTCTCGCAGTTTTGGATGATGTCAAGAATAGGAAGTGTCCTCCGTTTCGAGACGAGAGACCGTGCTGCATTTCAGGGTTCCAAAACCTACATTTGTAAATTGTGTTTACATATCTACTTCGCACGGCCAGCGCAAACGATGACGACGCAAAGAAGGTGGCTTTCAAGAGAGCAGAGAAAAGTGCATTAGAACTGGATCAAAGTGAAATGAATTCAAATATTTATATCTAAATTATCAACTGATATAAATATTTTGGAACAGCGGAAGTTACCCAGATAAGACATAATATTTTTACAATATTGGGCAAATATTGTCAGTACTGTCGCAATATTTACACAATACTGACAATATTTTGATAATATTATAATCAAAATTATTTTTTTAGAAAATATTTAAAGAATCATCATTTAGTATTTTTAAAAATAATATGTTTACCCAAAACATCATAAAAATATTTTCAAAATATTTGTATTTCAATACTGTAAAAATTTATATCGTGAGAGTATTTTTAAAATATCAGTACATATAATATTTATATTCAAAATATTTATTATATATTTTAAAAACATTTTAAAAGACAGTAATGCATTGGTAAGTATTTTCAAAATATTTTGAAAATATTTTAAACAATAATACTGCTATTCAAAATATTTTTAAAATATTTTCAATATCCTAATCGGTATAAGTCATCATACTAAATGCCTGCCCATAACGAAAAGTATTAAACATAATAAGGCTTAGATTTAAGACGTAGCTCAAATGTGTTCTTTCTGAACAATTATCCATTATTTTCAACCTTATTATTCATAAAGGTTATTGCAGTTGTTGTCAAATTTAATATAATATAATATAATATATATTTTTTTGCCTCCCAAGAAATTGTTGAATTTCCACCTCCTTGAGGTCATTTTCAATGTATTTGCGCGTGATCTCAGTTTATTTCTTTTTTTGTTTCGTTTGTAGTTCATGTACTGTTGTGAATATTATCATTGAATGAGAATGTTATCATTCATTCACATCTGGTTGTTTATTTTTTATTTTTCAAATTTCAAATGAAACATTTAAATTCAACTGAAGAAGAAATTCTTGATCTCGTGTGCTTATTGGTCTCCTGTAGAACTTGCACTTAGTAGCTGTGCAGCTGTGAGATTATGGCAATCGCACCTGCATAGTCTTTATGAGGAAGACATCAAACTGCAATCAAATGCAAAATGCATCTCAGAATGTCGATGAAAAATTTAAAGAGAAAAAAATAAATAAAATAATAGAATGGTGGAAATAATAGAATAACAGAGACAAAAGAAGAGAAATAAAATGAAGTAAATCAAATTAATGATAAAATGAAGTCAAAGACTAAACTGAAGTAAAACATTAGAGGGAGCAAGGAGATGAAGTAAAAAAACTGAGATGAAGAAAAAAATAAAGTATAAGGGAAAAAACTAAATGAGGTTAAAGAATAGAATGAATTTAAAGAATTAACTGAAGTCAAAAAAATTATGATGAAGTATTAAAATAAATTACAGTAAAACAAAACAAAGTAAAGGAATAAGAAGTAAATAATTAAAGAAAAAAAATGAAGTGCTTGAAAAAAAAAAAAAATAGAGTGAAGAAAAAAATAGAGTCAGCAAGGAAATAAAACAAAGTAAAACGATAAAATAAATTTAAAAAATATAGTAAAGTAAAAAGTAAAATAAATACACGGACAAATCCAGGCAGATGGAAAATATCCTAGTTGCCCGTCCAACTCGACGTTAAATACCGGTTTTAAGTCACTAAAATACATCGTCTAGTGAAGCTCAATCGGTAGGGTCGTCGGTTAGTGTTAGGTAGGTCCCGGGTTCAATCCCCAAGGTGGATGAAAAATTTCTAATCTGCAAAATCGATTCAATAACATCCCAGTGGTTTCATTATTTTTATTTTTCATGGTTTCTAAAATTATTTCCACAATTAACCCTTTTCCACCATCCCCTAGCTGCGAACCCCTAAATTGATTCAATATTGGTGTAGTATTGTCTCAATATTGATATCCAAATACTTTCCCTTTGAAGTACTGGCACAGTATTCTCAGCCAAAGTATTGGCACAGTATTTATGCCAAAAGGAAAGATGGTGTACGATTTTAACATTGGCTCAATATTTAACCAATATTGGCCCAATGTTTGCATAAATACCAAAACAATATTGTTTAAATATTGGCTAAATATTCCTGTCTTATCTGGGTACTCAGAAGCATGCCTTGCAATTTACGCTAAAGTTAATTTAATCCGGTACCGCGAAGGCTAATTACTGAGAGCAATTAACTTTTAACTATCCGAAATCGGCCCATAACTTCAAGTAAAGGTAAATTTCAAGTGAAAGCAATAATAATAAAATGATAAGCCAAAATATGCATATTTTTCATTTTTTATTTATATGTAGAATGAAATAGTCTGTCTCCTCTAAAGTATGCAGTATTTTAAATAAGTGCAATATTTCTGAAATTATTCCTACGGTATCTTCTTTGCAGTGATGATTTCCGTGTATTTCTGTCATTAACATTTTTTGACTTCACTTTGAGCTCAAGAAGTATTATGAAGTATACATTGGAAACACGGGGAGGTAGTGTTATGTAATGAGTAATAGAGGGGCAAATTAACAAAATGAAAGGATGGGGCGGCATTTCTACCGGGTGCATAAATTGCATTTAAAGATGAAAAGGCAAGTGTCCAACAAATTTGTTTGACTTGTTATCGCACCATTGTAGTATAGGAGTCCCTTAAAAGCCGAAGGACTGTTAATTTCATAATTGAAATAAACGGGCCAGTTATTCATGTCACAGAATCGTTTATTAATTGAGGGTTGAGTTTTATCGATCAGTAAGAAATAATAATACGTGTCTAGTGTTTATGCGGAAAGTATTTTCATCCAAAAGAGGGTAGCGCCTGTCTGGGAAACACCACAACTAAACAACTCGCGGGTCATTCACCTTGATTTTGATGAGCGAATGCTCTGTTGCTAATAAAATTAATTTCGGCATTGGAATGGATTGCATCGTTTTCAGCTAAATTGTAAGATTCAGCTACCAAAAACGAATATCTAGAACACTCGAAAATCATGTACATTATTTGAAGGATTTTGTCATCTCAAAAAAAAAACCGGTTGAAAGTTGCTGCATGTAAGAATGTTTAATTTTAAACAAAAAATAAAAACTCCATGCGAAATTTGCGTTTCTGCAATTTGACAACGTTTCACAATAAAGAACCACTGTTTCTTACAGATTTTAGAAAAAAAAAAACATACGCTGTTAGTTTTTCTATGCAAGTAGGTGCTTTTCTTGATGAGCCAATCGTTGTTCTTCATTTCAGTGTATGAAGTCCAATTGGGTCTAATTAATTTTTTTTCACTTCATTCATCGATAACGCCACAGTTCATTTTAGTTCAATTAGTTCAGTTAGGTTTTCCATCCTTTGTAGTTTAGGGATACATCTGTGCAAAAATCCACCCCATTACATTTCATTAATCCGGGACACTTGCTCATTTCCTGCATAGCACGTAGCAAATTCCTTGAATTTTCAAAGGAATCCGTACAAACTTTCTCTTCTAAAAAATAGAAAATGGTAATTGATTAAAAGAAATCGAGCTACAGGCCAAAAATAAATTAATCACGTAATATTTCAAACTACACGGAGATGAGAAATCATAAAAAACTTACAAGAAACAAAGCAAACGTTTCAACCGCCGACAAACTGCGGTCTTATTCAGTACAAAAGGAAAAACAAGTGGAGACTTTTCACAAAATAAAAAAAAATAAGGAAGCTACAAAACTATTAGCAAACTAAGTATAAAGCAAAAATACAAATCTTTTGCAACTACATCTTGGAATAAAATCAATATAAGACGAAGGACATGAGGAAAGAAGAATGATAGCAGTGATGAGAAGGAAGTAGGTGAATAATGGTGGTAGCTCGATTTCTTTTAATCAATTACCATGTTCTATGCAGCTTAGCCTGCGGGGTGATTATTGAAACAGATGGACAAAGCGATAGACAAAGAAGACATAGGGAGGATGGAGCGATCTTATTGGTTGACATGACTGGTTCTTATAGACTCAGTAAGAAAATGATGGACTAACTGTCGGGTCTTTAGTAGGTTGCCGTTAGTTAGTCCATTACTTACCTCCTATGTCCATTGCCACCACCTGCTTCCACCAATAGGATCCCTCCAAATCCCTTTTGTCGTCTTTGCCCATCAGTTTCAATAGTCGGTCCGCAGCCAAATCTGACATTAAAATGTGTCTAAAAAATGAAATTGCCCAGTTAAATTTGGCAACAGCTGATGTGGCTTGGTTCCTTTCCGCCAAACGCGGTCCACTTGTAGTCAATCGTGTGGAAAGTGGCACCCGCAGCCATTCTTGCCGGTTGAGCACGGTCAGCCATCCAAGACGAAGGGCTCTCGGCGAAGGGACGGTTGCTGAACCACGCGAAAATCAACATTTGTCCTCACGTTGGCGAGTAATTTGGTGAGCTCGGAGTCGGAATGTTGGATGAGCTCACCCGGTGAAGCCGTGAGAATTCAGGGAATGCGATCCGATCAACAGGCAGGAACCCTCGGGTAGGCGCGTTCGTGATACCACCGACTCTGGCCGAGAGCGCACCGATGTTCGTTGTGTTAGGGTCATGCAAATACGCCCGTCACACCGTAAGCGCTTCCCTCTAACAGGCACGACGAAACTTTTTCCGCGAAATGCATAAATACACCGTCGTGCTAAGGAAAAACGCCGTACGAACAGGCATTGCAAAATCTCGATTGATAAAACACAAATCTCCTGGTAAATTTATGAATAATTTTCCTCCAATTTTTCAGATAATGTTGTTTCGGAATTTCACCTTACGTTCTTGAAAATTCAAGGAAAAATTTTCATAACTCCCTTAAAAAATTAACATTTTGTTGAAGGTAATTGTGCAACTCTGGAGTGCTTATACAGCGTTCTTTCTTAGCACGGCAGTGCAGGTAAAGTGAGCTCAGAGAGTCAATTAAGCCACTTCTCATGATCTCCAGAGCATCTCGCAAACTCTTGTAAAATTCGACCCGGATCCGTGATTCTCCTGGAAAACTCTCATCTTGACTCGTAAGTCAGGAACTATGGTGCCGCGCTGAGGAAAAACACCAACCGAACACGCGAATATAGCCACATTCCACCCAATCGAATTTTTAATTTTGAGAAAATTTATAATGAATATACAAAATTACAAACGGATATGTCCGGAAGCAGCCTATCTGCATCTCACGCTGCCTAATCTTCTCTCGTAATTTTACTTTTGTTTTGTGCTGAGAACTGAATTACGTAATGCTTTGAAATTTTCTGCAAATTTACCTTATATTATGAAGAATAAACTGGATAAAATGTTGAGTTAGTGTGTGTTCATTCTCCTAAAATAATTGTGGTACAACCGCAATTTGACCGATGATATGGAGATCCCCAATGAATTGTGGTAGTACCGCAACATTTGGGTTTGTAACCTACTTTATTGGGATACTACCGCAATAAATTATGTGGAAATGGTCATATCATCCAACAACCTATACCATTTTTTTTCGTGTATACTCCTAAAATTTTAAGTTCTGGCGTTGTTTCGTGCTCTTACTAAAAAATAAAATATCAGAGGAAATCAAGAAACGTTTCGTGTAGTTAGGCTGATTCAGCTTACATCCGTATCTTCGTGTAATTCTCAGGCATTTTAGATCAAATTGCAATTATAATTTCTCGAAAAATCAGAAGAAAACTATTCACATGTTTTCTAGTAAATTAGTGTTTCAGTAAAGAAAATTTGGCAGCATCTTAGGGCTCATTCGGCACTCTCCCTCAAAGCGGCATTCCGGAAATGAAATATTACCTGGTAACTGTTTTTTTACAGGAAACCAGCGAAAAACTAACCGATGAGTTGATCACTGTACCCTCACGGCTCTTTTTAAATTGAACTTCACAGATAAAACCGTTGCTTGCGTTTTTTCCTTTCTTTTTTTAATGAATCCAGGTCACTCGATTAACTACTTATTGATGAAAATTCAATATTCAGTCAGCTGAGCTTCTCTGAAAAATCGATCGTTCGCAGAAATGTTGTAACAGCTTTATCGTCCCAACAAACCTGATTTTCCTGGCTCCTGGGTATTTGCTCACCCTCCAACCTCCACCCTTCCCTCCCCAATTCCGTAACCCTACACCTTCCCAGAATCAATCTTTCCTATCAGTGTTAGCAGTGTAGGACTGCATAGATCACGCAGTCCTGCATTTATAACGGTTGCGCGGATCATAGAGTTCTCCATTGATAACAGCAGCACAGATCATAAATCGCAATAGAGGTGTCGTGCGATTGGAAATATACCTATTGAGGAACGGATATTATTGGACCCCATCATGGCTTTTTTGGCGATGCGCGTTAAAATCTGAGCTCCAAATACGCAACTCTGAACTTTGGAGCCCCATGGATGAAAGTTCAAAGTAGCCCGGAACAGACGGTATGTCTCTATTACCTGTAACTTCTTTTTTCAGTGTGTCAAAGCATCCTAGCACCCCTGGCCAGACGGCCCACGTTCAAAAAGTGTAGGAAGCACTGAAAAACAACTGCGGGCATGGAAGCCGTAGTTATGGGCTATATAGCACTACCGTCCGTTGCGGTCTGAGAGGCCAGAAGTTACGGGTGGAGCACCTTCGGCCGATCGAATCACTTGAATTGCGATCCCTCACTTGTGAACATTATTCGAGTTTTTGTGTGGATGATGTGTATTTCGTGATTCTGGAGGCTACTAAGGGCGGAAAAACGACCGTTTGCCCGATCGAATCACTGGAATTGCGATGCCTCGCTTGTAAGTTTTAAGTGAGTTTTTGTGTGGATGATGTGTATTTCGTGATTCTGGAGGCTCCTAAGGGCGGGAAAACGACCGTTCGGCCGATCGAATCACTCGAATCGCGATCCTTCACTTGTGAGTTTTTGTGTGGATGATGTGTATTTCGTGATTCTGGTGGCTCCAAAGCGCGGAAAAACGACCGTTCGGCCGATCGAATCACTTGAATCGCGATCCCTCACTTGCCAACATAAATCGAGTTTTTGTGTGGATCATGTGTATTTCGTGATTCTGGAGGCTCCTAAGGGCGGAAAAACGACCGTTCGGCCGATCGAATCACTTGAATCGCGATCCCTCACTTGTGAGTTTTTGTGTGGATGATGTGTATTTCGTGATTCTGGAGGCTCCTAAGGGCGGGAAAACGACCGTTCGGCCGATCGAATCACTTGAATCGCGATCCTTCACTTGTGAGTTTTTGTGTGGATGATGTGTATTTCGTGATTCTGGTGGCTCCAAAGCGCGGAAAAACGACCGTTCGGCCGATCGAATCACTTGAATCGCGATCCCTCACTTGTCAACATAAATCGAGTTTTTGTGTGGATCATGTGTATTTCGTGATTGTGGAGGCTCCTAAGGGCGGAAAAACGACCGTTCGGCCGATCGAATCACTTGAATCGCGATCCCTCACTTGTGAGTTTTTGTGTGGATGATGTGTATTTCGTGATTCTGGTGGCTCCTAAGGGCGGAAAAACGACCGTTCGGCCGATCGAATCACTTGAATCGCGATCCCTCACTTGTCAACATAAATCGAGTTTTTGTGTGGATCATGTGTATTTCGTGATTCTGGAGGCTCCTAAGGATGGAAAAGCGACCGTTCGGTCGATCGAATCACTTGAATCGCGATCCCTCACTTGTGAGTTTTTGTGTGGATGATGTGTATTTCGTGATTCTGGTGGCTCCGAAGCGCGGAAAAACGACCGTTCGGCCGATCGAATCACTTGAATCGCGATCCCTCACTTGTGAGTTTTTGTGTGGATGATGTGTATTTCGTGATTCTGGTGGCTCCTAAGGGCGGAAAAACGACCGTTCGGCCGATCGAATCACTTGAATCGCGATCCCTCACTTGTCAACATAAATCGAGTTTTTGTGTGGATCATGTGTATTTCGTGATTCTGGAGGCTCCTAAGGGCGGAAAAGCGACCGTTCGGTCGATCGAATCACTTGAATCGCGATCCCTCACTTGTGAGTTTTTGTGTGGATGATGTGTATTTCGTGATTCTGGTGGCTCCGAAGCGCGGAAAAACGACCGTTCGGCCGATCGAATCACTTGAATCGCGATCCCTCACTTGTCAGCATAAATCGAGTTTTTGTGTGGATCATGTGTATTTCGTGATTCTGGAGGCTCCTAAGGGCGGAAAAACGACCGTTCGGCCGATCGAATCACTTGAATCGCGATCCCTCACTTGTGAGTTTTTGTGTGGATGATGTGTATTTCGTGATTCTGGTGGCTCCGAAGGGCGGAAAAACGACCGTTCGGCCGATCGAATCACTTGAATCGCGATCCTCACTTGTGAGTTTTTGTGTGGATGATGTGTATTTCGTGATTCTGGTGGCTCCAAAGCGCGGAAAAACGACCGTTCGGCCGATCGAATCACTTGAATCGCGATCCCTCACTTGTCAACATAAATCGAGTTTTTGTGTGGATCATGTGTATTTCGTGATTCTGGAGGCTCCTAAGGGCGGAAAAACGACCGTTCGGCCGATCGAATCACTTGAATCGCGATCCCTCACTTGTGAGTTTTTGTGTGGATGATGTGTATTTCGTGATTCTGGTGGCTCCGAAGCGCGGAAAAACGACCGTTCGGCCGATCGAATCACTTGAATCGCGATCCCTCACTTGTGAGTTTTTGTGTGGATGATGTGTATTTCGTGATTCTGGTGGCTCCTAAGGGCGGAAAAACGACCGTTCGGCCGATCGAATCACTTGAATCGCGATCCCTCACTTGTAAATGAGTTTTTGTGTGGATCATGTGTATTTCGTGATTCTGGAGGCTCCTAAGGGCGGAAAAAGCGACCGTTCGGCCGATCGAATCACTTGAATCGCGATCCCTCACTTGTGAGTTTTTGTGTGGATGATGTGTATTTCGTGATTCTGGTGGTTCCGAAGCGCGGAAAAACGACCGTTCGGACGATCGAATCACTTGAATCGCGATCCCTCACTTGTGAACATAAATCGAGTTTTTGTGTGGATGATGTGTATTTCGTGATTCTGGAGGCTCCTAAGGGCGGAAAACCACCGTTCGGCCGATCGATCCACTCAAATTGCGATCCCTCACTTGTGAAGTTTGTCATTCGAGTTTTTGTGTGGACCATGTGTATTTCGTGAGTCTGGAGGCTACCAAGGGCGGAAAAACGACCGTTCGGCCGATCGAATCACTTGAATCGCGATCCTTCACTTGTGAGTTTTACGTGAGCTTTTGTGTGGATGATGTTTATTTCGTGATTCTGGAGGCTACTAAGGGCGGAAAAATGACCGTTCGGCCGATCGAATCGCTTAAATCGCGATCCCTCACTTGTGAGTTTTAAGTGAGTTTTTGTGTGGATGATGTGTATTTCGTGAGTCTGGAGGCTCCTAAGGGCGGAAAAACGACCGTTAAACGCTGCTCCGGCCTCTGTACCCGAACCAATCCGGCTCCAACACCCAGAACTCCAAGCCCGCAACGGACAGCAGTGCTTCATACTATAATGCTAAGGAAAAACGCCGTACGAACCTTTAGGCATTGCCAAATTTCCTTTCATAAAACGCGAATTTTCTGGTAAACTTACGAATATTTTCCTCCCGATTTTTCAGATACTTTTGATCGCAATTTCATCTAAAGATTCTGAGATTTTCAAGGAAATATATTCACAACTTTCCTCAAAAATAAAAATTTTATCGGTGTAAATTTGGCAACCCTCGAATGTTCGTATGGCGTTCTTCCTTAGCACGGCAGTATCGGCCGTAACTAAGGCTTCCGAAAAGGAGAGTTGTTTTTTCAGTGAATTGAATACATTGGCGGATCCAGCAATTTGGCAACACCGGATTTCCTCCATTTAAACCTATGTATGGGTGTACAAAACAAATGTATCGATTCTTGGAGGGGCTAGGTGCTCCGACAAGAATCGATTATTTAGCAAAGGTTTAAATGGAGGAATCCGGTGTTGCCAAATTGCTGGATCCGCCTCTTATTAAATACTACTGAGCAAGTGAAGATGCTATTTATCTTACGAGTATGACGTCTGACATGTTGATTACTTGTTGTTTCAGAGCCATCCCCTTTGTACCACAACAACCACTACCACGAGGAGTGTCTGAAATGCAACTCGTGCAACATGAACCTGACTGGGCCCAACCAGAAGATCGCGCGCCGTTTCAAGAACCATATCCTCTGTGATCTCCACTTCGCCGACGTAGCGCTTATGGAGAGCTCCGACTTCATGCAACAGCTACGGAGTTTCAAGCCGCAGTCGCTAGGCTGCGCTGTCGCCCGTCGGAAAAGCTCCACCACTCTCATCTTCCCTCTACCACCACAAGCGTGTTCAGGTAATCATCTCAATTAAGTCTCTCTCTCCTTTCGTTTTTACGAGGCGCTCTCAAATGCTTAATCACATGCCAACACGTGATTCGGTTAAAAACGAATTGAATCAAAATTTGAAAAAATGAAGACAGATTTATATAGAGGTTATCAAATACCGACAGTCAAGCTTGATAACACGCAGACCTACAGCATTTCTACAGTCTCGTAAGCGGTAATATGCGCTTTACACCAACTGACCGAATGCACTGTGTTTGGCGTAATGCGAGAAGTATTCATGCAGTCTTGTAGGCGCTAATATGGGCGCCGGACGACCGCACTGTTTGGCGCAATGCGAGAAGTATTCCAGCTGTCTTGCAGGCGCTAATAAACGTTTAACGCCGGCCACACTGCACTGTGATTGGCACGATAATTCGAACTTGCATTATAATAATCGCGGTATCGATTAATATTACTTAGTGTTGTGTTTCGACGCCGTATGAGCATTCCAGCGTTGCCTCGTTCCTCGCAATTAAATCATTTATTTCCGAGAAAATTTTAGAAAGTCCTTCATACCCAAGACCGTTTTTCAATCTTTTCACTTCATTAATCGTCAGAAGTAAGGCATCAATGACTTGTCAACAAACTAACCTAAACTAGTGTCAACATAAAAAGGCGTTTATTTTTCAACTGTTATCTGTTTTGCCAAATTCCTACATTAAATTAACTTGATTTTCCTGGAGCAGATGTTACGGTTTCTTTTCGCGCAATCTTCATATATTTTCTTAGACCTTTCGCGCGAACTTCATGTATTTTCTTAGACCTTTCGCGAAATCCTGATTTACCGGCTGCGCATATTCCTACAGTCATAAAAAAAAACCACGCACAAACGCACAAACAATACATGCAAATCAAAAAATTGTGTATTCTGGTATCTACATATATTTTTGGGACTAGTATTCCACTATAACTTTCCCTCTTTTTATGTTTTATTCGTAATTGCCAAATATCGACGAAGTCCATATTTCTGTGTGTGGCCGTCTACAGAAAAAGAAAAATCAAGCCTCATGTAAAGTCGGGTCGAAAACTTATTATTCCTGTTTTCGACCATAAACGCGCTCAAATTGTAAGTCTGAAGGAAGTATTTGTGCCTGGTTTTATGACATGTCCTTCGAAAACAAAAAGAACTTAATTGCCTTTTATTATCTCACCTTGATGTATGCTACGCGCCGCAATTTTCGAAGATGCTGCCGAAAAATGTAATTAATTTTTCTCGAAACTATATTGCTTGGACGAAAAACTGCGAACCATTTTAACTGTTCTTCAATTTGGTTTGGTATCTTTTAATATTTCTTGTGTCAATTGCAAAACATTTCGCGGGCTATACTAAGAATTAAATTCGGCATTTGTATTTTACATTATACTTCTGCGATTTCCCAAGATTTTTAAAGGAACGCATTTTAAACTTGTCGATAAGGGCCTTAGTTGAACTGGTCGTTATTTTATGATTGTTTGTTTTTTGCAATGAGTTGTTAATAATCTCCAAATTGCTTGACACTTCATAAATTTCAGATAAATTCTCTGCGCAGGAGAAAAAAATAAGAAAAAATGCGCCTAGTCAAATTCAAGAAAAAATGGTATTTCTCTCAATTCTTCCATCTGAAGTGCTGAAAAGTCAAAAAATCTTCACAATTACATTCAAAACTTGATCGCTCCTCAAAATTTAACATCCCATCAACACATCTCACGAAGTATCTGATTCGACCCTACGATAAATATATATTTCTCGAAAGATATACTGATAAGTTCATTCTATTGTGGGACGCACGTTTGCACCAAGTTTCTACAATGTTGTTTTGAGATCGTGCATTAAAATCAGCACTGCGAACTCTGCTTTAATCGGATATCGGAAGTTTATGAGAAGTTATCGGGAGTTCCTCGCCGACTCCAGGCAGCGATGAGTGAAAGCAAAGCTGTCTCGGCAAACTCGAGCCCAATAATTGAAAGAAACGAAGAGAAGTCGAGATAATTATGAAGACTTTGCCCGTAAATCCTGAGTCGTTCAAACTGACGGAATAGAGGCCAACGTTTGACCAAAAGAATGACCCGAAAAAGCATCAAATGATGCTCTTCGGGTCGGCACACCGGTGACCCTACAAAGATGGCGGAACCTATTTTGCGCGGCAAATTCAAATTAAGCGCGGTATTTTTAATTATTTTCAAATGCGTGACTCCGGTTTCTCTGACGAGGAAACGCTTTGCGCGGTAGTTTTGTTCCTAATTTCTCGTCAAGTGTAAGATAGCCCTTCAATTTTGGTTCTACGTTCAACCCTCTTGATATTTTTCTCTTTTAAACTAACTTTTCTTTCACTTCTTTTTAAACCAATTACTTGTGTTGCTGATGAATAATCCCTGTTTGCATTAATTATGAAAAGCGGGGCACAGAGCTATGACGCTTCATCCTTTTGCTGGCAATAATTAATTTTTTACCCACGTATTAAAATATCATCAAATTATTATGTCATGCGCGCCCTGTAGCTATAAAAACTTATTTTAGGTAGAATTTGTCAAAATGTTCTTTTGGTCACTAAGAACTCTTAAATTTGCTCCGAATGGAATTATTCATCTTATTAGGTACATTGCTTTCATTGATTATCATGAGCTGTAATTGAAAATGGAGTTAGATAAATGGAATAACTGGTGCCGATAAATTTTTCTCTGTGTACAGGTGAGTATTTTTAATGCAGCAGTGATAGTTAAAATAAGGTTTTTGTGACTGAAAATAGTAAAATAACGATTTAAAATTTGTTACTTACATCTTATCTGTGACAGAAATTACTGCCGATAGGAGGGGGAGGGGGTATCTTGCTCATAGAAAAAGAACAACAAAAAATAAAAATCAACGGTTACCTAACTTGCTCTATGCGGATCTCGTTTGCAGTACCTAAGTCAAAATCTCTGCTCAAATATTATTTTCTTAAAAGGGAGTGGACGAACATTGCTTGAAATTTTCACAGAATATTCTTTACTCTCACAAGAAGAATTGGGGCACTTATCATCGCTTGAGATTGAGAATCCTACCATTTAGGACATACATAATGGCAGGAAGTATGCAGCATCGCAAACCTAGATGCACAATTTTTCATTGACACTGTCTTCAAGTGGGAACTTGTGAATTGAGCTGCTACTTTGTATTAGCAGCTATCTGTTCATTCAACAAGTTAAGGGCATGAACGCATCGAAATTATCACAAAGTAAAATTTTTTTTTTTCTTTTTGTATTAAGAAATATTTTTTATTCAAAAATTACAACTTGGAATACTCATGATAGCATGAGGACTTGCAGGCTTAAGTTACAATCTACTGAAGATAGTTTGTTATAAATGAAATATCCAGAAAGAATATGACCTTCTTAATCTACGATCACTATCCAACCTAGGTTGCATGCCGATAGTATTATCTGCAATTATTCCTGTCTGCTAATTGTTTGCATCACATGGTTTTGAGGGCAACACAGTTCTTGCAGCATAAATACGTCAAACTGGAAAATTTCCTTCTAAAAACCTTAGAGGAAAAGTTTATTTTCTATAGTAGATTATTTGTTCCATTTTTTCAAAACAGCAAAATAGTGGTACTCCCTACGTGGCAGTTGAGGAAAAATTTGCCAAAATGAGTGGTTGTTAACGCTCAGCATAAATCTCATTATTTTTAGCTTGAGCAAATTTTGAATAATATAGCCCGCATCAATGCTCTTTATCTCAAGATGATGAGTGACCTGCCACCGATGATTTGCCTGCCATCTTCAAAAAGAGTTTTAGAGCTGGAGCAAATTTATTAACTCCGATATAAGTTTGGTGGGAAAAGCTTCGTTTCCTATGATTCTATGCATGGTGATCAAATTACCCGCAGAAAGTTCTTCCTATTATGAAATACTGCACTGAATATGTGATTTTAAAAATAATAACAATAATAATGAGAAAAATCAAGGATGGGATTGCGCGTTGCTCTTTTTTTCTGTGACAGGCAATGAGAACCTATTTCTGAGAGAATATTGAACGTCCTACATGAAAAAAGCAAAATCTACTTAAAGGGTGATCAGGGGATGAAATGAATATATTTATTTAAGTTTAGTCTTCAAGTTCATATAAATATAATCACAGTATTTATTTTAGCAACACAAAAGGAAATTCACTGAATTCACTGTTAGTACGAGAAAACCAGAGAGAAAATGAACTAAAAGAAGAGCGATTAGGATTCAACAACGGATTCAAAGCCGGCACGCTACCACGCTGCGAGAACGGAGGAACAGGAATGATTTTCAAAATGGCGGCCGATTTGTTTACGTTGTGCGCACCGGTCAACGTGAATGAGCACCGAATTGGTGCGGTTTCGGGGTCATCCGCCGAATTCCAACGATGGATTCCTCCTTTCCGTCAGTCGGTAAAACCCGTAAATCCTGCGAAGTTGGTCTGTGGAGGATCCGATTCGCATTCTCGCCTTCAGTCGTTGATTGCTTTTACTTTTAAGTCATCGCGGCCGTGCTCCCGCCCACTATTCAGGTCATCGTTACGTCGAGAAAAAATTCGGTTCCCGTCTCGCGTCTCCGATGAGCATATTGATGAACCGTATCACGCGAGCTCCGATGAATCTTGGATTATATCGTCGCTTGGCTGACATAAGGGCATAACTACACATTTAGATGAGCCCGGAAAAGCATTGAAACGTATGGAAGACAGGGTTCAGTGCATAGTGCAGTTACGCCCTTATGTCAGGTTGGCGACGATTTATATGAGTGATGTCTGGATGAAGTTAGATGTGCATGTTTACGGGAATCGAGTTTTGATTGCTGGATCTGGGAAGTTAACATATAATTTGACTACGCTACGAAAAAAGAACCATTTTACATCCCTTAATGACACTCCCTGTACGATTTCGGTTGTACATGTATATCGCAAAAATGTCTCCTTGGTTACTTACGTCTCCTACCAGAGTACTACATGAGGTTCGCGCGTAAGGTCTATGAAAATATATGAGGATTGCGCGAAAGGTCTAAGAAAATATATGACGATTGCGCGAAAAAGGCACAAGGATTGCGCGGAAGAAACCTTAACATCTGCTACAGGAAAATCAAGTTAATTTAAGGTAGAAGCTTGGCAAAACAGGAAACAGTTGAATGATAATCGCATTTTTTTGTTGACACTAGTTAAGGTTACTTTGTTGACAAATCATTGATGCCTTCTGACGATTAATGAAAGTGAAAAGATTGAAAAACGGTCGTGGGTATGAAGAACTTTCCAAACTTTTCTCGGAAATAAATGATTTAATTGAGAGGAACGAGGCAACGTTGGAATGCTCATACGGCGTCGAAACACAACACTAAGTAATATTAATCGATACCGCGATTATTCTAATGCAAGTTCGAATTATCTTGCCAATCACAGTGCAGTGTGGCCGGCACTAAACGTATATTAGCGCCTGCAAGACTGCAGGAATACTTCTCGCAATACGGCAAACGCAGTGCAGTCGGTTAGTTGGCATGAAACGCACATTCGCGCTTACAAAACTTGAAATGATGTAGGACTGCGTATCACCGTTCCTGACTTTCCGCTCCAGTTTTGATCATAATTAAAGGGAAAATATGTATCCTCATTGTAATGATTCAGAAACTTGGATGATTTTTAATTTTTTTTGTTGTTGTTGTAAAAACGCCGTATGAACATTCGAGAATTGCCAGATTTCCTTCGATAAAATTTTTATTTTTGAGGAAAGTGATGAATATATTTCCCAGAGATTTTCAGGCGATTTAGGTGAAATGGCGAACAAAATTACCTAAACAATGGAAGGAAAATAACTGTAGGTTTACCAGGAAATATCGTGTTTTATCAACGGAAATTCGGCAACTTCTAAAGGTTCATACGACGTTCTTCCTTAGCACGGCCGCACTTGACTCGTACTCTCTTTGCCCTACATACATACGCACCTCTCACATCATAGCTATTAGTCCTTATTTACATCCCTGTTTTCTCCTTGTTCCTACACTCTCCAAGTAGCCTTCCACAAAGCTAGAATCGCAAATATCTTCCAGCATATTGCCACGTTGTGATAAGATTTCAATTTTCGGAAAACAAGCGGACAATTTTTCACATTTTTAGCGATTTCGTGGCGAAGCTTAGGGGGCTCCTGGAATTAAGAAGGTAGGCAATCCGCGTCTTATTTAGATATCGCAAATTATTCTGCCATGCTGAGGGAAAACGCCGTATGAACCGTAAGGCATCGCAAAATTTCGATCGATAAAACGCAAATTTCCCGGTGAACCTATGAATAATTTTCCTCCAATTTTTCAGTTATTAACGTCGTTTGCAGTTTCACCTGAAGTTTCTGAAAATGTCAAGGAAAAATTTTCATAACTTTCCTCAACAATACAATTTGGCAACTCTCGAATTCTCATTCAGCGTTCTTCCTTAGCACGGGAGTATTGTCCCTGTATTCCAATTTATTGCAATACGTTTCCTCGGTGCTGGTGCTGGTTCCTTAGCACGGGAGTATTGTCCCTGTATTCCAATTTATTGCAATACGTTTCCTCGGTTCTGGTGCACTTGGGGAGAGTTCACCGAAATCTTAATCCGTCCAATTTTCATCAGGGATAGCGGTACTCTTTTCCTCCGAGTTTTGGGCCGGATGCGAATGCCGCGGAAGCGATGAAAATAGCTTCCGGCGGCGCGGCCCGCGCGGTGCGAAATAAAAATCGGAGAGCAACCTCCCCGGCACCTAATAAAGATCTCCACGTTCCGCCTCCGATATCATAACGAAATAGGTCAACACTGCACTTCCGATTCAGAAAATTGATAGAATTAGATCGATTGAGCAAAGTGCTGAGTTGAGTGGCGGTCCGGAAGGTGTGCCTGGCGTTGCCAGCTTATGATAAAAATCACCGTTTCCTCCACATACTCGCATACGGAAAGAAATTAAATGTTGATTTAGCATTTATAATGTTATAAAGATGTCCGACAAGTTTCAAATGCTGATTTTACAATACAAAAATGCTAACATAACATCTTACGTTTTGCAGTGGGCGTAGTTACGTTAACATTTGTTAAAATGTAAAATCAGCAATTAAAACTTGTCGGACATCGTTTCAATAGTCTAGATGCTAAATCAACATTTAGTTTCTTTCCGTGCGGTCGTCAGCAGGATTATACGCGCAGCTAAGCGCACATTGGCAAACATTTTTGAAAAATCATTTTTTTATTTTTTTGGTGGAGGAATGTCATAAAATCGGACTGATATGGGAGAGTTTTTGACGGGGTGCACACGGAAAAAATGAAATTGCTGATTCGACAATTATGTAGGTGGTTAAAAAATTGTCCGAATTGTTTCATATAGATTTTACAATTAAAAAAATGCCAGTTTAACTACCCTCGTAGTTGAATTAGCTTTCCACTATTAAAAAATGTACATTTGAAGCATGTCGGACATATTTTTTATATATTTAATTTTTAAATCAGCAATTAATTTTCCCGTGCACTTTTCTGGTATCCCGGAGAAATAATGGACCAGCAAATAAGGTATAAGAATTTAAGCATCCTGATACCTATATACTTGGTTCTTAACAAAAATTTTACGTAGAACACGATTCGCCCAACTTCGTAAACTACTGAAATCTACTTTTTACCAAGATATTAAGGTTTTTTTTAACATTGGTTACGGGAAATTTGAATTGCCCCGTCATAAGAGACACAGTACCCTACGTGGGTCAAAAAATCACGCACTATACAACGGTTTCAGCAGGCTTTTCAATCGATTATTCTTCCTCTCCCACCCTGTGTTGTATAAAGTGTATACATGTTGACAGTCGAAATGTTAGTACTAAGGTTGCCGTATTTTCATATCGCAGAGATTGCCACGGTAATGTTTAGTTTGCGATTTAATTCAAGTAAAATAATGTTTTTTCCATGGGCGGGAAGCCTGAATTCATGCATTAAAAGACGTCATTATCTTGCTCAGGAGTTAATCTCAGTAATTTCCGTTGCACCAAGCGTGTTCTCCTTGAAATTTTGGTTAAGACACATGTATCAGCCTTCATAAATTAGTGAATCTTGTATACTGGTCTATTGAAGCCAGCGGGCTGATTATGGAAGACTAAGGGAAAGTGAGGCAATTCTATTTGTTAAAAAGGAAGGTTAGTTATAGACTAAGGGGTTAAATGATGAACTATGGATAATAACTCATGTGTAATTCCGTTATTATAGTCAATTACTTACCTCCCTTGTCCATTATCACCATGCGTCTTCACCAATAGAATCGCTCGAATTTCTCCTTCGTCCTCTTCGTCTATTGCTTTTTCTATCAATTTCAATAATCAGCCAGCAGCGAGGACATGGAGATGGAGAAAGAGAGGAATACCTTTTTTCGAAAAAAAGTTCCGCTCTCCATATCTCTTTCCATCCATAAATTATCGCGCCAGCGTCAGCGTATTGATTTGGAATTTTCTCAGCGGGGACGGTAACCCATAATAGTAATTCATCATTTCATCGTCCAATCATCATCCATCTCATAATTTCAATCATTTATTGGAAAGGTCTCCGTAAGATCGGTGCGATTTATTCTAGCCAATATTGCAATGCTGGCTCTGGTGGCCTTTGTTGAGGAATATCTTGAAGCGAGGCAACTCACATGGAAACGTCTTGCGCTTTCATCCTGCCTACCCCAGTAGCAGGGATGTGTAAAAAGAAAATTGAAAAATCAGTAAAACGTATGCATTGAACAGATGAATGATACATTAATTTTATAAAATAAAGTGTATTTATTAATAGGTGTACAACGGTCACATAACGAAAATTGGGTATTTTTGTTTAAGTATACCCAGTTTTAGTTATCTTTTTCCACAGAGATCAAAGCGAAGATCATATAACTGTTAAATAATTATTATATAAAGCAATGTTAAGCTGATACATAAATCAGTAATAAATTTATTCATTTTTGTTATGTATTCCTTTACTTTATTTTGGAAATCCATTTTTCTAAATTTTTCGGTACATCTCTTTTATGATAGAAACAAGGGATTTTTAAATATCACTCATGTATTGTTTATAGAACAACTATATGTTTTTTCCCATTATATAGCAAGCTATTTAAACATGGTTATTTTTAATAAAAATCCACTATTTTTGTAAAACAATCATTGTGCATCCGTTCTATAAATCAGTATTTGTGTAAACTTTATTTTTTTACATTTCCTTTAACAAATAAAAAAATAAACTCCACAAGCGTAATGTCGCTTGATCTACGAGCAATTCATCAGTCACTCTTTCATATGAAAATATGCTTATTTCCGCGACGGACGTGACAACTATGTGCGCTTTTCCGCAGATTAGTCGGAAGTATTTGAATCAAAAAGTTTTTTCTTCTTCTTGTTTTCATTGAAAATTGCATCGTTAGATTGTAAGAGAAATACGAGCGAGAGATTAAGCAAATTTGTAAAACTACGAATTATTGAAGCAGTGGGGTATGTGAGGCTATTCATTTAAATCTAGGAACACTTTACAGAAGTGCATTTAGAAAGGTTATAGTAACTGTGCTCTTCCATTCTACCCCTCGAGGCGAGTTTTTGCTGATAGATGCGTTTTATGATTTAACAGCGTAGATGAAAATTACAAGTAGCTCCCGTATCATTTATTGTGCATTTTCCGACGGGAGTTTGCTGATGTGTTGTCCCTCATCATGGAACCTGGACCTAGGAGAATACTACTAAAAATACAAGCAGAATACGACATGGAATGCATTATGATCTTGCGATTGCTTTTTAAAATTCATCAAATGCCCTTAATGCCACTAGTTAAAATCAAATCAGATTTAATTTTTTTTTAAAAAAATAAAAACATATATTAGGTAGAAAGTTGGAGGGTGTTGATGATTTCAAAAATCGAGTTTATTTGCCATGAAAATGCTCCCTTTCTTCATTTCTAGATAATACAAAAAAAAAAAAAAAAAAAAAATTTTATCTGAACTTTAAACTGTTCCTTTGCGTATTGAATACGAAAACTTTAGAAACATTTCCAATAATCGCGGTGGCCTATTTCCACGTTCTTGTTGTTTCTTTTGTGCTCTTTTTTATCTACAGTTTGCTGCTCATTGTTCATCAGAACGCCGACACGCTTTCACGCAAAATTAAACTTCTTTGAACGGGAATAACCGAACAATGCACTTAATGATCTCGCTCTCCGTAATCTCATTGTAATTAAAGAGCAGTTGGCATGGTAACGATTGAGTAGGGAGGTAGGGTTTATTATGGATGCTCCCTTATTGAAAACATCGCGGGCAATTTTTTTTTCTCCCCCCGACAAAGTAACATCATAATCACCAGTTTGGACGAACAATTATCGAGAGTCAGGTTACAAAACCGAACTTCCTACTCATTCTGCACCGCCCCGACACGTTTGAACACAACGGAAGCCAATATGCGGGTCAATTTGCCGCACTTTGCGAATAAAAAAGGTATAACTGTTCTTCTGAGACGAGCCGTGATGTCCGTAATATTCTATGCTCCCTAAAGCTTGGTAGGAAATGAAGATACGCTCAATTTTCAGAAGAGTGGCGAATTGACTGTCGTTTTTTAGAAAAAATTAATGATTTATTTTCAGTTAGTTAATTATTTTTTATTATTGAACACTGCCAGTCTATTTCTACTTAGAGAGTCTTCGGATTTCGATGGTTTTTTTTAAAAGTTCCACGGGCGTACGATACCGTTGTTTCATGGTTCCCATTTTTCCATTTATCCATGATCTTTTTCTGTGTAATTCCGCCTCACGAGAAATGTAAAAGGCATGGCTTCAAAACTGAGACAGCATTAAAGTACCTTTTCAATGCAGATTCATAATGGCAAATGAACTATATCATGATGATTTACAGTACATAAACGCGCGTAGCTTTAAATTTAGTATTTTTAAGAACAGAGAATTTTGTAATTATTGTTTTTTTTAAATTTAAAGAACTTTATTTACTCCTAACATTGATATTTTTTCATTTGATCCGAACTGAAATAAAATGATATGATCACTTCTTCTAAGATATTAATCTATACCATGTTCCCATCAATGTTTATGTTACAAACCGACACAAATCACAAAAGGTCCTTCACGATTAATACTTGAATGCGATGTACTGAAAAATATGCTCATATTTATACCAATAACTTATACTTCTTGTACTGACTAATTTCTGTAACCATCATGAAGATCTCGGGTAGATATTCAGAATTGGAACGAATAGAAATACATCGATGTAGCGTAAAAATTACACTTTACTCACTGTAAATCATATCATGAAGGGATTGCGTGTGTCTCAAAACCATTTTGTATTCATTTTTTCCTTTTTTTAGACTTTGGTTTATTCCAATATTACCAAAAATTGATTTGTAGACATTGTGGCGCAAAAAATCTGTCATGTTTATCCAAAAACAATTTTTTTTTTTAAATTGCCACGGCTTAAATTTAAGTATAAATTTACGTAAGTTTTTTTCAATTCTGTAGATCTAAAACATTCTGTAAAAATACCTTTTAAAATATAAACTCCTAAAAATTGAGTGTTAGTATACTTTTAAATAAGGTTTAGAGACCTTTGTACACCTAAAAGCACTTTAGTCTCTATAGAAATAATCCAATAGAATTCAAAGAAGTCGCTGAAGGAAGCAGGTCAATAAAATGTTTGCGAAAAAAGCGCATAAGTTTTTTTCGAAATACCAATGAGCTGCCCGACAGAACACAGGGGAGTCTTTCATACGCCGTCCGCACCGCGCATGGCGAACGAACATTATTAGGTACACTTCATCTAGCGTTGGGAATTCACTAGTTACTTTACACGACCAATGTGTAATTTTGAAAGTCGAAATTAAAAAAAAAATTACACGATACACGAGTCTGTCCACCAGGGAGCTCTTCCCGCAAGAAATCGGCCACCACCCGCCCGCGTCGGGGGCACCGCGGCGTGCTGTCAGCACGAAACGCGCACTGACGCCTACAAACCTAATCGGACACTTCACGCATTGCGCAATGCTTGAAGTATCACCTTAGGTTTGTAGGCGTCAGCACGCGTTTCGAGCTGGCAGTGGCAGCACGCCGCGCCACGCCGTAGCGTGCCTGAAACTTGCCCACAATTAATAGGTCAGGATGTTTAAATGTAGCCAATTTGACATCAAATTCGAAATTAGCAACTAAAAATAGCATGTGTTACGAAACTCACGTGATTTCTCAGTTTACTATCCGACTTATTTCTTCCTGTTCTTGAGTTTTGGACCATAGTGCGCCGCGGGTGGCGGCTTTCATGAAATTCTCCACTGTGCTCAATCGTGAGCTGCCAAGACTCATCAAAAACTGAAGGCGAGCTGATTGAGCTGAGGACGACATTTTGAGGTTAATCATTCTGCGAACCTCACTAACTTGTCAACAGAAATTAACCCACGTCCTAATTTTTCAAGAGTGTCTCTAACATTCTTCTTTCACTAGAGGTTTCGTTTTTAAGGTAGCTTAAACGTACATTAGGTTTTTTTTTCCTTTTGATGATATTACATTTCAGTGACTACACAGCTGACTACAATATGCCATATTGGTTAACGTCAAAGGAGGAGATCAACTTCACTAACGTCAGAAGCCTCTCAAGCGGATGAAGCTCGCGGCGTTGCACTCTAAGCTCGAACATCAAGCCCATCATTGATATGTTTGGTGTTCTACCTTACAGTGCGATGACGTGCGCAAAACCATCAACCAACAACCCCGAAAAGCATCAACCACCACCCCAAAAAGCAACGCTGTCTCCGAAGCCATGCATCCTTCCATCCCGCAACATGAATATTCACAATTTTTACCGATTGTATAGTTTAGGCCTTTGGAAGACTAGGTGCTCAAATGCAGTTTTCGATATTTCAAAAGAAATGTATGTTTAAAGTTTCAAAATGACGTGGAGCCTCATCGCGGCGAGGAAGTTCGAACTTACTTTTTGTGGCATAAAAATTGGATTTCAGTATTAAATTTTTCATGGAATATATTTTAGGACTGATTTTAGTTTTAATCCCTAATATCTTAATATCTTCAAAATCTGCATAAATGCGCCGTGTCTTTCAAGCCTCTCAGTTGTAACTAGCTTTGGAAAACCTCTATTATCCGGGTGCACATTATCCATCGGAGGTAATTCAAAGTGAAAATTTGCGAAATTTGTGTGATCCAGTTTTCATGAAGAATCTTTTCCCGCCAGTTCCAGGCGTGTTAAAATAACTCAGTTCAATTTAATTTCATCACCTCAAAAACTGTATGTTGTCAGTAAATATCTGACACGTTGTAAAATTTATTTGAATCGTCTCCAAAATTAGAAACCAACCGTTTCTAGACTCCAAAACATAAAATTGATCATAAGTTGACTATAAGAGCATATGATTGATTATGAGACATACAGTTGATTTTTGAGTTTTTGGCGGGAGCGGATAAAATCATTGTTATTCGATCAATGAATCATGATTGAAACTTTGGAAAATAGAGCACATTTTCCCAGTGCCGGTCAGAAATGTAAAACCACAAATTTTAAATGTAAAATGAAATGTTTATGTATTATAATAGTAGTGTGTATAGACATATTGCTATATTATAGTTACGGTGCAGGCAATTAGCAATCGCTGGCAATTTGAAAGCCACTGGTGAACAAATACACAAACATAAAATTCAGATATAATGGGCCGAGATTATAGCAGCAATTATTTTGCTTCTAATGTGAGTAGCAAGTTTTCCTTCGTAAAAACGTAGTGATAGGAAGCACACATAGGAGAACGTGTACTGAAGACCATGATCTCAGTTGAGTTTGGATCGGACAGACAACTAAATTAACTCCCTGACAATGCGTAGAGTATCACAAGACATGAAGGCGCTTGAAGATCGTGCTATTTAAAGCAGTTAAGTTACCCATCGAACCTTCATCAGGCTGACGTGCATTATCGCTTTATCAAGACAACATGGAAGCCACTTGTTGCCATTTGCTTGATCGTCACCGATTGCTAATTGCCTGCAACACATAAATTATTTTATAAAGTGTATCCCATGCAGATTATTTCGTTTCAAATGAACACTCAAATTATTTGATTCTGCTCATTTTATGATATCATTGCATAAAAGCTGTCAAATCCAGATATAATGCCACCTTTTTGAGACTGTAAATCAATGTTTAATCTACTCAGAGGCTTCGCCGTTTGACCGCTTTGTGGCAAACCCTTGAAAGCACTTCGCGCCTCAGGCGTTATGTGTTATGCGTTATTTTTATGATTTTATATTAAGACATGTATATACTTTCTTTTGCCAGTTTTCTTCATAATACTCTAAATTTAATTGCAGATAATTTTAGATATTTACTAGGGAGCTATGCTCCCTGACCACTACGCGGTCCAACCCTCTTAGGGCGCTTCGCGGGCCCTTTTGGCGTACTATAAATATAGCGGGATTATCCTGGGACCATCTCCAATTAGTAGTATCAGACATCATGAAAATAGGCCAATAGGCAATAGACTAACTAGCGGCAACCCACGAGAGACCCTTTAGTTAGTCCATCATTTCATCCTTCAGTCTATAAGTATCCAATAGGAAAAACCCAATCCTATTTCAACCAACAGGATCTCTCCTTATTCCTTATGCCTTCTTTGTCCATCAATTTTAACAATCAGCCCGGAGAAATGAAAATTTGGGAGGCCCCCCCTCCATTTTGGCCTCACTTTGAGAGTTTTTTTTGAGCTTGGGAGATGATTTCAGAGAAAACCAGTGGCACCATCGTGTTTCTCGCGAACTTTTACACACGAAATAACAGTCAAATCGCAAATCCCTCACACATACAACATCTTCATTGTTGATGAATGCTGGATGTATGTTGACGATGTTTCAGACGAGTTCTGCGAGGAGTACCCGCACAACCTGATCCCGACGCCGGGCTACTGGATCGAGTGCTCGCGGCAGACGAAGGCGTCGTCGGGGACGATCTGGGACGAGTCCGAGTCGGAGCGGGACGAAGACGGCGGGCCGGGGGGCGGGGGCGGGGGCCGGGAGAGGGACGCCCGCTTCGAGGACGAGTTGGACGAGGAACCAGAGAACGGGAGCCAGAAGCCCGGGCGCCGGAAAAACTCGGACCACTGCCTCCTCGAAGACGACGAGGACGAGGAAGAGGACGACGAAGAAGAGGAAGTCCCCAGGTAAGCCACCTAACCTAGAGTACCTGTATAGCGAGAGTATAGACAGATGTGAAACTCCGAAAATCCATCAGGCCTTCACCGATGTCTCCGCGAATAAAGTTAGCGCCCAGAAATGCAGCCAACCTATAAATCTCAATTATCCAGAGCGCTTCACTAATACAATTGTTACGAACCATCGTTTATAAAGCACGTATTTGACTTAGTTTTTGCATACATTTACTCGTTTTTGCAGAAGAACGCTCATTTATGTATATTCTTAGCTATCTTGGTTAGAATTGGAATCTGCAGACTGGCAGTGAAATTTTGTGCGTTAGAAGTTGGTTAGAAGGGTGGCTGCACTTTTGGGCTCTAAGCCCTCCATGAAGCGATCTGTCCATACTCTCGCTATACAGGTACTCTAACCTAACCTAGAGTCCCTTTATACTGAGAGTCAAGACAATGTGAATCCATTTCTATCCGTATTATAGGCCTCCACAATGTCACAAACGGTAATAAAGATCACATTTTCATCAATTGCAAAGATTATAATCTAGAATGGACCCAGGAGGAATCACGGGTTCTACAAGGAACAAACGGAATGAAAGAAGGAACGTAGAAAGAAATTCGAGAATGGGCCGATCAAAGATTACAAAAAACGTTCAATTTGTGTAATCTTTATTCCCGTTTGTACTCCATGAGGGGGTTTTGTCTTGACTCTCAGTATAAAGGGCCTCTATCGTAAGCTAGACCTCCTATTATCTATGTCCCCCACCCACCACCCCCGGGCAGGAAAAACGCACTTCACTCTCGAAACAAGTTAATTTGTACCGCGTTAAGCAGAAAGGAACCAAGCCTCATCAGCTAAAATCCAAATTTAATCGGGAAATTTAAATTTCTACATGGAACGGATGCGCGGATTTTTGTGCAAATTTCGGTGAATTTTCTGCATGGTGCGAAGGAAATTCCTTAAAATTTTTACGGAAATCTGAAAAAGCGTTCTCTTGTAAAAACTTAAAGTGCCCGGTTACATTTGGCAATAGCTGATTTGGCTTGGTCCCTTTCTACAAAACGTGGTCCATTTTTGCGTTGAGATCTTCGCTTCCATTTTATTTTTATTTTATTTTTTATTTTTTGTAGGAGCAAAAATCAACATCATTCCTTATACGAATCACCGAGAGGTAGCGATCGTTAAATAAAATGATTAATAAATGATAAATTGATAAATGAGCGTAACTTTATTTTAACACCACCAAATCTCTCGCAAATTGCTCTTCAACCGGGAAACAAATTTTCATTCACCGGTAAAGTTACCCGATTTTTCTGGAGATTTTTTTAAAGAAAAACTGCACATTTATTCTTGTAAACAATTGAGATAAATATGAGTAAATTTTTCAAATTTGGAAAGGAATTATATGCCTTTGCCTCAGGAACGACAAAGCATCAAAAGCAACTCGGCACTGATGGTAACATCTCTGGCTGCTCGATTTTAAATTTTAACGAAACGAATGCCATGATCTTTACTCCCGGGTTTTATGTTCCAGGAAAAAGACGTCGATCGAGGAGCAGTGGGAGAAGAACGGATGCTTCGAGCTGACCTCCGTGGAGCAGGAAACTTACGAGAAGTATTTTTACGGCAACGAGCACTGGAACTACTTCACCATCGACGAGGACCTAGGCCCCGTTATCCTGAGCATCAAACAGGAAATGTTGAATGGAAGAGATCAGTTCAGGTGAGCACTTACGGGGGGGGGGATCCAGGCGCCTGCGCCCCGTTCATTTGTCAGAATCCCTTAAATACACGGCTCGCTTACATGGCGTCTTATTAAGCTCCCAATTTGCACGATGATAGAGCCGGTCCTGGAAATGGTCGCTAATTAAAAGGGATTAGACATCGCGTTTGTCAAGTTTCAGCGCCACGTCCTGGGGAAATTGTGCAGAACGCAGAGCTATAAATTGTCACTGTGAACATTGTTTAAATTATATAATAGATCATTGGCATATGATACAGGGTTATTCAAAAGTCACGCACCACTGGCCATGAGGGGGGTGGCCATTTGAAATTTTTGAGTTGCCCCCTCCCCCCGAGGGGATCAAAAACTGGAAAGTACCTAAAAAATTTTCCTTTTCACAATGAGGGAAAACGTCTCAAACCGTAAATCGATATCATAATCAGAGCTAAAGTTCTGGCCAGTGGTGCGTGATTTTTGAATGACCCTGTATATTTCGCGGACGGTTTTTCCGGCGCACGGGTTGTCTATCCATATTCTTCAATTATATTTTGTGTGTAGGCGGCCTCTGTGTTTCCGCGAACCGTCTTCTAATAGAATTCCGTATTAACAACTAGGACCAAGTTGCAACTAAAGTATCAACAATTTTTTTAACAGTCGTTGTTTTGGCAGCAGAAAAATGTGAGCCTGTGACGCGATGGCCGGAAACGCCCTGCTTCCTCGGTGATGTTTTTGAAGTTTGGGCTTTCGAGCCCATTTTTTAGATTTTATACTGTCGTGTTTGCACTGACGAAATTTAATTTTACTATCGTTAACGCAGCATTAAAATATAAGTAAATCCTCTAAGTTGAAAATCAGAGGTTGTCGGTGTGCCCGAAAGAGAGCTCGTGCATCTCATATTCATTTTGATGCATCTGAGTCAGAGCAAAGGCATTTTTTGAGCTGTTATCGTAACCTTTTCCTCCCACTAATTTAACTGCATTCCAGGTCATACTTTGTAAAGCAGCTATTTCACACCACCTCTCAGCATTATTAAATTACATTAGACGGAAAAAATAACACAAATATGTTCAATAATAAATGTTCCGATAAAAATATGAACTTGCACTCTACCAGTGAATTCACGGAACTGCAGTCTTGATGCTTTCCAGATTTTCCGAAAGAAAAAGCGCCTGTATCATCATTTTTATTCCTCTTATATGCAATGTTCTACCTTTTGTCTATCCTAACTACTTTTTCTGTCTCTATTCTCCATTTTCTTTCCTTCTTCTCCTCCGCCTTCTTTATTTATTTTTTTCCATGACAGAAAAAATATGGTAAATGAATACAGGTATGAAGGTGATCATAGCCATGATACTATCAATCGTATTTTACCATAAAAAGTATAGTATTGTAAAGTCGAACATGACTTATGTTATATTCCTCTAAAAGTCTACAGGGATGCAAAATAAAGTAGACTTTCAGTTGCACTTACCTACATAGTCCAGTCACTTGCACTTTAAGACGACTAACCGCCACAGATGCCTGCCTTTTAAGGGCAGTTGGCACTCCTCATTCCGTTTAGAGCCCCTGTCATCATTCTGTCACTAGGCATCTCCTTGGCTCCTCCTAGGAGGAACCAATCGAGCACCTCCCTTAAAGCAGCAGTGATGGTGATAAATTTTATCGATGATGATAAATCGTTATTTTATCGGTTGGTTATCGCGATTATATCGGTAAACATTTATCACGAAAGTATTGAGATAAAAATTGCAATATATTGCGATTAAATTGCGATAAATGTAAATTTTTGTTCGATAAAATTGCAATCAATTTTTGTCGAAAAAATCTTGATTAAAACGCCATTTATAGCAATTTTTATTTCGATAGTGTCGCGATGAGATTGAGGATAATCCCTCACATATGATGTTCTACGATTTATTAGATGATTCAATCGCAATATATCGCAATTTTCCTGTTGAAAAATCTACGGGTTAGCCAGCCTTTTTCGTCGTTAATTGCACTTCGTTTTAGTTTAACTTTTAGTTTAGTAATTTAGTTGTACTCCCACTCTTTCCCTCGTTTCTTTACCTCTTTAATCCTCCCTTCTCATCTGTATCATTTACATTTTTTTAAGATTTGCAACTTTTAAAGAATGCAACATGACAATAACGGGGTTGACTTTTTGTTGTAGGGTACTGGTGCGAGCGATTAGCTACACGGTGCACGGGCTCATACCGGCGTCGTGCGTGTTCGCGGATCGCTACAACAGGGAGGAGGTGGTGCGCTCTCTCGGCAAGGAGGTGAACATCAACCCCCCGCTCACCCTGGGCCAACTTCCCGATACGCCCGAGGAACTGCTCAAATTGGACCAGGTCAGGCTAAATTTCAGCCGCAACTTCATTGTTCAATCAAAGCTGGAGAGCCGGATTTCCATGTTCCATTGCTTCAGCCTCGTCTTGAATCGGTCCATGTCAAAACGGAATATGCCCATTATGTGATGAGCCCTAAAGTGCATGCGTTCTTACGGAGCTTGGAGTTCATTGAAGATGGCCGTGTGAGGTTTAAACATTCGCTGATTCCTTTGTGCTTACCAGCACGAGCACGCATTCGATCCACTATCCATATACTTGATTAGACTTGAGCAATTAAGGCTCTATTCGAGGCTCGTTCCGAAAGCAATTAACCAATTAAATCCCAGAATCTTACTCCTAGAGAATGGATGATTATCAATCGATATAAATCATTGAGCTTAATGTCTAGTTTTATTGGATTAATTTAATTATATTTATTTGTTTCCATTTTTTTCTTATATTTGCAGGTGTTCATCAAACCTGATCTTAAAGTCGGAGTGATCTACGTAAAGGAGGGCCAATACACCGAGGAGGAAATTTTAGACAATAATGAAAATAGTCCATATTTTTCAGAATTTTTAAAAATATTAGGTGATCAAGTAACTTTAAAAGGTGAGTGCAGTTTCTCATGCATATTTTACTTTATCGCCCTCTATCAAAGCGTGCGACTAGTTCAGCACTTCTTTTCAATTTAAAGTTGTTCGTGAAAGAAGTTCATCTGAAGTTTCAGACGAGCTTTTGATCCATGAAAAATAGCCGTAGTATCTTTTTTTTAGCTTTATTGCTCTGAAGGAAATATTCCATCGTCATCTGAATAATTTTGAATCATTGATTATACTCCCTTCCAACGAAACTAATTTTCACTGGGTTACATTTATTTTGAATTCATTATTATTTGTTTTTTGGTGCATAAGAGTATAGTTCCATAATTTTCTCTAAAATTTGATTGAACTTTAACGTGAATTTCCAAGTGAAAATTAACGTGAAATTTCAAGGGCGAAGTTTAAGGAAAGTGAAGAGGGAGAGTATTCAAGCAGCACGCATCCAAGATGAATTAATGTGAAGTCCTCTCCCTCTCTCCCTTCCCTTCCCTGCGATCGCATGATAACAGAAGCTCATTTTAGGGATTAGACTTGGGTTGCTTCATGGTGCAGACAGTGGATGGTTCATCAAGTGTCGCGAATTCAGATGTTAAAAAGACGCCGGAAGGTATCCCCAAGATTGCAGCCTTTCAAGCGGAGGGGAAGCTTGTGTAAAGCGTTTTAAATTAATCCGTGAAGAGTTGGATTAGAAGTTTGATGATGATAAAAATAAATTCCGTCGGAAAAACAGGTCCGCACATAAATTATAAAACTCGGACGAAGAGCAGAGGCAAAAGATTGTCAGAGTGTGTTAGTGCTTGGCGCAGATGCTATGTTTCTGTTTAAATCTTCAGTTTATAGCATTTGCTCATTGCTTGTTGCTGTGCAACGTTCAAACGTTAAGTTACAGTCAAGGCGGGTGTTCCGGACCCTTTAATTTTAAAATAAAGCAGATCAGATTTTTAAAATTCCATCATAAATTTTTGTCGTCCCTCGATTTGTTTTGATTGTCCCGGATCCGTCGCTCTACACCACACTCTTGTCCGGTTAATCATAGTGAGTTAAATGGTACAAAATATGCACGGCGTTTATGAGATAACTAATCGGACGTGGATGCTGGTTATGTGGTCGCCTTCCGAAATTGAAGGCGTTTTATCCGCCATCAAGAACACTGATCCACCGTCAGCTCCTCGCAAAGGAGGGAAAAATTATCCTTTCGAACATATTGTTCTGCCTCCTCCGTAGAAAACAATTGCACACGCATGACAGTGAATAACACAAATAGAATCTTCATTGCGTTGCTCTTTGATAACTTTCGGTCATTGAAGGGTGGGTGAGTTACGTTACTTCAGCACTTTAATTTAGTATATTGTCGGTGAAAATCTCAAATCACGTATCTCGGTTTGCGACGTTGCAGTCCTCCTGTCAAAATATTTTTTTCAATGGAAAATCACCCAATGTCAATTATTAAATTCGTCTGTGATTTTTCTTCTTTGTGCGAGAAAAATTCTGTGAAAACTTCAAGGAATGATTTTGATTTTTTCTCTTTTAAAAATATAAAAAAGAAGCGGATGTTTGTAAACGTCGTAAACGAAATATGTGGTTTGGGAGTATCGCCGTCGATATATATTTATGAAAGGTCACACATGATCAAAGGGCCGCTTTATATTCCTATCTCGATGGTCCCTTCAAATTTTATTGTTACAACTTCACTCTTAGCTGGGAGAAATCTCGGAAATATCCCTCCCATTTTGGTCTCCTTTCAATCATGAAAAAGTACCTTGAAAATTCCACAGCGAGTCGATGACTGCTGGCAACAGTGACCCACTGACACCGGTCTTTCAAGAGTGATAATCCTGCGAAAGTGATAAGCCCCTGACGATCAACTTCATCTCTGAATGATTTTTTACGGTTGGGACCTCCTTAACCCACCGCATATCGCAAGCCACACCCGCTAAACTCACATTCATCCTTCGAGATGCAAGCCTTCCGTATTCAGGGCGCTTTTATCAACACTCAGCTGAAAAGATGCAAAGCGGAAAAGATACGAGCGAATCTCAAGCACCGAGTTAATGTCTGTTCGGCATGTTCCCACAAATCGTTGCGACGTACATACATTTTTCCGCTATACTTTCCTCTGAATTTTACTCAGAATACACATTTATATGACTTTTAACGAGGTGGTAAAATAATGAACTATTTTGCCGAGAAAACAAGGCAAGAAATTTCAATCAGAGTCAAAAATTTTGAGCTGAAAATTTGAAAATTGTGAATTTTGTGTGAACTCTTTAGCCTTGTTTTTTCGCATAATAGTGTAGATCCAGCACAATTTTACCATCTTCTCACATACAGTTTGGGTCACGTTTCTCAGTGTTTTTTCCTTATTTATATGACTTTTATCGAGAATTTTAATCCTACAAGGAGGCGAAATCTATGGCTTTAAAAAGCAATAGTGGTTTCATATGGAACACCACTAATAGCCGTAAATGAAGCTAACAATTCTCGGTCTGTGAACCATACTAAGGTATCTTGAACTATACCGGAGAATATATACCATCACTAAGGCATATCGACGGCGTAAGTCCGCAATCACATAATATCTCGTTTGCGGTGTCTGAAAATCTCCCCCTCTATGTTATTTTTTTAAAGGAGAACAAATTGGCATCGTTCGGTGAAGTTTTTGCAGAATTGTCCTCGCACAGAGAAGAAAAATCAAGGCAGTTTGAAAGAATTGCTGTTGAGTAGTTTTCCGTTTAAAAAATAAAATATGACAGTAAGTTTGCGACGTTGCAAACCGAGTTATGTGATTGCCGACCTACACCGTCGATATGTTCTATTATTACATGTTGCCTTTACTACTATTAGTGGTATCCCATAGGAACTACTAATCGATTTATAAGCCATAGCTTTTTCTCAGTTACATGATTCTAAGAACGTTTGAGGAAATGAACAATACGTGGAAAGTATTAAAATACTATTTTCTAAGTATACATACATCATTTGAGCTATACCGAATGTGTACGCTGTACGTGTGTACGTGCATTCTTTCACGTGTCAATTCACGTAAGTTAGTTAGTTAGTTAGTTAGTTAGTTAGTATATTTTAAGACATTCAGCGTCACAGGCTATTAACGTCTTTACAGAGAATTTTGAAAATGGGAGTAAATACGAAAATTTAGATTTTTAAATTAAGAGAGGTGAAGAGTTTCAGAATGTTGGGTTCATCGCATGTAAGTGGGTTTGTATTTCTGTTGATTGTAGGGGAGTGGATCTGTGATTGCAGATATCTGAGGGCAGAGCAGTCCATAAGTACGTGTTTGATGGTTAGAGGTGATAAATTATAGATATGACAGATGGATTGATTTTCTTTGGAGATGATATGATTATGAGTGAAAAAAGTGTGACCTATCCTGAAACGTGCAATTTGAACTTCACATGATCTTGTATTAAAATACTATTTTCCAAGTATACATACATCATTTGAGCTATAGCGAATGTGTACGCTGTACGTGCATTCTCTCACGTGTCAATTTACTCACGTTATCAATGTTTGGGGAGTCCAAGTAAAAATATTCGGCCGATCAAGCTGAATTCGCGCGGGTCGGAGAGGAAATTGTTTGTCTCGCACGACTCGCAATCGAGCGGGCATGTATTTTTAAAAGGTTTTAAGTCGGAGTTATAGGCGGCCCGGATGTTCGGGGACACATAACTCGGCGGCTCCGTGAGGCATACTTTAATTTGTTCGGGATAAGCAGTCGCGTTCGGCGGTTCTCTGCGCACTTGCCTGTCAGACCACTCGTAAACTAATCCCCGACGAATCTCCCGCAGGGATGCGGCTCGTCCCTCGACAAGAATGCATCTCCGAGCGAGGACCCGATACGAGCAGAAAGTTACTTCTCAACCACACTCGCGGCACGGCGCGCCGCGACGCCCTGAAAACGGCGGACGCAACTTGGGCTCAAACTTGTTTCCGATCCGGAGATGGATGAGAGCTTTTAACCCGAAAGAATCAATTATTAATTGATTGTAGAGACGGGAACACGGTCTTCAAGCTACGCACGATGGAATAAAGTAGAGGCGGTTTCCTCGCAAGTTGGAACATGGGCCTTTTCTTTAGCTCGAGTCAACGCACACTGGAAAAAAGTGAAGTTGATTTAACATTCTGGATGTGAAAAAAGTGTGCGAGAACTTACAAAACTCTGAATTAACTGCCACAGCAGTTACTTTAGCAATGTCAAGATGCAAAACTGACTGCCGGGACGGTTAATTTAGCATTTTTTGAGTTCTTACATACTTTTCTTACATTCGGAATGTTAAATCAACTTCACTTTTTTTCGGTGCGGGACTAAAATGCAAAGAGGCATTTTCTTCTCTTTTTCCAACAGTATACAGAAATGAAATCCCTCCGGCTAGAATTTAGTCAGTGATTGAGTATTTATATGAGGATAGTATCGACGACGTCGAGAAAGCCTGGATACACGCTCAAATTTCCGTCGATTTCCGATCAAAATGATGACAAAAATGGCGGTCAAATTTTTGCGGGCCGCAAAAATTTGATGGTAGATGGTGCGCACCAGTCACCATTTGATCGGAAATTGATGGAAATTTGAGCGTGTATCCAGGCCTCAATATGGAGCTCTTAGGGCCCAAAAGGGCAGCCAACCCTCTTGCACGAAAAACAATGGATAAATGTAGCTGCCAATCTTCAGACTCCAGAATTTTTATAAATGAGCGTCCTTCCACGAAAATGAGTAAATTTTTGCAAAAAAGAAGTCAAATACGTGTTTTACAATGAATTCATATAGGTTTTCTGCCCTTTAGAGCCCTATGAGCTCCATGACTTAAGCTCAAAATTATACTGACATGTCTGCACTCTCCCCATATAGGTACTCTTGTCAGAAAAATGTCCCATAATAATGTCAATGCCCCCAATAAAGCCGCGGCAGCCTGACTTTTGAACTTTATCCAGCTTTGTACGCAAGATAAGTCGATACATAGTCCTATTTGTGCCGTGTAATATATCGATTTTCAATGTATTATCATACTGACTTGATTTTCAACAATCAGGCTGCTGATAATTAGCCGATGCCACGGTTTCGATTTATTGGTGCGTGGTGAATGAGGCGTTTGGTGCAGAAAGAGCATTTCTAAGTTGTGGTGTTTCGGAATCTCCAGTGTTTATTTTTATTTTAAGGAGGAAACTATTAGGAGAATGTTTCTGAACTTCCGCGTTTTCAGAACTACAAAACCATACAGAATACTCAGTTGCAGTTGCAACAAATTACAATCATTATTGGCTTTAATTATAATGGATGAAACGGTGGCGGAGATTTTGAGACTCTGCAACCAAGAAAATGTCCTTTCTGCATTCAGCGCTTCGAATATCGTTGGAAAAGTACCGACTGAATTTGGGCCCAGGCTTATAATGTAGCTCTTGCAGTGCTTAAAAATTCACAAATTGAAATCAAACCAAATTAGGCGGTAGTCCTCTCCCCAAAAACACTTAGTAGATTCTTAATTTTTTTTTTAAATTTAGGCATTTCAAGTCGTTAATTTTTACAAGTCCCGTAAAGGAGAATTTGCATCTGCGTGAGTAGTTTGACTCTTTGTGCAAAAACATGCCCAAATGAAAGCGAGTACAAAGTAGGTAATTTCTAGCCCGTGATGACAACCTTTCCCATTTATTCAGCTCTATTTTATCATGACGTGCATGGAATACAATCGAGTTGCCGTGAGGCTCTTGGAATGAGTAGAGCAGCTTAAAATAACTTGCTAGCTTGGTTGTGTCCGAAATCCACTCGCATGCACATGTAAAGCTTTCAAAGTTGTGCCCGTTGTGACCATCCACGGACACAAAGCGGAAGCGTTCTCTCAAACTTCAGTCCTACAGCAGAAATAATTACATTTCTACAAAGATCGTTTCATCCATAATTTAAGAATCACGGACTATTATAATTTGTAATTTGAATCCTGCTTTTCAGTTTGTCGTGAATTTTTGATTAATCGTAATTTTTTCAATGCATAACGTGAATTTTAATTCAGTTAAATCGAAAATTTCCATGTGCACTGGGACCTCTATTAGGATTTTTCGGTAAAAACAAGATCTCGATGATCTTTATACAAATATGATAATACCACTATTTGGGCGTAGTTCTGCCAAACAGAACAATAGACGTGTAGGAAAATATGGAGCGTGGTGTAAAAGCTGCACAAGAAACGATGTAAAAGTGAACGTGATTCTTTTTGTGGAGATGGAAATATAGGATTTTATATTAAATCAAACAGAACTGTGCGGAAAGCGCCAAAATCTGCGGCACTCATGAGCCGTGGGCATGTGACAAGAGCGTTGGGAACAGGGTTCATGAGTTAAAGAGCCACGATCCAGATCCCTCGTCCCGGTCGCCGCTGACGTCACTGGCGCTTTATAATTCCCATTCATTCTTACGGGCCTGAACTAGCAAGCATACGCCTTCTTTCCCATCCGTCTCGGATCCCTTCAAGCAGAAATACATCAATTTCAACTGATGCAAGTTCCTTTTTGTCTATCTTGAGATTGGAGGCGTTTTGATTTCAGTCGCTTTCTCTAAAACTTACCTTGCAATTCATCGAGCTCTCAGTCTAAATGTGGTTTTGAAATCAAGAATTTGACTTACGTATTTCAAATTTTACAACAGAATGAAAGAATGTCTCAAACGGTGGCATACTCTGATCTCAGTCTCTTCAAACGCTTAACTCTGGGAGCCACATTAATGATTTAGTATCATTAATGTGGCTCCAAGAGTTACGCGTTCGAAGAGACTGAGATCACAGTATTCCATCATTTGATACCATAACCATAACTGAATGGTATAACTGAAACCATAACGTTAATTCGTGAATGTCATTTTTATGCACAGGTTTTGATAAGTACAAAGGAGGTCTAGACACAGTGCACGATCTAACTGGCAGATACTCCGTCTATACGAATTGGCGAGGGATAGAAATTATGTTCCATGTCTCCACTTTGTTGCCTTATGAAAAACACGATCCTCAAAAGGTAAGCTATCATTGAAATAATATATGTAAAAGAAACATGTGTCGCATCAGGGTTTAGCGCTATCCATATTTCATCGAAACTTTAGGGGCTCGACCATTGCGCGCCATTCGTGTATAATCCTTGAATCGTGTAAAACCTAGTGTTTACCTCCAACTGCACGTCCCGAAAAATAAACTGCCATGGAAAGTAGAGCTGTTATTTTTGCGGGTATAATTATAGAATGTAATCAAATGTTCCATCATAACCAGAACTAAATTATTATGACAAAATAAAACAAAGACTGCACAACAAAACATTACATAAAAACCCGGAACGTTGAATTTGATATATCTTGTTTTGTTACGTGGCCTTTCCCCACATAAGGTTTTTGTTTTATTTTATGATTTGGCTGATTTAATTGCACCGGAAAAAAGTGAAGTTGATTTAACAACCTGGATGTAAAAAACGTGTGCGAGAACTTTAAAAATGCTGAATTATCCGCCACAGCAGTTAGATTTACATCTTGGCATTGCTAAAGTAACTGCTGTACCCGGTAATTCAGCATTTTTTAAGATCTCGCACACTTTTTTTACATCCAGAATGTTAAATCAACTTTTTTTTTCTGTGTGCTTTTTATCATTACAACAACTGAATTTCAGTTGTCATTACTAAGATCCAGACCGATGGAATACAATAAACCGGTTTAAATAAATACACCACTAAAAATTTATCACAATTCACTCACCTTAAATTTAACGGATTGAACTTTAAAATTACAAAAATTATAATGCAGAGAAATAAAAATTGCCGGAGCAGTATAAAAGTAGAAAAGGGGGACGGAATTTAAAAGGTCATATTAAATCTCGCTCGCTCACTCGGCCCTGGCAAAGGCTGCCACCGAACTCCCCTCATCTCCTCTAGGCGAATAAACGTCACTACAAGCTGATGGATGTCATAAAAACTTTTCACAGCATTGTCACAATCCAAACAAAACGGCGATAACACTGTGTCGCGGGAAGGTCACGCGCCAATTGAAACTATGATCGATCACTGCGAAATTCGTTTCGTCTGGCAGATCGTATATAAATGCAAGTGATCGTTTTCGTTCACGGGGTTGCTAAATTTGATGGGCAGGAGATGGAGGGATGCGCGGTGAAGGAATAAATTTCATTACTTCAAATGCGATGAGCGTGCGAAGTATGATGTGTCATAAAAATATAGGAAAAATATGTGCGTAACGTTTTATATGATGACGAAGTTTTATGTCCTGGCTGCAGAGCCAATTCTTAGATCTCTAAAAAAATTGTAGAATAATTGCCAATTTAAGTCAAAATGTTAACTTTTATCACTATTTTTATACAAGAAAAATACACATATTTTTTCTCTCTCTCATTTATGTTTATGAAGAAAATCCAAGCTCACAGCTAGTCGTATGTTAGAAAATATCAAAACTGAGAAACAGATTGGATGGAAAATACATAATTAATTAAAAAAAAAATTTCTTCAAAGACGCAATCGTAATATCGCCAATTAAAATTATTAAACAATTTATTGGACAATAAAATCGAAACAAAAACCCATGATATTTTGGAAACAGGTGTTGTGACATACTAAGCATTAGTAAAAGATGGCATCTTGCCAAAATGCGTCCAGGAAAATAAACAGTTAATCTTCTATTATTTAAAATGCGTGCTCTGGTAAACATTTTATTCCTTTTTTTATTTTATTTCATTAACAACACGCGAAATGCGATTCTCCAGTTCTCTGTTAAACGCAAGTGATGATAAATAAAATGCATTTTAGATTTGTAAAGCTGAAAATACTGGAGCATAATCTTGTGTGATATCCTCCAGTTTTTACTAAAAAAAGGAAGAAAAAAATCAAAAAGTCTAAGCAGTTTTTTTAAATAAAATGTCTTCATTTTCTTTAGTCTTATAATTCCTCAAGAGACTGGGTGGCAAAATTTCATAAAAAATAAAATCTTGAAATTTCACGTTAAATTTTTCATGAAATTTCAGAAATGTATGAAAAATATTGCAAAATACCGGTTCCTTTTCATGTTCACAAAATGTAAACATTGTGACTTTCTTCCATTTTTGTATGTTTGAGTGCGGGTAGCAGACTTTAGCCCCTGAAAAATATGAAGTATTTCACAAATCGTGAAATTTCATAAAATTTCCATTCTTTCATTTCTTCCTTACGTTTCATGCCACCCTGCGCAGGGAGAGGCATAGTTTTTCATAAGAACTTATTTTTCACGAAAAATATCTTGCCTTGCATCGCGAAAAATCCATGTCAATAGCGAGGATGGGTGTGAAAATATTCAAACTGGCGTTGCTGCCCTACTGTTCCCAAATTCACCAACCCCTAAAAATGCCCAGGAAGGTTGCCTGGTAGATAAATTGGGCGAGGAAAAAACATGATGCATGAATAATTTATGATGTCTCAAAGTCATTTTTATGCCTCAATCCGCGGTGACGTAAATGGATTTTTAGCCGAGGTTCCTCACACATTCTTAGTGGTCGGGATTGCAGAGTCTTTCAAAAAACCTCGGTTTCCTAACACGAACCCATCTATTAGAGGGCAATACATTTGTTCAATCATCGGGCAACCTCGAGTTGAATTGTTTGTATTTTAAGCACTCTTCTAGGCCGTTTTCAAATGGGCCCTCTTACGGGTTCATCGCACCGGTTGTTTTTCCGGAGAGTTAAAATAATTAGGTTTTTTTCTGAAGGAACCCAAAAGGATGTAGAAATTTGTTGGTATGTAAAATGGAGAGTGTTATAGGTTTTCTGTTCTGTGGTCAATTGTATAGTTTGTTTTAGTTTTAGTTTAAATCTTTGTGTATCATATCGTTTGCATTCAAGTATAAACATACGGTATAGGATAACATGTGTGGAACATGTACAACATGTTTATACAATCCTAATCGCGAATATTCTTTATACTTTCACGGGATGACGGACGACTACCACAACTCTCTGTAATGTGACTCAAAAATGCATGAGCAGGTTGCATTCTGCATTCTGAAAGTTTTATGCCATTTTACCTTAAAAATGAAAAAAAGGAGGGAAAAGAAAATCACGAACATTTTAATAAGCCACCGGATCTGATTTGACTCGGTTGGTTCAGTTAGGGTTAAAAACCAAAAAGTATATTCACCGAAAAAATTTAACCTAACGCAAGATTCTAAAATAATTCTCCTCCCAAGATTACATCCAAAATGTAAAAGAAAATCAAGACGAATCTGTGTCTTTCTAGGAGAGTTGAATCTTCTAGTAAATCTCCACCTAGAGGTAAAAAGGTGTAAAGTGTCTTCAAGATAACTTTAAATTATACCGTGACCTCTTTTTCTCGTGGATTGAGTGAAAAATATTTTGTTCGGTGAGGTCCGTAAAGATTTTAAACGATAATTCTTACAATTCGGCGGAAAGGGATTAATAATTTCTTTTCTGGGTGAGTTCGTTTAGGTGTAATGTCTGGGAACCATCCTGAATGCCTTCAGCAGATTATTTTCAAATGTACTAATTTTTCTTGTTTGTTTTGTCCTCAGCTGCAAAGGAAGCGGCATATAGGGAATGATATCGTTTGTGTGGTATTTCTCGAAGCGGACAACACACCTTTTTCGCCGGCCTGCATCAAAACGCATTTCCTCCACACGTTCATCATCGTTCGAACGAGCCCTCGCATCAAGCGGAAACCGACTCGATATGAGGTGAGCTGTCTCAAAACACTTTTTTCAAAAATCAGTTGTGATTGGTCTTAATGCAAATTTTCCGTTTTAATAGAACAGGTAATAAAGTAAGCATGATAATAGAACGAAGAAGCCCCACCCCCCCACCCAAAAAAAAAAAATGCAGCTAAAATACTATGATTCACACTGTGTGTAATTTTCTCAGAGATTTAGACTGCTACATTTAATAATTTACAGGATGTCAAAGAAAAGGCGCTCGAGAATTACTGGGACAGAAAAGGATAATGCAAACCAAGTGGTGCCACTGAGAAAACGCTATTGCTTATAAACCAATAAGTGGTTCATATGGAACACCACTGATAGTAGTAAAGGCAACATATAATAATAGCACATATACCTTAGTATGGTACGAGATACCTTATTAGTTTGGTTCACAGACCGAGAATCATTAGTTCATTTACGACTATTAGTGGTGTTCCATATGAACCACTAATTGCTTTATAAAGCCATAGATTTTTCTCCGCGTGTAGTCAAGGAAAAATGATGTTGTTATCAAATAAAATGTGGAAGACCTTCTCAGACGTTGGTCCAAATAAATGCAATCTGATTGGTGTTTAAGTGTTATTTTGGTTTGGTTGAAAGGTTGTCAAATAAGTAATAAATCCTGGAAAATCCTTTAAAAAAATAGCCGACTACTTATGGAGCATCAGTGTCGTGTTTGAGTGCTGTTTGATCGTAAAATATTATAGTAAGACTTGTCTTCGAATTATCTTGAAAGTTTAAGACAATGCTCTTGAGAAAAAGCTCAGACATTCCCCGAGCCCGGAAGTTTTAGTCTCCTTTGTTGAGAGGGAGTAAAACGTCAGACGAATCGTCAGAATGCGTGGGAGGTGTGCATTGGACTCCACCCAGCCGAGAAGCGCCAAAGTTTAGAGAAGTTAAAATCGGTGAGGGAGTCTTCAACTTTTATGGCTCCATGAGACTGAATGCAGAGAGTGAATAAATTTAATTTCTTTGGTATTTTTGGATTTTGAGTGTTTGTTGAAAAAAGTAATTTAAATAACGAAACCTCCGCAAAAAAATCTCACGAGGTCAGTTCATTTGTAACGTGATTCTTGCCGACGCGTAACAGCTAAAACGGTAAAATCTAATTTCTAGTCATTAACAAACTTAAATTTCAGGCTTCCTCAAAAGTAAAACCGTGGTTTTATCCCACACGTAAACGAAAAATACGCCAAAACACTTATAGTAAAACATAAAATCGTGCAAAGAGATATTCATCCATGTATAGATGAAACTCTGCACTTTAACTAACTGAACTGTATTGAGGTGTTTAAGACGCGTAACGTGATGTAGAATATATTTTTAATTTTTACATTAAATCTTTTAGATTCAAAATACGGATCGTCGATCCAGAATATATCACATGTGCGAGGATAATTAAATACACCTCAGTTCTCTTTGGAGAAGGACGAAATAAGTTGAACATTTCTGCAAAAGGTGCTAATTTTTTTCCGTGGAGATATTGATTTCAGAAACATACGGATTATTGGCCATCCTGTGAACTTTCCGACGAATCGTATCCATCTTGTCAACGAGGAGAGAAATTATTTGCCTCCTCTGACGTAAGATATATGGTTCTTTGAACTTACGTCCTCCTACCGGACACGCTATGAGCATTCTTCAGCGGAAAAATTGCGATATTTTGAAATTAAGTTGCGACTTTTTTACACAATTTTGGCGATAAAATAGCTAGCATCATCAATATCTGAGTAACCATCCTCAATCTTGTCGCATCTCTATAAAACCGCGTTCGATGATATTGAAAATCTTAATTTATCACGATTTTGCGTTCGATAATATTGTGATGAGAAATGTCCGTCGATAATATCGCGATTGTATTGCACATGTGCGTCATAGAATCGCAATTTATCGCAGTTTTCATCCAATAATATTGCAATAAACCGATTTGAACAAAATTTCGGTACATTCTCCGATCAAATCGGCACTTATCGCGATCGCTGCTACTTGGGCACCGATGCAAATACGTCGAAATGAATATCTAATCGGGAGAAATCCGTGCAACATTCGAATGTTGATACGGTGCTCTTTCTTAGGACGGCAAAGGGAGCCTCTTACGGGATGGCATGGAAATCCCTTCGCTGAAAACAGGAATTGGAGCACGCGGGGCACGCGGCAGAAACTCGGAGCGGTGAACACTCCGCGCCTTCAGATGGGGTGCCAGCAACCCGCAAGCGGCATTCATCGGGACCTGTTAATTCATTTCGCTTGTTTACTCACTCTTTCGTGTTTATACTGTCCGTGTTTTAAATTGGACGCCCTTTCAGCCCTACTGCGCCGGGCAAAAGTTCATCATCGCACCGGCTTTGTTTTGATGGTTGCATATTACCGCCCCCCGGCCCTCGAGGGGGTGAATCCCACCCCCTCCCCCGCCCTCCGCGAGAGAGGGGTAATTGAAAAACAAGGCAGATAATGTGCGGTGAATAGAGCTGTCGAGGAATCTTTGTCGATTCATTTTTATCGCGTCAGATGGAGCTAGGAATGGCTGTCTCCCCTTTGATCCCTTTCAACGTGTATATGAGCAATAAAGGGAGATGAAGGACTAAATCGGGAAGTTATGGGCCGTATTTTTCCCTTATTTTTTATCGCGTGTCTTAGATATCCGAGGAGGAGGCTCGCAGTAACTGTTCTGTCCTAAACTGCCGTGCTGAGGAGAAAGTACGTGCGGATATCTGGATGCTGTCAAATCTCCGATGCTTAATTCTAATTTTCTTGGCAATTCATACATTTTTTTTAGCTGTATAATATAATTTTATTCATAATTAAATCTAAATCACCTGAAAATATCTAAGTAAACTAATCATAATTTTTTTAGATTCTGAATATTCTGCTAAAGATAATTTGGGAACGTCCCAGTGTTAGTGCAACGTTTTCCTTACCCCAGTAGTAATAAAGTTAGTAATGACAAGATCTCAACATTGCCGAATAGCTAAACTTAAGCAGTGATTATTTTGCTTTTGAGTCTTCATGCGTGGACATTTTTTGCGAAAAATATATCACGAATCAAAGACCAAATGAATTTAGTCTTAATTTTTTTATTCCTCGCACATTTTCCTTTGGGGGGGGGGGGGGAGGTTAAAAGACTGCTCTGTATGTTCAATTTCAAACTTCACCATTTTTGCGGAGACAATGAAACATTGTCAAAGCTCTGAATTATGGTCTGGATATTTTTCTCGCTTTTCCTCAAGTTTTATCTTCCCTTTGAGGGTTTATTATCCTCGTATGTAACAAGCTGTTTTTGATCTCGTTTGTCGTCTAATATAAATAGAGTTTCCGTACTCAAGACAGAAATCCTGCAATACAGACCACCTAAAAATCTGACCTCGTCAAAATTCCAATGGAGGACCTCTCCTTGTCTCTGAAGATAGGTGGGTCCAAGGGGCCATCCCAACATTTACACGGCTCACGAGTTAGCGCTCAGTCCCTTTTGATTCAGTGTCAAATCCAGCTTTTCAATTTTCTCAAAAGGAACTATATCCACTTTTACATTGTTTCTTCTGCAGCTTCCACGAGCACACCCCATCTTTCCACTTCTACATAGTTCCTTTTAGCATGAACACGTCCAACTAAGCAAAGCAATGCTTTTAAGATTGATGACTCCCGACACTTGGATGGTAATTGGTTCAGGAATTTGATCGTGCTACTATAGACATAAACCGTCGTTGGACCGAAAGGCAAAATTCTGGTGCGAAGGCGAAGCTTCTAGGTCTAGCTCTGAGGTTCGGATGGCCGAACACTGGACTCCAGTCTATAGAACTGGAGTTTCAGATGTGTGATCCAAACCTCAGCAGCTGGACCTAAAGTGTTCAGATGCTCCATCCGAAAACTTCAGAGATCCATATGATCTAAACTTCGGGTCCGACGCACGAAATTATTTTCTCCGTGAAGAAAGAGGAATGAAATTTGAATTGAACTTGATCGGTTTCAGGTCTCGGTGGTGACGCGGGACGAGGTGGGCGCCTACAAGCCGTACCTGTGGGAGCAGAGCGTGTTCGACAAGGGGCCGATGTTCCGGGAGTGGCTCCTCACCAAGATCGTCAACGGGGAGCGGGCCAGCTACTCGGCGCCCAAGTTCGCCCGCATGCAGGAGCGCACCAGGAGCCACATGCTCGAGGACATCGTTGCCAACCTGGCCAACCACGCCGAGACCGGACAGATCCCCAAACCCTACAGGTACGAGTACTCGTCAAAAGCCGGAATCACACACTAAATTTAGGAGCTGGATGTGCCTTAAATGCCTTGTGCCTTGTGTACAACGTCATGACCAAACAGCTTGTCTGGTATGGTCATATTGATAGGATGACGGAAGAGAGGCTGCCAAAGAAGGTGCTTGATTAGGTTCCTCCTGGGAGGAGACGAAGGGGACGCCCAGTGAGAGGGTGGCGACAGGGGGTTTTAAATTATATGAGGCAGTGTCAACTCAATTGATTGTGGGAAGACCGAGTTTTGTGGCGATTAGGCGTCGCAGAGCGCCAGAGAGCGCTATAAAAGCGACTCATGTATGTATGTGCCTTAAATGTGGAAGTCATCGGCCCGATGTCTGACTTTTGCGCGACACGCGCTCATAAGTCTCAGTGAACATTGAAATGTTGGATTTGTCTGAACTATTTGAATAGATTTGATTCAAATCTTGATGAAGATAACTCGAATTTTTAAAAATTCAGCCCTTGAGCGATGACTTTCATATTTAGCTGCCAAATTTAGCGCGTGATTCCGTAAGTATCATTCAGCTCCTTCAAAGTCACCAACTGGATTATACATTTTGCAAAAAGGAACCAGGAGGCTAAGATTGTGCAACTTTCTTCACCCTGCAAATATAAACCGATCATCGATACAAGTTGTATTTTTAGTCTCAATGAACTATGAATTCAAGAAAGAAATCACCTTTGTAAATCTGATTTGTTTCATTATTTTAGTAATTTGATTTCAAAGCATGTATGTTGCATAATCCCAGCAACATTGGAATGCTCTTGGTTCCTTTTGCAAAGTGCAATCCAACTATGGAAATGCTGGTCTTAACTTTGTATACGTATCCACTTTCCGTATAAATCTGCCGTGATAACGAAGAAAACCGTAACTTTCAAATTTTCAAAAACGAGTTTCTTTCACAATTTGTGAGATCTCATCTTTTAGATGAAATCACAGAAACAGCTCATAAAGAACAATTCTTCTTACTTGTATGAAAGCTAGACATGCGAGAAAACCGTAAGACCGAAAAAATGTACGTTCTTGTAGACAAAACAGCCGTAAGTAGCATTATTGCCCCAGAGAGGTAGTATAGGAGCAGCACTTTTAAGTAAAAAGGCACCCTTTTCTACGAATTTTGTACCTGAAAATGTGTTAATTGTCGTCTAAAACGCAACTACAAAACCATGCGGACGAAAGCACTTACGACTGTCTTGCCTAAATGAAAAAAAATACCCTTTTAACGAAAAAAAGAGTAAAAAAAGAAGAAAAATATCATCAGCTATAATTCATAAACTGAGATAGAAGGAAGCGGCTCCTCTCAGAAACGTCGTACTCGCAGAATCCCAAATGCCAAGACATTGGATGCAACTATTCGTGATCGGTGGCTGCCTATGTTGCATACAGTCGAAATGAAGGCGCTTTAACTTTCCGGGCCTTATCGAAGCAGTTCTTACATCCACGTTCATGTACGCAACTATCTTAAATCTTGAACGTTGGTGTTTTTCAGGCGTGGATCGTGGCGACCCATCGGACACATGCGACCGTCGAGTCCGCTGCTAGACTCGGTGCGCGACCAGTTCGAGGACTACGATCAGCTGGCCAAGGACTTCACCCGCGTCTTCCTCAACTCCGAGCCCAACATCACCGTCAACGCCAACCTCTTCGACGTCGTCTTCATGGTCGGCCAGAACAAGCAGCGCGCTAAGAGGCTCATCGGTGTCCGGGCCATCCTTGGCGTCCGCAGTCGGTGAGTAAATGCACTAACTTGCCGATGGGCCAGTTGCGCTGGTCACAGAATTGTGTTCTGATGCTTGATTCTTGTAGCTCAGATAAAAATAATAAGATCTGTCTAAACAACGACTTTTACGTTTAATATTAACCGAGATATCGTCCCTTAAAAAGTCGTATATCAGTCGGATATATAGTCGGTACTGCATATCATGGCATGTATTATGACGTCATAAATCGAGATTTTCAAGGCTTGATAGCTCGGTTAATATTCAACGCAGAAAGTTGCTGTTTGGATGGATCTTATTATTTTTAGTTAATTTCGAATAATAAAGCGTCAAAACAAGATTCTGTGACCGCAGCGCAACTGGCTCATTAGGAACGAGAATCTCTGACCTCAGTCTAGAAAAAACGTATTTACCACGTAGAATTACATGTTGCAAATAGGAACTAAAATTTCCAACACATTTTAACAACAACGTACCAACCATTAGTTTTCCCACGCACATGAGTGTTTTGACCGATGAGCCAGATATTCTACTTCTGAATTGCAAATTGGACGTATTTATGCTAAAAAGAACTACGTAAAAATAAATAGATCAAAAGGAACTGTGTTGCTTGCAAATCCTATGCACATAGTTCCTATGATTTAATCAATTTTCACATGGTTCTCCTTAGCATAAATACGTCCAATTCTAATACATTTGTTTCCCTTTGCATGTACGTGTTTTTACGGATGAGGTAGAAATTGTAGTTTCTAATCGCAGTGCCTTTACATTCTAAATGATATCTGCTCGGTAAAAAAAAACTAATGCGTTGCATGATCATTGCTCTGAGGGTGACTACGTTCTAATCTACGAGAAATGTCTACTATTTTTCTGTTACAATTGTGTCGTAATGAAAGGCATTCCTGTTTCTGGAGAACAGAAACACATATCATGGAGTCTAAGATGAGAGAAGTCACGTACGATTAGTCATATAAAGTAAGTATTATTGTGGTTGAGGTTTTTTGATTGGATTTCATTGTGGGCGTTCAATGAAAATTGAGTCATCGGCAAGAATGAAATAATGCAAGTGAATACTTGAATACGAATTAATTGAAAAAGGCATGGGTTTTCTGGGACAAGTAAAAATTTAAGACCTCTCTGAAGAGTCGCTCCTTATTGATTTTATGGTGTTGAGTTGCGGTGTCAACATTGATAAGGGAACGTACTGCGTATTGCTGCACTCAAGAACACAGCATTCTGTTGGGCCACCGAAGGATCAAAATTACCGGTTCGATTGAAATTCTCCCCACCTCCCTCCCGGCCACCTTCATTTCACAGAGAAGTCGATTCTTGGAATTTATTTACTTTTCCGACCCTTATAAAGGGACGGAACCCCACTGTGTCGGATTGAACGAAGGTTAAAAGGCTCTGCCGCCAAGCCTGACCGCAGGCTAACCGTTTTAAAAATAGACGGCGCTTTCCCGGGACGGAGACACAAACCCACGGGGATCGAAAACGGGTTGAAGTTGAGACCCCGAAATCAATCAATACAGGGATGAGAGTGTCGCTGCATGAGTACATGCCGCGCATCCTGTTTGCTAACGCCGTGTCACGCCTGAACGCAACCAGTGCGTCGCAGTTCCTGTTCACGCCTTCCGGGCACAGCGAGTTGTTTACCCTCAGATGCCCCCCCCCCCCCCCTTCCGACATCAATTCGTCTCGTGGACTGAAACAAAACACTACTAATCTTTGACAGAGGAAATACTACGGTTTCCGGGGCAAGAAAAAGGAAAACACACACTTTGATTGTGTGTACGTCGTTTCTCGGGCCAACAAACCTACTAACAGTCCAGTTAAATTAGCTCTAAAAAATGGCAATCTGGGAAAATCAATAGTACAGAAGGTTTCTTTGCGAAAACATGTTGCAATCGGCTACCAGAACAATATCAAAAGTTTACTGGTATCGGCTCTCCGCTAAGGCCACCATCTTGAAAAAAGGGGCCGGGAGGTTAAATACGTCACCGGCGACCGGTTTTTTGCTTATGATTATCCCGAACAAAATCAATCCCACGGGAAAGTGTCTTTTATGACCTTTTATGAAGAGCACAACATTTCCAAGAAGAAACACTAAACTTTAATAATTTGTGACTCCTGGTTTATAAGATATTGCGGTATTGCGGCAATTCTTTAAAACTACCGTGATTTTTCTCTTCCGTGCGAAGAAAATTCTGCATACACTTCAAGGAATAATGTCATTTGTTATCCTTTAAAAAAAGAAAACAGAGGCGGATATTTTCAGACACCGCAAACGAGATATGCGATTGCAGACTTAATCCGTTGTTATGTAATTTAAAAGCTATCAGCAAGTTATAATGTAATTAATGATTACTTAATGTCGATATGCTTTTTACGCTGAACTGCTGAAGGCGACTGCACTGTGTTTGGTGCGATGTATGAAGTATTCTTGCAGTCTTGTAGGTGCTAATATGCGTCTTGCGCCGACCAGCGACCGCACTGTATTTGGTGCAATGCGTGAAGTATTTCTGCAGTCTTGTAGCCGCTAATTTGCGAGCCGCGCCGACCAGCGGCGGCCGAACTATGTTTGACGAGATTAGAAACAATGATACAGCATTTGACTTGAAAGAAACTGTAGAAACGAAGGAGAGATAATAAGTTTTGAAGAATGACTGTGTAAAACTGATGAAACGATTCATACAGAGTGCAGACAAAAATATTCGAATAAAGAGTCCATCGAAAATTAAATGAATACAAGAAGCAGAAGCTGATGCTACTACATATTTACCCGTGAAAAAGAGACTCACACCGGAGGAAAATTTTGACGTAAAGAGACAGCGTTTATTTTGTCAGTAAAGAATTGCACGAAAGAGTAAAGAAATAAGGGCAGACTTGCGTAAAGAGTAAATAAGTTATTTGTTTTTAAAACTCACCACTTTCACTTAATATATTTAATGTCGACGCGTTTCGAGACCGCATCAAGCACGCACGCACGTCCTGAAGAAGATACCTTGACTCGGCCTCGAAACGCGTCGAAATAAAAAATGTTTAGTGAAAGTGGCGAGTTTTAGGAAAGTAATTTTAACCACTTTAGATAAGGCTTTCACTGTTAGTTCAAATTGTTTAAAAAAAAGTGAATAAGTTCTCACCTGAAACTACACCTCTAAAAAAAATGGAAAATCGTGGGAAGGAATAGGCTACATATAGGTACAAGCAGATGTTGAAATAGCTTTGATCTCGTCACTGAAGCAGCAACGCACCATTCAGAATGCATCGAGAAGTTGTAGCATGGTTCTTATTCTGATTTGCGGCATACTGAAACGAATCACGTAAATTTGAATGAGGTATTAGAGATGATTTCAACGTTTAACATAGAATAATTATCAGTTTTCATCGAAAAAATTGACGAAAGCCAGTATGAATATTTCAGAAGACACTGAAGTCAAAATTACTGATTATATTCGGCGAACGCATTTTAATAACAAATTTACTTTGATTAAATTCGTTGAGGAAATACATTTTTGCAAGAAGCCTGGTATGCAAAAAAATGCAACAGATTGAAAGAAAAGCCATTAAGAATCAAGCGCCCACCAGCGTCAATACCTAATCAACGAGGAAATCATTTTAAAGACAAACAATACCGACTAATACCAACCTGATTCCTGTTATATGGACACATTTCTATCAAACGGAACTATGTGCATAATGACGTGAGCCTTGTTATGCATATATTTATGTAGGTCTCAGGGCTCGTGTCTTGATGCACATAGTTCCGTTTGACAAATACGTCCATATGATGAAAGCTACTAAAGAAAAAGTTACGGAACCCCCAACCTTATTTTTAAATGATGTGATCGCGAACGAAATGAAAAGTGATGGAAACTCACGGAAAAGAAAATCGCAAGTAATTTCACACAATCTATATAGTGGCAGCGACGAGACCCAGATCTTTCTTATCTCAAATGCAATTAGGTCTATGATTTTATACACACCGCAAATTTAAACCCGACTAATTTTGAAGACTAAGTTTAAGAAGACTAACTTTAGGAAAGTAAGTTTTAGAGACTAATTTTGAATGTTGTATCAAAATTAGTGGGGAATTTCTATTACCGTGAAATTCTCTTGCTCTCAATTTATTTTGCTTCAAAGTCTACGTAATAATTAATTAAAAGTCTTATAATGGATGAGAGGGGGCCACACACGTAATTTGGTAATCAATTAGAATTTATTAAACCCGTTGTATACGTGTCTCAACTGCACTTGTTGTGTTTTTTTATAATGTATTGAAGGAAAAGTTATTATTTTTGCGTAAACTATTTCTACGAACTTATTCGATGGTAAATTACGGATTGACTCCTCTCAAATAAATGAGTCAAATTAATAAAGAGGTTAAAAGAACGTATTTATTTTGAGACACTCGTGCTAATTTTGCATCATGAGGTGAGTGATGTTAAACCAATTATCTGACTATGAGTTGTTAGTTGCGAAGTGGTTCTGGTTTCCCTCCCGAGCTTGGCTATTCCGTATACGACGCAAGTTTTAAAACGCCTTCAAAATGTGACGATGCAACCAATGCTGCCTCTGCGGGGTGCAGCCTTTTGCTGTCTTACACAGCACTGTTCGCAGCATCTACACTTCGTTTTATTTTTCTGATCTCTGTGATTCTGACATTGCTATTTTAAAGATGTCTTTGAATTTGATTTTTTTAACTCCAAAATTATTCTCAGTTCAAAAGTGGCACAAAATACGAATGATGGCTCCATAAAATCATTTTCATTTCCAGTATATTCCAATGTAAAATGTCATGACGCGACAAAATTGAAAACCACTGTGATATAGTCATCGCTAATTTATAAACTTCACTGTTAGAACACAGTGAATTCAGTGCGTTATTTTGTATGAGTGAAAGATAATTTTTAAATTAAGCATTACAGATAAAGACTTTATTCGGATGAAGAGAGCAGTGTGTTATTACAACTTTTCACTCAGTTTTCCGTCGAATAGGTTAAGTTAGATTGGACGCCTCACATTTAAGTCTTCAATGAGCTTTATGTCCCCTTCTCGTCGTCTGGTTCCAAAATTGCATGATCGAAAATTTCATTGCTCGTAGGAAAATTTTGGAAACAATCTTGACCATTTGAGTTTGATTGCGTTACATTATTTCTGGTTATCTTCAACTCGTCCCCGAAAAATTGCTTTAACTCGATGATTTTTCGACCAAATGAGCTCAAATTTTGAGTTTTGATAGCTAATAGTAAGGGACTACAACCTACTACAAACTGCATTTCGATATCTATCAGACTTTCCGAATTACAGACTTGGTCTCAGTTGTTTTGGGAAACCTATGTAACTATAGAGCCTCTCGTTGGGTGCCGATAGTTAGTCTATTATCTACCTCCTTTGTCCATTGCTACCACCCGTGTCCACTAATAGGATCCTCCATATCCCGTATGTTTTCTTCGTCTTTGGCTTTGTCTATCAATTTCAACAATAAGCCCGCTGGTCGAGGAAGGCATTGAAACCATCCTGAAACGTCCCAGGCATTCTGTTTCCTCCAATAAGAGCCCTCCGTATCCCTTACGTCTTCTTTGTCCGTAGCTTTGTCTATCAATTTCAACAATCAACCCGCTGGTCGAGGAGGGGATTGAAATCACCCTGAAACGTCCCAGACATTATGTTTCCATCGATAGAAGCCATTCATATTCCTTATAGCTTCTTTGTCTAAAGCTTTGTCTATCAATTTCAACAATCAGCCCGCTGGTCAAGGAGGGGCTTGAAATCACCCCGAAACGTCCCAAAATTACTACCGTCACACCGCATATGATATTTTTTGTGTTCAAAGAAGAGGGGGGGGGAAATATTTGATAAAAAAAGGTACCCGTATTAAATTTTTAAGACTGATACTATACTTGACTAGGAAAAGAAAAAACTCAATCCAAATTAATCTAGCTGAATTTTTAGTAATTTGGAGGTCAAATCAGACAGTAGAATTGTCCATATGCGTTTCACGCCGACCAGCGACCGCATTGTTGTTTGGCGCAATGCGTGAAGTATTCATGCAGTTATGCAGGCGCTAATATGCTACTTTAACCACATTGTAGGTAAACTAATTTAACCGCGGGGGTGGTAAAAGTAGCATTTTTTTTGTTGTAAAATCTGCGTTGAAACATTGCACTCACTGTTTTTAGCAATTGAATTGCTGAATCAGCAATTTTTTTTTCCGTGTGACCAGCGACCGTACTGGCACTGTGTTTGGCGCAACGCGTGAAGTATTCCTGCAGTCTTGTAGGCTCCAATAGGCTATCTATTTTGTTCCGTGCAGGCATTCTGTTTGTTTTTAGCTTCGGTTTGCCTCGTGTGTTCTGATTTCCTATGAATAATTTTTGGGTGTGCTTTCGGCAGAGTGTTCCAGGAGATGCTGTACGGGATCTCGACTGGTTTCGGGTCGCCGCAAGTGCCGGTGGCGGAGATCCTGGCCCGAGCAGTGCCGTCCCTTCCGAGCCCTCAGAAGCCGAAGAGCAGCAACTACTTGCAGGTGCCGCCGATCGAGACCCCGCGCCCAAGAGCGTGCCCAGCTCGCCGATGGTCAAGAGGGCTTTCTCGCGCCTCGGAACCCTCGCCGGTTGGGGCCGCTCCATCCGCAAACCCTCCGTCGCCCTCTCCGCCGAAGACAAGAAGAAGTGGGCCTCCTCCCAAGACTGCTCCTGTAAGTCTCGGTCCTTCTAAAACACACCTATGAAAACTATGAAAGTTGAAATAATGAACATGGAACGAAAAATAAAAAAAAAACAGAAAAGGAAAAAAAGAAAAAGAAAGAAGTGAATGAGAGTTCATCCGAGGAAGCAAAAGAGTTGGTCCTTCTAAAACACACCTCTTTACTGGCTAATGAAGAATTTGCAGGTGTCTGAAATTTGATGAATTTCGTGTGCACGTGGAAACTGAGTGAGCTGAACACGAGGATACCCTTGGTTAATGAATTGAACAATTATTGGAGAAGATATAACAAAATTATCTAATCTGCTAAAATACACGTGTTTAAATGGGAAATGCCGCCAGATGACGTCACTAGGCGGTGTAAATTCTCACTTTTAAATCTATTTTTATACTATTTCCCATAGCAGAAAAAAATTATAGAAAAATACTGTGAAATCAGCTCTTTAAGCACTTTCAGATGAAGCAACACAAATTTTGCCTGCAAATTCTCCATTGCTTATAAATCCAAACAAAATCTATAAATGGACAGAGTTTAACAGGAAGGAACCAGCCCACATAAAGTTGAAACTGAGAAAAAGAGGTTTGACCTTTTATTCCTCCTAAGGTTCAAAGTACAAAATTAACTTTAACTCCTCTCAACACAGACTGATTTCTTTTCTCAACTTTGAATTTTTAGCAGGGGAATATATACGACAAGTGGAACTCAAGAACATGCTTAATTCAATTTTTTCAAAATCGTAGGTTGGTTCCTTTATGATGAACTCAGTCCAAATGTCGCCGGCAGTAAACAATCGCCGGCAATTTGCAAGCAGTTCACATGTTGTGCCAATAACTTGCGATGATGCGCATCGACATAATCAAATTTCTAAGGATTATGGTCTTCAAAAGCAGCAGCTCGCCTTGGAGCGCCTTCATTTTTTTTTATACTCTACGCTTTGTCACTAAGTTAGTTTAGTTGCCTATCCGATCTCAACCCAACTAATGTCACGGAGTTCACTGCACGCTCTTCCGAGAGTTTTCCGAGTATTTATACTATGTTTTTACGGTGGGAAAAGTGCTTATTCACGTTATAGACAACATCATCAGCACACTATTCTTATTATTTTGTTTTTGAGTTTTATGCTTCCCTGCATTTATTGGCATTTATTCACTGGCTTGCAAATTGCCTGCGATGCTAATTGACTTCGACTTATTCATTCAGGAAACTATGAAAGTTGAAATAATGAACATGGAACGAAAAATAAAAAAACAGAAAAGGAAAAAAAGAAAAAGAAAGAAGTGAATGAGAGTTTATCCGAGGAAGCGAAAGAGTTGGTCCGCGCTGCCACGGGCTCAACTAGAATTGCGGAGGCTTAAATAGGTACCACGAACTGAACGTAAATCACGACTTTCAGTTTTGCACGGTCTGTAAAACAATGACATATTATGTTCTGACTGATGTTAATCATCTATTTTGCAGCGAAAGAGGCTAAGGAAAAAGAGAAGGAGAAGGGTCAACCTCCGCAATTAGCCGTGCCAAGGCTGAGCGTCTGTGCGGATGCTCAGAAGGTGGACCGCGCTAAAATGGCTCAAGTCGAAGTAAGTCAAAATAAATTATCAATGGGATTTTGGTTTGTCGTATAGGTAGTATTGACAAGGATTCTCTGTTCCATACGAGCAGTGAGGAAAATAATTAGCCTGAGACGGACGGAGAAAATAATTCGGCTTTTGACTTGAATTTGGCTCTCAAGTCTCTGCAAAGGATGTGTCCCATTAAAAAGGGTATATTGGCTAACTTTGGTCGAAAATTGAAACAGCTTAGAATAATGTCATGTATGGTTAAATCGACTCTTAATCATCTACCCTGTGAGAACATGTCCTTATTTGAAGTGTTTATGAAAGGTTTTTGCCTGATTTACCAGCGAAAAGTAGCGAAGTTTTGCAGTTTTCTCGAATAATGGCTCATTTTCGGTCCTAAATTAGATTTTAATGTATGAGCACAAGCGACTACCGCTTTCTCCTCTAAATATGTTGCAATGTGTGTACGAAAAATTAACATATTCGAATATGAATGTGGTAGTCCATTGTGCTGACACTTAAAAGTGAACTTATATCACTATTCACAATCCTAGAAAATAAATAAATATATGAAATTTATTCGAATTTTGTACCAATGTTTTCAATTTCAGTAGTTGCATAAGTAACCCTATAAGTCTGCGAATAGTTTTTGAAAAAATTAACAATACTTAGGTCACTAATGTAGTGCATAGTCCGTTTGATGCATACACAGTGGTCAAGCTTCACCACAGCAGGGGCACAGTGGGCTTTTGGTTGGTTACCAATATTTCTATAACTTCAACTGCTCGAAATTTCTTAGAGATATAACCGGTTCAGCTAAAATGAGTGTTTCTCAATGTTTTAGAGTCTAAACCAAAAGGCTAGCATACTTAGACCCTCAAATCTTTTGGGCCAAAAAACCCCTCTTAATGGAACACATCCTTTTGTTTGGCATTTCTTTCAAAGGAAATAATGTCTAAAGTGTACATAACAACTGAGGCGTCTTTCTTATTGATGTGTAATTACTCTCGTGAAAACGGCTTTCTAATAAGTATTTCTGCTATTAATGTATCTGTATTTATACTTTGATATCTGTGTTGAGTACAGTAAACTATAACTGATAATTCGTTGACTGATTGTAAGAGTTGACTGTAGTAATTCTCGTCAAATGCAACATCCATTGAAATCGCAAAACTCCCCGCGCGAAAGCGAAGGGATGATATCCGTAGTATTATGACGGCTGCTGAGATGATTTTTTTTTTTTTTTTTTTTTTCACAGTTCACAGTAATAGAATTTGACCCGGACACGTTCCGCATCCTGCTTGACTATCTACACACCTCGGCGTGTTCTCTAACCTGCTCAAATATTCCGGGACTCATTTGCGCCGCTGAACACTATGATTTACCTGAACTCCTCCAAGCTTGCTTCCACCATGCCAAACAGTTCCTCCACATCGATGTTGTAAGTTTTCGATTTCAATCCTCCTCTCAAGAATAAGGAGACCTTTTCTACTTTCCATTTTTTCTAATTTTTGGATTTTTGATAAATTGATTAAAATTAAGGTAAAGGGTAACCCAGGGTGCAGTCCAGCCTACGCAAGCTGCATTTATTTCATCTTGATAAAAAATTAAGAGGTTTTAATTCAGTTCGTGTTCCTGGGTACCTACTAATTATATTTGTGAATTCATCCGTAAAGTACATTTAGCGGCTCCCCTGACGTCATCTCACGAATCCAACTCCGCGAGGAGACGAGGCAGTAAAGGTGCTGGTATTAGAACAATCAAGTGTTATGAGACGATGGAGGAGGGTTTTGTTCTACTTTTATGTATCTTTTGTTTGCCGACGCTCGCTTCGCGCTCTTGTAAAGTGCGCTGTTGCCAAAACAACAATATCAAAGAAATAACAGAGAATATAATTGAAACAATCTACCCACCGCCAGGGTTGCAATTTTTCATGAAAAATAAAATCTTGAAATTTCATGTGAAATATTGCTTGAAATTTCCGAAAAATATGAAAAATAATGAAATATATTTTTAAATTTATCCATTGCTAATTTATCGGCTTAAACTATCAAAACATAATTCTAACAACTAGCGCAACTGAACCATTTCAAATAGATCACTTCAAAACATCGATTTTTTCTCCATGTACTAACATTATTCGATACTGTTACAGGTCTGCAATATGCTTTGTTCGCTCGAGAACTACTACTGGCGGTATACATCGGCCTCTGAGCTGGTCAATATGATCATGGCGTTTATTGAGACTAGGGCTCACCAGGTAAAAAAAATGCTGCCCCACACAAAATTAACCAAATAAGTATGATCAAAAGAGAAAAGAGGTTGGAATTTTCTAATTTGTACCATAGGCGGATCCAGACACTTCGAACGGGCGGGGTCGTAAGGGGATCCGGGGGGCTCCTCCCAGAATATTTTCGAAATTGTATTGCATCTAACAAGCATTTTGCAAGCATCTAGCATGTAGTTAAGTCAATTTCGTCGTGAAAATTTAACAAGTATAAGCGTCCTTCTTTTTTCCGTGTCTCCTTTCTTCTTGTTCCCCCCTTCCTTTCTCCATTTTTTGGGTGAACGGAAGGATGGGGCGCACGACCCCATCCCTTATTTTATCCGCCCATGATTTTTACAACATCACGCGAGATGATGAAAAGTATTGTGCTGGGACTAATGTCCAAGATAAAAGATAATATTTTCTGCTACATAATTGTTTTTATTATAAGAAATTGGTTTATGGGTCTCCGTAAGAACAGTTTTACAGTAGTTTCTAGTTTTTAGAGAAAGTAAATTATGTTGTTGGTTTCTCAATTTTATATGGTGTATCAACATTATTCGTTATCTGCAGAAAATGAAAGCTCTGTGAAAAATTGCTGCGCTCAATTTTTCAAAGTTTTTGACACAATTTTTCGTGATATCGTAAGACTTGTTTCAAACATTCTATTACATACTAGAAACGCATTGTTCACGCACGATAGACAGCAAACTCTTGACCCCAGTATATCAACTAAAAATCGAATGAACGTAAAAAAATTTGCTCTACAAAGAATGATCTTTGTAAATTACTTTCAAAAAGGAAGTATAACGTGAAAGAATTAGCATAAATGACCTCATTCAAAGTCACATAAACATAATTTAAATAAACAAGCCGAAAAAATTGTCCAAGTCATTTTTTCATGCATTGTTTCCAATCTTAGATCTTTGATTCATCCACAGGTATTTCATGCGCCGGATTTTCTGAACCTCTCTGAATCAATGGTGCAGATGATAATGTGCCGGAATCTTGAGGTACCTGAAGTTCGCAAGTTCGAAGCCATGCTCAACTGGGCTAAACATAAGATCAAGCACAAAACATCCTCCAAAGTAGATGCCAAATTAGAGTTCAAATGCATCATGGAGAGGCTAGCGCGGGATCTGAAACTGTACAGAATATCACCACAAGATCTGATCAAGGTGAGTTGCCTTCATAATAGTTTCTAGCTTTTATCATGTTTAATAATAGACCATAAGATTCAATTTAATATCAGTATGAGGCCAGGGGGTCTCTAAGAAAATTTACTTCGTCCTTTAAACCACTTTCAAATATCAATATTTTCCCTATTATAACCGACAAGAAACGCGCGTAGGTGGGCTGGGCAGATGGAAATAAAATCTAGAGCGCCTTCAAATTTGACTGTATGCAACGCGGACATCCATCGAGTACGTATAGTTGCATTCAGGGGCTTATATCATCGTCGCGTCAAGGGCTACTTCACGCATCGCGCAATGCTTGAAGTATCCCTTTAGGTTTGTAGGCGTCAGTGTTCATTTTGAGCTGGCAGCGGCAGCGTGCCATAAACTTGCCCACAATTAATATGTCAGGTTGTTAAAATGTAGGCAATTTCACATAAAATTCGAAATTAGCGACTCAAAAAAGCATCGGTCACGAAACTTTCGTGATCTTATTCGACTTATTTCTTCCTATTCTTGGGTTTTGGACCGTAGTGCGCCGCGGGCGGCGGCGCTCATGAAATTCTACCCTGTGCTCAATCGGATAAACCCGCGCTGATTCAAATATTCAAATTGGCTGCGGCCCTGGTTAGACTTAATGGCAGATGTAACTATACCTTCTGCCGGTCCCAACTGCTCTTTCAATAGCTATTCGGGAATAGTTGATCGAACTATCCGCTTGCCTTTTTCAAAGTACATACCCTTACTCGAGATCTTATATCTCTTATGATTAAAGAAACACGCAACATATATTCACCAACAATGGTGGTATAGTTACCAACGTGACACCATTTTTCCCGTGCAGGCACCCTAATTTAGAGTACTTTTATAGACAGAGTATGGCCATTTCTGTTCCGGTTTTTCATTGGTCGCGTGAAAATAGGCTGACACGATGTTCTTACGGCCGTAAATAAACAAGATCGCTGTTATCAGCAAGCAAGATTGAGGTTATGCACATATTACATCCTCCTGTGATAAAGGTGAAAGGCGATTTAACAATGTTTTCGTGTTTTTTCGTGTGTTATTCGTAGATGTGCTACTTTAAATTGTTACTGCCGCATAATTGAAATTTTTGTCAAATTCAGCTTCTTATCGATGTTACGGTGAGCCGCCATCTTGTTTATTTATTTACGGCCGTAAGAGCATCATGAAGCCTAAAAACTCGTTGCCCAATCAAAAAGCGGAACACTTTTCCCGTAGTAAAAAGACACGAATGACCATACTCTGTCTATAAAGGTACTCTACCCTAATCTAATGTGACTCTGCAACGTACTCTAACGGAGAATTATATTCTACGGGTATGCTTGGTTATTTTCAGATTGTGCTTCCAAGCAAGGCGATCCGAAACGAACGGATCCTGGAAACGTTGATGTTCCAGGCCAACTCAGGTATGTACAGGATCCAGGATGACTACCTAGAGGTGTGCCAGCGGCGTCTCCAGAAGCAGGACTCTAAGTTCAGCGAGTGGGAGTCCTTCGACTACGGCATTTAACACCAGGCCAAGGAGACCCTCACCTAACACCTCGCGCTCGCCGCATGTTCCTCCTCCTTCTCCCTTCGTCTACGTCCTTCTCCACTCGTTGAACTAATTCTAAAATTTATTTTTGTAACGTCCTTAACTCCGTTTTCACTCCGCCATTGAAGTGAATTTTGCAAAAATCCCGACCTCTCTCGTCGTGCCCTTGAACTTCGAAGGAGGGTTTCGATAGCGATCACTGGAAAAAAGTCTCTTGGATCCAGATTCTAGACTCTTACAAAATTTGACGTGGAAAAATATTCTCAAGTAAACTGAATTTTGCTTGAACCAAAAGGAAATCTGCCTAAATGAAGAGGCTGGTTGCAGTAGACATCCGCGCGAATCAATTTTTGTGTGTGCATTGGCGGATCCAGCAAACTGGCAACGTTGCTTTTCTCCATTTAAACCTATGGAAATGTATCGATTCTTAGAGGGGGCAAATGCTCCGACAAGAATCGATTATTTAACATAGCTTTAAATGGAGAAAATCCGGTGTTGCCAAATTGCTGGATCCGCCTCTGTTTGTGTTTGTGCGAGTTCGTCGCATTAGGTGATTTTAAAATTTCCGAGGAAACATTCAGATTCGTAGAAAAATTTTGCCTGACAGCAAAACTGCACAAGAAAAATTCGGAAGAAATTTGGAAGAGCTTAGTGAAACTAGAAAGATTATTACTAAATGACACATTTTTTGTTCTTTTTTTATGTTTTTCTTGTCGAATATTTCATGAGTCCGGACTTTGGATCCGAGAGATTTTTTTCCCAAAGATTGCCTAAAGTATTACAGCATCGATTATTTCTCGAACGGTTGGGAAAATGTTTGTCTTTTAAATGAGCGCTAATTTTTAAAAGGAGGTCATCAGCTCAGCTCCTTAAACAGACAAAAAATTGAGCACTTTTGAATAATTTTTGTTGGATAAATTGTTTTTATCACAAAAAGTTTCATGGGAGGCTACAATGTTTTTCGCGGGAGGAATTTGCCTCATTTTATCCCCATTGGTACCAATTGATGTGTGCTTCTGGGAGGCATTCTGAATAGACTAGAGGAATAAATGAGGAATTTGTAAAATTCACCAATGCTCTCTCGGTTGAGATGATTCAGCATGTAAAAAATAGAGATGGTTGTCATATACTTATACTCAATTCCTACTTCACTTGTCATTATCAGTCATAATTTTGCATACGCATTCGTTTCATGACAAATGAAAATGGAGACACACAACGATTGCAAATGATTGAGTCTGAAGTTTGTCGAATCCGTACACTGCTGGACATCCAAAACCGTGCTTCTTAACCCATTCTCACTCGAGACATGTATAGGTCTGGCGGACTTCGTAGGAAAAACACCGCCTCAACAAAATACTTAACGATAACAATATGTTTCTGTCTGACAACATTTTTACAAAGTAGGCAAATTAAGGCACTTATACAAATTATATTTTTTAAACCTCTAAGTTTTATACGTCATAGGTAAATTTTTACACTCGTACATGTTCAACCACTTTTTGATATCCCAAAAAAGTAGTTTTTGATACTTCACGTCAAGACTCGGATCGCTGAAAGAAAAATTAACGACGCTAACAAACACTACGTTCTCTGGTGGATCGGCTGGTTTACATTCACATTAGATACAAAACGTACTGCCCGGAGTGTTGTGCAAAAAGCTGGTGTTTTCTTTGGTGATGACGTCATCTAGAACAAATTCTCGAAGTCTTAGTTTCCTGTTGACATCAAAAGCAGGAACTTAGCGTTTGGACGTATTTTTATTTTTAATAGTCAACAAAATCTAGCCGTTTAAATCTAGTTGTTTGACCTGCACAACTAACGCAGTAATGTATCACACATTCAATTAGCGTACCTACCCACATATTCACCGTCAAGTATTGGAAAAGAGATGTTCATTATCGAGTAGTGGCAGTGACAGCAGCCGGCAGTGCTAGCATGCAAAGATCTGATGATCTCATTGTCTGGAGTCCGAAGTGAGTACCTATCGTGCCGCCCTGATCGCCTGACCCGGGTGGTTTGACACCCCCATTTTAAGAACCAGAAATGCTGCAACAGTCACGGACAGCTTCATTGGTGTCTTATGGCTATAACATTGTTGCCACAATTAACGACCAAAAAGGCTCTTTGCGTTATTGCTGCATGCAAGAGAATTCCAAAAATAGAGCAGGTATCGAGAATGATGTTTGCTGGTTTTACTTAAAATCGTGTTGGATCAAACTTGAAACATAGTTGCATTTTTGTTAGGGTTTAGGAGGTGGTAGAGTGTTTCCTAAATATATAGATCTTTGTGGAGCCACGGAAAATCGGCAAGTTACTTTTTAATGCACTGCCAAGATTCAAGGAATCTTGTTCAAATCACTGAGAATTGTATTTAAATTTAGCGTTTAATTTATCGCCAATTTGTAACTATATGTGTGATAACATCATCCTCAAGCAGAATTTTAAAGTTCTTAGAAAAGTAGACCTTCTTTTCTAGTGCGCTTGATTTCACAAATTAAAGCACATTATGTAAAGATTGCAAAGATTGATCTCTACTCAAGTAACTTGAACAGAGATTTTTTTTTATATTTGAATGAAATTAGAAAAAATGTGTAAGCACTTGTAGCCTGTATTAATTTTAATCAGGTCCTTTCCCTGTATGACCTTTTTATGCATGCGGTTACGAACCAATTTTTAGTTCAAACGAAGCACCAGTACCCAAAACTGCAGAATTAACGAATCACGTTCTCCAACTCAATTTGACTCAAACCACAACTTTCAAAAGTCAATTTTCAAAATTATTAGTTAGATTAATCGAAACAGCGCTCTTCCAAAAAAACCCCGCTTTTTTAGGACTGATTTGGCAACGTGAACCTGGTTTAGTTCGGCATTTCAGGTCTAGTTGGGGGCTCCCACTGCCGCATGCCTGTGCCTCCTGATGCATCTTCTGATGAAGCCATCATTAAATTCGCTCCTCGTTAAATGCCGCTAATTTAAACGTTCGCGAAGCGTGTCAGACATTTTGAACTTTGCAACAAGTCACGAAGAAAAAAGAAGGGGGGCAGGAGCAGTGCATAGCTATGCACAGAACGGCGCATGTTAATTTTTAATATTTGGTATGTAAAATTACGCTCCAATAGAGATACCTACTTCCAAGAAATTATTAACGCAACATCAAGTTCTTGTAAGCTGAAGTTATTAAGCTTAATCAAGCTGGTAAAATTTGTTCGTTTACGAGTTAAGGTGAGTTCGTAAATCCGCGCGAAAGTGCGAATCAAGCGTTGAAAGTTTATTTGTTAAGCTGTTATTTTACACGATGAGAGAAATGCTCGGTAAAAATTTCCTCGACAATATCCGTAAGCCAAGAAACTTAGTACCTGGAGCCAAGATTTTCGGTCCCGGCTGTCGCATTTCGGTTGAATCGCCAACGCTCGGAATTTAATGTCAATCCATCGGAATTTATGTCGAACATGGGTAGCCGAAACCAAGAATTTCGGCTCTCAATGCTTTGTTTTTTGGAATGCAGATATTGCCGAAAAGCGAGTTTTACTTTGCATAGAACATCCTATTCTGTTAGATGAACCTTCAAGGATCAAGTTATAATGCAAAGAAAACACAGAAAATTCATTCAGAGGAAGGCGTTAAGTTCGTATCATTAATTTTTTAAGTAAGCTAAAAGTTCGCATCAGCGAATGCGCATAGGAAAGTGAGGCACCTTTTTGCCAAAACTTAAATGAGAAAATAAGTTTAATGGTGTACATTTACAATTTTTTTCACAAGTAGAAAAAGAACTTGCGGAGCACTGTGCCATGGAAAATCTTCAAGTTTAATATCAACTATTTACAGTAACCACACAAAATGTACATGCCGCAATAATCTTAATTATCTTAACTATATTATAAATGCAATGCAAAGGTTGGCGCCCGAAAAAACCGGAAGCATCGGCGGATCCAGCAAATTGGCAACATTGTTTATCTCCATTTGAACCTATGGAAATGAATCGATTCTTAAAGGGGCCAGGTGCTTTGACATGAATCGATTATTTAACATAGCTTTAAACGAAGGGAATCCGGTGTTGCCAAATTGCTGGATCCGCTTCTGCCCGAGAGTTTTTGTATCATTGGATATAGAGGTTCTGTACACGGAGAAAAAAACCTCGTGCGTAGGACCCGAAGTTTAGGTCATATGGATCTCTGAAGTTTTCAGATTGAGCATCTGAACACTTTAGGTCTAGCTGTCGAGGTTCGTATCACACATCTGAAACTTCAGCTCTTAAATCTGAAGTACTTCAGATGTGAGAACCAAAGTTTTTCGGATGTGAGAACCGAAGTTCTTTGGATGTGAAAACCGAAGTACCTCAGACGTAAGAACTGAAGTTTCAGATATGTGTGATCCAAACCTCAGCAGCTGGACCTTAAGTGTCCGAATGCTCAATCTGAAAACTTCAGAGATCCATATGACCTAAACTTCGGGTCCCACGCACGAAGTTTTTTTCTCCGTGCGCCTCTGCCCGAGAGTTTTTGTATCATTGGATACAGAGGTTCCATAAATATGCCATCAACAGGTGAAATAAAACATGGATCATTGACATGACTCTGAGATAATCCCTCCGGACGCGTGGATAATTAGGTTAGATACTGGTCATCTTACAACACAACCACTAACACCGGGCAGTTGGAACTCGTATCCGATTAGAAAATGGCCGAGTGTCGTCGATAAATTAAGCGGGTGCGGGCATTGTCACCGAAACATTTCGTTAGATCTCTTGATTACCTTGGAGTCTCTTACGTTTTGCCACATCGTCTGTGAAATGTTCTTTTTTCTTAAAAAAAAATTCACCAACAGTGGGAAAATAAATTTTTAGAACATAAATAATGAGTCTAGGTGCAGACCTAATGAATGGGGGAACAAATAAATTAATAGATAAAAATGAAAAAAAAAAAAAAAATAATAATAAAAATCACTGAAGTGAAAGTTAGAAAACTTTTGAGCGTCAAATAAGAATGCTATAAAACTCCCTTGCCATATTGCTGATAATGCGAATTTTTTTTAAAGAACGGACTGCGTTTAAGCGCCTCTTCCTTAAAAGTGTACATTTTAAAATTCTGGGTGCTCTAGTTAAATTCTTAGGGAGCCTCCAACGAATGTCTCGATCTTTTGAAAAATTTCTTGATTCGCCCATAAAAATTGTCTGATTGTTCAAAAAAGTTCTAAAAGTCTGAAACCAAATCGACTTTTTTACCGATGTAATATTCGTAGTGAAAAAAATATTTTTACAAAACGAGATTTTGTAACTCCAATGAACCCGAAGTTTTGACAAAATAACATCTTTTTTCATTGTAGCTGAACTAGCTAGACGTAAATCTTGTCCACACTGAAGTGACGGATACTCCAAAGACTGAAATATAGTGCAAACTGCCTCAAATTTAAAGTGAGCCGAGGCCACTAGGTCCTTAGTTTTTCTTAGTAAAATACCTGCTGAAAGCAACGCGACGTAACTACTGTAGTAAATATATGATTTGCCAAAGGAACGTTATATTTTTCGTTACATGTTTTATTTTCCGAGTCTTCCCTTGCAAGTATCAAAAATTTCTGCTCAAATCCCGTCAATCCATCCATTTTGTTCTCCAAACCATCAATATTAGGATCTGCAAGGTTAATTCTTTCTCGCTGTTCAAGCCAGTGCATGATGGAAAGTCAAAGGAAATGACCATAAAATTGCTGAAGTTGTTTTCCTCATGTTTTGCATTTAAAGCTGGCTTCGAAAGGTGATGGTACAGTTGACAAGTCAACAGATCCGCTTGAATTTACACATCAGAATACCCAACCCCCCAATCGATGTTTAATGGTAAGAGTAATAATTATTCAAGGTGTACCTCCTGACAATCCGTTGTTTAATTTCATTTTACCATTGTAAAATCGTTATTTTTTGGTTGATTTACATTTTTTTTTGCGTCTGATTTGTCATTAAACAGAGGCTGGAGCCTGTATGTTGTACAAAAATGAGTAGTCTTAGGTCGCTTGGATCTTGAATTAATGTATGTCCCCAGAAAAAGTGGCTTTTCCCCCATTCCTACGTATATATGATTGAAAACAAAGGGCCATAAAAACTTTGAAACACCCTTGAATCACCCCATGAAATCATCAGAGAAATGTGTTTTTTCTGTATATCTCTCTTGCCTATACTTTCAAAACTTACTGCAAGTTGTATCCATGGATTGTATCTTTATTTATTCCTGATCTTTTATTCAGTTTTATTCTCGTCGGAAGTTTGCCGTCATGTAACCTTGCCTGTCTTTTTTATTAAAGAGCAGAACGAATTTTCTCCTTTGTCTAGACTATACATCTACTCTTGAAAATCATGAACTTTACCTCAAAAAAAAAAAAAAAAAAAAAAAAAAAAAGACTAATGACTACTGGTACCATTCTCTCTAAATTTTTAGACTAATGTAGAAAAAAGGGAAAATAGAAAAAGAAAAAAAAGGTGGTACATTGTGAGACAACTGTATACAAATGAAAGTCACCCAAACATAAAGTATGGAAACGGTTCTATTGAACCAGAGAGATAACTTTCATTTCAAAATCTCATTCTTTCCTTCCATGATCATCGCGGAAAACTAAACTTTGAATGATTTAACTTTCCCGAAATACACAAAATTCTCATGACATGAGTTAATTTTATACTATTTTCTAAATTGAAACTGACTAAAGTGGATATAGCACCTTATTCTTGTATCTTGACTGAAATGCTGTATGTGGAGTCTGCTGTTGCTTTAATTTCTTGTACTATTTCGTTTCTTTAGTTATCTTTCTACTAATCTGTTTCTCTCTTGTAAACGGAGGGTATGGAATCGTCATTAGCTAATGATACATCTTTGTTTTGATGTTTATCACTATTTTTTGTTAGTCAAATTTTGTTTTGATATTAAAATATATCTTTGTTGATTATAACCACTTGTATTAATTTACTTATTATACATATACGTAATGTATAGCATAATCTCGTCACAAGCTGAGGAGGGATGGCAGGGCGATCAAAACACAATCTCGGACACTTTTCCCAGGCTGAATAAAACACTGAGTAGAATAGGGTTTGTTTTTGTCTTAAAGACCTAATTTTAAGACATGCTCAAATTTTCCCCCTTTTCCTGATTATGATCACTTTTTCTTCTCTTATTTTCTGCCTCATCTTCTTCTCTTTTCTCATCTTCCTTTATTATCCTCTGTTTCTTTATGAAGGCTAGCAGAACATACGAGTATCAATGGGCAAAATAAAAAATCACGTTCTTATCTCCGTTTGCAATGTCGCAAACTTCCTGTGATACTTTATTTCTTCTTTAAAAATGAATACTTGTAATGTCTTGAAAATGTCCTTGATTTTACCTCCCTACTAGCAGAATAAGCTATGCAAAGTTCAAGGTTTAAAGAAGGCTGGTGACGGATAAAAGACTGCCGAAGAAGATGCGTGATTGTGTTCCTCCTGGGGGGAGACGGAGGAGATACTCAGTGAAAGGCTGGCGACAGAGGGCTCTAGAGGAAATGAGAGAGTGCCAACTCCCTGAAAGCCCCTGGGAGGATAGAAGGCTTTGACGGCTAGACGTCGCCAGAGAGCACTGTAAAAGCGACTTGTAAGTGTGTAGAAAAGGCTGGTTTCGCTCCGAAAAAAATAAAAAAGGGAGCGGACATTTTGAAACACAGCAAAGGATTTATCGACTGTGAAACTACCGGACCACGTATTTCGGTTAGCGATATTCCAGACTTACTGTCGCACGGAAAAAAAAGTGTGATGGGTTATCCGCTAAAATTGTGTTGGATGATATGGAAATTTCTAATTAATTTTGGTAGTATCGCAACTCAAGTTGGGGTAGTACCGCAACATTTGGGTTAGTAACCTAATTTATTGAGGTATCACCACAATTCATTGAGGTATTACCACAATTAATTGGAAATGTCCACATCATACAACAGTTTGAATTTAACCCCTACCTCTTTTTTTCCGTGATACTTTATTCTTTAAATGGAAACCTATATCCAACGTAAATTCTCGAAAATGCCCCTGTTTTGTCTCCTCCGTGCAAAGAAAACTTGGAGGAATGATGTTGATTGGTTCTCCTTCAAAATAATAAGATGGGAGTACAGAGATTTTTAAACAGAGCAAACGAGATACGTGGTCTGGTAATTTCATCTTCGATAACGTCGTTCCTCTGACGTAAAGGCGTATCTTGATTTCCACGTGAGCCCTGTTTCCCATATGATTCTATGCCTTCCGAGTCTCATGCGCAAAATAGAGATGCGCCCTTACGTCAGAGGAGCGACGATATGTGGTTTCGCACTTTGACCATCGATATCCATTGTGTCCTCGCTGCGAGCCATATTTTTCAATGAGCTTGCGAAAGCTCCGATGGGCTTTTCTTCCGGGATGTTGAACTTGTAGCCTTGAGGTAGGTCAGTGATGGCAAGCGCAGAGGCGTGGTCTACTTGCGCCGATTCCTTAGTCTTTCCTGGTCTGCCGACTCGGGGTTGGCGGTTGGGCGGAGGGCGAAACTGGAACAGTCGATTCACGAGGGATCGGCTGCCGTGGCAAGGAAGAACGGCGTATGAACATTCGAGACTTGCCAAATGTCTCCCGACGAAAGAACATTCATTATCACATTTCATTATTTTTGACAACATTCATGCATATTTTTCCCTCAAATTTTCAGATATTTTAGATTGAATTGCGTACAAAAAAGTCTCAAAATTGGAGGAAAAATATTAACAATGGAGATGTTGCATGCGTAAGGGATTTGCGATTTGACCATTGATTCTTATGTAGAAGTTCGCGAGGAACACGATTGTGCCAGTGGTTTTCTCTGAAATCATCTCCCAAGCTTAAAAAAAGCTCTCAAAGTGAGGCAAAATGGAAGGGATATCCCACCCTACCCTTAAAGTCCACGTCTATACATCAAGACAAACTCTCCATGCAAATATAGGGAGCAAAAATACATTAGCAGGGTTGCCGTGTTTTCAGTTTTGGAGTCCCCAAATAAAGTGTCAGCCCTGTCAATGTATTTGCTCCCTATCTTTGCATGGAGAGTTTGTCTTAATGTAGACGTGGACTCTCAGGGTAGGGTGGGATATCCCCTCCATTTTGGCCTCACTTTGAGAGCTTTTTTTGAGCTTGGGAGTTGATTTCCGAGAAAACCAGTGGCATGCACCATCGTATTTTTCGCGAACTTTTACATAAGAATCAACAGTCAAATCGCAAATTCCTCACACATGCAACATCTCCATTAGAAGAAAAATATGAACAATTTTCACTATAAATCCGTATCTTATCGAAGGAAATTTGGCAACGTCTGGAGGCTCATACGGCGTTCTTCCTTAGCAGGGCAGTAGAGATGGCGCGGGGCACACGGCGCATCGGGCGAAATCGAAAGTGAGGGAGTCTCCTCTTCTCTGAATCGGGCCAAATCGGACAGCTCTCCTCGCCGAAGTTGGACCAATATTCCACGAGCTATCCCAACCGTGATGTCAAGTTAGCCACAATAGAATCGGTCATTCTCGAAAAGACTTGAATGAAGACGGATGAATTTACAAGAAGATATCGTGAAAAGTGTATTAATCGATCAGTTTTGAATCTTAGATCAAGTCGAAAGTGGTTTTCCAATGAAAAACTCGCGATATTTTGAAATTAAGTTGCGAATTTTTTTGCGATAAAATCGCCAGAATCATGAGCATCTGGGCGATCCTTGATCTTCTCGCGATTTCATTCCTGTAAAATTACGTTCGATAAAATTGAAATTTTATCTCAATTTATCACGATGCTATGAAAAATGCTATGTTAATATGTTATGAAATCGCAATTTATCGCAATTTTTTACCCGATAATGTTGCAATAAATGTCGATAAAATCGCGACGCATTCTCCGATCAAATCGCAATATATCGTGACCACTGCTAGACCAAAAAGCTTTCATAGACAATTAAAAAGTAAACAGGGGCAAGTGGCCGCTACGTGGCCGCCAACCACTGAAAAGACCTCCTACAGGTCAAAAATTGGGGAACAATCATGTTCAAGTTCTTTAAGAGATGAATGGATTCAAAACCCGACGGGTGCACCAAAAAAGGAAGCGTATTTTTATCTCTGATTGCAATGTGCGTTAAGCACCACTTTTATGTTTTATTTATTTTTTTTTTTTTATTAAATGGTTTTAAAAAGTTACATAGAGTAAAAAAAGAATTCCCGAAAAGAATCTGGTTTGAAAAGCCTCCGCAAATTTACCTAAATGACCTCAAATAATAGAATCGAAAATTTCAACGCAATAGTTCCGTTCGCTCTGTTTTCTTTTAATGTAACCCCCCAAAAAATCAAATATTATCAGAGTTTCTGAATCGTTACAATGAGGATACATATTTTTCCTTTAATTATGGTAAAAAGTGGAGCAGAGAGTAAAAATGATGACACACTGTCCTACAGCATGCCTAAAGTCTTGTAGACGGTAATATTCGTTTCACGCCAATTGACCGTCTACATTGCGTTTGGTGCAATGCGAGAAGTATTCACGCAGTCTTGTAGGCACTAGTATGGGCTGTACACCGACCGCATTGTTTAGCGCAATGCGTGAAGTATTCCTACAGTCTTGCAGGCGCTTATATACGTTCAACGCCAGCCGCACTGTGTACGGCGCGATTATTCGATCTCACGTTAGAATAATCGTGGCATCGAATAATGGAGCTTAAAGGGCCTATGTTGTGTTTCGAAAGTTCTTTGTACCCACGACCATTATTCAATCTTTTAACTTCATTTATCATCAGAAGGTAAGACATCAATGACTTGTCAACAAACCAGCCTAAACTAGCGTTAACATAAAGTGCGTTTATTTTCCAACTGTTTCCTGTTTTGCCAAACTTCTACCTTACATTAACTTCATTTTAAATTCGCACCTTTATGTAGCAGATGTTAAGGTTTCTATTCACGCAATCCTTGTGCCTCTTTCGCGCAATCCTCATAAATTCTTTAGACCTTTCACGCAGTTCTAGATTACCGAGCTTGGCGCCCTATTTTTTTATTTATTATTTTTTTTAAACTTTTATTCATGCTTTTTCCTACATACAGATGTATTGCGAAATTTACAGGTTACAATAACTGGCAAGTAACAGATTTTAGGTGGTGAGTCGTATGAGACCCTAGATTATTTACACTATGCTGCCGTGCTCAGGAAGATCGTCGTATAAACCCTCAGATGCTGCCAAGTTTCCACCGATAAAAACCGAATTTACCGGCAAAATTGTGATTTTTATTTTCCAAAATTTTCAGACATTTTTCTCCGTAATTTAATCTAAGCTGTCTGAAAATCTCAAGGGAAAATATGCATTAATGTTGTCAAAAATCTATGTTTCATCGAGGAAAATTTGGCAACTCTCGAATGTTCATACGGCGTTCTTCCTTAGCACGGCAGTATGATAGTGGGGGGGGGGTGTAATAGCAAGTCGACGGTGAAACTACCAAACGACGTATCTCGGTTTGCGACGTCGCAGACTTCCTGCCATCCTTTATTTTTTAAATAGAAAACTACTCAACGTCAATTCGTGAAAACTTCCGTGATTTTTCCTCTTTGTGCGGAGAAAAATCTGTGAAAATTGTAAAGAATGATATTGATTTACTCTCCTTCAAAAAAATAAAATGTGAGTGGAGATTTTTAAACACCGCAAACAAGATACATGGTTTGATAGTTTCACCGTCGAAGTATTCCTTTTACGCTTATGTCTCCTCAAAATTTAAATCCGGCCTTTGAGGAAAGCGATTCATCAATTTAACTTCTTTTCATCGTTAGATGGCATAATGGGATGGTATAGTGATGTCTGAGCTTTGGCATAGTGCATGATGGGCCGTGGGCGAGGAGCCCTCTACATGTCCAGTGGCACGGTGGCTGGGTGATGCTCCGAGACCGACCAGACTTTTGCGATATTGCAATACATTGCACTTCAATCCACGCCGCAGCCCGCAGCGTGCGGAGCGCATTAGAAATTGCCACATTTTCATCTAATCCCAAAAAGTGAGACAGCACTGTTCACTTCATTCAGAGGTTTCTCATAACAGAGCTCAGACGATAGAGCACTAGCACTAGGAGTGCCCATCGATGTACACGGGAAAAATGAAATTGCTGATTTAACGATTTTGTAGTTTAAAAAAATTGTCCGGCATGTTTTAATGAAGATCTTACAACAAAAAATGGTAAGTTAACCACCCTCGTGCTTAAATTAGCTTTAAGAGTCTGGACTCTTGTTTCAAGCGTATTTTGAATTGAATCAATGTAAAATCCGCTTGAAACAAGAGTTCAAGACTCTTAAATCCGTCGACAAGAAACTGCACTCTTAAGTCAATGCACCGCGGCATTGGTCCAGAAGGTTTTTTTACCAGTGTTATTGTAAAATGTACGTTTTAAACATGTCGGACATATTTTTTTAACAATTTAGTTGTTAAATCAGAAATCCATTTTTTTCCGTTTATCCTGAATTTGGTAGCCTTTAAAAAATATGCTTATTGTGCTCATTATAATCGTTGGTACATGGTATTAACGATATCGTGGATTTTCATTCATGCTACATATTATTTTTCAGGGTAAAATTAAAAAGTGACAAATGATTGAACGAAACATAAAAAATAAGAAGTGCTACAAATTGTGTGTTACAACTTTGCTAGATTAAAGAAAAGGGGCAAAACGCACGATCAGAATCCCGGGCCTCAATAATTACTTGATAGAAAAGACAAATTTCAAACGAAATTCATCAAAGTTATCAAAAAAAATATCGCTGAACTATACATTGCCAAGGCTTCTAAGACGTTACACTTATTCAGTCCAACAGATTTTTTAGCGGTTTTTTGAGAAATTTCACATTTATATTTTCAGTGGAATCTTCAGTAATCTTGTGATACTATATTCTTCCTCCGTTCAAAATTCAAATAAGAGAAATATTGAACTTCAAAAATAATTAAATACATTATAAAAACTTCACCTCTTATCGCCAAACAATTAGACCGAATTCAGCAAAAAACCTGAGACGCATCAAATTGGAAAAAAGTAGTTTTAAAAAGTTGTATTTTACATACAAATTACTAACGAAAAAATTAACCCTTTTTTCTCGTTCAAAATCGTTTTCGTTTTTGTAAACAGGGAAGATGTGTAAAAATTTAAGCATAAGCCTGCTCAATTTTCTTCCTAAACGGCAGCTTGACTGTATTTTCCCGTCCTAATTGGACCGCGTTAAGCAGAAAGGAACCAGGCCATATCAGCTGTCGCCAAATTTAATTGGACAATTTCATTTTTTACATGAAAACGGTTGCGCGAATTTCGGTGAATTTTTTGCATAGTACGGAGCAATTTCTTTAAAATTTTCAAAGGAATCCGCACAACCGTTCTCTTGTAAAAAATTAAGTTGTCCAGTTAAATTTAGCAATAGCTGATGTGGCTTGGTTCCTTTCTGCTAAACGCAGTCCAATTGGTCAAAAAATTATGCGGTAATAACAAATTTCCATAAAAAACAAGACTATTAACCAATTGGTTCTTAAATTGATAATTTTTTGCCCAATTTGACAGCAATGCATGGATGAAGAGGTACCCAGCCTGGCTGGGGGATCCGCGCGCCAGCAAAACAAGACCGCGGTGTTGTGGGTAAATATAAGCACGCTACTCATCAAAAATCTTCACTCTCCACCGTGTTCCGGCCTAATCCACATCCGAACAAACAGCCGCAACATGAAATTAACCGTGAGTACCATTTTCCATTTTCCGTTTTCCGTTTTCCACGTGTCTGGCAGTGATCCGAGAGGGAAGGAAAGGGAAACAATGAAAACTTTCAATATTTTGATAAGCACACGTGACAGTTATTCCATGCCTCGCTGCTGCCTTTTACATTTGTTTCGTCGCTTGAATTTAGGTTAGAATTTTTATTTTGAAAATTAAACCTACCTCTAAAATTCCACGTTGTGATTGTTAGTAAAGTTATCATGTCCAAATTAGATAGGTAGCCTCGTCTCACCCTCAGGTATCATGTTATAGTCTAGGCTAACTTATTTATACTATACTCATTTCTTAGTTTTTAACATATATTCTAAAGTTCCAAATATGGACTTCATTTAAAAAAAATGTGACTGTAATTACAAAATTGCAAGACAAGGGTTTTTTAGTGTATTGCTTCCAGGTGAAAAAATACAGTGCCTTTTCCTAAACTTCATATCCCGCAGTTTTTATGACTTTTTGCCTCATATTCCGTGCACTCAATGAAAAAGATGATTGAATCAACTTTTAAAAGGACAGAGTAACTTTTCCTTCAGTACGTCTCAAAATTTCTAGGATTTTTAAACAATTTATGGACTTAAAAACATAGAAATCGTTTACACTGAGTAGTATTTGTAGAAGTAAGGGTGCACTAGAAATGTCTTTGAATGTTACGAAAAAAAGCAAAAGAGAATTTGCATACACATTCGCAGAATCTTATAAAATTAATCGGAGATCAATATCTCTAAACTTTTTTATTGACTTCCAGAGGAACAAGAAATGGAATTTTCATCGTTTTCTTTCAATTTAGTTCGCCAAAAAACTAGTTCCTTCGTTACCCTCGGTAACTATGAGTACATACTTAATTGAAGACTTTCACTTGTTAATGATCTTGCCTTTCTCTCATTTTGTTCTTTACCACTTTCGTGAATTCCTACCCATCTCAATACATTTGTCGTTGCTCTAAACAGATGAATGACAGGATTTGAACAGTTCCGAATACGACGCTGTGGCGCGATTTTTCGCTGTAGAAAATTATGCAAAAAATGAGCCGTCCAACCTCAAGTTCAAACAACTAAGAATGATCCGAAATGTTGATATAATTTTAACTGAAATTATTTGCAGCGCTGCACAAATAATGACAATCTGTCTTGAATTTGATCAATTTTGAGAAGTCATATCACAAAAGTAAAAAGAACATACAACACGGCCCACTTTCTCCGATTCCCTTAACCATTGCACGTATTTCAGGCTGCATGTGACAAGAACATTTTTATGCCTTAGTCCAATTAAAAAAGTACCTAGTTTTTTGTTTTTTTTTTTTCAAACAAAAAAAAGCGATTGATAAAAGCTGGATCTTCGTTTCTTTCGATTTTTCGAGTTTCTCGTTTATAATATCTATGTATCAGGCTAATGTGGTTTGATTAGTCTTAAAAGAGTTTCGATTAGCATATAACCTTACATAAATACCACGCTTTTTTACCCTCGAATGATTTCCTTTTCGGCCGAAATGAAACTGCGAACATTAAGAAACTCAACAATATCCCCGTTTATTTTACTTTTCTTTTCAAATAATGAAGTCCATGAACCAACCCTAAGAGAAATAATCGTAAACACCGCCCTTTTAAGCCATTCTTCAACGGGTCGATCTATATACTCCTACGCTAATCACAAAGTTTCTTCACACAATACGATAATTCCCTGTAAAATGCGTCAATATTATTCTTCTTATTTTTTCAAAGAATTTCATCTGTAATTTTATCCAAGACATTTGATAATTCTAAATAAAAATATTCGTAACTTTCCTTAAATATTAATTTTCTCTGGCGATATCAGAAGGTGTTTCTCCTGCGAGCTGATTGTCGAAATTGCTGGAAAAAGCTATAGGCAAAGAAGACATAAAGAGTATGAAGCGATCCTATTAGTTGAAATGAGTGGTTCTTACGGACTAAGGGGGTAAATGGGTAAAATAAGGGGGGACTTACTATCGGGTCCCTCGTGGGTTGCCATTAGTTAGTCTATTACCCACGTCCTTTGTCTGCAACCACCCGCTTCCACCGATAGGATCCCTCCATATCCTTTTTGTCTTCTTTGTCTATCTCTTTATCTATCAATCTCAACAATCAGCCCGCTGAACACCGAAACACGGCAGCCACTGGGCATGAACATGTGTTTCTACACTGAAAAAAAATTATCGGCGTTTTTACCGAGGTCCGTTGGTACCTTTACCGTCTCAATTGTTTTTACCAATTATTGGTAATTTTACCAAGATAGACTGGTAAGCTTACCTAAAAACCGATATTTTTACTGTTTTTTCAGGTAAGAATACCACTTTTATTGGTAATCAATTCCCGGTAACTTTGCCATTTTATCTCGGTAATTCTACCACAGTCGATAAAAAATATTGGCGTTTTTACCAAGGTCCAGTAAAATTACCGAGAAAGTTCAATAATTTTACCGAGATTTCTCGGTAAAATTACCAATTCCATAAATGGTAATTTTACCAAAAAAAACTGGGATCAAATAGAACCCTGAATTCTTGGTAATTTTACCCTTTTCTTAGTAAATACACCGACATTTTTTTTCAGTGTGGGCATGAACATGTGTTTCTACGCTTCGGTTCACTGTGCTGCGCTACCTTGCTGCTAAGTGTGTTACAATTGGAAGAAGGAGTCGATTCGGAATAGGAATCGAATGTGCTATCTCATTAAATGTGCTCGGGCACTAGGATTTTGGCTATTTAGGTCCACTCTGTCGAGCGCTTGCGTGCGTTCTCATCATCGGACTTTTTGTTTCGAGTGTGCTGACTCTGTCGGATTCAATTCGATGCCTGTGCCGTGCCGGGAGCTTTCCCTTCAAAACTATAATCAGTGACTGAGTTTTGGAGCTGAATGAATTCGAATCGATATGTCATAACCGGTGATGCAACCGCGAGATCCTCATTAATCACGTGGGAGCCGTCACTTCGTCGGAAGAATTATCGAGGTGAACTGATTTACGATATAGTTCTAAGGATAAATCGACTGCATTTTGCAATTGGGAACTACAATTTCTTGCGCATCCGTGGAATAATGCAGTCCAAATATGTCAGTATGTTGTAGCATACTGCACAATTTTTCTTACACTTCATCGGCACTTTGAACACTTTTTTATATACAATTTTTTTTTTCTTTTTTTTTTCTTTTTTTTTCCCCTTTCAAAAGCCGATTATACCTAGATGACTGACTTTTTTATCATTCTAAATAAAATTTAATTTGTATAGAAAAAAGTGCAAATGTGTCAGCTCATGATTTTGTGGTCAAATTCGAAGTAAGAAATGCACAACATTGCCTCCCAAGATTCATATATTAACAGACGGTAGACTAAAGACAATTGGGCTACATTTCGCAATTAGGAATTACAGTTTCCAGCTCAGTCGTAAAAATACTTACTGGTGTAGGGTAATTAATGCTGCCGTGCTGAGGAAAAACGCCGCATGAACATTCGAATGCTGCAAAATTTCCCCTGATAAAACATTTATTCTGGAAGTAAGTTAAGCATATTTTTCCTTGAAATTTTCCAATATTGTAGATACAATTGAGAACAAAATTATGTATGAAAATTTAGAAGATAAATATTCACATTTTTTCCCAGATAATTCGTATTTTATGAAGGGAAGTTTGGCAACGCCTGAAGGTTCATACAGCGGTCTCCCTTAGGACGGCAGAATTGCACATTCGTTATTTCTAAACAGAGCCGAAATTTTTAGTCCCTATATAATTGCAAAATGCAGTCCAATTGTAACAGATATTAGGGAAGAAAACTGAATACTCCATCTCGCTTAAGTTTACATTACATTTTTCAAATGAAAAAGAGACCATTTACTTATTCATACTTAATTCTTTACTTATTTTCCTCGTAGTGAGCATGACGGAATATGTTGTCTGAAAAAGTCGCTTTGTACTGACTTGCGGCTTTGCGTGCAAATAGTGAAAACTAAATTAACTACATTTTGCAATTGGAAACGGCAATTTTTGTCTCAGTTTAGAAATCACTTAAGTGCATTAGTTTCCTCATGCAAATAAGTGTTTTTACAGATGACCAAAAAATAGTGATTCCGAATTGTAAAATGTGGTCCAAATGTTGAACCGCGTCGGCGATGTGCCGCAATAAGTACATGTGAGAATTGCAGACATTTTGAGCGTTCACCACTACACGGGTAGTGGACGTTTTTTCCGGTGATTTTTTTCGAAGCTGTATACGGTAACATTGTAAAATGCTATAATTTCAGCATCCCCGTTATATATGTTCATGAGGATTTCCCTAATTTTTTTTGTTGGGGAGTGATTTTATTTTTCTAAATGTGTGTTTGTTAATATTGCTTTTAGTAACTAAAATTGGTAAGTTGTCTCGAGAGGGGTATAACTAGAGTACCTTTATAAGGAGAGTATAAAGAACTCGAAAAGGAGGTTTGGTCTGATCAGGTCATGTAGCCCTTGGGGCCAAAGAGGGCAGCCAACCTAGGAACTCGAATTATCCAGTGGTACTAATTTTCTCATTTCAACTATTTGCACTGATCAAAAATTATAAAAGCACGTATACAACTTTGATTTCGTATTAATTTTCTCAGTTTCAACGTCTTGGTCCTTTAAAACGCTTGCTTGGGATGCGCTGTCGGCCCTATCGATTAAGCTTTCAAATGCATAGGTTGGCAGCGGCACTTTTCTCCTGATTTCCGTTAGATAGAACTTTGATTTTGCATACATTTTCCCAGTTTCAAAGTCTTAATCTTTAAAAACGCTTGTTTACAATGCGCTACCGGCCCTATTGATTGATCTTTCAAATGCATAGGTTGGCAGCGGCACAATTCTAGTGATTTTCGTTTTTCATGTTGTCGCCATTTTGGGCCTTAAGAGCTACATAAATCGAGTTGTTCATGCTCTGCCTATAAAGGTACTCTAGGTATAACAACTTTGTTTTACACCGGTCTTTGCTGCAGTTACGCGTGAGGCCGGAGCATGTTCCTGCGTTCAAAAAGCGCGCGCGTCGATGGCACCCACTTGTCTGCATCGGAGCTTGCCCGCCCTGTCGATACTCGGAAGTTCTGCGAAGAGTGGAACAATGGACGTGGGGCTTGGGGGAGTGGGTGGTCTGACTGTGAGGTCGAGATCCTGGCAACGCCACAGGGCACGGCCGCCGCGCGACGCGGTCATAGTCCTACTCCCGCGTTTAAGTCTCCGGCCGCTTGCGTAACCCACCTCACCAACTCATCCGTGGCCGACTTTCCGGTCGTTCCTAGCTGTTTGGCAACACTGTTTTTTCTCCATTTAAACGCATGTTGAACAATCGATTCTATGTGAGGCAGCTTGTCTCACCAAGAGTTCCCTCACACTGGAAAAAATATCTCTTGAATTTAGAGTCCAGACTCTTGAAAACAATGACAAGAAAAAATACTCTTGATTCAATCGGAATTTTTGCTTGAATCTAAAAAAATCCGCTTAAATGAAGAGGCTTGGTTTTCGATTTAAGCAAAAATTCGATTGAATCAAGAGTATTTTTTCTTGTTAATGTTTTTAAGAGCCTGGATTCTAGATCCAAGCGACTTTTTTTCCAGTGCATACTGAGAGTTAAGACAAATCCCCCTCATGGAGGCACAAACGGGAATAAAGATTATACAAATGGAGAATTTTCAGGTGTCTGAAATTTAATGACTTTCGTGTTTTAATGGATCCTACCAAGTGAGCTGAACACGTGGATACCCTTGGATTAAATTGTACAATTTTTGGAGCAGATATGACAAAATTATCTAATCTTTACTAATGACAGAGATACTATTTTCAACATATATTCCCTGAGTAATTGCGTAAAGGCGGATTAAAAAATTATGCAAAAAAATTTCACACCAATAAGTGCATTGGAGATATATCATATATAAATAGGTTAAATCATGAATGTCCACTATAAATTTACAATTGCAAGAGAACTCGTGGATCTTAACGATTAGTCGTTAAACGTGATGTCCAGAGGTCAAATTGCTACTAGTCAGGGGCATGAAAGTTGATATTGCCTTTTAAAAAAGCCGCACTCATCACCCGAATGATACGTGTATTTGATACCAGTAACTAGCCAATTAAAGATGGAAAATACTTTGTTGCAAAGGCATTTTGACTACATACCATCATAGACTTATTTTCATGAGCCAGTTTATTAGAACACTTAACTTAGGTTACATAATATTAACAGGCTCAGTTTACTAACATACACATACTGGTGAGACCTCTGGCCACTAGTGAATCATTTCGAGAATTCATTATAATAAGTGAAAATTGCAAAATCTGGCTCATTAAGACTTATAATTTTAAAGCTAGTTCAAACCGCCTAAAATAAAGTTCTCAGAAACTGTATTAAATTTTTTACTTTTTAGAGTCTAAAGAAATTATGTATTTTTATTTATTTATTTTTTAAATTTTTTTTTTACTGTAATTACCTAATCACTGATAATCCCACCCTGCAATGAATTTACCTTTAGAAATGAAGGTAGAAACCTTTCATGTCGGTATAATAATGACAGAAACTATCTTGGACAGAGACTTGAGAGCTAGGCGTTTATATGTGAATTTATCGGAGGGCTACAAATAAATGCAGATAAAACGCCTTTGTTTGGCGATACCATTTAGCAATATTTACAATATTATAATCCTCTAACCCCCGTCTAATTTTGATTCACCCTAAGATGTTTGGGAATAGAATTTAAGCTTATTGCGGAACAATTAGTTTCTACGCGCTCACAAACATGCCGATTCATGTTTCCGCCGAGGAGCGTGCTTGAACCCATATTAGTGACCGCACTGGTTGTAATTTATCACTCGCTGCTCAGTTTATCACTTTCGAGTGTGATTGTATTCGATGATTATCACCTGACGGAGTGAAAGAAGGCTTTCCTGCCTCCTACCGTACATACGCTATAATTGCTAGTTCCGCATACCATCGTTGTCGGATTAACCATACCACACAAATATTCATCCACATGGAATATTCTGATGCGGACCATAAAATACATTGACAAGAAATTGAAAAAATACGAATCAAAAATCATTCCGATAAAATAGGAAAATGCTGTGAAAATGGCTATACTCATACGGCGTTTATCCTTTGCACGGCATAATGCCTGCATGTGAGTTTTCGTACCTGTATTCTAGTTTACTAAAATGTAGGCGGAGCCGTGATTCGTAACACGACGCCGATCCATTTTTTCCATGATACCTTCATTTTATCAATTCTTTTCATAGAAACGGTTTCGGAATCCTAATGAAGAATCCAAATACTCTCACTGTATAGGCACACTATTTGCACCGGTCAATTTGTTTTTTTTTTTCTTTCTTTTCTTTTCATCTGAAGAGGTGAAAATAGGGGAGAAAAAGAGAGCAACGCACAGTCGTAGGATTAAAAGTGATGATCGTTAGCTTTTGATCTCATAATTAATGGTGAACGGGTGCTGCAAAATACGCAAAGAGAAAGGAGGGCTTGTGCCGGGTTAGTTCAATTTATGTAACGCCAAAATAGGCATAATAGCTCACTTAAGACTGTTTGCACCCAGGCGCGTCTCGTTATATCGACAATAGCCATTAAATCACATTCGCTTTTAGTGTCTTCAGGGAGATTTCAAAGCAAGATCCGCGAGAAGAACTCCGGACGATTTTCACACGTTCCAAAATGGGAAATCTCATAGGTTTTAAATTCTCTAAATGTGTTTGTAGGGTATGATATAAATATATATATTTAAGGAAAATGTTCTTGAGGGTCAGTGTAACTTATTATGAGGCTTTAAACACTGGTGGTCAATATTTCAGACCGGAAAAAGGTTTTGTCCCTTTAACAGTGCTAAAGAACTAATTAATTTACGATCTCTGATCGAAATTAGACTAGTATTCGTCTCGTCTATGGAGAAGGAAAGGCAGGAATAGGACGAAGAAAAATAAATAATTTCCCCTCTTTTTTCCCAGTCCCTCTTCTCCATCCTCTTCTTTTTTCCTCCTATTCCTCTCCTCATTATCCTCTTATTCCTTCCGAATTTTCCTCCTTTTATTTTTGTGTGTCTTTCTTCTCAAGCAAATGCGTTTTCGTCTGTAATATGCACTAACTAGAATACCTTTATAAGGAGAGTATGGACAACTCGAAAATTTGGAGGTTAGGATTGATCAGGTCATGCAGCTTTTATAGCGCCCAAAAAGGTAGCTAACCTATGAACCTAAATTATCCAGTGGTACTAATTCAAACTCCGAGAGTAGGTACACTGATCAACAATTATAAAAGAACGTATAAAATTTTGATTTCGATACATTTTCTCAGTTTCAAAGTGTTAATCCTTAAAAACGCGAGTATAACGCGCAGTCCACTCAGTTGATTTGTCTTTCAAATGCATAGGTTGGCAGCGGCGCTTTTGTAGTGATTTTCGTTTTTCACGTTGTCGCCTTTTGGGCCCTAAGAGCTACATAAATCGAGTTGTCCATACCTACTCTCCCCATAAAGGTACTCTAGAACTAACAATGAGATCCGAGTCTTTCAGGCTAGGGTTAATCTTGCGAGATCGAGTGCTTGGAGAAAATGAAGATGTTGCATGTGTGAGGAAATTGCGATTTGACTGTTGATTCATATGTAAAAGTTCGCGAGAAACACGATGGTGCACACGATGGTTTTTCTCTGAAATCAACTCCCAAGCTCAAAAAAAGCTCTCAAGTTGAGGCCAAAATGGAAGGAATATCCCACCCTACCCTGAGAGTCCACCTCTACATCAAGACAACCTCTCCATGCAAAAATAGGGAGCAAATACATTGACAGGGCTGCCACTTCATTTGGGGACTCTAAAACTGAAAACACGGCATCGCTGCTAATGTATTTGCTCCCTATCTTTGCATGGAGAGTTTTTTTTGGTGTAGATGTGGACTCCCACGATAGCGTAGGATATCCCCTCCATTTTAGCCTCACTTTGAGAGCTCTTTTTGAGCTTGGGAGTTGATTTTAGAGAAAACCATTGGCACCATCGTGTTTCTCGCAAACTTTTACGCAAGAATCAACAGTCAAATCGCAAATTCCTCACACATGCAACATCTCCATTGCAGCAACGACCTTTTTTAGAGTAAAAATAACTTAAAAATGGAAACAATACGTATGTTCCCGGCGTTCCTCTGAGAGTGGCGAGGAATCCTACTTTCCACTCCGGGCCGCGCGTGGAATGAGGATCAGGGTCAGATTGCACCTGCGAGTGTCTGCGGCCGCCGCGGGTATTTCACCGGTGGGAAGAAAGAAAGGTGTGAAAAAATCCCCCGACGGTGAACAATACAATCGGCGCGTGGCGTATCTCCTAGATTTCAAGATGAGCGGTGCATCCCAAGGACGTCTCCGTTTCGGATCATCCACCGCCCGCGAACTTTAAAACGTCACATCATACATTATACGGTCCAGTAATTCACCATGCGGTGTTGCCGTCTTAACATAGTAAACGCTCGGAAATAAATTGTGGATGACTCCATACATTTTCGATCGTTTTCTGAAAAAGGGACTTCGGATCACACAAGATAAGCTTTCATTACCTGGAGAGGATGGAGATGTTGCATGTGTGAGGAATTTGCGATTTTACTGTTGATTCTTAAGTAAAAGTTCGCGAAAAACACGATGGCGCCACTGGTTTTCTCTGAAATCAACTCCCAAGCTCAAAAAAAGCTCTCAAGTTGAGGCCAAAATGGAGGGCATATTCGCTATCCTGAGACTTCAAGTTTACATCAAGGCAAACTCTCCATGAAAAGATAGGGTGCAAATATATTGACAGAGCTGCCACTTTATTTGGGGACTCAAAACTGAAAATACGGCAACCCTGCTAATGTATTTGCTCCCTATCTTTGCATGGAGAGTTTGTCTTGATATAGATGTGGACTCTCAAGACTGCGTGGGATATCCCCTCCATTTTGGCCTCACTTTGAAAGCTCTTTTTGAGCTTGGGAGTTGATTTCAGAGAAAACCAGTGGCACCATCGTGTTTCTCGCGAACTTTTACATATGATTCAATAGTCAAATCGCAAATTCCTCACACATGCAACATCTCCATTCCATACATTTTTTATCGTTTTCTGAAAAAGGGACTTTGGATCACACAAGATAAGCGTTCCTGGAAGGTACATTTTTGGATTGGAGTCTTCAAATCGGCGTGAATTTAGTTTGGCCTGGTATTTTTTGGCTTAAAATAATGATACAACTCCTCCCGATGCTCTTATATGCATTAAAACATTTTGGGTTCATGTGAAGTGAGATGTCTTTTCTCATAGAGTGTCATATTTTAAGGAGACTTTCTTTATTGGGTGAAATTATTTCTAGGGGAAACATTTCCCAAAACGCGGTTTCAAGTTGTATGCTCCACTCGAGAATCGACAATAACTTTGCCCAAGGCAAAGATTGACACTGACTTCATTCAGAAGACACTATTTCAAACTTGATTGTTTTCAATGGTATTTCTCTCGGCCCGGAACAGAGTAACCATATCCGCGAGTGCACAATAACCACGGTTGGATTGGAAAAGGCGAATCCTGAAACATTAGGAGTCTAGGAATTTTATACGGTAAAGTTTGTTGCAAAATCATTACATGAAAATCAAAGGCAGCCTAGGTATCTCCTCGAGAGAGAAAGTATTCTCATTTGCACAATTTTGCAACAAGGTATTTAGCTATTCATTCACTTTGCAGATTGCAGTGCTCTCAGATTAATCTTTTGCGGTTTGCCATGACATTCCTGCACTATGTTTTTGCATGAGAGTTTATATTTACTTCCGCTCTCTAAGTCCGGTTTCTTAAATTCCGAATTCGCGGTTAGATTTCCTTCACCATCCAATTATTTTAATTACTGAAAATTGCCATCCACTCCTACACCAAAAAATGATGACATGGTGACAATGAATAACTAAGGTGATACGGAAAAATCATGAAACAGCTTTACTCATTTAAATAGGATACAGAACAGCAAGGTTTTACTTGCATTAATAAACTGTGAGGATAATGAACATTTTTGAGTTTAAAAAGGGGGTTCGAGAAGTCGCTTTCAAAATAATCTAAGAGTAGAATTTGGTTCGAATTGAAAAACGCAGCACGACGCTAAAACTGCCAAACCACGTATCTCGGTTTGCAAGGTTGCAGCCTTCCTGTCGTAATTTATTTTTTAAATGGAAAACTACTCAACGGCTATTTTTAAAAACTGCAACGATTTTCCTACTCTGCCCAAAAGAAATTCTGCGAAAACTTTACGGAATGATGTTAATTCGTTTACCTGTAAAAAAAAAGAAATAGGAGCAGAGATTTTTAGACATCGCAAACGAGATACGTGGTTTGTGAGTTTCACCGTCTAGCAGTAATTTTCAAGACTTTTCATTTGAATCATGGTACTTCAATATGACATTTTTTTAAAGCCAGGCTTTTAAGGAGTTGAGGGTCTACTGTACCAAAGGTCATTTTTGGATCTGCCGCCATGAAAAGGAGGATCGACAAGCAGGTTCGTTAGCCGCGCATAAATCACTTGGAAGACGAGTCCTAACAGGACCGATCACAGGAGACGCCATTCTCGCTGCGTCTTACGCTTTCTTCTCAAATAAGTGGTGCTAATAGTATCATGCCTCCGCAAGTGGTGTAGTGATCTATCTTGTTCAAATGCTCGCAACGCTACTATACGGTTTTCAACCAGTCTGGAACACAGCGACGGTTGCGAAGTCTTGAAGACTGAAAGCTCGCGTTGTGCAAGCGTGTCAATAGATCACCGAGGGAATGTCAGATGATGACCAGTTAATGGGGAGTAAGTCCCCATACAGCACACACTCATACGGCATTTCTTCGAAAATAAACCCATGGTGCAATGCACTGAGCGTGGCACTTGAGTAACCTTTAATTGGTCGCTGTTTGGTTATTCTGATTGTGGATGTTGATGTTAGGACGCTTGCCCTATCCAAAAGGGGTAATACACGTGTTTTACATCTCTTGCCGGGGAAGACGGTAGCCATAAGGATCGGATAAGGAGTTTAGATGCCTGAGGTGAGATGAAAATACCTACTGGATTGCATTGCAATGTTTCAAAGTTTAACCTGACACATTATTTATTCATTGATTGATAGATGCATTTTTCTTGTAGACAATTTGAAGGGATTCCCCTCAAATCACAAAGAATTTTTATCTGAAATTTAAAAAAAAAACTTTACCTTAAAATTAAGTATCTCTAGCTCTCATTTATTCACATCACTCGTGTTCTTTCAATCAGTAAGACCACATTTGATGCTTCATTTGTACGTATTTGATGTATTTACGGACAGTCTAAATAAATGCAAGCATATACTACTCAATTTAATGCAAGGTCTTTAAATTTTCTGCTAACCAAGTCAAATATTAAAATCTTGACTTATCTTAGACACAAAAGGAGATAGCGGAGAGGGTGGGAACTATTATATTTTTAGTAAATTTCTGATGGATTTCCGAAAATGAACTAAGCATAAAGTAATTAAAATTTCACAACTAAGTAGGTACAATCTATCTGAAAGATACCAGATTCCGTGGTCAAATGTTAAAAGATCTTCGTGGAACACATTCAAGCAGGCGAATTCTCAACGCTTCGCCTGTAAGTTTCCACAACACAAAATTTCACTTGAAATACGCTGTTAATGTGAGAAGACTATAAAGTAATAAGTAAAAGTAGACTATATGAGTTTGATTGCTGCTACAAGAGTGGGTAAAATTTACTCATCATCATTGAGATTATTAACACAAGGAAATGATTTGCTTAGTTGTTATACTTGCGTAATTGTTTGGATCGCCTACAATATAAAACCGGTTGATATTAAAGTGATGAGATGAAATAAAAAATTGAGTCCTGTAATGAATTTGCTCCCAAATTTTAAAAATGCAGGAAATCGCCTGACAAATTCTTTACTCAAACAAAAAGGTGCGATGAGGAGTGTCAAATATGTCGAAATAGCAGTGCTTTGCGGAGTCCATTCGCGACACTAGGGCACTTGACTTGCCATGTCCGTGCTAAGTGCGCGGCAGGACGTTCATTCGAAAAATTCGGCGGCGCGTTCAAAGCCCACCAGGCATCAAGCATTGAATACTCCGTGAATGTTATAGAATTTAATAGCCCTCAATCAAATAGTTGATCAACTTAGTGGACATGGACTACGTCCGATTAATGTACACTTCAGCAAAAATTAGTCCAAAAAAGGCGCGAGGCAGATGCATTCAATTCTTTGTAATTCTGACCATAAAATGCTAAGATTGCGTGACCTGTGTATGAACACTTGTCACTGCCTCCAAATACCGAAGGTGCCACTTGATTTTAGTTTCGCTTTTTTTCTGAGCTGAGGAGTTGTGGAGATATATATAAAACGAGGGTGTCACATTTCTAAAGTTATTGGCACTGAGGTCTTGAAAATGTGTTTGTTTCAGTTACAACTAAAAACTGTGAAACTCAAATGCAAATAAAAATATATCGAAACATATTAATACAGGCTTCTCTAAATCTTGAATTATAAATAATACGTGTATGTTTTAATGAAAAAACGGTGAACCTAGCATTACCCTTCCACCTTGTCAAATGCAAACGTATGCATGTATTCTGCTCCTCAGTTCTAAAAATAGATTGCTAGATCATGACTTCTAAAAAAGAAATTTACAAGAAAGTAAACCAAAAAAATGAAAGGAAATCTTAAATTTTTAGTAAAATGAAAAAATTTTCCTGCTCTTAATTGATATAATATTCAATTTCATGACATAGTTTTCGTAATTTGTTATGGATACACCGTGTGCCTCTCTGTCACGAGTTTTCATCTCTAATGACATACTTCATCAGGTGCGGGATATATAACTCTTCCTCAAAATTTTTTAATGTCATAATATTAGGTATCATGTATTGTCACAAGATTTCCGAAAACTATGATCAGTGAATAGCTTAAAAATGTCGTACAATAAGCTACACTCGGTTATGTCTGTACCCGTGCGTCTCTGGATTCGCCACGAGACATTCCAAAAACGTATCACAATTTCAGCCTGCCCTGAAATGTCGAACCAAATTTTAAAGTTTTAAACATTCAGTGGGCGGATTCGACTGAAAATTTAGTTATGCTCCATTTGAGATGTGATATTCCATTGCATCTAGGTGGTATATTCAAAAAAATAATCCATCCGTTCAATTTTAAAACTTATAATCCACTTACACGAACAACGTTGAATCAGCAAAAACAGCAATAAAAGATTTGTAAATCATTTAAAGGAGACCATACAAGAGGATTCTGAATTTTTTATCGGCAACCTGTCAACCGCGAAATAAATCTGTAGAGCTATTGAGGTTTATTTGCATATTTTAGTTGTTTTCGCGACTCCCCTCGATGCTGCTATAGGTGCTGATGACTCACCGTACTGCGCAAGCGCATGTCATAATTTTTTCGGCATTTCATTTCAAGGGGACCTCTCTGACCCCTACACTCGATTTTAATGTAAAGAGGCGCGGAGAGGCGTATTTAATTTAAAAATAAACATCATGAAACACTGACCATCCATCATTTGAATATGTGAACGGCCACGACCCTCTTCTCAGCCTTCTTCCCTCGAAATCACTTAGCAAAAATTTAAACGAGAGTTGATTCATCTTTGACTCGATGGGCAAATTATTCCTTTGAACGGGAATTGCATTTATGGTTTATTTCTGCGTATGTTTTTTAATTCGTTTTGGAGCTCTCTAATTAAAACGTTCTCTGCCTCCTCCACGTTTCCGATCAATTTTTTAGTGTATTTTCCGAAGGAAATACACTATTGCGTTTTTTTAAAATCGATTTTTAGAGCATGTTCTCTGCGGCCTTGATTGTACTTTAATGCAAAAACAAGGGACCGAAAGCGCTGGTAGCTGAAAATCCTTGAATCCTTGGACTACTAATTCGAAAGAATGAAAAACACTCGGCAATGACAGCAGTATGTATAAACATAGTGCGGCAAGTTTCTGAGGAGACTTTAACGCAAGAGTAGAAAAGTACGAGTCATGGATTTATTATGTTAAGTACATAGTATGGACATGTGCAAAGAATGTCGGAAAGGAGGTTGCCCAAACAAGTTTTGGATTGGGTACCACCTGGGAAGAGGCGACGGGGACGTCCCGTAAAGGGTTGGCGGCAGGACGTTGAGGAGGAGATGTTGCGGTGTCAGTTATTGCCCTATAACCTCTGGGAAGACAGATATACGTGGCGTTTGGGTATCGCAGAACGCCAGAGTGCGTTGTAGAAGCGACTTTATATTTTTATGTCTTAACTCTCGCTCAGCAACTCCAGATTTCTAGAGTGTTCGTCCCGTTCATAATGCGATCTCTTCTTGTTCCAGATTGTCCCATTCCTTCTCACTCTGAGCGTGACGCTGGCCCAGCGTCAGTCATACCGGCAAGCTCAGCCTCAGTACCAGCAACAACAGCAGTACCAGCAGCAACAACAGTATGACCAAAAGCAACAACAGTACGACCAACAGCAGCAGTACCAGCAGTACCAGCAGTATCGGCCGGAGCCCAGCGCAGCTGACGTGTATTCGGCGCTGAAGAACCGGCCGATCGTGGTTCAAGACCAGAGCCCAGCCGCTGCCACTTACCAGAGCACTCCGTCACCGGTGGCCGTCACGCCGGCCCAGAACCTCGTCCAGCAGTACTCCACCCCCGAGGCCCCAGCTCGTCTCCTCTCGAGGGCCGAGTACACGACGGTCATACCCATCATCCGCTACCAGAAGGAACAGTCCCTCGATGGAAGCTACAAAGCGAGGTGAGTAATTGAGGCAGGAACTCTACACGGAGGAAAAACACTTCGTGCGTGAGACCCGAAGTTGAGGTCATATGGATCTCTGAAATTTTCGGATCACATATCTAAAAACTTGAGGTCCAGCTGCCGAAGTTCGGGTCAGAAATTTAAGTATTTCGATACATACCGAAGGGATCGGGTCACACATCTGAAAAACTCCGGTACATACCGAAATGCTTCAGATGTCTGACTCGAACTTCGGCAGCTCGACCTCAAGTTTTCGGATGCGTGATCAGGAAACTTCAGAGATCCGTATAATCTTAACTTCGGGCCCCATGCACGAAGGTTTTTTTCTCCATGCAAAGGATATCATTAGCGGATCTAGCAAAAAATTGTTTTTCTTCATTTAAACCTACGGAAATGTATCAATGTTTTGAGGGGCTAGGTGCTTCGACAAGAATCGATTATTTGACATAGGTTTAAATGGAAAGAATCCGATTTTAGCACAATGCTGTATCCGCCTCTGAAGGATATCGCCATAAATCGTCATTTCTTGATGGAAAGGACGTAATCTTATTTTCAACGTTGCTAAATTCCGACTGCAAATCGTATTTTTACAAGATGACTTTTGGTATTACCTACTAACTAAAAAAAACACTGATTTTTTTTTTGTAATTATACGCAAAATCATAAAGTTTTTGGATATGCATTGCACATTCATAATTCTTGTAAAATATTGAATTGGCCGGATCAATTTTGCAACCTCGGAATGGAGTTGTGTTTTTTCGTTGGGAAACGACGAAATTAAGGAATGATGGGTCAATCACATGACTCCGTTTTTCTGGTTTCAGATTATAGATCAGTGGAAAAGAATGAGATTTGTGTAAATGCTAAGTTTCCACGTCCAAAATCAACGGAGGTGGCGTCGTTCAAAAAACGGCACGGCGTGTGACGTCATCCACCGCAATGTGTATACCATGGTTTCTTCCACCTTCGTTTCATTCTTGTTTCAAATCAAGCAACCAGTGCAAACATGTGTATCGCTAATTGATGAGTCCAAGGTGGAAAGAACCATGGTATGCATTATTATAAATCTGCTTACAGTATGGTTGAATCTCCCGTTAAATGTTTCTTTAGTCTTTATTTTCCGTTCAGTTAAAGTTCGGTAAACGTTCAATTTCAAGGAATTGTCGTTAGCTAGTGGTAGATAGAGAGCTTAGCAGTCTTTCTAGATTTAAAGAGAGACCCTCCACTAACCTCTTGGCAACAGGTGGAAGCTTTTACTTCTGAGGATCCAACACGTCCTGTATGGACAATGAAATGGCAGCAACAGTCATCACCCTTTTTTCGGCTGTTGATCTATATCTACTAGGTGAACTCTGAGACTTCAGATGAAGTCATGAGTCAAACAAGTTTACCAAACTTCAGTTTGTTTGCGAAACAAAATACCCACCAAGTTTATTAACATCCACAAAGAAGGTAAGTCAACAGGCGAATGTTGGAGCCCCAAAAGTAGAAGCTTCCACCATTGCTAAGATACGAACGAAGGGCCTCTCTAGAGTCCCTTTATACTGAGAGTTAAGACAATGTGAATCCATTTCTGATTGGTTCCCGTATTTTAGGCCTCCACAGTGTCACAAACGGGAATGAGGATAAAATTTTCACCAATTGCAAAGATTATGATCTGGAATGGACTGGGGAATTACGGGTTCGGCAAGGAACAAGTGGAATGAGAGAAGGAACGGAGAAAGGGATCTGAGAATGATCCGATCAAATATTACGAAAAACTATCAATTTGTGTAATCTTTATTCCCGTTTGTGACTCCATGAGGGGGGTTGTCTTAACTCTCAGTACAAAGTGACTCTAGGCCTCTCTTTGTCTGTGGGTCTTTTCTAACCTTATTGTTTTTCCTCGAGCGTCCAATAATAGCGTCGTGCTGACACTCTAAATCCATAGTGTCCGGGGAACCCTTGGATCTTGATTTTCCTCCCTTCGTTTCCCAGCACATAAAATTCAACAGCCTCCCACGGTGTTGAGATCCCCGATGGAAATCTCTGTCTGCAATCGGTACATGAATCAAAACGGAGCCCTGAGCGTGCTATCGGAACATCTGCTAGAACTTGCACCGATAACAATGGGACATTACGAGCGACACAGTTCAAAGTCAGACGGCGGCAAACCAGTTTCGCCCGACCGGGGGAGACCGGGGCAGATTCACGCCGGTCGTCGAGGAGCCCCCACCGACGCGGCCGGCGTTCCTTGCAAAACGGGGCCGCTCGCGCTCGGATGCAAAACTGATTCACTGTTTTGCATCACCTCCCGGGTTTGGGTGCTAAATCTCTTGATGAAACCCAGATTGCATAGCTGTCATCAACATATCAATGCTGCGGCCGGCATTGCTGTATTGCCAAATGCGGGACCCTCCGACGAATTTCGTAGAAAATTTTCTCTTCGAGCTATGCAAAGCCCAGAGACAAGAGACCTTCCGCTAGTATCTTGGCGCACTGGAAAAAAAGTCGCTCGAATCTAGAGTCCAGACTCTTAAAAACATTGACAAACTAAAATACTCTTGATTCAATCGGACTTTTTGCGTGAATCAAAAGGAAATCCGCCTAAATCAAGAGGCTCGGCTCTTCGATTCGAGGAAAACTCTGATTGAATCAAGAGTAATTTTTCTTGTCAATGTTATTAAGAGGCTGGACTCGAGATCCAAGCGAATTTTTTTTCCAGTGCGATCGTGGAAACTTTTACTTTAAGGGCCTTCAACATTCAACTGTTGACCTACCTACTTTGTTGATGGTTGACAACGTGTTGGCAGTTTCATTTTGCAAACAAACCGAAGTTTGGGAAACTTGTTTGGCTCATGACGTCACCCAAAGTTGGACTTCATTTTGCAATTTGGAACTATAAATTCTGGCTCTTATGGAAAAACACATATGTGCATAGGGAAACAATGGCACATATGTCGTTTTTAAACCGGGCTAGAATTTATGGTTCCAAATTGCAAAATGTAGTCCAGTTCATCATCCACCAAGTACGTAAGTCCACAGCCGAAAAAAGAGGATGACTGTTGCTACCTTATAATTGCTCATAAGGAAGTGTTGAATCGCCAAAAGTAAAAGATTCCACTTGTTTCCAAGAGGCCAGTGTATGGTCTCTTGTCTCTGGCAAAGCCAGAAAATAAAAAGTAAAGGTTAAGTTTAAGTTGTTAAACGGACGGATAAACGGGGTTTAGTTGTTAAACGGGGATTAGCTCAACTGCAATTCTTCTTGCCTAATTTTCTCTTATGTTTTATTCATGTGTTTATTAAAGAACTAAATTACTCACCGTTTTTAAGGTGGATCTTCAGCTCTTGCTCAATGCATTCTAGGTATGGCATCGATAGTATTCACATTTTAACCATTTGGCGGATTATTTTGGAAAAATCTGAATTTTTGTGTATATATGTATCATTAAGAAATGTTCGTTCCGACAATTATCTTCAAAACTCTTAAAATAAAGTCAAATGTATTGTATACATTTTGCAACCAATTTCAATTTATCGATTTAGATGTTCATTGGAAGTAGTGCCTCTGACTTTGTTTTAATACTTTGGAAGATTATTTTCGGCACGGACATTCATCAATAATTTGTCTACGGATGGACATTTTACTGTCCGAAAGTAATTCATTCAAAGGCTTTAAGTCTGAAAAATATTGATCGTACCCAGGATGCATTGGTCAAAAGCTGAACTCCTACAACTTGCAAGGTCTATTTGAATTCATATTTGGTTTTGAGGAATATACAAACCTTTGAGTTTCAGTGTTACTCCCGTTTTTGTTGAACTAAAACATCAGATTAATGGTCGTGGTTAGGCTGATTCCAAGTAAATCCACAATAAATAAACGCCATTAACCTTAGATACTTCGACCCTATCGGACGTTACCAAATTTCCTCCAATGTTTCCTTTTTTACAAGAAAATTAAGCAACATCCTGACTTGAAATATTGCATTTCGCTCAACGCCAATAGAAAATTGACACAAATGGTTTTTAAAAATTCTCTTGTTAACAATAATATATACTTTTATGTTTTAAAAGACCCCTTTTGTTTTCAGCTATGAAACTGGTAACCACATCGTAGCTGAGGAAACAGGATTTTTGAAAAACGTCGGAGTTAAAGACCACGAAGCTTTGGTGCAACACGGTTCATACTCGTACACCTCACCAGATGGCGTCCTCATCAATGTCCAATACGTGGCCGACGAGGGAGGATTCCGGGCAACCGGTGACCACCTTCCTACCCCACCCCCGATTCCCGCTGAAATCCAAAAGGGTTTGGATACCATCTTCGAGCAAATCAGACTTCAAGCGGTGAGTAAAAAATATACAATCGCTATTCATAACTACTTTCTGATAATCTTCAAAGGGTCACTGAAAGGAGAATCTTCGGTTAGAAGAATCTAGAGAACATGCAACTCTCTAGAAAATGATATTTCCATATAAAACAAGAAATGATCAGAAGAAAGGCTGCCAAAGAAGATGCTTGATTGGGTTCCTCCTGGAAGGGGAAGGTTCGCCCAATGAAGGTCTGGTGACAGGGGGTTCTGGAAGAAATAGGAGAGTGCCAACTCCCTGAAGAGCTTTGGGAGGATAGGACTCTTTGGTGGCTAGGTGTCGCAGAGCGCCAAAGAGCCCTGTAAAAGAGTCTTTAAAGTATATAACCCAGAAAGAATAGGAAAAAAATAATGAAAATCGCTGAATTTAAGGGTTCATTACATGCTTTATAGAAAGAGCTCAAAACGGAAAGAGGTTCAAGAATGGTATTCAGAATGTATTAGGGCTTCTTGTGGCACCGTATTCATTGTCAGTCTTTGAAATGACTAATGAAGGCTTTTAATCATCATAAGAAGACAGGTTCTACGGATTCAGAGCAAAATGTGACAGTTTAGCTTTAAACATTGATTCCTAAAAAAGATTACAATAATTTGCTCCCACAGGAAATTAAAAACAAAAATATGATTTTTACAAACTTTAAAGTAGCTGCCGATCTACCATGCGTTTCCAAAGTAATACAATATATTTTTTGTCGTAATTCTTAATGTTTGAATGTGAAAATCGTTGTGATATCCAACAAGAATCCATTTCAAAAGTTACACCATTGAGTTTTGCTCGCAATTTGCAAAAATTGACTTTTCAAGATGCAATTTTTGATGCCTTTTAAACCTTCCTCAAGTCCAACGTTAACAATTACTACTGCATACCTGAAGCGAGGAGCTTTTTAAGGAACGATTTTGGATATAATGCTTGCAAAGAGGCATTGCAATCAGGCTTCTGCTCTTTCCCTTTACAAAAAGAAGAAAAAGATGAAGAAATACAGTTTACATAATAATCGGAACAAATAATAAGCTTGTTGTTTCAAAGTGACGTTATTCTTTGAAATATGACTGAAAAAAATAAAACAAATCTGAAGAGAGAGCGGTTATGAATATAATAAAGTCAAAGATCTCACGCGTTTCACAACAAATCAGGAAAATGGCGCCTCGATCGTAGGCGGATAGCGTAGATGCAGTGCGTGTAGCATACCAAAATATTGTAGGCGTTTCTTTCAAGGCATGGTTTTCCATTCAAAAACAAAGAAATATAGATTAAAAAGGAGTACTCACGAAATATTTTTTAAGATGCTTTTCATTTCTCAAGCAGCAAAATGTCCTTGAGCCCCTATACGTCTTTAGTTGATTTTCTTTGACACATAAATGGGTTTACTTCATTGTGAGGTTTTATATAAATACCAAAGAATTCATAAGAATAACTTTATCGGGGCTATAACCTCCCTCCCCCCCCCCCCCAAAAAAAAAACCAAAAGATTATGAAAAGATTAAAAAAAAAACATATATAAGAATATTTAAGGAAAAAAAGTCAAAAAGACTACTATGAGATAGAAAAAAAATATAAATGAGAAAATTACTGCTTTCAACTCAATCCTTGCAATTAATGTATTCCAGCAATGATGAAGACGAAATAGGTAATTTATTTTGTGTGCAAAGAACTCTGATATAATGCATTTTCTTCAAACATGAAATAAAATTAGTATTACTTTATACATTTTTGCAATTAATCATGCATGAACTAGTGATATGGTGCAAATTAAATATATTCAATATTCTTATCAATGCGCTATTTTGGCTATGATCCAGTATTTAAGTTTTGTGGACAAATATAAATTCTAAACCGTAAGAATTTCAAATTTTGCCTTCCACATCCGAGTGTGCGAACTCTTTTAAATTGACGGTCTATTAATTTTTACAGGAAGCAGAAGCCAGGAAACCCAAGCCAGCTGGAGACATCAACACAAACGCAGTAACGGAAAACTACAACGGGAGATACCAGCAGTAATTTTCGAGCTGAATAAGCGCTCTTTAAAAGTTCCCAAAAGCTATGATTATCCATTCGATAGAAAAGTTATCAAAGTTTCGCTACCAGTCGAATTTTAAGAGGAAGAAAAACGCTTCGCTGGCAAAAAAGTAGCTTAGATCTAGAGTCCAGACTCTTAATAACATTGACAAAAAAAATACACTTTTAATTCAATCCTATATTTTTCCTTGATTCGAAGAGCTGAGCCTCTTGATTTGGGCGGATTTCCTTTTGATTCGAGCAAAAATTCGATTGAATCAAGAGTATTTTTTTCTTCTCAATGTTTTTAAAAGTCTCGACTCTAGATGCAAACGACTTTTTTCCCAGTGTCCAGCAAATTGATACTTAAAAAGATGTTGTTAAAAGATGGATTTTCATGGCATTATAGTTTTTTAGGGATCCTTACCACCGTTTCTGCCGAAAGAAGGGTAGTGCAGGCCCTTGTATTCTCTCATTACCAATCTTTAAATTGTGTTAAGGTTGGTTATCTCAAAGTCTGATGAACAAAAGTGTTCATATATTCACCAGTTACCTATTGCTGCAAAAAAGTCCTAGATATTAAGTTTAGTGTTTATTTTTCTAGTTGTTAAGTGATGTAAATACTCGGATTAAATTTTTTACACTCTAATTATTAGTTTAGTAATCAATTTACACTCATATCTGTTTAGAAAATTCAATCCTGAACTAAAAACTCATTTCCTTCTGAAGGAAAGTTCATCATTTCCTGCGCGAGGTAAATCGGAATCAAAACATCTAGTTTTTAAACAAAAGTTATAAGGCTGTTGAATAATGGACCTGTCGCAAATTTCACCTAGAATGTTGCACCGATACCTAACTTGAAGAATAGAATATTAGTCTCAGCATTGTCGATGTAATGCGATCATAGCGACTTTTTTTCTACCCTTATGTTAAAGTCTCCAAATTTGCAACATATCTGTAAAATGATTTTGAAGTTTACGTGCGGGATCTCTCTTACTACTTTCCTTTCTGGATGTTGACAGAAACTACTTTAGTCAACCCATCTGTGTTAAAAATGAGGCTTATATAATTCTTATGAATTTTTGAATCAGATCAACCCCTGAAAAGATACTACAAAAGGAATATGTGTCATGCGTTCTCCCATAAGAACACATGTTAAATCGCGCCCGAGTTTCATCTAGTGTGACGTCATTGAATTGTAGTTACGGCCTCTCTATTCTCGTAGGCAACGGTGATGGTTATGAAGTAAAAAGTAAAAAATGCACATATTTTTGCATATTTGTATCATAATTTGTTTATTTTAAATATTTGATTAAGTCGTGTTGCATTTGCCGATTGGCGCGCTTATTTGAACCTAATCTGGAATTTTGCCCGTTTTCCTTATAATTTGGTTAAAAATTAGATACTCAATTCTGATTGGTCCAATTTCTCTCGGTGATGAAAGAGTCATCCATCCAAAAAATTCACCAAATCCTGAAAATATTTAAACCAAATACCGTAAAATTGTCTCATGTGATAAGAGGCAACCATCAAAAGGATTAACTTTTTGAGACGACACTAATACTTTTCTCCGTGAGATATACTTGTTCAGGCTACTTATGGAGCCAAAGGTTACGCCCAAGGGTTAATGTGACCTTAGAGATTTGTGTACTTAGCATAAGCAAGCACGATTGACGAGAGTTATGTAACTTCACGCTTTCCGCTTTTCATCGTTGGCAAATATCAATTATTCGATCCTCCGAGAGTCATCCTCCGTAATAATCTGGAGTTTTTAATGTTTCCTCAAGAACGGCGATACATAATTCAAAAGGAAATGTAAAACTGCAGGTTCGAAAGAAAATTACTGAAACAACAAAGACTGGACTTTTATGAATGAGGCAATTGGCGCCCTAGAGCATCCTAGTTCATATTGTTCAAACTGAAGTATAACTGCAAGTGCTCTTGATGATTCTATTAATCACAGCAACGGTTGGCCAAACGTGATTCATATTCCATTTTCAGTGATTTTAATACATTACATTGTAAGATATCAGAAATATCTGCCAGTCTGCATGTAGAAATACTGCTGAATAATCATGTCAAAGTGAGGTCAGAACTTGGGATTGCAAATAGGAAGTTATCCTATGTTTTAAGTATTTTGACGTCATTCTATTTTCCTTTCGTGAGATCTATTGAAGCTTAAGAGGCTCTGAGTGACCTTTGGGGATGGTAAATGTAGCTTTCCAATAACTTCAGAGACGCAAAATTATATTTCAGTACTTGGTCGCTCTTCTAAAAAAGATAAATAAAATTCAATTGTTTTACAGAAAAATTAAGTAGATTGATTATAATTTTTTGGTTTCCCTAGAGTACCTGTCTTCGGGAGAGTATTGCCATCTCTGTGCCACTCTCTGACTCGTTCATCAGTTTCGGGTTATCATGGAGCTCCAAAGTTGGACCAATAAACAAACTCGACACAGTGGAACTCGTATTATCGGCTGAAAAATGAGTGATAATCACACTCAAAGCTTAATTTTCGGCAAAAATGTCCATTTAAGGTCGATACGAACTCAATTTAGAAGTTGATCATAAAAAAATTTCTATCACATCCAAAATCATGTCTTGAACTTTGTAGAACTTTGTCACCATCTTGTTTGTTTACATTGGGCCAAACTGGGAGCGGATAAGCTAGGGTTTGTTTACTTTGGTCCAACTTTGGGGCTCCATGATAGCCGACAAATCAGAGACCGGCACACTTTTTCCGTAGTAAAAGGATTGAGATGGCAATACCGTCTCGCATACGGGTACTCTATGTTTCCCTTGGCAGATACAGGAAAAACAAAAGCTTTGACGAAACTCGCAGAATACTATTTTAGGCAAGACATTTTACAATTTTCTTACAATTTATTTAAACCTACTTAACCAAAACCACATTAACTGCAATATCGTACATTGCTTAATTTCCTCTAAAGTTCAAGTTTTAATTCTTAAAAAGAAATTAAACTATATTTTTAAGTGAAAAGAGGGTTCCTTCCATATGATCCGTGGTAAATTTAAAGGTGGTTTTACGATACTATGTTGCCTTTAGTTTTTGTTGTAAAAATAAGCCATGAGAGGCAAATAGTGTAAAGGTTACGAGGATCGTTTAGATGACCAAAGATGAGGTTATATTTCCTCAACAAATTGAGCTATTTTAATCCACATAAATCCAGCCGAATAAGGAGCTCGGAGGACAAAGCGCACAAGTACTTTTTTGCTATTTCGAGAAATACGTGTTTGAAGTTTAAAATTACATGGAGCCTCATGGTGGAAAGAAAGTTTAAACTGACTTTTTATTGCTTAAAATGTAGAATTTGGGAGCAAATTTTTCACAGAGTCTGCATTGAGACTAGTACTACTTGAAATTATTGATTTCTCAATTTTTTCAAAAACTGCACTTATGCGCCTTGTCCTCCAAGCCCGTCAAATCTAATTTTTTGACTCACCAATTTCTATTCGGCACTAATTGGCAACAACGGATGGATCTGAAATGCTGAATACTCATCGTGTCATCTAAAGCACTCAGGGGTCAACTGCTGTTTGGAGCTTGGCCAGCGGAGCAAGCGCATTCAGTCATAAAAACTCACCTACAGCTGCGCAGCTTTTGTAAGAACTCACTCGGCTATTAATATATCATTTTCCTCCATTTATTAGTCGGCGCGTTTTTCATTGCGACACCTGTGGCGGGGAATCTTTGGCGACTTCATCAGTCGCTCAGTTTCCGGCCATGCACAATGATTTAGTAAGAAATACTTACGCTTCGTGACGTGGTATACAGAGCGTAACGTGGGTAGAGGTAGAGTACCTTTATAGACAGAGTATGGCCATTCGTATCTTTTTACTACAGGAAAACTGTTCCGCTTTTTGATTGGTCAACGAGTTTTTAGGCTTCATGATGCTCTTAGGGCCGTATATAAACAAACAAGATGGCGATTCACCGTAACATCGATAAGAAGCTAAATTTGACAAAAAATTCAAGTATACGGCAGTAACAATTTAAACTAGCATATCTACGAATAACACACGTAAAAAACACGAAAACATTGTTAAATCGCCTTTCACCTTTATCACAGGAGGATGTAAGATGTGCATAACCTCAATCTTGCTTGCTGATAACAGCCATCTTCTTTGTTTATTTACGGCCCTAAGAGCATCGTGTCAGCCTATTCGCTCGCGACCAATGAAAAACCGGAACAGAAATGGCCATACTCTGTCTATAAAGGTACTCTAGGTAGAGGTGTGCGGAAGAGGGCAAGAAAACTGAAACATCGCAATTCTACGACAGAAAATAATCTTAGTTGACATGATCTTATGTATGTATGAATATATCGATTTTACAGTGCACTACGTCACTCTGCAATACCCAACCCCTACTCAAATTTTTCAAGGTAGAAATTGCCCGGAAGCTGGTATCATAGGTGGATCCACACAGAGAAAAAAACTTCGTGCATGGGACCCGAAGTTGAGGTCATGTGGATCTCTGAAGTTTTCTGATCACGTATCCGAAAACTTGAGGTCGAGCTGCCGAAGTTCGGGTCAGACATCGAGGCACTTCGGTATGTACCGGAGTACTTCAGATGTGTGACCCGAACCCTTCGGTATATATCGAAGTACTGCAGATGTCTGGCCCGAACTTCACAAAGATCCATATGACCTCAACCTCGGGTCCCACGCACGAAGTTTTTTTCTCCGTTCAGGGGGGGGGGGGGTTATCATAGGGGTCGCCCTAAAAACAGGAGGAAGGAAGTATATGTAGGGAGGAACGGGGGAAAGAAGACGGAAGGTAGATTGTATTTGGTAATTATTCATGGCAAAATTGACTGAAACAGCAAGTTATATGCTTTAAAATATTGAAAATTTTTTGGGGGGAAGCTTTCTAGACTCCCCGTCCGCCCCCTTTCTCCGTTCAAAGTGTCTGAATTCACCTATGACTGGTACTTTTCCATCTCATTTGTGATACCACCTATCCATCCTTCAGCTTGACGTCCTTGACGAAGCGACGCCCACCTGAAGTAGCCCCGTCTACAACCTTTTTCGACAATCTGGTAGTGGCCTTCCATGATCTAATTATTTTGCATTTATGCATATGTCACAGAAAAAACTTTACGTAAATTTTAACATCATAAAAATTTCATATTACAATAAGGAACTGCTAATTCTGGTTCATCCATAAGAGCACCATCTCCACAGCGAAAATTAATGGAGCAGACGTTGTTTGTCAAAGTAGACAGAAATGGTAGTTTCTAATTTCAAAATGCAGTCCGAATATTCTTCTCGCAGGCGTTGTCATTCGACAAGCATGATCGAAGTCGATGGTGCATTGCGTTAATGCACACCTCAATTTATTTCCTCCAAGTGAGATTCACTATCTATGAAGTACGCATTTGCAATTGTTGGATGATGCATGTCATTTGTTCAACCAAAATAGAATTTCCTACGATAAGTTCGTATTAAATGAAGTCAGTCTATGAGGGGTTTCTCGAAAAACGACATTTCAGTTGGTGATAGACAAATTGGTTCGAGCTTAACAGAAAATAACCAAATTATATCATAGTTGAGTCGAGGAAAAGAGGTTCGAAAGTGTATTCCTTCACAAGGGCTTTGCGAGAAAATGTTTGTGGGTAAAGGAGCAAAGAGTATCCCACCAAGGAGAATCTTGAGGAGTACTATGATACATTCTACCAAAGGGAATTGAAGAGAGTCCCGTAAGCGTGGAAGGAAAGTACGGGAGATTTCCCTATCCTCAATGGGGAGTCCAGGGGGCCTCTCTGGGCAAAAAATAAGAAATTGAGTCGTCTGAGGAGACATTTTGAACTGCTCGTGCCAAAAAAACGATCGAATCACAATGTCAGGGGTGAAAATATGTCACACTAAAATTATGCAATGTCCCTCACATTTCTTTTAAGTGGCAAAGGAGGTTTTTCTATGCCCCTCTTCTGCAGTTCTGCTCATGCTCCTCCATTAGACTCAATGTTGGAGACGAAGTGCAACGTTAATTTCATCACTAAAAATAATTTTTGTCGATTTTGAATATATTTACGACAGGGACAAATATACGACGAGTGAAGCGTGAAATCATTTTTTGCTCTATTTCTCCAAAATAAGACCTGGTAACCTCTCTCTGAGACCTCTCTTTGATTCAAATCAACCACTAGACAGGATGACAATTTAACTTCTACAAGTCCTTTCTTCTCATTAAAATTTTATGCAGAACACGCTGAACATGAAATTTATTTTTAAAAAATTACATCATGAAAGAGATTAAGGTCGTAGTTTACATTTTAGCATCTCCCTCGTGGGAAAAGTTTACATTACGTGGGTCTCATATGGCATCGGAAACAATCCATACGCCAGGCCTTTAACTGAAGTGTGATTCTACAAAAATTCAACCTTATTTTTCTATCTATTTTGTTTAACCAGAGAGACAAATTTGGAAAGATTTAGTGCATACATCTTTATTTATTCAAAATTTTGATGAGAGAGCATGAATTGGGTGCTCAACTTTCCATCTTGTACAGTGATTTATTGGCATTCAGGTATATCGCTGCCTAAAGTGTGAAACCGCTAATAATTTGTTTTTTCGGGAAGAAATACTTGAACCAACGTTTCTATGGAATATTCTACTTATAGAAGAGAAAAATCGAGAAATGTTAAAATAAAATAACTTAGCTCTATAGTTTTCTAAGGGAAGGGGGAAGCCCCTGGCATGACAGGAAGTCTGCTACGCCCCAAACGGAAATGCGTGGTTTTCTATTTTTGGTCATCGATCTGGTAACAGGCTAATCTACAAACTTCAATGAAAAATAAAAGATTCGATTACTAGCACACATGATTGATTCAGTTTTTTTATTCTCAAAGCACATGGATCATCAAACTTTACACAGCTTACTTTGGATGAAATACTATTTGGAGGGTTGTCGTTGCGAAAAAAACATGAGTGGAAGATCAAAGAGGATTTCGATGACTGCTTTATTTGCAAGTATACATTGTAGACAGCGAATGCACATGTGCAGCGCGGAGGTGAAGTAAGGTCTTGAGAACGCTCGCAAACCAACTTGAAGACTTGACTTGTTTAATGAATTAACAGTGTTACCGAATGAGTCTCCTGGTAAACCGATTCGCTGTCGTCCGACTGCGGCCTGAGTAAATATGACAATTTGGCAAACCTGCAATCTAGTCGGCAATGCAGTTGCAGTCATTGACCAACGCATCGCTGAATCTACTTCCAGATGTACACCTGGATTGGACATTCTAGCCAATTAAGGCGCGATTACTTGGCTAAATTCATCGGTGGAGCCAATTTTTGGGCGCGAATTGTTCCAAGTCGTCGATAACTGTTGTCTATGTTGATTCCATGAATCGCTAAGTATTCTCCGTATCAGCGGGAGTATGATCATAAAATTATAGGTGAGTCACTTGGAATGTTGCTCGGGGTAATCGTGAACCCATTTCACCCATGTTTTCTGCATCATACGGTCAACCAGTGTTTCTCACACTGTGCTATAGAAGTGATATTGAGATTCTTAAGCTTTTGGAGCAAACAATTGGAAGTATTTTTGCCAAACGGAACTATGTGCATTAAGACATGAGCCCTGAGACCCATAAGAATACATGCATAACAGGACTCACGTCATGATGTACATAATTCCGTTTGGCAGAAATGCGTCCAATTATGCGGAAACTAATCTGACATCGGGTCCCGTGACCGATCCATTTTACATTCACCTTCAGTTATTAATCCTTCAAATTTGTATAGTTTTTTCATTAAACTGACAATTGGACATTTTTAAGATACAATAAAAAAAAGTATGTGCTCTTGTGCTGTGCGATTCAATCGTTATTTTTATTTTAAAGCACACTACAAAATTGACATTACTCTTCAGAAGAAAATCACTCATGACGAAAGAATTACGTTTTGCCAACTTGGGAAAAAATCTATTGAATTCGTTTGAGATTATGTTTGTCGTTTTCAAAATTTGTCGTTTCGGGGACGTAGGAATGCAACTTCATTCCAAGGTTTTTCGAATGACGAAAATAGTGCATTTTTTTCCAAGAGTGAACGTGTGCAGTTTTTTCCATTTTTTTTTTTTTTATAACTACAAGAAATCAGAAAAAAACATTGAAATTTTCCGTCAGAAATGCCGAAGATTTTTCTGGCATGAATGCAATTTTCGAGAAAAAATTTGGCAACATTTAAATGTAGTTATGCTCTCCCGTGAGGGAAACAACAAATTTAAGAGAAAAACCCTCAGTTAACGGTCCTTGTGATCGAGGCGGTGGATGTCACTTTTTGAATGCAAAAATAAACATATAAGCCCATTATATCAATCAGAATTTGCATGATCCCACTGATTTCACAGCAGTTGGTCAAGCTCCTCAATCTAGTGAAAAATGAATCAGAGCTTACAAGTGATTAGAGGCATGGTAATCATAATGCAGCATTGCTGCTACCAGCTGCGAAACATAAAGCGCCTTCATTTCGGTAAGATGCAACATAGCACTCTTGGGAGTTGATTAAGTTGCTCGGTAAAACTTCTACATCGAGAAGCAGGCGTTCTGTTCCTCGCGGTAGGTATTGGATTGCTGAGCAATACAATTCCTCAGTTTGAGTTTATCAAATATTAACGCCTCTTTCTTGGTGAAAAAATACTCCAAAGCTAATGGAGTTATCTCTCTCCGGATATGACAAGTGAGGATTGCGTGAAGCTAGATTTTAGTGGCATTTTTTCCATCATCTTTTGTATCATTTAAAGATAGAAAAATAATTGGTAGATATGATCTATAAATCAAATTTAAGTCAACTAATCATTCTGTGAAAGACCAAAGGG